>NC_071480.1:10683021-11933021 GCF_028500815.1 Rissa tridactyla
CTCATTTAACAACACCTTAGGAACCAGCCCAATCCTGAATGCTGCGGGCAGCAGACGCCCGTGTCTTCTGGTTTTTATCTGTGCTTTACAGCCTTCATTGTACAAGACTGTTAACGAACATGGTGCCATATCCTTGTGACAGCTTTGATTTGTTGTGGCCATCACACTTGACAAAGAAGAGTGTACATCGGGAGTGGTGGATGCCCAGGTGGATTTGTGTTGGCCGGTACGCAATAACCATTGGGAAGGGAAAAGCCCACGCTGTCTCCACGAGCCTGGCACACACCGAGCTCAATCCTGCGAGGTACGTGGCGCTCCTCGTGTCCTATGGATCCAGAAGTGTTCAGCACCTTGCTGAACTCAGCCCCTTGTACAATCTGTTGTGTCCTTTCTAGCTTCTGTGGGTTTTGTCTCTTCAGAACCATGTAATTTTAGCACAGTTTATTTACTTTGGAAAGAAATAGGCAGTAATTTTAAACTACCTTAAGTACCTCTTGAAAAGTGCAGAATTATATGTTAGATCTTGTCAAAGCAAGTAGAACAGAAGGCTCCGTAATTATTTTACTTTTTCTTTTGTTGTAATATGGTTTAGAAATAAATAAATGTAAATATTGCATGCAAAAGCAATGCTGTTGCATTAAGCGAGGAACTAAAAACTTCTGCAACACCATAACAAACCATCCTATCCATGGCATTCATGAATAAGTGCACAAAAGTAAGTGATTTTAAAAGCTTGTTCAGAACTACCTCAATCTCCACACTGACCACTGACACCTACATCTCCTTTCTGCCTTGAGTGCAGAATGTACTGGAAGCAGAAGACATTTCCTGTTAGTTAGTTTTTCAGGAACAACCTGATGAAATCCACATTTCTATAACTGAAAAGCCACTTTCTTCTCAATAATTTAATCGGCATTTTTGAACCGTGATAAATAATTTCCACATTCTGCAAGCATACATTTCCTGAGCAATATTCAGCACTTACAGAATGCTACTTAGTAGTAATTGAAAGAACGTAAGGGGTTTTTTTAATATTTCGTGGAATAGCTCAGCTGCATAAAAGGGTGATATTCATAACGCATTGCTTGGAATTAAATCTATAGAAATTTAATACTAAGCACAAATGTTTTGGGGGTTTTGGTGTTGTTTTTTCTTTAGTTAATGTAATTGAAAAATAAATATCATAAATCACCCTTATTGGCTCATCAGGGAAACCAGCTTTTCTCGGTCTGTCCTCACGACGAGTTCTCAGAATCTGTTTGGCATCTTTTTCAGGCAAAATTGGTGAAGTGTCTAAAGACAGAAAAGAAGAAATTAGTTCTGAAATTACCAAAAAGTTAATATTTTACCTGTCAGTTGTAAAATGAAATGTCTCCAAACCTGATATTTGTCTATATACAAAGTGTTCTTTCATTACAGCCCCTTCCCAGGGGATATTGCATTCCAGAAGATATGAGTGGAATTTTAAACCATTTTTATACTTGTGCTTTCTATAGTTCTACCAGTATGAAGCAAACCCTACATATTCATGTTACTCTCTAAAATGAGAAAATATAACAGCACCATCTAACCACAGATGTTAGTAACTCTTATGATTCTTTGTTCTTTTCTGTGTTGCTTTACATTTTAGGATTATTTTTCGAAGTAATGAGTTAGACGTTTGTTGCAAAGGAGAGACTGCATTGAACATTTAGCTTGCAGGACCTTGGTAAGATAATATTAAAATAGTAAGCTAGTAAAATTAAACTTTTTGGGTTTACAATAAATGACTACAGTGTGGTAATACAGAAAGTAAAATATCAAATACAATAGCATGATTGTTAAAAATCAAATCATGAAAAGCCGACAAGATAAAAATAGTTAAGTATTAAAAATGAAATACGAAGATACTAAAATACAAGGTTGAGGTACTAATGCTATTATAATATGCTCTGCAGCTCTACACACATATGCAGGTTTGTTTTGTATAAACTCCTACCTGTAAAAGTGGTCATCAGGACCAAAAAGGAGACAAACACAAGTAACTGCTTCATTTTGATTCTTCTTTCTCTCAGTCTGTTCCAAAATGAGTAACGCCGACTGAGGCGTTAGCCTATTTGAAGTCGCTACGTCAGTCACAAATGTTTGTTTATGCTTTAACTAATTTGAGTGATAGTATGATTTTGAAGACATCTGGCCCAAAGTTTTGAATTAGGCTATTATCTGCTCACACGTTCTCAGCATAACTCTGTTCCTGAGGGAAAGAAAATAGAAGACCTTTTTTCCACCTCAGGCTTCAGAGTTACACTGGATATTTTAAATGTGTGAAAATAAAACACATCACCTTACCTTTAGCATAGCAAGCAATGGTTTTGGGTGCCGAAGGTGAATGATTGTTTTTTAAAAGCAACAGTTGCCAATTATTGAACGTTAATCTCAAAGGCAGCCACAAAGGGGCCCCTTTTTCAAAAATTGTCTCTAACTTTACTCCAGCGCAGAAGTATGTATTAATGTGGTTTAACTCTAGCAAAGCCAAATTATCACTGCTGGAAAACACAGCGGAGAGATTTTTATCAGATTGAGAGAACCATACAAATGAAGCTCACATAATTCTTCTCTTTTCAGGACAAGTTAGTAGAAAACAGGACTTCAAATGTCCTTAACTAGTAAACAGTGTGAAGTAAGAATATGGGTTAACAAACATGATTGCAAACAGCGAGTTTCTGCCTTGAGAAATGTGGCCTCCCACCCCTTTCCTGAGCAGCACTGGACATACGGCACCAGCATCACCTGTCGCAGGAAAAGAAGTTAAGTGTCCCTTGGAGTATCACGTATGAAATAGGGAGTCAGAATTCATCAGCGTCTCTCATGCAAGGACATCAGTAATTAGCGTTTCCCCTTGGAGGGAAAGGTGCAGCACATCCCCTGGCCTCCGGGCAGCCCTTCTGACATCTGCCTTCGCATTTCCTAAAGAAGGGGTGTTCATTCTGCCTGTGCCACCATGCATACACAAGTCAGCCGGTTTCAGTGAAACCTGGCAAAGAGCTGTGGGTCCCAAAAACGTTAAGGATTAAGAAAACCAAACAGCAGGTCAGAGAGAGGGGCTCAGTGAATGTCCCCTGTGGACGGACACCTTCGGGGTGTCCTCAGCTTCGGCACACACCAGCCAGGCATGTCTCCTTGGCTGGAGCAGCTCAACTGCTCGCACAACTATTTGTGAGTTTATAAAAATCTGACATAATCGTGGGCTAAATCGTTGAGTGCTGTCAGTGCCAGGGCTTGACCGGAGCCAACACAGGGGATGGAAATGAAGCGGTTCAGGGGCAGTTCTGGGGTCTGACCTCCCATTATGGGGCTTCTCTTGGAAACCGGAGTTCTGGCAAACTGTGGAGCACTTGCATTTTCCAGCATGTTTTAAGACACCAACAGCCTAAAATCCAAGAAATGTTATGTATACTGTAGGGATTTACGTAATTTTTCGAGAAGTGCAAAAACCTGCAGCAACTATTTGTTTTTAGAACTGCTACAGGGGAAACAGCGTAACACATAAAGTCAAATTATGGGGGGAAAAGCACTTGTGGGTGCGATAATCCAGCCCACAGCCCGTTCAGCCGCCGCCTCTACCGAGGCCCTTCGCCTCGGGTTTCCCGCCGCGGCCCCGCGGCCCGGCGAGCGGAGCTGCTGTCGGGGGCCGCTGGCGACAGACCCCGAGTCGCGATAACGCGGTGACGGACCGACCGACCGACCGACCCGCCCGCCCGTCTCCTGGCAACCGCCCTCCGCCGCTTCCGCTTCCGCCGCCCCGCGCATCCCCGCCGCCCCTCGGCCCGGCGCAGGCGGCACTCGCCGCCAGGAGCCCGCGCCGCGCGGGGGGAAGCGGGCGCGGGGTGAGGGCGGGCGGCGGCCCCCAGAGCGGGGAGGCGGCTGAGGGGAGCCGGCGTGAGGGGACGGGGCCGGTCCGCCCCGTGTTCCCCCCCATCCTCGCCGCAGAGAGGCCTGAGTGGGAGCGGGGCGCCGGCGGGCAGCCGGAGCCGTGTGGCGAGTCCAGCCTGGTGCCTGCGGGGAGCGGGCGAGAGAAGGGCCGGGCCGGGCCGGGCCGGGCCGGGCCGGGAGGAGGCCGGGCGGCGCCGGCCTTGCGCTAGGCCCGGGCAGGCAGCGAAGGAGCCCCTCTCACCCGGCGCTGAAACCCTTCTGCTGGTGGGTAGGTCAGGTGTGGGGGGAAATAGGTGCTTAGCCCTAATAAGGGATTAAAAGATGCTTCATGAAGCTGCGCGTTGGCTTCTTGAACTAAGGGACCGTTCCCAGTCCAGCCCTGCTGTCTGCCCGGCTGGTGCGAGGGGTTAACCTGGTGGGAGTGAGCTGCTGAGGAATGGAAGGGACAGAGAGCAACGGCAGCACGGCCTCCTCGGTCGTGGCAGACTGGAGCTTGGTGTTTTGGACTCTGTGCGCCGTGATCCTGCCGGTGCTGATCACCTTGTGGTGCAGTTTCCAGCGGTCCCGGCGGCAGGTGCTAATACGAGACATCTTTCGCAAGAGCAAGCATGACTGGCACTACACAGACCTCTTCGGCCAGCCCTCCTACTGCTGCGTCTGTGCTCAGCACATCCTTCAGGGTGCTTTCTGCAACTGCTGCGGGCTGCGTGTCAGCGAAGGATGCCTCAAGAAGGCCGACCAGCTTTTTCTCTGCAAGGAAATTATGATGAGGAGCAATGGTGGAGCCCACAGCTCTATGCCACACCACTGGATCAGGGGCAATGTCCCCCTCTGCAGCTGCTGTATGATATGCAAACAACAGTGCGGCACACAGCCCAAGCTCTGCGACTACAGGTACTGCAAGGGACTTTGGCTTTGTATGAGGAAGCACGATGCCATATCAGTATTGTGTTTTCCGCAGGGTTACTGGAACACATTACCCCAAAAGAGATCCTGCAGTAGTCAAATATGAAACTCTGTTAAAAAAACAACTTCAAAGAACCTAAAATTAAAATGGATGCTTGTGGGTAATTTGAGTCATAGATTAGGAGTATGACATCACATCTCATGTTCACTTGTTATCTTAATTGCATTAGTCCAGTATGATGTGCTAGCTACTGTATAATTACATATAGAAGGCTCTCTATTTCCAAGAGAGTTTATATTTCAGGGGATGACCTTAAGAAGGTTCTAATGCACTTGTCATTTGTACACTGGATAGCCTGAGCAATTTAGGTGACACAGCTCAATTCAGAGCACCAAAATGTGTACGCATTCCTTCAAAATCGGCATCTGCTCAGTGTAACTAGGACAAACAACTGGCCTATATCTGATTCAAGTTCATTTTTAAGGATGCTTAAAAACATCTGATGCAAAGTTTTAAAAGCTACTGTAATCTATTGTTAAAGTTTGTGGTATGAGTGTAAAAAAAATTTTCAAGGAACGGTTGAATCGGCTTGCAGTGTTATCAGTGAGGCTGCTTGCAAAGTTGTCACCATGACACATAGTGGCACGTCATGTGGAAATATAGTGCTGGTGGTCCAGGTACTGGGCACAGTGTAAGTGTTAACTTCAGCCTTCTCAAAGGATGTCAGGTTTCCAGCATAAGTTCTGCTAGCCTTTGCTTTGCTTCTATGTGACGTTGTGAAATTGCTTGGTAAGTAAGCAGAATTACAGTGTAAATGACCATACTATCAGAAATAAAACCTTGACAGAGAGAGTGCATAGGAGAGGATTTTGGAGGCAAGGAAGGAAGGAAGAAGAGGAAAACAAAGTCACAGTACAAGGCAGGTATCGTCGTTACTCTAGTTGTGTGCTGGATTAGTCAGAAGGACTACAAAAATAGCTTTGACAGCTGCTTAAACCAAGGCTTTGGATGTAGCAAATGAGGATTAACATTCTGCAGAGGCTGGCAGTGGATATTGCAGTATTTCCTCTTGTTCTAGTCCATTTTCCAGGACAGCTTTTAGAACAGGTCAAAAAGCTGAGCAGTTTTGCATAACAAAATCCCATCAGCCTTGTATGGTATTGTGTAACCTTTTAGGTTTCAGACTTAAAGGGGTGTTATCAACCTTAAGAAATTTATTAATTAATGTTACTAGTAACACTTTATTGAACTCTAGTGTTTTATATGTGCTCTTTAAGGATGGATAGTTCAGTTTCTTATGCAAGCTTTCACTGTAACTGTTAATATTGCAGACAATGCAAGAGGATATTTATAGCACCTGTTTTTTGAATTAAAAAAAATAGAATGACTTTAAAACTGTTGGGGTTTTTTCCACAGAATTCAAATGTTTTTCTAGACTTGCAAGCACATGACTAAGTTACGTAATTTTCTGTAGCCAATACATAGTCATGTAAACTTCCAGGGAATGCTTGGTTTTCTCTGTAAGGTGCTTAAAATATTACTTACAATGTTGCATGTAAGTATAAGTACTTTTCAGAAAGTTAGTCTATCTAAAAATAAATGAGCAAAATCGATGTGCCTGTCCGTTTTTTCATGTTTTTTGGTCTTTTTTCCAGATGTGTGTGGTGTCAGTACACTGTACATGATGAATGCATGATGGATTGTTTAAAGACTGAGGAGTGTACATTTGGAGAATTCAGAGACTTAATTATTCCACCATACTATTTGTCTACAATCAACCAGATGCGTAAAGATAAAAGAACCAATTATGAAAAGGTAATCGTCTACTACTTCTTTGTTTTATAATATATTTAATAAAAAAAAAAATCTCCCACACATTAAAACTTTAGTTCAGTACGTTGTCAGGTTAATAACTATCAGGTAAATGTTTCAATATCTATGAAGTACTTGCAGTGTTAATTTGGAGGTGTTTGTCATTTTATTAACATGGTAGTTGAAGCATGAACGTACGTTTGGGTTTTGTTATTCTAAAACAACACTGAGATTTGGGTACCTTACTTCCTTGAATATTTTGTGATTTTTCTAGTACTATGTTCATAACTTTGTAATGTTTGTTGTCCTGGGCACTGTAGAACAGAAGTCTTCAGCCTTGGTGTGTCAGAGTATTTGTTTTGACTACTTCAGACTAACTGGTAACTCCCTCATTTCAGCACTTACAGGGGACAGGTTTTGTAGCAAGGGTTTAAACACTTTCAAACGTGCAGCATTTGTGTGATTGATTGACTTTTACCTTTTTGCAGGTAGTACCTTACTGCAGAAAACACTGGATGCCAGTAATCATACTGGCTAATACTCGTAGTGGAAACAACATGGGTGAAACTTTACTAGGAGAATTTAAAATTCTGCTGAACCCCGTTCAGGTATTTACCACTATAACAAAAGCCACTATAACAAAATAAAAGTTTAAATTAGAATAAACTTTACTTTGCTTACACAATGGCAGTAGGGTCTTGTGGAAGATCAGTAAAGAAAACAAACTCATGCGGTTTGTTCTTTTAGAAAGAATAGCTTTATAGAGAGAGACTGAAAGTGCAGAGCCTCCTCCTCCCCCCCCCCCCCCCCCCGCCCCAAGTTTGTTATGGTTCTAATACTGGTCCAGGTTTTATTTATAGTAATATAGTAATTCTGTTAATTATAAATATCTGTCTCTCGAAACAGTGTACAATTTTTATGAAATTAAATATTTGGGTCTTTTCAATTTGAAACCTGTATTAGTTGAAGTACTCACTTTACTTGTGAGAACGTCAGTGATTACAGTTGCTGCTTTCTGTTGTCGCTTTCCCCTTAAAATCCACTGGGATGGCACAGGATGTTGATGTAAGGCAGTTAGCTGTTCCTTGGATTTCCTGGCTGCACCTTAACACTCTTCCTTTGAAGTTCAAAACCCAGCCTTAGAATACAGCCTAATGGAAATCGCTATGTGTGTGTTTTAAATGCATCCCAATAAGAATAAACCTCTTCGTATGCCGAGTATTTAAAAATAACTTTTATCTGAAGTCTTTCATCTTTGCAGAATTCATCGTAATGCCTCTAGATGCAGCCTTTTCTTAGGAATCTGTCAGCTTGGTTTATCCATGGCATTTATTACTAGTGAGGCAGCTGGAGCTCTGTTGTGGATTTGGCTTCCCAAAAAAGCCAAGACAGCTCATTTGCTGATAAAATATTATAAATGGAGAATCTTTGTTTTGCGTTAGAATGAACTTCTTGAAGTCGTGAATCTGTGAGGCAAATCCTGAGTCGTGTTCTGTGAACTTACGGAACTTCTGGTTTTCCTTTCTTCTAGGTTTTTGATCTAAGCAAAATTGCACCTGCTAAAGCACTCCAGCTTTGTACCTTGCTGCCTTGCAACGCTGTCAGGGTCCTTGTCTGTGGTGGGGACGGCACAGTAGGCTGGGTGCTGGATGCGATTGATGAAATGAAGATAAAGGTATTGTGTTTTGTATTAAAAGATGTCTTATGGTGAAATGAGTTTTGGAGCTGCTGAAGTGCTACACCTGATCTCTTACGTGCATTTAATGTTTTAATCTTTCTGAATAAGCCTACAGAGAAATATTTGCAGAATTGCTTATTCATATTGGGGAAGGGGCGGGGGGGGACTTGTTATGGGTCTCTGTAATTCAGGAAAAATATGATAGCTTTACATTTTAAGTGATATTTAAAGTCATTCTTTTCTGTAACACAAGAAAATAACAAGCTGCATAATATTTTATGCATTGTTCTTTTCTTTTTGTCTAAACAGATTTATTTCATCATAAGTGGCATTGCTAATAATGGCTAATGTGTTCTGAGTGCCTATTTCTCCCAGCACACTCTATCTTTTATAATAACAGCGTAATTTTGCTGGCTATACTGGTTGTATTGCCAGTGCATGAATGAGGGCAGTAGTTTGCCTCTGCACCTTCTCACATATTCTAAATCATCTGTCAGCCTGCAGCCTCACCTGTTAATAGCAAGTAGAGAAGGAAAAAATAAGCTGTATATTTCCTGTTGATTTGAAATGGAAGATATTCCAATTTACAGGGTACTACTAAGAACTCCTGAGAAAGTTAAGAATGAAGAATAATTAGTAGGGCTTTAGTGCTTTACCTGATAAAATGTTCTCTAGTGATAAAAGGAAGAAAGTTACTCTTATATCAGTGTCTTTTTTTTTTCTTTTTTTTTTCCTGCAGCTTCCTTGTTAGTATGTGAAATGTTGTAGTTGAAGGCCACTATTACAATTTCATGCATAGTCAAACTGAGCTGTTTTGAGAATTTTATGTACTGATAAAGTAGAAATGTAACAAAGTGTAACTATGAAGGTTCATGAATATAAGTATATGGTTATTTGGTCTTAGACACTTGATATATTGTCCCTCAGGGGCCATATAGTTGATGAAATCTGGGTTTTTCTTTATTTCAAAGTATTCAAATAGAGCGATTGCAGTTACATAAATACTGTTGAGATTATCAGCAAAACCTTTGTATTATCAGCAGTAGGTTATTTGCTCCTTTCATTTATCGTGACTTTTAAATACAGGTTACCTGGCTGATAACTCTTCTTGAGAAAATAACTGTAATGCTGCTTATTGCAAGTACATTTCACAGCTGAGTTTCAAAGGCTGTAGTACATCTGAAATAACTGTTCAGCCTTTTGTAGTAAAGAGAGCAAAGACCTTTGCTAAGGTGGCCATTTTGAATGTCTACTTCTGTCACTCTGCGATCTGCAGAGGTGATTATCATCTGCTCCATCTGTTGAGGACAGTTGATCTGTGTGTGTATGTGGCATCTCTGGAACTTAGATACTGACTTTCCTTCTTTGAGTATGTGAATTCCCGTGGTTGAATACTCTAGGTTTATGTGCATCTGTTGTTTTAGACCTAACCTTATTTCAGTCTTATAAGAACATTTTTGTGTATGGTTACGATTCACAGCCTTGTGTGTTAGCTCTCTTTTAGTGTTGATATCACTTCTGAGAGGTCTGTGCAGTAACGGTGTTAGTAATTTACCAGCAGCATATTATCAAGAGATCGGATGAGAAGTTCAGGCTTCCACTTCTAGATCCAAAGCACCGCTCTTGAAGGAATACTCTGTTCAGTATTATTAACGCATTGTTTCCATATTGTCTTTGTATTCTCTCTTCTTCTCACAATGGTTTGACATTTCCTTCCTTTGCATTATCCCTATGGTAAGTACTCAAACGTGCCATCTGCTATACTGATGCTGCCAGCTCTATTGCTCTGCACTATGTAACAAGCTGCCGCAAAGATCAATGGTATTTATCTAACCTGAACGTTTGAGGATAAAAGGGAGAAAATGAGTTGAAGAACAAGCTAATATGCAGTGTTTTTGTATCCTAGGGGCAAGAACGTTATATTCCCCAAGTTGCAATTTTACCTCTGGGAACAGGTAATGACCTGTCTAATACACTGGGCTGGGGTGCAGGTTATGCTGGAGAAGTCCCTGTAGAACAAATCTTACAAAACGTCATGGAGGCAGATGGAATCAAACTAGACAGGTAGGTAACAGTGAAAAGATAAATTCTGTAGAACCAAATACTACTATAGCTCTACTGATATCCAGTTGTAGCAGTATATGTAAAGAAACACAAGCGTTGCTGGAGGGAACTGCAAAATAACTAAGGTCCAAAATTAGTTTTTTATTTCATTTTTCTGCAAGGCTTAACTCTTTCATAATTTAACTAAATTTGAATCTTTTGACTTGATCCCAGTATAGATATGAGATTCCTAACTACAGCTTTGATACTAAGTGAGAACAGTCTTTCATGACACTAAGTAACGGCTGTTGTTTTTCAGATGGAAGGTTCAAGTAACAAACAAAGGATACTACAACTTAAGGAAACCAAAGGTATGGTTTGCAAGTATAAATATGGATTCTATAGAATACCTGTCTACTTATACTTATTTTTCTGGTTACCTACTTCCCATTAAATACTGTGACTTTTAAATTGTAATAATAATATTTAATAAGACCATAACTAGAAGTTCTGTCTTACAGGTATTCACAATGAACAACTACTTTTCTATAGGACCTGATGCTCTCATGGCTTTAAATTTTCATGCTCATCGTGAGAAGACTCCCTCTCTGTTTTCCAGCAGAATTATTAATAAGGTGCGTTTGGTAAAGTGACGTTTTCTCCTTGTAGTTGTTGACTTAAGGCTATTTTTTGCTTTATTCCCCTACTTCGTCTCATGCCATTTTAAGAGTTTGAACTCATTTTTCTTGGGGAGGGGATTCCATGGGTAAAACGTGTTTCCCGCCCACTCATAAGTGTTCTGGCTGGCCTCTGCCTACTTGCTTACGGAATATGCTGTTTGTTCAGTTTTTGTTTAGAATGTTTCATTTGCGTTGAAACTTAATGGGTTAAGGACGTTGCCTATTTCTTTTTAAAGTGGAAAGGAAGTTTCTTATGCAAGTTGTAGCCTATCTCATGGAGAGAGCTTAGTTGAAGGATGCACATACATGTTACGTATGAATTTTAGATAAGGTTTTCAGAACAATACTATACGTGAATATTTCAAATACTCTTCATATGTATTGTCTTTTTCTAACAGTATTTTCTGATCTCCCGGGTTTGTTTTTGGGTTTTTTATAGGCTGTTTATTTTTTTTATGGAACCAAAGACTGCTTAGTACAAGAATGTAAAGATCTTAACAAAAAGGTTGAGGTAAGTTTTTTAACTTGCTTATTCTCTGGACAATCAGTGGAGTTGTAAAAACTTAATTTGTAACAGAAGAGGGGAAAAGCTTTGCAGTTTACATTCTTATACACTTGTATAAGAATGGCTCTGGACTTAAACTATTTTTGATGTTCCTTTTGCTATCTGCAGCTTACTTGATGGAATTCATGTCTTTGAGTTTACTGAAAATTACTAAATTTTTTTCTGGCCTTCACTCAGCCAGTTCTGTGAGTTGAAGTACTGACATTCAAATAAAATTTGCCTTGACACCAGAGAATTACTTAAGTGAGAGTTCTTTTTTCTTTTCTCTATTAACAGAAATTTATTACAGCTTAGGATATCATGTGAAATCAGAAGTAATTTTTTTAAAGTTTGAAAAGAAAACACATTCTTCTTGTACAGGGCCAGTTTTTCTTCAAGTGGAAGCCTATTAAATGCATAAAGAGAATAACTAGCATATATTGAGCTACTGAATTTGATCCACATTAATTAACTTTTGTGTGTCTTTTAAAGCTAGAGTTGGATGGTGAGAGAATAGAGTTGCCCAATTTGGAAGGCATCATCGTCCTGAATATTGGATACTGGGGAGGTGGCTGCAGGCTCTGGGAAGGAATGGGTGATGAACCTTACCCCTTGGCGAGGTATGCAGTGCATCTTTTTCCCTTTTTTCTTTTAACGGTTCTTGTAGTGTAAGCAGTTCTCTGCATGTGTTATGTGCTTATGTAGTCAGACTTGTCTGAAAGTCAGAAGGTTTCCTTGTGACAGTATGCTGTCTCAGATTTTTTATTTTCCTCATGTTAGAGACTTGGACTAAGTGCATCCCACACATCAAGTTTGGGTTTTTTTCAGACCTTCTCAAAACGTCTGGCATGATTAAGTAGTAGCGTTGAAGAGGCTATTAAAAATAAAGGTAGCTTCCAAAAAGTATAAGATGTATCCATTTCAGAATATAGAAAGACACGTCTTAATAGAGGTTAAAATATAAAGTAAAAACAAAGCAAGCCAAAAATTTGACTCCTATGCTTGAGTAAGTTGGATGGAGCAATACTAAAGAGGAGAATAGGTGGGTGCATTAGTTATTCCTTTTTGTGACTTCCTTCTTCAGAAGCCATATATCTAAATATACTTCATAGTTCTGTTACAAGGCTTATGATCCTGGATTTCTAAAAAATATTTGGGCGAGGTCCTTTACCAAAATCTAAAAAAAATTAAGCCATTAAAAGATGTTCCTGTAGATTAATAACTGAGTGAAAAGACAAAAATTTGTACAAATTTATGGAAGAGAAATCCACTGGTGGGCCTTAAATATGCACGGTGATGCACTTGGGCAGTCATATATCCATAATTTCCAGAAGCTAGCTAGGGTGTGCCGGCTGGTGTATTGCTCCATACTTGCATCTTTGTATGGCTTCCTTTGCTGTTCAGTGTGACTTGTCCAGCACAAATAGATAAACACATTTGTACAATAACATATGTCTTCTCTCTAGGAGTAGCCATAAAAGGACTGTGTATTAGTTGGACAGGTATTCTAGAGCTCACAAGCATCACTTAAAAGAGTCTCCTTTTTTAACTCGTAGACATGATGATGGACTTCTGGAAGTTGTTGGCGTTCATGGTTCTTTCCACTGTGCCCAGATTCAGGTGAAACTCGCAAATCCTGTTCGCCTAGGGCAGGCACATACAGTGAGGGTAAGTGGTGCTTATGAACCTGTTTTCCCCTAAATTTTTTTGAATACATAACATAGAATCTCAAGCGCTCAACTGTCTGATCTGAAGTTGCTGTTTGCAGTTGAGCTAGATGTTTCTCTCGCTTAGTAAAAATGTCATAATTCACAGTCCTCTGTTGCTGTGCTTGGTGGCCTATGAGTGCAACTAATTACATACTAAGTTTCTCCCTGCCCAGGCTGAAAAAGTGCACCATCAGTATATTGTAGTTGTAAAAGGTATCTTCAGAGCTACTTTGAACTGCTATGATTGTGTGTTCTTCTATTTAATGCCAGCTGATCTTGAAGAGTTCAAAGATGCCGATGCAGGTGGATGGAGAGCCGTGGGCTCAGGGGCCCTGCACTGTTACCATAACTCATAAGACACATGCACTGATGCTGTATCACTCGGGTGAACAAACAGATGACGACGCTTCCAGCATGTCTGAGCAAGACCACGTGAGAGAACAGACAGATGAAGATGTATAGATTTTGCAGAATTTAATATAATACAGTGATGAACTTCAGCTCTTTAAAAACACTGAGAATGCCTAATCTAGCCGTAAGGTTCATACCTGTGAATGAACTAGAGCTGAGGAAAAAGCCATGCTTTTACATTCATTAAAATGTTCACAGCTGAATTACCACAACTGTTTTGCCTTTTAGATTGGTGGTGATGCCCAGCCTTTCTAGCTGGAGTGAGTTACTCTGGTGGCAGGAGAGAGACAGGTATGGCAGCCCTTCCTTGCCATGGAATCAGATCTTCTGCACATACACAATATAGCATGCAAAATGTTTGATACCCTTAGAAAGGGGAACAGCTGGAAGTTTGGCCTGCTTCCTTCCATCTGCCCACTTCTCCAGAACAGTTTCCAGAGCAGAAAACCAGACCAAGTAGGATGTGGGCTGATTTTCCAACAACAGCCTGCTCCTGGCTGCCATCTCTTTTTGGGAGCAAGACAAACGCTTCTCTGTGCGCCTGCTGGTGCAGTGCAGGTGTAGTAGGCTTGGCTGGGAGAGTGCAGGATCTGGGAGCTCTTGGGAAGATGGTTAGCAAGAAAAGATGCTTTTGGACCAAAGGTTTCTGGAAATGTTCTGTTAGTGAATGACCTTTTCCAGTGGCTTTGTAAGTCATAGTAGAGTACTCCTGAGGTCCCGAGTACCTAAGCTACAACTTCCAAATAATTGTACCATGACTTGCACTGAACGATCCTGTGACTGACTCTGCTTCAGTTCAGTGAGAGGCTAATTCTAGTTTTTGTAAATAGTAACATCATAGTTCTTGAGGAGGCTTTTTGGAGGAAAACTTGGACAAAGGAGCTGTCTTTTTTTAGCTGTTTAGAGGAGGGTTTTAAGGAAATAATGATGAGTGGCAAATACAGTTTGTTTGGTTTTTTTAAAGTCTTGTTAAAGATCTTGCTTCGTAATTACCTGAAAATGATCAATACTAAGTCAGTCTGTTAACTGTTTCAATTTTAACTGTGGAGGTTGAGAGCTAAGTTTGCAAAGATTAACAAGTTCTGGCCTTCATGTGTATAATTTAATCGTGACAAAAAGCATGGAAGCATTTGTTTTCTGACTGGCTCTTAGGGGGTCAGAGGTACCTTGTTTGACTTGAAACTTCATTTCCCATCTGAATATAGGGCAAGAAAAAGATTGGTGGTCTGTACTGATAGTAAAAGTTAGGAGCATATACAACAGTGCACAGAAACTCTCAGTTTGGTATATCTGAAGCTTCTCAGGTTAAAAGCTTCTCAGGTGAAAACAGCTCCATGGTTAAAAATCTGCTTCGTTTTTTTTCTCTTCTGTTGTAGGTATTTTAAGCTTGCAGCAGGTGAGAGCTATGAGTTGAGGTTTAAAATTTGTCACTCAGTAATTCAGTTAAGTCCAGTTGAGTCATGAAGGTGATCTTCCAAGTGGGAAGAGAATTTATGCTGACTGTCTACTGTGTAAGCCAAGATCATAAGAGAAGTTGAGAGCTTTGGTCTGAACTTTGAGTGTTGCTGCTTTTGTCAGAACTCCCCCAATCTTTGTTGGGTTTTTTTCCTCCTTTTTTCTTTGTGTTAACTGAAAGTGAGGGGTAAAGTAGGGTATGTTTCTAGGTTTTGTAAAATTAAACTGTTTTTCAACAATCTATAAAATGAAATTTGCATTGACGGTGATAAGAACTCTTTATATTTTAAAATAATTTATTGAAACCTTGTCAAAGTCAGTATTTTTAAATCTTTTAATTGTAATCCTCTTTGGAGAGCATTTTTAACTTGATGGTATTCGTTGTAGAAAATGTATGTACTAGATCTTCAATACTACTGATTATCAGTGAATTTATAGCTGTCTGAAAATGTGATTAGAGCGTAATGAACTGTAAAGCAGAAGCCATTTGTAAATTCCATATTCATTAGCCTTATACCCCAGGGAAGGGGGGCTGGAACTAGGTGATCTTCAAGGTCCCTTCCATCCCAAGCCATTCTATGATTATACGCCTCATCTTAATTATTTTATTGTATGTAAATATAGAGAACAAATTGATAATTAAATCTATGTAAAAAGTGTTTAAAATACACAAAAGTATACTTAGATAAATCCACTACCTTTTTTTTTTTCAGTTCTGAGGTTCAATTTGTATTAGCTTCAAAAATCTTACTAGTTAAGTTACTAATATTTTTTATTTTTTTTTTAGTAACTTGTAACCATCAGCATCCTAAAAATAGTTAAGTTCCATGCTATGGTTCTTAAGTAACTATTGTTTACAAATAAATGACAAGTCTCTGAAAAAGCAGGGTATGTGCTATGAAAGGCGGTATTTTCTCAAGAGAAATGATGCCACTGGCTACTTAATCTAAACTCTTCATAATACAGTTTAAAGAGTTACCTGAAGTTGATCAGATGATTATTCAAATTCTTTTATAGCCTAAGAAACTTTCTGTTCAAAACTTCACTCCTTGAACTCCTGACATCTAGAAAAAAAATAATTGATGCCGAGACTTTGAAAGCCTCCCTTTTTCACAGTAGGTGAGTTGGCTTCTCCGCCCGGGCTTTGCCTGGCTGGGTACCAGTGATGGTGTACTATGTTTGTGCAGGCAGGATCCTCCCACTTACTGTGGCTTGCTGGTAGTCTAGTTCTAAATGTGTGAAATCCTCTTTGGGAAATGTAAATCCCATCATTCCTTTTGGAGAAACAAGGAGTGTGAGAAGTGAAAGTAGCATCTAATCGGGCGCTTGTTTTGGAAAACCCCTGGTAAATGGTCTTGTTTATATTGGATGGATCATCCCCTTCTTGCATGTGGAAGTGAAGAAGTTTGTGTTTCACAAATTGACTGTTAGTGATGCAGCAAATGACAGGTAGCAAACGTAGCCATTGTAAGCATGGGGAAGCCTCTTGTAAAATTGTATTTATGGTATGGAGAACACTCTGTATTATTTATGGTATGAAGAACATTCTGTAGGGTTGAAGTGTCCACTTCCCAATCAGACCTGGGGTCATCCTTCTGTTGTAACGATATGTAGCTGTCATCTGCATGACAACAAAAAGTTGTTTTTAAACATACAGTGTTAGCACTAGAATTCGTTGGGAAGTCTTGCTGTTTCCAACATGCTGTCCTTTGATTTCAATGTATCCGCCTTTCCAGTATGTTGCAAATTGGGTTAAAACCTGTTTTGAGTTACTTTGATCAAACTGTTTTAAGTTTTAGTCTAACCGCAGACAGTAAATGTCAGCAGTGGGCTCCCAAATTCTAATGCTAGCGTAAATGAACTTTTCTAATTTGTAATATAGCTGTAGCTGCTGAATGTTGTCGTGTGTGTGCTGTGTAAAACTGTTATGTGCTTTTTTTTTTAATGTTTTGGGTGCATAAAGCACCAGTACAAATACCTACTCTGTAGCTCTTGTGAAAAGCTCGGGAACCTGCAAATACTGCAGTACACTCTCTGTCCAGAAGAGGGTACTGTGCAGCTGGCTCTCCTGTCCTGCGCTGCGGAATTGTCCCTTACCCTGCTAATGATTAGCGTGGGAGAAAGAGGGAAAGCGATGTTTCAAAAAGACAGATAATGAATAGTTTCTTCTGGCAGTCTTCATGCAGTATACCTTTGTGTAAAATGTACAGGGTGAATAATAACATCAATTGTCAAGCACTCAAAAGTGAATTCACAGAGTTTATTTTTAATTTTGTTGCAGCATGCGCTGGCTTAACTGCAGTTGTCAGATTCCAATAACTTTCTTTGCTGTAGGTTCTCAATCCTGTGACATGCAATACGAAAAACTTAAACTCGTCTGGAGAGCCTTTCTGTGAGTCGGCTTCCTGCCTTGCTCAAACCACCCTTGTTTACACGCACGTTGAGAGGATGGGAATGTGTATTTTCATGTGCATAGAACTTCTTGTCATAGGCTTTGTTTTACCTTGTGTTTTCACTTCAGCAATTCATATCAGAGTTAAACTGTTTCAAATGCCGTCTGCATCTTGGATCTTTCTCCATGTCTGGACTTTTTAAAAAGGCATCTGAAGTCCAAACTTGCATTCTTCATCTTCAAAAACAGCTGAGGTGAATGGCATGCACTTACGTATTTTTTTCCTAAGTAGGTCTATTGTTCCTAGAGTTAGGGTAGTATTTAGAGCATACTTTTAACAGCACTTTAGAATTTGGAATTATTGCAGTTATTGAAGAACTTAGTCTTGTGTTTTCTTTCTACTGCGATGGTGATATTTTTATTTCAAATTAATTTGGAATTATGTTCAAATTTGAACATTTTTCTCAGCACTGTTATGAATTGCATTTCATATTTGTAATGTAAAGACTGTATAACATAATTTATGAATTTGATACTTTTCTTATATGTTCGCTTTCGATGTTGTCGCTTTGTAGGGTTTTTTTTGTCCAGGTCTTGCCTTTTCTTAGGCACTAAGTAACTTGAAACATCATTTACTTTAGTTGGAAGTTTTAATTACTTGCTCTTGGAAAACAGACATGAGTTTCTCCTGGTTGCAAAAGAAAATGCTACCATGTTTGAACACACTTGGAGAAAATTGTTTTCTTGAGGCAGTGCTTACACCAAGAGTAAGTTAAAAGTTTCTCCTGTGGAACTTCAGCTGATTCAGGTTGAGAATTTGTTCCCCTGTACACTTTGTCTTGCTGATGTTTACAACTGCTCAGTAAGTACTTCTTTCCTGCAGTCATTTAATTACTCATTTTATGCTGGCTCACTTTCAGCTAAAAATGTCATTTGAGACAGTATCAAAAGCCCTGCTGAAATCAGGGCAGTGAGCTTCTCTTCTATCCACTTTATCCTACGCGCTGGTGAGCTTGTCAGAAAGAAAGTTGGAATGGCTTCACACAGCTTATTCTCAACCCAGTAAGGCACCTCTTTGGCTTTTTCAGTCACCATCACCA
This sequence comes from Rissa tridactyla, assembly GCF_028500815.1. Taxonomy (NCBI): domain Eukaryota; kingdom Metazoa; phylum Chordata; class Aves; order Charadriiformes; family Laridae; genus Rissa; species Rissa tridactyla. Next base: position 10,701,665 of record NC_071480.1, read on the forward strand.
CACCTGGAAGATATTAGAAAGGACTCCAAAGGCTCCCCATTCCCTTGACCTATTTTGAAAGTACAATTTTTGCGCTTTGCTGCTGGGGAGGAACCTCCCTGTTCTCTACAGGTTCTGAGAACTCATAGTTAAAGGTTCTGGTTTCAGTTTGGCCAGTTCCTTCTGGTTCTGCACAATGTTGCACTGAAGCTCACAGCTTTTATAGTGTATGCTATTGTATCTCACTGGTTTAAAAAAACAAAACAAATAAAAAACAAACAAACAAACAAAAAAAAAACCCAAAGCTTAAAGCACCATACCTTAGCTGTGAACAGCGTTAATGGTATCAATGTTATTGTAGTTACTCTTTTTTTTACTTGGCAACAAACACTTTTTGGTAGAGCGCCACTGTAACCTAGTTAGTGAATCTATGGGTAAGAGTAGGACACTTCAGAATCTTTGCATGTGTTTTAACTGAAAATCCTTTTTTTGTTCTGTATTTAATACTGACTACTAGCAGTTATCTTCCTTTTCTAAAAGAGATTTGACCCTTCAGTTAGGAGTAAACTAGAATATCTTGAGATGTAAAAATACCCCTACATAACTGATCCTGTTGAATGTGAACCACTTACTTAAAAATGCTCTTTTTTTCTGAGAAATTATAGCTGCTTCTTGAACACAGGAATGAGACAACAGAGACCACTTGTTCATTTAGTAATTAAGTCTACTGAGAGAATTTACATGTTCTCTATTTCGACCTCACTTAGGCCACAGTTCTAAAAGCATGGCATGATCAAAATTTCCTTATCTCGCTACAAGTGCTGAATACCCAGTTCAGGTTTTGGGCATCTCAGGGAGAGACTTCTAGCTGGAGTAAAGCCACATGCCTTGACAAAACCTAGTGATGTTAACGCGGACTTACATCAGCTGAGGATCCGGCCCTTAACTGTTCAAAAGTATGAATGTATTCAAAATTTTACTTTGCTTCTCATTGATACTGCCCTCTTTACTGTGCTCTATACCCTTATTGCTGTATGTAATTAATTTTTTGCAATGTTCCATTTGCAACTTGTTTGTGGATTTCAGCATAAAAATAATTTTCTTTCTAAGAGTAAGTGTGAACTTAGATTGTGAGTTTATTGCATTCTGTATCTTCAAAGTTTACATCCCTCAAAAGCCAGTTTGTCTGCTACCAACTGTTTTAATCCTTAGAGTACCTCCAACCATCTTCTTTCTAGGATTTTTATAGTTAAACAGAATGGATTTTTATTTTTGTAGCTCGTAACTTACATATGTATAGTAGTTATTTCTATTTAGCAATTAGTGATCAGAATACTGTAAAAATGTTCCTTTTAAGAGCTGTAACTTTAAATTAGTAATAATTACTTACAAGAAAATACCAGCATGTTAACTTTTTTTTTTTAAACTGTTATTCTTTAGCTTGGAAATACTGTGATGCTGTGACTTAGGATTTGTATTGAATGTGTTTATGCGTATATTCTGAAGTTGCACTAAATAGGGAAAAAATGAGCTTAAAATGCAAGTAATAGATCAAAAAGTAGAATTTATAACATCTTAAGTTTTTTTTTCAATGGAGAAAGGTGACATTTGGGGTTCAATATTTTTTTTTTTTGTTTTCCCACAGAACAGTAAGGAAGGAGTGATCAGTGTACTCTTGAAACAGTTGTTTCCTTATAGTGCAGTTTGAGATATGTAGTATTTAGTGCCCAAACATAAGCAAACGCCATCTGCACCATTCCTGCCTCTCAGAGAGCAAAACCTCAGCGCAAACCGGACCGCTCCCGGCTGTAAGTACATGAGATCTTACTTACAAAGAAATAACCAGCCAACATAATATTGAACCTCCAGTAGAAACGTTTAAAAGCAGAATTTGCTAATTTTTTTTTTTTCCTGACATCAAGTGATGCTTTCAAATCCCAAATTGTTTTTGCTTTGTTTTTTAAAAGGCGGCAGGCTGAAATGAGAGGATAAGGAGGTATTACTGTAAAACTCAGTCACAAGATGTGGGAAGTGTGTTCTTTATTTGCTGCGTAGGCACAGGAAGTGTGAGTGTGGGAGGTCTCATGAAAGTCTCTGCTTTGTTTGCACCCTCATTGGTTTCATCCAGTGTTTCTGAAGCCGGTGATAATACCCTTGCCCCCGTAACTGTGACGTTTGCTCAAATCAGAACATGTGGGTGATGTGTATTATCTGAGTGCTCGGGCCAGGTTCTGTGTAAGAAGCTGCAACTTCAGTGAAGTCACAGAACTCCACCAGTTCTGTGGTGGTACGCCACGTTAACACCAGTGAAACTGAAGAAAACTTTTGTCTTCAGAGAGTTGTATCATGGCCTAGCTCTTGTGACTTAAGCTCCCAGAAACCTCTTTTGAGAATCATCTGCTCCATCTTCTTCATAGAAGTTTGTAAATACAGATTTTTCACAGCAATGACTCTGTTACTGAATTTCCTAATGCATCTTTTTGTTGTCTTGTTATTTGTACTGTATTTCTCTGTAGATTAAAGTGTGTGGATTAAAGTATTTAAACCCAGTTTTTTGGTGTTCCTCAGTATGCATAAAAGCAAATGTGAGTTTTGAACCCTGTAACAGCCTGGTGAGGATGACAACTGCTGGCTTTTAGAGGGCTGCAGTATGAGAAGCATGGTCATTTTGAGAACAGAGTTGTACTTTGTTGAACACTGCAGCTGTGCTTCTGCCTGAGATCCCTGCTGCAAAGTCCAAGTGTTTGAACGCTCAGATATATGGAAAAAAATTCCAGACAACGTGATAATGTCATTCAGAGGTAAAACTAATGCTGTTCGGTAACCTACAACGATGTCTCGGCTGCTACTTACCCACTTCTGCTTCCTCCTCCTCCTCGAGGTATTCACCCCTGGAGAAGAGCTGACTTTGTATGGTTCTGTAATAGATGTCTTTAAAATGGTTTAAAAACCCCAGGCTTCAATAGTAAGATGAAATGTCTAGATTGTTCCTTCTCACCAATGTCAGTGATTTGGGACCTTGAAACAGTTTGTGATGCACACTTTTTAGTCTAAGCGGGGAAACAGGCCTACAAATCTCTTATCTGTAAAGAGCAATTCCTAAATAAGAGCTTTAAGGGGGGATGTTTTGGTGTTAATATAAACGGGAGGCAGGAGGGCTGCTGAGCACAAGTCAGCAAAAAGCACCCGGGGCTTCCCACAGAAAGGGGAAGCGCTGCTGCTGGAAGACATTTGGAGATAAGTGGCTCAGTGCTTTCTCCTGATGGCAGCAGATGGGCGAGTTGGGGCTTTTGGAAGTGAATAAATCCTCCTATGGGGCCACTTTATCATAGTGTCATTCCCTCCCTGAGTCTCTCCTCTGTTCCCTGATCTCATTTGCACAAAAGAGAGAACAGGCTCTGAGCTCCTATATTATGCTACAATCAAACCTTTTAAAGACTATTTGTGTGTTGTTTTCCATTCAAGATGGGGTCAGAGCACACATATTCAGCAGGTTTTTTTCTTAGATGGGTAAGACAATAGTTTTACAGAGCTTTGAGGATCACTGGCACTAATGCTCGTACAAGATCTTGGTTTAATGCATTTTTAAATGTTTTTAGAACTGTTGGAGTGAACCGTGCACAGCACCAGTTTGAGACAGGCTTCAGCCTAAAGTTGTGTAAGAAGTCACACCGCAGGTGCATGCGAGGAAGAACACGGGATCTTAGAAAAGTGGAAGTCAGGACTGAAATTCTGTTTCTGTCTTTTGATAACAGAAGTAAAGATATAAAATATCTGGTGAATGAAAAGTAGAGTGGTTGCGTGTGGGTCCAAATAAGATTGAAGGAGTCTGGTGTTAGACACTTCAGGGTTAAAACTCCAATTTCAGGGTATCTCCTCTAGCGAGTGTATCTTCCTCTTAAGGAAGAGCCCCAACTGCAGAAATGCACCGGGCAAACTGCGCTTCTCTTTCCTTGGGCATCTGTAGGCAATGTGAGACCACGCTGCTCGCCACACGGTAACAGATGGCCAGAGAGTCCTGGTGACCGCGGGTGCTGCCGCGCTGATGGGGAACAATGCCCTGTGCATCCCAGCATGTGCCACCCAGCAGCGCTGAGGGCCATTGTCCCCATCCCACTGCGAAATCCCGATTCCACGCTTAAGAACTGCAGAAAAGAGCCTGGCTCTCTCAGACCTGCAAAAGAGCAGCTCCCCATGTTGTTCGTTGGAAATATGGAAAGGGCAATGCATATAGAAATCTAATTATTGGCAGGCACAGCCTGGCTTTTAGCATGATAATTGCGGGCCGTTGTGCTTTCTGGTGCACGGACCCCTGAAAGGTAGTCATGAAAGCAGAAGTTAAAACTATTGAATTTCCATCAGTCATTCAGTGTTTGCTTTGATTACGTTGACGCGATTTTTGTGTGTTCCTGAGCTGCAATGAGAAGCTGTTATTAATCACTTTTAGATGTTTTAAGGAGCAGGGGCGGGGGGGCTGCCTGGCCCGGGTGATGCGGGGAGCGGTAAGAAAGCAGCGATGCGATGGGGAAGCATCCTCCCCGCTGTACCCCCCCCAACCCCGTGCGGGGGTCTGCGCCTCCCTCTGCCGCCGCCGGGGTCCCCGCCCGCCCGGCTGGTGCTCGCGGAGCGACCCGGGGGCGGGGGGGCGGCGGGGTCCCGGCACCCCCCGCCTCCCGCCCGCCCTTATAGCCCGGCCCGGCGCGGCGGCGGCTCTCGGCGGGCCCGGCATGGCGGCGGCGCGGGGCTGGCCCTGGCCCTGCCTCCGGGCCCTGCTGCGGCTGCTGCTGCTGGCGGGCGGCGGGCAGCGGCCGGGAGCCGCCGACCGCTGCAGCTGGAGGGGCAGGTAGGGGGGGAGAACGGCCCGGGGAGGCGGGGGGGCTCCGATCAACCGGGGGGTCCCAGGGGCCGGCGGGTCCGGGGGGTCTCAGCCGTGGGGTACGGAAAGGGAGCGGCCGCTCCCGGCGAAGGAAGGGCGGCAGCTCCGCCTTGCCGGAGGCTCCTCTATTGTGACTTTCACGGGAAAACACGCAACAAAGCTTTCTCGAAAATCTTATCTCTTTCCACTGCATTTTATTGTCTTTTCCTTTAAGTAATTCTGCTGTTATGGATTTGATTTTCATAAGTGACAGAAGCAAAAGTAACTTTTCTGAAAGCAATGAATTTGCACCAGCTTGAGCAAGAGCTCCAGAGCAGGGCCAGTGCCGCCTGCTTTGATTACGAACGTTTTTTGATGAAATCTTACAAGAAGCGTTAATAGAAATTTAGGTTTCTAACCCCAGTTTTTCAGATGTAACATCAGTACTCGTTGTGCAGCTTCCGCTGCGAGTCAGCGGCTCTCACCCCTACCCGCATGTAGGTGGGATTTTCCAGGGAGCCGAGTGTCGGCCGGTGCTATCGCATGGAAAGTCCTTGTTGCTATTCAGCAGGGAGAAGTTGCCCTCTTGCCGTTTTCCTGGATGCCGCGGGCATCCAAGCAGGGATTTGCAGGTGGATGAAAGGGGCTGAGGCTCCTTTCCCCATGCCCTGGTGCAGCTCCAGGTGTGAGCAATCCTGCTCCTTTCCCCTGGCCCTGCAGCTGTGATGGGAGGGAAAGTCTCCAGCTGGGAGAAGTTAAGAGTCATTAGCAGAGGGTCAGAGTTGGGTGCAGGATCTGTTGCTGGGCAGCCAGTGTGGCAGTGACTGCTGGGCTCTTCTGCATGTGCCGTGGCTATCACCAGTGACGGACTGATGGTATTGTCTTGGCAGTGGTTTGAGCTGGGAGCCCCGTTCCCGTGCGGTGGAGCAGGTCCATCTGCGCTGCACCGAGGGCTCCCTGGAATGGATGTACCCAGCACGAGCTCTGCGTGTCATTTTGGAGCCCAACCTCTCCAGTGACCAGCACACCACTGTCTGCATCAAGCCTGCCAGTGACTTCCAGGGTGCCAGCATCTACGTGGAGCATGCTGGGCAGCTGCACCTGGTGGTAAGCGAGGCAGAAGGGGCTCGACCCCACCATGTGTCTTGCTTCAGTGCCCACACACCGCAACGAGTGGCCCTCTTCCTGCAGGCCAGCCCACAGAGGGACATCAGCCGCCGGACAGCCAGCTTCCAGTATGAGCTGCTGAGCAACCAGAGCGCTGCTGGCCCCGACTTCAAAAAGATGGCCCTGGTGGAAGGTAGGAGCAGGGCCAGCCTCGGGGCTCTGCTGTTGGGGCAGATCTGAGGTGGCATCCGATACGTGATCTTGCATCTCTAGCGACAGAGCTGTTTTGGGTTGAGAGGTTTGTTATGGCAAGGGACGTCCTTCTGCCAGCTCACTGACCGTTTGATGGGTGCAGGATGTTTTCAGATTTCTACCTTAAGGGACATCCTGTATTCATGGGAGAGAACACCGTGATATAATGATAAACTCTGTCTCTCCATTAGCAGCCCGCTCCGTCCTGGGCATATGTGCTGTGCCCCGTTTCCTCTCATAATTCATCAGATCTTCAGCAACGATACGTAGTGTAATGTTATAAGTAACGAACTGTTCTTTTTTTCTAGCTATGTGCCGTCCTTGTGACAACGTGGAACTTCTTTTGGCCATTTGCAGCAGTGATTTTGGTAAGCTGACTAAAGGGAAGTCATTCAGCCTTTAATTATGCATTGATTAGTTGGATTTATTTACTTATTTTCTTAAAATAGCAGCATGACTGTGCTCTCTGATCTGAGAAAGAAACTATCTGTGTGAAAAAGCATTAGAATGGGGAAAATAAATGAAACCTAGAAGGGAGAAGCTTTCATTTCACTGTTCCCATTTCCCCTGGGCAGAAAGGTTATGATCGAACGCTGAACTGGAAGTAATTCTCACAGGTGTGCTGCTGGCTCTCACACGCAGCGAAGTCAGGTGTGTGCAGACACACATACACACCCAGGTTATACGTGATCAGTATGTTCCTTTTTATTACCTTCATCTGTGGTTTGGTTTGGTTTTCTTTTCCCCTATGATGAATATGCCCTCTCTCTTCCCTCACAACTTGCACACTTCCTTGTTTGTTTTTTTTTTCTATAAAAGTAGTGAGTTGTTTGTAACTGAGATAAGGACTTTAGGTGATTTAAACTTCCTCCAGTGATATACCGGTTCTGTTTCATGCCTTATGAGAAGACAAAGCAGTTAATATTCTGTAAGATAAGAAATAAGCCTGGAATAGGCTGCCCAGGGAGGTGGTGGAGTCACCATCCCTGGGTGTGTTTAAGACTCATTTAGATGTGGTGTTAAGGGATATGGTGTAAGGGAGAACTTTGTAGAATGGAGTTGATGGTTGGACTCGATGATCCCAAGGGTCTTTTCCAACCTAAATGATTCTATGAAATAATAAGTACTGGTTTGATGGTACGTTAAAATCTTTTCCCATTTTCTCTACTTAATAATGCAATATAAACTTTCTTTTTCTCTTGATCATGAATTGTTCATTGTATTCCCATAGTTTTGCGCATGAAAATTTGTAGCTCTTTGTACAGCTAAAGCTGTTGAGCTGCCTCTCCATGTGGCCACAATTATATTGCTGTAAATGTACCCATGTAAAGAGATAAACTCACGAATTATATTTACCCCTATTCAATATTTAAAACAACCCCCCAAAATACTGCTTTCTTACCAAGTTTGCCACACTTCAAGGCTACTGATAAAATCACACGCCAACATCGTTGTTCTAATACAAGAACAGAGTCTAGAGCACGCTTACTTTAGAGTGCTCCTGAGCTGGTCATTTTTCTTCTTCTTCTAAATTAACTGATGGAACCCAGCCCATTGTTTCTCCTTGATGAAGTTACCAGTTCCCATGCCAGGCGCGCTCCCGCCGCACTGCCTGAAAGACCAGAGACTGACAGATGCGGGGCCCAGGCACACAATGGAGCACTTACACTCGCAGCAGCAACGGACCAGAAGAAATGGCCCTTTGAACTGACTCTATTTATGGCCTGACTTCCTTGCCCTAAGCTCACAAATCGCTATCATCAACTTTTTTGATTAGAGAAAATAGCTGCTAATGAAAGTGTAAATGACACTGGGAGTGAATAGGGCCTTTATAGTTATTCTTAAGACGGAGGTCTGCAGTCACTGGGCCCTGAGCAGCACAGGAGCAACTTGGAGCACCAGGAACAAGCGCATTATAGCTTGTCAATAGACTTGTCTGCATCTGATTAAAAATAATCAAGCACAGAGAGAAACAGAGGGAGAGCAGAGACATCTGTTAGGCAAAATTCTGGATTCCCTTGGAAATTGAATTAGATGAGGAAATTCTTAGAAACTTCAGAAATAAACTTCTGCCTCTTGGGTTGTTGAGTTCTCCAAACCTAAATGAAAGAATTCTGTGGCTGAAGCATGGTGATGTTCCCGTCACATTGGTACCCTCTCCTTTGCTCAGGAGCTCTTCGCTCAAATGGTGGCATGTTTCTTTCTGAGCCTTCTCTGGGCATGGGATTGAAATTCATTTAGTTAATAGAAGAAAGGGGGCGGTGAGAATGAGAAAGATGGCTTCAGGACAGCAAACACAGTCAGATGGGGTGTTTCATTCTCTGTACAGTTGATGCTTTCAGTCAGGAAGACTATGGCTTATTACGCTTTCATTCCTGGAAAACAGCTAGGATCACTGTGGGAAAGGAGGTACGTGTATGCTATGTGATTTCTAAATACGGCTTCAGATAAAGCCACTTTAAAAGTTCTGCATGTTGTTCATCAACTCCCAAAGTGTCTTTTGATGAATGGATGAATGCCCTTTTCTTTTGAGGGAGAAAATCACAAACCTTTAACCAAAAAATGTTTAACAAGCTCTTACTTTTTCGAAACAAATAATACTCTAATTTTTCTTGCATCAAACTCTGTTACTGCTGTCAAATCAAAAACTTCAGAGTCCCCTGGAGACAGGGAGGGGGTAGTCTGTGACGGTCGTGCTCTTGGAACAGAGACTGAAAAAACTGAATCCCTGAGCTGACCTCTTTCACGTGCTTTTTTATCCTTTACTGCTGCTTTGTATTATCAAACAAGTTTTATGCTTTTTCCTCATATTTGAGTAGTCATAAAGCATGCTTCCAAGCACATAGCACTGTTAGTATAGGGATCCTCTGTGTAAAGGATGCAATGTAAGCTCAGAAATGTGCCCCTCTGTAGGTGGTAGGCGTGTAAACTACACAACAAATTTGCTTCTCCAATTGTTTCATTCTCCAGTTATTCATCCTAGTACCTGACCTACTTACCTGCTGCTCCATAACCACCTCCTGTCTTCTTCACATCTAGTGGTGAAAGGATCTATCCGAAACGTTTCCCACGATTCAGAGAACCACATGTCACAGGTTGATGTCAGTGTCCAGAAAGTCTACAGACAGAAAAACAGAATTTTCCAGCAGGATGAAGCAAGTGGTGAACGGCGAGGCCCTATCCGAACCCTGCTACAGTGCAAGGTGAAGAAGGGAGGTGGAGTTTTCCTTTTCACTGGAAAGGAACACTTTGGCGAAGCTTGGTTGGGCTGTGCTCCTCGCTTTAAAGATTTCCTGTTCATTTACCGGGCTGCCAGAGAAAGAGGAGCGAACCCATGTGAGTTTCAGCTCGACTGACAGCACTGACACTGGAGTCGAGAGTTGAAAAATTTCAGCCTGGTTTTTGGATACTGGGTCTGAAGCAGAGTTAAAACCAAGGACTAAAGCTAACAATTTCACCAAAACTGGGGCCTGGAGAATTTCCTGAAGATAATGGCTCTGTGAGCCCGGTGAACTCTGCCTTTTAATCCACATTTGCATTAGTTTCTCCTTCACATCTTTGCCTCACAAAATAACTCTGAATTTTGAAATGTGTCTTTTTTGTGGATAGAAAGCAGCTTGTGCTCAGTATTACAAAATTCTCTCTAACATCTTCTCTTCTGTATGCATACTATGTGCTTTTTCTCTAGATTTTTTTCTCTCCTCCCCCATCTCTACTTGATTTCCATTCCAAATGGCTTCTTTAATTTTTATTTTTTTTTTAACAAGATAATTTCTGACCATCTCACCACTTCATCACTTCCAAGTTGCCAAGATGAATGCTAACTATAGTCTTAGCCATAGTTACTAAACCTTCAGGCAATTGGCAGCTTTGCCAGGTTTTTTGTCTTCTGTTTGTTAGCGGGGAGGTTAACTAACCCTCCAGGGCAAAATCACAGCTGAGGTAATTCTGCAGCGCTCTGTTGACTGATTTTGCTCCCCGTGCAAACAGGTCAATGAAGGATACTGCACTTTAGCTAATGTGAACACTGGCACTCTGTCCTACCGGAGGAGAGAAGGTGTTTGGGAAATGCATTGAAATAATCAGAAGTTTTGGTTGTAGCATTGCCTGCATGAGAATGTAATATTTGGTATTCTTAGCACTGGGTCCACAATTGGCTCTCGTTTGTGTTTAGAGAACGGACCCACATGAACTGGCCCTTGTATTGGAGGATGTACAGGGATATCCGAGTACTTGGGTTTTGAGAGCTGGAGATCAGTGCTACGTGTGAGATTTTAAATGGAGTACTCTCCTTTGGGTGGTATTTGCACTGTAAATTGGAGATAAAGTGTGTTATTTTAGTATAGATTGGAGGTACTGCCTTTCTTCTTGTTTTGTATATTTGTATATGTCAAACCTGTGTGGGGTTTTGCCTTTTAAAGGGGCCTTAGCTGTTTCTTGTAGCATTAATGTCGTAATTAATATTTGCTTTCGTAGACCACCATCCCTTTGAAATAATGTGTTCTTTTTAAAGCAAATAAGTAGTTTGGTGAATGAGAGGTTGAAAAGCTGAAATAACCCAGCACGAAGTGAAACAACATACTTAAAAACGCATGTGATCTGGTGATTTAATCCACAGCTCTGTGGGCTTGTCAGCCTTGCAATGAGCAACTTGAAATCCTTGCAATTGGTGAGAATAATGAAGAGCTTATTAGAGATTGTGCATGTTGTATATATTAATTCTGTTTGACTGTAATCTCCCTAGACTGCATAAAGTTAACTGCCTTGATACCAGTAATTAGTAGAGGTACCTGCATGTTTCCAAGTGGTGGGGTAAAAAGCTTTTTTGGAGAAAATCTTTTTTGTTTTCATTTGTTTCACATTTTAAACAAATATTCTGACTTTTCTGGGGAAAAACATGTAATGTATACAGTGCCCACACTCAAAAAAAAGTTCTGCCATGCTAAAGTCAGTCGTGCTACTGCTGTTACATCAGGTTCAAATTCTTTCTGACATCAGGACTGAGGATGTTTAGATACAGACACGAGTAACTGCGGCAAAGCAGGTAGTGTTTCTGTTGGGATAAGATGGAAAATCTGAATCAATACAAGAGCAGTAAAGCAATTGAAGAGTAACATAAGATAAGGTCATACACTTCTTAGTTTCAGTGACTTTATTAATGTGACAAGGTGGACAGCCGTTATCACAGCAAGGAGCTGTGGTTAGGTCAGGGCATTTCAATTTTGTCTCCCAGTGCCTTAAGCTCTGTCAGCCTAGAGTGATATTGTGGTTTTCCAAGTACTTAGTTTCGAGGGCAGCAAGCAATGTTTCCTTCCCTGGCGCCTTACCTCACGTAGTTTCTACTCTGAACAATAGAGTCCTTTCTTTAGCCACAGGAGAATAAAAACTAAAGGGGAATACTCTTCCTCGCGCTGGCTGGGTTAGCTTGCTTATGTATAAAGCATTTACGTGCTCATTTTGGTCTTCTCAGACAAGAGGTTGAACAGAGACAAAACACATTAATGCAAGCAGCTTGTAATGCCCACTGCTTCGGTACGTATGTCACTGAATGCATCCCAAATTCACCCACACTGCTTTATTTGCCCCCCTTGCAAACGGGCAGAGACCAATTGAATCAAAGGCATGAAGCATTCAGACTGTCAAAAAAGCAGCCAGTGTATAAAGATAGGAAGGTGGGCTGGCAGGTAGAGAGGTGAGGAACAGCAGCAAAGTGTTTAAGCTACAGCTGACCATAATTCACACGTAATGGTTAGTCAGCATCTTCCATAAAGCGGCAGTCTTCCATGTAAGGCCTGTTCTGTTGCTTGGTCTCCACATAGACGGCAAAACTTTTCAGGAGTCCTAGATGTCCTAAAGGAGACATAATCAGTACAGTTCCAGAGATCTATTACGGGAAGTTCCACATCCCAGGAGTTCGTAATTTTGTGTTCAAGAACCACATATGGCACTAAACAAACCCTTCATTCACCTGTTTCTCAAAAACTCTGGGGATTTTCCTCCCTCTAAGATGGATAAATAGGGCCAACAGGGAATATAGGGGCTCCAGGTATGTTTATCCATGTTCAGCCTTTGGGGATCAATTTCTCCAACTCTGCGTATAGGAGAATTGGGTCAGAAGGGGTTAAATACTAGCAGTGTCTCACATGTGGGGAGTTGAGACAATGAGAGACAATGCTTGGTGGAATTTGGGTGCCAGCTCTCATTAGTGCTGACATTAAGATTTGAGCTAGACCTAGTATGGCGAAGGGGGAACCTAAGTTACAGTCAAAACACATTTGTGAACAACTGCAAGCAGACAAGTGATCTTCTTTCTTTACTGTGGTTAAATTTAACCCAATGAATTATCTTTACGGAGGAAAGCACGTTGAACATTTTTCCCTTCAGCAGCGCAAGCTGAAGTCTTTCAGTGTCTTCCAGGAAGGAAGTGAAGCCTTTTCCATAATCCTTCTGATCTGTAACACTTCATAAAGCAGCAGGGCTCTTTATGCACTTAATCATTTGTTCTTTGCTGGACTCGTGCCTGATGTGTAGATAGAGAATCAAAAGAGGAATGGGAAGTTTCCCTCGTTCATTGAAAGACAAAAGAACCACAAGAATCTCTAATGAGGCTTTGAATGACTGGACCAACACGGTGAAGTAACAGTTCATGAATAGGCACTGGGGGCTAAGTTGTCTTGACTGCTTTGAATGGGGGCTTGCCTGCTTACACCAGGGTGGATTTGGCCCTTTTTGAACGCAGTTGGTCTTTTCCTCATGCCTACCTTGCCTTTTCTGTGCACTTCTGAATGCACTGAATTTTCAACACACCGTTCTGGAGGACATTAATTACATGAATACAGGCTTATTGCCTTTGTTAGAGGTTTGACTCATTCACTCCCTTTCTCCAATTCGTTTATTATTTTTAAGGTAAACATTTCAATATTTCTTGCTGAAGTGTAAGCTCAACTTTTGTCTCCAACAAAAGGATGAGAGCTCTGTTTGTATAACAAAGTAGGATGACAAATCTGTCACAGTATGAAACGGCAAAGCCGTGGCTTTTGGAGAGTTCTACAGGGAAGCCATAGGAGCTGTGTGCCGAAGTCTCCAAATCGGGGGTTTACGCTGTGCTTTGCCGCTGACTCAAATATCTCATACCTTCTGCTGTCAGTGAGAGAGACCACGTTTTAACACACCCTCCCGCAAGCTCACTCTGCACTGAGATTTCTATGCTTAACTTCAACATGGGAAGAGGAATAATTTTTTTCTCTTTTTCTGTCCTTGACCAAGAGTCCACCTGTTCTCCCTTTTTAATGGTCTTCATCACATTCTGTTGAAATCTAGCAAGGCTTCCAAAATAGTCATGGAGAGTCAGAGTTAAAAATATCTGCAGTTTTTCTAAATGCCTTTCCCCCCCCCCCCCCCCCCCTTCATTTCAAAGTGATGAGTTTTGGTTTCAGTATGCTGTAGTGATAATTTAGAGAGAAGTAATTGATGTTCCTGTAATTAATACAGTAATGCTTAGTATATTTATCCTTTTGCCTCAGGATGTAATCCTAGTAATGTTAGAGAAATTATTTCCCTAAAGATAGAGCAAAGGCTATCTCACTAGTTAAAGGAATGCTCTCACTGTTGCCCATAGGCAAGTACCTGAAATGAATCGAGGGGCCAACAGGGAATGCAGGGGCTCCAGGTGTGCCATCAGACCCATCGTCACAGCACGCCACGCAGCAACAGCCCTCTTCACTGCCAGCTTGAGAAGTTACAGAAAAATTGTCAATTCTTTACCTATTACAGTGCCAAGATTAAGGCCAGCCAAACTGCTTGAGTATCAGGTTCACACAAAATGAACGCTTGACTTGAATCCGAGGAGATTTACTTTTGCAAGAATCATATTCCTGACTCCAAAAGAGAAACTGTTACACTTCATTGAAGAGTGTTGCTGATAATTTGATCTAAAACTTTGTTTCTGACTTTGTATGAATGGAACCGTACACAAATTACCTTGTCAGGAGAATAAAAGTAGGATTTGCAGGATCAGGCTTCTAAAGCACAACGTTCCTTTACAGACAGATACTCCCTTTAAATTGGAGGAAAAAAAATAACGTAAAGCAAAAAAAACCTTTCTTCCTCCACCAAGAACTACTTGATTTTTAAAATGTAATGTAGGTGCTATAAAAAGTACGAATTCTTTTCTTACATTGAAAAACATTAAGAAGTTTAATACAAACAGACAAAATACAACTAACTCACCCCCTTAAAGATCTGTTGAACTAATTTAGGATCAAGAATTGCTCATAATGGTATTTTCACGTAAATTATCTGCCTCTTTTCAATTAGCTTTTATTATTTTAATGGTGGCACCTCCCACCCTCCCTTAGTGCTTTGGCCCGACTCACATAATTGCCTATATTTTATGTAAATGGAATTGTTACACCGTAAAATGATATACAAATGTGTCTACCACACAAAGTCCAATAAATGGTGTGAATAAGCCCATTATTTTCAAAGTAACGGCATCTGATAGCAGCCTGGGAAACACAGGGCTGACAGATGTGAGCCCATGACAAGGCCTGGAAAAACACTGAATGAGGAGCACTCTGACAGACCACAATTAATTGACTTTTGAAATAACTTCTTTTTTTTCACAGTTCTACTTGGCTGAGCAAGATTCACAAATTGCTGTCTTGAACTTTTTAGTGGGATGAAATAGCTGCCAATGAAAGTCTAAATGACACGGGCTCTGAATAGGAGTCATACAATGACCACACCGTGACATGTTTTTAACTGACATATTGATTATTCGAGAAGTAGCAGCCACTCAATTGGGAGGGAATCAGGAAGGGGTGGGAGTGAGTCAAAACAGAGTATGGAAATACAGTCTGTTAAACAGTAGCCAAATACAGTTTTATTTTAGGAAACATCCTGATAAACATTTTCACATATGTTCCCAGAGAATATGATTTGGAGTCCAAGTCTGTTGTTCCTTTTGCTGTGAAAAAGTGATCACAAAGCTAAATCAAGAGGAAATTACCTTAACAAGTAAGAAAACAGACCTCCTGTGAGTCACGAGCGTGCTGACTTCTCTGGGCTTTCAGTACCTGCTCAGGACCCAGGCTGTACTCGCACGCGTGTTTACGCAGGCTCAGAATATCTATTTGTCTGTCTTTGGAAACTGAGGCCAAACTGGCAGACCTAATTGACCTCTTAATCCCAGGGACATCATGGGACAAGTACGTAGTGAAGATGAGGATTTTTTAATTATTTTCCTAGTTTTTGTCCTACCTGCCAGGCTGATCAAGCAATGCTCTTGTCTGACTCTGTGGAACTCTTCAGAGAGTTTATTCCCCAAAACCTTCATCAGCCGAACTCGCTTGGAGAACTTTAAGTGGAAAAGTCAATTTTTAACTTGTTTTGTGTGTGCTTTTGTTTGGCTAATTTTTAGAAGCCTGTTGAGCCACCAGAGCAGCTCCCCGTTGAGCTGCTTTCCACTGGCCCCACGGGAGGCAGCAGCTTGCAGACCACAAGCCCTTTAGTCCAATTTCACTGAGTAATATTAGGAATCGTTACCCATTGCTGCTTCCAGATGTAACTTACACTGGCAGATGCTGGACATCACGTAAGGCTTTTTTTAAGCAATCCCATTGCACATACCGAGTCCTTTGTTGTTCATCTTCCTCTACCTGATGGCCATGTTTTTGCTTAGCTGAAAAGCTCTCCAGTTCCATTTACTGGATAGGATGTTCCCCTCGTCCTCGGCTGGGATGCAGCGTTACCGGTAAAGGGTGCGTAGCTCAGGTGGAGGAGGCAGTTCAGGAGGGGTTTGACAGTCCCGAGGACAGCACAGCCTATGCAGCGCTCCTCCTTTTCTCCCAGCCCCTGTTCTCATCTAACTCGGTGAGTTAGGCAGTAAAAGACCTGTTATTTGTACACTAAAGCATCTTTATTTCTGCCTTCCTTATTGCTTCCTTCAACTTCAAGCACAGAACAAAACATTTAGAGTTAGGGCTTTATTGAATTCGTAATATTGCAATTAATTCACTTTACAGCTGAAAAGATCAACAATAGTCAGCTTCTAAAAGAGTTACAGGCACAGTCATAAAAGAGACAGCATAAAATCTATGTCTGTTGCCCTGACGAGGATGGCTCGCTGATACATCTATAGGAGATAACATGTAGTATTCATACTGAAGGACATGGCTGATCAGTCAACAGGTTTATAATTACATAAGCATTTATTTTTCTAAGTGCAGTATTCTACTGATGTGTTTTATTGAAGAAAAGATTTAAACAGATATTTTCAGTGGGTGTTTCTCCATTTACTCTCAGTTGTACATTAATATGCAAATGCTTTTGTATCATCATGGCTTTACTAACAGCAGAATTAGTTCTTTTTCTAGACTGGGTAAATTGGGTTACTTATAGTACTAAAAAGAGAAGCATAATTAAAATATGTGCTTGTATCTACATTTTGTTTAAAAGCAGTACAGCTTGGATAGTTACTGGCCAAGTGAACACACTTCAGTTGTGCTGAAGAGGCTTTTGAACCATTGGTTATCATGCTGTAACTAGTATTTTTTTTTATATAATGTTGCATCACCCCAATGTTTTGATATATCCAAGATCTCTGAAGCTAAACAAGTCTTCAGAAGTGGAGCAATTCAGTTACACCCTTCTCATTTCATTCCAAAGTAACAGAAACTCATTCTTAACCTTTCTAGTCACTCACAGCACAAAAGAAAGCAATTAAAAAAGAGAACTGGGACTACAGCGGCAGGCTTATTTCACTGCCTGTGGTAATCCAGAACACCTTGTGTTACATACTGTTGGTCATACACCACTGTCACATGTAAAGAATCCAACAGTGTCCAACATGGAGGAGTAAGAGCTCTTCTTTACTTTGCTCCAGGCTATGGCTAAAGCAGCCTGTAGACTGAGAGGTTAATATTAACCCCCTTTAAAGTCAAGAAGCAAGCAACAGAAGATGTGGACTTCCTCCCCTGCACAAACTGCCAGAGCCCCAATGACCAAGGGCCCAGAGTATTCCCTCAGCGCCTGCCGAGTGGGTCTGCAGCCCCGTGGCCCAGCCAAGCAGCTGAAGGGAGAGGATTTCTCAGAGGAAACTGCTCCTGTCCCTCACTGCTGAAAAACTGGAAGTGCAGAAAAAAAAATATTTTTGCAGTCACTGTTGGCTCCTAGCAGGACACATCCTCCTTCCACACCTTTCGAAGGGTTCTGCTTAGTTTGGTAGTTTTCGTGCTGACTGTGATGTGGAAAGCTGAGACCCTTGAGATAGTACAACTACTCCAGAGACAGCCACGGCACTTTCAGGTCCACCATCGATTCCAGATCCTACTCCGGCCAAAGAAATGGAAGTGTCTTACCAGACTTACGCTATCCTTGACAAAGTACTAAGAGTTTACAAACCAAGTAAAAAGAGAGACACCAAGCCTGAATTCCTGCAAGTCTCTCTCTAAAGCACTTTGGCTAGCCTGAAATGAAAGTCACAGAGGTTCTTCCAAGCCTTGTAGCAATTCCCTTCCAAACTGCCAGTAGTAGCTTTGTGTTTTATTTCAACAAGTCCCACAAGGGGGAGTTTTACAAATCAAAGTCCAGGAAGCGTCTCGTGTGAGAGACTTCCCTGTTCCTCATGGGCTACTACAAGAAATAAGAGCCAATGTGTCCAGAGGCATCAACAAGATACAGGCCCAATAACCATGAGATCCAAATACCTTGATTGCCTACTGATTGTTTTAAAGTTGTAAGGAAAGCATGCAGAAGTACAGATTCCTCTGTACGTGGTGAGGACTTCTGAAGACATACCACAACCCAAAGCAAAGAACACCAGGAGAATTAAAAATCCATTCCAGTGGGAATGGAAATATATTCTCCTTTGTGCTAATTCCCTGTATGTTTCAAATGACTCACGTGTCTGCCTGCAGGCTTCATGCAGAGAGGAAACAGTGTTTTCTAGGTACTGTGCACACTGTCTTGAGATCAGAGTCCTAATAACGTGTAGGACTCCATGTACCACCTGAACAACTGAAGATACACCAGCAGATACTATCCCGCCTCATGAAGAGGAAAAGCTTTATGACAGGAGACCCTGCTTTAAGTGAACAGCACGTTTATGCTCCCTATGCAAGCCAAAACTGCATTCCCTGAACTCAACACACACACAAAAAAAAACATTGAAGAGCCTTCAGCGTGAAGATGTGAAGCATGTTCTGGGTCAGAATATGAGACAGAATGCTTCATCCCACAAACTATGTTGTTACAGGGTGCATGCTACTGCTCTGCAGGATGCCTTCCTGAAGACTCTACGGTGTATTCCCAGTCTCTCAGTCAATGTCATTTATTTCCTGATGATTCTAACACCATTTCTTATCCATCAACTCTAAAAGTCTCTGCATTTCCATTCTGATCAGTTTTGTCATATTGGCTTTTATAACTTGATGTTATAAGACCTGAACTTACTGATTTTAATAGATTCTCTGTTACCTCCTGGAGTCATACACTGAGAACACGTGTATCTTAAATCCTGACTACGGACAACAGTCTGCATACAGAGAAAAAGGCAACACTGAGACCTACCTCAAAGCCTGAAACATGAATTTGTCAAGGATTCTTCCCGTTTCTTTCTCAAAGGGTTTATTGCTACCTGTGAAACACATTTAGATCTGAAAATCAATTCTGGAGGATCCTTTACAGCAAACCACAGAAGCCACAGTGGCTACTGAAGACATTTAAGGACTGACTGTCTCATAACTTTGCTTTTGGAATCACAGGGTTGCAAGAGACCTCTGGAGACCATCTAGTCATCAGAAGGACCATCAATGTCTGTTGCAAAACCTTTCATCGTAGTTTTTACTATCATCAATATTTTACTAAATCGCTATCTAAAGGCTTTAGCGATTCAGACCAAAGAATTAGCAGATATCCCAAACTGCTTAAAAGAGCTAATATATTTTGTCTCAAACAAACCATCTTTGAGACCTCTTAGACTAAAAGATACAAAGATGACTTGCTGCAGGACTGACTATTAGGCAAACTAAATTAAGACTGAGACCTTACTGTTCCAATTAGCAGAGAGTGAGAACAGTGCCACTGGAAAATAACCAGAAGGCAGGGTACAAGGCTTCAGTAAACTGGGCTTTGAATTTATAGATCAAGTTATGCTTCTCCCCAACAGCCATGAAAATCACAAACCCTCCGTCGCAGTGGAGCAGCACACCAATCTTAGTAGCCTTCACATTGGGTAAGCACTTTTCAACATCATTATGCCAGGATGATATTTTGGAATTAAACCACTCAATACACCAAGAACTGCTGTTCCTCCCCAGGCGGCTCTCGGGCCCCCGACGCTCCATGCTGCCGTAGCAGATGCCAATGCCACAGAAGCTGTTCTGTTGCAGTTCCACCTCCCAGTAGTGGATGCCTCTCTTGAAGCACTGGAACCCCAGTACTTGGGAACAATCGGTGAAGCGCCGAGGGTGCTGGTTATAATTCAGGGGGGTGTCCGAGACGGACATCCTGGTGTATCTCTCAGACAGCATCACTTTGTTATGAGCTGTGTTGCAATCCAGTGTGATGTTAGCAGCATCTGCAAGGACATGAATTGTTCGAAGGTACTGAAGAGCAAAGCACTTTTATTTATACTGTCCTGCCTAGGCACTTGTTCCTATGCGTGTTTATCTCCCTGCTCTGCTCTCCTCCACAGTGCAGGCAGTTCCTAGGGCCACAGTAATAGCTCCTGGGTTCAACTGCAGCTCTGTGTTTCACAGCAGGCCAATGGAGGGCAAGTTTCCTTCCTTTCTGCATCCCCATGGGATTCCTTCGCCACCCAAATATATGGTGGCAGGAGGAGGGGATTGCTGATCTGGCAGCAAAAGGTATACCATATTGTGTGCCATCTGCTATAGCATCTTAAGCAGGCCATTGTGGGCTCACTTAAAAGCCTGGATTTCATTTAAAAAAAAAAAAAATTCCAGTTTGTTACATCGTATTTCTAGGCTACCCTAATGAAACCATTTGGGGGAAACCAAAGCCATTACCAAGCAAACTTTACTGTTGTAAAGCTACAAGAATACCAAAGATTAATTAAATTTATCCGGCAAAAGAACCACTTAGAAACCTCCCGTCCCCTTTTCCTCCAAAAAATTTCCTTCATTTGTAACAATTAGTTGATAACCTACTAAGCTAACTAAACCCCCTCAAAGGTATTTTTGTCAGATAACTACAGAGGGCACGGAACACCAGCACGGTAAGTGCAGAAGGTTCATCTTTAAGTAGCATAACGTTGGGCATCTTACACTGCAAAAGCTCCTCTCTGGATTTCTTCAGAAAGCTGTCAAGAAGTTCTTTAGCTGAAGCAGCAGCTGCAGCAGCATTTACTGTTCCCATGGTTGGTGCTGTGTCGACAGAAGAAAAGAGAGTTTGGCCAGTTGGGAAGAAACCTGCATGCTTAACACACGGCCACCCTCAGGTTGGAGTGGGCCTGTGGAGGTCACCTGGTTTGGCCTCCTGCTCCAGGCAGGGTTAACTTCAGTATTAGCTCAGGTTGCTCACAGTCTTGTCGAGTTTTGAAAATCCCCTGTTATCTCTGAGCAGCCTCTTTCCCTGCTTGATCGCTCTCACAGCGACTAGTAAGAGCCTTCTCAGAGCAACAGCTGAACAACTGAATACACCAACACAGGCAACCATGTAGTTACCATTTTAAGAGCAGTCAATGAAAATTAGAATAAGTATGCTGAAAGGTTGGACTTACCAAGTTTAGCAGGTTTCTTTTTCTCCTCTGGGGGTAGGGGGAGAGGGGAAAAAAAAAAAAAAAAAAAGAACTGTGAGTTCTACTAAGACTGAAAAGCCACTGATAGAGTATGCCACCTGGAAAGCCATCATCATGGCTCTTCCAAAGCTGCAGCAGTAAAGCTGACAGCCCAGCGTGTTGAAGCCAGGTACAAATACACCCACACTGGAAAGCTACACATGACGCACAATGTGCAATTTGCTTCCTGTTTCACAGGGTCATAAGCCTGGAAGGAGCTTCATCTCTACTCCAGGATGCAGCGTGTTACGGCAAGTGGTAATAAGCCTGTGCCCATGACTATTCCTTTTCTTTTTACAACAGAACTTCTGGTGCAGCAACAGAAGCTACAAGTCCTTTCAACTCCAGAATCCCCAACAGACCCCACTGAGTGCTCCGCACCTAGGACTTGTGAATGGAAAGGACCATGTGTCGAGAGCTCAGCGGAAGTAACAGAAATAGTTTCTTAACACTTGGATTTATTTTAAAAGGACACTATGGAAGATACTCCAGACAGGCTACAGTGCCACATCTAGAACCAGTATCTGGACAAACAACATTGAAAGTCCCCAGCATCACCTGCCACGGTGACTGTCTCCATCACACCAGCCTTAGACTGTAGCAAGACGTGGCCAGCAAAATGTGCTAGTGTTGAGTAAGGCTGCTATTAATCACCACTTACTGGTATCTGGCTCCATCTGCGGCATGGCTGGAGTCTGGGGAAGGATTTTCTGGGTATGCTCTTGTGAGGGAGGGGAAGAAAAAAAAAAACCAGAATATGAACAGCTCATAATCAGGATTCAATACATACGAATCCATCAAACAAACACATGTTTAGTACCAGTGAGAACAAACCTGCAAGAGCCAGAGAGCGGGGAGGCTCTGCTTTGCTGTACAGCCTGCACCGACACCGCTCCGGGTGTGCGCTGAGGCTGACGCACCGCCAGATCGGGGCAGTTTGCTGCTTTACAGCTGAGGAGGCATCCATCACCAGACAGCCCAACAACCCTCCCTCTCCCATGCCAAAGTGCTCGCCACGGATAATCACTGCATCACCCTGCAAACAGCTGTTGGGTAACTGCTTGAATTCTTATTTAATGGTAAAACCACAGTTAGAAGAGGATGATGTTCTTTACTTACGTGGTCCTGGAGGCCTTTTTCCAGCAATGGTTCTGTGTGGAGAAGCCCCTGGAGGGGCCCTAGTTTTCCCAGGTATTGGTTTTACTGCAATGGTGATGTTTTACATTAAGGTTTGTATTGGCAGGAACAGTAATGCATTAGCAAGAACATTTTTCAATCTTGTTTTTCAGTTACGTGAATAGAACTTCAGTGATACTCGGCAGAGCTGGAAACTGCATAGAAGATACCCACGCCGCAGGCCAAAAGACACTTTTGCTTAACCCGGTAAAGTAAGGCTTTGTTCTACCACACTTACACCAGCAACACCTTTACAGCTGGGTAACCATAGTCCTATCACTCTAAAGCATTTTATGTCTCACCTCAAATCCACATCCTAACTGCATCCAACCCTGCTTCATAATAAAAATACAAATTACTGTAACGAATAAAGACTGAGCGGTGCCAGAAGGGCATAGTATCACGATACTCATCAGCTTATCCAAGTATAGATAAAAGTGAAGAGACAATGGCATGTTTTTTCTCCTACTTTAGCCCAGACTGTACCATTCTTGTGTGGAAATGGAGGACTGCAGAAGTTGGAAGACTCAATTTGTATTAACCAACTGTATTTGCTGCACTTTTTTTTTTAAATTATATTTGTATTGGAGGGGGAAGATCCCTCATTTGAGCTCAAACCCAAGGCAGAAAATGCCAGTTCTGCCAGTGATACAGTACCTTCTGGTTTCTTCTCCTTAAAATGAGTCACTGAAAGTTTCACAATGTCTTTAAGGTTAATGGCAGAATGGTAAGTGTCATGTATCAGGTTTTGGTCCATTTCAATTACAGGGACGAAAGCGTCTTTTGTTGATGTTCGTTGCAGTGCTGCTGCTCTCTGAAATGACAAATGGAAGCTCGCATGCGGCTCACTTTGTGTAGCAGACAGAAAAATACAACCAAGTTACTTTAAATGGGGAGGGTTTTGTGCATTCCTCTCCAATTCAAAGGAGCAAAGGCTACAGTCAGACACAACCCATGGCAAAATTTCGGCAGCAACCCACATGCGTGAATTCTCAACTGGTATCTGAAGCATGAGAAAGATACAGTAGACGGCGTCACAGCACGGAGCTGCAACACCTCGCGGCGATGAGTTCTCTCACCCTCTGGCCACTCTGCTTGTGGCAGAGGCTGAACTGGGGGCAGGTACAAGACACCACGTCAGCGCTCTCTCATCGGTATTTGTGTACTTATCAGTACATCCTTTTATAGCAGGTTCTTGCACACAACTGCATTAGCATTTGACTGAAAGTGTCTGGAGAGCAGGACTGCCACAGCAGGTTTTTGTGATTCTGCATTCTAGAAACACAAAGAATTGGAATCGCGTTTCAAGGACGTATTACCTTCAAAAACAGAATGTCATCACTTTCCGTCAGTGCCATCTCAACCTGATCTCTGAGAGACTGAATTTCATTCTTCTTGCTTGACAGAATACCATAAATATAATCGTACTTATTGCAAACTCTTTTTTCTTCATCTGCAATTAGTTTTAAGGCCTGATTTTCTGTTTCTTCAATTACAGCTTTGATTTCCAAAAACTCACTTCTGATCAAATCTTTCTTTCTGGAAAGTGTCTCCTGGAGCAGAGAAGAACAGACACTGGTTTCAAAAGAACAGTTTGTGGACAAAGCACGGCTTACTGCTACTACAAGAAAGCCTTTGAGGAACACGCAGGCTTCAGTTACTTGAAAGAGGCAATAGCAAAGCTATGTATTTCTAGGTAGCTTGGGATGAAAACTCATTTACTGTCGGTCTCCAGAGTCCTGCTGCAGGGCTGGCAGGCAGAGGCCAGGCCAGCCGTGCCATCGAGTGGTCACCAGCCCTGCGACGGGACTGGGACACCGTGGGTTGGGACACTGCACAGCCACTTGCACGGCTGTAGCCGTTTCTGCCTCTGAGATGCGGCACCTCTGGTTAATACAAAGTTATTCCTGGTCCTCCGAGAGATGTTCCAGAAGAACACAGAAGTGCTGCCCCGGCGGCTTTTCAGTTTCTTAGTCTCCACGCTCCCTTCAGAAAGGATGGTACAAGTGAGACGTACCCAATCCAGCACAAACTGCAGTGCCCGTCATCAGCTAAGAACGAGGATTCGTTGTGGTAATTTATGGAAAGAGACATCCTAACTTTCTGCACTGGTGCAGCCATTACAGCTCACTAATCCTTTAGCCTGGGCTGCACAGATCGGCACTTTCTGGTGCAAGAAGAAAGGAGGGGTTTGGGCCCCGGTACGGGTCGGGTGTGCCGGCATGTGTGGGTACAAAACCCTTGCACGGTGGGTGGGTTATCCCATCTCCCATGGAGCTGCCTGGCTCTGCCAAAATGCCTCTTTTCTGTTCCTTCCCAATAATGTCTTCTCCTGCCAATGCAATCTCAATACTATAGCCACTGCCACAAGAGTATGAGCATCAACCGCACGCAGTGGAGAGCGTATGCCAAGCAACCTGACAGCATTTTGAACAGTTACCCACTTACAGCAGCCTGGCTTTGGTTCGTTTTCACGGTGTTCATTGCTCGAACAGCGCTTTCACTCCGATTATGCAGCTCCATCAGTTTCTTCTTCAGCGCCGACTGCAACAGAAGAGATCAGAAAACATTTCAGAGAAGCAGTTGCCATGTCTGCTCTCAGTCAGGTCATGCTTACTGGAGTTAGAATCGTGTTTACAGAAAGTTTTAAGTAACCCCTGTAAGCATTTAGTACTAACAATTTAAATCCTACTGCTCCTTAAACCTTACAGGATGTAAGAGTACCCTTCTGCACATGTGTGGCTTGTGCAGCCAGCACCCTCCCTGCAGTTCCACCTCTCCCAACGGCAAGAGGAACGCCGCCGGTTCTCTCGTTTGATAAGCACCGAGTACTTCCGTCAGCACAGCAGTTCCCAGTGCTAAGAATAAACCTTATGTTAGCTGTCAGGTTAGACTTTGGGCACTAGGTTAATGCTGCTGTTCACCTACGGTTTCATTTTAATTGAGAATTTTATTGCTTAAATGTGAATTACCGATGTCCTTAGTTCAAGGTGCCGCTAAGCTAAATCAGGGAGGACTTCATAGTGTAAACAGTACACACCCTCGCCAAACAAGTGGGAGTTTGGCCACCTAAACTTTTCAAGTGTGCTCTCATTTTCAGCTGTGCTCACTGTAAGATATGAAGCCAAGTTCCCCTCCCTTTCACTCCATGGAGAACCTGCTTCTGGCTTTTATCTATGTGCTGGAGCTCTCCCTAGGCTACTTTTATAATCCTTTGCTTCACAAGAACACAGAGCAACGTCCATCTACAGTCCCTCGGCCAGCCTGTGGTACGGCCAGGCAGTGACCCCTGTGCCGGGAGCAGCAGAGGAGGCTCGCAGTCAGTGACGACAGCCGCAGAGGCCTTGCCCGTCACCCAGCCCATGACAGGGGCTGACAGTCAACCCCGCCACAGCAGCTCGGAGCGCCATCTTGGAGAGAGCAGGGAAACACTAGGAACGACTCCAAAGACCTGCTCGAGCACACGTTGGAGGGTGGATAACGGTTTGCCAAGGCCAGGTCTCGGTCCAGCAGCCCCCTGGCACTCCACGGCCCCAGCAGCCAGGGACCCACCGGGCGCTGGGGGAGCGAAGGGGAGCGAAGGGGTGCCCCGGGCAGAGCCGGCCACTCCCCCCGCCCCGGCCACTCACCTCGGCGTTGGCTTTGGCTATGTGCAGGGGGCTGGCATGACACAGCTTGTGGCCGAGGAGGCAGAGGGAGCAGATGCAGCTGCCATGCTCGCTACAGAAGAATTCGAAGATCTTGCTGTGCTTGGGACACTTGCGCTGCTGCAGGTCGCGCAGGGGCGGGCAGAGCTGGTGGTCGCGGAAGGCCGGGCTGTCCCGGTGCGGCTGCAGGTGCTCGGGGCAGAAGGAGGCGGTGCAGGTCAGGCAGGTCTGCACGGCCGGGGCCAGCTGGCAGCTGTCGCAGTAGACGGGGGTGTCCTCCCCCTCGCACCCCACAGCCGCCGCCGCCTCCTCCTCCTCCTCGTCCCCGGCGCGGCCCCGGAGCTGCTCCACCACCCGGCACAGCACCGTGTTCTTCTGCAGCTGCGGGCGGCCCGCGAAGGTGGCCCGACACTGGGGGCAGCTGAAGTTCCCCGACAGCCCGGCCCAGGAGAGCTCCAGGCAGGAGGCGCAGAAGTTGTGCCCGCAGGGCACCGTCACGGGGCTGCGGAAGAGGCAGAGGCAGATGGAGCAGGTCAGCTCTTCCTCCAGCCCCGCCAGGCCGGGCTCCGCCGGCGACCGGGACATCGCCGCCATCGCCCTGGCTGCCGCTGCCCAGTAACTCCAGAAACGAAACTAGGGCCGGACCTTTCCCAGAATTTACGCGCCCCGTCCCCGCCCCGGCGGGAGGTGCGGTGGCACCGGCACCCGCCCACCCCCGGGGACGCCAGCGCGGGGGCAGCGGCACCGCCCGCCCCGGGCTTTGCCCCGGGGGACGGGGACGGGATGGTCCGGGGCGGCCGCCGTCTCCCCGCGGGGCCGGGACTCGGGTGGAGGCAGAGCGGCCCCGCGGTGTCCCCGTCCCGAGCCGCGAGAGGTGCCGAGCCGGGGCGGGGGGGCGACGCAGCGTCACCTTCTGCAGCCGCCGCGCCCGGCAGGTCTGGGGTTTGGTTTCTAAATCAAAAGGAGTAATTTCAGCTGCGAAGGCCCACCCGGAGCGGCAGCCCACGGCGGTGGGGAGCGCTGTCTCCCGGCTGTCCCGCTTCCCTCCCAGAACCGGACAAGAGGGACACTGGGATGCTCCAGCGCAGCCCGGCAGCTGCCGGCCTCATTCACCGCACGGGCCAAGCGAAGGCGTGAACCCCGATTCCCACTGAGCACGGGCCCGAGCTGCCGCTGCCCCGGCTGCTTTCCTCGGAGCTGGGGCTAACCTGGCTGTTGAAGATCACATTAGCTGTTTTTAAAGCACGCAGATTACCCGCATTGTGTATGTGGAAACCATCTCAACAGAAGATACTTCCTCAAATATTCTTTTTCTCAATATAACTGTTGAATAATCACTGTTTCTAACAGAAACATTGGATGCTGAACAGCAATCTGTGCAACTGCTCCTGTTACAACTAACTTGACTGCAAATTCTTCCAGTGGCTTCTTCCTGCTCCCTCTTCTGCCCTGTCTGCTGGTGTCCCAAGGACTTCCTCAGTGCCCACCATGCTTCTCCACTCGCACCGTCAGCGTGGGTGAAATGAAGCAGCCTGACTCAAATCTGTGACACCCCCCAGGAGTTTAAACCAAGCCTGGTGGTCTGCAGTGGAAGAAGCGTGGGCTTTCAACTGTATTTCCAGTGGCCAAAGGACACCTAGTGTGGAGAACTGCTAGCGTTCCTTTTAATGTCCTTTAAAAAGTGTTAGCAGGCAATTGTGGGGTTTCTGTGTTGGCCTTAGTCCTCAGAGACTTCCAAAAATGTCCAGGGATCATATAAAGCACTCAAAAGAGGCCATGGTGGTTTGCCTGTTACAATTAGCACTTTGAAAGAAATTCCTAGCCAGCTATTTTGGAAGACTAAATTAAATCTGAATGGTCATCATAAACCTACATTACACAGATAATGTTAACGTCTACCTATGTT
Source organism: Rissa tridactyla (assembly GCF_028500815.1). Taxonomy (NCBI): domain Eukaryota; kingdom Metazoa; phylum Chordata; class Aves; order Charadriiformes; family Laridae; genus Rissa; species Rissa tridactyla. The sequence continues at coordinate 10,729,387 of NC_071480.1, forward strand.
GATAATCTGCTCCAGCCTCATAATACTCCTTCAAGATAAACTATGGAGCATACGGAGCGTCGTGTCTCAAGGGCTCTGATTCACTGCTGAGTAATGGCACACAAAGAACAACAGGAGGGGTTTAGAGCTGCTGTGGCTTTGACAAAGGAGCGAAAAGTTCAGGCATCAGGTCTGTAATCCGCTTGAGGGTGGTTTCAAGGAGATGGGCATGGCTCCACTGTTATTTACAGCTTCCTTGGGGTATGCAGGTCGGGACGTCATTAGCTGCTGTCAGGGAATGCAAACACCTGAAGGGTGGTGGTTGGCAGTGACTGCAAAGGAAGGTTCTAACGGAGCTGTGTTGTGTGTGTCATCAGAGATGGGACCAAAGAGCAGCTGTTAATGTTTACGTTTCTTATTTCTCTATAGGTGAACGAAACACTTCGTCCTGGGCTTATCTGCACTACACCACCATCATCTTTCAAACGCTCAGCACCTTCGCTGGATTTTCTGCAGCATTCGTCTTGGATCTACCGCAGCAGACAAAGGTATGCAAACACCAAGGGTGAATATACACCTGACAATTGTAGCTTTTGCTTCTGGAGCAGAACACAGGATGTTTAGAGCTTAGATGAACAATTTCAGTTCTCCATTGTCAGAGAGGGCTTGAAATTCTGAGTAAGCCCAACCACTCCTGTTGTCTAAAAAACAGTAACGTTTCATTAAACAATTTTCATTAAAAATTACTGAAAAATTTTACCATTTAAATAGCTACTGAAGTTAATATTCCCTTTGCTTCCTTGCAATTACTTGAGAATTTCTTCACTTGGTTCTGAACTAAATCTGACCTTTTGCCCAGATATTGTGGATTGAAAGTACCACTCAGAGCCTGAGCAGGAAGTTAGAAGCACAGCAGAATAAATTCTTCCTCGTGCACGCCTGGCTGAGCAAACATCGAGACAGGTGTTCTGATACTCTTGACTTTTTTGGATTTAATATTCAGTGGTTTAAGTAGGTGCAGTTTTCCCATCAAAATCATAAATATCCCCAAATTCCTAAAGAGCCGACACCTACTCAGTGTTATTTTTGCAACGTCTGTAGTCCCGGCAGCAAACTTTCAGGTCTTTAAGATCTGTTCAGCAGGTTCTGGCTGCCAGCCTCCAGCTGCAGCGGCTCATCCTGTCTGTACGCCTGCAGCGCGTTGTGCATGCGTGACTGTAGCTTGCCAGCTCAAACACATTTCGAGTCCAGAATTTGTCAAAAAAACTGTAACAGACTTTTTTAACAAACCCATAATACTCAACTGCAGAGGGCAGGGTGCCAAGGAGCCCCGTGACCAGCAGCTGGGGTTGCCCCAGCAAAGGGGCAAACTCTATGGACAGAAAGTAAGCAAAAAGGGTTCATTCAGAGCATCACCAGCTCCCTCCGGAATTCACACGCGCATTCCGTCCTACTCTACGTTTCTCACCCATTTAGCGCCCCAGCCCTGCCCCGGCTCCCCAGGTACGAGGAACCTGGTGTGCGGCTGTCAAGAGGTGTGTGGGTGTGGGGTGTGATGGGCAGGGCAGCCAGCCAGCTCCCTCAGGCTGACTTGACTTGATTTAAGTTGTGCATTGGAGCAGCAGTTTCACCCAAACTTGATAACAATGGGTAAGTAACACTCAAGATTTTATCTTGAAAAGATCCTCTCTCTGGGGGTGTATTTGTTTTCAACCATCATCTGTTCATCACAGCCAGGCAAACTTAATGCAGCCAGGCTGCATTTAATTTGCAGACAAAACGCATTAGGCAATGGAACAAGAGTTGAATCCTGCTCAAAAGCGTTATGAAATACTTGCTTTACTTTTGCAATTTTATAAGAATTCAAAATTAACGATTTCCTTTAGAAAAAAAACCAAAACTTTCCATTAATCCCAACTGTCTCAGCATGACTGTGCTAGAATAGAACGTCTGTATTTTTCTTTTTGTCCAACTTGCAAAAATTTCCACACAGGAATCCAAATGTCCATTTCTCTAAAAAACAAATTTTACCATAAAGTAACGGCAACTAAAGAGAACCACAACACACAAATTAGTTTTACTCATATAAATACGATTCCTTCACAAAGATTTTAACAGGGATAATGCAACGGTGTGCAATATTTTAATGAAATCATGCACTAGTCAGAGTAGGTTAGCTAAACCACAATGTACAATTTTTCAGGTGTTTGTATCTAGGGTTGGGGTTTTTTTTTCCCATGTCTTCTGTTTGAGAGTCAGCTTCCCTGGGAGAGGCGTTATCTTAAATTGTAAGACTTGCCAAGATGCAAGTACTGCATGGGTATGAGGTGTTCCCTCAGTGCTAATAATTAGCAGAGATGTCAGTGAAGCTCACTGCCACCACCTGGTGACCCATTCTCTATTAAGAAGGAAAGAAGAAAGGCAGCACAGAAACTTAACAGTTACCAATACTATTTATCTGCCTCTCAAAATTACAGAAGCTTGAAATGCACAAGCTTTTCTTGACGTTTTCAAGTAACTGCAAGGTCATGGCATTTGTATCGTGCTCTGCAGCTGTGGAAGGACCTGCATGTGAACAATATTTATATTTCATTTTTAAGTGTTGTTTTAAATTATCCTTACAGCAAGCTACCTCTGAATGGCGGTTATGTGGCTCTAGCCAAATCCAGACATTTAAATGGAGTTACTGACAGTACAAGGTCGTATTTTATCTTTTTGATCAAACCGTTCCAGTTCTGCAGCTTGCAGCCGTAGGATATAAAATTGTTATTAAACTTCTATTAAGAAAAAAAACCCCACAGATCTATATTAAAGACTTCCTATAATAAACAAAGTATTCCTGTATTACATACAAACACATCCTAAAAAAAAGTGTTTCTTTTTCTTTTAGCATAGTTTCATTTTAAAACCATTTATTAAAAACGCCCACCAGCGCATCTGCTGCCCTCAGAACTAGAAGGCAGCATTTCACAAAACAAGTCCGTACAATTATTTACATTTGTTCACATTTTAGATTGTTCCATTTTCCATGCTGGATCCGTTAACTGGAGGCTCAACAATCAGTCTTGGCTCTATCAGTGCATCCCAACTTTCAGTTATCTGAAAACAAAATACAGAGAGTACTTAGCATGCCCAAGCTATAGATGCAATTTCTTCTACATTATGCTTTGTCTAGACTTGAACAAGAGCACTGCGGAACAAAGGTCACAGATCCTTCCTGTGACTCATCGATCTTCTCCATGAACCTCAACCTGCCCAACGTTCTGGGTAAGGACAGATGCAGGTAAGAACAGTGCATGAAATGGAAAACCTTGCAAGAACCAATACTCTATCTAGACATGATATTTTTATTTTATGAGCGGAAACAAAAAGTTACACAGCTTGATGACTTTTTTAATCTAGTTAACTGAATAACATCCAAGAAGCGATTACCATCTTGTAATCATGCACATTCTTGCTAGACAGAATTATTTTTGCTTCAATTTATTTTAATCAGATACATTATTATAAAGGGAATCCCACTGAAATGAACAGAGTCATAAAGCAGGGCACGTATGCAAAACTTGTAACAGGCTTCAAAACCGGACACCCACATACCTTTGTATCCTGAGGAACCGCGTACTCTATCAGTTCTGCTCCATCTGCAGACTGGTAAACCAGATCGAACTTCCCTGGCTCTTTAGCAACTTAAAGAAACAAACAAACAACTCCATTAACTATAAACAAAAAAGTTTAAATGTTTATCATATTTAGAAAGCTAATCAAGACCAGGATTACATCCATTGAAGACAGTGGCTTCACTGACATCACAAAGATTGGCATTATGATCTAAAATTTTCTCTGTAATTCCATATGATTTTAATTTTTTCAGGAAATGAAAGCACAGTAGAGATTAGTTACTGACTACTCATAGTGACTGGCCAGATTTCATTTTGTAAATACCTAAGAGCACCTTCAATAGAACTAGCAAACGTTAGAACTTCTCCATTTAAACAGACTTTTTGGGGACAGAGTGAGCAGGGGAGGGGCGTGTTGAGCAGGAACCCGAGGAAATTTGAAATACTCCTGAACACGAAGCATGCCTCAGACTAGCTGTTTTCCAAGCGATACATGTGACAACAAGCATTTGGTGTCCCAGGGTACGTACGTTGTCTTGCTGACGACGAAAGGATCTCAAGCTCTATCTGTTTTTTATCAGCATTCCAACTGATTATTTTTGCCTCCTTCATAAAGCAACAAGAAAAGAATCAGGTAAGATGTACTTCAGCACTGGGTAACTAGTCTGTATTTACAACCACTGTGGTACTTGATCACAGTTAAAGGAAGTATATCTGTCTGTCAAATTTCTCTGTCTGTATGTGTAAAATCCGCTCAGCAATCTGCAATTATTGGCATCAATAAACTGAAGTTATTCATTGTCACCATCTTTGTAATTTAAATCAGTACTTAGCCAGAAACCAAGTTATTTGAGGTAGCTACAAAATTTTACTTGTACCACTTTGAATAATTTGCCTTGACTTCAAACAGCAGTAGACTCGAATACAGCTACATTTTTCTACTTGAAGGGCTGCATTTTTTTGTCATCTCTAAAATATTAATGATCATTAATAATGCTTGCAGGTTTTTTTTACATAACTGCTTACAACCTTTCAAATTTTCAATTAGTTTTGGGTTCTAGCATTTTAATTTTTACTGCTGCAACAGCAATAGCCTGCAGAGTCAAAGGGATGAGAAGGAAAATACCACACAACCTCAAAATACAGGTGAGGTCTTACCTCACCTGTAAGAGTTTTGTGAGTGAATTAAGGGAGGAAAGAAGAACAGTACCTTATAGTCTGAAACTTCAGGACTGTAATTTTCAGTTAGTTCCAAGCGCTGTTGAAAGAAATACAAGTAACAAATTACAACTTTTCCTGATCCGTGATGATGCCACCTATACCCAGACATGGTTTCTTCAGCAAGAGGGAAGTGCAAGAAGCAAGTCTCCCACTCCTGGATCCTGATGCCGTTCACAGTCCCAGGTCGTCTTCCAGGAATCACTGCTCTAAAGGATTTTCATTCAGGTCAGGCTGTGAGAGATCGGGGAGATGGATCCCAGCCTACGCAACTGCAGTGATTTTATTTTCATTTACTTTTTTATTTTGCAGTGAAGTGTAATTATTTGTATGGTAAGATTTGCAATAGTATTGTAGAAATGCTACAGAACGAAACAACAATATTTTCTTTCTTTTTATAGCATCTAATTTTAACACTGACTTTCCTTGCATGTTGGAAAGACAGAGGTAACATGCTTCTTTCTGACGTTCTTATTTAAACATAAACCTTGAAAATATGCCCACGGCAGAGAGACTTTGTGAAGGAGCAACCAGAAAATTCTGTTATTTGTGAACTGACTTATGTGCTAGTGAAGAGAGTCATTCTACAAATGTACATGGAAATTCACACTGAAATGACGGTGGAGATAACGTTTCTTTGTGTTATGCAAGTACAGGAAATCTAAAGAAATGCACTGAACTTCTACAGATGCTCCAAACCTTTGTAAAAATCAAAGTTAGACTTTACAACAAAAGAATTGTTTGGACCCAACAACAGAAACCTTAACAGTTTCTGTTGTACATGAAACTATTAAGTTAGAAAGAAAGCAAGAGAGGAGTGAAGGCTTTCAGAGACACCCACAAACATTAGACACAAGACTTTTTAGATGCTGAACCATTTGTTTAAACCAAAATTTTTTAAAAAGAACAAATAAGTAGGATGAAGACTATTTCCTAACTCTTACACTTCTAGGATAGTGGTCCCAGAACAACGTAAGATTAAATTCTTCAGCGTAAGCTTCCAGCTGTCAGGACCACGCTATCTGTAGTGTGTCCTGCAAAACTTGCAGTGTCACAAATGAAACAGTTTTAGCTTGCTAACATTCAGTATTTCACAAGTTCTTTACCTTAAAGGCAATTCTTTCTCCCACTTGTGGTGGGGCTGCTAGAAGAGGTAACACGCTATAGTCTCTCTTGGGGACCTCCACAGGATTCTGTGAAACAAACAGTAAACCCATTGATTTAATTACAGTATTAATAAAAACAGAAGAGAACGTTTGTGCGGTGTGGACTGTAAGAAGTTCTGAGAAGAGTATCCGAGTGCTTTGTTTTGAGATATATAATACAATTGCTTAAATATTGTTTCATAAACACTTCCTCAGGCTGCTAAATGGAGATAGAGTAAAGATCAGATTTACTAAGTTAAGACCAACCTTTATTGTACTCATCTATTTCTGCTGTTATGAATTACTCTCATCCTATACACTTTTTTATATAGTTAAAGCTGCAAGAGAAAGGTGACCTATGACTGCGTAAAGTCACTCACCTGGACAAGAATGGAAGTGTTTGTCGCAGCTTCATTTAACTGCCTCTGTTTCTGGCCTTCACTGCTGTAGTTATAGAAGAAGCCAGGGCTTGCTCCTCTCCCACGGCCTTGGCCCCTCATCATCCCATGAAACCCACGGCCCCTAGGTCCTCTCCAGAAGTTATCCTCTCCTGTTCCACGCCCCCTTCCACGCCCCAGGCTGGCAAGTGGTCCTTGAATAGTGGCTGGCAACTGTTTAGTACAGTTTCTTACTACGGAATTACTCAGTCCAGCATTTGCTGCAGGTTTTTTAATAACAAGCGTTTCTGAATCTGAACTATCAGACTCCGAAGAGGAGGTCTTTGCTTTGGGAGCCGTGGTGGTACTGGTTTTTACAGCTGCCGCATTGTTAGGCAGTGACTTTTCCTTCGCAGTACCATCTTGTGCTGTTGCCACTTTCTCATCCTCTGTACTCGAGTCAGAGTCTGAACTGGAAGACTGGGATTTTTTAGCATTTTTACTAATTGCAGTCTTAGTGGAATTCTCAGTGTTGGACTTTACAGTCACTTTATTAGAAACAGTTTTCACATCAGAATTCGCACCAGCTTGGGATTTGTCTTTAGGAAGCGTTGCCACTACAGGTTTATGGGAAGATTTATTTTGCTTTATGTGTAATTCACTGCTGTCACTGTCAGACGATGTGCTGGAAGAATCTGAAGATCCCACCCTCTTTTTTCTGGACTGTGTTGTGACTTTTTTGGTGTTATTTTTACCAGAATTTAGAGAAAAGCTCTCATTTGCCTGTTCTAAAGCCATCTTTGCTGCAGCGGCCTTTGTCTGCTTTACATCCTTCTTTTTTGTTGTCAACTGTTTCTCCCTCTCCGTTTTTTTAAGCTTTTTAGATTGGCCAGTAGAGCTCTCTTCCTTACCTTCTGTGAGTCTATTTCTCCCACTAACTTCTTCCTTTCTTTTTCTTTTCTTGTACCTTTTGTGAGAGTCCTGAATATCTACAGAGGTCTCTTCTCTACATGAAGAATACTCAGGATTATATTTATTCTTTTTCTTTTCTCTTTTATGCCTGTCATCTTCATTTCTAGAGAATTCTTCCTCTTCTTGCTTTTGTCTACGCCGTTTTTTGTCTTCATTGGGTGTATAAGAAAAGCCACCATCTATCTCTTCATAATCATCTGCAACTATCTCTTCCAATTTTACTCTGTCAAGAAAACAAACAAAAGCCACTGCTCAGCATAATTAACACCTTTTTCCTGTGTGTCAGCAGCTCAGGTAAGCTTGTGTTTTGGGAGCAGGGATGCTCCACCTGCTAACGGACAGTGCAGGCAGCAGTGCCCGGAGCACGGGCTGCTATCCCAAACCAGAGCTCCGGTCCTGAGCCCTCGCCGGGGGCCGGGGCTGCAGAGTCTCCGAAAGCCCCGCTCCGGCGGTGCAGGGGCTCGGGGCAGGCGGCAGGAGCACCAGGGGATGGCGGCAGCGCTCTCCTTCCATCCTGGAGATTCCCAACCCCTTGGCTCTCCCCAGCCCCTTTCGGGCATCCCGGGGGTTCTCAGGCACCGCAAGCTTTGGGGAGCGGTGCCCGCTCCACCCCCGGGAGCCGCGGGAAGGGCCCGAGGGCCTCTCCGGTTCCCCGGCAGGGCAGGGCAGGGCATGGCGCGCTAGGGACCGCCCCCCCCCCCGCTACCGCGCAACCCGAGGAGCGTCCCCCCCCAGCCCTCTGCCAGCGGCTCAGCGCGGTCCCCCTCCCGGGCAGCCCCCGCCGTACCGGAGCGAGTCGTTGTCCCGCACAAGGCGGGCGCTCTCAGTGGGGGGCAGCAGCGCTCCCTCCAGGAAGAGGCTCAGGCGGGCCCGCCGGCTGAAGCCGAACCTGTGGCGGATGAGGCTAACGAGGTCGGTGACGAGGCGCACCTGGCTGGGCTCCAGCAGCAGCCAGCACAGCGCGCAGCCCGGGCTGCCCGGCGGCGGGTAGTCGAAGAGTAGCCGCAGCCGCACGGGGCCGCTACCGGCCGCCGCCATCTTGGCGGTGAAGGAGGGCGATGGCGCCGCGCGTGGGACAAAAAGGGCGGGCGGTGCGCGTGAAGCTGGGCCCCGCCCCCTGAGGGCGAGGCGGGGTCGGTCCCGTCCCGTCCCCGCTGCACGTGACAGCGCCGCGGCGGGCACCGCGAGCTGCTGCGGGATGGCGACGGGGCTCTCGCTGCTGCTGCTGCTGCTGGTGGCGGCGCTGGCGGCAGGTACGGGGACGGGACGGGACGGGACGGGACGGTGTGCCCCGGGCAGTCCCGGAGCCACAGCACGTTCTGCCGCCGGGAAGGGCCTGGGCTGGGGTTTGCGAGCCTTGCCGTGGTGTTACCGCCGTCCCGGGGGCGGTAGCCGGGGGGGACGTGGTGAAGGGTCGTGGGCAAGGCGCCGGCGCTGCGGGAGGGCGGTAGGAGCCCCCGGTCGGGCGCGGTGCGGGATCGTGCACAGTCCCAGGCGGCCCCGGCCGGGGCTGTCGCCGTGTCTCTGCCGGGGGCTGTCGTGACCTTGAAGCCGTCGCCTCCCGCCCCGGCTGGCCGGGGTCTGTGCTTCCGGGGAACCCTTTTGGAGCAGGAATGTGGGAATTCAGGTCCCGGTTGATTGACCTGGGTGAGACGGGTGGGAGAGGCCCGCCACAAGCCAGGGTAGCCCTTCCCGTGGCTGTTTCAGCCGGAGCCTTGCCCGTCCTCCCTGAAAAATAGCCCGTCCCGCGTTGGGCGCGCCCCAGACCCTCTGCCAGCCCTTGGCAGCTGCGAAGGCCGGTGAGGCAGCCGTGTAGCCAGCGTGCCTGGAAGCATGAGGTGATGATGGGGCTTTGAGCAACCTGGTCTAGTGGGAGGTGTCCCTGCCCATGGCAAGGGGTGCTTGGAACTGGATGATCTTTAAGGTTTCTTCCCACCCAAACCACTCCCCGGTAGCGGTGCCGTCTGGCACCGGATGACAGGAGTGTAGGGCCTGCCCACGGCGTTCTACCTGCGAGACCCCTCGGGTGGGGGCTGCAAGGAGCAAACCAGCCGTATTGGGGTGTCCCTGCTGTTGCTGTGAGGGCTGGTCCGGGAAGTGTGACGTTGTCCACACTGGTAGAATCTGTTTGGCGCCGTGTCTTGTGGGTCAGCAGAGACTGGGCATGGGGGCTTGAAAAAGCTTTATCGCTGTGTCTCCAGGGGAGTGCTGCCTGTCTCGTGATCGAGAAGGTTAAGGGATGTAGTTTCAAAGGTCGATTTCTGGGGGAAAGCGTCTGTGTCCTAGGTGCAGAATAGACCAACTGCTTAAGTTGACAAGACTCTACTGACTTAATTGAGTTTAGGATTAGATCTGAGGTTCGTTTAGAAGTGTACCTTCTGTCTATCCTGCATTTACTCTCCTTGGGAACTGTAAAATGATTTGACCTTCCCAGAGACTGAGATCAAAGTTGGATCCCTGAGGGAGCCCCGGTGGCCCTGAAGCTGGTATGTGTTATTCCATCGTGTCTAGTGGAGCTGTGCTTTCAGCCTGGGCCTTGAAAAGAATTCAAGTGTTTCCCTGATAGAAAAAATTATCCTGGCTATTTTGGCAGCCACTGTAGGGTCAGGCCCTGATAAGTAAGCACTTAATTACACGCTTAACTTCATTCATTGATGATAACTCAGCTATGTGTGTGGGTATAAGTATAGGCGGGTTTCTTATCGTAATAGTTTTTTAATGGAAGCACTTCTAATTATCACACCCAAGATTGAAATGTAATGTTTTGGAACAAATGTGGAGGAAAGCTCAAAGCTGAGCCTGTTTACCTAGCTGATTTTTATTTTTATTTCCCCCCCCAAGGTGCAGTTCTGAGGCAATCCCGAGAGCCCAAAGAGCTGTGGGGATATGTGGAAGTTCGAAGTAAAGCGCACATGTTCTGGTGGCTCTACTATGCAAATAACCCAACCAAAGACTTCACAGAATTACCTCTCATCTTGTGGCTTCAGGTGAGGTTTGGTGAGAGGATCTTAAACAATAATTCTTTCCATCTGTGCCTGGATCAGTCTGATGGGTACTTTACAGCTCTACAGAAATAGGATTCAAAATTGTCCGATTCTAAATGAGTCAGGTATTCAGGTTAGGAAGAAATAATGAAAATATCACCCTGCAATCACGGGGTGCCCTCAGCTGCTCACCTTCCATCAAGTTAAATTGCAGAAATAGAGGTTGTTCTTATCTTTTTATACAACAGTGGTGCTTTTTGTGCCAGACAATACAAGTACATTTTACCATCACTGCTCCTTTCCTGAAGAGCTTACAGACTAAACAATGTGCAGAGAGTAGATAAAACAATCAGAGATTTAGAAGGACTTCTAGGTGGAAACAACTAAGAGGGACTGATTGTTTAGAGACTGGTCGCCTTCAGTCACGGTTTGATAAAAGGCAGTGGTGTGTGCTCCACGTTCACCTCCAGCAGTACACTGCAGAAGGTAATGTTGAATATAATCACTTGATGACTTGGTCTTTTTCCTTCTGGCTTATTTCTTCAGAGTGAAATGCACGCGCTGTATATGCTGATAGAAGTAATGACTTGCAAACCTCTGTAGATAGCTAACTTTTGCATTCGTATTGAGGGGGTAAGGGGAAGGTTTTCAAACTGCACCCACATAGCATACAACTCATTTAATGCTTTCACAAGTGGGTAATTGCTTCTCTGTTTAAATTCTTGCCTTTAGAAATAGCATGTATACACATAATGAAAGGCGATGAGGAAGAAAGCCTTTTTGCAAATTAACATGTAGTACAAAAGCCGTTTTTTGAAGTTTACAGTCTGTCATTCTACTTACTGGCTTGCTTTTATTTTTCTCCTATCTATCATATCTGTACCAGGCTGCCTTTTAACCTATTTGTCATTTGGTATTTTGCCACAGGGAGGTCCAGGATCTTCAGGCTGTGGATTTGGGAACTTTGAAGAGATTGGCCCATTAGACAAAGAAATGAAACCAAGAAATACAACCTGGGTATAGTAGAGGGTTCAGCTTCTAATTATTGATTGCGAAATGTTTTTTCCTTATGTAAGCAGATGATTTGTTATCACAGAACAGTTTTCTTTTAAAATTCTATAGAACTATGATATTTCATCTTAAAATAGTATGGTTAATGAAATGGCTTATATGAATATCCTTGTTAAGAACTGAAGAATAGATCTATTAACTTCATTTGATGGAATATGTTTGGGCATCCATGGATTTGTGAGTTGCAGGTGTCTGGGAAACTGAGAGCAGGGAAATTCTAGAAAGATTTTATTTCAGATCATGACTTTATTATGTACGGTCATAGAGGTTTTTCTGGATGGCTGGCAATGTATAAGCAATGGCTCGTAATTATAAGTCCAGTCTGGCCTTCAAGGGAAAACAAGTTAGAGCTGCCTGTGAAGGCAGAAGTTTATTCAGTGAAAATGTATTTGTGCTCTGAGGTACCCATAGTGTAACTACTTTGGAATTCCCTAGATTGTATGGTGATCTACCCTTGGATCACTGGGATTTCTTGGTTGCCATTCTTGTTGCAGATCGGGCAGATTGAAAGACTTTATGTTGTACCTCTTCATTTGTGAGCCTTACTGCTTTGGGCCACGCTATTAGTCTGTGTGCTGGTCTATTGATTTTATTTGTACACTTGTAAGTATACAACTATGGCATTTGCTATAGCAATTTCACAAAAGCCCAGCAACCTGAAATAAAATCCCTCTTATTTTACATTCTGACAGACAAGTCTCACCTGTACCATTCTCTGTTTTGGACTTGCACCTTATTTTTCTGCAGTCTTTTTCAGGGCCAGAAATTCAGTGGCTCAGTGAAACCACAGTTGCTGCTGCTGAACTGAGGTTTCATACAAATCTTCTTTCTGCTTGTACAGGTGCAGGCAGCCAGTGTCTTGTTTGTGGATAATCCTGTGGGCACTGGATTCAGTTACGTGGATGATTGTAGCTTGTTTGCCAAAAACCTTACCGCAGTAGTTTCTGATATGATGGTTTTCCTTGGAGAATTCTTCACCTGTAGAACAGAATTCCAGGTAAGTGAATGGAATTCTTGGTTAGAATAATATTTTTCTTTGCTTTTAAACAGATCTCAAAAGGAATTAACAAACAGCCTTCCAGATGGGCAGTGTTTGCTAGAAGGCAGCATGCATTTGGTGGGAGTCAGTGCAGGTATAACCACTGCCTATTTCCCACAATTCAGAATTGGTATCTTGAATTTGGTGCTAGTTAGATCAGCAGTGGGGTGGGTTATAGTCTTATCGTGCAATCCGAGAAGCATGTAGGATCATGTCTGTTTCTAGTTCCAAAATACTGAAGTGCCTGCTTCAAAATTTCCCCCAGTATTTCCACTAGGATGTTGGGAAATCTTATCTGCAGCTTAGAATCAGAAAAATATCCAGTGTTTGATAGCAAGAGGTGAAGAGCCAGTGCCTGGGTTCTGCGGGATGTGGGAGACAGTTGGAGGTATCTTCTGCCCTCTGTCCAATGGGTTCATTGTGTGGCTTCTCTCTCTTCAGAACATCCCATTCTACATATTTTCTGAGTCTTATGGAGGTAAAATGGCTGCTGGCATTGCTTTAGAGCTGCATGAGGTAAGTAGTTGGAGGATGTAGTTCACTTTTCACTTTAAAACGTGCTGTTCTACAAGCATTTGTATTTCCTGGAATATACTGTCCCTGTTGCCTAATTCAGACTGCTAGTTATGTTTTTCACTTAAAGAAAACTGTTTCTAGAGTCATGAATAGCTAACTAAAAGGGTTTTTTTGTTTGTTTTGTTTTGGTGTGGTTGGTTTGTGTTTGTGTGTTTTTTCTGTTATTCACCAAGGCTGTTCAAAAAGGGACCATAAAGTGCAATTTTATGGGGACTGCTCTTGGAGACTCATGGATTTCTCCTTTGGGTATGTTTAAAAATCCTCAGACTGTGGGTGGTTTGTTGTTGTTTTGTTCTGTTGTTTTTTTTTATCATTCCAAGGGCACCTAGACTCAAAAATGCCAGCCCTGCCTTAAGTGAATTGAATCTCTATTGAGTCTGGTAAATCAAAAAGAAATACTTCAACATTGCAAACTGTGATTGAAGAATCTATCTTTAGAACGTATCTAGATGATGAAAAGTCAGAGAGCAGTCAGTGGGGAGCACACTTGCATTTGAAGTGGGGTGGTGCTGAAATGTCCCTGCACACCTCTACAGCCTCTGAGCTGTTTTGGTAAGAGTACTGCGCTTAAAACGTGGCCACCAAATGATTCACAAGGTTGCAACTGAGACTTTGTCTTTTTTTTTGCTAGAAGACCTTGTGCTGAGGAACTGATGTGCTCCCAGACCTGGAAGAGATCGGGTGTGTCTGGTGGAGGACAAAAAACAAATTAAAGGACTCTTGGCCCTTCAATGGGATTTGCAAGAGCAGGCTCCACAGATTCTCTGCAGCATGGGACAATATCAAGCAAACTCCTGTCTGTCTTAGGATCAGCTGATCCTTGAGACCTTATAAACAAACTTGTTATAAAACAGATTTGTTTTATAACTAGATTTTTTTTCCCCCTGTAACTTTTGCAAACAGATCAGTTTAGACAACGCCCATTCACTTGTCAGAGCTCCCCCCATGTTCTAGCAATGTGCTGCAGTGTTGGGGTGAGAACATTTTGCTAAGAACATGTCTATTGCTTTAAATAAATTTCACTGATTAACACTTAGGGAGTTAACAATGTTGCAATGCTTTTATTGGTTCTCAGGATTTGTAAAGAACTTGCTCTGTGGTACATAACCTTTGGGCTAAACTGAGCTGACAGTACCTTTCTACTGATTAATTAATCTCCATGTATTTTCATCACAATCGTTCTTGCTACAATAAAAGCAAAGGGAATCGTATGTAAAAAAACTTAGATGTTTGAAATCTGTTCTTTTTCTTTAGACTCTGTGCTGTCTTGGGGACCCTATCTTTACAGCACTGTAAGTACCTTCTTAAGTTCTTGGTCCTCACCTGGTTGCTTGTACTACCATACAGTATAAATAGATGTTGATTTTTAAGGTTAGCCCTTAGCCGGAATAAAACCTCAAGTGCATGGAGACTGCTAGCAATAAACGAATGTGAAATTATAATTAAAGCTCTCCTCCTTTGTGTTTGTCTTCCAGTCTCTCCTTGATGATAATGGTCTAGCAGAGGTGACTGCTGTTGCTAAAGAAATAATGGATGCAATAAATAAAAATCAATATGGGCTGGCCACTGAGCTGTGGGGCGAGGCTGAAGGTGTCATTGAAGAGGTGAGATCTTCTTTGACCAGCATTAATAACTAACTGGTACCTGGGGAGGCGCACATTTTCAGGTTATCCTTTCTATGAGCACTGGATTGGCATGAATCCTCCAACCCCCTGCCCAGTCATTTTTGCCAGTGTATGTTTTATCCCAGTGCTGACATAGAAAGAGCTGTTTGTTTGCTGTGTGCCACTGTGTGATTGTAAGAGGCACTGGGTAGAGTGACCCACATGGGCTTACGGTATTGCCTCAAGGTTTCAACTTGGCACATCACTTAAATAGGTGCTTATTTTTTAGCATGAAACTAATACCATTGATTTCTATAGAACTCAGTTTCAATTTAAATGAGCTATGTCTCCTTAAAAGCTTTTTTTTTGGGATATTGAAAAACACATCCAGCAAGACACAAATTTCAGGTTAAGCATAGATCTCTATTTAAAGAACTACAATAGGTGCACAGGATGGAAAGGAACCTCGAGTTATGTCCTATTACTATGAGTTACTATATCTTGTTAATTAGCAAGTTCCAGCCTAAAAGATAGGTAGAACTTTGCTCTTGTTTTTCCTGTTGAAGGGTTGCTCCAAAATCTCATTCTTCCTTGTGTTTTTGTTTTAGTACAAGTAAAGCTCTGGCTTCCTCAAACTGAAAAACTAATCTGGAGCTGCTTGCTTTGCTTGCTTTTTGTGGGGGGTTTTGTTTAGTTTCATAACTGACAGTGCCTTGCACACAGTTGGTTTCACTTCTTACTGTTTGGAAGGAACTTGTGGTTCCCATCTTGCCTTTCTCTTCAAGTCTGCTTCTCTTCTCCCAGTTGTGATATTGCTGTCAGGGCGCAGTCACTTCAGTGCTTCAAGGGTTGCTGTTGTGAGCTGATTTCTGACCTATGCATCAGAACCTTAAAGATGCAAAAATTGAATAAAGCAGGGCTTCAAGAATCTCAAGCAATTTCTCTAATGGCAACACTGATCACGCTTGTCCTTTGGATGCAGGCAGCCCGCTGTCTGCGTCAGAGCTGCCATTCTACAATTCTTGGACTCATCCAGGTGTCAGCAGTTCCAAAAGAAGGGTGGCTGATACCTACAACCACGATCTTGAGGAATCGTTTGAGATTTTGAAGGGTTGTGGGTTGGAAGGTTGCGGAGCAAGAGGCAGCATCAGGCTAGACTAGATCTAGCAGAAGAGACGATCTGAAAGCATCATCTGGTATTGCAACTCTCTACAATGAGTAATGAGAATCTGCAGTCATTTGCAGGGCGTAAGGCTTCCTGTAGCTTCACATCCGTTTCAGAGACGTAAATAACATCTCTGGCACAACCCATGTGTGACCAATACAGACTTGAGAAAACTCTTCCCCACTTCTCAAAGCAAATGCAGAATAGAAGTTTTTCCATACGTGTCTTCCTGACGAGTACATAAAGTATCAGGTCACATGGCCTTCTATTTAGGATGGACTTACCTGTTTTTTTCAGAAGAGAGTGTTCCTCATACCTGAGAAATGTTTTTGTTACAGTGTTACTGAAATGATCTTGTGTTTTCAGAACACAGACAATGTGAACTTTTATAACATCATGACTAAGGACGTTCCAGAGATGAAATCAAATGAACAAGAAAATCTCCATCTCCGTAAGTTGCGTTTAAGTACTTGAGCTTCTGAGGCCCTGTGTCTGCATTCACGTACCTTCAACTCCGATAGTGGGAACAGCCTCAATTAGCACATCGTTAAAATAGGGCCTGCAGATCCAAAGGATATTGATATTCTGCAGAGCAGAACTTGTTTGCTCTTGCATGAATAGGGATAAATAGGAATGTGGAACAACCCTTCTATAGATTACACCTCCACCTATACATCTTGCACAAATTATTGCAAGGAAGTAGTCGGTATAATTGTGACATAGTTTGATGACCTTTTAAGTTACTTCCTCTTAATGTCTTTCATTTCTGTCTTTAAGCTAGGATACAAAAATGTCTCATCAATGTAATAGTTTGATTAGACGCTTTTGCTCCATGACGTTATGCATCAATGTGAAAAACACATGTGTAGAGTTTCTTTCAGGCTCTTTATCTCTTTCTGTTGGCTTCTGTTGTGAATGGCACAGTTAACTCCCAAAAGTAAAATGTTGCAGCTCAAAAATAACTGGTCTGTTGAGGAGAAGAAATCATGTCTGTACCAAGTGGCTAAAGCAGAACCTGGTCCCCTGAAAAAGTGCTGTGTTAGCCAAAAGTAGAAATGGATGGCTGTGTTCTTCCCATATCATCCCCTAACCTAAATAATGGTTTACTTCAGTGGTTTCTAGTTAAAGTAAATAAATTTCTCTCTGTAGTGTTGCATTTTCATTAGAAATGAGTTTGTTGGACGTGATGGTAACACTGAAAATTGTTATCTATGCAGGATGACTGCCTTAAATGTGCCACCCCTCAAAGTGTGTTCTCTCTTTTTCAGTAGGACTTTACCAGCGCCATGTCAAATATATGCATAAGGAGAGCCTAAATGAATTGATGAACGGACCCATCAGAAAGAAGCTAAAAATTATTCCTGACTGTGTGAAATGGGGAGGTACTTTCCTGTCTGCTAGTGTGGATCTTATGAGTGCATTATTGCCCTTTTACAGTATTGCAGTCTGTAGGAAGATACTTTCCTGTAGTAAGCAGTCACATTAAATTGTCATTATCCTTGGACCTAAGAAGAGGACTTACTCTCAGAAATGAATATGTAATAGGGCAGGCCTGTGGGAGCAGATGTGGTTCTGATTCTGCTGCTTGTTATCTGTCGTCAGTCAAGCAGCTAAAAATAAAGGGGAAGGAAGAACATGCTCCGTGTCTCAGCAGCTGGTTACTGCCTTTTGTACAATCTTGCTGAAATTCCTGTCAGTTTTTCTTTGCCAGAAATCTTGTATCATGTGCTGCGTGGTGTGGAGGGGAGGGTGTCAAACAGAAAGAAAGCCTTAAAGGATCGATGCCAGCACCCTGTATGTGTATAACAGGAGCCAGAAGCTACAATGCTGTGTGTGAGCTCCAGTGGGAGCGTGGTTGCGTTCTGGTTCTCTTTCTGCTGCTTCGGGCTAGGACTGGTTTTTATGCTGCCATGAACTGCATTTTAGGACCCTTAGCCAGTTGCTGCTGTCCCAGCTTGGGGCTGACATTATTCATCAGTTAAAATTCGTCTTTTTTTCTGGTTCCAACCAGGTCAGTCCAGAGATGTCTTTGAGAACATGGCTGAGGACTTCATGAAACCTGTCATTGATATTGTTGATCAGCTTTTGGCAGCCAATGTCAATGTTACGGTCTACAATGGGCAGCTGGATCTCATTGTGGACACCATGGGTAAGGGAATTCTCGACTGCGGTTGGGAACAGAACACGTGACGAGTAGAACGTGAAGTTGCCAGTAATATTGGTACCTGGATCTCTCCAGTCTTCTGTGCAAATCTCCTATCTAACTGTCAGTGCTTAAATACTACAGTCATAAATGAGCAGCTCTTAGTATGTTTTGTTTACATCCCTCTGAGAGAGGTGATTCCTTTACCTCCTTATATTGTTGGGAAATAGATCTGCAACATCAATAATTGCTTGTTTCAGTGAAGCCCCTAAGTAGATAGGTAGCTGCGAATTCACTTAATTCTTCTGGATAGACACGTATGTGTGTATGCTCATTTATAAATGAAGAATGAGGACAGATGAATAAATATATGGAGATTATCCTCTCTTCTCCTGCTGTGTCTTGAAGATCTTGTTCTCTGGGGCAAAGGTCATATCTTGCTACAGATTTGTCAGCCTTCACTGAGTGGCCTGCAGCAGAGAGCATGGTGCCAGGTGAGATGGAACAAGGGTGTTAGTAATCAATCAGGGAGGGTGCAGTATAAGAGTGATCATACCTGCTGCTCAGTAACGTGTATGCACCTGCACATCTTGTCCACTCAAGGGCTTTGTTTGTCCCTTGCTGCTTGCAAGATGCAGGCTTGATCCAAGTGGCAGTTTGGGAGCCAGCCCAAGTATTGCTGAAATGCCTCATGCTGCAAGGCTGCTATGCGCTCTTCCATTCACCTTTTCTTATTGATTTAAATCTGCAGTCACAGAGCGTGCAGACATCTTCCTATGTTGTGAAAGGTTTTATCCTTTGTCTGTCTCTACCCACTTAGATATTCAGATGTCCTTCAGTGAACAACATAGCAATCAATAAATCAGGAAACAGAGTATTTAGGCTGTCAAAACAGATTAGCAGTTAGTGGTGCTCCAGTTTATCACATTTTGAGCTGAAATTGTGCTGCAGTTAACATGTAAATTCTTCCACTGGATCAGAGGTAGGCTAAAGCTTTTTCCCCCTTGGTGTCCTGGAATTAGTCTTTTTGCTGTCTTGACCTCCACCTTCTCTAGCAGGCACCTGAAAACACAAAACCTTTCCCGGTTCTTGTTGATGAGTGACTGTAACAAACAGAGAAGCAGTGTCTCTTCTGATTTCCAAGACGGGGACTTGGTGTGGCTGATCCTTCTCCATAGCAGAACATTCAAGTTGTTTCAGGAGTAAAGCAAAATATGTCAGAATTGCTAGAGCTGCAGAGCCTCTAGAGGCACACGTTCAACTTGTGCAATCATAAGTCCATTCCACATCCGTCTTCATTGTTTGCTTTTTGCCTTCTCCCTCCATTTGTTTGTTTCACCTTGTCTTGAACACAGCCTTGATCATTTTCCCAGGCATAGCAAAACTGTTTTTAGGATCTGTGCACACAGAGATTTTCTGCTAACTCTGCTATATTGGTATCTAGTACAGTGGGCATCCAGCTGAACTGGAACTCCCAAGTTGCTGTGTCAGTATTGGTAATCAAGCGTGTCTCTTCTCTTTAACAGGCCAGGAGGCATGGATCCGGAAACTGAAATGGCCTAATTTGGACCAGTTCAACCAGCAAAGGTGGAAGGCACTGTATGTGTCTCCCGAATCCACTGAGACAGCTGCTTTCCACAAGGCCTATAAGAACTTTGCTTTCTTCTGGATTCTTAAGGCTGGGCACATGGTAAATAATACACTTCTCGGGGTGGGATGCACCACCATCAGGAAGAAAACTGAAGATGCGTATATGCTTGCTGTCTGCTTCCTTGTGCTTACCATGTGCTCTCATCTCTGCGCTAGGTACCGTCTGATCAAGGAGAGATGGCACTGAAAATGGTCAGGATGGTGACCCAACAGCAGCACTAGGGAAGGGGAGGCCAGCTGGCGTGGCTTCTGTCGAATGTCAATGCTCTTGCAGAATATGAGTCCAGAATAATAAGCTGCAGGAGGGACAACGGCTATTTGGACACAAAGCCTCTCTAATATTGCTGAGAATGTGCGTAAGCACTTATGGAAAGGCATTTTTTTTTTCCTTGAATGAGTTGTTGCTTTTGAATTTGTAAGCTGTGATTTGCTGCCTTAACAGTGTTTATAATGATTCTTCCAGAGGGAAGTCGACTGTCATAAACAACTAGCTCTGAGCCATTGCCTTTGACTTAGAAAGATTTTGTGCTCTTGTAAAAAGCTGCCCTCCCCTGAATTTTCTCTTCTCTGTTCACACACCAAGACTAAAACTGATTTGAGTCCTGATAAACTTGCTCTTTGTTCCTCTCAAAGAGCCAACCTGTTTCATGAGGCTGTGGAATGTCCCTTCACTTGTCCTCAGGCTTCTGCTTGAGTCACTTGGCTGGATTACAAGCTGAAGACCTGGAGATGCCAGGATAGAAGACCTGCCCTGGAGGATTTACAGTCCATCTCATCTTGCTGAGGTGCCTGAGTTAGGATCCAAGATTCTTCAGGCTTCCTGTGCTGTGGAGAGAGAAAAACACCCTCCCAGGGGAGGATTTGACCTATTTCATCTGACCATTTGTTTCTTGTTTTCATTCTCTTTCATGACCGTTACCTAAACTTTGCCTTTAGCCAAACACCTAAAGAACATCCAGCAAGTGTGCTGAAGCAGGAGCCCTGTTAATACCTTCTTCTTGTACAGAAGAGAGTCCTAATGGCCCAGAAGTCTCTTACAACCTTCTGAGCCTAGCCTGGAGAGTGGAGAGTATTATTTGAGTCATAATAGCGTAATTCTGAAAGATAATAACAGTATTTAAAAGAAAGATATACAAGCTAAAACCAGTATCTTGATACATATTTTTCTAGGGCTTTTTTTAAGTCTTTCAGAGACCTGTGATTTTGAAACAACTTTTTTTATATAGTACACAGTCAGGAGAGGTGGTTAGACATCATTTGACTTTGGTTTTGGAGCACAAAGTGACCGTTGTTTATTGGTGTCTGATAGGAGGCATAACAGCTTGTTCCAGCTGCCAGAATCCTAAATAAATAGCAACCCCTCAATTACTCCAGCAACAGAAACTGTCATGAAATATCTGATAGTGTTGACTTAGAAAGGACTGAGGCATAATGCTGTGTAAACACATAAGCAATCACCCAGCAGCTGGACTACTGGCACCTAATAATTGCTTTCCTTCTGCATGTTCTCTGCTTGAACTGTGTTCTTGAGAACTCTAGCAATGCAAATCCAAATTTTTTTAAACACATTTTTCAATAAATGCAATAGGTCTAATCTTCCTCTCTCTTGGGCACCACATTGATTTCACTGCTTGAAAATCGCATGTTTTCTGGTTTGCTTTTTGATGTAAAGCCCCTGCCAATGGGAGCAGATGCAGTCAGGCTTGAGAGGGAAGGGTGCACGACTGTGCTCTCCCCTCTCCTGTGTATTTGGGACTGCAGCCCCTCCGGTCCTTTCCACTAAATGCACTCCTTCAGAGCATGTCAGGCAACTCAGAATAGCTAGGCAGGATTAAACCAGCAATTGTTTCTGTTCTCTTTCTGTTTGAACGTTAGACCAAGAAGAATAAGAGGAGGGTCCTAGAGGTGTGTAAATCTGCATTCTTGGAATATTTTAATATAACTTGCCAAGCAAACAAGTATGTCTGAGCCTGGGCAGTTTGAGTTGGCCTGTAGTCCTGCATCCTGTTATATACAATACTTTGCATTGTGCCTAAACAATTAATACTGTAGGGCTTGATAGAGGGAAAGAATTGAGAAGATGGTATCTCCAGAAAGTGGCGTTTACTGCTGTTCTTACGCTGCTTTATGAAATGGGACATTTATTCATGTTGCCTAGAGCTTGTGCTCAGTGATAGGCCCAAGACATCTGTTCCTTGTCCTGCCTTGTTTCAGCTTCTGCAGATTTTTCTGTTGGCAAAGAGACGGCTTACGAGGAAAAGAGATGGTTTCAAGAACCTGTTGGTAATAATTTGCTGGTTTTAGGGGCTATGCCAAATCTAAACTTGTTAGAATAAAAATACTTGCCCATGGAGACAGGCTCTTAAATAACGTCCATTTAAATGCAAACAACAAAAAAAGCAGCAATTCTTTAATATCAGGGAAATCCCTTTTATTTCACGAAAAGCTTTGTAACTGGTGTGTCACAGCTTTAGATCATCACAAAGGTAGGTCACCTGTCCAGCAGATGCTGTAAGAAATTGGTTGCTTTGAAAGGAGTTCAAGTCCTGCTGTGTATCTGACTAGCAATGACATACTTTGTCCATTTTGATTTCATGCAGTATGTTATTTCCAGATAAGGGCTGTCACTTGCCAAATCCATTAGGATGAATCGTTCTAAATATTAATAAGACTTTTTACAGATGCTGGACTAGTCAAAAGAAAACAGCCCAATGTTTGTATTTCATCTTCTGCAGCTGCAGGCTTTGATCGCATACATAGCCTGAGAGCCACAGACTTATTTTGCTCACCATCAATTGAGGATAATTTTCACAGAAACAAATCCAACTGTGTTAAAAATCAGTAATTTGTCACTGCCTCTTCAGCATGAACAATTTTGACTTTGTGTAACTCTCACCTTTTCTAAGCCAGACAAAGAAACCTATAAATTATCCACTATGTAATAAATGGGTGTCTCTGTCTGTCTTTTTCCTTCTATTTTGCTGGATCTGGGAGGATATAACAGGGAAGGGTCACTTCATGCATCCACTGTGGTGCAACCAGTGTGTACCAGTGCTTCGTCGTCACTGGTACACAGAGGGTATGGGACAGGTAGACCTTTGGTCCATCTTTCACAGCTGTTCCCGTGCAGGAGAGGTTGATACTGTTGTGGACAGATGCACGCGGGAAGCAAGAGATCTGCCCCATTTGCTACCGTAGGGGTATCTGTGCAGGCACAATATTTGTGTCTAATGTAACTAATCTGGCATGGAATATTTTTGTCGTAGGAAGAGTGAATCACATAAGCTATTTCTAAACGGAATTTGGCACATAATGCTCATCAATTTTATGTCTTTAAAATTTGAGGCTTAACAGCGGGCCTGTAGCTGTGTGTTGAGTTACCTTTTTTCAGAAGACGAACATCTTGAAATGTTGCGACATCTGCTTATCTCAGGATTCAAAGCCACAACAAGAGAAGAACATCTGTGTGCTGAAGCGAGATGGAAATCTTGGAGCACTTCTTCATTGTCATGTTATGTCTATTATCCTGTAAGCATTCTGCTGTATGGCAGCACAATTTGTGTGTGTCACTTGTGGACTCTGGGGTATGTTCATGTGTTCCCGGAAGTAATTCAGAAAAGTAGTAGTAATTTATCTGACCCACAGACAGTGATGAAGGAATAGTAAGAACTTGAGTAGAGCACAGTTCGCCCTTGCAAGGTTTCTCTGAAAAGTGGTTTTGGTATTTGCTATAGAATAGATTTGGTCTTGTGGAGGAGCAAATATACTGGTTTTAGTCACTGTTTGGGGGGGATTTTTTTTTTTTTCTTCTAACTGTGGCTGGTGATTGAGGTAGTAGGGAACTATGCTGGCTCTATCTGCAGGAGTAGAGGTGTGTTAGTATGAATGGTTCTTAACCTATCTTACTTTAGAACACCTCACCTAAAATATTTCCAAGGAAAGCAAAGCACCATTATAAATTTCATACATTGACCGTTACTCTTCACTTGTCGCTGATCAGTAATACAATTCAGTGTCTAGCATTAGCAGAGCATTTGCAGAACTGATGCACTAACTATACCAGTGGTCTAAAACAGACGGGAATACTGGCAGGCCATATCCCATAGAGGACATCAGAATTTCCAGCCTTGATCTGAAGTAGTCCTAAATGGTTAGTCTTCAGGACATACTCTAAAGCATACGTCAATGCTTTTTTTGCCCCCCTCCCCCTAACCTACTAGAAGTTGGAAAACAAAGCACTAAATAAAAGAGCATGGCATTGTGCTAAGTTATCGTAGCTAGCTATCAGTGTTGGCTGCTCACACAAACTGGAAAGCGAAAGATGGACTATGAAAGATTTCTCCTATTACAGGGACCTCTGGAACAGAGACAGCTGGAATAGTTCCATCTGCAAGCTGTAGTTAGTAGATTTGATAATGCCTACCGCAATAATTTTTGAATGCAATTATAAAGGCTGATAGAACTAGACTGGTTAAGCTGCTTTTCTAATTGCTTCTCTGTTCCTAAAATGTCGCTTTCAGGACTGTCTCTCTACAAGCAACCTGGTTGCAGCCTGCCTTTGAGGCAGTCAGACTGTGCTCATCACCATTAGCCCCACAGCCAGTGTGGTCCATTGATGGTCACAGCAGTAATGATGCCACACCTACATTCTCGCATAAATAGTTTTGTTCTGTCCTGTATCTCCCATTAGTCATTCAACTTGGAGTCAGCTCATGCAATCTGTTTTGAGACACAACAAGTAATCCCTGTTTGGCTTTAGCATCAGTATGGTATATCATGTTCTAATTTTATTATTCTGTCCCAGATCTCATTGCTAAGTTCAGCAATATCTGGGAATTACATTTCTGTAGCCAGCTGTAATAAAACTGCAGATGGAACGCAAGTATTCAGATGTTGTGTAGTCCATCTTGGATAGGACAGAAAAAGCAAAACTTTGGAAACTTCATGTGAAGCAGTAAGCGATAACTTACTGAACAGTTCATACACTGTTACGGGTGAGTTAGCTGAAAAAAAATACACTGGCTGGTGCATGCTCAGTCTTTAACAGCTGCTAGGTAAATAGCTTTTTTTTTTTTTTTTTTTAAAAAATTGTGGTAGGGAAAGGGGGGATAAAAAAGTCTTCAGGAATCTGGGGCTTAGGTCTGTTAATGTTTGCTTTTTAGAGCCGGAGAGGAATGATTGTGTGTCTCTTGACAGCTCTTTTGGGGGTAGAGGTTGAAAATAACTTGACTGTAGCTACTATGCTAGGTCTCCTTCTTACACGGTTGTCTTGGAGTCTTAAACACTTCATTGTACCCAGAATCTCCCGTGAAGGAGTGAAGCTGCCTTCCTGAAGCACTAAGGGACAGAAATGACCTAGAGGCCTGGCAGCTGTCAGATGCTTTCTAGCACCATTGATGCTTTCAGGAGTTTGCCAGATGCCATTGCACATTATAATCTAAGGCGCAAGTAAGTCTACCCAACTGCTTAGAGCTCGTCACAGAAAAGCTGACAGGTACTCTCCTGTTCCTAAGAGAAGGCAGCAGGGAGGCTTCTAGAATGTACCAAACAGAGAGGTTAGGTCCCATGGTATTTGGAGGACTGTGGGACTTACTGGAACAGGAAGAAACATTGTTTTATCCCATAGTATTCGTTCACCTTTGTGTTACGTATGATTGTTCTTAGCAACCACAGTAGCTTCACCTTGCTGCCCTATGCAAGGTGGCCCGCGATGGATTCTCTTGGCTGGTGACAAAAGTGCAGTGAAATGGCTGTCCACTTGGTGGAGTAAGGAGACTTCAAATGCCATGGGAACATGCAGGTGTTGGCAGCTACGCTCCCGGTGCTTTCCCTGGAAATAACTGGTCTGCACTTGGAAACATGAGTTTGACCCTATGAATTCACAGTGGAAATGGGTTTATGTGAACCGGTACAGAGGATCGTTTAATGTCGGCAATAACTTTATGCAAACAGATATTTTGGTGTTTGTGAGCACAACCCCAATTACAACAAGGCTTTATAGTTGCAAATAACAGCTAAATTCTCCTGCTTTAACAAGAACATACCATTCAATATTGCGATTTGTACTTAGGCATGCTCTTTTTCAAATGTTGTGTTCCCAGCCTATCCTTAAAACTTTTTGATCAATGTCTCTGAGAGTGGTATGTGTGTTATAAGAAGAAACAAGTAAGGCATTAATGTGTTTGCTGAGATAACTGCAGTCAGCTGTCTAGCTAGGCTTATCTAGTGGAGTTATGCACATACCTAATTCATAATCTGGTAAGAGTGCTGTTGAAATCGCGCATTCATACTATGTAAAATTAAACCACTAAAGGTGAGGTCCTTTAGCAACTAGAAAATTTCAAAGGAAGATCCTTGCTTGTTGAAACACTTACTCAAAATTTGTAAAGTTTTTTTGCTGCTGTTTAACTTTTTATAATAGAAAAAAGATTAGAGAAAATGGCAGTAAAAACATCAAGTATCTTGCTTCTGTGCCATACCTAATTAAGCCAGCCTGAGAAAACTCCATTACCTCTTAAGTAATATTTTTAAGTTTTCAGGCAAGAGTATTAATAAACTAGTTCTTGCTGCCTGTTACCTGTTCTTTATGACACTTAAAAAGAATATCCAACTGATGAAGCATATCTGTTAGGTTGTTAATCAGAGCTACAGTAGTCAATGGAAAATGGGATTTAATTCAAAATACAGTAAGACTATTAGAAGCCGAATATTCAATGAGGGTTACATTATGTACACTATAAAAAGAAATTGTGCTATGAAGCTATTTTGAGAGGATGGGTCCCAAGATGGTACTATATGCTGGAACACAACCAGAATTGTAGAAGAGGTTATCAGCCTTGGGGAATGCAGTCTTTAGATGCTGTTTCTGACACCAGATTACAATTTGATATGTAAGTGGAAGTGACATTGATGGAAAAGCAGCTGATTGTAAAGAAATCCTCCAAATGACAGCCATGGCCTGTGGTATTCAGTGAAATGTTTCCTCTTGAATTATTTATTCTTAACAGGCAAATATGGTAGCACCACCACTAGTCATATTCACATTCAGAAAACTAGATTTGCAGCATGTGAAATATTTATTACACATAGTGCATGAGTCAAATGAGAAGTTGCCGCACATCTCTGATTAAACAACTATTTTGATGTACCTGGAAGGAAAAATAGCCCACTGGTACTAGCAGACATGTTCTACCTAGAACTGGAGAAGCAGAGATCAGCAAAGAGTAATGCCAGCTACATCCACTGGCAATAAAAATTGGCCTCCTCTTTGATTTAGCCTTACAAACTGTACCTTGCCAGTGCAGTTGCCCAGCAAGTGTGTGGCACATGTTCAGCTCGGTGTCCTGGCTTTAGCACACTTGGGGCACACCCAGCTTTCAGATCCTGGACCTTTATTGACAGCATCTCATATCCCGATTCTCCTGTGTTCAGTGCTGTCAAATAATCTCCCAGCTGTCAGATTTTTGCTCAAAATATTCATCTGTCTACAATGACAGCTTCTGCATCCTCTTCAGCTCTCCTGTCAGCTTGATTCCAGTGCTCTCTGGCACTCAAGCTGTCTGTGTCAGTTCTCAGACTTCAGTACTAACTCCCCAAACTGTAGTGTCTATACCTGGAGGTTTTTTTTCTCTCCCCCCTGCCCCACCCTTACAGATTAATGCAAGAATGGCAAAGATTTTAGTGGTGACAGTTTTGGTCTAGATCTACATTGCCACTTACTTGCATACCTAGACCAAGTTCCTTCTTTGTGCGGCAGAAGATAAAGGAGAGCCAGTGGAAATTAACTGGATTCCATGAGACAGAGCGTGATGCCTCTGAGGTGTGGGAATTCCTCCTCTGGTCATGGCAAACAGGAGTAAGTCTATTACTTTTTGTTTTGTTTTGTTTTTCCACAATACTTAGCGTGACTCCACTTCCCTGTCTGGGACTGTACAGCTGCCAACCTGCACACGGAGATGCGAGTCAGATGATGCAAGGATGCACTCTGAGGCAACCTCAGAAAACAAAGTGGGACAATGACATACATGTGCTCTGAGTCTTTAAAGGGGCTGAACTCCACTTCAGAGCAGTTAGACTAACAGTAGATGACTCCACATAGATGTGCTTTCCACACCTCTGAGGGGTACCAGCTCACAGATTTTTGAATACTTTGAATAGGTGCCCCTGAGAAGTGTGCAAAGCTCAATCCCCGTGTAACCTGAAGGTGAGTTCAAGGGTCCCAAGATAAAAGCTAAACATCCCCACATCTTAAGAATCCTGCTCCAACTAGACAACGTCAGAGAAGTTTGCTGATCAAGTATCTTGCTTCCCTTTTCTCTTTCAGATCTCCTCATATCTCTTCACAAATCCTTTGCTTCCCAAGGGTCATATCTGATCTCTGCACTTTGATATTTTTTTTTCCAATCTGGAAAGACCCTTTTGTACATCAGTAAGGGAACAGGAGAACTCTTCTGTATTTGTTGTAAAACTAAAGGAAGGTCAAGGTGGCAGGGGCTCTGGAACCAGCTCCTTATCTGCGTCAGAGGGTGGATGTGGGGAGAGCTGTATTGCTAGTGTCACTGGGTCATTGATCAACAGCTGACTTACAGCCTACAGGGCTGTGAAGTCAGCCTCTTCCCAAACCCTGAATTTGCACATAAAAGGGATGAGAGACTTGTGCTTAAAGAAACAAAACTTCCTGAGGAGAACACTCCTATTGGTTCCTCGAAAAGAGATGAATTTGACTAGCTTGCTCTAATCATGGGATTTTCAGGGTTCTACGGACCTCTCTTACGGCGAGAAGCAAATTAATGGATACTGTCTCAATTCAAAACCTGCTGCACTTTCATGGTCGTTTTAGACGGACAGCTTTATCAATCACCTACAGAACATCACTCAGTGATGGATGGCCAGCTGTGCTCAACAACCACAGTGGGAAAGTGCTGTCACAGGCAGAGGCACTGACTCAGCCAGTGCTCCTTCCTCCCCAAGATGCCGCCTGTCATTCCTGGTCTGAGGCACAATGCAGGAATCAGAACTGTTCCTGGTCTTCCCTCTGTCTGCTCACAGCTGGGGGCTTAAAAAGCAGACAAAAAAACCCTCAGAAAAGGGACAGAGCAGAGAGATCAAAATAAAACCCAGCTGTGGAACACACCCCTGGTGGAAGGCTTTAATGAGGAACCCTGCAAAGGCAGGGACATCCCTTCATTACCAGATATGTCTCATTACAGCATGGGTGCACAGTGTCTGTTGTAATCCAAGCACAGCCACGAGGAGTGCCTCTGCATGGCTCTGCCTGGTCACTTGAACAAAATGGAGTAGGGGAGCTCCGCATGTCCTCCTTAATTGCCCCCTAACTCTCTGCACTCTGCTTTCCTCTCCCTAGCCTGGACCTCTTCAGACCAGGATCGATGGCTTTTTCTTGGGAGAAATTGCAGTGTGACTGGTGTTTTATTTGGGGAGATATGGAGCAGTGAAGGGACTGCAAGTGTGTCTGTGACAGTGGGGAAAGGAACTCAGGAGGTACCCGGCCCGCTGTCCCCCAGCTGCTGGAGGGGAGCGCGCTGTCCTCTTGAACATCCTGCCTCCCTCGCTTCCCCCTGCCCCATTCCCTCCGCCATGTGGCGATTTTCCTTCCCAGAGAAACTCCCCTTCGCTGCTGTCCCCAAACCGTCCCCGTCCCCCATGGCGTTTCCCTTTGCCCTCACACCTCTCCCCGCCCTCAGGCCGCCCCGCTCTCCTCACGCCCGGCTTCCCGCCCGGCCCCGGCGCCGCCTCTCCCCTCACCGCGGCGCCCCCTGGCGGCGGCCCCGCCCCTGCCGAGCGCGGCGTCCACCGCCCCCTCCCTCTCCCTCCCCATCCTCCGGCTCTGCCCTATTGTTCTCCCTTCCCTCGCTCCCTCCCTCCGACCGGGGCTCGCGTCCTCCCTCCGCTCTCCTCCATCCATCCATCCATCCCTCCCTCCCTCCTCCTCCTCCTCGCTGTCCCTCCCGCCCCGCTCCCCGGAGCTGATGTCACGCACCCGCTGAAGGCGCGGGCGATCATGGCTGCTGCGGCCGCGGCCGTGCCGCCGGCCTCCAGCTAATGCCCGCGATGGAGCCGGCGAGCCTGCTGCGGTTCCTGCGGAAGCTTAAGGAGGTTTTCGACGTGTGCGACGAGGATGCGGACGGCTTCATCCGGGTGGAGCACTTCGTCGCCCTGGGGCTGCAGTTCGGCCAAGGGGATGAGGTGAGTGGGGCGACCCCCGGGCCCCCGCGCCTCGCCTGGCCCGGCCCGCTGCCCCGGCCCCCGGCCGCCGCGCAACTTTCACCTGCTGCTGCTGCTACGCGGGGAGCGGGGCCACGGCTCTGCCAGGACCACCCGGACACCCCCCCCGCCGTCACCCACCTTCCCTTATCGCGGGCCGAATTCCCCGCGTCTCTCGGGGAGCCCCCGACTCCTCCCCTCAGGGCGGCCCAGTCCCTCTGTCCTCGGGGTGGCTCGGACTCCCCCCGTGCCTCAGGGCGTCCCAGAGCCCACCCATGGCGGCCTGGACCCCCTTCCCTCAGGGCCACCTGGTCACCCTCTCCCTTTCCCTTAGAGTCCTCCCCGAAGACAGCCTAAGTAAGTCCCTCCTTCCCTCAGGGGGTCCCGGAGCCTCCCCATTCCCTCAGGGCGGCCCAGACCACCCGGGCTGACCTGGCTGCCGCTCCCCTGGGGTGGAGTGACCGGTCCCAGGAGTGCTCGGAGGTCGCTGTGCCTTTCGGGGAGATGTATTTATTCTGGTGACAACGTGGGTTTTCTCTGTCCTGGCTGAGCTGCGTCCTCACCAGGGTACCAGGCGCTGTGGGGGTACTGGGAGCAAAGCCCTGGGCCGAGGGAGCCGCTGGCCGGGCTGCCCGGCCTTCCTGTGGGCCAGTGAAGTGTCTGAGCAGTTGGAGAAGCACCAGCCCAGGTGCCCCCTAAAACCTCCAGGTGATGGGCTGGGAGCGAGGACTCCATCCAGCCCTTCAGTGACACAGCGTAAATCTGGAGTTGCGCCGCTGGTCTCGCTGGAGCAGCTGCGTCAGTGGGACCACTGTAAACCCATGACATCCGTGTAAATGAGACTGGGATTTGGGTCAGTGTATGTGGGTAATGACATGCATTTGGTTTGAAACAGTTCCCTTAAGTGATTCAGTCGAGGGCTGCAGCTCCAACAAAATTAAACAGCAAGAAACGCTTGCTTTCCCTAGGAGAACTCTCGGGATGCTGCACTTAACTGTTTGATGCTTCAAAATATGCCCCAGCAATTTTGGGTGCCGGGGAGTGGGAGTGGAGTTGGGACTAGGATAGGATCCAGCAAACCAGTATCAGCCAACCTTTTAAAGTACAAGACGACAAATTAATGTGAGGAGGCAGTAGAACGGTAGTTTGTAAAGGGATGGCAAAGATGCAGCAAAACCAGAGTGAATTCACAGTAATTCTTGGAGCAAATTACTTATTTCTGGCTTACCACTGGTAATGAAACACAGCTTGTGAATGAAATCAGAAGACCAGGAGACAGAAGGCTTATTGCTTGCAGATAGTCACAGGTCTGTTAAACATTTTCGTAATGAGAAGATGGAGTTTCTTGTTTTAACCAGCAAAATAAGGAGGAGAAATAAGTAATAGAAGAGAGCTTTATTGATTTCTGCTTTTCTTTGTCTCTTGGTAAGTTGTATAATTTTATATAAACTAATAGAAGTATTTTTAAATACTTAATGCCAGATGCACTGCATCAGAATTGCCTTTTGCACTACTGCATTTATTTGGAGGCAGATCAATGGCTTTCTTTTGCAGCACTGAGGAAGACTGGTCAAATTCCATTGGCTGTTTTGCAGCAGGATGGCATTGATGGTTGTAACAATCCTTTTTGGTCTTAGAAATCTCTAAGGTTGTGAGAGGGGAGCAGGTTCTGAAAGATGCGAAGGAGGATTCAGGTGGTGATCTCATAAGCTTAGAGTGAATTGGAGTGTATTAATTGGAAAATATTCAAATGGAATGGGAAGGAAGAGAAAACTGGAAATCTCAACAATGACGGCAGTAGAAAAGTACCACTTGTTAGTGGTAGTATCTAGGTTTCAGGATGGGCTGGCTTACTGGGCAGGCATGGGAGAGGTTGCCAGTGATGAGAAATGCATCCTTTGGATTTTGCTCAGTTGTAACTAGCAGTGTTCAATAAGCTATTTGCAAAATTGGGACAGAGAAGTCTTATCTATGTATCCGTCAGGGTTATAATATAACTTGTGCTGGTTTGCTTCCCTGTGTCTATTGTAGTCATTGGCTAGCAGTCCCTTGACTTCAAAGGAGTATGTGTCAGCTGAGTAAATGGGATTTGTAAATGACCAAAAGAGGCTTGTTAGGGTAATACAGATTCAGTTTTCCAAGTGCAGATTTACTGTAGAACCACCACTATATGTGAGCTAGTCTGGTTTTAAGTCTTGTTAAAAATGAACTTTACATGTGATGAATCACAGTTGATGTTTGGAGACAGTGAGATTCTTTTCTCCCATATAGCACAGTGCTTTCTACCTTGCATCTGCAGGAACCTAATAAGATCTGTGTGGGAATGCATCTCATTAAATTAAACAGTTAGAAAGCAGTTCCCTTTAACATATTAGAACATATTTACTGTCATTGAAAATTAATTATACATTTGAAAGTGCTATACTTCTTCAGCTTGATCCATCTCAGCTCCCTTTACATTCAAAAGAAATCTTTCCATTAGCGTGACTGACAGATTGATTTGCCCTCATGTGTAAGTTATTTGCTCCTTCTGTTTATGTAATTCATCTGGCTACAGGAAGGATCCTATTTTGTAGCACTGTTGCCTTAATAATTCTGATTGCTACCAACAGTAGCCCTGGGTGATGTTTATAAAATGAGAGAGTGTCTGTTCCTTCAGTTGTGTCAACCTAATACACACAGCTTTCCACCTCTTCTCTACCTCGTCAGAGCCACTGCCATCCAACATTTGGAGTCTGTAAATTCTTAATACTAATTTCTGTAGGGCTTGTGACTTCAACTGTGTAGGGCATTTAGCCTTTTCTGTTTTTTTCTTATTCTTTCCATTTCCTTTTTCTATCTGTGTGTGTGTGTGTGTGCACGTGTGTAGTCAACATGCTGAAATTTATCATTCCTGAAAGATACCAACTGTCTGAAAACTGCCCCAAGGCAAAATACTGCAGCAGGGCAGCAGTTTTCCATTCAAGCAAAGCAGTCCTTATCTGCACAGTCAAAATAATAAACTTTAACACTTCTGATTAACTTTTTTTACTATTTTAGTGGGCTTTTGAGGCCTCTGCTTCTAACAGCTTGATGCTTTTCTTTTCTTGTTTGACCACGACATCACTACTGTACCTCATTTCATTCTGCCTTTCCCATGCACGCTGAAATCCTCTTCTTGCCACGTGATCATTGAGAGTCCACTGCAGCAGAATAGCGATTGCCTCGGAGCAGCTGTTTAGATAAGGTGTTTTGGCTGTGGAAGCACTTCTTGCAAGTTTGCTTGCAAACCTTTTCTTTGCCCTTCAAAGCATGTGGTTCAACTAGAGGAAGAAGTCACTTGACCATGTCAGTTTGGCAGAGCCAGCGGCAGAATCAATGTCTCTAAATTCCTGCTACGGTGCCTGAATTACCAGCAGAGCAGGCTAGCTGTCGAGCACTGCTTGCCCATACAAATAGTTGTGGAACTTAAGCTTTTAAGCAGTTTGGCATTTTGACCTCTGTTTGTCCCATCTGACTGTAGGCATTTAACTCGGTTGTCTGAATTAATCTTTCTCCATGGTCACTAATGAGCAATTGAACACTCAGAGAGTACAACAGGACCCAAGGATGAAATAAATCCTTCAAGAGTGCTTCTTTATCTCCACTGACAACAGAAACTCCTTGCTGAAACTTTTGGTTCAGTGCTTAAAAACAGCAGGCTTGGGCCTTGCTTTCCTGTTGAATGGTCTATTTGCCAATTGTGGAGAAATCTGAAGAAAGACATGAAGGGCTGTTTCCAAAGCGACTTCACTGGATGGCATGTACTCACTAGCTGAAGAAACACTTCACATAACATTGAAAAATGCCAAGAGTCCCTCGCCATCTGGTTCCCTTTCACAGGGAAGATAGTTACACTAGCAGCCGAGCGTCTAGGAGCATTGTGAGTGACGTGTTCAGCAAGCCCCAGTTCTGGCAGTGGATTGTGTGAATGTGTATTTCAGGGTAGTGCCAGTTGATGTTTCATTATGCCAGATTCTATTTAAACTCTACATTCAGGTTTCAGTAACAAGTGAAACATCCTGAACATGTTGACAACTTCTTTTTGAGATACGTAATCACATTTTGGAGGTGTGCAAGCCATACAGGTGCTTAGACAGTAATCTTTGTCATGGTAGGATCAACAGATGCTCATCAACTTGAAGCAGTGTCACATCTGAGAGGGAACTTGAGCAGCTGATAAAATCTATAGGCCAATATCAATTATTCTTGTGAGCAGGCAGTAATTCACTTGGTTTATTAGTGCAGTAGAACAGAAGTAGCTGAAAACAAGTTCACATATTTCACATGAACAAACGAAACTTTCTGGCCAAAAGAAACTATTGAAATAGGGAGTTGTTTGTTGCTAATTTTAGTCGCTTCCATTCATCCCCATTCTGGGCTGAAATTAAAGGCATCAGCCTCAAGTGCTGTACAGGTAGTAGTTTGTGGCTGCTGGCTGAGTGTAGTGTCATCCTGATGCTCCATTTTGACTTGCTCTCAGATGTCGCCATGGGACACCTGATAGAGTCATGCTCCAAACACAGTCCTTCTATTGGACTAGCTTGTCCTATAAAGAGCAGGAATTTAATTTTACTGCATGGCAGCATGGAGTCTTTCTGAATGGTCTGGGTGAATTTCAGGCTCCTAGCTGTAGTGTTGCACCTAGAAATTAATGGAATCATTGCAAATTTACATTAATGATGTGGATGATGACAGTGACTAGTTCATACCTTCTTGGTAATGCGCAGTATGCTCCATACTTATCTGCAGCCATGGGAAAAACAAATTTTGGCACCGAGACATTGAAAGATAAGTATTAGGGTGTTGCCAAGCAATACTACCATTTTCATAATGGAGGCAAAAAAGAGTTATGACTTCTTTCTTCTCTGCTTTTCCTGGAAATAATTACTCAAAGAAAAAATCAAATGTTTGCCTAGATGCAATGAGGACGCAAAGAGTACTTCTATGTGACAGTGTTCTCTAGGTAGCAGCAAGGCTGCCACACATTTACACTCCTTAAAACTATATTTGCTAGTGACCCAGATATTTCATATCATTTACAGTGATTTGGAAAAAATGCATTTCTGAAATTGCACAGCAGGGTACTTAGTTTATGGATTAGTCAAGGTACAGTCACTGTAGCCTTCCTAATGCAGTACAAACTAGCAGTGAGTATGTTTAAAATAGCCTTTTGGAATATCCTGAAACTAAGCATGTGTTTCTAAACAGCTGACATAAAGCAAGCTTGGTAAATCAAACACTTTCTGAAGCACTGTTAGGCAGAGAGAAGCTGTAGGTTTGCTGTGCACTCATGAGTTTAATTCGTTATGTAATGTGTTTGCATTTCAGAGGTAGGAGCTCTGAGGGGGTTATATGTATAGTTAAGAATTGATTGTTGCTATGTTTTACAATACAAGTCAATGATCTGAAATAGTAAGTTATTAATGCCTAAAGGAAAGGCAAACAATTTTGGTACTAATTATTGATATTTAAGTGACAATTTTTTATAACTACCTCAGTGTTTGCATTTAGTATGGGTACAGCGATATTGTGTTACCTTACCATCAAATGCAAAGTAAAGAAAAAAGTTAGCATATGGATCAAGCATAGAAGACAGTACTGCATTTTTGTGTACAGTATGGAAGGTACAGTATGGAAGGTAGCATACGTAACTGGTGAAGTTAAAACATTCAGCTGCCTAGCAAGACCAGATATTTTCTACATAAGTTTTTCTCCTTCTTCCCCCTTTTCCATGCCTGATTCAATCCATGCTGTTAAGTTGTAAAATTGGTATTCTTCATCTGTGACATGTCTGCATGTTCTCCAGAAATTTGCTCTTGTAAAACCTAGGGAGGCGTTCAGATTTCTACCACATACTCATTTTAGTCCTCTAATATGATTAAGCTTTGAAAAGTGACTTATACAAAATTGCTGCAGGAGAGGGTAAGTCTTGGAGGGGGAACAAGCCATTGCCACATAGTATTTGCGGGGATGATCCCCAATACAGAATTTTTCTTGGTTTCTAAATTGCATTGTTACCTACAACTTAGCACAATTGACTCATGCTTGGCAGCAGTGCTTTTATAGCAACAAAGTGGGGAAAAAAAATCAATTGCCTTATAATGTTTAGATAAGTAAACGTGATTGTTTTTATTCTCGATGTAGTTGACAATATAATTTCCTATTAATTTTATCTGATTTTAATGCTAATATACACAAACATTTTAAAATCCCTGATTTGATTTTTGAATGACTGTCTGCTCAAGAGCTAGAGATGAAGTTCTAACAGTTCTTAAAATATGCAGTATTTCGGGACACACACGTGATCTCAGACCTAGATACTTGCATAGGCTGCTGAATAAATACCCATCCGTGCGCTGAACGTGGTTAACTCAGTGTAGGGTGTGATTAAGTACATGAATGATAAAAGAGAGTGTCAGACACAATCACTAGTACTATAACATATGGTTTTACAACAGCAGTGTGAGTGTAAACAAAGTACCGTATAATAGATTTCAGTTCCGTTTTACTCAAGATCTAATTGAAGGGCCTCACTTGGAGAGAAGCAAGTGTTTCCATAGAACTATTAATGCTGTTTTCACCTTTTGTGTGCAGTTAAAACCAAAAATAGTAGGGTTCCTTCCTAAGCCTTGCGTCCAATTCCGTTCTGCAGTGTGTTTGGAGCCCCGGACGGAGTGACAGGAGTGAACTGTGGGGTCAAAATACTGCAAGGGAGACAGGATCAATGCACAAGGCACAGACCTGGAGAAATTACAGTGTACTCTTCAGATTTTAAAGCTGGGTATAGGTATAGTGTTATGGTTTTATGGGGTCAAGTGAAAAGCTTACAAATGGTAGAGACTTTTTTTTCTGCTAGGTTTCCTGAAAATAGAAAGAAAGGTACCAGAATTGTCTGTTCTGGAGTGGAGAGGCTGTTGGCCTGGTTAAATGAGGGGTGTCAACCAAACCAATTTCTTCCTCTAGAGTGGTGTCAGTTTTAAAATTCTCTACATTTCGATGCTTCTTCTCAAGTGTTCCATAACATCACACATCCACTTGCATTGCAAACTTCTGTTTTTTCTCGGTTCAGGGCTGCTCTTCAGAGAACAGGGCCATTCCCTGCTGCCCCACAGCATGCTCTGTCACACTGGTCTCCAACAGAGAAGTAGGGTCATGGTACAGCACTCCAGCAAGCAGTCTTTGGATAGGAAGCTTCCAAGGAGCCCTTTTCTGTAGGGGATCTTCAGCCTGTGGCAGTGTTTTGTGAAGTTCCAAACTGAGGCGCATTTCTGGTACGTGAGCTGCAAATTTGCCGATAAAGCATGCTTCACGTTTTTCCCTATGTATGGGTCATTCTGGACATCCCCAGTACCCGGTTTATTGTGAAGATTTGCAATGGGCTAAAGAAGACATTCTGGTGTTGTTCCATTACCTCCTGATGAACTGACCCTCCCCAATGGGATCCAGATGGCTTTTGGAACATGGGATACTATTTTCCAATGACACTTCTGTTGTTATGATAAAAAACCCCAACAAATGTGCAGATACAAACAGCTTTGTCCATATGTTTGCATGGTATTAATAGATTTGAGAAACTGTTCCAAAATATCGGTGATTTCACTGTTTTTGTAGCAAATGACTATATGATGAGTTGAACGTATTTTACCCAATTAAACTATACAACATATGTGTTAGGATACAGTAGCTAATAGCAATTCAGACAGTGAAATGCCACAGAGATGTCAACACAGAGACCATTAGTAATTGTTGTCACTCACCCTTTTGTCCCTGTGTAGTAGTATATGTTGTCACCATATAGTAGTACAGAATCCTCCTGTAGTGGCAACTAAGGCCACCTTTCTTGGTGTTGCTAGCTATTGGGAACAGCAGAAAGCTGTAGGACTCTCATTAGAAGAATTTTGTTGCCGGAGTCCCTTCTGTGCTGGATTGGTGTGGTATTGTATCAAAATACAATAGAGCCTGCTCAGAAGAGGTTTAAAGGCAGCTGTGGAAGGCTTCTAGGGATGCAGGGTGTTAATGAAAGGGAAAGGGATGTAGTAAGAGAGAGATTCTGCTGTTCTTTCTCACTGGGACTACACGCAACAACAGTGAGAGCAGGTTTGGCATTTTGACCCAAGGAATCCTGGTCCCATTGCATTCAGCAGTGTGACCATTGGGTGTTGTAAGGAAATAAGGATTGACCATAGGGTTTGCAGCCTTATAGCTCTGTTGCTGTTTCTCTTGCTGGTTCTTTATTTGGTGTTGATGTTCATCATGCAACGGACCAAGCAGTAGCTTGTGGCCAGCAGCATGGAACAGACCCCCTTTGCATCCGGCTTGGAGAAGATGGGAGCCTGTAGTCACCCTGTCTAGGTGTTGCGGCTGCTTTCATTCAGGTTTTAAGAACATTTTATTTTACTCTTGAGGGCTCTGGTTCACTTGCTGGCTTGGTTGGCCAGCATGGCAGCTGTTGTGTTCAGTGATGCATCTGGGCATGTAACGAGCTTGCTGACAGCTTTGTCAAGCTGGGCTGGCCTCATGTTGGTGGCTGGGCCAGCCCATTTGAACTGTGAGAGTCATGAGAGCAGACGTGTTAGAATGACAGCAAAGCCGTC
Organism: Rissa tridactyla; assembly: GCF_028500815.1. Taxonomy (NCBI): domain Eukaryota; kingdom Metazoa; phylum Chordata; class Aves; order Charadriiformes; family Laridae; genus Rissa; species Rissa tridactyla. The sequence continues at coordinate 10,767,766 of NC_071480.1, forward strand.
TTGTATCACATAAAAATTTATTTCATGGGGAAATGCAGTATTATTTCAGGCTTTATGCAGCCTCCATAACAATTGCTGTATAACCTTGTGCTTTCTTCTGGATCCATGCACCACCAGATCCAGTTGTGCCTAGGGAAAGAGTGCTAATTCAACGGACTGATTCTGTTCACAGGAGAGCTGTACTCAGTGAGTGGAGGGACAGCCCTGAGCAGCAACTTTGATATAGGACCCTCAACTTCAGAGAAGCGCTGTAGAGAGCGAGGGCATTGATTTGGGGATTCAGTCTGAGGCATGTGTGTAGTAACAATTGGATCCTGAACTTAACTGTTCTTCCGGTGTGTGAAAAGCAACTTGAAGTAAATACATATGTTCTCATGATGCAGTAAATTAATGTTTGTTAGCAGAGTCAGCAGTTTGGATAGCTTTGTAGAACAGAAGGAAAAGTGTTTTGCATTTATTTGAGAGGAATCATGGGGAAAAACAGTGCCAAAGAACTGCTATACTAGCCTACTGATTTTATTGGGGTGACCTAATGCTGATGGGAAGGCTAAAGATAACGCACTGGTGAGAGTGTTCTGAAGCAGTGTGCTTGCTTTAGTCTAAAAAGAACTGCGTTTCTCCTTTCCCAAATGGGTGTCTTTGGGATTTTTTCCATCAGGTAATCCATTTTCATAATGAAAAAACCTTATAGACTAAGCTGTTCCAGCCTAACTGCCAGTATAGGCATACTCTATAGAGGCTGACAACTCACTTCAAATCTGTGTGTTCTCTCCTGTTGTCAGACATATCTGACAACAGACATATCTGTTGGCAACATAAAATTATTATGGTAGGATGTGGACAATTAATTATGTGTTTATTCAATGCTGAGAAACTCGAAGTGTTGGCTCATTTTGAGTGTGTCAGCATCTCAGCACAGTATAAGTGTCTCAGCTGAAGCTGATGTTTCTTCCTCTCTTCTTTTGGCAAGTAACGTATAGACCCCAAGTCTGCTTTTTGTGTGAAGAGTGGGGAAAAAAAAAATCCTAAAATTTCAGATGAGTTTGGCAAATTATTTTTGCCTTAAAAATGTAGGAGTGTAATTAACTTGACCTTTTGGTTTTTTTTTTTAAAGTATGGTATCTTGATTGTTTCCATTTGAAGCTAGCTTTTAATTGACAAAATTTAAATTGAAATATTTGGCAAACAACAAGTGAAAATGCTCCAAAACATAAGATTTTGCTCAACACAAAGCATTTTTTTCTGCTTTCTTCTGTGAAACATGAAAAAAAGACAAAAATGTTTTTTCATTTCCTTTACTCATAGAGAAAGCTGAAAAATCAATTCTTTAGCAAGTTATGTATCAAGCAAATGCAGAGACTTTGTAGATGAAGAAGGAAGAGAATATGCTGTTCATTGGTCCTCTGCTGAGTTGAAGTTATGTTCAGCGTGCAGTTATCCAGAGCTTTGGGAAATAAAGCAATAGGTAATGCAAACCCATGGATAATGCTCTGTGTATGAGACTAGAGGAATGTAAACTTTAAGAAAAGAAAATCAGTGTGTTTGTACAGGAAGCAGGAACAGCTTTAAAGTGTGGTGCAAGAGAACATAGGATTTTTGGCTCATGAGTGTTTCTTTGGCTATTGGTTTTCACAGCTTGTGATCACAGTTCCCTGATCATTCCCTGGTCTTCAGCAAATGAAGTCTGACTTCATTTACTGGAGCCAGACATTGGTGAAACTTGTGAATTTTAGCCTCCAATGTGAAAAGTGAATTGTATGTTTCATTCCTTAGTTCTCTTTTGGATTGTTTGGAAATAAAGAATTGAGGAGTATTTTGTGACACATCTTCAAAGGAGCTTTGATAATGTCAGCTTTGTTCTTACTGAGCAATTACAAGGCATGAAAGTTTCCACTGAGGAAAACTGCATCTTGTCTTCTCACCTGGGAATCGTGTGCCCTTTGCCAAGTGCGAGCTCTTCTGCACAGTTGGATGCATTTATTGGAAAATGCTGTGGTATTTGCTCCCAATAAGACAGCCCAATTTGTCTTGTTTACGTAATTAAATTGGTTTGAATAGTCTGCTGTGACAGACTATCATTTGGGAAAGTCTAAATTTGGAGATGAATATATGTATAACTTCCAGTGCTACTTTGGGGGTGACACGTTACTATCTTTATTAATAATCTACCACCTCACAACTGCCCTAGTAGTCACCTTCCCAGATTACTCTACTGGTAATCTAGAGGATTTCTGGATATCTGTCAGCCAGATTGGAAGCTTTGGCTCTAACCAAGCTCATGAATGTCTTTCCAAGGGGTGAAAAGATAGTTTGCTATGTACAGTGAATTTGGCATAGGTCAAGTTACTGTCCTGCTGTGAATTCTGGCAGATGCAGATCATTTGTTTGTTGATTAAGGTAGTCACCCAGGTAGCCTCAGGAAAAGGTGAAATATTCAGAAACTACTTTAATTTTGCCAGAAGTACAAGGCACAGATTGATTTTTTCTTTGTATGTAGGCCCATGTGATTTTCCTCACTGTATATTTCTTGTAAACCATGATGCTGTGTTATTCATCAGCTTATTCCTTCTTCAGGGTGAGCTTCAGTTTTGGGCTTGTCATTGCTTGTGCTTTTGGGTGGGTGATTCTTGTTTCAATGATGGTGGTTAGTTAGCTCTTCCTGTGTTAGAGCAAATTAGCACCTGTTTGGAAGGGAACGGTGCTTTGGAGGAGTTGGTCTAAGTGGTTATAAACATGAATGATTTACACAACATTTCAGGTGAAAAGCTTGCTTGATTGAGTTGGTGGAATAATGTGGCTATAAATTACCTTTCGTTTTATTGCAGTTGGCTGCTGCAGCTGCTCTTTAGCAATATGTTCTCTCCAATGGCACTTCTTCTAATTCAGTGCTTGCTATTGCTTGCGTTTTGTAGATGTTGCACTATTCTGTAGCACTTGACTGCCTGGATTTACAGTACAGGGTGAAGAGAGTGGGATTGTAGACTCTTCTCTCATGGCAAGAAATTGCTAGGGTCTCTATTTTGGTGAAGAAGTGTGAAGAGATGCATTTCAAATACCTTTTTTACAGGAGGAAGGGTTGCCATGGCTAATAGCTGTGAAACATTGGGTCTAATTTCCGCCGCCCCTCCCTCCCCCCTGCCGCCTTTTACTTTGTTCTGTAGTGAGATATGAGAATCAAGTTAATCTTCCAGACTTCTGTATGGCACATGATGGCTGAAAGCACACTTGTGTTCACTCTTGTTGGCTTCACTAGAGATGGCTCCTGAGCCCACAAGAACAGGGCATCCTCTGGAGCACCTTCTTCAGAGGCAAAGATTCAGAACTGGCTTTTTCTTTTGGGGATTTTGTATGAAGAAGTGAGACTCCAGAAGGGTGTTCTTGGAATCCTTTGAAGGTGCATGTGTGATCTGACCTCACTGAGCTGGTACACTGGTACCTTGCTTTCCCTTTTCACACTGTGTAACTACTTCAAAGCTCACAGTGTTTTAGGAGCTTGTGTGATTCACTGAATAGCAGGTGGGCCAGTCGCAGAAGGTATTTCTCTAATTAACCGAATACCATTTCAAGTTTAATTTATCTTTTTTTCTGTATTTTCTTTACCACTCTTCCTACTGATAGAAACTTACTCATTTTACAATCACTCCATTAGTCATTATGCCTGCTTAATTTTAGTGAACATGCTGACAATAATGATGATTGTGTATCATCAACACCAACCTGTGGTTTCTCTAAATGAGTTGGGCAGAAGGATCCCAAAGGGAAGGGGGAAGGAGGATGTTCTCTTCAAATGGATAGGTTGCAAACAGATGGACAGCAGTGAATGATTACGAAGGAAATACAGGTGAAACGCATGAGGCTGTGAAACAGGATATCTGTGTTTTATACTGTTTGAATATGTATGTGTATATATCTTAATACCCACATGCAAGAACTGATTTCTAGGAGTAAACTGCCAGCCTGGAATAGGAATTTGATTTTAAGACCCAAAGTGTGTGCTCAGTGCACACTGTAATTAGATTGTGATGGCAATTTCAGCACAGGACTGAACTTTAACTAACCTTTCAAAAACTCATTCTTCCTTCAGGAGCTCATGGGGCTATTTATGATATCAGCAATGAACTCGGGGAATGTCATAGGCTATCAGATGGGGAGGAAAGGAGAAGCTATCAAAAGATTAAATTTTGATGGCATTTTAAATGTAAACCCCCAAACTGTATTTGATGCTTCTCTGATTCTCTTGAAAGTCAGTGACTCTGAAAAGCTCCAGTCATTTTTGAAAATACAATTTTATTTACCAAGTACAGCAGAGTTTTATCAAAATTTCACCTTGGCCCTAGGAAAAGACTCCGGAGGTGCTAAACCCAATAACATGTTGTTCTCAACAGAGCAGTTTTCCCCACTGTCAGAACTGGCTGTTGAGCTTTCTGTTATTGATGAGGGAATTATTTTTCCCTTTAGGTGAGGTTTCCATGGTATTTGCTGCTTGGCACTTCAGAGACTCTTATTAAAGAACTGATTCGAATCCCATGAAGATCTTGTGAAGCCTCCGTTAAATGGGTCACTACGTGCCAGATAACATAAGCAATATCTGCACCACTTCTTGGGACCAGCAAGGAAGGCAGGCTCAGTACAGTGCTGAGCTATGTCAGCCACTGCTTGAAAGAAATGCCACACAAAATTATAAAATATTCACCTTTCCTCAACTAATATTACCGAAATAAAAAAAGAGCATTTTTTTCCTTTTTCTTTTTTTTTTTTTTTTTTGTGTGTGTGCTGGATTAATAGATTTGGGTCACAGGCTATAAATGAGTGTGACTCAGCTGTGTGAATAAATCAGCTCGCTTGATTGTGGGATGAATTTACACTTTCAAAGCTTTTAATAGGTAATGAATATTCGCGGTCTGCCACATGGTAGGAGATTTAAAATGAAGGCTTAGATTCTTACAGCCTTGGCTCTCACTCTGCAAGTGTTGTTACAGAAAAGTGTCTTGGAGTGGTAGATAGCAGCGCTGCTCTGATCCCTCTGTTTGGTTTTTTTTCCTCTTTGCTGTTGCTAACAGGAATGCAACAGTGTGATACGCTAACTGGTGGCTCTAGAAGACAGGGTTTATCATGCTGTATTAATGCTCAGAGCATGTTGCCTCTTAGGTCTATTTGTAGAGATCAAATGGAGTTGCACAGGTGTCAGAGAAGGGGATCTGAAATCTCTGAGTGGTTTGCAGAAGGATCTGGGAGCAATTACTTGCCCCAGCCCTGTAGGCAGAGAGGCAGCACCAGATTCCATTTCTTCTTTTGGGGTAACGTGCTCAGCAGTCCTGAAACTCAGTTCTCTTACATGTTTTGTTCAGCATACCCAAAATTGCAAATGACTCCTGAGAAACTCAATAAACTCAGAATTTTGTCTCCTTTTGTGTATAGTCTTCCTGTATGTGAGTCGGGTTATGGGTTCTTCAGGGTGAGAGAAACTTTCTTCAGCATTTGTACAGCCTGGGGTGGACTGTACTCTAGAACCTCTTGGCACAAACACAGGGCAAATAATAAATGATAACCCCACGGTGTTTCTGGGGAAGCTGTCTCCTGCAGACATTTTTTTCTTTCTTGCAAAAGAGATTGTCTTTGATTCTGTTCAGTTGCAATGCGGTTCCCCAATCCTGAAATCTATGCAGTAACAAGAAGTATTTAATGAAACATTTATCAACTAAGCTCATGCCAAAGGAGACAGCTCCCCTGGGTTCTTATGGTCGGATACGAGCTTCAGGGTGGTAAAAATCTGTATCAGTGAGAGTCATGGCATTGATTTGCACAGTAGAGCCAACACTCATGCAGGAAGCAGTCAAGACCCGCATCAGACTTTCCTGGGCTTCGTTAAATGACTCAGCATCCTGTAACAATTCTGAATTTGTTACTTTTTGAAATACTATTCACAGGAGTAGTGGGCAAGGGAAATAAAGATGTTCGTGCAAAGTTACCCAAGTTAAGAATAGCCTACAATTGTGAAGTGGTTTAAGTTTTTTATATTTTTGCTTGCAATAGAAATTTCTTGCCAAAGGCCTCTGTGGAATTAGTTTGAAAATCTGAGTTCAAGGTAGCTGGGTAAGAAGAAAGGACTTGGCAGTGCTGTGAAAATCTTTAATCAAAAAGGGTCTATACAGCACCTCAGCAGAGTTCTCCTTGGTACAGCCTTTCACTGTCTTATATGTGCCAATACTGAATTGTAGCTGATGAAGTCGAAGAGGTGACAGGACTGATCTGCAATATGTCTGCTTTAGGTGTAATATGCATTAGCCTCCCATGGCAACTTTGTATGTGGCCAGCCCCAGGGATGCTGCTGATGGTCAATGCTTCCTAGAGTGAGGAAAAATCAGAAACACATTTGTTAGGAAAGCTGGGCTGATGATGCATGTGCAACCAGGAACTTCTGATGTTTCACTGGTACTACAGTGCTGCAGTTCCGGAGTTCGTGATGCTGACAAGCTTGATAAGAAGCTCTGTTACTTGTGCTGAAAATCTGTCAATACAAAGCAAAAGCAAAAAACCAACCAACCAACCAACCAAAAAGGTATTAGGTTTCTAAAAGGTAGGGGAAGATCTCTTTAACAGCAGCATTATTGCAAGGAAGTCCGGTACAGCCTGCATAACTACTCCATCTCTGCAAAGTATAGTCAGACACTGATGGATAGCCTGATATGTGTGGCGGAATTTATACCATTGATAAAGGCAACGAGTGAGAGGAAAAAACATAGGCTTCGGTTGTGCCAAGCACTTAGGTATATGCTCAGATTCCAGTAATGTTAGTAGGGTCTAGGCGTACGAAGATAAAAGCATTGATGGTTTCTGTTGAACAGGAATGGAGTTGAATAAAATGTTCAAATTGAATGCATAAAGCAATGATTTGTTGAACTTAAGCCTATATGATTGGGGGCATCCATTTTAACAGGATTCTCTGGAACTTAATCTGAAAGCACAAGGGATCTAAAACCTGACAGCTTTCTAAGGCTTTAACCATGCTATAGAATTCCACAGCAAAAATGCATTTCATTATTTAAATTCTACAAGCAGAGTAGAAATATGTCATTTCCATTCACTGCTACAGGGTTTTTCCAGAAGGCAGGGTAACTTATTGCTTGATTCTGGTTTATTATCTGTAAGGAGAGCTAAGCAGTGGAAGAAGCTGCTGGGAGTACTTGTAAAATTTTTAGATGTTTGAGGCTAGGATAGACACCTGTCAGGAATGCTGAGGTATCATCAGTCTTTCCAGGCTGTAGCGTAATACTCCTGATGAGCCAAGGGCTACCTCTTTGAGACAGAGCTCTAAGGGAATAGGGCTAGGAAGCAGAAAATGGATAGCCAGAAACTTGTGTTGACAGACAGAGGATTTGAAAAAATTCTGAACTGCAAAATTTTGAACCGGCACTTAAGCGCATGCTTGGCTTTATGCATGAGTAACCCTAACTTCAGTGGGACTATTTGTGGCCTGTTTCAGAAAGCTGTTCTGTTGGGCAGTTGAGAATAGGTAAGAACACCCTGTGAGCATGCTTCTTCCTTTGAAGCACACGCTTTGCGGTTGTGCTGAATTGGGGCTAGACTGCTCAGCATTCCTGCCAGGTGAGATTCTGAATAGCAGAGCAGGGCCGGGAGGGAAATTAGCTCGCTGATCGAGATGTTCCAAAGTATATCTTTAAGGCAGATTTGAGTCAACGCTTTGAGATAATGCTGTCAGACTAAATGATAACACAAAATATTCTGACAACATACTTGGTCTGGAAACAAACACTGTGTGTTCCTTGGCAGTGATTTCTGATTAAACTGGAGGCTCTAGTTGCCAACAGCCCAATGCTAGCCACTGTGACTCAAGCCGTTGACTCCTCTTCTTTGGCATAAAACATTCAAATATTTAAATTAAATAAATTCAAGAGAAAGATAGGAATCGTCTTTTTATTTGGAAAAATAAACTGCTTGATAGCTTTATTAAGTATCTCTGAGATCCACCTTAATCATAGACTTACAGCAGTAAGGAAGCTCTCATATACATGCCAGAAAATAAAATATGTAAGAGAAGATTTTTGATACAGGTACCCTACATCTTCAGTTTGCAATTATATCTGACCTTTTAAAATAACTCAGGTGCAGAAAAGGTGCTTGAATACGTCACACCTAAAATGAGCTTCATAGATACTTCCTGGTTTCCTGAGAGCTCTGCTCTTTGCAGTAAAGAGCAATCAGGTTAATCAAAATAACCAAGAAAAAAGGAAAATATATGCAGGAAATTCTCTGCTGGCTCACCCAAGTATAGAGATTGCGTGCACTACTTTCACAGTAAAGTCTTGCAGACTTGAAGGGCAGAGACATAAGACGCTGAGCAATCTTACTGGTGTCTGTGCAACTGTTCACACACTTAGTGAAAAGCACATGCTGAACATGTTGCTGGTCTTTTCCTTCATGTTTTGTTTCCTCTCCTGTCTGTTTTCTATTCCTGTGTCAGTCTCTTTTTCTTTTGCTACCCTACTCTGAGACCCTTGGCAGGAGAGCAGTCTTTCCAGTGACTGTTTTCATACACCTTTCTGCCCTTAAATCTTTTCTATCTAGTGTCAGTTCAGAACTCTTCATGAAGTTCTTGTCTTCTGTGGGATTTCAGAGGGAGCTCAGACCCTGGAGTTCAGAAGTGAGAATAGCTTTGTTTATCCAGACCTGAAAATCACCTCCCCCATCTAGGCAGCATCCTTGAATTGGGGCCTTACCTGCACATTGGATAATCTGTGCATTGGGAACAAAAGGACATATGCAGTTCCATCAAGCTGAATTAAAGTAGGAGGATTAACAATAAAATAAACAGGTTCCCCTTCACTACATGAAGGTCTGTCAACATATTTTGACAGTTTGTTGCAGTGATGGATTAGTCAGCACAACAGCATGTTATATGAAAGTGTCGTGTCTGTATTTGGCAGGAAATTGGCCAAATTACCTGAAACTCTCATGACTCTTGCTGTCTTTAAATACATTTTTCGTATATGTGTTTTCCTATCTTCTTCCTCAATCGAAGATGGGGTGTTGTCAGAAGCTTGAGCCTGAGATGCGGCATCTTATTTTCTCCTGTTATAAAAAGTCTGAATGTACATTACTGAAGTGGACATAAAGTTGCTTTTCCATTTCACTGTCTGGTCTGAGCGTTTGTGAACTGAGCTTTACCAACTGCCTGGAAACCAGCCTGTAATGTTAGAAAAAGATGGTGTGGTCATCCGCCACAGTCTTCCTTATTGCTCTTTATGAGCATGTTGCTCATGCCAAAGAGAGCAAACCCAACCATTATGTGGAGTCAGACCATATCCTACACTGCAGTTCAGGGTTAGGTTCGTGTTTGCTTTCCATGGAAAGACTGAGCATGTATGAATGTGTGTATGACACAATCTAGTCCATCAGCACACATAAGTCAGGTGGTGAAGTTTAGACGTACCTGAGTCTTGGCTTGTTCTGCATGGGCTTCTCTCTGAATGCTTGAAAAGTCTACTAGTCTGTTGAGGTGGCCAGTAGGAAATTTCCTCAAACAAATGGAAATAATAATGATATTGCAAAACTTGGCATCACTGTGTGCCTTTGTGGAGCTCAGTTGACTTTAGGAGGGCCCCCTGTATCCACAGAGGATGGCCAGATCAGAGCCTAACTTATTAGCTACAAGTACCGTTAAGGAGGAGGGAAAGAAAATCAGCCATGTATTTAGAAGAGCATCCTTTACCAAGGGCCATGGTGGTTAGAACAGAGCTAAAAATAGATGGAAGGAAAAGTAATAAGCCTCAGAATCATTAGGATAGACTGGGAGAGAACAAGGTACCTTTCCTGGTGTCTGTTCAGTGTGTTTAAAATTGACTCGGTTTTTAAAATTATGGGACAGACTCAGGAAACAATCAGTTCTGACACTTTCAAATCAGCTAAAGGCCACTCAGCAGAAATGCTAATGGATGAGTTGTAGTGAATGCAGAGGGATAAGAATGGGAATACTGTCTCAAAGCGTATCAGCAGATTTCTCTGCAGTACTGAACGCAAAAGACTAACGAGCAGTGGCTGAACACACATGCGACCACTGCATTTATTGTAGGTGTCTTTCTGTGTTAGCTTTTTCTTAGCAGTGATAACTGTGATTTGTAATGTCTACCAACTGCTTAAACCCAGATCTTCTTGTTCCTCTCTTAATTTCTTGCTCAGGAAGAACAAAAACTTATTCCTAGCTCAAATCTGCATCTTTACAGAAAGAGTAGATGTGTCTGTGGCAGTGAAATAGAGTCCTGATTATATGCAAAATTCACAATTTTATCTGAAGAGGGCTCAATGAAACCTGGACCAAAATGTCTGTGAGCTATGAATTAAAACTTAAATGGAAACTGAGCACTTGTTCAAGTCTTTTCAGTGTCTTTGTCCTTGTGGTAAGATTTCACTGATATTTTCAAAAAAAAGCAAATACGTTTCATCTTAGATTGACTATCTTTGGTCTTCAGTGCTGAAAATCCCAGAAGCTTCATATTCTATTTTTTATTGGCATAAAAGAGATGATAACAGGGAAAACCTGTCTGTCCTCTGACACTCTTGAAAACACTGGGAACATGAATAAAAGAAAACAGAGGCTTTAGTGACCTTATGGAAAACTACCTGGAAAAATTTAGAATTTCTCGTTGCATATTACTAGATGAGCAAATTCTGTTTAGGATTTTTATTCCCTTAGATTGAAGGACACTTCAAGGGTCTAACTCTGTTCTTCATTACTCTATCATTGGTGTAACTATCTTGAATTTTAATGAAATTCTGATTGATGCCACTCTGATATTGGAATAGGGCCTGTAATGGTTCTATTAGAGTAAAAGGAGCTGTACTAGTTTATGCTTAAAACTTGGAGCCCTGTTCCCAAAGCAGTTATGTAACATTTATACAGAAGAAACAAGGAGGTGATTAATAAATGTGGTTTTAAATATTTACAGGTCTCTGTCTGTCTTCTTAAAGATGCAGGTATGAACTGCTGTTGTGTAAAAACCACCCAAGCTCTCTGCCTGACCATGAATTTCCCCCTTTTTGTGCACAGGAGACAGTCAAAAGGGTGGATGCCAGCCCAGCTGAGAGCTGCTATGCTGTGCAGAAGTCCTTAATCAGCCGGCTTCAGCCTCACAGCCCTGCGCAGGAAAAAGCACTGTGTGTCAGCCATCCTTTGGAAACCTTTTGTAATCAGTGTTTTTTTGTCACACCTGGTCTACCTCCTTCCTAACTGTGGGTCCAGAGCTTCACTTCATTCACACTCTTGCTTTTATGGCTATGCATGAAAGTAGCAGAGCCAAAGGAGAGCAGCTCCAGGGAACATCTTCCCAGGTATGCCCAGAGTGCTTTCTCTCATCCTTTGTGAACTCTAGACACTAAACATGGAGTTTGGATTCCAGTGCCAGGAGTGGAAGGCTGATGAACTGCCATACTAACATCACACCTGGAAGAGCTTTTCTGTGCACGTTGCAGCTCTCTGGCAGTCCACAGACTTCTAGACTTAAAAATCAGAATATGCTTCTCTGGGCTGCAGCGGAGAGTGGGAGCACTGGTGTGATCAGCTCTTCTGGTGGGTAAGCGTGAGCAGTGACATCTGGTTAAGGAACAGTGACAGACAGGTAGGGTCTGCCCTTGCTTGCCCAGTATTCAGACTGCGTCAGCAGTCCAGTGCTTTAGAAATATACAGCACTTTTAAAGGTCTATGTCATTTTTTTTCCACTTCTGAGAGTAAATATTTTATATTAGTTCTATGATTTTAGTGTCACTGATCCCTGTTTGTGCTCAACTTCAGTGGCCCATCCTTAAGGTCTTTTTCCTCATTCCAAATCTTTACTGGCAAGTTATTTGCACAGGATATGCTGCTGCCTTTTTTTTCGTCTGTCAGAATTTGGACTTGCTGGCTGTATGCTACGTGCTAGGTGGTGATTTCTTTGGCATATTTCCTTTCTTCTTTTGGCAGGTCCTGAGTTTGTTCCATTCTCTTTATGAAGTGAAGTGAAAAATGCTAAGCGGAATTTGCTGTGACTTCTATTTAATCAGCGCTTTATCTTGACATTGTCTAGTGTGTAAATTTTGTCCTTTTGAAGACCAGGAGTAGTTGATATGTGGTAGCTTTGTCACTGTGCTGCACTGGCTGTAGATACTTACCTGCTCAGCAATTGGTATGTAACACAAGTTTATTTCTGGGTTGGGGAAGTGGAACAAGTATTACAATTTACTGTGAGTATCTGATAAATTGTTCTGTTCAATAGTAATACAAAGTATGATGTTTTATTGCTGCCATTTGACCCTCTGAATATTTCATTCTCCTCAGGTTCTTAGACTTTACCGTTCATTACTTGCTTTGAACAGGCCATGAGTTTGCAATATCTTGTGCCTCTGCTTTCCTCTCTTCATTTCCAAAAGCTGTAAAGGGCAAAATCCACATCAGTCCTGAGGCCATATACAGGGCACATAGCTTGCACTGGACAGTCCAGATGCTGCCTGTGGATGTTGGCCTAATATTTTGGATAAGTATGGGGCGTTAATCTGCCACGCAGCGTGATACTCTGGAGAGCCACTGCTGAGCGCTCAGTGGGATCAGAGTTCACAGAGACTCTTCAGGAGCCTGTGAAATGACAGCACAGCTCTGATCAGCTGCAAGAGCAGAGATAGTGTTTGTGATATCATACAAGCCAAATTATGTTTATTGTATGCCACGGTGAGATGAAATTAAACCAAATTGTGTAATGCAATCATTTCTGACTGCATGATTTGAAGCTTCTGCGTGTGTTTGAACATGTTTTCTTGTGAATGGAGTATTGCAGAGTCCTGTGAATCTGAGTGGACCATCCACAAACTGTAGATCTGTAGAAGCATAGTGCAGTTTACCCTGCACAGTCTGGCTGTGTCGAAGTATGTGTAAATGCCATCCACACAGCAGGACACTTAGAGCTGCAGCACTAGTCTAGGGCTATAGGATAACAACTGATTTTCCGTACAAATCAATGACAGTAATAGTGAAGGGCTGTGACTAAGGTAAAAACAGTAAGAGCTGTTCAAACTCAGCCAAGTTTGAACTGAGAGCACAGCTTTGTCATGTGTGCGTTGGGAGAAAGAAGAGCCTCCAAACCGTTTCACTTATGCAGTGCCCTTGTTAGAGAAGTCAAGTTAATTGTACATTTCACGCAGCAGGAGCCTTTCTGGATTGTCTTTCAGATGACATGACAACTGATAATTATATGAGCTACAGGCTGTCTCTTCTCTATTACTCCAGCATAGCTCTGAATGCTTTCACTAGGGGAAAAATAACACAAGGAGTCTGAGAAAACCTTTGATTATAGGGAAGGAAGTAAAATTTGTTGTTGTTGCTGGCTCTTATCCTAACTAGCCAACTGTTAAATCTTGCATCTGATATAACTGCATACACTGTTGGGAGCATTGCTATGTGTTTCAGATCTTAGTCTAGTGGATGGCTAGAGGAGATCTGGACATCTAACCAGACTTCTCTCTGTTTTTTTGCTCCATCAGGACACAGTTTGCAAGGGCAGGATTTGGGATGCGGTACATCTGTGTCAGCTTTAGTGGTAACTTGTGCCTAATCTCCTGCTTTTGCCATATTTGCCTGTCTCTCAGCAGTAGCCTGAAGTCAATGTCAGTGATAAAATACAAGGTAGTTGAAAGTGTTAGATGAAATCTGAGTGTTACATCTGCTTGCAGATTGTTCCCAGGTACTGTATAAACTTAGCTCTGTGACTTAGTATAAAATGTGCTATGCGCGCTGGGACCATTCATCTACTACATAGACCAATTACATTGCTTTCATCACTTTCCCTAGTGCTTTACAGGAAGCCTTTTTCACTTATGCAGCAACAGTTGTGAAAGAATTGGAATATGCTGTAGTTAAATGAGAATGTGAGTGGGAAAGGGGGAAGAACAATATTTCTCCCAGCATGCTCTAAACTTGTGACAGGACCCTGTGACTCAAATCTGAGCCCTGGGATAACAGACCAGCAGAGGAGGAAAGCTTGCACACAAGAATATGATTTTGCCTTGGCTTCCCCAGAGTGATTTGCTCTGGGGAAGCAGAGGGCAACATGCGAGTGTGATATATATTTTTTTTAAATCCGATTTTACAGCTCATATAAGAGACCTCTAGCTAAACAGGGTGAGGACTGGGTTCTTGTTACTGAATTAGCAGCTTCGTATATTTGGCTTGGCGTCAGGGTGATGTCCTACATCAGTTCACTGACAGCTAGATTTTGTCTTAGGTCAGAGCTTTCTTTTGGCTGGTTTGTGACAATTTCTGGCCTGTCCTCAGACTGAAAAAATCCTTTCTTGCTTGTCTTATATATGTATTTAGGCCATGTTAAGTTTCCATAAATGGTCTGCCACTGAGACATTGGGGAGTGCAGAGTTGCTAATAGAGCAGGACTGGAACCAAGTGTTCCTTGGGCATTGTGAACTGCTGCCCGATCTTTCGGCCTGGCTAACGAAACAATTTCTTCCTCATCCCTATCTCTCTTTCCCTGTACTGCTTATTTTTAGAATCTCTCCACCTCTGCATGTCGGTTGAGAGCTGCGTTGCAGTAGATGAGAGTAGAGGCCAAATGGGTTCAAACCAGCCAGGCTTGCTGTTTCTAATGGGGTTTATATAACACTGCATAAGGCGTTTGCTTCTTTTCATGTGTCCATGATATATGCCAGCTACCCACTGTAGTATTGTCCAATACTACATTTATTTTTCAGTAACAAGAATAGGTCCTTCACACAGGACCTATTTTAAGAATAGATCTAGGGACAGAGAAGCATTTGCTTGACCTCTTAAAGTTCTTAGAGTGCTGTAATTACTGCAAATACTTTAATTTATGCACACAGATTTGGATTCTTTGCTGTAGTATCTAAACTTCTCAGTCAGTATGTACTTATTTTCACTGTCCTGGGGGTTTGGGGAGTGGACGTGCAACGAAACTAATGACCTATCTATGATGAAAACAGTCTGTGGCAGAGCTAGTAATGTAACCCAGGTCTGCTGGAAGCTGAACTACTCTTTCAAGAACCGAGACTTATTTTGTATGAAAGGAGGTGCTGGGATGGGTGTGTATGTGTGCACAATCCAGACCATTTCAGCACAGAATTAGCCTTACTAATTACTTGCCCTCCTTCCTTAATTGAGTATTTACTTAACATTTGACCTCCTTTAATGTACTCAAACAGTCTGAGTTGGCTTTCCCTAGGAGTTCAGTCTGTAGCTCTTTATTCAGGCAGAATTCCCTTTATACCAGTTATGCTCACTCTGGAGCAGGGCCAGCAGCTCTTACCCAGGCTAAACCATGGCCTTTTAGACAAGGAGCAGATTTTTTTCCATCCTTGCCATTGGATGTTTTATTTGCGCTTTTGAGAGTTTTGCTTTGAGAGAGACAACAGCAGCATCCGGAGTGTGTGTCTGTTTCTTTAAATGACAGAGGTTTGTGGTTAAGCTCATCAGGGATGAGAGAAAAACACATCAGGAATTGTATAGAAAACTCTTATTCTCTGGAGATATTTTTCCGGTGTCACAGATTCAAGAAGATTGGAGCTCCCTGCTGTATGTATGCTGGCTTGACGCAGACAGACAGTGGGAGTGCAGATGAGGTCTGACTGCACTTCGTGTTGCTGTGTCTTTTAGGAAGAGAAATCCCTCTCCCCTTCCCACTTTTATTTCCAATTCATTTGGTCTTAAAGCCTCAGAGTCTCACCTTCCTGCCAGGGGCAGCTTCCTGGCATTATGGACTTGGGTGATGCTTCTTTTCTCTTCTGAAAGAAGTTGCTGGTGTTGCTGTGGTTTTGAACGATAAAGAAGGAAGACCCTGGGGCAGTAAATGCCTCAGCTATGTTTGCAAACTTCCACAGATGAGCAGTCAGTGTTTGCAGCTTAAACTACCATGAAAGGACAACAGGAAGAGAGAGGTTTTTTGAGAATAGGATCGTATTATGTTCTTCTCTGAGCAGATAATTTATTCAAGGAGTGACAGATTGTCTAGTCTGTCTGAGGCACTGACCTGCAACTTGGATCTAGCTGTGGTTGCCACAGATTCCCTTTGCTGTCAATATGTAGTGTATCCAAGCATGAAATGAACCGTCAGACCACATCTTAGGGGTGCTATGTTAGGTTTGAATGGCCAGGATGAGAAACCTTGAAAAGCTGTTGCCTGCACCTGATTTCACAAATGCTCTTAAGGCTTTGGTCTGCAAGGCTTTAATTCAGCATGCTGTATAAGCACTAAATTTATATCTGTATTATATGTCCAGTAAGATATTAATAGCTGACATAGCAAGTGTCTTTTGGAGCAAGTGTAACCTTTCCTGTTTGAATCAGCTGATCCTGGAATACAGGCACAGGAAAATGCTTGAAAACCAGATGTGAAAGGCTAGAGCTGACTCTGAAAGGTCAAGCATACAAGAACGTAAAACTTAGAGAGCTAGTGCAGGGAGGAAATGTCCTAGAAATGGAGTATCCCATGTCATAGGGAAGGTTTTTTCCACTGCCAAGAGAAACAACAGAAAATCATGAACAGACAAACAGTTTTTTTCGGCAGTCTGACACTGAAAAAGTGAGTCTGCAGTTTGCAGCTTCTTCCTGATCCATAGCAAAACTTCTGGCAGAGTTCCATAAAGCTGCAGATCTCTGTCAAATCCCTTGTTAAGTCTCACTTCTCCTGCTGAGTGCTGCTGCTTGTGAGAAGCTTCACCAAGGGTGAAATGGGCTTGCTATTAATTGGCTTATCCTCGCTGCTGATCCTGCACACTGACCAGAAGGTATTCAGGTCAATGGAAAGGTTCCCGTTCACTTCCTTGAGCTTTGTCCCTGTGCCACAGCTGGCCTGCACAGGGTTGCACTGGTGTTCCTGTGGGTCTATCCTGGCTGTTTGCCTCTCACTGTGTCCCAGGACTCATGATTGTCCCTGGAATACCGCCTGTCTGCTGTAGTGCCCCCCAGGAGGGCATTCAAAGCTTGGTGGGGATCTCTTAACCCATAGGAGGTTGGACTGGCGTCTTCTGGTGCTGACACTGAAGGCACTGGTGAGGTGGGCAGCACTTGCTTAGTTCCCAACCCATGGCATCCTCCCCAGCAGGGAGGCCTACAATGAGCCTTTGGTTTTGTGCAGCTTTAGGCTGAGGTCTTTTGGTGGAAGGCTTTCAGAGTAGAAGTCTGCAGCTTCCCTTGAGCTCAGCACTTGCCATTCATCTTCCTGAGTCCTTTTTTCATCCACATTCCGTAAAATGGATAGTAACAAGGACACAAACATTACCTTCTAATATTTCTTCACTTTGTATGAATGTTACCTTCTGTTTCTTTGGCATGAAGATTCATGGCTGGCTGGTTGCATTGATTGGTGCATCATTCAGTGTGTACTGTGCTCTAAGATTCTTCTTTTGTTTAATTATGATTATTTGTATTTTGTATTTTTATCCCAGACAAAGCATGTGCTAGGGCAGCAGCCTTTAAAAGGCCTTGCCATCATTATCTGCAAGTGTGGCAGTAACTCAGTTATTGCACCTTTCCATAATTCTCACTGGTGCAGCAGTGTAAATAAACAGGGAGCAGTGAGACACATGATGGGAGCCAGAAGCAATTTAGCCACAAGAGTTTATCATTAAGATGCAAAACACGCTGGAGCAGGGGAATTGTCTCCTTTGCCATCTCGTGGCTCTCTGACTGCTGCCAGATAGATGGTGCCCTTTTTTTTTTTTTTTTTCACTGACAAAATATTTCTTTTTGCAGAGCCTTGCTGCTTCCCCTGATCTCGTTGCTGGATGCAAAGTACATGAAAGAGCTGAGTTGATGCTGTCTGAAAGAGACATGGAGCCTCCCTGTATGCAGGGAGGGTTCAGCAGGACACCAAAGATACCTGCACAGAGACATATGTTGGGCAGGCTCTGGTTTGGTGGCTGTGTTTTGAGAGGCATTTGCCGTGCTTTCCTGATGGTCCCTGTAAAGAGGGATTCCTATTACAGGAAAGAGCAAAATCATTTTTTAAACTCTAGGCAAGAAGTAATGTGTCCGGTTCTGTGGCTCCTCATCCCTTCTAGGTCTGAAAAGCAATGGAGGTGATGAACTCTTGCTTCATGAGATGTGTGGAAAGATACCCTTTGTATGCAAGTTTGGAACAACAGTTTGTACCAGTATTTCTGGACTCTAGGATGACAGACAGTCCAAAACCAAGAGTGCACTGGACAAAAACACACAGCTGCTGAGACCAGCAAGTATGAAGGTTCAAAACAGGTGCCTATTTGTAATTCCTAATGCTTCACTTTTGTACTGGTCCTGCCTAATGAGGCTTTGACAAACCTGTAAAAAGATTTGTTCTGGACCAATGAAGGTGGAGTATGTTCTGTAGTATAGCGACTCCTGACTGCTGGACCATATCTGAATGATGGTGGCCACTGGAAAGTGATATCCATCTGGAGAAGGTTAAAGTCCTGGTATGAGACAAATTTGATTTAAGCCCCACATCATAATGATGCCTTCCAGCATCTCTCAAATAAGAGGCTGTGTTGTTTGCCAAGGTTTAAAAATTTATTGCAAAAGCACTTTTCAGAGTTAAATACCTCCCTGTGGTTTTGGTGATTTATAGATTTTTATGGCTGTTAAGTTCTTCCAGCATGACTTTCATTGTATAATATAGTACAAGTGGTTCCTGCGCCAAGTCCATTGCTTCTGGCTTTGTTCAAGGTCAGGTTCAGCATGGTGCTAAGGGAGCTGTTTCCCCCTCATATCTGCTTCCCTCCACTTGTTAACGCTGCCTGGTGTTATGTGAGCTTTTAATTATGTGATGGCTCTATGGCTGCCTCACTACCTCTATACCCTCCTCACTGCTTCCTCACCTGGGCAGAACTTGGTCATTTAATAACAATGCATCAATCTTTATTTGTGAGAAATGTGAATTCACATCTAGAAAGAACAGCAAGGTTGACCTGTCATCTGGTGCAACATTTCATTGTGACTCAACTTAGATATATGTACTTGAATGGCACAATTTCCCTGTTCTAGATCACCTGTCATCCAAACGGCTCCCAGGACACCACGAAGCATCTCCAGTACCACTTCCACATTTCCCATGTTTGGCAGGCCGTGCAGCTCCTGTCCACCGGAGTTACGCAGGGAACTGTAGAGGATTGTCCAGCTGGTGCGAGACATGGTGCAGTTTGCCCGGGACATTGTGTTTGTCTCTGGTCCCTCCAAGAGTCAGTGTTGGCAGGATGCCCATCTCTGTAATATGGCCTGTGAGGTTATTATTTCTACTTTTACAAAAAATACATGGATCCTGTCCAGACCAGTACGATTAAGAGATATGGCAGCTGCTGGCTATTCAGCAGGTGGGTTTGCAAGGTGGGGTACTGCAGTGGGGGTAGAAGTGCCTCCCTGCTGTTACTGAGACACCAGCTTATTTTTCCTTTGGCGTTTTCCCTTATATATTGACCAAGCTGCAGCTCTGAGGTTCCCCATCTCCTGGAGTCAGAGTCTTCATAAAGAGATTTTAAGAAAATACGTAGAAAACAGACACCCAGTCCAAAATCAGTCCATCAGCCCTTTCTGTGGGAAGCCCTCATACGCCAGGCATATGCATAGACGCTGCAGTTGCTACGCAGGTGTAAAAATGTCCAGCTGTTTATCTCAAGATGGTTACAAACCATGAAACTGTCTACTTCATGGTGAGGAAACCTACTACGCACTGCCCAGTGATGATTCCTTTATTGATCTAGTCCAGTGAAAGGTGTTCTCAGAAGGCTCCTTTTTTTCTTTCAGGCTCTCAGCATCCCACCTCATGTTTCATACATCTACCTTTACTACAGGGCTTCGCTGAGCCTTATCACTGAAGGGTAATTACATCCTTGTTACTGTAACAAGTGTCTTCCAAGCACTTGCAGATAATGCACATCAGAAACTGTGCCCCTGGAAATGCAGGAGGCATAACCTGTGGTTTCTTGTAGCTGGTACATGTCTGGCTATTAGCGGTGGACTGGCTTCTCTGATCTAACACTGCAGTGAAATGCAGTTGGGTGAGGGCTTTGCAGTAAAAATCTATTGGAATTTCTGCATTCTCACCCCTCTTGATTGTAACTCTTAAAAGGCGTCTGTATGTTGGAGGAAAATAGATACAAGAACAGTTTTGGCAGGTTGAGAGAAGGCAGCAGCAGAAGCTTTGAGTATTTGAGAGAAATTGTACTGCGAAAAGTCTGGCAAATACACAGTAATCAGTTTTTGCCTACTTAGGGATTTCACAGGGGATCAATAAATTGTCAAGAGTGTTTAAATGGTTAGTCTGAAGCAAAGAAGAGCCTGTGAACTGAAAGGCCAAGAAGGGGTGTAAGTGCCTACTCTGATTTTTAAAGTGAGTCAGCTAGTTTAGGAATAATGTTTTACTGTATGTGTTATACATGGAATCGGGGTGAGGTATGGTGAAAAGGATAAACCGGGCCACTCTTCTCTTGTATAGAAGCTCCAAGCAGAAGTGCACAGTCTGATTGGCAGTGGGTAGGGGATGTTCTACACCAGAGATAATAATTTGAGCTTCAGTGACCAATTCTTGCCTTATTTCTGGCGGTCCATCTCAGGAGAAGCTCTCCCAATTCACTGTAAACAGTGCCTATTGGGTTTTTACAGGGAAAGGATTAGTTGGTTTTGCTTCCCAAGCGATTCGTTTTCACTGTCTGTGACTCTGTGGTGATGTGTTGTCATAATACCTACAGGGAAGGTATATTAGCTGGAAAAATCAAAATGACTGGGTTTTGGTTTGATTTTAATGTGGGGAGAAATGAATTCACATACTGATACACAAAGCATCAACAGATATAAAAATAAATCAACATATACCACTGAGAGATGATAAATATAAACATCGACAGAAAGTGCAAACTACATTCCTACTAAAAGCTGGTTGAAAAAGGCAGCAGTAGAAATGAGCAAGACCAAAACAGTAACTTCTGAAAAAGGAGGAGGAAACAATTTCACACAGCAGGAACTGACCTGTGGACTTCTGTGCTGTGCATATAGGCATGAACGGTCACAGTCTCACATACAGGGGGACAGAAATGCCTCTCTAATTACTATTATCTTGATTGACAGCTGGACTGGGAACCTGCTTACCTGAGCCAGTGAGATGTGATTTTTCTGCTGATGGAAGTCAACTCTTACCTTTCCTGGTGTAGACCAAAGGGTAGTGTGAGCACAGGGCTAGTGAGTACCAGCTGAATCTCTGGTTCATGAAGTGCTATATTGTTTCTGTTTGTTATTGGTTCTGTTGTGGGGCTCGGTCCCTTGTGTACAAGAGGAAAGTTAGATGGGGTGGTGTCTCTGTTCAGCTAAAAAGCAAGGTGCTGTAGCCAGCTGGTGCCCTCTGTGGGGTGATGCCAGGGACGGCACACCTGGTGCACACAGACTGAGGCGCACAGCTCATTGACAGGGACACACGTGCACACAAATACCCTGATTCCATACGCAGTGCTGCCACAGTCCAGCTCATCTTTCTGATCAGGAGAGTAAAGCTTTTCCATTACCCAAATCTGTTTCAAAATCTGCCATTCCTGCTTAGTCGCTGGGCCCAGCACTCTTTACAGTCCATCTGTTTCTGGATAAGAAGAGAAGGTAAAATCACAGGCCAGCAGAGAAAATTACCTTTGTGTCAGATACTATCTTTTCAATAGTATGTACAGTGAACTGAGATTACTGGGTCCAGTCCCTCACTGAGATTCTTACAATACCAATTCTAATTGATAACAGTTGAATTGAGCACACTTCTAAAACACAAAAGTACAATTCTATTGTAGCTGTGCACCTTTATTTCCTTTCTTTTTGTGTTAGGCTTTGGATCTTGCTTCCATTCAGCCTTCTAACCATTAAGAAGTACTAATATTGACCAGATTGTAATGGCTAATAAGGGTGCAGAGTACAGGAAAAACTGTAACATGAAGCACCTTTGTACAGCTTCTAAGGCTGGAAAGAGCATGCATTTTCTATGCACACAGGCTTTGTATTTCATATATCCCTTTCTACACAAAAATGCTGGCTAACTAACATTCCTTGTAATGCCTTTCCCAGTGTAGATCAAAGAGCAATGTAGGTTTCTACGTGTGGTTTTATACAGTGAAAATTTCCTCCTTTGCAGTTTGAATGTTGTATTTCTGTATGGGGGAATTGCTCATGACATGGGAACCTCGGGAGGTATGAGGTGGCTTCTGGGCTATTATATTGCCTGGAGCTGGCAGTTGCAACAAGGCATGGGGGAATTAGAAAAGATTTACTTTGCTGGCTGTATGAGTGCTGTGGTCAGGAATCTCTGCCTGTGCGAGCTGATGCAGCAAGGACTCCCTCCTTCCCTCAGCCCCTGGTAGCTTTGCTTTTGGTGGGGTTCATTGCCGTCCTCTCTCAGCATTTGCAGTCCTGACTTGTGCTCTGCCACTGCTGTCACGGCCTGCTTATGTGTGCTTCCCTTGTCTTGACGTCAGCGGAGTCAGCTGCTGTTCGAACCTGTCAGCCTCATTTCAGACTCGGTAATTATCCCACCACAGCGAGTAGTACTTACACACACTTCCTCCTCTGTTTCTTTGGGGAAGGACTTTATCTCCCAGCCACACTTTTCAGAAAGGTTAAGCATCTTTCTCTTCAACTAAATGGAAGATTGTTCCTGTAATCATACCTTTCTGCCTGATGTTTGTCATCTTAACTAACGTATGTCTCCCTGTGCTGGAATCATCCAATACTCCTTTCTCCCAGGATTTGTGTCAAAGCATTAATTTGCCGTGAAATTTCTTTCATTCAATTTAATTTCAGGACTGCTTCTCAGGCGTTTGCATCTGAGATCAGATCTCAAGACCTGCATTTCCTCTGTACATTTCTAGTGTGCCAAAAGCCAGCCACGTTCCTTTTTAACAACTGGGTTCAAAACCGATTTCAGGAGACCAGGCTGAGAGAGCTGAGAATGCCCAAATTGTACTGCCCTGGGCAAGTCTCTGGCTGTCTCTCAGACCAACATCTAAATTGTTTTTGAAAGCAGATGTTGTGTGTGAAACACAGTGCTGTGTTCTGGTTGCATGTTATTTGGTTAGTTTTATGCATCAAGGAGAGAAATTAACAATGAAAGCACACAGTCAGGAGAAGTGACTGTAAGTGTAATACTTGCTTTGTGTCTTTGAGGCTAGAAATCCTGTAAGGATTTTCCTCCTTGCTCTTTAAAGGCAAAACCTGTAAGGAAGTTGCTGATAGAACTGTGTGATACCATATCTCAGGAGTCTGCCATTGCACTTTTAGCTATGTTTTTGACCTGTGACTCAAGAGATGAACAAATGGAGTGCCATCATATGGCTCACAGAAAAGCGTCTTTTTCTGATTTTGCATAAACTGTGCTGTCTAGAGTCGCTGCCTGGATTTTGGCACAAGCCTGGAGCACACTTGTAGCAGTGGCACTAGCTTTAGGCTCTGGTTTGGTGTATTTTCTCTGCAGCTTCTGTTTGGCTTTGGGCACTGTGTTTTCAGCGGTGTAGGGGATGTCTGAGCTGCGTGCTGTGACCTACCTACCACTCATAGTTCAGACTTGCTCTGTTCTCCCCAACCTCTCCAGCTTCTTCCTGCTGATCTTTGATATTTTGTTTGTTCTTTGCATATGATAATACCTCAATTAAAATGTGACTGCATGTGTCAGCAAGGAAGGTACTGAGAAAGTGTTGGCTGATGAGCTGGCACTGCGTGCCCCACCTCTCTCCCCAGTTTTACTTCTAAAAATGATAATTATTCCTGGAGTAGATCCCATTTGGCTGATGTCTCACAACTGGAAGCCATGAAAACCATTATTCTGTGTAAGTTCCCTTTATGTACTGACGAGGATGATCGCACACACCACAAGCTGCAAAGAGGAAGAATATTTTCTCTGAAAATGAATCCATGCTGCATCACTTGTAGAACAGCCTAATGTTAACCAAACATTTTCCTCCTTGCTCTTTAAAGGCAAAGCATGCTGCACCCACATGACCAATTGCCTAATGCATCCCTTGAGATCTAACTATTTTATGCTATATTTGACTTATGCTAATGAACGAGACGATAATGGGCTGTGCTTCATTTCAGCTTGTCACAGGTTTTGCTAACAGCCTTGTTTTCCAGGAAGCCTTGGTTTCAGTTCTGGTAGAAGTAGAGGAGAAGGTGTTAATGCAGCCCTGCTTATTTTAGTGAGTGAATCAGTGGTTTTAGGAAAACAGTTCAACATGTTAACCCGTTGTTTCCAGAGCAACACAAAAAAAAAAAAATCACTGTAGAGTGAACAGATGGCTCTGGCCTATTTTTAGCCTTGCTCTCTGTTCCCATGGTATTCCAGACTGTGTGGGATTCCCCATAGACTGTTGTAAGATTGGTGGGCCCAGCCAAATGTCTTGTTTTGCAACACAGCATCAGAGGGAAGGAGGAAAATGGAATCCTGTTCAAATCAGCTCTTTTTAAGTAACTTTAAATGAGAAGTTCTTACATAGGGGATGGTGGGTGGTGGGGGAGTCTGTAGAGAGATGTTGGTCTATATGATTGTGGTGCTTGCTCATTGTCAGCTGCTACATTACATTAGGAGGAACAAAATAAATAAGAAATACTTTTCTAGTGGTATTGTCTGTATAAGCAATCAATGCATCCAAAGGTGTAGATTGCAGAGGAAAGACTCACCAGGATTTTGGTCATCTCTGGATTCCAGACAGGATGGGAGAAAGTAGTTTCTGTATCTGTGAACAGTCTATTTGGGATGTGTACTCCAAGGAAGTTCTGAAAACTTCTTAATTCCAGGTAATGATCCTCTCTAGGGTGTGGTCAGATTCAGAGCTATTCACATGCACCCTGTTCCAAGGTTTATTGGTGATTCTCTGTGATCATAAAATGTTTTGTTTGTAAGTAGAGGTGTTAGCCAGTGAACTATATGGTATAAGAGAAGGGATTCCTTAGGTGTAATAACTTTTGTGTCTCAGCTACGGTTAGAAATCCCAACTGTAAGGATGTTAACTACTAAATCCGGGTATGTGGTATGGCAAGAATTATATTTGTTGTTGTCCCAAATTAGGTTTGTGTCATCATGGGTATTAAAGACTGCAAGTGATTTCTCAATAGAGAACAGAAGTCATAGCATCAGTTTTCCTTCGCTGCCTGGATTTCTGTTACATACACACATTCACTGAGGTTCGTCAAGTATTATGTTCTCTTAATAGTTTATTTGCATATTAGAATGTTTTAAACAAATCCATCCCTAATGTGTTCTCTCTGTGCAGTACTGTATGGCTCAGTCTTTTACTGTCAGAAGATAATAAAATGCTATTTGACAGAATAAGAAAACAAGATGATGATAAGGGTCTGCCCAGTGGGGCAAGTTTAATTGCAACACAGTAGAGTTTAGAAATACCTGTGTGTTGTATTGGGCCAAATCATTAGCATGTCTGGTGTTCCATGTAGAGTCAAGCAGATGCATTAAGACACCCGTCCATAGTGTTGAGAAATTAGAAGGCAGACTATAGTGGGCAAGTGAGACAGGGTAAAAAAAAATGAACAGCTTGCAGCATGGACCATCTTGGTGCAATTTCATTGCTGTCTGCATTGTTAACTGCCCTTCTCTCCTGTTTGTCACTTCTGAATATTGCTCCACAGCTTCTCCACCAGGAGCGGGCAGGTGCAGCTCAGCAGATGTAGAGCGCTTGCTTTCCTTGCATTTTGGAAGGATAGCTGCTGACCCGCGTGCGTGCTGTGGATCTGCAGTGCTCTGCCATTCCTGTTTCGGTAGTTCAACTGCATTCCCCATCTGTCGCCCACCTGAGCAGAGGTAATGCTTACGCAGGGCATTAATAACACATGACCTTAGAAGCTTCCCTTTTTCCTTTGAATGTGCTCAACCACCTGCAATGCCTCTGAAACCGCCTCTTTCATTCTGTGGCTTTATAATTCACTGATACATTTGGCACACTCAGCAAAATGCCACATCATGAATGTTTTCTCCATCTGGGTAATATCTGGTGGATATTTTTCTTCCATTGGACCAAAGCCTCATGGACCCAGATCATATTTGAAAGAAGATTCAATTCCATGTGTTGACCCAGGAAAGCCAGTGAGTGGACTCCCTTGAATTTGATCAGATTTTTTTGCATTGGAGCTGTTAGTAGGTTATGGATTCGACAGACTTAGGAATTTGCTCCATGTGAAGGCCAAGACTATTTGACAAATTTGCACATGTCATTTAGGATACAGTCCCAAAATCTGCCTTCCAGCTGGTAGATCAGGTGTCCCCGATTAAAGCAGAAACTGAAACAATCATTTCCGTTTATAGAAAACTTACAGACAAGCCAACTTTCAGGCTTGATGCCCACTAATAAAGTACCAAGGGACAATGACTGATGCTTGAAATCCAAATTCAAAGCAAAATCAAAGTAATTGTTTCCAGCAACGATGTATGTTCCTGCATGTTTTGGGATCAGACAGCAGCTGATGGAAATTCATGATGCTGTTTGCAGTGGTATGAGTTACTTATGATACACAGTCTGCCAGAATGGAATGGAGAGGGCAGGCTGTTTGTTTGACTCGTGATTTCAAAATGCTGACCTTCCACACCTTACAGGTGTGACTAGGAACATAGTGCTTCGTGTGCTTTAAGGTCAGGTTCAGGGAGAGCATCAGGTCATCTAGTGTGATGTCCTGAAATGGTGGCAGCACAGCTTTTAACCCACTTACTCTAGGCAAGGTAAATCTTCCAGGTATATCTCATTGTCTTCTCAAAAGGCCTCAGAGGAGGGAGTCCGATTCTTTTTCATAGTTCCAGACCAGTTCTGTTTTATAGTTCTCATGGGTAAACAACCATGCTGATAAAAAATGGTGTCTTGTTTTTATTCTGAGTTTGTTCAGTTTTAATTTGCTGCTAATGGTTCTTTATATCTTTCTTCTGCTAGAGAGCCCTTTAAAACCTGCAGTTTCCTGCTTGCAGAAGTCTTTATACCTAGTAACAAATTGCCACTTGGTCTCTGTTTTGCCAAATTAAACTGAGAAAGCTCTTAAGTTTTGTTGCATAAGGCATTTCCACAGTGCTTGAATGTTAAGTCAGTTCTCTGCAACCAGTCTGGGTTTTCAGCATCTCTTATGAAAGTGGGTACCATAACTGTGTTAATATTGGTTTCTCCAATGCAACATAGAATAATTTCCCTTATTTTGATCCCCTTCCAGAATTGCCAGAATATCACAGAGAAGCCTCGTTGCTTTCCCCCGCATCTATAAATCCCAGTTCATCAAAAGACAGTCCTCCTCTCTGTAGATGCGTTACTCCTTTTCCTTCTTTTTTGTATTCTTTTCTGTTTTGTGACCTTGCCTGGCAGCACTTAAAACTTATTCTGTCTGCACGGGCTTCACTTATGAAGCTATCCAGAGCAGCGTGAGACTGTCTGCATTGTTGTTATTTATCAGCCTGTCATCTGCACAGGGATGCTAAAAAGACCTGAATCTGGGGGCTGGCTAAAGAGCCGGGGTGGGTCTCAGCAAACGTGGTGGCCACATTCCCTGGCTCAGCTGGCACAAGTCTTGCCTCTGCGTTTCAGACTGTGAAGGTGTAAACTTACGCCCCTTCCCCATACATGAAAAAGAGCAGTCCGTTAAAATCAGGGTGAACGCAGTTCTGATACTCCCTGTATAGATCACGTGGGAACCTCTCTAATTCCACCCTGCAGCATTTACATATTTAATCTCCTTTTGCTGTTTTTTGAGGTTTCTCGCATATGTTCCTGTTTCAGAAGATCCTGACCAAATGTCGCTGCTGCAGCACAGCCTGACCTTTCCTGCAAGTGCTTGTCTTGCCATTCTCACAGCTCCCAGGTGTTCCCTGCTTGCACTTCAGTGTGAGACGTGCTCACAAGCTCCTGCAGTATGAAGGCAAACTGCTGAGACGAGTTGTTTATTTCGAATAGCATCTTCTGGCTGTGACTTGGATCCTGCTGTAAGATTTCAGTGGATGGAGCCAGTGTGGGGTCCTTCAGAACTCAATTACATCTAAATCTAACAACTTTTCTCTGTGTTAACAAAATCTCTTCTGTACTGGTCAGTTTTTGAAGAAAATTAAGTGAGGTCAGTTGAGGTCTGAGTTTCTTCTTGCCTGGAAATGGAAGCAGGATTCAGTTCCAGTCAGAAAATCTTTTCTGGAAAAAAATGCTAGCTGTTTTGGCAGCATCAGTACGAGGGCTGGCCAGGAGTCCTGAGAGAGTTCCTTGGCTGGGAGGTGTCTCTGTCTTGAACTCACTTGCAAGAGAAGATCAGGTTCAATAAATCTCTTCTGAAGTTTGTCAGTGACCTGCCCTCTCCTCTTCCTCCACTCCATCTGCTACAAAAATCCTTTCCCTTCTTCTCTTAACAGTCATTCAGATGCCTGAATGCGTGTGGTCATACTCCAAGGTACTGTGAGTCCTGGGACAGCAGGCACGCTCAGCGATGCTGGGAAGGGAATTAACCTGAGCCAAGGCTAACAAACGTTCCCCATGCCTCTAGTTAGAGCAGCAGATTGCAGTGACTCCATTCCCCCGCACACCTTGGTATGTGCCTGTGACTGGCTCCTTGCTCTGTTTTGAGTTGTGTCTGAGTTAGTCACAGGTTTTGCATCCTTGGCAGGATGGCGGGTGCTTCAATTTAGATGTCAATTTTGTCCCAGCAGTATGGCTACAGAGGACTCTTTACAAGGCACTCTGGATGCCCTTTCTGCAGAGAAGGCTGGGTCTGTCCCCATATCTGATGCTCTCGTGTGGATGTAGGAGATAGGTGGGGACCTTTCATACCTTCACTGGAGCAGAGCTGGGAGATGGAAAGTTCTCTTCTGCAGTAAATTCAAAGCTGTCCCTGCTTTTAGGGGTGCCTCTAGCTAAAATAGTGAGAAACTTTAGGCTGAAGAAACTGAGGAAACGCATTTCCTAGTTGCTGAATTGGGTGACTTTGCCAAAACTCAAATCTTTTCCTCAGACCCAAACGCCAGCAAAATCAAAAAAGTTATAATACTTCATCAAGCTCACTGCTTCTGCCTGCTTCACTTCTCTTGTAAGAGTTAAAACAAAATGTCTAGATGGAGTTCAAAGAAAAATGCCCTCATTCCCTTGTAATTTTTAGGACACTTAATTCAGTACAAACACCAGGTCTTCTGAAAACTTTAGACTTCAGGGTTGTGTGGCAGGGGAATCATCTGAAACCCCTGTTGAAGGAAATGAGCAAAGGACAGCACGCTGACACTATCTGTGGGCACAAAAATAGCCAGTGGGTACTGGATTTAAAACCCTTGCAGGTAAATTTTTGAGCAGCCCCTGGGCTGACTGTGGGTTTCTGCCTTGGCTTCACTGACACCAGGATTTCACCTCTGCTCTTCTGTGTCTGGACTAAGGCGTGTTGCCAGTTCTGGCATCCAGCAGACGGTTGTGCAGCAGCCCAGGTCTCTAAGTGCCTTTTGATTTGGTGACTGCTCTCTCTTCTTTTCTGCGTAGGCTTTAGTATGGCAGGGTCTCTCTTCTGAGACTCTGATCGCTGTGTTTCAGTCTCTGTATAGAGCTGGGTTGTAAATAGTTTACTCATAGCCTTGGAGCTGAGAATCCAGCCCTTCCTGGGTCCTGACCTAAGCCAGCCTGCTTACCTACAAAGTGTGTGCCACAAAGTCTCAGCCCTTCACTTCTGTGTTGCATCCAGAACTTATATTTTGAACCAGAGGCTTTCTGGTGGGAGAATATTCTGCCTCACTTTATTGTCCGCTGCTTTGTACTGCTAATTCCTGCTTATTAATATTCATCTCTGCCTTGGTCAGTTTTGATTTCAAAATTGTTTCTTCACACTGATCCTTGTTCCTTTATTTTCATTGTAGAGACTCTTTAAAGTGTTCCTAGCCTACTCTTATGTGTCAGAAAGCATCGGGGGGGCAAACATCTCTGCAGCGCAGACGGTATAGCTGTGAAACCCAACAGAGAGGAGGGAAATGCTTTGGCTGAAGTGACCTGTTATTACAATGGAGAAATATGTTTGCATTGAAAGGATAATCACCCATTCATCCAGGCAAGTTAAACAACAGAGAGAGAGGGTTTGGTTTTCTCCAATTGTTTCCCAAAGCAAAAATGATTTATGTCTTCTCTCTGAGACTACTGGATGTCTACTGAAGGGTTCATTAGAGAGACCTTTGCAGCTGCCAAAAGAAACAGCTAGATTATTGAGCCTGCAGCTAATTTTTTCTGTCCTTGTCCTCTCCCAACAATGAAGACCTAGTTTGCAACCCAGACCTTGTTTCCCCACATGGTGGGGAACTGCTTTGTGCAGCAATGCAGAGAAGGGTGTCTGTCCCTAGCCCAAAACACCGTCTCTAGCTCATCGCGATGGTTTACGATGTTAAGCTCTGGAGCATATGGATGTTCCCTGTGCTGTCTGTAGGTATCACAACAGTCACTTGGTCATTTCAGCACTGAATTATGGCAGCAGTTGGTTTTGCAGTCCTGTGTCCCTTGCAATGGGACCAGCAAAGGAGGCAGAGCCCAGCACTGCTTAGAGGTGCAGGGGGCTCAGGATTCTGACTGTGCCCAAGGCTGGCAAAGCCTGTGTATTCCACGTATGCAAAAACGGGCTGCACTGCCCATTCCGTTATCGAGGGTGACAGGCTGCTGCTTCCTTGTTTGCTAGCAGACTACCCTAGCTGTAAGCCCAGGGGGCTGTTAACTCCAAAAAATACTTCGATGTCACACAGCCCAGCGGTTAGGCTGACAAGCCCTTAACATTTCCTGAGGCAATAAATAAGCGTTACAACTTCTGATTAATTGCTGGGAGCCAACCCTTTCTGAGAAGGAGGAGAATAGGACATTATTTTTCTACAAAGCGAAGCAGAAGGATGGTTGATGCGGTACAGACAGCAGAGAAGATTTAGGGGTAGCTGTGATGGCATAGTTTATTTGGCCACAGCTTCGAATTGAGCTTAATTTTAAGTACTGCCTTCAGTCTGGCATTAACTAGGAAGAGCTTCTTGCCTTATCCCAGAAAACTAGTGGTAAAAATGCATGATTGTGCACTACAGGCTTGAAACTCTGTGCAAATATGCAGGGATTTATGTACAATATGTGTGTGTGTATTAATGCACAAACGCTATGCGAGTATCCACCTAAATGTAGTCCCAGTTGATCAAAATCCTTGTAGTCCCTGACCTGTGCTGGGAGCTGTGTTGATCAGCGCTGGCTTAAGATGTGAGCACTAGCGGCATAAATTTCATCAGGCTGTTCTCCAAGTTCTTCATTGCCTTCTGCACTGATGTCAGTTATCTGCATTATAAAATCTAATTGAAACCCTGCAAAATTAGATTTAGGGGAAACTGGACACTGAAGCACTTCACTCAGGTGATAATTTCATCTACTGTTAAGTCATTGCTTAGACCTAAATATGAACGTATTCTGTGTTCCTCCGTAATACACACATCCAGGGATATAAGATCTTATTTAATTTGATTAAAAAATGTGATTTTATATGACTGAGCAACGGGTAGACTAAAATCATTGGATCAACTTTGAGAAGTAAACCTTATGTGCCAGATTGACTGGGAACACCCGGTGACACTACTGTGTTATAGCATAGTATTAAATAGTGTAGAGGCTTCCCAGCTGGCTGCAGGAATCTGCACAATAAAACCTAAAACATAATTTGTTGCCCCTTAGCAAGAGAGCTACAGGAAATAGGATTCTCTAAAGCAACCCTGCAAGCATCTGAAAAAGTATTTACTTACGTTACAATGATGGGAGCTTGCCATTTGTCAAAGAGAGTTATGGGCTGATCTTGTAACCTAGAAGACTGGTATGTGATTAGATTTTGTTGCTGTATCCATGAGGGGGGACAGATGCTCGGCTAGTGGCCACACCAAGATCTTCATCAAAGCCTCTGGAGCCAGGCTGAGTTACACCAGCTGACACATCTGCCACATATTTAAGCTACTACAGTGGTCAGGAAGATTTTCAGCTGTAAAATCTTGCTGCTCCCAGCCTCAGTAGCCTGTTTGATTATATTGCTTTGAATGCACCCAAGAACAGTTTGAAGAAAGGAATTTCTGACACCGCTTCATCTTTCTATAACATCTGTGTTGTTCGTGAAGGTGAGCAGGGATCACACTGACCCAGCTTTCCCATATCAAGTGCGTCTCTACTTAATTGGTTTCAGTAAGGATTTGCAGCTAGTCTTGTATACATTAAATGCATGCTACAGCTTCTTGCTATGTTTTGGAAACAGGAACATGTCTTCTGCTATAAATTAGTGGGGCTACAGTAATCGCTTGCGATACTAGATGTAGGAATTTGATCATGAGTCGCACTATAGCTGACAGCTGGGCTCTGCTTGCCTGGCTGGCAGGACTTGAGTTGTTGAAGACTTCTGCAATAAGAAAGTTTTAAGAAGATTTCTAACTTGTCATGGGCTCTGAACTCATTGTACAGCTCCTATTTGTTCTGCCTACATGAACTGATTTATTTATTTATTTATTTTTGCCTCAGAAACGGAGAGAGGAAGGGATTCAATGTAAGGATCAAATTGTTCCTTTCTCATTCAACATAGAATTTTGCATATGAGTAAAAATCTTGTCATTTTCTCATCCAGATTTGCTTGTTCTAAATGAGGTCTTTGGCTGATCATGGCATTTATTGGCACAGAGGGAAGTTATATGTACTGAGAGAATCTAAAGGAAGAAGTGTCATGCACACATATTAGTGCGTTATCTGCAGGGCTTTAAGAAACTGCTAGGGTTTTGCTAGCATGTGAAAAAAAAAAAAAAAAGACAAAGACAAGACCAGAAAATTGAGAAACTGGGTCATCTGGATTCATTTGCTGCATTTCTTTCCAGCTGGGCTTTTGTTGCTGCTCAGACTGACATATCTGAGCTCACATTGTAGTCACCAGGATTGTGCAGCATCCTACGTGCCTGCTGTCCTTCCCTCCTGCACTCATCTTGTTTATTCTCCAGGGTGTCTGGAGGGCCCAGATCAAGGTCAGAGTGGTGCTGCAGCTGACTGTGAGCTTGCTTACGAGCAGCAAGAGGCTGCCTCTGCCTCAGTGAGGGTACCTGCTAGGTACAAAAGGCACAGGGACATGGGGGGACTTATAGAATGTCATGCAGCATATTTATCACAGAGAGGAGAACATCCAGCTGTGGTCTCCCAGCGCTGTGCCCACCTCCCTGCAGTGTTCTGCCTCTCTCCTTATTTTTCACACAACAGTCTCTCCAGTCTAGACTGCTTTTCTCCCTCTTCCCAAAAACCCTCCTGAAAAATCTGCCAGAACTTCTTTGGGGCAAATGCCAATTTGGTGGCTGTGTTTAAATTTGGTGTAGTGATCAGAAAGGCTAAACTGTGAAACTGAGATTATAAGCAAGAAGTACATTTCTTCTTTGCATAGTGTACTGAACAGAACCATTCTCTCTCTTATCACATGAATCTTTTTGTGTTGTTAACATACTTCTGTTTTCCTATACAAAATTTGTATTCTCTGCTGTGGTAAGGAAGTTTTGTTTGATCCTAAGTGCCCGATGAGTTTTCTCTCCTATAATCTGGGTTCTTCAGGGAATGAGGCTACTATAGGTTGTGTGCATCTTTGTCTGTCCTTTCCCCAGTAACTTTTGACAAGAGGTATGGAGATCACTAAGGTTTTACTTTCCTATGAGTTGCGAACACAGCAAGGGCTCCTAGGGAAGCAGATTCTGTTAGCACCCTGCGCTAAGATGAGAGGCTAGGTCACAGGTTCACCCCCTAATGTGTCCTAGCTGCGGAAGCTTCTCAGCCTGGAGAAGAGAAGGCTCCAGGGAGACCTTATAGCAGCCTTCCAGTACCTGAAGGGGGCCTATAAGAAAGCTGGGGAGGGACCGTTAGCAAGGGCATGTAGCGATAGGACGAGGGGTGGTGGCTTTAAACTAGAGCAGGGTGGGTTTAGATTAGACATTAGGAAGAAGTTCCTTACAATGAGGGTAGTGAAACACTGGAACAGGTTGCCCAGAGAGGTGGTGGAGGCCCCATGCCTGGAGACATTCAAGGCCAGGCTTGATGGGGCTCTGAGCAATCTGATCTAGTTGAAGATGTCCCTGCTGACTGCAGGGGGGTCGGACTAGATGCCCTTTAAAGGTCCCTTCCAACCCAACACATTCTATGATTCTATTCTATGATTCTAAGTTTTGGTCAGAGCACCTGCCTTACTCAGCACCAGATAATCCAACTCTAAGACATGATTTATCCTTGCAGAATGATTTGTTGGCTGATTCAAGTGAATATTACAGGTATTCTTCCACTTGAGGTCTTCTGGAGAAGATACAGACCAACTGAGCGACAGATGATACACCAAGCTCAGCACATATTTTATGATCTTTTCTTTTAGGTGGAAAAACTGGCAAAGTACTTGGACCCAAATGATCTGGGAAGAATCAATTTTAAGGACTTCTGTCATGGAGTTTTCGCTATCAAAGGTATGTGCATATTTCTTAAAAATAATCTTCAGTTCCACTAATGCTTCTCTGGTTGCAGAAAATGTAATGGTCAAAGACATCCTCCCTTTTGACTGTGGTTATTTGTAGTGACAGTAGGGCAACTCTGGGAACAGAGCCAGTATATTTTTCCTGTACGGGAATCTCACGTATCAATGGTGAGCGATGCTAGAGTTCCTACATCCACAGGTGCTTGTGTATTGGTTTACTGTTAATTTTTCAGAACAAATGTGAAGTGGTTTGAAGACAAATGTAGCAGAAGAAAGAGTACCTTTGTGGTTAGCAAGCAGTGCCAAAGTCTGATACTTCCAGGTTCTTATCTGGTTCTGCTGTTGATTTACCTAAGGAAGTTAAAGAGCCGTTGCGCTTTAGTTTCTCTACTAGGAAATTTAAGTCTATTATACTCTTCTTGAGGTATCTGCAAGGTACAATTAATTCATGTTTTCAAACTACTTGGGGACACATATTGGAATGAAAAGGGTTAATTACAGGTTGGCCATGCAAGCCCTGGAGACAGAGACCAGGTAAATCATCTCCTTTGCAAGGAAACAGAGTCCTTGACAGAAGACATAGGTGGTGTTATGCTTTATAGCTTAGCCAAAGGGCAACAAAGCAAACAGTGAAGAGAGACTTCAGTTGTTTTGCTGCTGATTATTTTTCTAGCTTGCCATAGCAAAATAATCCAGCCTGTTCTTTTCCAGACACATAGTATGTCCTTAGTAAAGTGCCAGAGTGCTGTCACAGCCCAGAGGCTTTACTTCAGGGACAGGGTGAATGTCACGGCAATCGTAGTGTGATTCCAGAAGAAGCCTCTGGAGATTCTGCTACAAGGAGATTATTACGAAGCCATAATGATACAAGAACGTAACACCACAGCAATTTTAATTAAAGTTTACAGCAGCCGAGGACAGTGTATAATTATGTAAAATTACAGTGAGAAGCTGCTCTCAGTCCATGTTCATGGAGACACCTTCCAAGGTGACACTGATGTGTTTGAAGAGAAGACAACAGAAAACCCAGAAGGAAAGTTAATACATCAGCGTGTAGACATTAAAGTCTATACTGAAGGTTCTCCTTGTCCAGGAAATGCTGTAGCAAACTGGTTTTTGGGTTAAATAAGACACAAGATCTGTAAATAATCTGACAGTCCTCTATAATTCATCTTCTAAAGATGTGTACAAATGCACAAAGTATGATCAGGAAGGGATAGACTGACCCAGAAGACCATCTTGTCTGTAATAACTGTGCCCTTGTTCACAGTGGGCAGTACCCTCAGTGAAGGAGTGGGCAGCTACATTTCCTTTACTGTGAGGGACAGCGTGTGCATATTGACAGTTACCAGAGGGCAATGATGCCTTGGGAGTTTTCATCCTTGCTCACCTTGTGGGAACTGATTCACGTATTCATATCCTAAGGTCTAGTCCTAAAAAGACATGACTGAATCAAAGTCTCCGGAATACCTTGTACTCCAACTTTATGTATAGCTTAAAGCCCCTAGTGGAACATCTTATAGGTATGGTCCAAATCATATAGTCGATGGATATTAGTATGCATATGTGAACAGATACAGAGGAATCATCCATTTCTGCAGCATCACCTAGAGCTCTCTTAGCACATCATTAGCATTGTCAACAGTTACACAGTGTCAGTGCCAAGTGATTGCAGGAGCAGTTTCATCTATTTCTGGTAAGACCTTATTATGCGTTCTTTCACAGCATCTCTTCAGAAAACCTGGTTCTGTTGCTCACCTCACAGCATGGAAGTTTTATTGGTCTTTAGTTACCAGCCATACTTTTCTTAAAAATGAAATTGATCATATTAAAGTTCAGAAAGAGTGTATCTACCTTTCAGAATGGAAAGCCTCCACCATATTGTTACGTCTCCCTTTTCAGTGCAGCCACATCCTGAGGGTAGGGGCAGGCTTGTTATCAAACAAAAGCAATTTGTCTTGGCAGCAACAGATTTTAAATATGATTCTTTGACATCTCAGCCTATTGCAATTGCTTGGGGCAATCAGATTAATAGAGCAAAATGAGATCCTACTATAAATCCAGTGGGTTTTTTTCAGTAATGGAGTATGAAACTGTTATTCTTAGCACTGGAAGCCAAATGTTTAAATTCAAGCTTTACTATCCTAATGCCTTGCTGTATTTCTTATTTATGAGACTTCAAATTAATTTGTCTCATAGATGCTTGCCTTTTATAGTATGCTGAAGACATTTTTTGTTGCACAGAGGTGATATAGTGGTTTTATGGTACTTGCCTTGTTCAGTGCCTTGAATTTGTTTAAAGCATCTAGAACAACAGATTCAAATCTCAGTAGTAAAGAATTGACCTCTAATGACATTGATATGAGCATTTAAGATCTAGGCATGGATCTTAGCGAAAAGCTAAATGTTGGAACCTGAAAAAATCCCAAACATCGGAGTGTTCATTGTCTGCTCTGTAATTGGTTGTAAGCAGCTCTCACTGCAAGGAGAAACCCCAAACCCTGGATCTAAAATCTGCAGCTTAGCCTCTCTCCTCCATAAACCAGGGCATTGTTCACTCTTGCATGGTACAAATGAAGTGTTGTGTTCCTTAACAAGTGGACATCAAGTCTTGCCTCCTCCTTAGTGCTTCTGAGCTTGATAAACTTCATAACTTTCGTGGTTTTGGCCGGATTAGCAGATCAGAACGACAGATGGCCCTTCCCCCCCTCTCTCCTCAGAGAGGAGAGGAAGAGATAAGGAGATTTATGAGTTTAGAAAAAGAACTAAACTACTTTAATGAAAATAATAATAAATAAGAAAATAGTAAATAATAATAGAATAATAAAAATTAAAGAGAACAAAAAAAGTATACAATATATACAAAACCGTATCCAGCTCCCAGGATGACGATCGTGTCACCAGCAGACACAGAGAAAGTCCCAGACTGGAGTCAGTGACGGACAGGAGCTGAATTCCAGAACTAGAGTCAGGAGTGCTCGGATAAAGATCAAAGGCAGACGGACAGACAGGGCACTCCTCAGACGTCGTCCACTGAAGAAAAAAAGAGCCAGAGCCCCCTTGCCCCTTTGATCCCTCAGCTTTTTATACTGAGTGTGATGCATATGGGATGGAATACCCTGTTGGTCAGTTTTGGGTCACCTGTCCCATCTGCTCCTCCCTGTGGGTGGGACCCCTCTACGCTTCTCTGCTTCCGACCCTCTAACTGGGCAAAATGGCGAAGTGAGCTGACCGTGGTCGTTATAGCAATAAGTCTAAACAAGAGCCTTTGTGCGTACTGTTCCTTGGTATAATCAGGTCTTATCACTCTGAGAGTGAACAGTGTTCACAATAGAAGAGGCCCGGCTAAAAAGTAAAATTACAAATCAGAAAATTGGTTCTGTTTTACCTCAAACCAAGACAATAATTTATGAGTCGTGTACCTCCACAGCAGCTGCTGGGACTGTCAGGTGTAAAAGACGATTAGTCTTCTTCAGTTGCAGAGTAGCAGGAACTGGGGAAGTGCATGCTGAGGAGCCTCACTAACATCAGGGACCTTTGGAAGTGATGGAGAGGACTTTTTCAAGTAGAGGTATCTATGCTAGAGGGGAGAAGTATGTTGGAGGAACTCACTCCCACTGTGTCTCCGGGGTGGAATACTGTACAGGCAGGGTGCTTCCTATTTATGGAAAGCTTTGCTTCTTTTTGCTGGTCTTCTGTGGATTAAAGGACTTTGCCTCAGCATCTGTGCTGAGCCCCCGCTGTCTAGGCTGCTTTCCCCACGCAATAAGGCTCTGCCAGGGACAGCCTTGCCATCAAATTTAAAGCTGTGAAGCAATTTCGTTGGAATGCCAGAATATGAAGGTTTTACTTCTGCTGAAGCTGCCCTCTATATCTGCTCACTGTGTGGCTTTATTTCTAATAACTGCATCAGTCTAGAGAGCAATTGCCATGAAATAACACCTGTAGCCTCTTACTTAGCAGCTGTGTCAAAGCCAGTATAGTCTAAGAAGTGGCACTGCCTGGAGACTTCGAGAGCAGCCAGGACATCACTCAAAGGCTGAATTCCCATTGATTTCAGCAGGGTCAGCATGGGATCCATTACTGTTTGCTCAGTGGAGCCAATGACTATTTTTTCTGTACTGAATTTATTGTACTGATCCAATAAATATTTTCTGCCACTTGTAATAATACTTAAAGGCTTGAGTGGAACTGTTACTTCTAATGCGCTATGCGTGCTGGTAGGTTCCACAGTCACATGTGTTTGCAGGACCAGGCTCTTGGTGTGTTTAGCAGGCTCTAATTAAGTCTGACCTGTTCCTGTTGTCTTTCCAATAGTCTCTCTGCTTTGATATTTCACTTCAAAAAACCCAAACCCTGAGAGATAAAGGGTGAGCTCCCCCTGCTGACCTTGGTGGTGTAGCTCACAAAGATGAGAGGGTACGGCATGAATACAAATTAATGCATAATTAAAAGATAAAGGCAAATGTATTCTGACTTTATAGCTTATTTTAACCATGAAAACAACACTGACCACTGTGTACTAATTGGAGGGTAGTGGCTTTCATAATGAGAGAGACTGAGCCACGTTAGCACAGAGCATTTCTGCAATAATGAATCTTTGTGCTTTAGCAGAATCACTGTTTTTTTCATATGAAATCGTACAGCCTGTTTTTCTCTTGGAGCAAGAGAGTCTTTTCCTTGTATTGTAGAAGTTTTAAGGATGTTTAAGTTATGCTCTGTTACGACATTTGGAAATGGAGAGTTGTAGGAGCTCCTTCATATTCATTAACAGTGTGGAAGAAGCAGAGTTGTGAATTTATATGCTTCCCCGCCTGCAGCAATAGCAACCTTTGAATCCTCAAAATAGTAACACAGGCCATTATATGCCTTCAAAAACCCATCTCTGTGCTTCCCTGGATCTTTAGGCATCTAATTACTGCAGTTGGTTGGAAAGCTTCTAGAAGCAGTCTTTATGTGAGCAGATAAAAGTTAAAAAGTTGATATGTTTCTGCATGAGTTCCTAGCAATTTTGATGAAAATTCCACGAACGCAGATGTGCCCAAAGCTTTAAAGAAATGTTCAAAAAGGGAAGTTGATTCTTCTGGTAGTTCAGACTGTGACAGGTTACCTGGACTGTGAAAGAATATGAAAATAATATAGTATAAAATTCAGTGGGTTTTTTCCAAAACAAAGCTTTCCAAAGCAGAATATTTATGGCCTTCTGTTTCACTGGAGATTTTTTTAGTTTGCTTTTATAGTTTGATTCAGAGCCTCCAAAC
Organism: Rissa tridactyla; assembly: GCF_028500815.1. Classification (NCBI taxonomy): domain Eukaryota; kingdom Metazoa; phylum Chordata; class Aves; order Charadriiformes; family Laridae; genus Rissa; species Rissa tridactyla. The sequence continues at coordinate 10,807,498 of NC_071480.1, forward strand.
AAATATATTTCTCACAAAACCAGTGCTGAGTTGTGACCATCTCTTTTCATTAACTTTAAAATGTAATTTGCAGTCCCATAGCTGAGAATAGTACTGTACCAGCTTTGCCCTGAAGATCCAGCATGGAATAAGAGATGGATATGTTGCAGTCATGTAAAAGGGGTTTATCTTTATTTGCCAGACACCGGTATTTGTTATATACACCGATACCTAAGACCGGGACAACTGCACTAGCACAGGAATTTCAGTAAGCACTGCAGAAAACCTCAAAGTCTTGATGAATCCATTTAGGCTGGTAGCTATAGATCTCAGACTTCACAGTATGCCATAACTGGAGATGATCTGATGAATTTATCCATTCTTTTAAGAAAACTTACTGACAAGAGCAGTACTTCTGGTAGCTCCAAGGAGAAGGACTGTCACGTAAATGTGAAGAGCTGAGCTCTCCTGGTGTAAAATACGCTATAGCTGTTTAATGAACTGAAGTCTGTTACTCTTAAAGGTACTTCAGAGTTTTCTAAGACTCAACTAGATTTTACTAAATACAGCCTGAAACCATAAATTAGTCTAATACACCATTAAAGATCCAAGGGTAGATAAAGTAAAAAGCTATTGCTCTTAGCAAAAATGCCAGGAACCAACTACACTCAATTAGGTAACCAGATTTGATTTCCTATAATATTAAAATTGCTTAATTGCCTGTGAAAATTGCCTGATGCAGTATGGGTTAAATCTCCTTCTTGCAGCATTTGCAGGAAATGGGTTTGCTACAATTGTGTTTATTTGTGTCCAGAATGTCTGTTTGCAAATTGAGGGTTTGTTAGGGTGTTAAAACCAAATTTTTTAAAATGAAACTGAAGGTAAATTTGTAAAATTATCTCGTAAGAGAAGTAATGTCTGGCATCCTGAGCGAACTGAAAAAGTTAAAGGTTCATGTCTTCCCCTTCAGTGACTTGTAAAACACTTTTATCGTCATTGCTTGGGACTAAAGATGATCCGGTCCTGCCTCTAGACAGCCAGCACTGTGTTTTGAGAGTTTATTAGTTTATTCTTATCCAGGTGTTTTCTAGAAAGGAAGAATCTTAGCTGTCTGTTTTTACAGAGAAAGGATAAATGACCTAGTGGTTTCGGTGCTACTTAGAATTCTTGTTCTGCAGCCGATTTCTTCTGACCAGGGACAGGTCACTTGCCATTTGACTTCACTTTGCCCTGCAAAGTACAAATAATTCCAAGCTCATATGCTACGCCCTAACTCAGTTCTGGCCAAATGAACTTTGTTTGCTTGTGCTTTTTTAGTATTAGGATAAATAGTTTTTAAGTCAGCAAATTTTGACAGACCAGACTAGAGATTGACTCAGTGCTTTGTTAAACAAGAACTGATGCATGCCTGTGTGTCAAACAGTCTTCTGAGTGGCGCAGAGAAGCTGCCTCTGTGCTGCTCATCAGGTGTCTTTAGCCAGAGAAGAAAATTCAACAGCTTCTTGCCACTCTCATGTTGTGATCTGATAGTTAAGTTATTTCTCCAGGTACGAGATTGTTTCTAATATGTGTCACCCTGCACAGTGATTCATATAATCCACAGCCCTTTCGCAGTGTTACTCCAAAGAGGGCGTCCTTTTGTGAAGCTGCAGCAGTAAATATGCAAGGACTTGAAACTATTCCTGGGTTAGCTCTTTGCCTCTGTCTCTTGCCTCACTACAATTGCAGCGCAGCTAAGTCTCTTTGCCAAGTGCTGCCCAAAAAAGTAGATGAGGAAATTTTCCCAACCATAGCAAGGGATAGAGAACATCGAGCACATTAATATCTTATGATAGAAGTAGACATCCAAATGAAATAGCTCTAATCAGCCATGTAAGTGCCTTTCAGTTTTACCATTTCCTGGAAAATGAAGTTACAGCAATAATGGGATGTCTTAGTGCAGGATGTCCTTAAAGTAGCCAGGAGATATTCCTTTGCTTATTTGCAATGGGTTATTTACGGACAGATTCTAGCCTTGGGTGCATACTGCTGCACAGCTTGAAATATCCATCGTGGCAGTTCTGCAAGCCTAGGCAAGCATGTTTCTTCTCAAGAGTGGTACTGGTAGCAGAGCGCACCATGTGTGCCAGGCTAGACTGCTCCTTGTACAAATTGTTGTCCAGTACCTTAATATGTCCATATTGATTGAGATTTGCCAGAGTAAACCTTGATTTTTCATTGTTTTCTGTCTGGACTGTGACACACTAATTTAGCTCACTGGCATTTCACAGGCTGCAAGCCAAAATATATTATGGTAATAAGAAGACATATCCACAGCATTTGAGACACTCCAGCGTCCCCTCTTTATATTATGCCCCTTCTGTAAACCTCTCAGAGTACTTGGAAAATTCAAATTATCATTTAGATAAGGGGAGTGAAAGGTGAGATATATTAGCACGGTTGCAGAAAAATACCAAGAAAGCTGATGCATTTCCCAACAGTGTGCCAAACCTGTTGATAAGGGGTAATCCTGGTGATAAGGGGTAGCCCAAAGAAAAGACCGGCACCACAGTCCTCTGCAGTTAGGAGACTCTGATTTGTGTCTTCACAGGGAAAAAGAGCAACAGAGAATTTATTCTTCAAACGCAGTTCTTAACAAGAATAAAACAGTAGCACAATCCTAAGATTCTTGAAGCCAGTGGCCACCTTTCCATTGACTTGATGGATGTTGGAACAGATTCAGATGTCTGCAAGGTAGCAATGATGTGTTTTAGTAATCTCAGGGGAAGACGCACTGGCTCATGCCAAGCCTGCAAATCTCAGCATTTCCTTCTCTTCTTCCCTTTTTTATGGAGTGTAATAACATGCAAATCTTCCCCACGGGATGACGAGATCCAAGCTGTCATGCCAGCTCGCATGCCAAGCATACCTCTCCCACAGGGAGTACTGGTTGCTGCACACTCAGACATCTTCCCACCAAAAAGTCACCTTTGCAGAAGGAGATAGTCCTAGATGAACCTACACCCAAGCCTGTCAGTGCCAATGGAAACTTGGTCTGTGACTTCAATAAAAGCAATATTTGGCTTTGTTTGCCATTTTAAGTTATGCAGCTAGGTAAACAAATTGGATTAAATGCCTGGTGATGTTCTGGAAATGGATCAAATGTTTGATTAGCTTCTGTGGTTCTGGATCAGGACTGTGCCAGATAGCTCTAATGAAGAAGTGGTGAGGGCTGCCCCAAGTAGGTTAGGTACAAAGGAGACAATGCTTTTCTCCCCAGTGTTTTTACTGAATAAAGTATAGGCTTGAATTTAAATGGCCAAAGGCTATCGTGAAGGGGTCTGCTTTGATGAACAAGGAAAAGGAAAGAATGTGATCAGGACTAATCTTAGGTAAGAACTGAACAGCAAAGAGGGGACACATAACATGTTGCAGCTAAACTCTAGATTTGAGACCCTGGAGATCTGGGAGCTATTTGTGACTCTAGCTCTAACAGACCAGCCTGGCTGGCATTTTGAAAGGAGGTAAAGCAGAAAGGTTTCTGACTCCCCTTGTTTTGGGCAGTTAAAACCTTCTTTGAAGACCTATAGCATTTGTGACTTTTCCCCACCAAAGAAAAATGTTGGGGGAGGTGATAACTTTTCACCTAACAGGCTTAAATGAAGATTGACTGCTTAGAGGTCTTTAGCTAGAAGCACTGTTGTTAGTACAACTGAATTAGGAAAGTAATGCTTGAAATTATGGCTGCAGATATTGTTGGGAATTTGTAGAACTGTGTAAACATGTCTCCTTCATTACACTCATCTACATCCATTACTGTGTAGTACTTGGCATTTATTTTCTTTTTTGCTGGAGATAACTCAATGAGTAGGTGCTCCATATCATACATGTAAAGACTCTCACAGTGGGTGCTGGCACAAGGCAGTTTCATGAGTAATAAACTTTGGTTATTAATGTCAAAAGGTACAAACAGTAAATTGAAGTCTCCTCTGTAAAAGGACTAGAGAATAACCTCAGTCAAGCACAGGCTGACACAATGATAAAACCAAGAGAAAGAAAAGGATCATGGCTGGGTGGAAAATATGAGAGTCACAGGCAGAGCAAGATGCCCTCTTTAGGCAAAGACGTTTAACATCTTGCCTCTATCAGCCAGTAAAATATTTTTTTGGATTGTTATTCCCAGGTGAGCTCCTCTTTGGGAAGTGACCAACTTCTCCAGCAAAGTGAAAAGTGCATAGAAGTGTGCAATTAATAGCTAATTTTTTTTTCTGTTCTGTGCCACTTGAGAATCTTACTTTGCTGCAGAAGATGGAAAAGGGAAGAAAAGTCCTGCTGGCTGTTGTCCATGTGACACTCCTGAGATATTAATGGCTGCTTCATTCACCATGCGCTGCCTCTGACACGTGCCTGTGTGTGGGAGACAGGGACAGCGCATTGATCCCCCCTATTAGGCTTCCTCCATCTGGTCACCTTTTCTGTTCTTTTAAGTACCCCTTTCCTTTGTAAGGGACTCCCCTCCATTACTGTAAGGTATTTTCACCCCTGCAGATGTTATTCCTCTATTTTAAAAACAATACAGAAGATCAGTTAACAGTATAAACCTGTGCAGTTCACACTTCCTTACATTACTGTGTTTCTTCTGGCTCACCTGCCTCATGAATGGGTCTCGGTGTGTAATGTCACAGCCAGTTCTTTTGCATTAGTGATGGGACAGAAGAGAGAAATACTGCTGGATAATTGCAGCTTCCAAGTAGGACAGTGTACAGCACATGCTGAGAAGGTTTCACACAGTTTAGGCCCAAGGCTGTAAACTGGTTATTCTAAAATAACCTGGCCTGACATTACTGCCTTCTGCAGCTCAACAGAATCAAGTGCGGTCATTGGTAATTAATGGGGAATGAGGCATTTGGTGATTTCAGTGTTTCTATATTTGTCTCAGGTTTTCAGATGAGAGGAGGACTACGGGAAACACAGAAATTGATTTTTCGAGCTGTTAATGTGGTTGTTAACAAAAGCAAACACAGAAGCTGAAGATCTCCAGTTGCAGTGCATAGATATTTGCTTGCCAAACACTGCATGCTCTGGGACAGAGCTCTTTTTGAAGGGGAATTTGTGACTTTTAGGTATTGCCCCTTTTTCACTTAGGCCAGAGAAGATCAGAAGCAGCTCCATGGACACTAATGTGCAATAGGCACTGGCTCATGCCAAGCCTGCAAATCCAGTGTTTGACTGCAGAGGTTTGGGTTGGTCAGGGGTGGGTTTCTATCCCGCAGGACAGTTTGCCAAGCAATGTTCAGCTTCCATTTTCATTGCAGTGGAGTGTATCTGTGCTGAGAGCCAGCATTAGTGTAAATGCATTTATTTAAGTGTCATGTGCTGAATATGTGCTGTGCAGAACTCTAAAGGCAGAGCTTTGTTACAGCTATTTAAACATATTCCAGAGCTAGCTTTCAAAGTTTTGTGCGTACATATTAGCTACAAACCTGTGCTTCTTCTTCCATTGTCCATGCAATTTCTGGGAAGATAAGCTTTCAGTCTGACCATTTGCTCTCATTTCTCTTTTCCAGGCTGTGAAGAGTTACTAAAAGATGTCCTGTCTCCTGAAAACTCTGGGCCTCGACACTACGAGCCACAGTATGTTGATTATTATTACCAGGTAAGAGAAGCACTAATTCTGTCTCATGTTAGTGTGCTGAGGAAGCCCCTGGAGTGATGTGTAGTCAGGTTGTTGTAAATGCTGCTGTTTTACTTGGCCTGTTGAGTCGTCCTTCGTAGGTTCATGACTGTTAGCAAGCCTTCCATACTGGTTTAAGCTGCATTTAACACAGGGTAGCTGTCAGCTGGTATGAGAGTATTTAAGATTTGGATAGCATCCCACTTACAAGCCTCAGTATTTGCTTGGCTGTGAAGGGAGACATCGTGTACAAGCTCGCAGGCACCACACAAGTGGAAAACACTGATTTTTATCTAATTAAATCAGTCAAACTTTGTAGGTGAACAAATCCTCAGAGACCTTCTGCAGATAATAAACAGGGACTCAACAGCTGTCGGGAAGCAGAAACAATACACCTTTGGTAACCTTGATATTATTTTGGCTGGTGGGTATAGAATATTTTCAAACCATTAAAGGTCTTCATCTGTATCCTTAATTTGACAGTGTCTATACAGTCTAACAAGGTCTACTTGTTTCTCCTTCATTTTGCTTTGGTTTTAATCACCTCCACCCATTTAAAGTCTTAAGATTAAAGGTACAGTTAGCATTGTACCTTCAGATAAGGATTGCATGTCAATGATGTTATGAGAGTGCAAGTGATCCTGAAATCAGTAGGGAAAGCATTTTACCTTCCGAGGTGATGAAGTGTGAGAACAATTCTCACATACTGAGGAAAGACACGTGATAAGCATGCTGGTGTTACAACACTTCATGGTGTTACACAAAATGGTGTCCACTGTTCATACAGAAAGTGTAGAGACATTTCCTTTACCTCAGTGCAGATGTCTGTCACAAGATGGAAGAAGCCCTCCATGACTGCAAACAGGAGGGCAGAATTTGGTCATAAACTTTCTTAATAAGGAAGACTTGTCTGGATTTATTGGCTCTTTTTGCTTGGAGAAAACGACAGGCTGGTTTTAGTATCTGAGCTGTGGCAGGCTGACACCACCACCACTCTGCTTGTTTCTAAAATGCTATTTTTTTGTAACTGATGACACAGATACCCACCATGCTGTTGCTTGGTTACCTTAATAGATATCATAAACCAAGCTCCCTGTTTTGCAATAGATGATAGAGGCTATAAAATGGAAAGCAGGCTCTCTGGAAACACTAGATGTTCCCCTATTGCTATGCAGACATTGCAGGCTGGTTCTGACATTCTTTGAAGGCAGGCAGCATGGGCGTTGGGTCTTTATTCCTCAGGGATTTCACATCTGCCGTCACCCAAAAATGTGCTGTGGAGAGCGCGTGAGATGGCTGCAAACTGTACCACTCCTGCCACCTATCCACCAGGACGGCCTGAGGGTGGGAGCTGCAGTTGCTAATCCTGATAGCGGCCGATGACTTTCCTGTTTGAGTTCTAGATTTGTGCCTCTGGGAGAGAAAGGGGTCAGAGGTTGACCCTTCCTGTTCAGAAAGAGTTGATCTGGCAGTGCTGCGTTGGAAGCCTTGCTGATCACTCCTGGATAGGGCTGCTGATGTCCACCAGCCATCCTGTATGGTCCCTGCAACGGTCAGCACCATTGCAGTTGGGTCCAGCCACTGTGTTTGCCCACTTTAATTGGGCCAATGCAGTTTTTTGTGCAGCCTCTGAGCAGAATCAGGTTCTTCCCCCCCTGCCCACAGGGCAGATCGGCTGTCGTGGTAAGGAGAGGACAGGAAACAGTGCACGTTTTTGTACACCCCATGCTTGTCCCACAGCTCCTCTGCACAGCTGCCCTCCAGAGGGGATCGTTTCATCTACAATCTCCAGGTCTTTCAGATGCAGTTTAGAAACTGTTCGCTAGATGTCAGTTAAAGACTGGGAAATGTCTGTGAACAGGTTCTGTACTTGCTTTAAGGATCCTCTACTATGGCAGAAGGTTAGAGTTTTAAATCTGATGAAACACAGGAGAACGGAGGCCCAGGTGTATTTGAGGTTATCACCATTGATGAGATTTGTTCCCAAGGAAGCACATACTGAAACCATATGAGCTCTCCTTGCGTCTCCCAGACCATACTGAGTGTGAATTCCTGGTGATGTAGGCAAGTTTATGGGCAGCTCCCAATGGCGCAAATGGTAGTTGCCTGTCTAATCTGATTTTCATCCCAGTATACCCTTTGCATTGTCTGTCTAATTCTCAGGTGCAATCAAATTCTCAAGCAGCAGAAGGATACATCTGCTGTGATGGCCCGAATAGATATTTTAAAAGGGAATGCATCTCTCTTATTCCGCTGAAGGGGTTGTACTTACACAGAGGCAGGTACTGAGCTGGTTCATTGTTATGCTGTCTCTGTATTCACGATGTGATTTAAGAGGAAAAGGAGATCTGTCCTTGGCACATGTTATTTCCCCTGCCCCCAGCTTTCACTTTTGCTTCCCCTCTCATGCGCCCACTCCCTGTATTGTAGCTTTCCGGAGCCCTAAGGCAGAAACCTAAAGAGGTGAAGGTAATGCCAAAAAGTGGGATGAAGTGTAAGGAGCCACAATAAGGTGCTGAACTCATCCAGCTGTTTATGTATCTCGAGTCAAATGGGGAAGAAGAAATTGCCAAGCCTCCAGCCTTTAATTGCAACCAACTGGAGGCAATGAATTTAAATTGATACATAAAATCCCCTGATACCAGGAGCTTGGGATATTTCATTTGACATTTTCTAATGGTCTGCTTTCACTTTTTTTTTTCTTCCTTCAGTGTAAACAAGCATGAAAGCTGACAAGCTTTTAATGTATCAAAACTTTGCCCAAAAAGGAGAAAAAAAATACTATTGTATATGCAATTTAAAATGCAAAGACCATTCCATGGAAGGTTTCTAATGGTCTATAATGAAAAGCTGTGTCAGTGATATTTCGGGTGAACTGAGAGCTCTTCCTTTGAGCTCAAGTCTGTTTAGGTGTGACATGCAGAAAGCAAAGAGCAGCGCACTGTTACTACAGGACTCTCAGATCAGTGGGAAGTCTCCCACCAACTTCCATCAGCATTGACTCATGCTGCAGAGAGTATGTTAGCACATGCAGAGAAAGCTGGTCCAAAGAAACTTAGGAGGATGGGGTTGCAGTTAGGTGTTAGCAGTTGTAGAGCCTCTCAGCTCCGGGACCTACAAATAAACCTTTCCCCTCTGTGTATGAATTCAGAGTCTGTTGATTAGGTTAAGGTCTGTATTGTGCTCCATTTGAGGCACTGCTTCAGTCAAGTGCTCTTTATTAGTATAATTTCTGTCTCTTAGACCCTTTAGAGAGATAATAGAAACACTCAGAATTTGCCAGAAGCCAATTTATAGATCCTGAATGCCTTTCGCGGTGTTTGCTGCTGTGGCCTCAACTCTTGTTTTGGCCCCAGTTTGAAGGGAGACAAAAGTCTCCCTAGTCCAGCGTGCAGGATTTGCTTTGTGGCAAGCATCTGGTAGCACTTCAGAGCCCTTGCATAGCCTTTTGGAGATGGTACCCAACAGAAAGTCCACAGCTGAAGTATGTGTATGAAAATCCAGACCCAGATTCAGCCAGCTCAAACAAAGCGAAGAGCCTGTGTCTAGTATTTCCGAATGGCTGGCTATGGGCCTTCCCGGGCACCTAGCCAGCAGGAGCGCTAGCCACAGGACTCAGAGGGAATTAGGCTGGCTGCATCTGCAGCTCCCTGGCTGAGATTTGCATTGCAGGCACTGAGCAGCAGTGACCTGGGTCTAGGTGCTCTTCTGTCTGAGCACCTAAGTTTGGGGAAATGGGAATCAGCAACAGGAAATGGGAATTCAGCTCTGCACCTGGCGCATTTTGGCTGTTCAGGTTTGAAGTGAGCCGGTATCTAGATCAGGGGATAGATGACAGAAGAGGAGGTTGAATGACAGATCTCAGAGCCTCTCGCCACCAATTAGCAGGGTACCTATTTGAGTAGCTGCTTATAGAATCATAGGGTTGGAAGGGACCTCTGGAGATCATCTCGTCCCAACCCTCTGCCAGAGCAGGGTCATCTTAGAGCAGGTTGCACAGGAATGTGTCCAGGCAGGTTTTGAATGTCTCCAGAGATGGAGACTCCACCACCTCTCTGGGCAGCCCGTTCCATGTGCTTATGAAGGGTCAGACTATGTATTTTTACATGTGAGTAATTGCCTTTTAATCTGAAATCAATGCCAAATGCTGTACATGCAAACCCAGTGGAAAAGCATATTGTAAGATAGAATAATATCAGGGTCCTTGTTTTAATCAAGGATATTTGTTTCTTATTAATTATCAGTGTATCGAGATGCTGATTTCCCTTTTTTTTGCTGTTGTCACCTATAAATAAGAGAGTGAATCTGCCTCTTAACAAGGTACAGGATGATTGCTGCATGTCAAAGAATGAGCTGCCGTTTCAGTCCTGTGTGTGTTCGCCTGCCTGCCAAGTGATTAATTACACTGTATGAACACCAGAAAAATTGTTGAAACATGACAAATAAATTGTGTTTGCCTCTGGGATGGAGCTGAGACTACTAACTGGTCTGCTGCTTTGAAAATATTTTCAGTAGCAATTAGGAGTCCCCCACTGGCTTCTGAAAAAAGTTTTTTCCCCACTAGCTTCTTGAGGATATCTGCTAACACCTGTGGCAGAACACAGGGGGCCTTTTGGCACTGGGAAAAGACTGTGATCCAAATGGGTTTTTCATTAGGCTGTGGAAGAACATAGTAGTCTGAGACACAGCTGGACTGAGGAAAGGTGAAGGGCCATTTGCATAGGTCTCCTTTGTCAGCCTGCAATTGCAGTTATTATCTCAGGTTGTGCTGTCTCTTGCTATTTATTGAAAAGCAAAGCCCAGGAAAGCATTGAATATTTTATTGAACTCAAACTTGCAGTTCCTTTTTCTTGTTGTTCCCACGTTAAATAAACCTCTCCTTTTTTTCCGCTGAGGGCATCCCTTTCACCGGTTGCAGTAATGCTAGTTTCCTAGTGAACAAACCCCTCTGGGTCACTTCAGCAGAGAGGAGCAAGCAAAGACATGACATCTTACCCGAGCTCAAGAAACATCTGCCCTATCACTTCTAGTTTCCCAGAAGCCTGTTCTGCCCAGTTTGGGGTGGTGTCCACCACTAAGACGTCGACAGTCAAGTAATACTACTAACCTGATACCACGAGTTAATGCAGATCTTTACTAAAGCAAGCACCACGCATCCTTCAGAGCTTGACTGCTGATGTATTTTTATCTTTGGTGCAGACCTAGCAGGGCTGAGCCCCTAACAAAGTGTCTTCCCCCGTAGCTTGCTCTGGGTCTGTGTAACCTTGCTGTACTGAGCTCACTCTTCCTTCTGGAAGCTGAAGCAAAGTTTGCGTGAAGGATGTCAGATCCAGTGGGGAAACTTCGGAGGGTCTGTAACCAGAATTTTTTGTATTTTTCACCTCATATATGCTGTGTTTTGAAGCAGTGGCTCCACCTTGACCATCAAGTCACCAGTGCTCTTGGGCAAAATGATTGACCTCATTTGTCAGGAGAGTTTTCTCAGTATTACTTTTCCTAACATTAAACCCAGGTGTTGCCTAACTGTTAACGCAAACGACATCTTTCCTCCTGCCTTCTGTGGTAGCATTGGCAGAGACACTCCTATCTTAGCAGAGGCAAAGCAGCTGAGGTGTTATTAAGTTGGAAATACTTTTCCAACCAAAGCAAAGAGAAAAAAACAGCCTACATGCTAAGGAGAAGCAATATTAAACACCACAAATTACAGCTTTCTTTTTTCTGTTTCTTATCAGCCTCCAGTTTTCTCCACCACCCACTCTCTGTAATTCTTGGCTCCCATTGTTTTTTCAGCTTTGCAGATGCTCAGTGTCTGCCTCGCGTGTGAAGACTTCCCTCCCTGTGCTTGAGACTCTTGGGGTGTTTGTGCTACACAACCATCAGCACAGTGCATGTTTGCAAATTGTTTCCCTTACCGAGCTGCTGGTGGGCTCTTCTGTCCTGCTGTCGCTGTGGGACCTGTGCTGTGATTACGAGCAGCTCATCCTGATATCTTTCCTCGGGAAGCTGGGAGAGAGGCTGCATCTTCATTCCCATAGTAGTCAAAACCTGGGACACGCATGACCCCCAGTACTTCAACTGGAGAGTGTTCTGGCTTGCGCCTCTCCCTCAGGTTTGCCAAGGGAAACAGAAGGTTCCCTGGACTCCCTGGTCTAGTCTAGAAGTCTGTTTTATATTTGGTGCTCCTAAATCTGCCAGATTCTCTTTCCTCTCAGCTTTTGCTGCATCCGCTGGGAAATGAGTACGCTCAACATCTCTAGGGATCTCCTTTTGGGAGGCCCAGCCTAGGGCTTGATCCCAGCCCCTGCTGAAATCAGCAGAAAGAATTCTCAGACCCTGGCAGGAGTTAGGTCAGCACCCTGGCTTCTTCCTGAGGTAGCTGTTGCCTGAATCCCTTGCTGGAGAGGCAGGGAAGAAAAACTTGATAAAGTTTGATAAAGCACAGCCATGCAGTCACAGAGAGAAAAAAGTTCATGTTCCTACGCAGGACTAGGCAGGATTATACACAGGCAACACACTGTCTACACCAGTGAGAAGTTTATTGTAACCTCTAAGGGCAACACTCTCAGCAATTCGTTTTTTCCTATTTTTTTTTCCAAGCATCAGAAAGCAACATTAACTACAACTGCTGAGAAATCCCCAGTGAACAGTTACCAAGAGCAATGAAGAGCACAGCGTGCCCCCATTTGGGAGTAATTTACGTGTAAATTGCCTGCTTTCACCTGGCAATATTCTGAATTATATTTTTTTATGTTTGAGCATACATGCAAAAATAAATGTCCTTGGTACAAAACACCTGCATAAAAATAATCTACCTCTCTGTCTGCTCGAGCTGATTACAAAATGCTGCCCTGAAGAACGGCTGTACAGAGAATGAACAGTTTTGCACTCGGGGCAAGGTAGGCATCTTCCAACAAAATAAATGCTGATTCCTCCAAAAGCAGCCATAAAAGAGATTGAGGATTATTTTCTTTTTCAAAACCAGTTTGAATTCTTGATTTGGTGGAACGTCATACACTGACATTTTTAAAGTGGAAATTACTTTTTTCCTGACTTATTTTTGCTTGGTTGTTCTATAAAACACATATAACAGAATACAAAAGAAGTGAAACACTCTGGCCTAGTCAAAAAATATTTCTTCCCTTTCTCAAAATGTGTTTTGGATTTTCATTTGAGAAAAATCTGAGGTTTTGACCTTCTCAGCCTGAGCTGGGCCAAGAAAATATTTTGAAATCTAAGAGCTCCCAGGCTGGGGGAAATGTTTTCCCACCCAGTTCGTGCCACAACACCCCAGTAGATGGGCTTTGCTCCTTCCAAATGCAGTCCCACTGTCTGAGGCCAGCAGGAGACTGCCCAGGGCTGGGGGGTGACCTGATAGAGATGTTGCTTGAGTTTCCGTAGCCCTCAGAAGAGAGTATTGCAGTGCAGTAGCATTTATTCAGATAGTGCCATCTTTTGGGGGTTGGGAAGCTGGGCTGAATTTGTGTATGTTAGTGTTTTTGCCCAAATTCTGCCAGTTAGCTGGTTTATATTTTAAGCACCTGCTCTTGCAGGTGAACCACTGGCCTCCTGTAATAGAAGCTTAAATCAACAGGGACCAAACATTATTCACTTCCCACAGGCACTTGTCTGGATCAAAATTTACCATTTCTTAGGGATATTTGGCTGGGTTGTTCGAAACAGGTGTAAGTGTGACTGCCCGGTTCAGCCATCCTTGCTGTCATTTGGCGATGGAGATGAAGTTCCAACCGTCCTGTCCTTCTAGGCATCTGTAGGAAAGTCGCCTTGTGCACTTGTATTTGCTGTTATCTATGACTCTGTTTTGAGTATTTATTTCTGTTCTGTGGCCCAGGTAGGGTTTTGTATAGCATTCAGAAACTTTACCATTTGAAAGCCTGTCACTCATCCCTGTGACAGAACCTCTGTTTAATAGGCATTTTCTGTCTCATCCCTATTCTTTCTTTCTGAGGCATTATCTTCAAGCTTTTAATCTGCTGGTTTTCTGACTAAGCACAGTTTTGGGGGTGGTTTTTCTGGAATTGTCGGTTGCCATGGCAAAATATTCCTCCCATCCTTGTATCTCCATGGATAAACCAGTTTAAGCTGTGGCTCTGTCTTTGGGTAGAGGCTTTGAAATGACTGAAAGCTAAAAGTTGGTCTTTTTCTATCAAGGAAGTCACACCGCTATTGATTTAAGCCTTCAGGTAAGTATGGCTTTGTGGTTTAGTCCTTTTTTGCATTTTGTTTGCTGTACTGAAAATCTGTCCACTTCAATTTGTCGTGTGTCTTGAATACAGCATTATTACCAACCTAAGCAAAAGAAATATTATGACCGCACTCACTGTGTCCTCTTCTCACATGAAAGAAATACAGCTGCTTGGTCAGAGGGTGGTGAATAAGTCTGGACTCCGATATACGGTCTTTGGGGAATCTGCAATAAAAGTAGCCATGTAAGAGGCAGTGCATGTAGCGTTTCGTGGGTTTCTTGACGCTTTTGTGAGAAGATGAGATGTCTTTGTCCTCCAGTTTGTAAACTTGAAACTTTTTCTTTCTTTGTTTGTTTTTAATTTTTTATTTCCTATTGTGCTTCTCATCTTTTCTCCTCACTGTTTGGGGAAATTTATGCTGCGTTTATGGAAGATTTTGGGACATAGTGTGTTCTTCTTGGGATATTTTCAGTAGTAAGGCTGCGAAACTGAAATATAGGAAATTTTTTTTGGAGTAAAAAAGTGTTGATTTAACTAGGTTTATCCTTTTTTGTTTGTTTGTTTTGTTTCATCAGAAGAAAGTTCCGTGAAGACCTGTAAAAGCTGGTTGATAAAGCCAAGATTCCAGGTTATTATGAAACTGTAGAGAGAAAGTCAACCACAAAGAGATGTCCTAGCTAAACAAAACCAGCGAAATCCCTCATTGCACAAGCAAACGAAAAGGATTTGACTGCTTCTTTTCTACTTTCTAGCCTCTCTGATCAAACTGAGAGCAGTGTATTTTCTTTGGAGGCAGCTTCTCTCAATTTTCAAAACAAGAGCTGCACATACTGCTAGGAATTTTCCCACTTACATGAAAAATACCCTCCATAGGTGACGTCTTACAGGAATAATTTCTGTCATGCAGCTGCTGCTATCCTGCCCACAGTATTTTAGGGTTCAAATATGTGATTTCAGGAGCCTCAAGCGTTGCCACCACAATGACCCACGCAGCCCATGAAATTGCCCGGTACTTTTCCTAGTTATGAAAGCTTTAGGATACCTTTCCCACTTCCTTACTCTTGCATTTCACACACAGACCTTGCAATTCCCACAGTCCCTGCAAAACTGCGTGGAATTTGGCCTACCCATTCGAGTGTCCTCCCCCACCAGGTTTGCCCAGCAGCGCTGAGAGCTGCCTCCCACCGTGGGAGACAACCGCAGCAAGGAGCCGCACGGGGGGGACTGCAGCACTGTCCTCTGTTGGAGTCTACAGAACTGTTTAAAATTAAACCATCGTACTCAGCTGGGCCCACAGAGCTAAAAATTAGATCTTGATTATCTTGTCTATTTTTAGAAGCTGGAGAAGAATCAAAACGTGATTTATTTATTTTTTTTACATGCTGCAGTGGAGAAAGTCTGTGCGGAGGCAGGCTTTTCCAGTCCTGTCACACATCTGGGCTGCAATAAGCAATTTGTAACTGATCAGGAAGAAAAAGTAGGCCAGCCTACAAAAGAGTATCTAGGAATTACTCCTGAGGGATTTGTGCTACTCTGCCTCCAGCAGCTGAAATAACAGCATGAAATTGCGATTAAAAATTAAAAAGAGATATGGGCTATTTGACCTTCTTTTAATCAGGGACACAGAGGCCCTGTCTAGAATAAAGATGCGGAGAAATGCAGCTTCTGTTGAGCAACTGCATGCCAAGAAGAGGCTGCTGAAGCCCATCCCAAGCTGCGTGGAACAGAGAGGTCATTTCTTTCCATTCGACATGGTCCCTGTAGAGCCTGGACCAGTTCTGGAGCTTTGTGTCCACTGGTGGGACAGTGCCAGCAGGTACGGGGACTGCCGCCTGCCAGGCAGGACTTAGAGTGAAACAGTCCTTGCTCCAAGAGCTACGGTCTAAACAGATGAGAAATAGGAAAGAAACTGACAACTGTTACATTTTCTAAGTTTACAGAAATCCAGGCAAGATTAATTAGGCCCCTGAGAGGCCTTGTTAATTAGGAATTTTGCTATTTGGCTCACCTTTTTACCCAGACTGTTATTGTGATTACGCAGTTGACTGTAGTATCAGTTGGCCATGAGATAGAGTAGCCTGTTTAGGCGGATATGTACGCTGGTTCTTAGCTTTGTTTTGGTACTTGGCATTATGATAAGTTACCAGCAAGGTTAAGTTGGAATAATAATGTAACCATGGCAATGTTGATACAGCATTGACGCAAATGGTGATGAGCTTTTTGGGCTGATGGTGCAAAACTGGCAGCCTGGTCACAAGCCGCCATGACTAGGAAGTGTTTGGAAAGGGAACACATAAAGTAGACATAGTAAGGTAAAAAAGGCATATCAAAAAGGGTTATTCCTTGGAGCTTTTCCCAGCCTGTGTAAATAGGACTGTGATAACAATTTGGCTTTGCAAGAGACTTTGGTTTGTTCTTAGCTGTGGAGCCTGAAAGTCTACAAGGAGACATCCCTAGTGTGAATCCTGTTCATTTGTTGCCTTTCTACATAAGTCTCTGGTCACTCGGCATGTTGTTTGGGGCAAAGGCTTTCTCAGTGTGTGTTTGCACAGCACCATGTAGAGCCAAAGCAGGATAATGAGGCGAGAAAGTTTGCAGGCTCTGCGCTCTTTCACAGATACACCCCAAATACATAGATCTGGTGTAAATATATTGTAGAGCTTTGTCCAGCCGTTTTTACAGAATAATGCAATACTTAGATAAAATTTTGCCCATGGTAGTAATTTATTCATAACATCTCATTTAAAATGGAGGGAATTTTTCAACTTATACATGCTGAATATGCTACTACCTTCTTCCAGCAGCACAGGGGACATGTTTGGATTGTTGTGGTCACAGACAGAGCAATAAACAGAACCTCCAGTATTGTTATATATTCTCCACAAGAAGTTTCCTATAGCCATAACTGTTCTGCATTTATTACTGGCATATGTATGTTGAAAAAATTACTGCTGTCTGTTACTCCAAGGAGTTTTTGATTACTGTGTCCTTGAAGGCTAATGTCATTGAGGAAGATTTGTTGGGGTAACCAGGGCACGTGTCTTTTATCAGGAGATGGACCATATGGTTACAATGCCCTAAGGCACACTCATGGAAAAATCTAGAGCATGGAAGATGGGAACCTGTCCAGAACGGGGAGGGGTGTTTAGGAACCACTAAGAACTGTTGGTCAGATTCTTAGATGGTGAAAATCAACCTAAGAGCGTGAAAGAAGCAAGCCTATGTTCCTGCTGAGGTTTTTTTCCCCCGCCATGTAAGCTTTTAATACTGTTACAGTAGTAACTTTTTTCATATATATGCCTCCTTTCAACTCTTACAGCTTCACCTTCACCAGGGTCCTCTTCTGTCTTTCAGAGTTTCAGAACTTAAAATGGTTTGTCATACCTAGATCTTTAAAAAGAGCTCTCTGCCACAAATCTCTACGTTTTAGACTAGTGTATTTCTTGGGATCTTGGTTCTACTGGCTTCTTGTTGCACATCTCAGAATAGGCCAATTTCATCAGCTTTTTTTCCTGTAGGAATTTCTGCTGTTTGGCCTGCTGGCTTAAAATTGTTGCAGTGTTTTCAACTGAATTTTCTCTCAGTGCCTTGTACAAGAGAGCTCACATCACGAGTGATCTGAGACTGAAGGAAGAACTGATGTCCAGCTTTCCCTTCATCCATTCACAGTGCAGAATAACCTCTGAGCAGAGTGTGTGTGCAAAACCGAGCTGTGCGCACTGAGGAGTTGGGTGTGCAGGGACAACTTATCTGAAATGTATATGTAGAAGGATTGCAGTAAAAAATGATGGAAAAAGGGAGCAGGAAGTGAATTCTCAAAAACCAGAGGAAAGTAAATCTAAGGCCACAAAAAGGAAGTAAAAGGTTGGGAGATTAAAGGAGAACCAATTGGGAGAAGTCTGAACAGTGATTAGAATAACTTGTCTTCTTCACCCACTACTTTTGGAGAATTGGATATTCTGCAAATGTTTATCTAGTATCCTCCAGTTATCCCAAAGGACTGCATGCACCGTACAGCATCTAGGCCAAATCTGGAAATCCTAATTGAATTATAAGTATTTACTGGGGTTAAATTTCCATCAGTAAACTTGGAGGAGAAATTTGGTCTGATAAATATGGAGCTGGTGGCTAAAATGAAAAATAAGTGGTCCTTATTTTTCTGGCGTTTTGTTGTTGTTTTGGTTTGTTTTTTCAATCCGTGCATGATAACAAAATAGAAACTGAGATGGTCAGAGATAATTTGCATCCTTTTTGTGATCAGCTTATCAGCAACAACCCAGAAATGTTAAATCCTGAGAATGCTGCGTCCCCTGTTCTGGAGTCTCTAGGCCTTGTCCAAGTGACATCAATCCTGCCTATAAAATAATGCAACTCTTTTGTGGGAGTGTGGGACGAGGCCTTTCCTGCCCGTGTGTCTGTGGAGTTGTATACGTGTTTTCAGAGCTCTGGATCCATGCATTTTCTACCTGCATGCTGTAGGTTTGGGTTTTTTTATCTCCGGAGTGCAGAGTGTGTCTATTGAAGAAAAGGCCCTGAGGATCTGGTTGGTATTCTCCCTCCCTTTTCAGCAGCACATTTGCTACATGCGTATGTGCTGCAAAAACCTGGGGCTCTAGACTGGTAACCAATGGACCCTCCAGCAGCATGGGATTTAGGCTTTAAGAGTTTGTGACATTCGTAGCTTAAACCAACAGTCTTTGCTTTGTTAAATTCTTGGCTTTTTAAATGAGCGGGCACAGATGTTTCCAAGGAAAGATTCGTGAGTTGCTATTAACCCTGTAGAAAAGTGAGGAGGGAGACCTAAATAATAAATGAAGTCAGTATTTCACTGCGTCTCTGAGATCTGATTTTTGTGGAAATGAGTAATGCACCGTATTTTGTGAAACTAATAGATAAATATTGCATTTCATAAATATTTGTTTGCCTCTGAACAACCATCCCTTTATGAATGACTCTTTGCAGGGTTTATCTAGCTGCAGGAGCTGCCACAGGTTCCTCATCTGGGAATCTGTCAGTTAAGAGAAAGAGTAAATCACTGGTTTTCTGTTTCTGCCTTATTTTGAAACTTCACTTAAAAATTTTCTGTTTGTCTCACTGCCAAGCCGATGGCGAGATATTACAGGAGAATTATAAAAGGAAGTTTTTTGCAGTAATTCAGAGTTTTCACCTGTTGCCTAGTATGATTCCTTGCCTATAAAGAAACTTTGAGTAAGACTTCTCAGATTACTGCACCACGACAAAACTTTGCAATCAGGCAACATCCTGTGTCACGTCGTGGTACTCGAATCAAAGGGGAAAGAGTTTGTACTCAGATACGGCAGAAGATGCCCTGCCAAGAGTGACTGATATCCTGCTAGTCTACACAGAAAAGTTTCAGCAGTGAAATGTCCTGAATAACACTGACCCATGTGCTTCATGAAGCAAAATCCTAGGGCTGGGGAAAGCCCTGGAGCACTTTCTCTGCAGTTATTGAAGATTACTATTTTTTCCCAGTGAAAAAAATTGTCAGAAGTTTCCTGACTTAGAGCCAGGGCATTACGTGCTGTGCTGCTGAGTGACATGCTTTTCCTCCAGCTTGTATGCAGTCTCATTACATCAAAAACCTTTACAGGAAGAGACAGTCTCTCTTGATTTTATTTGTATACCGCTCGTCATGTGGGGCTCTTCCTTTGCCTTTCCCCTGGGAGGACAGGACCACTTCATTTTGGAAGGAAGAGATGGGAAAGGGAAGAAACCAGCACTATTAGGAATATGTCAATATTTACTGTACCAAATGTTCATATTTTTTGACTTGGATACTTGCATTCTGTATAGACTCGCCTTTATGTGCAATGTCTTCTTTCTTATGAGGGAACCAATACTCGGGAGAGGAAGGACCCTTCTGAATCGTCTCCCAGGAGCTCACACTGCGTTAGGAAATCCTGCCCTCTCTGCTCTGGGCTCATCTCTGTTAGCACAGCTCCCTGGGACTGGCTTGTGCAGGTCCACTTGGGGAGGCACAACATCCTTTCCCCAGGACACGCTTTCCAGTAGGCTGGGGCTGGCTTCGCACTCCTGCTGCTTCCACAAGAGCCAGTGGGTAACAAGAACCACATGGACCACACGCGTTTCTGTTTCCTGAGGTAATTCACCATCTGTAACTGCTTCTTAGATTACGTGGGGTCCCAAAGCTTCCCACAAGCTGATAACTCCTCACTGTCTCACAGCACCTCTTTTCTCATGGCACCTAAACACTTCCATATTGAACATGATTAATTAGAAGGGAGAGGTGAGTGTCAAGGGCTGGGATCAGTCTTTAAGAGTAGTTCAGTATTTTGACCAGATTATGGAAATAGAATATGAAAGGTAACTGGAGATAGTTTACTTCCTGCTGAAATGGTAGAGAAAGCCACATCACATTTAGTGCTCTTTGCAGGACACAGGGCACTGCCGGCCCCTAGCTGGGCTCGCCCTGAGTCATGGAGTGTCTTGGTTTTGCATGGATGTTTCCAGCCTGCGCTGCTAGTTTCCATGCAGCTGCTCCAGGGGAATCTTCTTCGTTGGCTTCGTTTCCTTCTAATACTGTATATTCAGAAGTGTCTGTACAGCACCAGGGCCATTGACAATACTGCTGATTACTTCACATCACTGTTTAATTAGGATGAAAGGCAGGGGATGAGCAGTTGGAGATTTTACACTTGAGAAAGAAATTGATTTATGGAACAATCAGTCTGTTGGCTCTGGCAGGCTTTTCTTTAAAAGGCAAGAAAAGTATTCTTGTCACTTTTGGGTTGATCTAAATCAAGGAGCTTGTGCAAAATTATTCTTCTCAGCCTGTGATTGCAGATACCTAACAATAGGGCAGAAACTGATCCTCTGTTAAATTCTGCGTGGTACCTTGGGAGTGAGGTAGGGAGCCCAGGCCCTCTGTGAGCCTGGAGTTCACAATGCCTTGGTGGGACTCCATTGAAAGGCCTTGCCTGGGCTGTACCTTTTCAGTCAGAGGACTGTTCGTGCTATAGCAAGGAATTTCTATTCTTTTGCCAGTGTAGAATTGCCTGGGAATTATAACTGATCTTATTTTAAAGGCGGCTATGGTATGTATGTACGTGCTGTGCTCCCCCATTACTTGTATAAAAGTGAAAATTGCCCAAAAGCAGTAGAACATCAATGTGATGGTGCCTCAGAAAGGTCTTGGTAGTGCTAATATTGTCACAACTTTGCCCACACTCGTGGGCTTTGTTGGACAGCTATATGTTTCTCCTAAAGCTGGGAGTTTTCCCTGCGGCATTCTGAAAAAATGTGATGGGAATTGAAAAAGGTATCTTGCCTCCTACAACAAATTTGCACCTGCTGTTCCCGGCTCCACGTCTAGGGCCCACCATCATCCAGTCTAGCGTCATCACACCCAGCTTTTGCCAGGCTGCCAACAGCCCATATGCAAGGGGTGGCCTCTGCTGTCTGAGACAAAATGTCTTTCAGATCTTCCTCACAGTTAAGCTGAACCAGAAGTTATGTTTTTCCTGGTATGTCTGCATTTGTCAAGGAAACTTCTCTATGGTTATATTTATACTCTTATCCATGAAGGGACTGTAACAGAAACAAAAGACTGTTTGCTGTGACTCTCTGAGACGGCTGCATCACTCATTGCTCTGGAATTCCTGTGGGGAACTATAGGTTCGGCTCAACTATAGCTGAGTTGCCTTCTCTTCCAATTTCTGTAGCTAGAAAGGGATGTATTTCTGTGACCAGGATGGAGAGATTGATACAAATACTTGGCTGGTGAACATTTGTCAAATGAGAAAAACGAACTCTAACTTCCCTGTTAATGAAAGGTGTACTTTGAGGGACTCTACAATGCTAAACACAGGACCAGGAGAGAAAACAGATGAATTCATTTTCCTATTGCTACAAACCTCCTGTGATTTTTGGGCAGGGCAGCTGAACCATGCCGTGTCGTCCTCCCTATCAGTTAAATAAGGATAAAACTATTAGTTCTGGCTATTTGGATGGCAAGCTGGCAGAGCACATTCCCCTGTCTGTATGTGCCAGCTGTGCTGAGCAGAATAGCCCCCTCCTCTTATCTGTTGACCGGCTCCAGGGAACGATCTGTGTATTAACACATTGTGCCCCACAGCCTGAGAACAGCAGCCACATCCCTCAGCAAACAACTCCAAAAGGGCTTGACAGTTAAATAATTCCCTCTGCTGCCTTGCTTTTAAGAAATGAAGTGAAACTTAAATGGGAGTTCTGCAAAGTTTGATAGCCCTTCCACTCTGCTGGCATCATTCACGGTGGGTGTTCAAGCTTCCAGCCTAATGGGGATTTGTGAGAAGGCATCAACTCAGAAAAAGTGTCAACAGCATCACAGGTCAGACAAGGACATATTATTATGCACCTTTGAAAACACAGCCAGACTTCACATCTCAGCCCAGCATGCAGCAATCATTAGTCACCCTGCATAATCCTCTTGACCTATTTTTTTTTTCCTTTCACAGTGGTCACATTTGAAAATATTGTCTAGAGCCGGTTGGGCTCACACAAAGTTGTTAATTGGGAGCTGTCTGGCTAAGGGGTAACGCAGAGGCAAAGTTCAACACAGTGTGCTCAGCGCCTGGGCTGCAATGTTGAGCATTCCCAGGGAGGTGATGGCCAGGAGGCCTTGTAGCACTAGTATGCCCAGGGATGTGATTCCTGTTGCTTCCATAGCTGCTGGGGACCTGGGCACTTTGGTTTATCTGGAATTAGGATTTTACAGGATCTGGCCTGGCAGAAGGATTTGAATGTGAGAAGCACTAATGGCATTTACATATGGGAGGAGGAAAACTCTAGGTGGAACAATGGATCAGCCCACGAGAGACTGCCAACACATCTCCATCCCAGAGAGCTGGGTGAGCATGGCCTTTGTCATTAGGGAATTTTTAAAGAGGTTGCCACCCTGGTTGCTTCCCCCTAAGGTTGGTGCAAAAGATCTGCAAAGCAGCACAGTTCAGGCTCTGTGCACTGAGGCTGTCACTCACTGTCATCTTACAGTAGGCTGCTCCCAGTTATCCTGGAGGAACCAAGTGTAGGGTGGCCCTACACAGGTGGTGAGATGTGGAAATGATCTGCAAACTTGGTACAGAGGCTTGTTACTTCTGAGAGATTTATTCTGCCTACGATATATCTGTTAAATTGTGGGAGGTGGCGGCCACAGATATGTAGATGAAGGAATTAGCATAAAAACTATCTACAATACTTATTCCATTATTATACTATCAAAGTGCTTCATAGGCTCTAATGAATTCATCTTACAGCTTCTCTGGGAGCTAGGAAATTGTTATTCATCCCAAGTTTGAAGAAGATAAATTGAGCTGTTCAGTGATAAGGCCCAGGTAGGTGGCAGAGTCAGATTGGTTTCCAGAAGAGCCAGGAGACTACATACCACTGAGGTCATGGGAAATGCCCATCACCGAGTGGGAACCTGTGCCTATGTCTCAGCTGGTGCCCTGTCTGGTAGCCCAACTTTTATATCTGAGCATATATAACATTCAGCAGTACTTTTGTACATGTAGGTAGAATTGGATACTAAATTTCACAGGCTAATAATTTTCCGGCATGCTTTTCCTCGTTTCTCTGTCTGCAAAGCCCACTCAAATAAAAGGCAGAGTGCAAAGCAGGGCTGCTTTGCCTCAACCAGGGAAAAGATCAGAGCGCTGGTTGTGATGGTGCTGAAGGTGTATGCCTTGCTTCCTTACCTATACTAGTTTATGAAGGTGCTAGCCTAGCAAGATTAGTAGGTGTCAAATCTATCTACTTTATAAAAACAGTCAAGGGCAGCATTAGAAGTTTGGTGCACCCTTGTACAAACAGGCATGTTCTAACTAATTAGGTCAGGCTGTATTCTGCTAGAAGGAGCTAGTGTTGGAAATCTTGCCTCTCCCTGTCATATCAGCCTTCCTGCCTTTTCCCGATGTCTCAGGGGCCAGAGGTATATGTGTTGTTACCCTCTGGCCCCTGCAGGCATCTATAAAAATTTGCATACTTGGTTTGGAGCTGATGGTCATGAAGTGTGGTGCCTACACTGCAATATACAGGTGGTCAGGAATTGCTTCTCTCCCAGAGTAAGGTTGTGTGCTTGTGGTCAGGAGTGGAGCATTCAGTGTGTTTGAGGGATGGTGCAGGTGGGATCTTACTTGGGTTTTGCTCTCTGTGAAGCTGTTTTCTTGTCTGATTTTGACCTGCTGTGACAGGGCTGGGCTGTGTCTGTCTGCCCTGCGTATTAAATCCCTGGGTACTGAGTGCTACTGTCTGTGTGCTCTTTTGCTGTCCATTTCTGTAGGGATTTAGGGCAGAAGTGCTTTATGCTGCCGTCATCATCTTGTAAGGAGCAAAGAAGAAATACAGTGTATTCCCTAGATGCCAGGATAATCGTATCTTGACAGCATACTAATTAATCATCTCATAATCAGGTAATTATTTCCCATGTAGCTGTCTAATTACCATTTAGTAGCTCAGACTTCAGCCTGCAAATAGCTAATATTCTTAAGCGAGGCTTTCAAAAGGAGAGGAACACAGTGGGCCATGAATCCTGGTGTAACTCCTCTGTCTTCTTTGAATTACTCCTGGGATTAATTTGGTCTGCCAGTTCTTTTAGTCTACTGAGCCACACAGCAGCCCTAATTATTGCCATATTGGCAACAAGAAGAGTACAACCAACTCCACTGCTCAGTGTAATGGACTTAGCTGCTGTACTGCATCTGTTAATGTGCTCAGAAGTACATCCATATGTTGGCTCCCCATGAGCTCTTACTAACCTAGCAGATTATAAACTAACAAGATTGAGCCATACTTTTGGGATCAATATACAAGAGGCTCTTAAAGACAACGTTATATATTAGAGCATGTTGAATCTCGGTGGTAGAGGAGAGATTTACTTGTAAGTCCAGACCGCAAAGATACAAATTACAAACTACAGTCAAAGTTTACTTAGCATTCATACCTTGAGTGTGTTTTCACCTCTACCTCTAGCTGGTTTACTTGTGCTTTAGTTAGTTTTCCCATTGTTTGTGATGTGTCTTGAGTGTGTGTGTGTGTACGCATGTGAGTTCCACTTACATCCATCAAAAAATTTAGACTCATTCAAAAATTTTAGCCACATTTGGAAGAGAGGCAGGAACCTCAACAATATTAAACTCTTCTGTTTTATAAAAATAGACTTTTGTATGGGTATAGTTAAAGCAAGACAGGCCTTCATTCATGTGACTTTACCAGTGTAAAAATGATTTAATACATCGACATTGTTCCCATATGTGAAAGAAATCAGTGTAGGCTGATACAAGGCACTTTCCCACTTGTGGAGCTGCCTCTTGGGCTTGTAACGTTATTTAGGCGTGTGTATTTTGGGCTGTTGTTAACGATGTCCCACAATATCTGTGTCATAAAACTAATCCTTAAGACATCAGAGTCCAGCTTAAATCCATCAAAGTCCAGCGGAGTCCAGCATACGAACACCTACCACAATGTTGGCCGTGGACACATGGATGAGTTAATATTTCCCATTTTTTTAAAGCTATGTGACCCTAACAAAGAGGTAACTTCATGTCTCGGTGTCAGATTTACCCCAGACGAATTGCGGCAATTGTCTCATGCTTTTTAGTGCTCAGTTGTACCCAGCTGCCTCTGTATGTATTTGCTACGTGTTTACACCTTCAGCTTCGCATCTCTATTCATGTGTCCAGACCATCAGACCTTTGCCCAGGCCCAGCCTCAGGATGGCCTTGCAAACACTCTGAGGAACTGGAGTGTGTTTGATTTTCCTTGGCTTGTTTTCTTTCCTTTATCTAGCTTCATTGTGATAAAGACTGCTGTTGTTGACCTCAGAAGTACTCTGATGGTGGAGGACACAAAAGCAGGAGCGATGTGCAAGCACCGCTCTCAATAGCTGGCCTCATGGAGCTTCTCCCAAGAGAAGCCAAGAGGAGGGAAACAGAGACCACATAAATAGGGACTCTCCAAGAACATGTGCTGAAAGAAAAGCAGCTAAAAATAGTCTCTAAGGCAAAATGTGAATCATCTGGAGAGTAAAGAGAAAAAGTTTCTGCAAGAAAATCCTGAAAGGAGGAAGCCGTGTTTTCAGAAGCAATCACACAAGCTGGAAGCAAATAAAGTATTCCTATGAAAAACTGCCACCTCCAACATGTGTTGTTGGGGAGACTTCATATCCTTCCCTGGGTTTGCCTTCTCGAGTTACACTGGGGCTCAATCTCATTCTCATTGGTGCAGTTTTCAGTTAAGTCTCTCTCAGGATGGGATTTTTTTCCAGATTTTGATCATGTTTCAAGAACTGGAGCTCCAGCGAGTGGAATCAGGCTGTAATTTCTCTCTTCATCCATGGTCAGGCAGTTCCCAGAAACATGGCAAGGTGGTAAAACTCTAGGTTTTTCCCTTTGTACCCCTTCTCCCAGTGCAAATGCTTATCCCTTCCTGTCTTCCCTCTGCCATTCATTCTTCCTGTTTTTGCTGGCTATAATCTGATGCTGTGGGTTACCAGAGCTATTTCCAATGCAACACGTTTAATCCGAAATTGAAAAGTCTTTGTGAGCTGAGGCCTCAGTGTCATGTGGTGAATATCTTAGATGCAGAAAGGGATCGAGGTGGCTTCGTAGTTACCAGCAGTTAACACAATCTATTGTGGTTTATTTAATTGCCATTTATACATGTCTTTGTATCTCCTACTAGGAAAAAGTGCAATCTAGAAATAAGATAGCTTATAAATAGCTGTAGTTTTGCTGTAGCACCAGGAGAAACTTCAGCTATAGTGCAGCTATAGTGTGTTCTGACAGGCATTGAGGAGGCAGATTGAAGCCTTTCTGCTATACAATGCTGGGCTACAAAAGCAGCATTAGGGCGAGCAGCCCTTGCTAGGCGGGAGTAGCTGATCGCAGATGCATGCCCTAGCGGTGCCTTGGCTTTCCAGAGCAGCACACATCACGCACAGCTGCCCCAGGAAGTAGCAGGAGGAGATGTGGTCCCACGGCCACACTGCTGTGCCAGAACCAGGGACTGACCTGTCACACAGCTGCGGGAGGAAGCCTGGGCCTTCAGACACTGCTGCCACCAGGCCCTCACCGCCGCAGTCCAGCTTGGTGTGATTTTTCTCTGGGTATCTTTCAACTTCTCTTTCTTGTGATGGCATTTGTAGCTGAGGCACTGGATAGAGTGCTAAGTCACACGGTAAAGCTGTTTTCCGTCAAAGTTAAAATGTCCGCTTTTGACAGCGTTTTGGCTCAGGAGAAAGGAAATTATGTCTAAATTTCAAAGTGTCTCATTTTGATATCCTTCAGACTAGAGAGTGTCAATTTCATTTTGAGTGGATTTTTAACAAATTTGTTTAATTGCATAAACATTTAAGAAAATGATTGACACCGTTTTAAAAAAAAAATCTTTTAGTGAGAATTTTAACAATTTCTTTTCATTCTTTTCAAGAGTATCTGAATTCCCCTCTCATCGTTCCTACTTCCAGCCCAAGGCTGGTGAAAGACAGGGCAGCTATCCAGTAAAGCAATCTAGGAATATAGCAGGAACTATATTTCATCAGAAATTGTTCTTTTCCATTCAGAAGAAGAATGGCTAATGCGTGGCGCTTTGCTACTAGCTGTTAACAATGCTCTTAGTTTTTCCTGATGTGTTTAGAAGAATGCGACAAGAGCCCCAAGACATCTTCTAACAAAGAAACGTATCACTTGGCATTTTTACAGAGAACTGAGGCTTTTCTGGGTTACACATGTCAAAGCTAAGTAGTGGGTGTAACTTCCATTACCTACCAGAGAGGAAACAGAAGGAAACAGTCTGATAAAATCGTAGTGTTTTATTAGGCAAATTTTCCCATGTAAGGCTAAAAAATTGCTGCCTGCTGAATTTATTCCAGACTTCAGACCTGCTTTTTAAAAAGCTTAAAGTATGAACAGATAAGGAGTTAATTTACCTTCTCAGTTTAGACCTTCTGAAAGATTAATGGAAATTGTGAGTGGGAGAGATACATTTTTAATCATGCTCGGCTTATTTAATTGTAGTAATCTTTGCCAGCCTTTGCTGTGGAGCGTAGAGCCCTTCCCTCGCCATTTGCACTGCGTACCCCAGGCACATCCTAACTCTGTGGGAGAACTGGCTTCATGCCCTGCCCTGTAGCCTCCAGGTCTTGGGAGAAAGGACCCTGAGCTGCAGCAATCTCCATCATTGCTCTTGTTCTAGGCTGTGGGGACACTCTTGATGCCAGCCCTGGTGCAGAGCTGAGCAGACCCATCCTCCAGCTCAGCCTGAAACTGCAGTCCTGCAGTGGGGCTTTCAAATATAGAGTGAAATTTCTTTATGTTGGGGTATGTCCAGGCAACCTCCAAATGGAGAGGCACTGAATTAAGAAGCTATACAGGTGTCGTGGTTTAACCCCAGCCTGCAGGCAGGACCACACAGCCGCTCACGCAGTTCTCCCCCTTCCCCTAGAAGGGCGGGGAGAAGAGAAGGAGGAAAGGAAGGGAAAGTCAAAAAACCCAAAACCTCTGGGTTGAGATAAAGACAGTTTAATAGAAACAATAACAGGAAAGGAAAATAACAATTATAATGACACAAGTACACTCTCACAGCCCGGTAAATTAGCACCATCCAGAGCAGCGATTGCAGATTCCCCCAGCTTCCCCCAGCCAACCCTCAGTTATATACTGAGCATGACCTCTATGGTATGGAATATTCCATTGGGAATTCCAGTGTTCTGTCTATGCCCCTTCTCAGCTTCTACGGGAAGCTGAAAAGAGTCCTTGAAAAATATAAATATCGCTTAGCAACAACTAGAACAATATGCATTATTGACATTCATTTCACAGCAATCACTAGAAAAAAAATTAATTCTTTCCCAGCTGAAAACAGGACAACAGGCCTACTATATTGCGAAATATTTTGGAGAGGGGGCTACATCACGCCCAGCCATGCTGTAATTTGACCTAAAGGCTGAGCCTCGGCTGCTTGAGCGTGATGTGCCTTCAGCATCTGTGTGTAAAGAACATGAACTGTCTCAAGTGTCTCACTCCCTGGGGTGTCGATAACTAGTGTTATTAACAATGATCATATTATTTGGTGAACTATTCATACTTTTGAGCTGAATGATGAAGCTGGTTGAAGGCTGCACACCCCAGAGCTCAATGCAAATGCATTTCCAGCAGCAGGCAGAGGCGCGGTTTATTCTTTTCCTTCCAAAATGCATCTCTGGGAGCATAAAGAAGTGTGAAAACCCATATGCAAAACCAGAGTTATCTTCCCTCGGTACTTCCTTGACCTTATTGCATCTTTTTGCTTCCCACCCTCCTTTAAAACACTGTTATTTGAAATCAGAAACTGAGGCCCTACTGGGAAGATATATTCAACTGGTTTACTTTAGCCACACTACACGTGGTCTTGTATGTGGAGTTCATTTTAAGTTACTTACATACACATAATGGGAACTGTAAAAGGAACGAAGAGGTTTAAAGTATATCCTCCCTGAAAACTCAAATCTTTTAAAGGTTTGACCCTTCCCACTTTGAGCAATGCTCATCATTAAAATTAAGGGTCCATAAATTTCCATTATTGCAGAAATCTGAATATTAGAAGTTCATCTAGTTCATGATTAACTAATAGGAAAGGGCAGGAAATGTTTTTTTCTGTACCATTAAAGATTGAAAGATAGTGAAAAATGTTGCCTGTCCTAACTTAAGAAGTCATTATCAGAACTGTTTTTGATCCACAGAAAAAAACCCCAAAATATAAAAATAATCTGTCAGATCAGTCATCCTGATAATTTTGAAATGCTTTGATCTGACTTCCATATTGTAAGCATTTTTACTGTAATCAACTTACCTGTAGAAACAAAGATTAATGTTGATTAAGGAAGCTGGAGTGCATTCAGGATCAGCTGCAATATAGAAGCAATGGAAAATGTGATTCTTAAATGTCTAATTCATCTCTTCTGGTTTTGCACAGGCTTCCATGACCTCTGTGAACCTCTTACATCTTAACACCAAGATATAGAATAGCCATTAACACAATTAACACATTATGAAAGGAACAACAAATTCAAAAGCCCAAAATGACACCTGTTCTACTGGTTTGAGAAGTGGTATTTTTGCATATAGGCAGTTTGGCTTCTGCTGCACTTCAGACTTTTGTTTTCGTTTCATCTGGCTATTTTTTGCTCTGTGCAGCATCATGTATCTTGTATTTTGGACAGTGAGATCTTTGGGATAGACCTTGTGAATTTGTACCAGCATCTGGCATCATGAGACCTGGCTGTCTAGGATCTGATGCCATAGTGCAAAAGTTTATTCACGTGTGTTACTGCAGCAGCTGGTTTTATGAATTCCCTGTGTTTCTAGATATCAAGAATCTTGCAACTGCAGGTCATAAAATTTTGGCATAGCACATTCTTATAGTTGTTCAGAAATAACCGATCCCACTGCAGACTTCAGCATCAAACCTGACCACAGACTTCAGTCCTGCCATTGTTTCTGTCATCTCCTCTGAGCAGCTCAAAGCAGAGTGGTGAGAAAGAAAATTTATTTGTTTCAGAAGTAAGACTAATGTAGACAGCTTGTTACAATTCCAGATAGAAAATGTTTTGTTAATAAGCAATATTTCAAACTGCTGAAAGCACTGCATGGAAGTTTAGCTTTACCTGAATCAAAGAAAATGATGCTGTTTGCAGGTCTGTGTGATGCCCGTGGCTGTGCTGATGCTGTGGCTGTGCTGGAAGCTCCTGTTGAAAGGAGCATTTGATTAGGAATGCCTGAGCCAGGGTGAGATCTGGAGGCTTTGGAGTCTGCCCCGGGTGTCTTGGCAACGATACACAGCTGAGAGCCCTCATCAGCACAGACACAGAGTGTGTCCCAGGTCTGGCTTCACATCCCCCTTGTGCGAAGACAGGAAAGAAAACTTTGCTGCTACCAAGACGGGCTTAGAGACTCCGCAATTCCCTATAGAGACTTCCACAGCCATTCTCAGTAAGTATAACTTTAAATTAAGGAATGATAAATTTTCTTCCCCCAGAAGGCACCTTTTGCTAAGTGTGCTGTCGATCAGGGATGTAAATCAGGCTAAAAGCCAGAGTTAAAACATATAGAACTCTGCTTTCAATTACTGTGAAACTGCTCTAACTAGCTATTAACTGAATGGTATGAGATTGAAGGAGATGAGTCTTAGAAAACCTTACAGATCGGGAAAGCAGAGCCTGACCCTTCCCCCTTTGTCAGCGTTTTCTTTTCAGGAGCGAGCTTGCTGCATTGTGCGCGCTGTGCTACCTACAGCAAAGCTGTCTGCATGAGAGCCGGGACAGCCTCCCCAGAGTCCTGTGTTCCTTTTGTGGGCTCTGCAGATCCTTTCTTGCACTGCTGATGCAACAGGGTAGCCCGGCGGTGTGCGGGCAGCAAGCCATTTCACTCCTTATGCACCAAAGACAGATATTATGATAAAGCAGTGTTGTTTTCAGGCTGAGAACTTCATCTGGGCTGGACTGTATTTTCTAAGATGTCTGTTTTCTTACACAGAACTAAAATGTGCAGTGAGCTCTTGTTCCCTGCAAGCTTTTCCGCTTTCTGAAGTGTTTGTGTTTGCTTTTAATGGAGTACAAAGTGACTGTGGAAATACAGGCCCTGCAGAGGTGTCCCAAACCAGAGGAGAGGGCATGGTTGTGGTTGTACGACTAGTTTAGGATAGGGGTGCCTGAATTCATCTCTAGTCTCTGTCACAGTGTTTCAGTATGACCTCGGGGAAAGAGCTAATCTCCCTGTGCCACTGTTGAAGCAGGCCCCCCCACAGCCTTCTCTCTCTCCCTGGCGTGTGTCATGCCCGCGTGGGTTGGACGCGGGGTGGGCAGGCATGACTGGCTGGTTCCGTGCTCATAGCAACCTCTTCCCATGCCTTTGGTGTAAACAGCACTCACTGCAGGTATGTCTGCACTCCTGGTTCAGGCATTTCAGGGCAGAGTCGGTGGAGCATCCTGTGAAGAAGCATATTCGTATGAAGGATGTGTTAGTGTACAGCGAGGGACTTGCAGGCTCAGCGGAGGGCTGGGCTGGCGGCGCTCCCTGCAGGGGCTAGCCGTGGTCCTCTAAGGAAAGGCTGGGGCAGTGGCGTGGCTCCCTCATCTGCAGTTCTTTCACAGCTCAGTTGCCTAAAACTATATCCTCAGGAAAGCAGCTTGCAGCAATGCGGAGAGCCCATGCGGCTTCTGTGCCAGTGACTCATGGAGCTGCCTGCGAGATGAGTGTATCTGCTCGTCATTCAGCGAGGGCCAGGGACCGCTCTGTGCCACCCATCCTGATACGGCAGCACTTCTCAGCAGCTCCTTTTGTGATGATGAAGGAGATTAGTCACAGAATACAGTGAGTGAAGAATTCAGACCTGCTCCTTTGGGAATAGTGAACGCTGCAGTGGGAGGAAGAGAAGGCAGGACTCGATTTATCGATGCTCTTTGATCGGGCAATTGTACAAATGCTTTTTGTGGGGAAGACTGTGAGTTTAAAGAAACTTAGTTCAAAGGCTTCACACATCTGTGGTAACAGCTGATGGTCGGGGCAGATCCTTGTAGCTTTGGTTCCTTGTTTGAATGAATGAATCAAGTAGGGGCTGTCGTACTTGAATGGTGGCCAGATGAGACTGCTGCACCTCATCAGCTCTCGGCTGTCCAGAACTGCTCACAGCAGGGTGTCTGTGGGAAGCCAGCTGTGGCTCAGTCTGTAACCGCTCTGGCTGAAAAGTGACAAGGATTTGGCTGGTCCCGCTCTTCTCCACTTCCAGTATCATTTGCGAGATACCAGACCAGAATCTTGCCATTTAAATCAGCAGAGCTCACTGGAGTCAGTGCTGGGATGGTACATCCAAGTTAAAAGTCTGGCCTGTCATTGTTTAAGAAATAATATAACAGCTGTGGCCAGTAAGAGGTGTGTCCCTTTACTCCCTTGGGCGGAGGGTGGTTCAGGTGGTGTATGGGGAACTCCTTGTGTGTGGGGTGTTATGGATTAGATGGTTTGGGCTTTCAGGGCCTCCTGCCTTGGAGGGACGCTATGTCTGTGCGCTCTATGGCGGCATCCCTGTGAATATTCCTAATAACTCCCTTGCAGCCTCTTGTGATGACCTCAAGAGTATAGCACTGTTTGGTTTTGGGTTGCTGGACCTGTTCCCACAGAGAACTGCTATGTGTCACCCAAGTTACCTGTGCACGTGAACTGTGCTCTTCCTGGCTTAGAGGTGCCAGTTGCCTCTGAACTGTGCTTCTGCCATGACTGATGGGGAATCATTCTGGGAAAGATGCATAATAGATCACATCCTTATCATGTCTTGGCCCAATTCACTGTAATACTTGTTTCCTACAAGGCTGCTTAGGGATTCCTAACCCATTTTTTTCCCCTTAGAGGAAAATGTGATATTTTAGTAACAGAAACCAGTATGGATATTACGTGCTCATTCCAGATCCCCACAAAAGGTGATTTTTCTTGTCTGTTTCCCTCATTCATCTCAGTGTGTAAAACGTGCTCCTCGAGGAGACTGTCCACAAGCACAGAGAAAGTCCCCTTTCATCTGCGCCTCCCTCGTGCCTCATGAAGCGTGCTCGTGCGTGTTAAATAAAGCATTAGACTTGGTCAGCTCTAGTTTGGACTGGTCTGCTAAGTATTTAGGCCTCTCTGTCTCTCCTCCCTTTATCTTCCCCCTCCTTTCTTTCTGTTCTTTCCTCTATTCTCCAGTAACAGTGCCACCTAATTAGGTCATGGATTGTTTCAAACTCAAACCCTTTCAGGAGGTTTTCCAGTAGCTGCGGGTTTTGTTACTCAAAGCCACTTGTTCTGCTTGCCCAGCTTTCCTGCTTTGTGCCTCTCTTAACTGCTCCTAACGCTCAAATATTTCTTATTCACGTGGCTGCAGCAGTAAAAGACATGTTAGCTCCATAACAAGCTGCTACTGACTCCTCAGGGAGCTCCCAAAGAAGCATTTTACTCTGACATAAATTTGCTTTTCTGCATTCCCTACTGTTTTATTAATAGGGATATTTTCATGAGAAGAAGATTCTCACGTGAAGCCTTCTGCAGCTACAGCTGCTGTTCCTCCCTGGAGCCAGAGCACTGTCTCTTGGTTGCACAAGCCATTGGGAACCACATCTGGGCAATGACACACATGTGGCTGCTTTTGGAGCAAGACCAGCCAAGTGAGGGGTCAGCAGCACGGGTCGAGACCTGGGAATATGGACTTTGGGTCATATGAGACAGACCTAATCTAAGGTCTGGTTGGCCCCAAATTTTACTGTATCCAGACTCAAAGGTCTCATTTAGCTACCATGAGGTGTTATTTTTCCCTACAAATAAGTTCAGTTAAACCATAAGGAGTAATTCCAGAGGAGGTGCTGGTCAGTATAAGCAAGAATGGCAGAATTGGATTTTTTGTATCGGTTACCAAATGTACCAAACACCTGGTACATCCAATTCAATGTGCAGCCAGAAGTCTGTGAGAGGATGAGCTGGAATTAGATGCAAACTTTGCATTGGGTATTTGTAGGAGATTCCTACCTGCTTTCCTCTGAACAAAATACGGATTATTTCCTGATCTCTCATCCTAGTTTTGAAATGGGCACTTTAATACACTATCCCAAATTCTGATTGTGAATTATGGTACCTCTGAATATTTTTAACAGTTGTATACATATCCAGATCTTTTAAAAAAACAGATGAAAGAAGGGTTGATAATTCAGAATCATTAAAAAGATTTTAACTTTTCTTCAGAGTTAATTGAGAGCAGACTGTTGACCCCACACATGGCACAAATTTCAATTAGGCTCATGGCAGAGCTGGCCACAGTGGCTGAATCTGACCTGTAACAGATTGTTAAGGGAAATCTTTCCTGTTTCAATCATTGAACCTTATTAAATCCATTTCATACAATGTTTTAGTCATTGCCTTTCACTCGTGCCCAACTAAAGCTGCTTTTTCATAGCAATCAGTGGCAGCTGAGTTTGCATGCTGGAAATAACAAGACTGGCTTTGCCTGGTCACATACGGCGTAAGAGACTGTCCAGAAATTCTCATCTTGGGGTCTGCTGTATAAAAGAGGGACAGGAGGTGCTTCCGGACTCTTCCCCAAGCAAGGTACCAGTGCATCCTGGTGAGATGGTGGTATCTAAGTTCTTAGCCGTAGTAAATACTTCACCTGGGGTGTTCTGTAACACTTTTCAAGGTGAAGATCACATATGGCTATGGAGGGACCATCTTGGCTGGCTTTTTTCCTGTGGTGTTTTTCTACATTGCTTGCTAAATGTGGTTTGGCAAAAGAGTGGAAAGATGCTGGAACATGAGAAATGAATGAGGGAGACAAGAAAGCTACATGTAAAGGAGATAAAAATTGGGAGCAGTTTTTCAGTGCAGTTAGGATGTCCCAGAGCTGAGCACCGCTCCTGTCTCAAGAAATCTTGCAAGGTAGGTTATTCAGTAAAGTTCCTGGACAAGTAGATAATGTCTCTTTTGTGGTGCATTTTTGTGCAAATTTGTATCCGAGGTTTGT
The DNA here is from genome assembly GCF_028500815.1 of Rissa tridactyla. Taxonomy (NCBI): domain Eukaryota; kingdom Metazoa; phylum Chordata; class Aves; order Charadriiformes; family Laridae; genus Rissa; species Rissa tridactyla. Next base: position 10,842,862 of record NC_071480.1, read on the forward strand.
TGTGCCACCTCTGATTTTTTAGAGATTCACTCCTCATTCCTTAATCACCTCAAGCGTTTAAACCCAGTGAGAATTTGGAGGAGGTCAAGAGTTTTGAACTTAGCCTCTCCTGCTGTCTGGGGTTTAAATGGGTCAGCCTGCAGGAGTTTGTTGAGACATCCTTTTCAAGCAGGATGTCCTGTCAATTTTATGTGGAAATAACAACTGTCCTGATCTTTTTTTCTTTTTTCTTTTTTTTAATTGTTTCATCTCCCTGCTGCCAGCAACACATCAGAAATCAGGGATCCAGGTTCACCTCCTGGAGGAAGAGGCATGCTGCCAGTGAAGTAGATCTCAGGTCTTTATAGAAGGAAGTGTCACATTACCAGCTGATTAAACAGGTCTGGCAAAGCATAAAGCACTGAGCCTGAAGCTGTAATCCAATAACTGTCTTAAGAGGAGCCTGTGTAGCCATGGAGGGAGTTCCCAGGTGACGACAGTATCTGCAGCCTCAAAGGAGAGTTCCCTGGGTCTCGTGCATTCCTCTGGGTTTCAGGTGGCGAAACTTGGTTGTTGCTCTTCCACTTAGATTGCACTTTCCAAAAGGGACTGAGCGGGGAATGGACCACACAGCTCAGAGCATGCTCATGTTATTAAAAAGGGTGATGGCTTTGACTGGGGTACCTTTAGCTCCAGCTACACAGGCATCCTAAGAAGCCCAGCAAACTGCTAATGAATCAGCGTTCACATCTCAACGCGGGACTGTGGAGCCGGGTGCCGAGAGGGGCCCTGTGCTGTGGCACCCATGGAGGCTCTGTTTTCCCACCCGTAGTCTCTGTCTCCTGGGCGCCTGTGACAACAGTTTCGTTGTGCTGCGGTGTGGAGGGGCTATGCCACATCTGTGTGAATACCTTGAATATCTTAGGGCTTTAGAGGGGCATTAAATGTCTGCATTCAAGCAGCTGAAGCCAATCTTCAGTCAGGCTGGACATCAGATAGGAGTGACTGATGACACTGATCCGTCCTTGTGCTGCCTCTGCCTGCCTGGGGCTGAGCCACCAGGAAGGAAACAGAGCAGACACCCCACATCAGGGATAATTGACAGCAGTGGCCCTATATGGACATTGCAATTATTTCCTTCATTTTCCTTTTGTTTAATTGTAAGATGTGTGATTGCCACAGGGGGGGCCACCTACTGTTATACTGTGATTTGAGAAAGCCTTTGAACTTGTTTCTCCTGAGCTTTGGTCACCTAAATGCAAAACAGAAGCAGTTACAACATGGTAGACGTGAAAAGGCGTGGAAGACAGACATGTAAGGCTGGTCTGAGTGACCTCAGAGACAGCTCTGCAAAGAGGGTGGAAGAGAGGGAGGGCACCTTTATCTCTGGAGTGAAGGGCACTTCACTACTGAGACATGAGATCTTGCAGCAGAACTGCAGTTTCCATGTTGTTTCCAGGCAGAGCAGTTGTATCTGCAGCACAGGTAGGAATGCAGGTGCTTCTGTCAGAGCTGCCACTCGACCATGTTATCTGAAACATTTACTCCATATCTGTTGATATTCATAAGTGCATGAAAATGCCAAAGTGCAGAAAGAGCATTTATTCTCTGTGAGCCTGAAAGATAAAAATTATTCCCAGCAAGGAGGGGCAAGCAGCATTCAGAGAGTAGTAGGAACAAAGTGGCCTGGTAGGACATGCTTTCCGTTCTCCTTTAAGCTTGGTGGAAGGAGGGTACCAGAAATTTCCAACCCCATCTCCCAGCACTGGGGAGGCATTCGGCCTGTCTGGAGGAGCCGTCGCTCACATGCTCAGCACTGTCCCCAAGGCAACAGCAGCATCTAACAGGGAAATCGGTTCAAACCAATGGAGATTTTCATGAAGCGTGAGGTAACATGCTCAACGTGAGTCGAGATAACAGAATGAGGATTCTGAGCACTAACATAAAAAATGCCTTTAATGGAAGGAAGGTTTGCTACCGATGTCAGTAGAGTTTAGACCAGGCTTTGGCAGAAGTGTTGGTGTGTACCGGTTCATTGTGGGCTGCCGTATCTGGTGGCCAGCTTGCTTCAGCATATTTCGATGTCAAAAAAATCATCACTTTTCCCAGGAGCAGTAGATGAAAAATTGGTTTCAGCTGAGGAGCTTGGTGATGTACTTTATTCAGGCCTTGGGGAGGCTTTCAGCTTTGATGTTAACTGTGATTTAATGATAAGATGCTAATATCACTTGGGAAGGAAAGACAATAGGTCCAGTCAGCTGCCCTCACAAATAACCGCTGTCCTGTGTGCTTGGGAGCCAGGGCGCTGCTGTCGCTCCAGATCGCTGCCCACGGCTTAGTCGTTTGTCTGAGCAGCAGTGAACAAAAACACAGATGTAGAAGGAAACATCCTCTCTGCCATAGCAGAAAATTAATCATGTGAAATATTCTCTCCCTGTAGCTGCCCATTGCTCAGGGAGGAGGGAAGGAGTGAAGCCAAATGTGTGAGGAAAATATTTCCTGGGTGAGGATAATTTTAGCCCTGTGCAGCATCCATCCTAGCAAGGTGCTTCATCAGAGCCCTGGGGGTGGCATTGCAAGAATGGGGAAACGAGCATCCAAGTTCTAACTTTGTCATGTTTTTCTCATCTGGGCTTGGAGAAATCGCTTGGAAGTAGTTTTAGGGCTGCTGACCACCTACCCTGTATTCCTGCTGTTTAGCAAAGCCTTTAAGCATTTCTTTGAGCTTTTATCACACAAATATGGAACAGAAGCAATTAAAGGGTGTGAAGTGTCTTAACACCTTTAAAAGCCACAGTTTCTGTATGTCGGATTTCTCTGCAGTGAAATGGCAGTAGCCCCTCTTTCTTTTCGTGCAAGTATTGTAAAATTACACTGACAGTAGCCAAGCTATCTTGCCCTGGAACATCGTCCCTTGTTCTCCTACGTTTTCCCTGCAGCGCCAGACAGCACCTCCAAAGGGCCAGTTACTGAGCAAAGCTTCTCCTGTGGCAGTTTGGGGAGATCAGTGCAGCTTTTCATTTCCAGAACAGCAGAGTTGCAGGTGAGCAGCGCAGCCACCTGTGCAGGCTCCCTGCGCAATAACCCCAGGTTTCCCCACGTCCCTTCTGGTGCTATCCATCTAAAAATGAGCTCCTATTGGAATGAACTTTAGATGTATAGAAACTATTGCAACGATCCCAGAAGAAAGCACAAACTACCGATGTGAAATCCTGACTGCTTCCAGTTAAACACAAACAATAGGTCCATTTTAGGTCAGCCGGCATTTGTCATGCTGTTATCACAGTTTATGTTTACCACGGTGTTCCTTTGGGAGCCATTAAGATCTCATGTGTAACCTTGTGAAATGGCCACAAGAATCTGATTCACAATATTTGCATTGCTTACAGCCAAGGTTCACAGCATGGCAAGGTCGCGTGTTGGGCTTTTGGAGGTGTTGGAGTAGCTGTGCTACAGGTATTGACCTGGGAAGTAAAGACATGGCAGAGGCAGAAGGGGACTGGGACCCCCTGCACATGCTGATCCGTGCTGCTGAGGCTGGATTGCGTATGTCACATCTTCCTCCTCACTGCTGCCCAGTTTTTACTCTCTAAAAAATGAAATTGAAAAACTTGACTTTATTAAAGACTTTTGCATTTGTGATGTTTATAGTGTAGAGCCAGGTTTCCCTACTTAACTAAATCGTGAGTTAATCCATTCATTTCAATAGCAAAGCCTGATTCTGAGTTGACTTAAACTAGAGTAACTCCAAGTTAACTAAGCTGCAATGATTGAACAATCCAAGTTATAAGAATATTCTTGAGTGCTGGAGGAGGAATAAGGCAAGGTGGATGGACAGATGTACCTTGCAGGTAGACAGACCAGCACAAACGCGTACAGACCTTACTCTGAAACAGGAACATGAGGCTGGAACGAGCTTGCAATTGTGTGTCTGCATATTTAGACAAACACTAGCCTCACAGTTAGAGTGTTGTGGTTTTGTGTCAAAGCGGGAAGTTTGACAAAAAGTGCTGATGAAGCCCAGGCTAATATCCCAGTACAGACTAAAAATACATTGCATTTGTCATTGTGAACATTTGCGCTTATTAATAGCCAATATTAAAAAAGCCCTTTGAGTCCATCTGTTACAGTTTCTGATTCAGGCGCTAAACGTTCAGGGTATTTGGTTGGTTTTTGAACATCTCTGCCTTGGGAAAGATTTTTTAGTTGATTTTAAGATTATGGCAGATTTTTCTGAAACTTGTTCAGGTCAATAGATCAGGACCAAGACCTCACTGTTACACCACTGTCTTGAACAGTGGCTGAGGAGTACTGAGATCAGAACTGGACACAAGTGATGAATCCAGCTTTATATCGGCATGGTTAGGAATGTAGCCACCCTTTACCAGTAATCAAGAATTTGCATAAAACACAGAGGGGTCTCATACTGGACGAATGATTAATAATACTCATTTTTTAGATAGCCACTTAGGAAGGGGGATAGCAAGGCAGATACAAAATTTATATGCTGGGAAATCTATGAGGAAGAAGGCCCTTAGATTTTTCAGGCTGATCACAGGACATCACCGTTGTGGGACATAAATCTAAATGACAGTGTGTGCATCTGCTTGTTAAACAATTATCTCCGTACGACTGATAGTTTGGTATGGAATTGAAGGGGCTGTACGCTGCAGCCCCAGTAGCGGGACACAGAGCCAAAGGGAATCCCTTCACGTGACCCGTCCTTTGCAGCGAAGAGGCAGGACACAGACTGCCACTCTGGCTTTGAGGAGCCTGTTGCTGTATTAAAGCTGCCATGGCTTGTGTTGTTCCAGGCAACGAATGCATTTGAGGGTGAGCATCTCTTATCAGTAGTTCCCATGCTAGTGACTGGTTTGTCCTGTTGATTGACAGCTGTGATAATGAGGTTATTGTGAGGAGGCAATCAGTGCACAGAAATGTTTTTATGTCTTATGGTCTGGGATCTTGGGCTTTATGTGTCCCGAGAGGCTCTGTCTCTAGTTGGCTGAGCCAGAGCAAAGGGCAGAACATGAAATGACTGTACAAGAAAAATCCCTGTTGCTTTCTCATCTCTGCATTAGGTGGCTAGTTTGCCATAGCCCTTGTAGAGCTGTTTGTTGTAGTATCAAGACAGAGTTTTCTAAGCCTTTTTATGTACCTTTGGAGTGAAAATACCTGGGGAGCAAGGCCAGTCCATTAGTCCCTATAAACAACTGGTGTTCATAGATGCTCCATTTCTAAGTAAATCCCCTTTGCTGCTCACTCTCTCGATGTTCACTGAACTCTGTTGATTAGCTCCTGGTTTATCACAGTACAGTGCTATGCCCCCAGGGAGCCTCGAATTTGGGTCTTGGCTGTTACCAGAATACTGAGAAAGGGATCCAATGACTGGGCAAGGGTGGTGTGGAGGAAAAGGGCATGCTTCTGGTTGCAAGGTTTGGCAAAAAAGTTTTCTGCATGTATCTTTTCTCTTGTATACTCTGTTTTCGTCTCGCTGGAGGTGTGGAAGGTTGTTTTCCAAAGCACCTCCTTCACCATGCAAAGATCTCAGTTTCTTTCTTTCCACTGATCCTCTCCTTATTATGCATCTGTGAATTGCAAAAAGAACCCAAACCAGCAGTGGCTAGCAGCTCCTGTTTCTTAGGGACAAGATTAAAATCCACTAAAATGAAATGTCATGGAAAGTATTGAGTTGTCATTCTCTGGTGCTACAGAAAATTGACTTGCTGTATATTCCTGCTGCGGTGCAGAGCTGATGGAAGTACCTGGCGTGTTAGATTTCAATATGAATGCAAATGGGTGCTGAATAGGAACCACAAATCACAGAGGTAAAGGAATGTGCCAGGGATGGTCCAGGTTGGAAATCAGATCATTTTGATGTCTATACTGAGTCATTAAGGCTAGAATGCAATTCAGGTTTCAGCTGATAAGACTGTCCCTGTGTGACTTTTAAATCAAATCTATGTGTTTCTTGCTGAGATTGGACTTCTCTCTGTAATATCCAACCATGCCTCGGAAATGCTTTGTAGGCATTACTTACAGAAAGTAGCAGGGGTTTTCCATCCATGTGTTAATATTTTGGTGGTTGTTATTTTTTAGCCATATCCAAGAATAAAACTTCTGTTTCTGGATAGAACTAATGGTTGAGCCCATTACTGACTTTCTGTATGACCCAAGATCCTAAACCCAAAATTAATCCTGATCCAGGCATATATAAATTTGCAGCAGCTGCACCTTAGACTGACATGATTTTATTAACGTTACTGAATCATGTTTAACCTGACAAATCAGCTCCTCTGCTCACAAATGTTGCAGTGCCTTTCAGACAGAAGGAACTGAAAACATCTGGTTCCTCATTCGGTGAAGCAAAGAGCCAGGAATCTGCTGAAAAGTGAAAGATAAGGAATGCAGCTGAGTGCGTCACCCAAGCGCAGAATGACAGGAAAAGGACCAGTTCATGTCTCTCTTGCATCCATGGTGACCTAGGGACTGCAAGGGGCTGGGACATTGGGGTCTGTCACACTGTGCTGTCACCATGTAGCCACAGGTGACTGCGGAAGATGGGAGCTCAGCTGGGGTGGCACTGCAGAGCTCAGCGCTGGCACTGCAGGAGGTTACAGACCACTGTTCAGCCAGGAGATTCCCTGCTGCAGACAGATCTGCACCAACTTAATCTTGTGAAAATGGTCAAACGCAGCAAACAGTTCAGCTCCCGCCCTTTGTAACCTTCTCATCCCTCTGCCAAACAGCTCCCTTCTTAGTCTTCATGGAGAGACCATAGCTGTCAGTGCCAAGGGACTGAGTCAAGCCCACCTTGTTCCTCATGGGTGTGTTTTCCCTGGTGACAGCCAGCTCGTGGCGTTGGTGGCATTTGGCTAGATGACCATGTCTGTTTAAGAAGCCCCACTTACTAGATATGTGCTACATGGAGATGGCACTGGAGTGATAAGACAGAGAAGGTTAATGGCCTCAGCTGCAACTCTCCAAACAAATAAACTTTGATGTGCAGTGCAATTTAGCTGATCTAAATCATATGCAGTCTGGGGGCCTGGGATGTACCAGGAGTCTTAACGAAAAGACATTTGTTGTGGCACAGTTTGGCATCTTTCAGAGATAACAAGTGAAAAAGGCTTTCTTTTAGCTTCCATGTCCCTCTTCTCACCAAGTTTTGTTGTCTTTCCTAACCGTACACCTACCTGATTCATCTGCTAGAAACTGGGGTTGGAGATGGGAACTTGTATTAAGCAGATCCGTGTGCAGAGCCTGGAGGATGCTTCTGCGGCCTTCTGTGAAAGACACCACAAAGTGCAGCAGAAAATAATGTCTATGTTGCATTAAAAAAATCACCATTTTCATCAGAGAAGTTTTCTTTTGAGACAGCAAAATGTCCAGTTTAGGACAGAAGAGGGAGGATTGCACATCCTGCAAGCTCTGATCCATCATCTTATATTGCATGGTCATGTTAATCAGTTTAAACACTATCCTGGAATTCCAAATCTCCATAAGCACAAATGTGCTTTGGGCACAGTGGGCTTATTGTCCCAAGAAAAATCAAAGGGACATCTTGAGTGATGTCTTGTTGTATGGATGTTGCTGCTAAAAGCAAATTCTCTGAGCAAGTAAGCGCAGATTGTTTCTGTTATTGATTGCTGCAGTCTCTGCTTCACTGAGACCACATGACCCACTTTGTTTTTGTAGCTGCCTTTTATTAAAACTGACAAAGAGGTATCAGCGTTTGAAAAGATGAGTCTTGAGAGTCCCCTGGGCAGCGTTTTCATGCTGTAAAGTGATACTGGCACATTTGATCCACAGATGCTTTTAACACACAAATAAAACAAAAGCCTTCCTTCCCAGGGTGGTCCTCTACACTACAAAGCTTTCTGGGTTTGTCCATGCTTAATGGGCCAGACCCCAAGAAATAGAGAGAACCCGCAATTCCTCCTACCTTACGCTAAGCTCTCGGGATTTGGTCCTATGTTGTAAACTGCAGAGAAAAATTCCTATGTGTATAGTTTTTCAAGGTATATTTTGATGCTTCACTGAAGGCTCATGATGTATTTTATATTCACATGGGTTATCTGTGAAAAAATACTGGTTTTCAGTATTCCTGAGACTAGCAGTCAGAGAGCTTTTATCCTTAATTCTGGTGACCAGCATTTATAGTTCCTGCTCCTCTCGTGTTCTTGTAATACCTAACTTCATAAGGAGGCAATCAGAGCTCTAATTTAACACACAAACCAGAAGATTCTTGGTATGGTGTTATATTTGAAGATATCTAAAAAAATTTAGATCTGAGACATTTCATATTAGGACCTATCATGAGTGGAAATGTTTGACCTCAATCTGTCTATGCAACAGCTCCTGATGTGTAAAATGGAAATACCATCTTCTCTCATTTTGAAGAGGCTTTATGAAGATGAATTAATCTTTGCAAAGCACTCAGATGTCAGAGTGATGAACACCACAGAAAAGGTTGGGGGGGAAATAAATAGTTCTGTCTACAGAGCAGGCTGTTAGTAGTAGCTGTAAATAAAGCATGAAGCTACACTTTGATCAAGGAGACTAAAGCAGATATTGAATAGTTGCTGATAAACTGAGCACCATCCAGCCTGTATCCTGAACAAATCCACACCAGTGGGAAATAGCGTGTGATTGTATAATTAAAGAGATATGTTAATGCAAGCAAGCAATAGGACCAAAGTGAAGTTGCACCCGTGAGCCCAGAACAGGCTTTTCTTTGCTTTGGGGTGCTCTGTTCTGCAACCTTGCTGTTAGCCGTGTGCCATGTGAGAAATACTAGCCACCGGTGAGGATGAATTATTCTTGTCCTGCCAGATGATTCTTTTTCTTTTCCTTTGCTCTGCTGACAGGTTATATTATACAGTAGTGGCTAAAAGCTTAAAACTATGTAATGAAAACATGCTCAGAGCTGAAACTATCAAAAGGTGTGGTCTTCAGACAGCAGCCTGTCTTTTACAGACCATGCCAAGCAGAATCCAGCAGAGCTGCACATCCTTCAGAGGGGCTGTCAGAACCCCTTGCTCCATCCAGATCTCCAGCTTATCTAATTCCTGGCCAGTTGCTTGCTTGGGTAAACCAGCCAATAAAGCCTACTGTCACTGCAGCCACAGCAGAGACAGCTGAGTAAACGTGTTCATGTCTTTTTGGCGCAACATGGAGCTGCTTGGCTCCACCTCAGTGGAGTACTGAGGTGGCTGAGGGTTGTTCACACTTGCCTTGCTGTCTTCTGTGCTCTTATGTGCAAATGTGTCTGTGTCCGTGCCCTCAGTCTGCGCAGTCCTCCCAGCCCATTTCTAAAGGACAGGCTACATATCTTTCACTTCAATTTGCTCATTTAACCTGTTGGTTTATTTTAACTTCTTATTATTGGGCATTTTGACAAAGGATAAATAGAATAGATTTTGTGCCTGGTGTATTTTTGTAATGGTTTTGACAAAGGTGCTTTAATCATGGATTCGCAGCTATTATTATGAGACACCTTCAGAGCTTGGTATGAAAAACCTAATGATACAGTTGCAGTGATGAGCAAAAAATAAACTACCTTTCAGAGGCAGGTGCATATCCTGTTCCATTATCCAGCCTTTGGATTCGCAGTTCTTGACTTATTGTCCCTCAGGCTTTTGGAGAGGAACACAGAAAATCTCCCCAAATACAGCCTCATTAAGCAGCCAAAACGTAACCTACTGATGGCAAAGAGGTTGCAAGTAGCTCATCTCTAGAGAGAGCGATGGGTGAGTCCTCTGAAATGTCTTTATGCTGTAATTGCAAGCAGTAGAGTTAGGTCCAACTTCATTATAAGCCCAAGGAATTGATGCTAATGGGCCCTCAGCCAGCCCCATCCTGCCTTCAGTGCTCTTGTCTGGGCAGAGACATTCTGTTGCGAGCCCTTCGCTTGACCCGTGCTGTTTGATCTGCCAGGCTGCCTGCTGTATTCCTGAGGATAGTGTACAAGCAAGCACTCTGCTCTTATTAATGTTAATGGGGATCATAGGGAGAGCAGACACCCATGGCCTGCCCCATGGTGTAGTCTCTAAAGAGCTGCTTCCTTACTTGCTAAAATAAGCCTCTCTGCAGACACATAGGGGTCTTGTTTTTGGGGAGTGGGAGCAGGGGTTGAGCTGAACCTGCTGCACCCAGAGCAATGTTCCCCTGCAGCTGTAGTTTGGAGCTGACCTCCTCACCTTGTCCAGGGATGCAGAGATAGGGAGGGCAGGGGGGAAACTGCGGAAAGCTCTGAAAAGGCTCTGTCTGCTGTAAATGCAGCCTGTTTCTTCCCCCCTACAGACTTCAGCTCAGCAGCTCTACACTTTTCCCGTGTTCATTCTATCTTAGCCTTCTCCTAACTTCCCTTTCAAACAAGTCTTGGGAACAAATTGTTGTTGGGAGAGAGTTCATTCTGCACTCCCTCTGTCCCCTTTTCCCTACCTCAAAGTCTGTCTTTGCCTATTTGGATTGTAAGATCTTTGGGGCAGGGGACTATGTCCTCCCTGTGTTTCTGCAGAAACTATCTTAATTAGGGATCATTCTTGGTTTGTTCTGTCATAATAAAAGGGATTCATAATAATACTGCAGTAATTCACACCAGTATCGTTGCATTTACTTCAAAGGAGGCACTCCAAAGTAAGATGAGAGTAGATGAGATGAAGATCAGACCAGCTGTAATTACTAGTCTGTGATATCTCATTTTGAAATGGAGCAGTTATGTGCAGTAGTAGCTTGGCTGGCTATTATTGTAGGGGAAAAACCCACACAAAAGGTATTTTTACATAAGTATCTGTGCAAAATAGCCACCAATATTCATCAGAGAGAGCATGAGTAAAGGCCCTTGAAGCGTGATTGGAGTTGCCAGTTTTCATGAGATAATTAAGATGCGGGTTTGGTATATACATTCTGGTGATCTCATTATCTTCATTATTAATTAGTCTCTGTTCTTCACATTTCAGCTCCAGTTTCTTGTCATTAGGGTGACTAGCCTGTGAGCGATGCGTTAGTGAGATTCAGAGGACGGCTTCTGCTTCTGGAGCAACATAGGAGGTGCCAGCCTTTGTTCAGAATGGCTCCAGAAGAAATTGCGACGCTTTGTACAAGATCAGCAGGTTGCCCTGCCATAAACCCTTTCAACAATGTGCCCTGCCTGGCGTTTCCTGGCTGGGAGCCCCTGGTTTCGGCAGGCACTCTGGCTGCTGCTGCAAGTCAGCAGTGATTGCTATTTAGGCACACAGCTGTGTATTTAGCAAGCTTCCTCTAAGCACCCAAATACAAATAGTTTGCCCAAATTTCCTCTGGCATGCTTCTGCAAGCACCTTTCTCAGGATACTTAGCATTATTCATCTGTGGGATCTGGCAGTACCAAGCATCCTTTTGCCAGGGCAGCCATCTCTTCTTCTTTCCTGTGGTAATGGGGATAAAAGTCTACTCTCCCTTAACAGAAAGGTTGTCACTATCCTTACCTCAAAACCTGCACAGGACTCAGAGTACACGTACTTTGCAAATACCACTAAGTACAAGTGGGCATTTGGCAGATGGGATTTAGGAAAAAAACAAGATGAATTAAGATGGAAATTGTGTGTGAGGGAATGCCCTGCTGTTTCCAGGGGCCAGCTCTTACGGTACTGGAGGAACACGTCTGCCGTTGTACAGCCTTCATTGGAAGAGCAGCAAGTCTGCTATTGACAGACCATGCTCACGAGGGTCTCAGTGTGCAGATCCTGTTCATGCAAACTAAGCATGAGGCCTGGAGCGTATTTCAATGTCTGTGGTCACCTGAGTAACCTGCAGAGATTCCTCAGCTGCCTGAAATCATGACAAGAGAACAGACCTCCAATCTCAGATGGGGAAAACATACCATGCACCTTCTCCTTCTGTGGCACTGACTTATTTGAGTTGCGGCTGCCAGTCTTACCAAGCAGAAGCTGCTCTCCTGGGCGTTTCGTGCAGGCGCGCAGCCCTTCCTCCTCCCCTCGCTGCTCTTAGGCATGAAGCAGCTGGAGGTCTGTGTCACTCCCGATATCGTTCTCATTCCTCCAAGAGAAGGCAGTGATGGCCACCTGCCCTCCATGACAGCGTGCTCAGCTTTTTCCTTTGTAGGAAACAAATCCTAAGTCCTGTTAAACAGAAAATTATCACTTTACCATGGAATATGTAAAAATTAAGTTTTTTGTCTCAATGGAGATCAGAGCCAGCCTATAACAGTCTCCACTTAATCAGGCTCAGCTTTAATGAAGTGAGAAATGGACCTGTATTATAGCTGTGGTTATTACTTAATAAAGCTTTTATACAGTCATTCCTTAATAAGAAGTGATTTGCTAAAACTTGTGCATTTTCTAGGACGGTTACTGAGGAATGCTTCTATCAATGAGACATTTATGCCTTCTCCATTATTACTGTGTAATAAATGGCAAAGCCCTGGGTAGCGTACTGAGTAATACACTCAGCAGATGTACCAAACACATCTCTATTATAATATTAGTTTTAACTATTGCTGTTTTATCTGTTAAATGTTTATTTTACATGTTGCTCATCGCAAGCCATTGAAGGTAGAGCTCTGTTGGCTAGTCATTCTGTAAGTATCAGGAACTGTTTCACAATGTGCCGTAATACTGCCTGGTTAGTGTAACAATACAAACACTTCTTGCTTGCATCTTTCAGGAAACATTAAAAAATGTGCTGTGCAAGTAATTATTTTATTTCTGATTGTTATTTATTCTGCAGTGAACCCTTGGATTCAACTATCTCATTCAAAACAAATACTGAAAGGAAAAGCAGATTTTAAAGTGTCCTATTTAATAAGCAGTGAAATTGTCTGTCTTGTAAAAATTGCTTTCCCGTTAATTTAGATTATTGAATAGAAGGAGGTCAGGGAGGTGTTTTTGATCCCTGTTACACCATTCATTATCAGCTTCTGTTCAGCTTCCCGGGAGAGCTCCCGAACGCGAAGGCTGCGGAGCCCCACTGCCACCACAGAGAGCCTGGGGTCTGCTGCGTCCCCCGTGTGTGGGGACCTGCCCGAGACCTGCCCTGCTGAGTCCCAGGGACCTCCTCGGACACAGGAGGTTGCCGTGTGTCTTGGCTAAAGGTGCACTTCGCTTTCATCTGGTGCTGTTACACTTTATTACACTAAACCTAAGGCATCTCCCACCCCTCCAAATACTTCTCTGTTCAGCAGCGAGGGAATTCATTTTCTTTCAATGAACTTTTCTAAAGGGTCAAGTTCAGTGAACTGCTTTAAGCTTTGCATGTAAGAATTGAAGCTAATGAATTTCTTTTTTCTTTTTTCTTCTGTTGCTTTTTGAACAACAATATTTTACACTTAGAAGTTGCTGGCTGCGATGAAAATGAGGGCAGGCTCAGGCAATAGCTGGAACATGCGACGTTAAGCTGGTAGATGGGTTTGAGTGAGGTACGAGCTGGTGGGCTTGTCACTGCCCGCTTTGGTCAGTTTTCTTATAATTTCCTTATCCTCTGCTCCAAGTAACTCCCGGGCCTCTCTCCTCTCTGGAAAGCGCACTGTCTTTGGACATGATAAAGTCCAAAAGATTTGAGGACAGAAGTATAAAGTACTTAAATGATCTTTCAACCAGCATCTCTGTAACTCTGTATATGATCACTATCATTAAATACGCAACGAACAGCTTTGTGTAACTCTTTTGAAGTACCCAAAGTGAACTTTAAAAATGGGTTTTGGAATATGGCCAGATCCAACGGCAGGGTAGCGACTGGGGATTCTTTCCTTTTCCAAATCTTTCAGTGCCGTTGCGGTTGGGAGGGGGGTGCTCGTCTGTTGGCTGAATCCTGCAGGACGGTGTTTCCTTCCGTAACACTCCAGTGAAAACGGTGGCAGTCAGTAAGGGCAGAGTTTGGCTCAGGGACAGGAGTTTTGCAGAAAATGTTTGTTTGAATACCACCCTCTGCCTTTGAGTCCTCTACTGCAAAGCCACAGAAACAATTTTATTTCTTTAATTTTTTTATTAGCACAGACACCACAGTAAACAGAATTCTTATGAGGCATTGCAAAAAAGGAAGTTACACAACTTCGAAGAAGTGAAGTGAATTTAAAATAACAAAGTCAGTGTGAGTGTTCTCAGCCTTTTTTTGTTTTGCTTTTCTTTATCTTGTAACTAAAGGGATTAAAATCAGGACAAAACAGACATCACTTCCTAACAGGATCTGTTTTGCTTTGGGCACACTGAGGGTGTTTTAGACTGGCACCACCATCACGGTGAGGCCGTACATGCGTTTTATTGTCACCCAGTTGTAGGAATGAGGGCAGACCAGGCAGGTGAGGTCATCCCCAGCGAACCCTGATGTCCCCAGAGACTGTTCCCGTCCAGGGACCTGACATCCCCTCCGGGCCCTGTCCACCAGGGCAACCCCTTCTATCTGTGAGAAGTTGGAAACACGAGTCTAGAGCACAAGTCTTATGAGGAGCAGCTGAGGGAACTGGGGTTGTTCAGCCTGGAGAGGAGGAGGCTGAGGGGAGACCTTCTCGCTCTCTACAACTGCCTGAAAGGAGGTTCTAGAGAGGTGGAAGTCGGTCTCTTCTCATAAGTAACAAGCGATAGGACAAGAGGAAATGGCCTCAAGTTGTGCCAGGGGAGGTTTAGATTGGATATTAGGAAAAATTTCTTCACCAAAAGGGGTTGTCAAGTACTGGAACAGGCTGCCCAGGGAAGTGGTGGAATCATCATACCTGGAGGTATTTAAAAGATGGATAGATGTGGCACTTAGGGACATGGTTTAGTGGTGGACTTGGCAGTGCTAGGTTAATGGTTGGACTTGATGATCTTAAAGGTCTTTTCCAAGCCAAGCAATTCTATTATTCTAAACCAGAGATCGGTCTGTAAAAGTTCCTCCATTGGCGTGTCAAATGCATTCCTTGCAGGCTTACCACCGGCAGGAATGGGCTGGTGGCCCCAATTGCTGGGGAGGAGAGGTGGGTGGGTGCCCGGGGCGGAGGCAATGCTTCACCTGCCCTTACTGAGATCTGCTCAGCGACCTCCTCCTTCCCACCACGCTGTTTCTGAACAGCTTTCTGGCTGCCCTAGGTTTGAGCACAGATACATGTACATATATATATGTGTGTGTGTATATATATACATATACATGTATATATGCGTACATATAAACACACACACATATATGTCGTGGTTTGGGCCAGATTGGCCAATGATGAGCCAACAGATGCTCTCCTCCACCTCTCGCTCCTCAAACCAAGGACAATATATTTATATTTAGAATTATTCAGGTTTTAAGACACATTTAATTTCTCAGGAACCCCAAGCAGCTTCTTCTCTTCATAGAATCGTGGAATCGTCTGGGTTGGAAGGGACCTTTAAGACCATCGAGTCCAACCACGAACCCAACGCTGCCGAAACCACCATATACCGCGGCCCTCGGCACCACGTTTACCGACTTGACCAGTTTTTGCAGCTAATTTTGAGCAAAACTGAAGAATTCCGCCTAAACCCACCAGCGGGGGGGGAGGGGGGGGGGTTGGGGAAATGTCCCTCACGCGAACACTTTGCGTCCGTGTCCCCCCCAACCCTGCAGCGATGGGGAAGTCCGCCCCCGCACCTTCCCCGCGCTCTGACGTCACAAAACCCCGGTACGGAGCGCCTCCACCGGACCCCCCGCTCTGTGACGTCACAGAAGCCCCATACCCAGCCCTTAAACCGGACAACCCACCGCCCCCCCCCGTCCCCGGTAGCGTCGCGTAGCAACGCCGGGGCGGGCCGCGTTCGCCGCGTCCCTCCGCCCGCCCCTTCTTGCGGGCGGGGACGGGGCGTGGGGACGGCACCGTCCTCCCGGCGCCGGGCCAGGTACGGGGGAAGCCGGCGAGCAGAAGGAGGGAGCCAGCCGGTACCTTGGTGCGGGGTGAGGAAGAGGAGGAAGGTTTGCGGCGGGGTTGGGGGTTTCCACGCCGCAGCCCCGGCGCGGGGTCCCGCTCTGCCCCGGGGGCAGAGCGGGACCCCGCGTCGGGGCTGCGGCGTGAGGAAAGGGGGATCCGTGGGTTACCGGAATTCCTCCACCTTCGCAGGTTTGGTGTATATAAGGGGTGGGGGCGGGAGGGAGAGAGCATCTCTGTGACCTTTCTGCTGCGGTATCTGCATTTTCACCATTGCACGGGGCGTTTTGAAATCCAGGAAATAACGCAGGTAGAGCGAAACCCTGCTGGGTTGGGTGGTTTTTGGGGGTTGGTTTTTTTTTTTTTTTTTCCCTTTCTTGTTTGCCCAGGGAGGGTTGATTTTGTTGGGTTTTTTTTTCCACTCTAGAGGCGTGAACGCTGGAAGGTTTCTCGCTGGCGGAGCATAGAAGTAAGCGCGTCCTGGCAATACTCTTATACCGGGAAAACGCAAAGCCGTATGTGGCTGTGTCTCGGCAACCATGCGTGGTGAAACGGGGGTGTCAGGGGAGATGGGGGCGTCTTCCTGCGTAGCTGAGCCTTGTGCAGCACTCGGGTCTGTCACCTGGAGACGCCTGAGTAACTGGGCTTTAAAGGTTTAAAAAGGGAAGAGGAGAAAAGAGTACTTTTTAAGGGTGAATGCAGGCAAGGGGCTTGTTCTGTAACTCTTTTCTGTGGCACTGGGGGGGTGTTTGGATTGCCATTACTTATTGTTGAATGTTTTCAATACCCAACTGTGGTTCTGAATGAATTTGCTGGCTCTGGGATGCTGGTGACATAGCCAGGAAAAAATGATTTGTGGTTAGATTGTGGCTGTCATGACAGTCTGTTCTGTAACTTCAGATCTCGTATGTAGCTCTTGTGTGGGACCTGTGTTGCCCTAATGTGGTCGGTGAAGCGGTCCTGCCTCTGATGGGCTTAAATGAGTAGAGCTGGGCCTGTGCTACGTTTGCTTGGCAACATAAGAAAGCAGTTCACAGTGGAGGTCTTCCTCTGAAATTTTCAGCAGTGGGAGAATAGAAGATATTGCCAGTTCCTGTTTTGGAGCTGTTTATTGTGTCTCTGAAACGGAGATGGGCAATTGTGCTTTTCTGCTGCGCGGAAGTGACCTGTGGCAGAGATCCTGGGGCAGGCAAACACCATCCTTGCTTGGTGCCATGCTAGTGCTGATTTTTTGGGTGGCGGTTTAATGTTGCTGCTTTGATAGTAGTAATAATCTTCATTAGTTCTGGCAGATTTATAAGGTTAGTGGCTTTGGGGGCAGAGATAACAATTTATCCTCATGTTATTTGGCTGATTTACCTACTTATGTTAAGGAGGAGGGGCAGATGAGAGAACACTTCTGAGGTAGGTTCAGAATAGGCTTCCTGAACGTGGACTTCATGGTACCTGTATTCAAGCCCTTACGCCAGTATAATTTCTGATTCTTTGGATCCCATTTAATGTGCTATCATAGCTCCTCCTGTCAGACGGTGTGCTGAATGTGGGGTTGCTCCCCAGTGGTGGCACTGGATTGCCCTTCCCTAATTGTTGCTTGGTTCTCAGTAAGAAGTAAAGTGTGAACCTTTTGGCGATGTGAGTGATTTTCTGCCTGTGTCCCTTCTGATTTCTGGGGAGGGGGAATCACATGATGTCACCACCAGATATGTGCAGTAGTGTGGTGTGTTATTCACACAACTGAGTACAGGAGGAGATTGTGGAATTTCTGATGGCTGTTTGGCAGCATCTGCCCAAATTGAGAAGAGCTTGAGCTGTTCCCATTGCTAGATGTGGTAGCCTTCAAGCAGTTTTAAAACCTCTTTTAATGAGCTTCTTTTAACTTCGTTATTTGAAAATTACTGCAAACAGCAGCAAGTCTCCTAGAAGCCACCTGATTTGCAGATGTTTCTCAGCTGTGGTTGCCTTGTCAGTGCTCTTACCACCATGGTGGTTGGGGAATCTTAGCCATGTGCAAAGGCTGCAAAACAAAACACTTTCCATGCCAAAATAGCAAGGGGAACGGAATAGCTTTGTCTCAGTTACTTATTAACCAGTCCTGTTACCTGCGTTGAGCATACCTTGATCTTAACTCTTTCAGTCTTTTGGATAGGGTGGGTTGCTGCTGAATTAACCATTATCCAAACATTAATATTCTCAAATGCTTGCCATGTTTGGGTAGCTGACCCCTGAAATTCTGAATTGCAGCACAATAATGTAATTCCTTTTGCTCTTTCTATAGTCATTTAGGTTGATGGCTGCACTGAACATAAGAAAGGTTCTCTAAGTGCTTCCTGTGCTTTGGGCACTGTGTTGCAGCCAATGCTGCTGGTTAGTAGTAGGAGTCTCTGGATATGGCTTTGAATCTTGTTTTCAGTGTGCAAACTAAGGTTGTTAAAATTATTTTGACTTGGTCCCTATCTGTTTTGTCTGTGCAGGTTTAAGGGTAGAAATACAACCTGCCTGCACGTAGCTGAAAACTCTAAAATAAGCTACGTTTTGTATTTCACCATATAAGTGAAAAAATACAGTTTGCTTACTGTGCCAGACCCAGAGTTTGTGATCACTGAGTTCTTGATTTGTTTGTCATGTGTTGAGCACTATGATGTGTTTGGCAGACTTCAAGAAATAATAAAGCGAAGCCCTTCTACAAATAGTGTGTTCACTTCATTGTAAGAACATAAAAGAGCAAGTGTGTGAGACCCTTTAAAAATAAATAAAATGCCTTTTATAAATAGATGGGGAGACTGTTTTGTTTTGTTTTGTTTTTTTAAAATCAGTACTTGCAAACTTTGCTGGATAAAGGCTGCAATTCCAGTTATTCCTGCAGCAGAGACGCCTTAACCTGTGGTTTGCCCAGCCACCAGCTGAAGAGCAGCCAAGGTCCTGGAACTCCTTCCTCCTCCTAATGAAGAGCTCTTCAGAGCTACTTCAGTATTCCTTAAACATGAAGTAAATTAGTTTTTAGGCTTGTCTGCATTCAGAGTGACCAATGAGCTCTGGGAAGTGTTTCCGTATAAAGTAGGGCAAAGCCACATCCTTAATGCTTTCCTTCTGTTTGCCAACGTAAACTACTCCTCATCAAGCATGGCTGGATTTCTTACTGTGCTGGGGAAACTTGAGATGTTTCTCTACCTCTTGGGGTCTGCTACTGCTCCCATTCCACAATCATTCCTCCCCTCTGGAGACTGCAGTGTAACCTAACCATGTTGGGTGGGAAGACAGAAATGTGATTTGTGAGGCAAAAATCTTATTTTCTATGTTTTCCTTTAAATGTCTTTATTTTCTTTTGTTTGCTGGAGGCCATACTTGCAGTAGTACAGAAAAAAAAAGCAAATATTATAGTTTCCAAATTCTTTGCGTGAAGGGATTTTGGCCAGGCCTCCTGTAAATAATTAGCTTAGACACAGGCAGGACTGTTCCTGCATGGGACAGCTTCTTCCTGTTCTTCACGGTCTTTGTTCCTAATGGTACTCCTGGAGGTCCCTGGAGCCTGCTCCTCTTTGCCCAGCCGTGGTCTGGAGCAGCACTAAGTCTGCTCAAGGAGCCCCTCACCCATGTGTGTGCAGCACCCACGGGCACGTATGATGCAAGTTTTTTGCTATTTACCGAGTACCCAACAGGGTGATCTTGAGGCTTGTCAAGGAAAACAAGTTAGCATGTGAGCTCAGCTGTCTCCTGAGCAGAAAACACCAGTTGCAAAGAGCATCCCGTAACTTACAGACTTGGCTAATTAAGGAACTGAACTGAGAAGCGAGTGCTGGACTATGCTTTAGGCTTAAAATAAAGACATTTCTTTGCAAGCAGCTTCCAGCTCTCTTTGACATGGCGTAAGTGTTTACTTGTGGCATTGCTTCAAAACAACGTGATCTGAATTTACCTCCTACCCTTGATCTTAAGGCTGGTCTATACTGGGGTGTCTTTGTATTGCCGTTTAACGATGAACTGCAGCTCTGCGTTCTCTGTGCACGAGGAGCGCTGTGACATCTGGCCTGCAGTTGGCCGTATGGCACCCAGGGCACGGTGGTCTTCATAATCTTGTCACCAGCTGTCCATGCCAACATGAATGCTGCCCGTGATATACTACAGCTTCCTTCACTGGCCCCATTGCCCAAAGGGTCAGGTTTAACAGGGGCTGGGCATGAGCATCGGTTCCAGGAAACAATCCCTGGTAAGAGTTTGACATTTTCTATCCTCCCTCCCTGTTACTGCTGTTCTGACTTTAAAAATAGAAAGAGATTGTCTCATCTCAAGGCAAAGACTTCTCAAGAGGGTTAATTATGTCACATTTATTATCTGCTATGCAGATCTTTTTTGGCAAATATCATGAATAATTTTTTTTTAAGTTGTATACCAGCTTTTTTAAACCCAGGGCTGCAGTGCCCCTGTGCATTCTGCAGAGGCGATGCTGAGTTGACCACAGCTCGTTTCAACATACGGCTGCCTGACCTGGGTGCCCTGTCCTGGAGGAGGCGGGTGGCAGGTGGGGACCTGTTGTGTGTGGGCTGTGCCAGCAGTCGCTATATGGGAAGCGCTGTGGTACCAGTCTGCAGAGGTCTGGCAGCTCTCACGGTCAAAAGCATTTCACACTAGAAATGTTACCAGAGACTTACGGTCTTGCCAGATAATACGGTCTCATTCCGGCTCTTGCTGGCGCAGACACCTTTGGAGTTTCTGAGTGACATCTGTGACATCCTCAGGGCATGCCAGCATGGTGGCACTTCACACCTCTTTTTCTAGGTATGTGAAAGAGAATGGAAACTGTCTTGCAGCTCAGAGCTAAAAGTGCTCTGATCAATGTTGGAACAAGGTGCCAAGCGATCTGGTGGGTTTTATTCTTAACTCTTATGTGCTGTCCCCATCCATGCCAAAGGTGAAGGGAATATACTTTTGTTCCTAACACTGCAGAATG
Source organism: Rissa tridactyla (assembly GCF_028500815.1). NCBI lineage: Eukaryota > Metazoa > Chordata > Aves > Charadriiformes > Laridae > Rissa > Rissa tridactyla. The sequence continues at coordinate 10,863,651 of NC_071480.1, forward strand.
GGATGTTTTCCTTCTGCAAAGGGATGCTCCCTGTTTTGAGCCTCCAGTCATGGCTGATGAGCGTGTGATAGCCCAGTAGTGAGAAGCAGCCTAGGGAGTGATGGGACACAACTTCAAAGTAATGGGAAAGAGCTTTTTTTTTTTTTTTTAACTTTGTTTGGAGGATCAAATTAGCAGTCTGCTAAAGTCTTTTAATGTTACAACTTTCAGAGCATAAGCAATGACCTGTGAAAAGGAGTGCTTGGATCTAGACCCTGTGCATGATGGGGTCTGGCATGTCTATTATGGCCAATTAAAGTGACAGGTAGCAGAGTGTAAACACTCCTGACTCCTGCCGTTCCCTGGCTGGCTCCAGGCCGTGCGCTGCCTTTCTCCTCTGCCTTGGAAAAGGCACGTCAGCTTGAACTTCCTATCCAGAGCACAAAGCGGCCTTTCAAAACCTCTGTGCCCTCTGCTCGTGTGGTTCAGCGTGAACAGCCCAGAAGCTGAAGCTTGGTCTTTCAGTCAGAACCTGTTGGCCTTGAATTGCAGGATTGCGTGGGGTACAGATGGTACCGTACAAAGCAGCCGGAGGCTGGCAGAGCCCTGCAGCACAGGCATAGCTTGCCCTCGGCCTGGGGACTCTTCGCCGGTTTCCAGGATGCTGTCCAGCACCCGGTCCTAGATTTGGATTTTAGGAATAAACTACAAGTCCCTTCCAATACCCCCATCAGCAGTGTTTGAAGCTTTGCCTTAAACTGAGCTTCAAATATTAGACTTGAGTAACTGAACAGTCAGAGGAAGCTCTTGCATTGAACAAACTAACTTGTGGCCCTAAAATAACTTCTTATTTGAACAACTTAGTAAAATAACCATGCTCTGCAGACTGACCTTGAACTCCGACAGATTTTTTTTTTTTTTTAATTCCCGGTTATGTGTGGAGAGCTGGTGTTCTTCCATGCTGCAGCAGGAGATGGAAGCGGTTTTGATGACTCCTTCCCTCCCCCATCAGCCTACCTGCATGGCTGCATGTGGCACCCTCTGCTCTGCCTTGTGCTCGGCCGCGACTGTGTGGGTGAGAGCCAGCAGCCACTCGCTTGGCTTCCTCCTAGACGCAGACGCAAAGTGTGGTCTCACTTAGCCCTTCTGCATTTTCCTCTTACGTAGTTCAAAGGGTAGGTTGGCATCTCCCACCTCTGCCTGACAACTGAAAAGGAAAGGAAATACCTTGGTGGAGAACCTGTGCTTTAAAAAAAGTCCATAGCCCACTTGGTGTAAGTATGCAAACGTTTGTAGAGGAGTGGCCTGTTTCTAAAGCACTTTGTTGAGAAATGCTTCACACCCTTTTTTGTTAACCCAGTAATTAAGAGAATACTTGCCTTCCAATGCAGTGGCTGCTTAAGTAAAGATGAGAGCGCCTGTGTGTTCTCTGTGATGGATGTGAAACAGTAAGTAACATTTCATCTGAGACTGCCCAGCCTGGCACACCTCCACGTGGCACCTCTTCCCTTCCAGTTGTGGTGAGGTGACTTTTCTTGTGCTTTTGCTGGGAAGAAACTGGATGCGGAAGGTGCAGGGACTCAGACTTGCGTCTGTCCCGTAGTTAGCAGCTTTGGCTTGTCAGATGGGTGCAGGTCGGGGGCATGAGCCTGGTGAGGGAAGTGCCACGGCTCTCATGCGTATGGCATTTCTTGTTTCTGGTTGTGTGTGATGGTTCCAGCTCTTGCTAATCAAATTGCCCAGTGGTGTGAGAATTGGATCCTCTTTTCTTCCCTGTCTCATCTGGAATACTGGGAGGCTGTCTAAGTGTCAGGGGTGCTGGTGATTTGGCTGTGATGGGAGCGAATTTTAACCAGGCTTGCTCTTCAGCATGAATGTATTGATGTAGGCATGCCATGTAGCCTGTCTGTCAGCCAAGTTACTAGCTTTCAGCTGCCTTATGTGCCTATTTTAGGGATTGCTTCCAACCTGGGAAAGCCCAGTCAGGTCACTGCAGGGCAAGACAGAGCTGTATTCCCATACCCACCTAATGCTGACGCCACTTTCCTGCCCCACAAGGATCAGAAGGAATCCATGGGAATCGCTGTCTTCTGGCTCCTGCTTCTGTTTGGGGTGGCAGTGCAAAGGCAGGCTGTGCTTACTCATCTGGCTTCAATGCAGCCACACAATTGCCTCTTTCGAGGAAGGGAATTCATTAGTTTCTGTGAAGTGGCCTTGGATCTCTGGGCAGCAGGTGCTTCTATAGAGCAAACTGTTGCTGAATATTCAACAGTTGCTGTACAAGCACTGGCCGACTGCCTGTGAAGCACTTGGACTTATCTTGAGCATCCGATTAGATAAAGTGCAAAGTGCTTACTGCTTTAAAGCTACCCGCAGCTGTGTTGTGTTGGTGGTATTTTGACGTTGGGTTTTTGTGTGTGTGTGAATCTTCCAAGATCATAAGCAGCCTCTTCATCTCTTTTGACTCAGCCAACAAAGAAGGGAACTGCCCAGCAGAAGGAGAAGCACAGTGATTCATATTCAGGTCGTCAGAACCGCATTCTCTTACTGGTTTTGGCTAATGGCATGTACACTGAAAACAAATGACTCAGGACAGAAGTGTCTCCTAATCTTTAACGTACTGTTTAAACTCAAGTTAGTTCTTTTAAGGTTACCTGAATAACACTTGTTCTTGCCAACCTGTAATTTGGTGCATGAAGTACTGTAGACACCTGAACTATGAAGGAGTAATTTGAGAGTTTAAGCTGTGCAATCAGACTTTTTCTTTTCTCTCTCTTTTTTCTTTTTTTAGGAGTTTAATTTCCTTAGGTGTGGTCTGTAAGCAGCCACAGTCAGTAGATGGCATCACTGGAAGTATGGTCCTGTGAGAAGCTGTGATCACTGAACAATTACAGCTTCAAACACCTTATACCTTTAGTCCGTAAGGTGTGGATGTCTGTATATTGTTTACTAGCAGTGCGCCCCAATTCTGACTTCCTGTAATAGCTTTCTTAACCTGTATTAGTTGTTTTAAAGGTGCTTTGTCTGTTTGCTTCTACTGGTTATTTAGGCCACAGAAGGAAAACTTTTTGTTAAATGTGTAATTGTGACAGTTGCACTGAAGGCTGGTTTCACCAAGGGAGCTGGAGTGTTTTCCAAGTTCCGTGCTTTACAGGATTTCTGTGCTGCACATCAGAGGTATTCTTTTGCCTGGAAACACTGCATTATTAGGGGTGTAGTGATTCCCCACCCCTAAGCTCTAATAGCTTAATAACTAAGCATGTAGTTCCTAGCCACAGAAAGCAGTCATGCAGGCTTCAGCACAGTGGCTGTCGCTGGTCCTAGTTTCTGTACATCTTGCTGAAACAGTGATTTTTTTTTTTTTGTTTGTTTTTAGCACTGATTGTAGGTGGACCTTGAGCACTTAAAAGCATGAATAAGCAGCTGATGCAGCTGCTGGAGCTGAGCCTACCTGGCAGGATTGTTTGTCGTGCTGCTTGCTTTGAAAGGGCTGGTGTCTTCAGTGTGTGATTTGGCTGCCAGGTACTCAGAAGAGCCGCTGAGACATGCTTTCTAAATGTCTGCTTTGCGCAGGTCTGTGGGGTAGGTGCCAGACTTGAGGAGAAGAGAGGGGCTGGCAGCCTGGGACGTGGTGCACTGCGTGGCATCTGCTTTCCCTGCTGGGAGGAAGCAGCGGAGGGCAGCTGAGGGGGAGCTCCTCAAAGGAGCTTGACTGGCCCATGTTCTTCATTTTCCAGTCCCCATCAGTCCCTGAGCTCCCCACAGCTCGAGGATGGGGTCAGCAGAAGGGAGGACCAGCTTCCAGGAGGGGTTCTGAGTCCTGCAGTGAGGCATTTCAGAAGCTGTAAAGCAGGTGTTCAGGCTTATGATGGGTCACTGCCTCCAAAAGCTTATTTCTTTTCTTCTTTTTTTTTTTAATGGGGCTTAGAAGTGAAAGTTTAGGAGCAGCGCAATTACACTTTGAAAAACAATACATGGTAGTGACCAGCATGGGTACAGTGCAGTCTGTGTAGCTATAGACGAATACTGTAATGTAAGTAAATATGTGAAAGTTAGTTTGCCAGAAAGCGACATGAAAGAAAAGTGAGCCCTTAGTCTTTATAGATGACACTGCACATTTAATTGCTAATGGACTTCTTTTAAAGAGCGCCTAGGCTGCTATTATTAGAAAAAGCAAATGTGTGGTGATACCTAGAGGGAGCAAAAAGGGAGTATTTCGCGCTCTTCTTGACCTTTACTTTCTTGTGTTAATTTGTTTAATACCAGTGAGATTTTCCTGCTGTAAAAGCTTGCTTAAGCAGGGACTTTGCCAAGACCTCTGAAAAAGACATGCTAATTGGGAGGTAGGGCTGTGCAAGCACTGTTTCTTCCTTTCCTCCCTTGATTTGCAAATTCCAACTTCAGGGATCCACCCTGTGCTCCGTGCCTTTCTCTTTCCCTCCTGGATCAGGCTTTTACCAGCTGGTGCAATTCCACAATGGAAGTCAGGGCTCTGTTGCATTAAACTTTTTAAGAGAAACAGGAGCTCTGTGCCTGTGGGGCTTAGCATGTAGGACGAAACTTTGGGGAAATGTTACATAAACACTCCCGGATACTTCTGAAACATCTTCATTGTTCTTAACAATCTTTACTTTTTCAACACCTACTGAAAAGATCTTATTGCTTGTGCTGTCTATTTGTAGATCCCAAGGTACTTTGCAAACAACCACAGTGTCGTTATCCCTGCTTGCTTATGAGGATGCTGGGTGCAGGTCAGAAGATGTGCTGAAGAACCTGGGGCTGTAGCAGGGCCAGGGTAAACTCCGTGGCTGGTGTCTGACCTGCCAAACCACCAGCTCCATGCTGAAAGTGCTGTGGTTCAGAGCTGGAAACTTGATTGCATGAAGCAGCGTGGCTTCAATAAACATTACATGGCGTAGACAAAGAGTAAATCCTTTTGGACATCTCTTGGAGCGGTACCTGGGGAAAGTTTCAGGCTTAATAAGTCTGACATGGAAAAGTGGGAGAAGGCATATATACAGGTGTTTATTACTGTATAATGGTGCTGAAGTGTCTTACTGATATTACTTGTGTATCTGGAAGACCCGTTGAAAGCTCAGCTGGACAAGCATCCAGATACCTGGTCAGAGCAAGTACCCTACAGATTCAAACACTGCTGGTAAAGCTGTCCTTTTTGACTGCGTGGGTGTTTGGTGATTAGCTAGGTTTGAGCAGATAGTGTTTTGAATTTTCTTACATCTCCATATGATAGTAGTTTTCACAGTTATATAAATCAGTATTTCAGGAAAAAAATAGAAGGTGAGACCTGCATTTCTAGTAGCAGTTGTTGCAGATCTTAAAAAGCTGCTGCTTCTGGCTGACACTTCTCATGTTGAAGTGAAAAAGGCGCTGAGAAAAACTGCTGTCATCAGCACAGAACAGCACTAGTGCTGCAAAGGGGGATTTAAGCCTTTCTGGCTCTAGCATAGGGTGTCCAGAGGCTATGGGAGATGACTTGAAGCCGTGCCGCTGCAAGTGGTGCCACTGTAACAGCGTCCCAGTGAATGCGCTTGCCAGAAGGGCAGCTGGTGCTTGTGGTGCCAGGCTGCCAATGCCTTGGGATTCCTGGGGAAGGAGCTGGGTGGATGACAGTTGGGCCTAAATATGAGGTGTATCCATGAATGAAATGCTTCATTACAATGGCAGTAAATGTGTGATAGTCTTAACTTGCTGGCAATAGCTCAATGGTAAAGCTGCCTGTGGCGCTTGCAGGTGAGCTTTGGAGTGGAGCTCTGAGTCAGAGCATTTGCAGGACTCGCTCTGGGGTCATGACTTACTTGTGTTACGCTGGATGGGAATTCTCAAAGCAGTATTGTGTTGCTATGTATCAAACAAAGGACAGAGTAAAATCTTAGGCTTTATTTTTTTCAATTAAGAATTTTTATTTGTTTCTCAGGGACAAGCAAATAGAAAACAGCTTGTCTTGGCTATTGTGAGTGTTCATGGGACAGGAAGGGGAGGGAGGGGACAAATAGCAAGAGCAAAGTGTTGCAGTAATGAGAATGATGTCTTATTTTAGTTGGTACTTAATCAAGGCATGTGGCTCCAGGAAGCAAGAACAGATGGCTCTAGGTCTTTTTTTTTTCTTTTCCCCCCTGCTCTCTTATATTTTGATTGTCACCAAGATTTACCATAAATGTTTTAACACCTGCCAATTTTTTTTTTACCTTATAAATTTTTACCTATCCTCAGAGTAAACTGTTAGCCTTATCTGGCTTGATTTTGTTTAATCGATAATACTAATACATGAAGTCACTGAGAGTTAGTCTTACAATTATCTTCTTTCAAAGGGTGCCTCTTTTATTATAAAACTTTGAGCATATATTAGTTCAAGTGCATTTTGATAGTAAATTAGGGCAAAACTCAGGGGCTTGCATGAACTGGCCTTTGTAAAGCAGGTCAGGCTTTTTTGATTTATGGCTTTTATTTAGTAGCTCTCTTGCTTACCAGGGCATCCAGAGAGTGGGTTATTGCTTCTCCTGTATCCTGTTAACTGCTTTGAAGGATGATCTGAATTCCCTCCCAATTCTTCTTTTGCCAGGGCGGTGAAATCCAGGACTGTGCCTACTTGGACAGTGAAAGCGCCTACAGCGAGTCAGAGCTCTTTCCTGATGACGACACGATGACTCTGGCACAGCAAGAGGTTCACCATGAGTCTGACATGGACAGCGCTATTGAGAGCGCACAGAGCTCGGAGGCCTCCGACGTGTGTCGGAGCGAGGAGAAGGACGGTGTGCTTGGTGGCCTGTTTCTGCCTGGTGACAAGTGAGTGGTGGTTTTGCCTCATGGCAGCCCTGTTTTGAGGCATGTGCAAAACAAGGGAGGAAGGAACCTTTATGTGACTAATCCCTGCTGTGGGAGCCTGAGGATACCTGAAGCATTTTTAAACTTAGTATTCATTACAATATAAGGGAGATGGATGTCCGGGTCCTCTAAGTGACTTAGACAGTCTCAGCCCTAGCTCCTTCTGGCATGTTCTGTGAGCACTCATGGGACTTGCATGTTGTGTGTTGAAGTGAAAAATTTGGGTCTTTCCACAATGGATCACTGCATTGACATCTCCCATATTTAGGATCTTCTGTATTCCCATAACCTTTATATGCTGGAATTAAAACAAGTACTTCCTGCAAAGCAGTGTAATGTGGGGAATGCTGCTTTAGCCTTTTGTACATCTAGTTATCTGAAGATGTGGGCTCTGCAGATTTGCTTTGCAACTCCATGTACCGAGATAGTTCTGTGTGTTTCTAATTTTCCATAACGTTTAGTGCACAACAGTAACTTGTGTTTAACACGGGGTGTCCTGGCATGTGCATGTTTGCTGTTAACACAAGAGTGTCTCTCTAACCCTAACTTGACTCTTCCCAGGAATGTATTTGGCGGGTGCTGGTAAAAGCCGACTGGGGAAAAGGGACCCAACTTGATTTAATCCTGCTTTGAGCCGAGTTAATGCAGTACCACAGGACAGAGCTCAGCTGGGCTTGCTTTGTAAGCCTCTACTCTGTCTTCCCTATTTTTGGTTTGTCATCTTGGTTTGTGCGTCCTGAGCTTCTTTCATTGCTAAGGCAGTCCTCCTTCTCGCTCCTGGGCCTCCTCGAGTGCTCGCTGTGCAGCCTCATTCCTGCCTTCCTCCTGAATTTCTCAGCTGGCTGAGATCTGGCCTTCTCCTACTTGCCCAAGCAATCCCAGAGATTTTATCAAGATAATTCCAATTTTCATCTCTCTTTATCAAACTTGTCTCCTTGCCTTGCCGTTCCCAATTCTTCAAAGCACCCATCCTTGTAGTGGCTCTTACCCATACTGCATTTGAAATGAGTTATCTTTCCTCCCAGCTGTGCCATTTGGGCTCTTGTGAAGGCGGTGGAGGGGCATTGTGCATCCTGTACCCTCCTTCTGGGGGGGGCAGGAACTACTAAGAGCTACTGTGCTACTACTAATAAATCATGCTTTATCCTCTGAGGCCTCTTCAGCTTTGGTGAATTGGCGGGAAAACACTTGGGAAGCTTCATGTTTTTGTGTTAAGAGACACAGCAGAGATTTTTCCCGTGGCCAAACCATGATACCTGCATGTTGAAGAAGCAGGTAGGTTGTGTATCAGATGTGTCATCCTTCTGTGAAGTCCTTCTCTGAAGAACAGCAAGTAGCTTTAAAGAAAAAAACAAAACAAAAAACAAACCTGAAAGCTTCCTTCAGAAAGTGTTAGAATGGAGAAAAACACCTACTTTTAGCAGCTCCCCTGAAAATGACTGTGTGATTCCTAGGCAGTTTCCAGTCTGAGGCTGGATCTCAGGATCTACCCTGAGCATGGACTGTTTCAACCCAAGCAGTTTAAAGTCTGGCAAAGCTTATGAATAACTGCAAATTAAAAGTTCTAAGCAACATTATCGACTATCAGGTGGTCCAGCAGTGGTGACTGCATAGCTTGCATGAGAGAAACTTAGCCAGGCAATGCATGAGGGATAAGGCTGCTGAACTCCAGTCTGTTGGCCAGTGGTGATGTTCCAGGGCTATTATGCTGGAGAGTGGATTTTATGGAGAAGTATACATTATAATCCCAACTGAGGCCTGGTCATTTACCTCCATCCTGGTGGAAGTGTTATGAGGAGTTTCTTCCTAAGCTGGCTTGGTGTAACAATATTGAGATGAAAACAGCAGTTGCACTTACACAGATCACAGTCACCAAAAAACTTATCAATGCACAGTATGTCTGTGTCACAGCACTTCTTAAAGAATAGTTAGTGTGATGTGTTGAGCTTCTCACTAATCCATCTCCCAGCCAAGGAGTCTTGTTAGGTAAGTTTGATCTGTTTCCAGTATGAGTATTCCTGTCTTCATGATTGTCATCCTTTAATAGTGTGCCAGGCTTGACTCGCCCTAATTTCTGTTAATGTGAATTAGATAAGTAAATTGCAGGTTATAAATGGATCTCATCAAAACAAGAGAAACAAAAGAGCATACATCTGAAACGTTGGCAGGCTTTCTCTTCTACTAATTGCTTTTGGAGGGGAGGGATGTGCAAATAATGCTTGCACTATCCACCAAAGGAGCACTGTTGCATCTCTTGTTTACAGCTCACAAGTGTAGTATTACAGGAAGAGGAATCTCTTCTCTGAAAGTGCAGGGAATGGTTAAGAGGCTCAAGGTAGACTCAAAAGAAACCCGGGAGGCAGTATTGTTGAGCTACTGTCCCCTGGCTCAGCTGGTGGAGTTAAAGATACAAACACTGTGCGCTGAAGCAAAGGGAGTGGAAAAACTTAACCCAATCTGCATGAAGCGTCAGCAGATTGAATTGGTGCCTTGTCTGCATTGCAGAGAGGTGCTGCATTCTGCTCTGTAAGTAGGAACAGTAACATGTTGAGCAACCCCAGGGCTTCGCAGTGTAGCATGTATTTCAGGCCTTAGATGTGTGTTTTCTGTAAGGGAGAAGTTTGTTTATATGAACTTGTATGTGAACTTACTGGCTTGTCTGTTTGAATGCCTTACTGGGGGGGATGTTAGCAAACCTGTGTAAAATACCTGCCTCTGCGAAACAGCACAGCGCACGACTGCGGGGTAGTCTGGACTCTGGGCAGGAGAATCACGATGCACCCTCTGCAGCAAACTTGCTCCCTTGTATTAGATGTGATGTGCTCAAAACTGCTCTGCCAGCTATTTTCCTGTGGTGCCAGGCTCTGCTGATCTGTTTACCTATATGTCTTCTCTCTCAGAGGTCACGGTGTCCTGCCATTCCCTACCTGTTTGGCATTATCTTAGGTACTTCTCTGGTAGTAAAGCACCCTTTTCTTGTGATCCATGTCTTCTCTGAAAGACACACTTTGTCACAATGGAAGGAAGGGCCAGAACTCAGCCTCTGTTAGGTCACATCTGTAGCTTTAATGACTCTCTGGCATACGGCGAGCTGAAGTTTGTTTCTGGCCACACAAAAGAGTGTGGCTGGAGCTCATGGGGTGTGAGAGGAGAGGGTTTATGGGGATTACTGGGAAACTCTGATTGTGGAATAGAGTGACAGTCTCTGTCTTGTACGTGTTCCTCTCACTATCCCGTGCATTTTGGAGTTGTCTGCACAGTTCCTGCATTTGGAGTAGAAGTCCCATAAGTACAACGTGGAAATGATGATGGAGGATTATCGAGGTGTGCTCTTTAAAGTGAAATGGTTTGTGTTGATCCAAACCCATCTCACAGTTTAGCTTGTTTATAGATCCTTATGCTCTTATCTTTCAAGGCACTATGTCAAATGCACATCAGATGTGTTTGGCATTTCAGTGTTTTAGCACAAAGTAAGTGGGTTACAACTTCAAATGAGGGAACAAGCTGTAAAGGTGGAAGATTCCATGTGAGGTGAGATGCTATCAAAGTCGGCCTTCGAGATGTTGTGACCTCTTGTTTCAGGTCAAGTCCTCACAACCCTTCTGCAGCATCTGACCTCTCAACTTATTCCACCGCCTCTCTGATCAGTAATGAAGAACAGTTTGAAGACTATGGGGAAGGAGATGATGTGGATTTTACTCCCAGTAGCCCATGCCCTGATGATGAGACCAGAACCAACGCCTACTCTGACCTTGGCTCATCTGTATCTTCCAGGTGGCTCCTTATTCATTAACAAACCATTTTTCAATTTTGTTCTTCTCTGAGCATGGGTGACCATACCAGAGTTTACACTGGTTACATAGATTCACCTTAAAAGCAAAATGTTATCAGTTCATTTTCTGCCCTGCAATTGACAGGCTACATTTAATAACAAGAGCTATAGCAAATATGTTGGTTTTGATAACCTCGGTTGGGTTCTGTTGAAATAACTGGGCTATTTTGCTTGTAGAGATTTCTTTCTATTGCAAACAGTAGATTTCACATTTAGGGGCTAATATTGGAAATGATCTGCTGCAAGCTGGAAACCAGCTTAGCACTATGCACCAGCCCTGATGCAGTGGAGAGAAGACCTGCAAGAGAGCTGTTTCTTTTTAATTTTCTGATATTACAAATCCTTAGCACTAACCTGTAAGGTGAAGTGCTCTATATGGACAGGGGTTTGCTTGACACAAGCATCCACATTGACTTTGAATGTCTTGGAGAACATAAGCAGGTAGCTGCTGTCTGTTAGGAGCTGGAAATCCCACTACAGTCCACCAGTTTCCTGGAAGTGACCTCAGTCTCTGTAGCTCTTATGTCCTTTGACCAAGTCAGTTGCTGATTTTAAAATCCTTCCCCGAGTAAGGGAATGGGTGAGCAGGGTTGGGGAAGAGGCGAGCATGAAGGTGCTCTAGGATTTGTCTGCTTGGATCAATAGCACATGAAGGTCTTGTGCTTCATTGCTAACACAGGACAAGCTCGCTACATCCCTCTGTTCCGCATGCAGCCCCCATGTGCTACCCTCTGTTTCAAGGACTTCTGCAATCCAGCCTTGCCACCTCTGTCATGCATGCAGAGCCAGCGCCCCTCTCCACTGACCCTTCACGATGATGGCTTGTGTCCTTCATCCCCTATTCCTCAGGTTTACGCAACCCTTTCCATTCCCATTCCTGGGGCTCTGTGCACTTCATGCCACGATTGCTCTCTTTTATTTGAGTTTATTTTCTCTTTATCATGTCAAGAGCTACCATTATCTCCTCTTCAGACCTATGTCCACTTCTCCCTTCCTTCTCATTCTAGGGTTCCTTCCGTCCTGCCATCTGAGGGAGGGTGTCCTGTGACTTCTTACCAGACTGCTCTGTTTTTCATCTTTCTGTCTTTTTCTTGGAGAAAAGACTCTTCAGGTTGCATGCCAGGCTCTAGTGGGAAGATGGGCAAGATGAGAGAGGGACATTAACTGAGGTGGAACATACTAGTGTAGCTGCTTTTGCTGCATGCATCACGTGGACTGTATACCTTGTGCTATTCTTCCAGTCACCCAACTGATTCTTTCCCCTGACACCCAGAACACGTCCTCTGTAAAGCCTCAACTCAGACAGGTAGACTTGCCCTAAGACTAGCATTGTCCATCGTCACCTCTGAGTTAGATAAGCTGTGGTTAGAGGTGGTTCCCCAAGTCCCTCGTCTGAGATTCTGACACACAGACATGCAGTCAAGAGGAAAATCTGTTGTGAGTTGGTTACTATAGCCAGTAACATCTCTCCTTTCCTGCAAACAGTGCTGGCCAAACACCCCGAAAAATGAGGCATGTTTATAACAGCGAGTTACTGGATGTTTACTGCTCACAGTGCTGCAAAAAGATAAATCTACTCAACGATTTGGAAGCCAGGCTGAAAAACTTGAAAGCAAACAGGTAAGCAGCCTATTGCACTGCTTTTAGCAATGACCCCTTGAAATGGGACTAGCTAATAACAGGAGGAGAGGAAGCAAGAGCCCTCTCCTTCCCTGTATCCCATTCGGCCTTACACATGGGGTGTTCTTACAAAACAGTAAGAAATTCAAACCTTGACATCTAGCCTGAAGCAAAATGCTGTTCTTCATTAATTAGTAAGTATTTTTCTGACTTAAGGTGCAGACAGCATTAATAAACTCAAATATTTTAACTAATGAGCTACTTGATTACATAGTGAGGATGATATTTCCAGGAATTTTTCCCAGGAAGTGGGGTCTACAGTGCTGCTTAGCGCAGATCTACAGTTAGCTACTCTCTTCTCCAGGTGGGAAGGAGTGATCTGGCAGATCCTTAGCTAATGCATATAGCCTTACATACAGAATTACTTTGGTTGGAAAAGACCTTTAAGATCATTGAGTCCAACCTCTCCTAAAGCTGTTGGTCAGCAGAGGTATTTCACTCCTGTGGGATTTTTTTTTTTTGTTCTAAAGAGAACTTGGAAAAATAATAAATCCTGTGGCAGAAGTGACTTTTGGGGTTCTGTGTAATTTCAGCTTTTTCCTTACATTTCTCTCTCTGGCCCTCTATCCACTTCTAAACAGCGCTGAGCACTTGGAAAGAATCCAGTGCTTCCAACTATCAGCTAGGGTTTTTGAAGGAAATTATTTGGTGGGCTTCTAGCTCCCCCTAGAAACTGAATGTAAATCCTGCCTGTCTGCATATTTCTTGGCACAGAGCTCACTGCACTGCTTCTTCTCTTGATGACACAGCAGCGTAGTACTTGATACGAACAATATTCCTGCCTTAGCAAAGAGTCTAACACCCGGACCATGACTGGCTAGGTCTTTGGTAGTTTTATGAGTGAGGCTGTAAATAGCTGGCTGTAAGAGAGCGGTGCTCTGACAAAGACGTGTGTCTGTCTGCACACACAGATACGACATCCTGTTATCGAGAGATGCAGCTGGATATTTTGATTTGGTTCTCGTGCGGTTGTCTGGAGTCTGGTCCTTCATTTAAATGGTACTAGTTTCTGGCTGCAAAAGGGAACTGTAAAAATGGAAATCATCTCGTTTCCTGTGCTGAACTGGGAAGCATTATAGGGAAGGATAAACTAGCTATTTATAAAATAATCTAAAAACTGGGAATCCAGAGTAAACGTCCATCACTAACTCAGTGTCCCTTTGTGGTGTGTCTAATGTTAGTTTCGCTCTGATTTACACTGACAAATCTCTGCTAAATGTAACAGTATTTGCAAAATGACTTATTAATGATCACAGTAATTTGTGGCTCCACTCATCTTCACATTGTTAACTGCAGCTTTTAAGTTGTCTGAGAATATTGTTCACAAATCATTTTTTACTTCACTAAAAATGTCAGTATTATGTGTCATTGTGCAATTCAGCTGGAGTTTAAACTAAGATTGAATCCAACACTGATGAAATAAGTGTTTAATTCCTATATCATTCCTTCTGTATCCATGTAGCCCTAACAGGAAAATATCAAGCACAGCTTTTGGAAGGTAAGAGTCTTTAACTTTTTTATGAATACATGTGGAATCACCTGTAACAATTGCTTAAGTGGGGGTGGGAGGAGAGAGGAGGGATAAGTTTAGGAAAATAAAAATGTGCCGAGACGAGTTTTCAAAGGAAGGGGCCTGTATTTGGTTGGGGATGTTACAGAATGTAGAAGCCACTGCTAGTCTTGGAGCAGGCCGCTGAACTGGAAAGAGCTCTGTTAAGAACATACATAGTCGCTCCCTTGTCTGCCAGCTTTCTTCCTTTATACTGCTGTTCTATCAGTCCAGCTACTGCTTCTTTCACCCTTGTAATGTGGGCCTTTTTGTTGCTGAAATGCAAAGGAAAGCAAGAGCATCCCTTTAAAAAGGACATACGGAATTGTGATCTTCCTTTTTTCTGAATGAACCAGCTGTGGGCTGGGCAGGGCTGTAAATTTCAAGAGTATTTTAGATAATCTCCGGTGTTATGTATTCTGACTCTATTCTGTAGTGGGAACTGCTTGAGATTTCTTTTTTCTGGTTGTTTTGGGTTTTTTTTAAAGAACTTCTTACTGTATGAAATTTTCTCGATTAACTGTACCAACCAGTGTGCAGTGGTGAGCTTTTTTTTAAATTTCTAAAAAGGCAAATGCAACTCAGTATACAGTGTGAATAAGGCTGAGTAGTTTTTAAACTATGTTAATGCTGGTAGCAGATCCTATCAAAAGCAACAAAGAACTCACACTCTAGAACTAATGTCATTGATTGTGCTCAGCATAACTTCATTTAGCCACCAGTCTCTTGTAAGACTTATGCTTAAACAGTTGTAATTGTCACTGAAATGATTGCACAGATTTTAGCACTGGATGTTCAAAGTGCAAAGCCAGGCTGTAAGACAGTACCCAGACACTTTCTCCTCCATCCTCGTCAGGCAAAATAATTGTCCTTCTAATCTTTCAGACAACTCTTCCACAACAGTAACTTCAGCAGCAGTAATGGCAGCACAGAAGACCTGTTCAGAGACAGTATAGACTCCTGTGATAATGATATAACTGAAAAGGTGAGAAGCTATGTGCATTGCGATTAATGTACCCAGCAAAGTCCTGCTGGAGACGTGCATCAATTGACAAAACTCTCTTCCTCACAGTTACCAGTGACCTGAAGTAGCTCATTGGAAATGTCATTGATACTCCATTAATGTTATGACTTTGCTTCACAAAAATGCAACAACTGTGCAAGTACAGATCTAGCCATTGTATTAGTATGTCTTTATTGTATATTTGCATTGCTCACCTTCAGGGAAGATGCAGGGTCTGGGGAAGTCAGAATTTCAGAGCTTAATTTCCCTGCTGGTTTTGTAGGGAAGCATGCCCCCTTTAAAAAGGGTGGCATAGCTAAATGCCCCACGCAGACATTACAGTAAGGGGGTGTATCAACAGGAACAGTAAGAGGGTGCATGAAGAGAAATTCAAACTCTCAGTTCTTTTCCACTCCCCTTCCAGGTAACGTACCTAGAAAAAAAGGTGACGGAACTGGAGAACGATAGCCTGACAAATGGTGACCTGAAGAGCAAACTGAAACAAGAGAACACGCAGCTAGTTCACAGGTAATAAAGCAGGGAGCCAGTTCTCTTTATCATGTCAGAGCAGAGCTAGAACAAAGTTGTAGGGAAGGAGCATCTCTACCTGTAAAATATAACCAAGTCTTCTGCCTTAATGCTGACAGACAAAATAAGATAAGGCTTCATCTGAGAAGTCCAAGTGAAATAGGGCCCTTGCTGAATTTTCAGCAAACAGAGATCTTACAAGCAAGTTTCTTGGTACAGAGATGTTACTGGCTCGTACAGAGCAAGCTCTTCTGTTACAAAAGAGGTTACCACTGGATTTTTTCCTGCACATAGCAAGAGCAGAAGGCTGGATCATAGTCCCAACTTCTTGAGACTGAGAATGAAAGGATAATAGATGAACTGATACTACTTAATTCTATGCTATTTGGAGGATTAAATACCAAGAGAGAGATTGGGAGAGGTTAAATGCCAAGAGAGATAGTGAAGTAGAATGCAATAAAGGCATGGGGAGGAAAGAGAGAAGCAATGAAGTTGCACAAATAATTTTTTTAAGTACTTTTGAAGCTGTTACTGAAGTGAGGTCTGGTTTCCTCAGAGTTCATGAGCTAGAAGAACTATTGAAAGACCAAGAGACATCAGCAGAACAGACACTGGAAGAAGAGATAAAGAGGCATCGAGAAGCATATAGCAAGTATGAAAAAGAGAAAGGCACCGAAATTGAACTGCTAAATACAAGGTAACAAACATCTTAATGCCACCCAGAACAGAGCGCAGGTTCCTCTTTTCTTCATTTTTACTTTGCATGTAAACGTAGGCTGTTCACAACCAGACAGTGCACAGATGGTTACAGGTTAGTAGTTCTATCGAGTAGCTGTGCAGTTGCATGTCTAATGCCCAAAAGCTTGGAGGATGCTTTTCATTAATTCTTTAATCCACGTGGCCCATGTAGGCAGCTTAGCTGGATATTTGGCGTGGATTCAAGGAGGGAATTGTGACCAGCTGTAGCAAACAGTTGTGTCTGCATTTGTTTCTTCCTACTTAATTCTTTTTTAGATACTTGTTGTTAGGAGCATGAGAATCTGAGTGTCAGTTTAGCATTTTTGACCCTAAAAACAAACGAACAAACAAAAAGCACCCAATAGCTCATGATAAAAACCAGTAAGATTAGAAAGATTTTCTTGTTTGGTCTTTCTATCAAGTGCAAGTGAAATGGCTTTTTAGAACATGCCATTTTGCATTTCTGCATTCTTGAAGATTTGCTGTAAGATTTTTGTTATTGTCACAGGGTTCAGCAACTGGAAGAAGAAAATGGTGAGCTGAAAAGCACTGTCACACGGCTGAAATCACAAACGGAGAGATTAGATGAGGTAACAAAACTCCTGAGCACTTGAGCAATTTAACAGCAGCTTGATTTGTGTAAGAGCAAATTCATATAGTGATTGACCCAGATTCTTTAAGTTGCCTTCCCTAAACCAGAATATTGATGGAATTGGAACATTGGTCACCTTTAGTGGCAGGAATGCTGAGACACGTGCCAGCTTATGACCAGTTGTGTCTGTAGATTTGTGTTGTAAAACTGAAGATGGCTTATGCACTTGCAAGCTAGCTATGAAGTTCCCCATTTATTCTAGGAAAGGCAACGGATGTCAGATCGGTTGGAAGACACTAGTCTGCGACTGAAGGATGAGATGGATTTGTACAAGAGAATGATGGACAAGCTGCGGCAGAACAGGCTGGAATTTAACAAGGAGAGGGAAGCCACACAGGAGGTAGGTGTGAAGAAGGACGTAAGACCAAGCAATGCATCTCCTGTGCATGGAAGCCCATCTAAAAAAGAGTGGACAGACAGGATGAACTCTGAAAATACACCACCAGTAAATGTACTACTGGATTGTGTTTCTACTGTGGCGGGGAGAGTACCCATAGGGTGGTGGATGCTGCAAGAATACCTAATAAATGGCATCCCTGACCCAAAGGGCGTACAACTCTTTGAGAACTTGCAGCCTTGAATGTGTGCCCTAAAATTTCCTTTACTAAATTTGCAAGGGGAATTACGCCTCTCAGACATGAAGCTTAGAGATCAGAGCTGCTTCCAGCTCTGAAGCAGTTTATAACCTGTGCTTCCACAGAAGAGCAAGTGGCTGTGTTGTAGGAATGCCCGACCTCAATGGGGCTCACACAGTGCTTGTGTGGGAGTACAGAGCTGCAGCACAGAGATGGCTGGTGCCAGGGTGGGCTTGTTGTGCAGGGGCTGGAGAGACATGGCCTGTTTGCATGCCCACAGCTCATTGAAGACTTGCGGAAGGAACTGGAGCACCTGCAGCTGTACAAGCTGGAATGTGAGCGTCCTGGACGTGGGAGAAGTTCTTCATCCAGCGTGAGTGAATTCAATGCCAAAACCAGAGAAGTGGAAATGGAGCATGAAATAAAACGGCTGAAGCAGGTGAGCAGAGAAGGGCTTCTTGATCCACATGAAATGTGCAGAACTGCTTTGAAAAATACCTGTAGCTGCAACCCCTAGCACACTGCCTTTAGATTTTGTTCCTCCCTTCCCCCACAAGCACAAGACCTACATTGCATCTGTCTAGGATGTCTTTGCACAGGTGATGTAAATCGTGCATGTAGGAAACACCTGTGATTCAGGCAGGGAGAACTTGTCACTGGTGATAAGAGAGTTACTGTTAGCTTGCAGCCTTACCGTATGTCATCTAAGCTACCTGTGATTTTTTTTAAATTTATTTTTTTAGTGAAACCTTGTAAACTTTTGCAACTTAAAACCAATGTCTTTTCATCTTTAAATAGGAGAATCAGAAACTTCGTGACCAAAATGATGATCTTAATGGACAGATCCTAAGTCTTAGTCTTTATGAAGCTAAAAATCTCTTTGCAACACAAACAAAAGCCCAATCACTGGCTGCTGAAATTGATTCTGCATCAAGAGATGAGGTAATGTGCTTTTTTAATCAATGAAACGTATGAGTTTTTCAATGTAATTAACTGTCAAGGTTGAACTATCTATCTGAAGCTGAAAAACAAAGAACAGAGAAATCTGCTTTGCTAGGAGCTCAAGAGTCTTAGAAGATTGCCTTAAATCTAACACTGATTTTGGACACTCCTTTTGATATAACTCTTCAATTTTTTGAGACACACAAATGGGAATTATTAAAATCTCAGTGAACTGTTTTACAATGGACTTACTGTAACATCTTCTATCTTACAGGGTATTGTGGTATTATGAAATGGATCTCATACAGAAATTACCATAACTAGTTACTTAAATTTTCACTTTCTGTTTTAGATTTAGTTCTAAGTTACTTCGTAGCAAGCTCTCACTTAGATCTAAATTTGAGCTATATATTTCCTGTAGCAGAGCTGAATTCTTGGACAAAGTAGGTAGTGTGCAAGTAATAATCTGGTAATGCTTTGGAAGATATTACAGGAGACCCATTGGTAGGTGGGCTGAGTCAAGCTGGTACAGCTTCCTTTAAGCTCCAGGACAGATCATGAGATCAGGCCAAGGTAATTGCTCCCAGACTAAAAGACAGGTTAGTGATGGAGGAGATGAAAGGGAATTGTTTGCCTTCTATGCTTTATTTCTTCTGGACAGAACTTCCCATTTCTTCTTCAAGAGGAGTCCTGAGACAAATCCTTTTACGCAGTCTGTACTTGAATGACCCTGTTAGCCTTCGCTCCTGCGCAGTCCCTTGAAGTGAAGTGCATACTTGAGTTTCTTGTTGAACCAGAGCACTGTGAAGAAAGGCTGTTTAATTGTTGAACTCTAATTAGGTAAAAGCAAATTGAGCTTTTGCTATTGTCAAGGCAAATCTTTATTTCTTCTTTGCAATCTCCTGGCTCTGGCACATGCAATGCCCAGCGTTCCCCCTCTAAAGGAGGAAAGTACCTTACAACTGTGGCCCAGGCTTAGTAAACCTCACAGACCTGCCCTGTGACATTTTTCCTGTATAATCAAAATGAAGGTAAGAACCTGTAGATTCAGGGTGGGACGTCTATGAAGGCTAATGAAAATGGACACCCAAATCACATTAGCTTTAGGAGGATCTGGGGCTCTGAGACTCCTGGGCAGCTTTCTCAGTTTGGCATTAAACATGCGGAGTATAAAATGCAAGCAGTCTTCATCTTTGGAGAGTTTGAGGGGTCTTTCACAGCTCTAAGGTCTAGTGAAACACGTATTTAAAATATAACATAGAATATTTAGTGCGTTGTTCTTGAGTATGTAGCTGTGTTGTTTTGGCAGGATTTTTGAGAAGACAGAGTATGCACATGGTACAGAGGCAGCCCATATTGTTCCCAGTGCAAAACACTGAAATCCTTGTTCTGTTCAGCAGCCTGTCATGAAAAGTGCTTCAGGTTTCAGTAGACATGAAAAAAATTGAGTATCACCAAGCCTTTGCACTGAGATGAGGAAGCTCATCCATGGTGTGGATGCAGGATAGATTGGTGTGTTAAGTAGGAAATTTGTTTCAGATGACCTGCCAAAAGATTTCTGGTGATGGCAGTTCACCACCTTCTTTTACTGTAAAGATCTTTGACATACAGATTGTTTCTAATAGAGATACAGGAAGGTAGAATACCTATCACAAAAGGGAATTAGTGATCCTGAGCAGGCACTAGTCTCTCACCTGTCTGAATTTCATGCTATTATGTAAACCAGTGAGAATATTTCAAGATTAACTTCAAAAATGTTGTGTTTCAGCTCATGGAAGCCCTTAAAGAACAGGAAGAGATAAATTACAGATTGCGACAGTATATGGACAAGATCATTTTGGCAATCCTAGACCACAACCCGTCTATCTTAGAAATAAAGAATTGAAGAGAATAAGAAAAGCAGCAACTGCCTGATATTTCTGCACATGCCACTGGATCTAAACAACACTCTGATACTGTAAATTAATCTATAAATATATATATATATACACACTACGTGTGAGTGTGGGTGCGCGGGTGTGTTTATATGATGTTTGGTACAGTGTTATTTGTCACTCAGTTGGCTTGGTTAGACTTTTTCCATGCACTTTCAATACCTGTGATAAGATGGATACTGTATATTAATGTAATAACAATATAACTGGATCATGCTGTTTTAGATACTGGACAAAATGATTCTACCTCTAGTTGTAAAGGTAAAAAAGACAATGGAAACATATGGATGTGGCCCTAACTTTAGGAGCAAGAATTGTTCTTTCGTTCTTCCAGGAATTTGGGTACCACAAACCAATTAACATACCCAGGTTCAGTTCCTGACTGGTGCTGACTGTGTAATTTCCTATTTGATTTAGTTTTAGTACTTAAACAACACATAGGATAAAAAAAAAAACAAAACAACTTTGGGGAAAAGACACAAAGTAAAAGGGAAGAAGAGGAAGATATTACAGAATTGTTGCTATTTGTGAAAAATCACCATCCACTTGTTTGCCACTGTCAGCACAAAGTGCTTTTTATGTAAGATCACTTTGGAGCCTGCTTTGGGATGCTCTGAGCCAGCCTGCTTTCTAGCGTGTGTGCGCATGTGTATTTTTTATGCCAAGGTCCCTGTAGCATTGAGGCTAAGAAGCTCTTCAAATCTGTTCCCCTATTTTCAGGGGTTTATTGTGGGCCATTAAGATGAATTCTGGGATTCTGTCCCTTCCCCTCACCCTTAATTTTAAAGATTTCACTGAAGGAACGCATTTCAGCTCTTACAGAAAGAGAAACGGAACAAAAAAAAAAAAAGAAAAATTGCATGAAATAGCCCACCTCAAGGGGAGGAGGAGCAGCCCTTGAAGTTAAGTGTTGAGTTGCTTTCCCACCCCAGATGCACTGCACTCCTTTGAGACTGACATTTTGTGGGCAAGCTGTGGAGAGGGCTGGCTGGGTCCTGACACAGGGGTGAAGAGAAGTCTGGTGTGAGTGACTTTCACCTGTTGGTCAGTAAAAAGAAAAAGCTTGGTCTTGCAGAAGTTGCCAATCCAGACCGAGTACACACATGCATATCTAAAGCTCTGACCAGGGAACAAACACATCCTGATTTAGATGAGCAGTGGTGCAGGTGCTTGACTTTAAATGTGTACTGTGACTGCTCATAGAAGTCAGTGGGACAGAACATAAGCTTTAAAGGTGAGTGTGTGCTTAAATGCTGCCTTAAATAGGGATGGACTTCAACATGTGCCTGTGTTCTCCTGAGCTGGATTTGTGTACTGTAGGGCTAGGACCTTTTTAATTAATAATGTAGCTTATATAAGGAGCTTATGGAATTGTTTGGATAGTTGAATGGTTTAAAAAAAATAATTTTATTCCCTGCACTTTTTTAAAGTAAAAACTTCACACTTTTGATTCACACCAACTGGCATAGAAAAATAGGCCCAAGGATCTGGCTTTCCCCAATGCATAGAGATGTTTCCTCTATTGAATACACTCCCCAGAAGAATGTTACAGTAGCAATGACTGTGCTTTTCTGTGTATTTCTTGCTGTTGGCAGTGTCTTGCCCCTAGTATTCTCTTGATGTATCTTGGTGTGTATATGTGATGCATTTTTCCTGAATTTGAATACATAAAACATGTATTCAGTTATGGATGTAAATATATATATATTTTTCTGCTATCTCTGTGCTCTTGCCTTCAGTGATGTGTTACTGGAGTGATGGGAAGGGTGGGAAGTACTGAAATCAGACTTTCTTGAAGGCAAGAAAATAAAAACAGTTTGTTTCTATGTATCTGCATTAGGGAGGTGTAAAGTAACTGGAAAGCGAAAGGGACTGGGGAAATAACTATGGGACACAACATCCCAGCGCACAAAGATGTCTGCAGGACTTCAGTGCTTTGGGAGAAATGGTACAGTCTTGTTCAAACAGTGATGTCTCAGGGCTGGTTTCCTGAGGCTCTAGGGTAATCTGGAGGAAGGGATTTGAAGTCTACTTTGTCACCCGGGGATGGTGTAAAACATTCTGTGCTAAATTGCAGCAGCTTCTGTTTGTGGAGAAGCAGGTAGAACATCATGGACAACCCCTACGTGCACCTTTTCCACCTGCTGCTGCTTCTGGATGTGCCACGCAGAAGGCAGGAGAGGAACAGTTAAGCCAGCTTGGTGCTACCTACAGCTCCCTGCACACAGGACTCTTCACCTGCACTTTAGTGATGGCATTTTCTTCTGCACGGTGCCGTTTGTGGGTTGTGCCGAGGACTTTGCTCTTTTTATAGGGCATAGAGAATTGTTTCAGATTGTCAAGTGGCTGTTGCTAACCTGCTGTGACAAGCAGGGCCGGTGAGCCAGCAGCCCTGCTGTTGGACCTAACTCGTTTGGTAAGTTACACTGCTGTCCTGCTCTCGTGCAGTGGATTTAGATAAGAGTGAAGCTGTTGCAGGTCAGACTGGTGACTGAATGTTTTCCCCACAATACTTTGAGCTAAACTGGACTCAGCTTCAGAATTTTTATAATCTAAACCTCATTCCTGTTAGGGTCGAACATCAGCAAATGTTGAGGACTATTTCACTGAAAATTATGCTGATCCCTTAGGAAGGGGAGAGCCTGGCTTACTCCACTGAGACCACAGAGCCTGTGGACATGAACAGAAGACGACATGAGCATAGAGATAGCCAAGTTTTTGTGCAGGTAATTATACATAAGAAGTGAATAGTCACTAGTGGTGACAAATAGTCACTAAATCCTGAAAGCAGCATTCTAGCCAGGGGTACTCAGCAGTCGATTTTGTGAAGACCTGCAAGTCGTCTTGTTTAGCTCTGTACCCAGCTGCTTTAGCGTTTAGAAACTGTTCCTTGCTCCAGTGTTTGCATCTGAAGAGTTGTCTTACCACCATGTTGGTGGTGTTTGTAGCTTTGTTTTATTGCATAAAGGAGTTTATACTTCTGCTCCTGTGGGGCCTGTGGCATGGTACTGCTTTCTGTTACTTTTCAAATACGTATCCAGACATTTCGTGATGTTTGACAAATAATGTGAGCTGGAGGTGGGAGAGGCATTTATTTCACTGGCAGATACATTTTCCTGTAAGGTATCCACCTCAGAAAATACTAATTAGCGATTGTATTTTTAGACTGAGTAACTACAGATAATAGACTGACTTGTCTTGCAATCCAAGCCTTGGAGAGCTCTTCTGTCCCAGAAAAGAAGTCGTCATGTTTTTTGACATGCAGGTAACTTAGTAATAAGGGATCACTTGACGGGTCACTGGGGCAGGGAGAAGAGTGATCTGGTATCAACGTTGCAGAGAGTGCAGAGAGTGTGACACACACATTGGCAGACAGACGGGAGATGTGGGAGATAAGGAGGCACCGTTTTCAGTGTCTGTGATAAATTCCTTATTTCTTTACTGTGGGCTTCCTTTGTGCTCACAGGCCAGCCGGGGAAGTACAGTCTGTTACTGTTAGTGGAACAATGGCTTCACTTCCCTGGGTAAATAACTTCAAACACAGAAATGTGGTATCATCTCAAATGCAGTAAACATTCTTGTGTCAAAACTGCTTCTCATTTAACGCTCGGGGATGCAAACACAATCCAAGGTACTGTATCTTGATCTGCTCCTTAGTTCATTCTACTGTAGATTCTGAAAAGCTAAGTGATATTCTGGTCAAACCAGTTGCAAACCACTGCAGCTATTTTTGTACAGTGAAAAAAAATTACTTGCGTCTGGCCAGAAGCTGTCCTTCATCAGGCTAATCCCACACACAAGCTACTGCGGAAAAAATACCTCTTTCAAAACTTGCACTTAAAGAGTACCTGAAATGTAGTCTCTCAAGATTTTTCTGATACTGGCTGCTTCCCTCCAGACATCAGTCTTCAGCTGCTGCCTAGTTCCGGTTTCAGAGTGTGATGCTGATTCAGAACTATCTTGACGTCAAATGAGTATTTTTCATAACTTTTTGAATAACTTCTATCAAAGACTCAAGGTGTTTGTGAATTTGCTGTGTTTTGAAGTGCAACAGTGACAAACTAACCATCCCATCTGTTTTTAAGGAGTTTTTAAAATGCAAATTTGTAGCAAGTCTCAAAAAAAAAAAATTGCATGCACTTTTGCTGCCAACTTTCTTCTATGGTCTTGAGAGAAATTCTGATGTTTCTCAGCCAGCTCTGTAGGGAGTTGAACACAGCATCATTAATTCTCAAAGATACGTGTATCAACAAATACTGTACTGTCTGAATGCAGCAATGCTCCATTTACTTCAGTAGAAGTAAATGAGGATCTTGGCCTACAGTATTTAGGCTCCCTAATCTGCTTAGTAATTGAAGGCTTGGAAGCTAATATATAAACGTACGTTGTGACCTGCTGCCTCAGTCACTGTTCAGCGGTCTCTGCATCGTAGCGCTAATGACATGATGAATCTAAGAACTAGAATTTACAAATAAATGAATATTTTTTTTTTTCTTCTTTAATGGCAGTGAATATACAGTGGTTTTCTCTTAAAACAAATACTGTATGGTGTGGTCTGAGGGATTTTTTCCAAGGAAGGAAGGAAGTAGCAGCTGATCGAACACTTGCCAAATCAGTGGCTTGGCTTATATTAATTTGAGTGAAAACTGACTCAAACTTTAACTGAGCAGTTCCTGGACAGGTTCTGGTATAAGTAGCAATGCTCATATTCTTGTTATGTCATTTGTTACTCAAGGAACATTGTCAAGAAGGCATGACAGGTGATGTAACACAGCTGATTTTAAAGGATATAGTTCAACAGTTGTTGGCCGTTTTGTTCTTTTGCAGCATCCTTAGGGTTGTTTTCTCAGTATTTTTTAGTCCAAAATATTGATCCTAGGAGCAGTTTGTTGTTGAAGCATGTGGCATGTGTGGGTTTCTTATCTAACGAAACTCTGCATGTGCCTTCAGAGTTTGATAAGGATTGCAGTAGGTGTTTGGTCTGTATCCCGTACTCCTGCATAATGCACTGGGAGTTGCTCTGATGTGCAAGAGAGTCGTTTCTTTGTGGGATTCTTCCCCAATATATCTTCTGTTGACTTTTACACTCTTGGTCTTGTCCCCAGCCACTGTGCCTGCTGTCAGAGTGTCCATGTGCCTTGGGGCAGACACTTTAAGTGGATGGGAGAGACAAACACAAGATTCTTGGCTTCAGTATGACTGAGGCCTGGCTTTATACCAGGCCAGTCCTATCCATGGATTTTCTGTGGTCCTGAAGACAACTTATGTCCTATTTACACGACGAAATGTTGTAGCTAATTCTCATGATATGCAAGCCCATAGAGTAAATGAGCCTGAAGGCATCACTGGGATGTCCCCATAAGTTTTGTCTTGATTCTGCATAGCTGTCCAAATGCATGCTGTACTTCGACACTCTGTTTGCAAGGCGCAGCCCTACTAGCTTTTAGCCTAGCAAGCAAACCTTATAGATAATGACAGCAGCCCATTAAGATAGAAACATCTGCAGCTAAGGTCACTGTACCATGATTTGCCACAGTGTGGAGCCAGCTTACAGTGCTCCGTTGTGTTCCTTAAACTTTTTTTTTTTTTTATTACCTTATCGGCTTAAGTCTCAAAGTTTTGTTGAACTGCGAGAGTAGTACCTGTTCAAACATATAATTATGACAGAGATTACTTTTTACTTAAACTTTAAACCTAATGAAAACATATATTAACAAACATGGACTTCTTTGGTATAGTTTGGACACCTACCCCTAGAATCTGTATTTTTTTTATGTAGGTGGTGTTAGTGGTGCAACTGTGACATCTGAGCTGACAGTTCTCGCATCACCATTCTCAGCAAAGTGACATTCACCCTGGCAAACCCCCGCAAAGCCCGTTGTGCCCTGGTGCAAGGCACGGAGGGGATGGTTCTGGCAGACGCAACCTTCAATAAACAGTAAGGGCTGCAGGAAGGCTGCAGTTACTCTTCCACCCAGGCAGCTGGAGCAGTGATCTTCCTCACCACCCAACATCAGCCCCATTTTATCTAATACCTTATCCATAGCTAAATTATTCTGGCTATGGAGAAAGGAAGTCAGAAGGGGAACCAAGAATTTTATATCATGTGAACACTTTAGCATGCTACAGGACAGTAAGTGTTGCACTGATGGTATGTTTAAATACTGAGATATTTTGAGAATTACTGTGCAATCAGTTGTGGGAGCCATTTGTTTTGCTTTGTTGCACAGACTGTACTTACATTTTTTGCATGGTTATATATTTTAGTACTTGTGCCTTCTCTGTTGTGAGGATACATTTTAATTCCACATTTATCTCCTGTTTTGGGCACTTTTTATATACACTTTTTTCATTTGATCTTCGTCTCTGGTTTCCATGTAATGTACATGTGTATATATAAAATAGATCAGATTTGTATTCATGTGCCTCTGAGATGTAAAAAGTACTCATTTTGTACAGGTTTTTTTAGAAGCACTAGATCACGGTCTAAATTACTTAGCAAATGAAATTTAACATAATTAGCAGTTCTTTGTCTTCTTTTAGAAATGTGTCAGATGGCTGGTTTTTTTGTAAGGCAATGTCACACACACACTCCCCGGATTTATTGTTCTAGTATCATTATTAATTCAAAATAATAAAACACTTAACTGTTACGGTCCTGACTTAGTGATTATAGGCTTTGTTCACACTAAAGCCAATTTGCTGCTTTTTATACTTGAAATGGACATGAGGCCAAAATCTCATTTGAACACGTTGCCCATTTCAGGTTAACTTTAGTTCTGGGATTATTTTTGTGGGAGTGGGCAAGTGATTTACTTTGCCCATTGAAATGGAAAGAGAAATAGCATTACCGATTCATGGACTCTCCTTCTTGGAGAGGGTAAAATGCTTTAGATTACTTCTGTTTCCTCCTTGGCTTCTGAGGCGGCTTTTCCTAAGGACAGACCCTGGATCTGCATGACTGGAGATCTTCCTCTTGCAGATGTGAGAAATTGGGTGTCTGGCTTTTCGCATTTTGGCAACTGCAACATAAATTCCTTCCCTTGGGGTTTGTAGCGCAGCACTCTCCTGCAACGTTTGGGAAGCTAAATAGATGCATTGTGAGACCGGGCCATCTGTAACTGGCAACCATGGACCTGGTCCTAGAAATCTCCCTCCCTCCCTCCTGCCAACCTCTTCTTGAGCTGGTGCTTTCATTTCTTGAGCGTTGACCCCCTCATCTGGTGAGAGGCTTGAATTGTTTGTGCTCTTGCACCTTGTGCTTTATCAATATCCCACTCACCAGCCCCTGGACACAGTGAGAGAATCAATTTTGGTAAGTCACAAGAAAGAAATCATCAATCTCATAAATTTCCCGAAACACAAAGTTTTAATCTATAAAATAATATGTTCCATCCTCACGAAGCAGAAATTTTTTAACTGAATTTGGCACCCACTTGACAAATTATACAGCTGCCTTAGAAGCAAGGAGGTGGTTTTATTTTTTACTTCAAAGGCTGCTTAGTATGAAAATGAGCAAAGTCCACTCGCTCCATTGTTACTAAAAAAAACTGAAAAAAGCAGTCAGCAAAAGTGGCATATGACTATTTTTAACCTCATTCTGTAATTTACAACACAAGTGAAGTGATGTCAGTACTGTTGCAATGTGCAATTACACGATTTTCTCTGTATTTTCTTGAAATACTGCTAATGTGGATCCTTTCAGGTAGCTGTAATGTACAATCAGATATGTAAATAAATTATTTGCTTTCCCTGCATGACTAAAAAGTCGTCTGTCGTGGGTGACTGATGCAGTGTCCCGCTTTGCCCTGCATCCCTGGCACAGGCAGTGTGCGCCCGCCTCTGTTTCTGTGCTCATTGCAAGAAGGATTGCACGGTCCTGCTCTGCCCTGCCCAAACGCGAACCTCATTAGCTCTGGCCAAATTACACGGATGTCACCAGGGAATGAGTTTGTCTCCGCACGTGCTTTATCTGACAGCCACAACTAAGTTAAATTTCCAGGAGCTTTGTGGGATACATAATGCCAAAGCTTCAGGGGACCAACCCGCTGATCTCTCTCCACCCACGGCGCTCCCCTTCTCAATTAATAGGAACTCCAGCGGTGAGCCATTTGCAAGATTTGGGGCCAACTCTTTAATCTGGCTTAAATATAATAGCCACCCATGTGGCTAACGAGCCTGTGCTCTGACTCCTTTCCTGGGGAGCAGTGAGCTGCTGTGAGGAGGGCACAGCCTGAAGCCATGTCCCCCGGCGGGGGCTGACGCTGGCGCACGGTCTGACCTCGTGTGGCCAGCCCTGACCACCCCCAGGTGTGCCACGGGGCACTGGGGAGAGGGGGGTTGTGGTTAAACTGATGGCAAGGGCTTTCTCCCGCTCCCCTGTGCTGGGGAGAGGCCTGAGGGACGGCCCTGCCCTGGGTGGCCCAGTGACAGCTGCCCCGTGCCAAGCCCCCAGGAGCAGCCGTAGCTCCCGAGTGCGTTTAGACCAGCCCTCCTGGGAGCGGGACTGCAAAGTTTGCCCATGAGGGACCATAATGGTGGTGGGAAACCTCAGGCAGCGGCTGGGAGCTGGGGCCCGTGGCCAGGCAGCGTGTGGAGGCAGTGAGGCACAAGGAGACCCTCGCTCCAGTCGGGCTCTGGGCGGGACTCACCATGTCGCTGTCCCCAGAGAAACAGGCCCTGTGTGAGGCAGGAAGTGGAGGACGCACTGGTGCCTGCGGGACCCCCTCGACCAGAACTCTGAGGTAATTTTTTTTTTCCTCATCTGTTGTTTGAGCTGCCAGACTTGCTGGCCTCTTCTTTGGTCTTTATTTTAACTGCTAGAGGAAAAATATAACCTACTAAGTGATGAGGTGTTTAGGTTCAAGGCTACTATTTGCAAGAGTCTGTGTGGAGTGAGGGGAGGGCACTGGGGCACCTCAGGGGCAGCGGCCCTGGGGCTGGTGTCTGTGGGCGCCGTTACTGAAAGGAGGGGTCCATTGGTTTGGGAAAACACTGCTGATAGAGATGCAGCCACAGTCAGCCCACAGAGGTGCTGGATGCTTTTTACAGGGAAGAACGGGGCCTTTCTGTGGCATGTTGAGGAGACTCCTGGGGTGAAGCATCTCCTCAAGCAGCTCTGTGCAGGTCGCTGCCCTGTCCTACCTGCCCGGGGGCGTGTTTGAGGGAAACCATCAGAGTTAGCCTGGGAACACCAGGGAAGCCCATGCTGACATGGCTGCAGGTGTGGATGGCTCACAGCTGTGCTTCCATGGGGGGTTTAGTGGGTTTAAAATTTGCCTCCTGAAAAGCCACTGCTTGCACCCCTAGCCTGCTTCTTCATTAGTGTCACTTGTGCCCTCGATGTAAAAAAAGTGACCATTTTGCACCTGTGTGAACAATGGTGAAGGGTGTAAAGCAGAGAACTGGGCCTGTGGTGTTTATTTAAGGAAGGGAGAGGGGGAAAGGAAGTTTGAAAAGACTTCACTGATCAGTTCAAGCCTTACAGGGCAAACATTTTCCTTTAAAAAGCATTTTGGTGATCTTCAAGTGATCATAATGTGCAAACTGCTTTGATTTGGCTGTCAGTATTTTCTAAACCTGGTATTACATCTTCTACAATATCATCCCATGTGGTTGCTGGGCAACTTTTCTCCCAGCAGGTAGAGACATCTGGAGAATCAGAGCAAAGTGTATGAATAATCCATGGAGTAACTTCCCTGCATGTTATCTTCTCAGGCTTCCCCGTTCCCAGATTCCTTATGGCAATGAGTTTTTGGATATTCAGGTTTTTAACAGCAGGCTCAAAGAAAACTCCCCGCTGTGTATGCTAAACTACTTCACCAGAGAGACACGGAGCAGTTTTGTTCCCAAATCTCAGCAGCTCAGGCTACCATGCTGTATTACTGAGCTACTTCCAGAACAGTTACTCACTGGTACGCAAGAAAGACACACTGGGAAAGTAAATCAGCTGTTACTCTGGGGATAGGAATACATCAACACTAGGTATCACAAAGTCTGTAATAGTTTCTAACAAATGATGCTGTTCGTACTGTGCTGGGGAGAGCTGAGACCCTTGGGTCATTTTGCAACAAGGAATTAAAGCTCAGAACTCCCTGGGAGGTGATTGTTATCTTGCTCTTATCTTTTGGGGGGGAGGGAGGAAGGAAAGAGGGTTTGAAGCCAGACAGAGGTTAAACGAGGCAGTAGCAGAGTAGGAAATAGAATGCAGGAGTTCTGACTCCTGAAAACTTGGACGGTGGCAAGGAGAGCCATTACAAAGAGGAAATACATCTCATGTGAGCACCAAGGGAGGACAGCGGCCAACTCCTGTAGTCTGGCAGCAGGCTCTGATCTCCTCATGCTGTCTTGGCAGACATGTTTTGCCCAGCGTAGCCGTCTCAAAGCTGTGACTTTGATGCTTTCCCTTGCTCTTTTTGCTGTTCTTGACAGCCCACGTTACAACGTTTTGTGGGATTGCTGATGGCAGACGGGGGTCTGGGATGTGTCACTCCACTCTAAATGTCTTTTGACGCATGTAATGCAGCAGGGACTCTCCTAGCTTGCATAACTCGGAGTAAGTTTTGTCCTTGGAGCCAGCTGCTTTTTGGACACAGAAAAGGGGTTAGAGCATATGACTACTAAATTGAAGACTGTCCCAGATGTATAACCATAACTATTTGGATTAATGGTGATTTTAAAGCAACTTTGCAGTGATAATATGTAAGCATGTCTTCTGGCATAGTGCTTAAACCCTTATTCCCTCACATCGAGATCTTTGTGCCTTAGCTTGCGGACAGACAATGTAGTTAATTTTTTCATGCAATAGCATGCAGCATAAGGCTCACAACTCACAGTGCAGACTGTTTCTGAAAAGAAAGACAGAAGAGCTGGGCTATGACACCAAATGAGGTAGATGGAACTCAGC
Source organism: Rissa tridactyla (assembly GCF_028500815.1). NCBI lineage: Eukaryota > Metazoa > Chordata > Aves > Charadriiformes > Laridae > Rissa > Rissa tridactyla. The sequence continues at coordinate 10,894,812 of NC_071480.1, forward strand.
TGCTGAAAGGCTGCGCTCGCTCTTTCCCTGTTGTTCCATAACGCAAGAAAATTGCAGGTTGTGTTTTATGAAATGCTGTCTCTCTTGGCTGCTGTGTGGCCTTTCTTAATGTGCTCTGGCTTTTATTTAAAACCTGAACAGTCACCGGGCAGGGTTGCTCCCAGCCCTTTAGTATCCTCTGGTCTTGCCTCAGCACTTGTCCCATGTGGCAGGAAAGGACCCCCGACCAAGCCTGTCCTTTGGCCAAAGTGTGGACTGCGGAGTGAGCTCTGGCTGTACAAAGCAAGGATTTGCTGGGGGGAGGGAAGGAAGGAGGGAAGGGGAGCGCTGCCAGGGCTGCCATGTGCAGAGGGATGTGTTTAAACACCGGCTGCCCAAAATGCAAAGTCCAGGGCCGCAGAGGCTATGGGATGTGGCTGGAAACCAGAGGTGAGTCGTATAGTCCCATCGGCTCCTGCCGTCCTGCTGCTTTCGGCCAAGCATCCCAGTGTCACCAGGGTGCAGGCTTCCCAAGCAACTGTGGCATCAAAAAAGTAAGCCTTAGCATGAGAGACCTGCTTGGAAATATTTGGCACAGTGTTTGCATTAACACCTAAAAATAGGACTTACCCTTAGGAAGCGAACTCTTCCTCTTTGGAATGAGCTGTTCAGACGTCACGTGTTTCATTTATTTGTGCAAGGAGCACATGGCAAATGCAGTGTGCATTCTTGCAATAAAGGTTGTGCAACTCGGATCTGATTAAACAGACAGTGGTGCCTGGTGACAAAGTCATAGCTATAAAGTAAAAAGACGGATTATGTTATGTCAGATCTGTATTACGTTCTAACTTTGCCTGGATTTTTTAAATTTTCTTTTTGGTTGGTTGCTTTGGTTTGTGTTTTTCGGGAGGAGTATGTAAGCCAAAAAATACCGGATTACTTTCTGCTGCCCAGCAATGGTTGAAAAGTAGAAACCAGAATGAGCAATTTCAATGTAAAGCTAAATAATGGTTCAAACCCACATCCTTCAAATTCTTCCCTCCTGCCCTACAGCTAGTGGTGATAAAAATGAGTGCTGATTCATTTCTTGGGTTTTAACCAAGCATTAGCCATAAGACTAAATATTTAGTAGCTGGAAACCCAAAGGAGGAAATATTAATAATGTAGTATTGTATCAATGATTTATGCTATTATGATTTTACTATGTAAACAGAAGATAATGGAATTGAATAAAATGTGAAAATTGAGTTTGAATATCAGGAAACACTTCCTGACACAAACCCATGTTAGATTGCCTGATATTGTCCCAGGGGAAGGGGTGGAAACGCTGTTGCTTGGCAGAGGGAGAGTGACGGGAGGCAGCAGCGATGGCAGGGCTGGAGCTGTGCTGTGCCCGAGCCCCAGCCAGGTCCCCCTGTGCGGGACTTGTGAGGGGACATTGTGTCCCGCTGCAGGACAGTGTGCGAGCAGGGTGTGCTCTTGCTTGGGGGGGGAGCCTTCCTCTCCCCGAAACTGGGAGTCGGGGCCAGCACTCTCTCATTAGCAGGTGCCAGACACTGGAAAGCAGCAGGGCTGAATGTGTAAGCTTAGCAGCAGACTTTTTTCATACAAAATAGAATCATAGAATCATAGCGTGTGTTGGATTGGAAGGGACCTTTAAAGGTCATCTAGTCCTAAAGGTCATCAGTCATAGCTACTGTTCGTTTCCTTAGGCAACTCTCAGCGTCTCCGTTGTAATGCGCAGCTTTACTCTGCCGTGAGAAACATCAGGAGGTGTTAACCAGGAGAAAGAAAAGCAAGTGTTCACCAATAATTTATTTTTTGAGCAATAGTGCGGCCCGGGCTGGTGATGCCGGTGGGAGGCTCCGCCGCGGGGGGGTGGTACCGCACGGGGGTTACCAGAAACGGGGTTCTGGGGGAGGAATATGGCTGCGGGGAGAAGGGGCAGGAGGACGGGCGGGGAAGGGCCCGGCCAACGACCCCCGTCAGCCGGCGGGGGTGGCGCTGGGGTGCGACCGGCCCGTGCTCCCGTCCCTCCGCCCTGGGCGGGTCCGTCGCCGCCCGTTCCCGGTGTTCCGCCCCGCGGCTGCCCCGCACCCGCCACCGCCAACCGCACCGGCGGGCGGCCCCGCGCCGTCCCGCGGGGCTGAGGGGTCTGCCGGGGCCGCCCCGTGCCGTCCTGCCGCCGGCAGCTCCCCGGGGCCACCCCGTCCCGCCGCCGGCAGCTCCCCGGGCGGGCGGGTTGGTGCCTTCCACTGGTGGCGCGGGGGAGCAGTTAGCCCGTCAGGCGCGGTGGCCAAGTGGTAAGGCGTCGGTCTCGTAAACCGAAGATCGCGGGTTCGAACCCCGTCCGTGCCTGCCGAGGCAGCGCGGTGCGCTGGCAGCTCTGCCGCGGGGACGCCGCGGACGCCCCCTCGTTTGCGGCGCCTTTTTCTTAATTAATTTTTTTGGCTTCCTGCCACCGAAATCCGCCCCGGCTCTTGGCTTGGCTCCCCAGCGGCTGCGGGTCCCGGGGAGCGGAGCCACGGAGCTAGCGGGGTGGCCGCGGTCCCCGCGGGTCCTTGGCACACAGCAGGTGGTGAGCCCAGGGGGCATCTGTGCGGCAGCGGGGGGCGGCCAGGCTCAAGAGGGTTGTCCTGGATGCTGTGAATCACGGTTAAACTGATGTTTTTTACTGCGTTGCTGTGGAGGAGGTGTTTGGTGAGCTCCGAAGTGATGAATCCTGCTGTTACTTTATAGGTGCTGGATCTGATGTCATGCCCACATAGAGTCCTGAAATGGTGGAGAGAAGCTGAATCCTGGTATAAAAAGCTTAGTGCAGTTGTACCAGTTATACCAGAACTGACCTTCATTGCTTGGTTCTCAATACATAAAGCTGTGTGAAGCTTTACACGTGTGCAAGGGTATTTCTGCTGGCTCTGTATAACAGCACTTTGATTATTGTTGCTTTCAGACAGCTAAAAATATGTAAAGAACAGTTATTTAATTGCAAAATCAGCCTGATATCTGGGAAGAGCTGAGGACCCTCTTCCAAAAAAAACCTAGCTGTTTCCTTTGATGCTTAGAAAAGGCTAGTTTTTGCTGTTTAATGTGCACTTAGGCTGGGATTGACAAGGTAGGAGGCTGTTTGTCTTTCTCAGGAGGTGTTGGAAGTGTGTGCGTAAGGTGTTTGGGGAGGTTTGTACAAAATGGTTGTACAGTATGTTATTAACAAGCCACAAAAAAAAGCCATAGTACATTTTGATATAAAAACAGGAAATGCAGTTTAGAACCTGTTTAGAAAAATATAGACACTGTTTTACTTGGAAAATGCAGTGCTGTCAAAATCCTGTCAACTTTGTTGGAGGATTTTGTGGACAAAAGTCCCAGCTTTGAAACACTCTATTTTGACTTCTTTTTTTTTTAATTCTGCAGCATCTCACATCAGAATGTCAAACCAAAATGTTTCTAATGATTCAAAAGCTGTCTTGCAGCTTTTGCAGAGAATTCCAGAATTCTGTGGGTTTGTTTCTGGTTGAAACCAATTGTGAAACTGAGGTCCTCCCTGAAACAGGCTTGCCATCCCGTAAACCCAAGCAGTTGAGTCTTGCCCAAACGTGTGCCACGAAGCCAGGACTAAGAGCCAGGTATTTCAATAAAACTCTGGCATTGCTGTTCTCTGTGGCCATAACGCATCCAGGCAGTTTACCAGTTGCTTAACTTCAGTCTCTGCAGAACTGGAATGTTCACTTCTGACTCCCGGGAGTCTTGTGAGGAAGGTCCTTTGCTTTGCCCAGTTCCTTGTAGTAGTCAAGAAAGTCCAGAGGAAGACAAGGATGTGTTTCTGTACAGAAAAGTATGGGTGGAGGCCTTGCTATAAATATCATGTTGGAACAGGTGAAGCTTTTGGAGCAGTTTGTCACCTCTGAAAAGTTCTGGTTGGCTTATCAGAAGGAATGGAGCCGTGCCTCTGTGGTCCCATGTAAAGTTTACAGCAGAGTGGGGTGCTGCGTTGAGCCGCCTGGAAACAAATGACTCGCAGCCCCAGCTCAGGCAAGAGTGGAGGCTGCGGGTTACTTCAGATAATGGAGACAATCCTTGCAGCAGGAGCTCGGAGTGTGAAAGTCCAGTCCCGTGCGTGTCTCTGTCACCCCACACGTGTGCTGTGGTTGGCCTGCCTTACTCAGGGCAGGAGCACCACAGGGTTTGTTAACAAAACTGGAAATCAGCAGCTAGACCCCAGCCAGTGTAAATGAGCAGAGAGCCGCTCAAGCTAACGAGACTGTGTCAGCTGACCCTGTGTGTGAGCAAAGTCCAGCCTAGAGGTAAAATCCATATAAACTGTCCTGCTCCTCACATCTAAGCAGAGCTTATCCTGCTACTCCTGGCTCGCCGGTGTGGGCACCGCTGAGGCTCTTGGCTCTTCCCACTCCCTTCCCTTTGGTGTCTCTGCCCCTTCACTGTTTGTGGGAGCTCCTGGTGCGGCACGGTTGGGTTGGGTTGAGGCAGAGCATGTGGTTTCTCACCTCCCACCTTCACGGCCCCCTCTTCTTACTCACTCCGGCAATACATTTGATTTTGGCTTTAATTTAATAGCTAAACTCCTGAAGTGCCAATGAACAAAATGCTTACGATTGATCATAGGTATGCTGGAGATGGTTTTGGTTTGGGATCTTTTTGGGTAGGTGAGGGCAAGTTGTTTATTTTGGACACAAGTCCTGACCAAAAGCACAAAAATATTTAGGTGCCCTATTTGAGTTGCTTTAAAATCTTTGGTTTTATTCCAGAAAATACTGAGCAGCGTCCTCTGAATATAACTTCTCTATTAAATGAGAAGTTATTAAATGAGGCCTTTTTTAATTACCTAATAAAAACACATTACAATTAATGTACTTAAAAGATGTGTTGCTGCTTAAAGTCTTGGCTGTATTTAGATACCGAATTTCCTGACCTTTCTGGTTTGACAAACCATTTATTCAGAATCCAGACATCTTCATGACCCCTTTAAAGTAAGTGTAAAAATGAATCAATTATAACAGCGGTATTTCTGAATTGCGTATTATATGTATTTTTAAGAGGCTGACAGAAAACGCCTGCTTTTGAAAGGTAAGATGTGAATGGGGACTAAAAGCATAATGTTCTTTGTTCAGATTATAATAACATTTTTCAGTGCTTTGCAACTCTCCCGAGCGTCTGTCACGTCCTCCCTGGGGTCACACCTCAGCAACTGAAAACCAGTGTGCTAGCAGCACAGGAGGAGCTGTGTGTCTGTTTCAGAAATAGTGGTGAGATCATTCGAAAGCCTTGCTCAGACCTTGCTGTGTGGAGCTGGGCAGGGGGATTGTCCCAAAAACTGTTCAGACCCACTTGTCCCACTAATAAACTGGGATTGTCTTCCCAGCTCTCTTGCTTTTTGGGTATCCTCCATGGGATAGCTGACACTTTTTTTGTTGTTGTTATTTTTTTTTAAAGGAGGGAAAAAAAGCCCCAAACCCAAGCCCTGAAACCTTGAACTTTGAAAGAAAATACATGTGCAGAGTTGTGCAAATGGAGTATGGTGTGCCAGGGGTGACAGGGCTGCCTGAGCCAGCTGGGCCATGGGCTAGCAAGAGCCCTTGCTTTCAGGGATGGGGCTGGTGTCCTGGCAGCTGAGCCCTGCCTTTGTACATGGTCAAGGACAGGGCCAAACTGGGATGATGCTCAGCATCTGCAATGTGAAACCACGATAACATTTCCTGAGGATTAGACAACTAAATGTACAAAGTATTTTATTAAGCTGTGACTGCTTGTGAGACTACCAACAAACAATTGAGGGGAAAGCAGCAGCATGAGGCAGGAGAACAGTATTCGCAGTGTTGTCTGAATCCTGCATATATGGCTGAGTAAATTAACCCATGAGTAAATAAACCCCGAACTGGGGAAATCTTCACATGGCTACAGCAATGTGATTCCCATTTTCATTATGCCTGGAATTTAATGGACTGCTGAAGTTTGACCAAAAGGCATTTCTTGTGTCAAAATGAAAAATTACAGATCAAAAGGGTGACTTTGCAGACAAACATATCGATCTAAAGCCTGGGTGACACAGACTTCCTGGAAGAGAGCCCAGAAGCATGTCTGTGTTTAAAGTCAAATGGCTGTAGCCTTTTACCACTGATGAATAAAAAATGTTTTTGTCTGCATGCCGAAGGCTCAAGCAGAAACAGAAATTACTTGATTTGTTCTGCCGGAGGAGCAGGTACGTGTTTGCGAATAGTAATCCATTGAATGCTGCAGTATTCAATAATTTAAAGAAATGACTGTGAGATAGGAAATAAAATCCCTTCCCTCCTTCCCCCCCCGGCCTGAAAACTGTTTATGGCAACCATAGGAAAGGCACAGTGAGTGACCTCATTCTGCGTTCAAGGGCCAAAGTTACTGGTGTCCCCTCCTCTAGAAACACATGGAGCAAAGCAGTTGTGAAGTTCCTCCATGAGGATCCCAGTTGTATTTTTGCTTTGGTACAGGAGTAGCAAGTGTTATAGACATCCAGCCCTGAGGATGGTACTGTCATCTATAATTAGGCACTAATGAAAAGGTCCAGGTGTACCTCCCTGGCCAGGATGAATGAAGGGGTCAGCACAGTGTGCTGCTGCTGCTCCCCTGAGAGCAAGGTGTAGCATCCTGAGTGGCAGCAGTGGGATTTTCTGAATGAGCTCTGTGGGGACCCAGGAGAGGGAGTGACGGTCCTTACTGCCATGCTGGCATAGTGCGGAGCAGTCCTTTGTGCCTTGGTTTCCCAAGGGAACCTGTGAAAACAAAATTTAAATGGAAAAGGTGATGCCAAATGGCAGTGAACACTTCTGTGAAAACTTGAAGATGCCAGTTGACACTCCAGGCAGTGTGCCTGAAACAAACTCCAATTATGCAGGGAAGGAGGAACAAGGGGGATGGATGGATGGATGGATGGATGGATGGATGGATGGATGGATGGGTGGATGGATGGATGGATGATGGGAGATTTCTAATCTCATCTTCTCCACAGCCTGTTTAACCTCAGCAGCATAGGGCCCGCTCCTCTCCCTCTTCCTCTCTCAGGTGCTTATTCATGTTTCTGACTTAAACTGCATGAAAGAAAGAGAGGCTGAGAGCCCATGTCTGGAAGGTTTGTGCACAGGAGTGCTCCTTATCCGTGTGAGTATCCACTGGCAGTTACCACTGAGTGACATTTACTGCAGTAAGCAAGCTGTTGCCGGATGAAGGGCAGTAATGTGAGTATAGCTTTTATTATGACTTTGGTGTAAATTGGAAAAAAATTATATTGGAACTGATAAAATTATATGTTGGTAAATGGATTGCCATGAGAGCAGAGTCAGATGTTGGATTAATATAGCTTCTGAACTATTAGTCCTCATATGAATCTCATATTATGGAGAATAATTTCCTTTGCATTCAACACAATACAGCTCCACTGGCCTGGTGATTATGGTGACAAAGCCAGGCTTCAGAGTCCAGCCTGAGACATCGTGTCAGCAGTGCAAAAAAGCATCAGCAACAAACAGGACAAGAGGCACAAACTGAAACACGGGACATTCTGTCTGAACATCAGGAAACACTTTTTCAAGTAAAGGTGACAGAGCACTAGGACAGGTTGCCCACAGAGGTTGTGGAGTCTCCATCCTTGGAGATATTCAAAAGCCATCCACACAGAGTCAGGAGCTTTCTTTAGGCGACGCTGCTTGAGCAGGGGGTGGATCAGATGGTCTCTAGAGGTCCCTTCCAACCGCAGCAATCCTGTGACTCTATGAAACTCCTTTGCCTTTGAAGTTTGTACTGTTTGCTGCTAGCTGAAAGTTGTGGGGTCACACCTGCCCCTGTGCTAACAGCAGTGTCTTCTTCAGGGTGATGCTCTCTGTGACTGTGGCTTGCCGTCTCATTTGTGGCAGCGCTAATTCGAACTGTAGTGCTGAGTTGGTATAAATGTCTAAGTTAAAGAATTTAAACTGTATATGAATTCAAGGCCAGGATAGCCTGATATAGAATGTAATATTTACTGTCTTTGAAGAAGCTATAATAAACTTAGGTGGGAAGCTCAAGAAAGAGACGAAGCAATCAGATAGCATTGCAAAGATGTCAGAGGGTTCTTGGGAGCCCCAGCCTGAAACTTCTGTATGTTATTGCTGGGCACTGTGGCCATCAATTGAACGCCAGTAGTTGTTAGAGTTTGACGGCATTGTGCAGTTTGCACTGTCACAGCCTTTCTGGGACTGTGAGGATTGTGCATCTGAATCGATGGAATCCTTGTCACTAATTTCACGGGGATTGTACCCAAGTTCAAACACATATTTCATCATAGGAAAAGGAAAGCAGAAGGCATGTGAGGCTTTACTGGCATAGCTGGATTTAAAGACTCATTTCATCCTCCCAGTGTATAGGTGGGAGGAATAATACTGTGGCAGCATCTTTAATTTTAAGAAAGCATCTTGTGTAGTCCTGCAAACGCTGTCCCCTCTCAGCAGTCACTGCAGTGCCTTGGTGCCTGTGTAAGTCCTGTGCAGTGAGAGATGAGCTCCCACCCTGAGCCCGCTGCCTCTTAGTGTCTGCTTGAGCTGAATTCCTGACTCCTGTCCTTTCATCACTCTGGGCCCAACTGAAAGGGTACTTGCGAGCTACCAAATATAGAATGTGCACAGCCTATTTCACAACTGGAACTTGCAAATGCTGGAGTGGATTTCATGGACTGAAGCCCCCCAGGGAGGGAGCATTACAGTAAATAATGTTAGTGCATTTGTTTAATCCCTGGGGATTGTGGAATATAGGATTAAAGTGGGCTAAGGGGATTTCCCCATTGACAGCTGCTCCTCTGTGCACAAACACACACACAATTTTTTTATATGTGACTTGTTCAGCCCTAAAGAATTTCAACTGCATATGGCACTGTGCATAACATGACCGTTGTTTCCACATCTGGTTATGCATATCTGTCTCCCCCAGTAATTGTCTTTAATAGACACAATTGGGGATGAGGTAGTTGTACTAAGAAGACACATAGCTCTGTGCTTGAACAGGAAACCATTATTTCTGAGCTTAATCATAGCTCGTTAGTCCTGTGATTTTCTCCTCTCCCCCATATACACACCAGAACACATGCTTTAAATATGAAAGCCCCATTTATGGTGGGACATTCATCTTGTATTGACAATTTGCCAGAGGTTCTTTGGATGGGCAGAGCCTTGGCCAGTGAGCAGAGAACTAGACCATGTCTGAGCAGTGACTGGAGGCTGGAGCTCACTGGCATTACGTGGGTGCTCACAGCTGAACAACCAGCTCACAGCAAAGATCTCAGAAGGACTGCAATTTCTATAAATCCTTAATGGACTTGGCTACTTGGTGTTCCTGCAGAGGTACATGGGGTCAGGCCAGCTCCTTTCAGTACATTGTATTTGCACATTTCAGAACTTTTAATCGTGAACTTGCTATTCCTGTTGTTCTGATAAAAAAAAAGATCTGGGTGTCCAGCAAGAATTCATATTTTCAGGTGAAAACCAGCCAAGTTCATGCTGTGCCAGCAGTGGAGTTTCAATTATTTCTCTCACAACGTTGTCTTTAACTTCTTTGACAATCCAGTCTCTTTGTCAACAAGGTCTAATGCTGAAATACCAAGCTGTTGGCTACAAGCCATGCTTGCTTACATGCTGCTTAGTACCACACACTGGAAAGTTAACAAATCAATGGATCTACTTGCAGAGAAAGGTATTGCATAAGTATAGGCAGGATAAAGAAAGAAAAAAAACAGATTAATGCAGGCATCCATCTAGACCAAACTGCATCCACAGGGTCTAAGTGTGTCCCAGTCAGCAACATGCAGTCCAGTCTCCCACCCGCAGAAGTTCCCTTCTGACTTTGGAGGTATAACACCAGTCTTCCACTTTGTGAAGCCTTTGTGGAGACCTATAAAGACACTACTACATCTGGTTCGTGGCTCTTGTAAAAACGTTTTCTTTTTTCCAAACAGAGCTATTTTCAGAAGTGATAGAATCTATTGTTCCATAGTTATTGTTCTGGGCTATTGTTGGGCTAATGTTATTAATATATTAGCCCTTTGGCTGCCAAACGGCATGAAACAAACTGCTTATGTTTATTTTTAGAATTGTGAAAGTTGTGATGCTTTACAACTTGATATGCTTGTGATTACATCTGAACTGAATGCAGAGCTAATCCTCTTCCCAGCTCCCATCCAGACAGGAGCTGTAATCATGTGTTCCCAGCACAGGGGTTCTGCACACTGTGGAGAGCAGCCAGCAGGTACTCATGAGAGGAGATGAAGTCCAAAGACCTGACCTTCTCAGGTACGGAAGTACCTCCTGCCAAGGGAAGACTTGCCTGAAATGTGCCTTATCCAGTTACCACCAAAGGACTGCCAGTGCTGTCAGTGGAAGCGGGCTGCCAGCAGCTGAGCATGTCTCCTGGGACCAGGCTCCCTGCAAACGAGCTCCTGCTGGGCAAAAACATTGTGTGAAAGTCTTGCCCTGCTCTCATGGAAATGAAGAGGCGCTTCACATCAGTACCAGTGGGGGCAAGATGAAGACAAGAGGCAACATGTATGAGACTGCTGAAAATAGCAAATTAAACAGTTGCTCAGAACATCGGCTAAGCAGTATGCCATCAGCTTAATTAGGAAGAAACTTCTCAGCATTGGTCTGTGTTGTTATGAGCAGCTCTTTGATACAGTCAAAGAACAAGAACAGTATTGGAAAAAAAAAAGAGAGAGAAAGAGAATGCAAGGTTGGCAGATATAACTTGCAATGTAAGACTAACAGTCTCAATTCCTAAAAGCTGTTGAGGCCTTGTCTCGTTCAACCCAAGTGATTTCTACAGCATCCACACCCTTCACCAGAGAAAAAGTTAGTGTCTTTCACACAGTTTTTGGAAGTCTTCATTTCTGCCAGTACTTGCTGGGCATTATCACTGCAGAACAAATTCCAGGGTGTCACCATTCCAGATGGTCAAGAAATTCTTCATTTCTGTACCTTCAGCCAGTACATCTTATTTTCAAAATGCTCATACAACTTCTTCCCTCTTTCAAACCTTTTTGCCCATCGTCCATGATTCACTTTGCATTCTACTGTTGGTTTTAAACAACATGTTCCTTGGCTCTGAATATTCATCAGGCTTCCAGCCAAGGAACATGTTCTTCTGTGTAGAGGATGGCTTTGCAATGTTGATTGAGAGGAGCAGTTACATGACAGATCAGTTCAAGTTGTCTCTGTCTCATTCTAGCCACACAAGCCAGACAGAGTCACTTGCCACATCCATAATGATGCTGGTACCATAAAGCTCTGAGCACGCAAAGGCTTCTAGTGCAACCTGCATACATGTGGATATCTTACGTGGCTTCTGTGTTAACAAAGGAAAAAAAATCCAGTGTAGACAGCAGGGATGTGCATTTGTGCCCTGCTGAACCCAAATATTTAAAAGAGAAGTCCTTTGGATGTTGGTTTTGATTTTTATTAGCTTTAGCTCCTGAAGCGCAGTTTGGAGCTTCTTGCTCAGCTGAGTTTTCCTACCAGGCACAGAAGATACAATGGAGACATTCCCATGTGTTGGTAATCCTGTCCCATCAATGTGAGGTCATTCTTGTCTGTGTCTCTTGTGGGCCTGCTGCTCAACTCCATGGAGCTGTGTTCCCACTGTGATCTTCAGTGAACTTCACCTTGATTGCTGACATCTCGCAGGGACAGTGAGTGATCTCTCTCTTTGTAGGACAAAACCTTGCAAGCCACCCCCTGTGTTTCTGGTGGCTTCAACATGCTGCTGGACTGGTCACTATTTTGTTGTCATGCTGGAGTAAGCTGTCCAGGGGTATGGTCATGCAAAGAACCGAAGCTGTCTGTGGTTTGTGTGTCTTTTCCCCTCTTTTCTGTAGTTTGGTGTTCGGAGGATCTGTAGCAAAGATTAAAGGGAGATGCAGTAACAGTCCAACCCCCTATAACTGGTGGGCAGGGCCTGCACATGTGGGTTGGCATCCAAAGCATATAAATGTGTAATTCCAAAAAGTCCAGAAAACTCCAGAACAGGAGGCAGGTGAGGACGTGCAGAAGAATAATGTAAGAGTGAAAAGTAGGAAGAAAGTAAATTTTCTTTTTCATAGCATTTCAGCTGTCCCTTCTGACTTGACTTCACATTCCTGAGAGCCTTGTGGTATTTTCTTAAGACACTTTTTAAACTGAGTGTGTATGTAAATAAATGAGTGGGTCTTTACAAAACCTTTATAAATTGTATACATCTTATAGCTGTACTTTGTGCATAGGCCTTTCGAGTCATACAGATTCACCTAGCCCTACTGGATATGTAAATCATAGAATGGTTTGGGTTGGAAGGGACTTTAAAGCTCATCCAGTCGCACCCCCTGCCCTGGGCAGGGACAACTCCCACCAGACCAGGTTGCTCCAAGTGCCATCCAGCCTGGCCTTGAACACCTCCAGGGATGGGGCATCCACAACTTCTCTGGCAACCTGCGCCAGTGTTTCACCACCCTCAGAGTAAAGAATTTCTTCCTAATAGCTAATCTAAATCTCCCCTCATTCAGTTTAAAACCGTTACCTCTCGTCCTATCGCTCCACTCCCTGATAAAGAGTCCCTTCCCATCTTTCTTGTAGACCCTTCAGGGACTGGAAGGGGCTCTAAGGTCTCCCCGGGGACTCCTCTTGACACCAGACATACAGAAGGGTAGAGTATGTCCCCCGACATCCCTATGACAGGACAAGTATCTACATGTCTGCTTCGAGATGTGCTGGAGAAGGGTGGACATACGGGGACGCATTTGGGGCGATGTACAGGTAGATGCCGGCTATGAGCGGATACGGAGGCGTGCGGAGGGGGTGCTGGGGCGATCCCGGGGGCGATCCCCAGGGCCTGCAGTGCGGCCGAGGGTTCCGCAGCCCGGGTACCGCCGCGGAGGAAGGGAGGACCCGGCAGCCCCGCACCGCAGCCCGTCAGCCTGCCGAGCGCTCCGCCGGGCCCGCTCCGCCGCGCACCCCCCGGGCCCGGCGCGGTGCCCGCCCGCGGCCGCCAGGGGGCGCCCTCCGCCCTCGGTGCGCGCCGGGGCGCGCAGGTCGGGGCGGCGGGAGGAGCGCGGGGAAGGGCGGGAGGCGGCCGGCGGCGGCGGGCACCGGGCGCCGGGAGCCACGGAGCCCATTTCCTGCCCGGTGCGGGGACGGCGAAGCTGCAGGGCGGGCGGGCGGGGGGCCGGGGGACCAGCCCGGGAGAGCCTCCGGATCCGCTGAGCCGGGCGGCGGCGGGAGCTGCCCGGCGCAGGGGTGGGGACTGGCCGCTTCCTTAAACGGTGGGAGAGCGGCGGAGCGGGCCCGCACCGCCCCGATGCGCCGCGCCGCCCCGACCCTCCCGGGACGCGGCCGCAACACGTGGAGCAAACTTTCGAGGGATGTGTGTCTGTGTCTGCCGCCGGACAGAAACTCCGCCGCACCGGGATTGCGCCGTAGCGTTGCACGGAGCAGCTCGCCTCTGCCTGGTTTGATGGTTTTTGGGTGTTGGTTTTTGGCTTTTTTTTTAATTGCTGCTTTTGGGTGTTTTGGGTTTGGTTTTTTTCCTCTTTCCCCTACTTTTCTTCTACTGCTTGTTCGGTCGGGACTTTTTAAGCTCGCTGGGGCAAACGCAGCGTTCGAAAAGCCGAGAGAAATGTTGCAGTGTGTCTTGTGGCAATGAATTCTTTTACTTTTCTTTCTTTTTTTTTTTTTTTTTTTGATTTTGCCTTTTGCAAGGGCAAAGAGGAAGGGTGGAAAAAATCCCAACGTGATCAATATCACCGTAAATACCGCCAGGGAGCAACTAGGCTGCCGGAGGCAGGAGAGGGGCACCGCGGTCGCCCGCTGCTTCTCCCCACTCGGTTGCAGTTCAGTCTGAGCCCTTCCCGGCCGGAATCCCGGGGACTTGCGGGTCTGGGGAGGGGAGGCGGCCGCAGGGTCCCTCTCCCGGAGCCCCTTTCCCGTGCTCCCTCCTCCCTCGGAGCAGGTAACGGAGGGGCGCCGGCTTTATTTGCCGTTTGATCCCTAATGAGGTGTTTTCGCTCGCCCCCTCCCCGCGTACGAAGTTCCCGCAGGAGCGGGATCGGGCCCCGCGGTGCCGAGTCACGATGCGCGGCGGGGACCGGCCCGGGGGCTGCGGGCCCGGCCCGAGGTGCGGGGCTTGCTTCGGGGGCGTCTGCGGCTCCGGGACCCGGGGCCGGCCGCCTCGCCCTGCCGCGGGCCGGGCCAGCTCGCCCGTTCGGGGATCGGGCGGCGCGGATGGCTGCCTCCCCCGGCTCGGGGCGGTGGCGGCTGCCGAGAGGGTGGCCGCGCCCCGGCGGGGTGCCCGGTGGCCTCGGGGCGGGGGCCGGGGGCTCCGCGCTGGCGGTGGGCACCGGCCAGGGAGAGGAGTTCAATTAACAAACAGTAATAAGAAATCGCAGCCTGCGCCTGATGGGCGAGTTGAGGGCTGGGTCTTTGCGGGCGAGATGAGAGGTTTGTGTCTTCAACTGGCCTACAAAGTCCCAGTCCTCGGCTCCCAGGACCTGCCGGGCTCGCAGCGGGCGAAGACGGAGCCGGGCGCCGCAGCCCGGGGCCGCTCCCGCCGGGACGCGGGGGCCCGAACCGGACCGGCGGGCGCTGCCGGAGCGGCCCTTGCCGGATCCGGGACCGGCGCTGGGTCCGGCGGGTGACGTAGGGAGAGGACGGAGCTGGTTCTCCGCGAACCGTAAGTGCATTTTGGTTTCTTCCACCTCCGAAAGGGCCTTAAGCGTGCGCGGCTTCCCGGCGCGGGCGGCCATCCCCGCGGCTGCCCGGCGGGCCCCGACGTGCCAGCGCCCGGCGCGCAGGAGGCTGTGCCCGGGCCGGCCTTAGCGCGGAGAGCGCCCGGGTGTCGCTCCTGCAAGGCCATGTGCATCCTTCCCACCGCTTTCACTTTCAGAAAACACATCTGTGTTCTTTTTCCTTTGCCCCCCCCCCTTTTTTTTTTTTAAATAAATTTGGTCACATACATACCAAGTGACTTGGCTCCCGGTAATTCTCTTCTTTTTTATTCACCTCAGTGCTTTTACCCCCCCACCCTTCCGATGTTCCTCATTACTTGTCTTTGATTTCAATTTGGCATGCCTCTTCTGGAGACACTGGTTTGTGTTCTTTCTTTGGGCTCTGTATATATACAACTCTGTGTTGTGTATTACTGTTTGCGTGTATAGCATCGTATTTATAATTTATGTGCACTTCTGTGTTACATTAGTTTTTAAGTTCTTAGACTAGAATTATTTTGAGGGTCCTCATAATTTTTTTTATTTATGTCAAGATGTTTTTACTTCTCTCTTGTAAAGTCAATGATACTGACCTAGAATAAGGAAAAAGGCCAAGTGGCAACAGTATTCTCATGGTTAAGGTCTATAAAAGCAAATGGAAAATTAGCATCTTCCTGTGTGTCTTTTTGAGCTACTTAGAATTTAATTCTCTCTCTGATGTATTATTGCAGGAATCTATAGTGTGCATGTATGTACGCAGACGTTTACACACTCCACACAACTTTTATGCTCCGTTCCCGTGAGATTTTTGCAAACAAACTCTGTTTTCAGTGCTATATTCTGTAGCATTTGCCCATAAAAATAACAATATTTACTTAGTGTTTCACAGTTAGGAAAAATTTGCAAATGGTATTACAGACCTCTGCACACTTTTTTCTTCTTCGGCCCTCTATATCCAAACGCTTGTGCGCAGCATACTAAAATGTATATTAATAGCTATTCTGAAATGCGTCGGGGCATACAGACCTTGATATATCAGAATTATTTTCTGTGTGCAGTCCCTCGGTTGCCTGTTCGACTTTGGGGACAGCAGGCGCAGTCAGGTCTGCCTTGGGCCTGTTCTCCTTACAAACTTATTCATAAGTACTGGTTGGGAGCTCGCTTTGAAAGCAAAATTTAAAGGAAAATTTTTTGCACATTTCTTTTCCCCGCATGCTCATTTTTCCAAAGAACTCTGTCTAGCGGCCACAAAAAGGAAAAGTATGTGAAAGTAAGGAGTAAAGGCAAAAATACTGTTACCCTTTTTGGAGAGAACGCTGTTAGAGACCGTTCTGCTGGCCTGTTTGCAGCCCTTTTCTCCCTGCAGATCTGTAGCTCTTAACGAAATTAATCTGCAGTAAAATCACAGAAATCTGATTCTAATCATCCGCCCGGGAACAAGACAGAGCTACAAGAAGACAAGCATAGTGTAAAAATACTTTAGGCAAGCGGAGCCGAATCATTAACATTAAAAGCTGATGGTGTGAAAGGGGGGAACGGGGAGTAGATTTCTGTGCCTCTTTAGCATGCTCCTTCAACTTCTTGTACTTCTTAGGTGTCACCGGCAAGCAGCAATTTTTGTTGAGGTTGTTTGTGTTGCTGTTCAGACTCTTGGACTAGCTGGTTGGTAGGCTAAACTGAAGTTTTCCCTTTCAAAGGGGATTTTCTTAATTGTGGTTTGCTTTGTAAAGCTCGGTAAACTGCTGCGTTTAGCTTTTGCCAGGTTTAACATAATCTGGAAAATTTTTTTCCAGCAATAATTGGTTTCTTCCTGCCTTTAAGTAACTCTGGCAAGTTTTGTCCCCCCAGAACTTATTTTGGATCACTATATAGCATAATTTGAGTTACTGTCTTTTGATTTGAGTGCATCATTCAAGGTTCAGTCAAAGCTTGGCTTCTGTAGGGAGTGAGTGCTCAGCATTTTATGGTCATCAGGACTTGTTAAATGTATTTATTTGAGCTTCCAACTCCCTAGTCACTTTTAGAAGTCTTTTTTTTCTCCCCCCAATGGCATTTCCCAAAGTGAGAGGACATATTTTCTTTAAGCAACATTCATCTCTGAACTAGTGTGGATGTAGTTGTTCATAGCTGCTAAAACTCTGTTGACAGACTTGCCGATATTAGGAATGTATATTTTTTTCTCCATTCATCTACATTATTAGCAATTATTTAGATCATAACAGCACACACCACATTGACAGGCACTTCCCAACTTCTGTTTGTGGCCAAAGAACATACAGCCCAATGCAGATCTATTTCTCAGCATCTGTTTTACACTGTTGAGTTTAAACATACTCTCTGAATTAAAGTTCAGGCTGGAAGGGAACATTCCCTCATGCCCCAAATGACTTTTTGTGGGTCAAATTACAAAGTAAAAATATTTTATTTTATTTTTAAATAATATTGTTCTGAAGGCTGGGTTGGGGACAGGCCACGGTTTAGCACTTTCCAAATGCTAAAGAAGATGGTTCAAGCTTCTGCTGCAAGTTGTGGACAAGCTCTTAAATTACTGTTTTAGCTCTGAAGCTTTCATAATGTCCCTTTGCTCTCTGGGATGCAGGCTTAATTATTCCCCCCCTGCCCGATTAATAATAGGGCTTTGTTTTATTTTCACTTCTAAACTTTATGCCTCTCTTGCTAATCTTTCTGTGTGTACAAATATGCTTTCTTAGTCAGTCAGACTTGGCAGTACTTGGGCCACACTGAACTAGTTCTGGGCAGTACAGCAAGGCTCTCTATTTATCAGGGCCTTTCTGGGGAAGTTTATTACACTGTAGGAGTGACATTTCAGCCTTCTGAAAGAGTTGGTAAATATTTGGCAGGTTCTACTCCTTCAAGAAAAAAAGGGCCATATTTTATCTCTGATAAGGCTTGAAAGAAAACTATCTAGACATTAAGGGCTTGAGTTGTTGGGCAGGAGGGTGGGGCTTGTGCAGTGTATTCTTTGAATTGCACTGAGTGAAGTCAAATGTTTGCCTGCAATTTCGGAACTACTGTTCCTCTATGTTTGCAAATAGAGACCTTCAAGCCAGGGTTGTATTTTAAGTTGCAGGAGGGCAGAGAGCATAGCAAGTCTGCGGTGTCTGGGTTACAGATATATGTAATCAGGGGCAGGTTAGATTCAGACCATGCCTGGTATTGGCCCTCTTGTTCAGCACAGACCTTTCACAGAAGCAGTAAGGACTAAATTTTGTAAAAGTGAAGCATCCAGTTTGCAGGCGCTTTCCCCTCCGCCCTTGGCCCCATCCGCAGATGGCAAACCCTGAGCTCGGGGCGTGCTCTGTGCCAGCTCCGCTGCAGGCCAGCTCTTAAGCACACAGAGGCAAAGCAGACGTGGAAGAGAATGTGCTTTTCCCTTCCCGCTGCTGGCCTGCTTGAGAAAATCCTTCCAGCTCCTGCTGATCTCATCACTTCCCTTCCTGGGGTCCCAAAAGTGACAGATCCCAGAGGGGAGACGGGGAGGGCAGGAGAGCCTAGAGGAGGCTGCAGGGCAGCTGGTGCTGGCCCATAGGCGGGGACACCCCTCTGAGGCTTCAGCCCCTTCCTGCAGTCCAAGTGATATCCCTGTAAAATGAGAAGGATGGGTGGCGTCTGCCCTGACTTTCACAAGGCACAGCACTGTCTCCCTTTGCCGGGTATGATCTTTGCTAGGTAGAGGGGTTCCTGCTTTCTACTTGGGTTTGATTGCTTTGGGGGAGCAAGTGAGAAGGGGGTGGGTGTCTCTGGTGGTACTAACAGGGGGATTACAGCTGCTAGGATCCCCAAGGGGGTAGTGTCTGATGCTGGGGTAGGGAAACCCTTCCCTTCTGAGGTCTTTCACATCCCATCACCAGTCTGCACGTTTGTGTGGACCCTACTGTGAGCCAGCAACAGTGTGGAAAAGAAATCATGTGGCTGCAGACTGAAGGAAATGAGCCAGGGGTGATGCTGCACCGGAGATGGCTTCCTCTTCCCTGCCTAACTGGTGGACTGTGGATTCATGGCATATTTCTTTAGCACTGAATAACCAAAATATTTCCAAGATGTTGCCTGGTAGATTCAGTTTCATATAGACTTCTTGTATTTTATTCGGATCTTAGTGGCCTATTGGTTTAGGAGGGTTAGGCTGTTGGTTTTTTCCCTTCTGTGGCAGCAGGCAACAGGCCTTTGTTCTTCCTCGCCTTTGGCAGAAAGTGCTTCACAGCATCTTGGACGTCCACGCGGGTGGATGATGTGCCCACATTCCATGGCATCGTGCAGGATTTGAGTATTTTCCCAATACAGATTTGCTAGTGACACCATTCGTAGGTCCAGGACTGGGAGTCTTGACTCCTAGATTGTGTCTGCTAGTGTTGTCATTCATTATTATTATTTTAATTACAAAGTGTCCCATCTGACTAAGGCTTTGGAGTCTTGCTCAGACAGTTACAGTGCAGTACTCAGACAGTTGCAGTGCAGATGACAGACCGCGGAAGAATGCATGCTGCTTCGGGCTTTATTTTGAGGAGCAAACGTTCCCCTGAACTGTCTGATCTGGTGAAAGGTCGGTCCTGTACAACTGGCTGTGGGGCAGGGACTCTTCCCGTCCTGTTCCTGGTGAAATCTTGATTAAATGAAATAGTGACATACCAGTTCTTACAGCTGTTTTGAATCTCTATAAATGCACTTTTTTTTTTTTTTTTCAGTTCTAAGCATGGAATTTCCTCAAACTATAAAATTTGAAAGCAGATCCCATTTAGCAAGATCTCTTTGCGTGATAAAAAAAAAAAACACACCAAAAACATGGTGAGAAGCACAATTTAAAACACTTAAATTTAATTCAATCAGCAGTCTGTAGGAACTAATCTACAAGTGGCCAAAGGCCTGCTAAAATTAGTCATGGTTTTATGTTTTTGGAAAAAACCTCTTTAGGGGTGGCTCTGTTGTGTTACAAAAAACAGCGCTTTTGAGTGCAATACTGTCAATAGGGTTAAATTCAAATATGCAAGTGCAGTAGTTTAAGGAATAAATTCCAGAAGCTGTTTAATGCTCAGCTTTGTTACAGAGTGACGATCAGGTTGGGTTAGGCAGAATTGCCGTATGCTGAAACATCTGGAATAATATCACATTTCCCCAAAACGGAATTTTCTTTAAGAGCAGCAGCAATTGCTGATATTTGAGAGGGTGGAGCTAACAGCAACCTACAAATGCTGGAAAATGAGTTAAGAATTTATAAAGTGAAATAGTGAGACTTTGTCAGGAATTATGATTTTGATTATGATCTCTTGTTTAAAACGTCAGCTAATTCTGAGAACTGGGACTTCCCAGGCTGCGGTGATTGGTAGGAGAGTTTACGCTGGGGCCAGGAGCTCCGCTCCTTGGCACTTGGCTTTTAGTCTTTTGATGAATTCCAGTGAAACAAGTTGTGGCGAACTGATTTGGAGCTTTGGAGCCAGAATATGCATGAAAAATCTTGAATAAAAGAGAGATTGTTTCATAAAGAAGAATTTGAATGTAGTTCAGTTAAAATATGCTTGATTTAAAACTGTAAATGCTATTTTGATATTTTATGAAAGATAAAAGTTTCCTCAATTCTAGCATTGTGGGTGTATTTTACACCTGAAGGATACTATGAAAGTAGACTTGAAGTCTCAGTTGCATGTAAAATGTTTTTTATTACAAAATCTGCTTTGACTACAAAGATATTTTGTATAATTGTGACTTCATCTTTAATTTTTAAGGAAATAGTTCTGGAGGAGGAAAACATTCGCACGCAAATGTAACAGTTGCACTGAACAAGAAACAGAAAGGTGCTTAATCGCAAATGAGCCTGCCCATTTTAATTTACCTTGGACCATAAAACCAAACAAATAGTGTAATTTGTGAAAAAAACTTAATCAGGCATTTACAGTATCCAGTTTTTTTCAGTGTTGTGGATTATTCAGGAATACAGTTAACGGTGGTTTACATATTGCTTTCAGTATATTAAGAGTGTCTGTTTCACATGAGCTATCATATACACCAGAAAACCAGCTTGAAATCTACATTTTAAGAACAACTTACATTAATTTTTTTTTTAAACAATTGCACTGAACAACAAAATTCAACCGAGTAATGTAAAATGAATTTCTTAAATCTGAGTTAGTAAAGAGCTTCCAAAACTTCATCCAAAATGGATTGTAACAAAGGAGCAGAACTCTACTGAATCATTTCACAGTGTTTGTTAGCTGTGGCTGGAAGTGCTACGCTGAGATTAGAATTATGTTACTCCAAGTCCCAGCCTAAATTTAGCTCCAGGATTCACATACTGCACTCGCTTCATTGGCAGAGTTTGGTTCTCATGTAGCATATTTGAGCTAGTTTTGCATCTCCTTGGGGAATAAATTATAGCCTGAATGAGAATATTCACACACATTTATGACATTAATGCTATATGCAGTCGGAGGTTATGCATGCATTCAGCCTTTAGTACTATATCTAGCCTCCTTCCAGGACTTTATTTAATTTCTGTGTCAATGGCCATTAAGGGCAGGGAGACACAATGAAACAATATTTTTTCAGACAGTATTTCTTTGCAGACATCTTTGCAAACATGGTAGTAAGCTGCGCACTGTAGAATTTCCACTGGAGTGAATGCTTTTCCCCCACAACCCAGCCTCACGTGAGTAACCTCACTTGTATAGCGAGTTGTTTCGCATGCCCCAAATAAAAATGTAATAAATCCAGAGTAAGGAAAATGCTTATGAGCCAGTTTAAGGTGTTATGTAATACTAGTTACATAAAGTTTTGGATGTCTTTATACTTTTAAGATATTACTGCCTTCAAAAAGAATACAAACTGTAGTTTCACTTTAAAACATCTCATAGGAGTTTAATCTTAAAATATAAATTGGGCTTGTAGATTGTCTGCATCACAGAATGAATTTACAGCTCTCCAAAGAAACAGCAGGTGTGCCCATTGCTAAATAAAATACCTCCCGTAAGCCAGACACCCTGATCTGCACCAGCCCAGGATTTGTCCTGCCCTCTAATTTTGGTGACTGGTAATGTTTTTGGATGAACAGCCATGAGCACTTCTGTCATTTTAGAGCTATGTGTTCATAAAAGTTTGGAAATTTTGTAACTTTCAAACTTTTCTAACTTTGAAGTGCATTTTCCAAATGGAAATATTTTATAACTAGCTAGTTACCAGTGTTACATTAATGCTGAATTATGGTCAGTTGCTTGCAGGCAGCAAGCACAGGTTTAAGTGCTTAAAAATACCTATAAAGAGGCTGTTGCAAAGCACAGTGGGCTGTGCTGTAAGTCGGTGTAAATGGGCATGAGTGGTGACTGCAGTGGGGTTGCACTGATTTATCCCCCCCCCGAAGTGCTGACCTGATGGGCCACAAACATAGGCGTTGTTTTTAGAGACCCAGCTCGTTAGTCAGGATCTCACTGAGGAGGGAGGATTTGCCTGAGCAGTATCTGTGTCTCTCTTGCCTGTGGCCTGGGCAGTGCACAGGAGATGAACGGGAGGGACGCGGTGACTGGGCTCTTCCTTTCTTCTCTCCTCTGCCCCTTGAGTAAATCCACATCCGGAAGGAAACACTTTAGTCCAGGTGAAAGAAATGCAGTACATACCAATACAGCTTCCAGAAATAATCTCCTACCAGAACAATTTCCACATCAACTAAAGATATGGCCAAATACTCTTCTTTTCTCTCTTCTTCTTTTCTCTCCTCTCTTCTTCTTTTCTCTCCTCTCTTCTTCTTTTCTCTCCTCTCTTCTTCTTTTCTCTCTTCTTTCCTTTCTTCTCTCTCTTTTCTTTGGTGAAATTTGCTACAACTTCGTTATTCCAGGCACAGCTTTGAGTATAAGTGCTGAGCTATTACCTGGCAGCCAGGAAGGAAAAGACCCAAAAATAAAAAGTGAAACTGAGTACATTGATTATGGTGGCTGACCTGAAGTCAAATGAAAAAGTACCAGGGAGCAGGGAGCGGGCACAAAAGGCAAGGGTTTCCACGCTCAGCATATTCTTGCCAGCTGCTCTTGGTGTCTGCTGTTTACAACCTGTAAGGTCTGTAAGTCTCTTTGGGCCAAAGGAAGAATACCTGTGTATGCTCATAGAAAATACTCTGAGTCCAGCTCTGATGAACTGAAATCTTATTAACCACAGCAGGGGTAGGAGCAAGGCCTCTTGTTCACTGATAGTGTTTTTAAAGGGACAGAATTTCCCTCTTTCCCAAGCATTTCTTGTGCATCCCATGCAGTATTGGATAGCAATCATAAACCTGGACACTGGTAGAGCTTTAACTGATTCTCATTAAAGTATCTCATTAAAAGTATCTGGCAAAATGGTTCCTAATTCACCTAAGGTGGAGGTCAGTTAACTTTATCTGTCTAAAAAGTGGGTCCTTGGGGCACCCAGGCTCGGCCAGCCCTCTCTCTGGGGACCATGTTTTCTCCTCCTCTCTGGTGTGCCCTGGTACCCAAAGTAGGCGCTTTTCATGAATGTACTGGCAATAAACAACATGTGATGGGATTAGTTAGGAGGAGCAGCCAAAACGTTTATCATTATTGTATCTGTTTTCTTCCTCAAAGAAGGCTTCCTTCAGAGACACGTGCCTCCTCTCTTTTAATCAAACCCTGTGTGCTCTCCGTTGGTTGTTGAAAATTGATTTGCACACGCTTTGCTCTAATTGAAGTCTCCTGGCTTGTCAATATTAAATGATTTTACTGGGTGACCGTGGATCATGGGTGTTCCCTGCGTATGCGATGCTCCAGCTGGCAGCACGCACAGGTCACATGCCTGCCTCAAGAAGCGTCTCTTGTCTGGTCCTTCTGACCTCCCTGAGCGGGGATTTCCTTAGTCATAAAAGAGGCAGTTGTGTATGAAAAAAAAAAAATGGAGCTTTCAGGTCCCAGTCTCCTTTCCTTGCTCCTCCCTGGGGAATGGATACTATTTGACCTCCCTGAAATGATGATGAACTAGGAATACACCTTTGCTAGAAAGGTGGAAAAACATCCCCAGGATCATGTATGCTGTGGCTAATGAAATGTGAATTTACGTGACCACCCATAGCTGATGCATATTTTATGCTTGAGTTCTTCCATGTGATGAGTCCACTGCTAGCAGGGGCCATAGTTTTAATGATATGCTTCGTAATTTTTTAGGACTTTGTACACTGCTCAGACATAAGGGAACTAATCCCCCAAATGAGCAAATTAAATGAATGTAAGTTCTTACCTGAAGCCCTATTCAGGCAAAGTAAAAACTAAACCCAAAGCTTTTTAAAAGCTTGTGAATTATAGTAATTAGTTCATATTTTAATGCTAATAAATTCTGAAAATATACATACTATTTTAATACCCATAATCAGTATTGGTGGGAACATGGGGAGCATAGGTACTAAAGTTGTAATTGAAAAAAAAGAACTCAGAAATCAGACTTTGCATGAATTCTTTGGAGTGTATGACCACAGGAATATTCTTATATTCTTCCTACTTCCTGAGCCTCAAAGAACTGGAAAATGGGGAGCACCAGAATACCTGATAGATCCACGTAAAGCTGCAAGTCAGTAGCATGTTTAAGCACATGCTTAACTTTAAGCATATGATTAATCACATCCCTGGTCCATGGAGTAATTAAACATGTGCTTATGTACTTTGTACAGCACAGTACCAGCCTGCAGGCGTTCTCTAAATACTGGTGTGCCTGAGAAAGTGGTGAATCAGAAAGTGATTTTTGGCTGGAGTTTGGAAATGAGCTTAAAAGAGTTAGTTAGGCATCCAGGTCTCATTATATTTGAATAGCTATGGAAAAGCTGGTCTTGTTAGCAGAACCGTGTAAGTAGCAAGGTGTGGCCATTTACTTTATGGTAATGCCTTAGTTTTGTTTAAAGTGAAATTATTTAAAAATCCCTTTTGCTTGGCAATTTCCTGCTGCTCTCCTATAACTCTTTGCTTCCCTCAATGCCGGCCAGGTCAGATTCTGTTCCAGCAAAACCCAAGCCAGGCAGTCTCTGGCTGCAGCTTCTCTCTGAACTCGCCGGTCAAAGTTGAGGTAGATTCAGGATTGGAGGCAGCACTGGCAGGGTGATGCCAGCAGCACGGCTGCTTTTCCTGTTGGTGATCAGTCCAGGCACAGCTCTGCAGTAGCGCACTCCTCTGGGACCCGGCAGGCATCTGTGTGCTGCTGCTTGCTATCCGTACACCTACCAACCTGCTCGGTTTCTGCAGCTCTGCTGTGCTGGGGGCTGTACCGTTGGGCTACAGCCGCCTTAGTAACCCAGCAGCTGATGGCTGTGTATTGAGTGTGCTCCTGAGCAGAGCTTTGGCCTGGGACTCTTCCAACCGATCCTGGATATGGTTTGAAAGTCAGCATGGGCCAGGAACCATTATCAATAGGCTGTTTGAATGTGGCCCCTGTTCTTTTGGTGGCTGAGAGACTTTAATAGGACAGCTGTGGCCAGACTGGGCTGGTTGGCTGTGCCCCGGTTAATTTACTAGCAGTCATGTAGTCTCTTCTAGCCAGAGTTTCTCCCCTGGGGATTTTCTCCTTGCCTTCTCCCTTCCTGTCCCCTTCCTTGCGCCAACCAGTTTAATCCATTTGTGGTCACACCAGCAGCTCCCTTCTGAGTTGCTCTGGGTGTGTTTTGCTCGTTTGGCTGTGCCATTTGACCAGGCAGCACTGCCATCCTCTTCTTTGCCAGCCTGAGCTACATAATGGTCTCTTGCCACTCAAGGTGGGTGTAACGCAACAACCTCTAGAAGACTTTTTGATGACTAATTGTTTTATTTTATATACTTAAAGTCAGTTAGCTGCTTTAATTTCCTTGTTCTCTGAGGGCTCTGCATATAAATGCTAGTGAGGTCACCACAAGGAGGCAAGTCAGCGCAGCATCAAACGTTACTACTCGAACTATTGGCTGTTGCTGAATGGTGGGAGGCTCGTTTTCAAAGTGGCCTCCATGGAAAGTCCGTGTAATGTGTTTGGTTATCCAACCTTGTCATTTTCAAAGGGACCCAGTCAAGATTAACAGGGCCTAAATGTACCATCCCCTAAAAATAACTCTGGCTTTACAGCTCCTCTGCTGATGTTGGGGGTGGGAGGGAGAAGTGACGCTCCAAGCTGAGGATTGCAAAGCAAGTGAAATGTGAAATGCACGTGGCCAGACTCACCCCCTGCCCACCCTGGAGGAAGAGTGATCATCCATTAGTGCTCAGGTGTTTACATTTGAGTCCCGGTGCAGTGCACCCTCCTGTGCTTTGGGTCTTCCAAGGGACTCCGCTGGAGCTCTGGGATGGGGAGCTCCACACAGTGGCCGGGCAGCTCTCGCCGCTGGAGACAGCAGCGATGGGGAGGTCATCTGTTCCTTGTCAAAGTGAGAGACTTCCTGAATTTTCCTAATGTCTATTTTTATTTTCCCGTTTTCTTGTGGGTGAGGGAGACTAATGAACCCAGCTAACATCGGCACTTCTCAAGCATGCTGGGGCCTGCACGAAGGCCAGCCCGATGAGAGTCATGGTTTGTGCTGGCAGGACCAAAAGCCAGTAACTGCTGCTCTCAGCAACTTGTTCACAGCTGATGGCATTTCCCAAATGCCGGGTGCAACTGTGCTGTGCCACAGTCTTTCTCGGGGCAGGACTGCCAGGGATGGATCACAGTTAGTCATGTGTTTGTTCTCCTGCATTGCACAGGTAATATTTTCTTGGGGACCTCTCATGTCATTTTCAAGACAGTGATCAGCCCAATCTTGGTTTTGAGAGAAAAATCTGAGACAAGCCTCTTTTCAGAAAGTAAACCCAATTGTAAGTGGTTTCTGGAAGCTTGCTTTACCGGCATTTCTCCAAAGGAGCTCATTAATTTCAGGGCCACGTTGGTATCAGTTATTTTCTTGCTGCTGTGTCCACTGGCTCATGCACCTGGAGTCAGCTCCAGGTTTGGAAGTTGTACATTGGACAGAGTCCTTGGAGCCCTGGTGTGTTTTCAGCTGCTCTGAAGACAGCCCTTCGTCTTTTTCAAGCTATCTAGAGCCAGCACTGCTACCATCTTAAACCAGAGGTGGAAGGTCTTGCCATGGCAGAGCAGGATCGGCAGCTGTTGTTAAAAGGGACGGAGTCTCTCCTGTGAGTGGGTGTTACTCATTTGGTAATACCAGTCCATTCCAGCTGAGGATCTGTCCCTTTGTTTTGAGTATAGGACAATTTGTTTTCAATTTTTGTTTCTGAAAGGAAACTGTCAAGACAAAATTCACACTTAAAAAAATTAAGGGAAACAGCCCTTTGTCCGTTTCTAACAATCCCCTTCGATGACTAAAGCTGAAAGAATTCTAGAAACTGAAATAATTTTTTACCTTTCGTTTGGTTTTGAGCTGTTCTTGCGTTTTCTGAGTTTCAAATCCAACACACCAAAAAGATGTCAGTCCCAAAACACCCTGATAACATCAGTGTAACCTGGAGATCTCTGCTCAGATGAATAAAATCTGATTGTGCCTTATCTAGAAATGGAAGTGGGGCGGCAGGGAGCTGAGAGCAGCTTGGGCAGCGATCCCCTCTTCTCCTAGCACACACAGCCTCGTGCTGTGCATGTCCAAGAAGGAACACATAAAGCCTTGGCGAAGGGGGTTCCCTAGAGTAACACACATCCATCCTCGCTGGAATCTGCCAACCACCCGATGCGAGTGAAATAAAATCGGGGTGAGATAACCTGCCCAGGCTGAAATCTGCAATGCCTCCGTTACCTGCTTTTCTGTACCCAGGGTGTGCCCTGTCTGTGTGGTGGGGTCTTGGCTGCTGGGGAGGTTGTGGTCTCCCTGGGGCAGGGGCTCATCAGATTTCCTTCCATGTCGGTACAACAGCAAGTGCTGCAGGGACCCGGTCCTTGCCCGGGGCTCCTTCCAACTACAGAGAGTTGTTTATTGTCAATCCAAGAAAAAAAAGGAAAAAAAAAAAAAGACTTTTGAAAAGAATAACAGCATGCATCTCATTTTAATTTTATTCCTAAAAACTACTTGATGCTCATTACAAAGGAATTGATTCCTTAAATGAATGAAGCAGCCGTGAGTGGGGCTTTCAGTGTGGGACTGCTGACGCTTTGACTCATGCTTTGCTTCTTGCAGGCTCTGGCTTTTACGCTTCATTTAGGACACCAACGTCATTAGCATTGAGAGAACTGCTCCTTTTTTTTTATATTATTATTATAATGCTGTTGTAATTTTTTCAAAGATGCAAATAATATTTGGATCAGAATCATGGCTCATGTCTTATTACCAAATGGGGGCATAGGGTTTGCTTTCATTTGACTGGGAAGCCTTAGAAGAAATTCTGAGTGAAAATAAGGTGGGATTTTGTACAGTAGTGAGAGGGTCTTGGGGTTTTTTTGGATGCCAGGTTGCCTGCTACTGCGGAGTGTCATCCCTTGTGAGGACGGGTGAGGCTATTTGTCATGTGTTGTACGTGGCTGGGATCGTTGTGGCTGCCCCAAGCCTCAGCATTTCCATGGCCTGCAGAGCAGCGCAGCCTGCCCTGCGTGTCCCCCTGGAGATGGCATGTTTGAACTGCTGCAGCTCCAGACAAGATGCTGCTCTCTGCAGCCGAACGTGGCAACTCGGCTGCTTTGTTTTGGAGCTGAATGTTAACACACCAGTTGGGGCCAGGAAGCACTTGGACTGGGCAGGGAGAGGGGCAGCTGTGCTCTGTGAGATCGCTCTGCTGCTGCTCACATCTCACCTCGCAGGTTTGCACGGACACTCACCCACTCCTGCTCTTCCTACCCTGTAACTGAGACTGGGGAAAAGCCCTGAGAGTCCTCAGGGGTTCCCTGCTCTGCCACAGATGCCGTGGAAGCCCTCGAGTGTGTCACAAAGTCCCTCTCCTGGGGGACAGCTGGCAGGGACGCTTGCCGCACCACGGGGAGGGGGCTTTTCCCAGCACCCTATGGACAGAGAGTTCATGGGGAAACAATGGAGCAGTATTGTGGGAATCTGCCTATGGTGTCTGTTGAGTCCACCACCATAAAAATTTAAATTACTGATTAATTAAAAGCAAAGTGTTGCTCCTTGCCCTAAGGACATGCTGGGCTGGGCTGGAATTTCTAGGAGGACTTGTGAGTGAGGGTTGAAAATTCCCAGCCAACTACTTGGCACCTTTTTAGTAGGAAACCTATAGATCTCTTCCAGATATTACTTAAGCCGAAAGTTGAGAAATCAGTAGTAATTCCCTAATTAAAACCCCAGCTTTGTTAATAAATTAAAAGCAACTGCTTCTGCAGTTGGGCGAGGGGGCGTGGGAGCTGGGCGCTGTGGCTGGGCAGCTCTAAGCGCCCCGGGGACTGCAGGTTATGATGCACGGTGCAAGATGCGCAGCGCTGCCTGCGCAGGCAGCTGGTCAGTCCTGGGTTCTCCACTTCTGGATGAAGTGCCGGTGCTCATCTGATTGCCAATACCGCGTGTATTTGCAGGACAAGGTGTTATTTCCTTTTGCCCCAGTGGTTTGGGGGATTTGACGGCTGCTTCCAGATAGCTGTGCCAGGCTTTGTTTGGTGGCATTTCTGCCGAGTGACAGACGAGCCATCTGGCGTTACGCTGAAGTGCGGCATTTGCTTAGGAGGGAGCCGGCAGGGATGGCAAAGCAGTTCCACACCTTCTGCTGGCCGTGTCACGGCTGGGCACCGGGGCCGGGGCGGTTACTGGGCGCATCGGCAAAGCCGCGTGTGCACAGCCATGCTGGAGAGAAAGGACAGTCAGACCTCTGCCCTCCTAGGGACGGACTGAGCGGCAGCAAGAAAAATGAGGGACTTTCAGGGGCAGCTGTGTTTTACTAACCCAGTCATAATGCCCCTAAAAATCCTTATTGTTCTTGCAATGGTCAACTGTGACCTCCGGCATGGGGAGGCCTGGAAGGAAAGCAGTAGCGCCTGGGGCAGGGCAGGCCTGCCGTCGGGAAGGCTTGCTGACAAGTCGGAGCAGTGTTCCAGGCTGGGGAAAGCGTTTCCGTTGGAGTGGAGCTGAAAAGATATGTTGTTGTGAACTGTGGTACAGAGCGTGTACTCTGTATGAAGCTCAGGGCAGGAGAACCGGAACACAAAGTCGGGGAAATGAAACAAACCAAGCGCTTTCCCTCCCTGTTGTGCATTTCCCCCTACCAGCGGGGAATGCAACCAGAGAGACTCACAACCCAACCCCAGAGAAAGAGCCCTTACCCAAACCATCCCCCCCCCAATTCCCTGTTTTACTCCTCTCTCAGCTAACTGCTCTAAGTCATTGCAGGTCGCTGCTCATCCATAGCACCTTTCTCTGAGCTTTACTTCTACTGTCATTTTTTGGATCAAACTAGGATGCAGTAATTGCATGCAAAGAAAAAATTTGTTAAACAGAACCATAATATTCAATTATTTGCCATCTTTATGCGTTCTAACACTTCATTTGCATTGCTGAGAGTTTCTATATGTTGAGTGAAAGTTTTTATTTTCATTGAACTCTGCAACAATGTTCAAAGCTTTTATCCGTTAACAACTCTACCTAGGGGTATGGATAGTCAAATTAATTTGGCCCCACAACAGCAGCAGTCTGTTTTGCACTGTCTGGTTGGATTACACATTACCTTTTGGAAAAGGCTTTCTTTAAGGCTTTTATAATGTTTATCAATTAATTGATATGTTTGTCAATTAATTCTGCTTTATATGCCTATGCCAATAGGTTAGAAATGCATGCTTTTGTTTGTTTGTTTGTTTTACAGACTTGCTTTACACATCACTTACTCTTATTTACTTATTACACTTACTTACTTATTTTTAATTGGGTTGTATGGCTCTGGAGCAAGATTTACTCATTTGTTATTTGTTATTCTCAGGAGCATTTCAACTGCTTTTCTTAAAGCTGAATTCTCTGTAAACGAGAAGTGACTAGAAACCCTGAACTGAGTCCCAGGTCTTGCTTAACTTTGTAAGGCACACTGACACACTGACGCTACTCCAGTTAAGGTATGGTATGAATCAGGAGCTGTACCAGCCGCTGCGGAATGAGTGTGGTCACATGAAGTCATCCTGCCGTAGCTATTGCAGAATCGTCACCTCCGCTGTGTAAGCAAGCCCTAAAAGACAATCCTTGTCCCTGTGGCTGTGTGACTAGATAAGACGAGACAATGGGCACAAGGAAGGCACCTTACTATCAGTTAAGGATGGGTACTGTTCAACCAGCTGGGAACAAAGAAGGCTGGGCTGCTCAGGGCCCCACAGGACTGTCTGGGAGTGCCCTTCCCTGATTCAAGGAACGTGCAACTTCTGGAATTGTTTGTTTCTGGACTTCCTGCTTTGACACCTTTGATTTCTGAGACTGCCCCATCATAGGAAGCCCCAGATCCTCTGCTCCTCTCCACAAGGATTTCTTCATCTGGCAGCTCTCATGTCTTCATCTGATACTGACATGAGATGGAAGTGCTTGAATGTTTCCTTGGCAAGATGTGTGGATGGAATTGGTTTAGTCTGTTCTGATTCTGATATCTACCAAGCCAACTGGTCCCAATCACCTCAGCTGCTAACAGGCTGCAGAGCAACAACCTACTACTAGTGGAATATTCTTTGTCCTGAAAACAGGAAGATCGGGAAGGAGGGTTAGTAACTTTTTTGGATGTGTTTCTATGTTTCATTTTTTATCTTTAGTATCACCACCTTACTCAAAATAAGAATATTTGTATGTTAAAATAAAACACATTTTTGCTCTGAAATACTGGAATACGCCTCCCCAGCTTCTTCCTACCTCAGCTCTGCCACTATGAAGAGAATCCACTCATGGATTTTTAAGTCAGAGGGATGTGGGATGTGTCTGAACCTCTAACAGAGGATGCGCACAGAGCAATTCCTGCAAGGAAGCCAGGGTTCTGACGAATGGATCTTTTTCTTATGTGCTATGGAAACTCTGCCTATATAAATGTCTGACAAGCTGTTCCAGTGCTTTATAATCTTGTGTCTTGTACCTTATGGCAAGCTGCAATTTCCCACTTGCACATCTTCTATGGCCTCTGTGCATGAAACCCTTCATGTATGTGACCGCTTGTGGTGAACAGGAGAGCACAGAGGTTTGGTGCTATTTTTATCCTATCTGTTCCCAAAACAGCTCTCCCCGTCCCGCAGGTCACAGGCATCCCCTCCCGTTGCCGTACTGCCTGTCAGAGTGGAGGGTAGGTGCAGCAGAGGTCTGTAGGGACACTTGGTATACAGCCAGGGGCTTATATGCAGGATCCCTCGTGCATATTCTGCAGGTGGGATCCCACCCTGCTGGCCCCTCTTTAACACTGCAGGACATTCTCAGCAGACCCATGAGTCTGTTTCTCTGTGCCCAGCCTAAGCCACGAAGATTTCAAGGACAAATTTGGCGGGGTTGTCTTTTTGAAAGTTCAGTATCATTTAGCAGCTCCAATTTGCCTTGGAAAAATGCAGAAATACCTAAAATAAAGGTGCTTTGAAAAGTATGTGCAGGCAATCATTGTTTTTTTCAGACTCAGTCTCAGGTGATGCCATCAGCTTCTACTGCAGTTAAGCACTGCCCGAGACTTCCTTGAAATTCCATCCCTAGTCTACGCCAAGTAGAATGAACATTAAAATAGACCCTACTGAAATAAAACACCCTGGTAACTGCATGTACACAATTCCTTCCCTGAAAAATGGATAACAGCGGATGAACTAAACTTGAGCACCTAGATTGGTAATAGTGTTACAACAGCCCACAAAGAGTAGATCCAAAGCAGCAAAAAAGCAAAGGTTGCAGGGTGAGATCCCAACAGGGAAAAGAAAAAAAATCAAATTGCTCTTCAAGTACAAGCAATTGTATTAATGTCTTTCAAGCACCAGCGTTCCAGGCTGCAAAGAGTCTCTCGCTGCAGGGGACACTTTCTGAACTGCCCTGTAATATTATCAGCTGCTTTCAGCGCGCAGCTCCTGTCCAGAGTAGTTTAATGTGGTACATGCAATCAAACAGAAATTGCATGTCAGCCACATGAACAGAATTAAACCAGTGCAGGAAATACATTTTGCAGGCAAATTTGTTACTTTTTTTTACTGAAGCCCTTTGGTACTTTGCGGTAGTTTCTGATGAATAGCTGCTTCGTGGAGGAAATACAGTTTGGGGGCAGACTTTTGTCACAAGTTAAACATTTACTTTTCAGCAACACTGAAGAAATCCAAACTTTCAAGGAACCTTTAACTTTAGCAGGTCATTGTTGGGCTTTGTCTTTTTAATTGGACCAGAATTTAACGATGAGAACCTTTGCAGGAGTTAGTTTGAGAAAGAAACAGCAACTTCTGCAGTGGGACTGGGCCAGTGTTCACAAGAGCTGGACGCTGTTCTGGTGCCCAGTTTGTAATTGCCTGAGTTGATATTAGGTACTTTTTAAAGAGGAAAAACAAACCAAATCCCCAGCAAAGTGAGCAGATCTCTCTGAGTCTCA
This sequence comes from Rissa tridactyla, assembly GCF_028500815.1. Lineage (NCBI taxonomy): Eukaryota > Metazoa > Chordata > Aves > Charadriiformes > Laridae > Rissa > Rissa tridactyla. The sequence continues at coordinate 10,927,956 of NC_071480.1, forward strand.
AGTAAAGCACACAAACTCATCAGCTGATTTAGGATAGCTGACTTGTGTGGGTGCCTTTCTCTGCAGTGTCAAGTTTGAAAACTTTGTTGTCATTGTAGCAGGATTTCTCTTACTAACCTGAAAGCCAGAAAGGCAGACAAAGTCCTCTCGTTACTGAAGCTGATGCTGCTTTATATGCAGCTTAAAAAAAAAACAACGAAAAAAAATATTTGCTCTTCCTTGACTATTAAGGATACAAGAAAAAAGATCCGTGGTATTCCAGGTAAATAATGCTGTCAGGTGTAATGAGTTTAATCACACATTATAATTGTCAGTAGTCCTCTTGCCTAGTTGTCATGGTGCCTGTGACCCGACATAGGGTGACAAACACTGAAGGGATCCTTGATGTCTAGGGTACCTGCAGAACTTTCCCTAGTTTTTTTTTTTTAAGTTCATAGTCCTGTAAACTTCACTTATTCTGTCTGTATGCAAACTCAGACTAGTTCTTTAAGCGCAATAGCAGCATGTTCAGATACAAAGAATGCAAACAGAGAAATTCAGAGTTGTAGCAATCCACTTTATAAATGAGGGTACTGGTAAGCCTACGGAGATGGGCACGATGCATTTATTTATTAGTCTGCAATGAAGGGAAGGTAATGAAGTTTCCTCTGCACACCCCCAGAGTCCTCAGGCTGCTCATCGCCTCATGAGAGAAGCTGAGAAGTAAAAGGATTCACTGAAGCTGTGGATGAGCAATTTTTATTTTCTCCTTAAACTTCCTGTGACTTTTGTTCAGCATTTTTAAAGGAAAAAATTAAAGAAAGACTGGTTTCGACAGCCTACAGTTTACAAATATACTGCTAGTTCATCCACTTGTGATGATTCATTCACTTCTCCCACAACAGAGTGACATCCCCTAATTAGTGCCAGCATATACAAGAGGCATTTTTAATCATTACATAATAAAGTGGAACAGAGAAGGACTAATGATACAGTAGGGGCCAATGACATCTCCAGTGCTCCATTACATAGGACAGGTTTTGGCCACCAGCCTGTAGGCACAACAGTGGCCACACTCTCAGTTACAATATCTTCTGATATTTGTGTCTGGCGGCACGGATCTTAAGTAGTACCAAGTTTTTTGCTCCATGACAGATGAGAAGCAAATCTATGGATTCCAGCGTGTGTACTTCCAAGTAGTTACGGCTTGCTCTTAATTGGGGAAAGGAAGCCAAAGGAAATCATGTGCATTGGAGTCAAATACCATTTTTAGGAGTGGGAACTGCATGTGTATTTCAACAGTGATTAAAATAGCCAGAGACCAAGGCACACTAATGATTAATGGTCTCTTTCTGTGAGCTGAGGACATGTCCTACAGAATCTGGCCCTCCTGAGAGACACTCATGAAGTACAGTTTGGCCGAGCACATTTTAAAAGCACGACCAGGAATTGGTTGTTTGGCTTTATTTTCCTATATGTTGTGGATCAACTATGTCATGTGGCCTGAATTATTAGCTCCTGTTTGTGAAGCGTGTGATGTATATAAGTAGCTCTAACCCAACCTGAACCAGAGAGCAGTGGTGTATCCCGCGGGGCAGGCAGCATGGAGACGTTACAGTCAGCTCTCGCACTCGCACGCTCAGCCTGGTGCTGCAGTTGGAACAAGACCAGCCAAACAGTTATTTTAAAGCCACTCAGTTTTGTTGACTGTGTTCTTGTTCACATTTTGTGACTCTGCTACTTCCTAAACATCTGCCTGTCCCTCTGGCCAGTGGCTAGCTGTACCACTGAGTGACTTTCCTTGACAGGAGCAGGAAACCTCCTGATGGAGAATCCTGCAGGATGTAAATAGGTGAGCGCGGAGGCCCTGACTCTCCCCTGTCCCCATTACGGCACAGAGCTGGGCCCTGGAGCAATAACCCCATTAGTGAGTCCCCTCTGGCCAGTCTCAGCAGGGTAAGACCGGCCATGGAGCGCTGCAGCACGGCTGGCACTCTCTGCCCGCCTGATTATGTGATGATGCCAGAGAAGAAGCTCCACAAGGTCCTCAGAGTTCCATCAGCAGCTGTGAGGGCTCAGAGTGGCAAAGCTGCACTGAGGGTGCTGGGGAAGGCTGAAAACCACGCAGGAGGTGAGCTGGGGGCTGCGTCGCGTTCCACCCTCGCTCGCTGTGTGGCAAAAAGTACGGGCTTAACCTCTGTGTGCTTCCCACCCCGCTGAACCAGAGACAGGAACCTCTGTCTGTCTCAGTGGGTTTCTGCAGTACTTAATTGATTTGTGCTGCTGAACAGCCTCGCAATAAATGAGTACAAGGTGTTAAAGAAGGATGCGCTAGTGGGAAAGATCCAGCTGAAACAAAGCTTAGATAGAAAACATGTGCATGCTGAGAGAGAGCGCACCCTCTCCCCGTTCCCGCACAGGCTGATTAATGCTTTACAGAAACGCTGGCTTGTTTTCAGGCCTCTCTCTTGTCTTGGAGCATCTCTACGGCCTGACCGTCCAGTGGGGTTTTCTGCTGCAGGACGGAGGCCAACCAAGAAGCTGAGTGGCACCAGTTAATGCAGCCGCCCTATTCCAGCATCGTGCTGACACCACTGATTTGCCCATTAAGGATGTCTTTTCCTGCAGAGACAATGGCATTACTATAAGAAGACTGGAAAAGGACACAAGTGAGGCTCTTCTGGGAATTCCTCAGGTTTTCCCAGCTGCAGAGAAGGGTGAAAACTGTCAGCTATGAAAATATTGTAGTTTATGCTGTTAAACAAATCATCGTTTGTCAACAGGTAGCTGCATTATATCCAATTCCGCTGTCATAGACAGAACTGATTTTTTTCCAATACTATTGTACAGTAACAGCTGGCAGAAAACTGGCAACCAAGGCTGTGCTGGGCTGATAAATAACCCGATGAGCCTCGGAGCAGAAGACACAGCATCTCATGAAGTGATTGCAGCTCAGGCTGGAATGTGTTGAACAAACACTTGTTAAAAATCAGGCAGAGAATTGCTTGATGAAAAGGTACGAGAAAAATGTTACTTAAATAAGACACAGATTTCCTAGGGTTATCAAAAGACAAGCCAGGTTTTAGGTCTAAGAATACTGAATCACAGCAGCAAACCAGCAAATGTTAGCATTTTTCACTCATTGAAACTGAGAGTCTGGTAATAATGAGTGAAATGTCCCAACCAGTTCTAAGATATGAAAGGCAAACCAGAAAACCAACAGAGAGAAATATTTTTATATTTGCTTCACAGCTCCCAAATTCTGCTGGAGAATTTTCCATTCTTCCAGATGTTTTCTGAGGGAGAGAGAGACAGACTCTGATTTCAAATGCTGTGTTGCCTCGAAGCCGATCAGACCACACTGTACCATCTGGGAGAAGGCAAGGTGGCAAGTGACAACGCCCCATCAGGAGATACGGCCTCAGGCCGGAGCTCAGCGCCCTGTACAGCAGCATATCACTGCCCTGTGTTCTGTACTTCACACTGCTCTGGTTTTGTCTCTCCTTTGCAGGCATTTTATTTTTATCATGGGTAAGAGCAGGAATGTGTGTGTCTCTGTGAGAGAATGAGCATGGGGCTGCAAGCTTCATCTCAGTGCAAATAATATTTTGGCAGGAAACCTGCAGGAGATTAAATTAGGGGCCTAACAACTGAGTATTAAAACATTTCAAACTTCGAGTTCCTTTAAATAAGCATCTACGAAACAAGGAAGCAGTCTGACAAAATTAGCAGGTCCAAAGCGCTAAAGGAATCCACTAAGGGTCACTTGTTTATTGATGCAGATTTAAAAGGACCCTTTTTATTATTTTTATTAGTAGCTGTATATGTCAACATGCTATTTCCTCAATGCATTTTGAGTCCAGAGTAGCTAAAGTTTTAGGTGTTGGCAGACTTGCTACAATAGAAGGGAAATGCCAATGGAATAACTTTAAACATGATCCAATCCCTGATGATTCATTGGATGTGTTAAAATTTCCTTTGAGACCATGTAAGTAATGCAGGGACTGGAGTGCAGAGCGCCTGTGACTCAGCTCTCTGCGAGGCAACGGGAGGATGTCAGAATTACTCACTGGGACAGGAGGAATCTCATTTATCTATTTATAGGCAAGGCTGAGATGAGCTTGTACCATTAAAGAGCTGAGTTTGCCAGTTCCCATAAGGGGAGGAGGAGGGAAGACTCACTTTAGCTGTTGAAATAAAAGCTTCATTATCAGCCTCCTTTTTCCCCCCCCATTTCCAAACCTGACGACCAGCCAGTTACATTTTCTCGTACTTGCACAAGCAGCGCAGGGCTCCTAGCCCTGGGCTCCCGGCCTGTGCCAAGAGCAGCCCTGCGAGCCCCTGGCCCTGGCCGGGGGCACCGGCTGTCTCTCCCAGCTCTCCCGAGGGCCCGCGGGATTGCCCGGTTCAGTGCCCCAAGGTTGGGGGAACTCCTGCCGCCGCAGGGGCATTACTGTAGCATGTATCCGTCTACCAATTTCATTAATGAGGTGCTTGTTAGAGGCCAGTGCCCACTTTGTCTCTCTCTGAAGATGCACAGCATTATCCCTTGGCGGGGCAGTTCGACTGACGGGAGGTCAGAAGAGGAGGGGGCGCAGGAGCCGAGGGCATCACACGTTTCTGGCTCCCGGGTGGGAGTCGGGGAGGCTGTATGGAGGCAAGGCAGCGACGCAGCCAGCATCAGGACAGCAATTCCTGAAAACGTTGCTTCTACCATGTAGAGTCAGGCTTGGGAGGTGAAAGATGGTGATGTTTTGGTGTAGAAAGCAGGATCTCAAAGCCACAGTTAAGTGTTTTAGTGGCACTGTCTCTTTAATACAACCAGCACTTCATGGCACATACTTTGTCGTAGCTTTCTTAGTAAGAAAGAGGTCGCTCCTTGGTAGGGGCAACGTGAGTCTGAGTCACTCCCTGCACCGCTTCATCGCTGGGAACACCTTTGTGCTGTTGGTCCAGGCCGTCCTTTCAATTCCCTGTGTGTAACCATCACCATGGCTGACTCTCTACCTGTAAAGAAGTTATCTAGGAACACAAGGCTCTTGATTACTGATTCAGTCTCCCACTATTACAGTCAATTACATCATACCATGTTTTTTGGCAGGCTATTCCAGCACTTCATTTTAAATTTCCAGCCTTAATATCATTTGTTCTTGTGCCAGCATTGTAATTTAGTTTAAACAATTCCCTTTTTTCTCTGATCTTTACCTATCAGATGTATTTACTGAAAACAATCCTATCTCCTCTAGTCTTTGTTTTGAGAAACTAAACAAATGAAGCTCTTCTAGTCTCCTCTTGTTCTAAGCCCTCTGATCATCCTCAGTGCCCTTCTCTGTACCTGCTAATCTTCCTTGAACATGAGTGAACCTGTATCTTCTAGGATTGTGTTTGCCTTTCCATATCAGATCGGTGGCTCACAGTTATCCCTCCGAGCAAGTAATTCTGTATGTTTTTTTCCGCCACCCTGCTTTTGTCATTCTCAAGTGAGTAATGTGATATTCTAGTTATTAATTTCTAACTGCATGTCTTTATACTTTGTCTATTTTATCTCCGACAAATTCTGTCATTCAGTTATTGGTGATTGATGTTCTGATCCTCCTCTGTATTAACAACGCTTGTGTCCTCAGCAGATTTCTTTACTACATTCCTACTGCTGTGCCAGAGTCATTAATGAAACACGTAAGACTGGGCTCAGGACTGACCCTTGAGGAGTTCCACTTATTAACTGCCTCTGTCCGGCATTTCTCCTTTCCACGGAGCTCCTTCTTATTTGCTTTAGCAGTTCTGCATTCGCCATCCACACTAATCCCCATCTTCTCAACTTCAACTAGTAATTTCCCATGTGGTATAATATCAGATTCTTCACTCAACTCTGGATAGAGTAAATCACCTGTATTTCATTTGTCTGGGAAAAAAAAATAAAAATCAGTCATCAAAGAGAAATATGAGGTTAAGCTGAGCTCCTTTAATGTGCCAGTTCTTTCCAAATCCTGGGATGGAAATCTGCCAGTGCACCTTGATCCAAGCACACTGAATTCTTTAAGCTTTTCCTTCCATCTTACATGTGATAATTTTCATTCCCTTATGTATGTTCCTCCTAGAAATCCTGCCTTTGCCCTGCTGTTCATATGATCATCTCGACTGAAAATATAAGCAAAGTGCTTTAAATTCATTTTTAGACCATATGTAGACTGGTCTAATCTCAACCCCATTCTCACTACATAATGACCACATTTCTCCTCTTTTTCTCTTTTGTATTTATCTAGCTGAAACCTTCTGCCATCTGTTTAATTTCCTTTTCAAAGTCTAATTCACAACTTTACTTTTGACATTTCTCATGCTACCCCTACATTTCCTGACCTCAACAAATTAAAATCGGATGACTGAGGCAAATATTACTTCCAGTCTTCTGCCCCATCACTCTTCTCTGATGCCGCCCTTGTGGCAAAGATAACAGAATACCTTGTAAAGCAGATTGAGAACTGCTGGACTGAACACACCACTGGCACAACGGCTGTTCAGGACCTGCTGCATAAGCTGCTCAGTCAGCCCTGGGGCAGGGGTGATGGGCTCCATCAAAGAGCAAGGCAGGTGGTCATTCCCTGCAGTGATTCCCCTCCAGACATCTGATTTCAATCCCTGGCTGCACGTGAACTGAACACCCTCTTGCTGATCAGACCTTCTGCCCATGCCTTGCCTGCTCTCAGTTAACTCCCCCCATGTGCTTGGGGCTGGTTATTTATCCCACTGGGCTTGGAGTGTTTCCCTTCAGGGTTCATCCTCCTGCATGTTCCAGCTAGTTTTGGAATCCAGTTTCCATCACATTCAACTCCTCAGCTCTTCATTGCAGCTGATTCCACTAATTAGTTCCCTTAATTTCTCAACATTTGCCTTAAATTTTGAGTTGAATATGTTTGGTGTGTGACTACAGTGCTGGAGATTCAGCCTTAATGAGGTACTTTTAAAAGCTCCTGTTTCTTAACCAGAGTCTTCAGAGGCTCTGGATGACTCACAGCTTGGTGCTTTAGACACAGTAAAAAAAATGCACTTGCTTTTCTGTGTGTGTGAGACTCCGTACCACCATAACACTTCTCAGTATTAACTAGCATTTTCATTTTACGGACAACTGAAACACAAAGATCACATTTCAGAAGATACTGCATTGTATGAGGAATTAGTGAAGCATCTAAGGTGAAGTACAAAGCTCCCTAACCCCACCGAGATCAATGCAGCAGTCTAACCTTGCTCATTGAAAACCAGTTGTCTGTGCCAAGCTATTTGCTTTGAATTCTGTCAAGTTCTTGAAGAAAGCAAAGCACATCCAGCCTGCAGACCAACCTGTCCCAGACACACAGCCCAGACGGGCAGCAAAGGCCCAGCCGAGGCTGGCTGTGCAAGGCTAGCATTGGAAAAGAGGAGCCCTGCCCGCAAAACACTTCAAGCCCCTAAGCCCCTTTAAAAATCCAGGCCTTACTGTCACTTAGGGTATATGTATGGAAAGTAGGATTTAAACCTGAGCAGTGGGCCATCCACCCGCTCATGTGTCCCTCAAGAATTGCCCTGGGACCCTGCCCGTGACACACGTCCTGGCTTTAGCTGCTTCCTCAGCAGCAGAACAGCAGCAGCACTGCCCTCGCTTCCCAAGAGAGCGAGAGTGACGCTACCACAGCACTAAGGCCATGTTGCCATCCTAGACAGAGGGAAGCTAACTTCCACTGGCAAACTGGTGCATGGTCAAACTCTGTAGAAAGAGACGAAATAGCAGAGCAAAGCAAATTTCTCTCCTTTCCTCACCTCTCTGCTAATATACTTGAAAATACCTTGGAGTGGGAGAAAAACGTACTCCTCTCCCAAAGCATGTCTGCCTTGAATGCCCGCTGCTCTGCCGGGCACCTACTGACCTTGGCGGTGTCACAGGGCTCGTGTTTTTCTAAAAGAGTAACCTCCTTGTGAACAGGCTCTTTGCTTTGGGAAACACAAAGCAGTCTTGTCTTCCAAGTGTCCGAGCCTTCTTTTCACGTCTGTTTATTCCTTCACGAGTGCTTATTTTTGGCCTTGAAAGAAAAACATAACTCCACATTAAAGGGATGGTCTCTAGTTAAAACCCACAGGCTGCACCACCCCTTCGCTCCCCCTCTGCAGGGCAAGGCAGCGGAGGAGACCAACAACAAAAACAGAGAAAAATCTGTCGCCTGTTGGGCACAAAACTGCTTTTGCTTTCTAGTGAAAAGGCAGCAGAGCATCCTCATAAGCACATAGCAACTGGTCAAACAGGCCAGAGCGTGGATGCCTGAGGCTTGCTGGTAATTGTAATAACAAGTCCAGGGGCCACATTTGCATTTGTCCTGGAAAGCCTTTCCAACTGGGATTGCTCAGGGGAGTGAAACACTGATGTTCCACAGTGTCGTATTCAGTTTGTAGCATTTGTAACTCTTCGGCAATCCCAGCCTTTACAGCATGGCCTATCAACGACACCAAATCAGAAAGACAGTCTTTTGTGCCTCTTCTGCACTGCCTCCAAGGCCCTTTTGGCTACTGGAGAGCCAGCACATCAGGACAAGGCTTCTTATGCTGTGTGAAAGAGCTTAGGAGGGGCTGCAGGTGATCATTACCTCCTGAGACCTGTGCCAGCTGCACGCACACCACTTCCCTGCTCACGGCTAGTGCTAAGCCAAACAAAAGCACTCAGGCTACCAGAGGAGTTCGGTCACCTGTCTGACTTTGCAGAAGAGAAGAATTCACAGATTCAGTGCCAGCTCTGTGCCTGTCACCTCCCAGCAGAGACTTGTGACTGTGTGTGACCTGATGCAGCTGCAGAAGGGCCATCTAAGGGCTCACAAAGCTGAAGTCCGAGGCGCAAAGTTCAAGGCAGAGGTCCTGTATGGACAGTGTGTGTGGTCAAGCCCTGCATTCCTCTGGGGAGAAGCAGAGGAGGAGAGCAGGGCTGCACCATGAGCTCTTCGGACTGGATTTGCAAGAGGAAATAAGCTCACTTTGGCAACAACTACATTTTGGGCCACCCACTGGCATCCCTCGTCAGGTAGCTGCGCTCCCTTCCTGTAGCACAGTGACTGACGTGGGCACCTGAGATCAAGGCCATCAAAGCTCTCTGCTCTCAAGACCTATGTCACAGTGACCGCATCTCTGTTCGCTGAAGTCAATGGGAGTCTGGCGACAGGCCTGATTCATCTCCCTCCTACATCAATATTTTATCTTTTAGGTCCATTGACTTTTATGAAATTAGAGCTGTCAGGCTCTGCATGTCCACGAGGGCATGGCTGGGCCAAAAGAAAAGGGGGTAGCAACACTTGGGCATGATAGAAACTGAAACCTCAGGAAAGACTGTGTCTGCCTTGTACGCTTAGCAAGTTAGCAGAATATTAATGACGCATCGCTCATAATAGAGTAAGTGCTTCTGGATGCTTGGATGACTTTGGCAAGGGGCACTTTGAGAAGGATAAAACTGCATTTTTCATTGCTGAGAATCTTCCTCCAGTAATAAGATGTGCCCCATGGGATGCCGGTAACACATTGGCATTGTCTGCAGAGAGTAGCAGGGGCCGGGGGTCTTACATTGCTGAACCGTATACGCAAAATGCTTACCCCTGAATATCGCATTAGTCCAGGCCCAGGATTTACAAACACAGGGACGGCCACAGGTGGGCTGTCCTCCAATTAGTCCATGAATCTAGAAAGAAAAAAAAAATTAAGTAATTTTGTATTCTTTCCTTTGCATATAAAACATCATTAAAATAATTAGAAAAACGGAGGCATTGTATCAGTAACTGACAAATTAAGAATTTGGTCACGGTTGTTCAGGAACCCAGAGCCTTCTTGCAATACCAATAATGATTATTTATAGCCTACTATGCAAGGAAATTAGTCCAGACAAACTTAATGATTATAATGTAATAGTGTCATCCCGAGGGAGAAGTCTAGTGCAAGGTGAAGGCAGTCGATATCTCACACCATTTTATTGTCTCGAGTTACAAACTTTATTGTAAGTACTGTTGTGTATTTTGTACAGAATGTCTCGGTTCCTCTATAACAAATACCCATTTTTATTCCTGCTGAATTTCATTGAAGTTACCCCTGATTTATACTTGAGATCAGCGGCAGATCCCTCTTACTGCTTTACTTATAAATCTCTTAGCTGCCTATTCACAAGGATGTGCAGCTTCGCAAAGGAATGAGTCGAGAGAATGAGCTGGGTGGCAGACTAGCTATTAGTTTTGATGATATTACCATAGCATCTGGAGAAGTTACATGCAGTATGCGCACAAGGTGTGAGACATTCTCTGCTCTTGAAAAGAGCTAACAAAGGAAATACACAGAGGGTGGGAGGTAAGGAAGAGCTACAGAAAAGAGAAGTAGCTGTGCCATGTCGCACGGCAGGTAACGGAGAGAGGCAGGAGCAGACCCCCGTCTCTCAGCCCTCTCCAGCCTCACACTGCCTGTGGGTCCTTTCTATTTCTGCACGTGGATGTGATGCGTCTCTAACTAGAAGCTCAGTCCAGAAAAAGAAAATATTTCTTTAATTATTTGTCAAGAGAACTAGCTTTCTGCTAGTTGTGCAAACAAATTCTTTCCTGTGATTAACACCTGTGTCCCATGCTAAAGATGTCCGTCTCTGCATGGATCAAATCCTAATAAAGCAAACCTCTCTTCTTAGAAAAGGACATGTTTTCCATTCTTTCTGCTAACATTCCTCCTCACAATTGCCCTTGTTTAGCCCTATGATAATTTTATGATGCAGTCCCAACATAACTCACAGTACTTCCCATTATTGTGTGCCACAAGTGTTTACAGAGCCATTTTTGTGGTAGATACCAGCCTTTAGACATTCCACATTTCCTGTTTCACTGGAGCCAATCACACACTGTTCAGTACTGAAATGCAAGTCCTTCGTTAATTTATACACAATGAAGTGCTTCAGTCATTGCAATGATAACATAATGGAGAACAGCCCATTAGCAAAAACTGGCTATCTAGTATGGACAAATTATTTTCTTTTCATGTTTCCATCAAAATTAAGAGCCATTAATAATCTTTCCAAAAAACCCCCAACAATCTACCCCAATCCCAAACTGCCTTTACACTTTTCCACTAGTACCAAGAATGTCCGTATGGGATACCTGGGCCCATCTTATTTTCTCTCACAGCCAGGAAGCCTCTCATACACTGAGAAGAACAGTTTCCACTGCCACAGGGAACTTCACAACTGGTCCAACTCCACTAATACTCTCTTTATACAACCAGAATATAATAGCCTAGTTTTAACAAAAAGAAAGCAAGATTAAATTCAATATATTCTGAAGGAGGGAAAATTCCTAGCAACAGCTGAAAGGGAAGTGGAATTCATAAATGTCTCTTTCATCTTTATCAAATTACTATTCAGTGCAGTTACATTTGTTAATAACAACATCCCTTAAACCACATTGTGAAAATCCATTAGCAAGAAACGCTTTAAAATGTTCAACAGGCTGTAACAGATGATTTATCAAAAGCTAAAACAATTAAATACTATAAGCAGAGTGGGCATTTTTATGGGCTATGGAGCTTGCCAGAGGGCCGCTATGATATATTCAGAAATGGACTGTTTGCATGGCGTAACAACTTTTTTCTTTAACTCAATCATCTACATTAGCAAGGGGTAATGCAAGATAATAGTATTCTTTGAGTTTTTCTTCGTCTCATTTCCGCATGTACTCACCCCTAAAAATGCTGATGCTCATTCCAGAGCCCTCCCCGGTGGCATTTGCAACCCGCGGGGGGACCAGCCCGCGCTCTCCGAGGGACCGAGTGCGATCGCAGCTGGCCGAGGGACCGCGCTCAGCCCCCGCTCCCACAACCGCTAGCGGGCAGAGCCCTTTCAGGAGTTAACTATCCCCAGGAGGGTCAGCCTTACCGAGACCGGCCTGGGGGCAATCGCCGCATTGTTTTCTCTTTCAGCACACCCAGCATTTGCCCTGGAAGTTCACGTATTCCCCTCTCTCATTTCTTCACTTGGTTTTTTAAAACACGCTTTAAACGTCGATCGCTGTCGAGTAATCGCTATGAAAGTACTAGGTACTGAGACTAAATTCAGATGAGGGATTTTGTCACTACCTTCACGCAACAAATAGGCAGTCTTGACTATTGTGCCTGCCCTGCACCACCAAAGGGTCGGTCCGGTCCTGGGGGGGCCGTTCCGGCAGGACCCCCTGCGGCTCCTTCTCTCAGCCGCTTCCAGTTTGCGGCAGAGAACAATAGTGGCACGGGCGGCTCGGCACCGCTCCGCGCCCGGTCCCCGGCCGTGACCGCATCCATCGCAGCCTCCCGCTGCACCAGCGTAAGGAGGTTTCTCAAGACATTTTCTGTGTTGCTGCAGAAGGCAAAGCCTAAATCAGGGACTAGAGGCAGCAGCCGGCGAGGGGGAGGGGGTCGGAGATGCGATCGCAGCTGCGGGGGGGAGGGAAACTGCAGCTCTGGGGTCCGGGTGCCCCGCTGGGGCTGCACACGGGGTGGCCCGGGGCTGTGTTAGGTTTTGCTCACTTGCTGACAGGTCAGCCCGTGCAGGTTCTCCTTCCAGATTTGATCATTCCCTAAATCTGTAAAAAGATGCCCAAGGCAGGGGTCAGATGGTTTCTGAGGCAGACACGCACAGCGCAGCCGAATTCCCTCTGGAGTGAAAAGCTCTTTGCACCTTTAAGCCGTTAGGTTTTACGCACCCTGGCCCCAAGGCAGACCGGTGCCGCAGATGAGCTGCACTCCCTGTTCATTTGCTCCCCCAGCACCTTCCACTTAGGAGGGCAAAACGGTGGCAGAACAGATCAGTGACAGAATGCATCTTCTGTAATGGCACAGGAGCCAATCTGTTAGATTATTTTCTGTCCCAGCTGAGATTGTAGCTCTGCCCTTAGTTTTGACTGAGCACAACTATAAAACACATTTTTACATGGGCCAAAGCACAGAGATCTGCAGCTACAGATGCCTGGTGCTCAGCTGGTGATGTGCAGCACGCAGGGGAAAAAGGAAGTTAGAAACCAAGTACACGTTCCCACCCCACCACATCCCTGCTGCAGAGCTTACGGCTTTCAGGCTTGGGCAGAGCAAAAGGCTAAAATTTCTCGGGTGTAATGACAGACTGTGTGGCACGAAACATTGAAAACTGTGTCAGTGCTTGAGCTGGTGGGTTCAACTCGTCCAGCCAGATGAAAGCAGTCCAGACTAATGCTGGTGAGACAATACTTGGCATCTCACAGACACAATCATTCTTGGCTGTAACATCCCCGTCCTGGTTCGTTTTCTGTTTTCTCTGTTGTTGACCTCCAGTGATGGAGGAAAGGGGCTGGACGCGGAGAGGAAAAAGAGAAGGCAGTGGATGGTGCTGTGAGCAGGAGAGGGGCCTGTAGGGACGGGAAAGAGAGGGAACAGCTGTGGGGCTGGGAGGGAAACGGAGACAGGGGAATGAAACAGATACGCTTCCCCTTTGGGAGGATGGGCTGAGCCAGTCTGAACAAAAAAGGCCTAAAATGAAAGGGAGGAAACCAGAGAAGAGAAGAAAGATGGAACAAGGGAGATCACAGAGAACAACAGGAAGCAGTGCTAAGAGGACCGAGATGAAGGCTGGGGCTTGCTGGGGAAAAGCAAACAGAGAAAAAAACTTCAGGAATATTGTGCAAAAGACAGAGAGAATAAAAAAAAAAAGCCCTATAAAAGTGCCAGCTACCCAGCTGCTGTAAGTGAAACTCCAGTACACTTACGTCAACACCACACCACTGATCGGCACCAGGGGAGGAGGTTTGGGGTTGTTTTTTAATTGCATGGAAAGGCTTTCAGCGATGCAGAACATGAACTCCAGCTTCCACTGAAGTCAAAGGGGTTTAGAGGTGCTTACAGCCCCAGAAAAACAAGACCCAGCTTGATAAAGCCCATGAGACCAGAGGCCACGTTACAACTTGGAGAACAAACAGCCTTTCACCTTGTCTGACTTCCACCCCGAGCCCCAAGTGATAAGAGCAGCCTGTGCAGGGAGGGGGCACACGGCAGCCTCGGCACCCAGAGCAGGGTCACTGCCCCAGCTCTGCCCCACCTGCTCCACAGCAGCCATCCGCTTCCTTTTCCCTGATGAGCAGTGAGGCCCTTGATTTACATACCTAAACCTGAGTAGGGGTAAGAGGCATCCGCTTTGCTGGTTGAAGTGAAATGTTTGGCTTATTGGCATGGCTTGTTTAATTTGGCTCTTAGGGCTCAGTGGTGTTATTAGAGAAAGCAATAAAAAAGCATTAAATACTAGGAACTACACTAAAACAACATGGAGCATGCAATGCAAACCAAAAAAAGCAAGGAGGTTGAGTATGGAGACTGCCATTCCCTCCTTCAATCATCCTCTTCTACATGAATATGGAGAGTGTTCCAGTGATGTTTGGAGGGGTGGAGAGCCCTGTGGTCACGGCATGTCTGGGAAGTGTCAGATCTGTATCTGAGGTTGGCTCCTTCCCCCAGTGCCAGGGTGGCTGCTGAGGTCAGAAGTGGGGGCAGATATTCAGCTCTGCCGCAAGCTGCCAATTCAGCAGAACTGAGCTCCCAAAACTGAAGGCTCTGTCAGAGTCTTGCTTCAGTGCAATCCCCCCCAGAGGCAACAAGTGTCCATCCTCAGCTATATCTCCCTCCAATCTACATAAACCATCATTAAAAAGATATGTGTGCTCCACTGTGCACCTGAAGTGTTCTTCCTCTCCAGGTTTGCGGATCACGTGCCTTCTGCTGCCAAGCCCATGAATCACAGCAGCTGCAGAGATGGATGCTGAGCTATGCATAAGGAGCAAACACCAGCAATGGACCTGTGATTAATGGGGTGAAATCCTCTTGGCAGCTGGTCACCAGTGGTGTTCCTCAGGGCTCAGTTTTGGGGCCAGTTTTGTTTAATATCTTTATCAATGATCTAGATGAGGGGATTGAGGGCACCCTCAGTAAGTCCACAGATGACACCAAACTAGGTGGGAGTGTTGATCTGCTTGAGGGTAGGAAGGCTCTACAGAGGGACCGGGACAGGCTGGATCGATGGGCCAAGGTCAACTGTATGAGGTTTAATAAGGCCAAGTGCCGGGTCCTGCATTTCGGTCACAACAATCCCAAGCAACGCTACAGGCTGGGGGCAGAGTGGCTGGAAAGCTACCCAGCAGAAAAGGACCTGGGGGTGCTGGTGGAGCCATCTTAACATGAGCCAGCCGTGTGCCCAGGTGGCCACGAAGGCCAACAGCATTCTGGCTTGTATCAGGAATAGTGTGGCCAGCAGGAGCAGGGAAGTGATGGTGTCTCTGTACTTGGCACTGGTGAGGCCTCACCTCGAGTGCTGTGTCCAGTTCTGGGCCCCTCTGTACAAGAGGGACATTGAAGTGCTGGAGCGTGTCCAGAGGAGAGCCACCAGGCTGGTGAGGGGTCTGGAGACCAGGTCATATGAGGAGAGGCTGAGGGAGCTGGGCATGTTTAGCTTGGAGAAGAGGAGGCTGAGGGGAGACCTCACTGCCCTCTACAGCTACCTGAAAGGAGGGTGTAGAGAGGTGGGGGTTGGCCTCTTCTCCCAGGTGAAAAATGACAGGACCAGAGGAAATGGTCTGAAGCTGCAGCAGGGGAGGTTTAGATTAGATATTAGGAAGAATTACTTTACTGCAAGAGTGGTCAGGCACTGGAACAGCTGCCCAGGGAGGGGGTTGAGTCACCATCCCCAGAGGTATATAAGAAACGTGTAGATGTGGCACTTCAGGGCATGCTCTAGTGGCAGAGATTGTAGGTTTGGGGTTTTTTTTTTGGGTTTTTTTTTTTTGTGTGTGTATGGTTGGACTCGATGATCTCAAAGGTCCTCTCCAACCATGAAGATTCTATGATTCCATCACTCCAGTGGCAGCAGCTGGGACTTGTGTCAGCCTCCCAGGCTGCAAATATTGACCAGATTGTCACAGGTGTTGAACTTAATTGGTCATCTTGAAATCCTAATTCACCTCAGCTGCTATGGTTCATTAGATGCACTGCAGCTCTTCTACTGCTTGCTCATGGCTTCTACTGCAAAAGATGTTCTTCCATCTCCGCAGTCCTTAGCAAACCTGGAGGCCCATTTCACACAAGTGCCTTTCCTCAACTTGCAACTAGTCGCACCCCAAACAATCGCGTGCCGTAGCAGCCCACCCATCAGCTGCACAGTCTTAAAGCATCTGGGTTCATCTCACGGCTCTGGAGGTAATGCCCAAGGGCCTTGCTGCCAGGTCCGCTTGTTCCCTAGGGATGGCTCCCCATGTAAGTCAGACAACAGTTAAAGCACAGTTTCGACTGGTTTTGGCCAACCACAGGCAGCCTGGCCATGCTCTTAGTGCTGTCTGCCAAAGATCACCAGCACTGCTGAGTTGTTGCATGCAGCAACATGGAAGATGTCATCCCCTTTATCACTCCAGCTAGTGGTTCTAGAAAGATTTTTAACTGCTGCAATCAGCTCCTACACGTCCTTGCTGAGCTCCTTCCAGACTGAATTCTTACACTTGCCAGGCTTTTGACAAGACATCATTTTCCTTTGACCACATAATAAGGGGCAGATATGCCCCATCACAGGGAGGGACTGAGAGATCTCAGAAATGACCCGTCTGTCACCTGCCCAGGCCAGTGCTCACTGCTCTCCCCAGCTTTTGCAGCTCAGTCAGATTTCTTGGCTTCTGCTTTGGCCTTGAGATAGGACTCCTGGGGCCCTGGGATCATTAATTTGCCCGTTTTGTTAACTGATTTGAGCCACAGCTGTATCCTTGCATTTCTTCTGCACCATGAAAACCACAACTCCACGTTATGCCTGGGCAAACGGCGAGGTGATTATTGTAAAGCCTGGATTTCCTAAGGAAACGAAGCTTCACGTGTGATCACAGTGTGTGTGTGTGAGTAGTTCCTGAACATGTCAGACAATTTCAACGAGATGGAGAGGAGGATTTCTCAAAGCTCTGAAGCTCCCAGAGGTGCACTGGAGATGACAGATGAAGGTTACAGACACTATTAGTATCCCCTGAGGGAAAGGCTGCAGTGAGTGCTCCCTCCACATGAGACAGCAGAGACGCCACAAGGGTGAACGCTGTTCATTAGACCTGCTGACCATGAAATTAATAATGTCCGTGTGCCTGATCACCTCCTCTTGCCACTCACTTCCCCTGCCCATCTGGAGCTGGACGCTGCGCAGCAGTTACCTTGACGGCTTTCCTCGCTCGCCTGCCCGTCACCCCGAGGCCTCACTCTCTGTCTGAGGGTACCCGTCTTACCGCAAAACGGGGGACGGAGGAAACAGCGAGAGGACTGAGGCGCAAGATGACGGGAGCTGCAGCGGGGCAACAGCTGTCCCTCGGCACATCCATTGTTCCTGTTCAGAGAAGCAGCTTTAAGAAAGTGGTGTAAATTACAGGAATGGGATCATTGGCTTGAACAATGTCAGCACGTCCCTTCGAGGGCATTCACTCCCCAACACCATGAAACGACAAGTTATTATTTAACAGCAGACCTCACACAGAGGAATGTTTTTCTGTATTCATGACCTCTAACAAGTATAGCAATTGTTTACTATACTCTGAGCAATCCAGCAGTAGCTATAATGTGATAATTATAGAGAAACCTTCCTAAAAATATATTTCTGATGCATCAGCAAAAACTCAGCAGGCCCCTCCAGCTGGCATTGAACATGTGAGTTAAGCCCAATTTGAGAATCGGATCGTGCACTACATGTTGTGCAGCTGTGCACAGAGGCCGGCGAGGAGCTCAGGAGCAGATGCCTTGCAGCGACGGAGGGAAGAGCAAGAAGTAGCATCGAAGCAGACAGGGCAGGAGCCACAGATTCTTTTCGCAATGGTTAACAACAATGGAAAACATCAGGCCCATTTTCAAGATGGATAAACTGAGGTTCTGGAAATCAGGACACCAGTGTTTTCTAATCTGGCTACCGACTTGTTGGTGTCTGGTTTTAGAGGTTCGGTCTGAGTCCCGTCTGTGTTGGGATTTTTCATGGAGTGAGATGAATAATTATTATTATTTTATTTCATCCCTAGACACTAGAATAGCATCTGGAGGTTCCTGCAAGAATCAGCTCTTCTCTGTGCTCAGTGTTAGCAAACTCCAGCTGATGTTCTTTGAGGACGGACCTACAAGGGCTTCAGATGCTGCTACCTTGTAGCAGAGCCACCAAAAAGTCACCCTTCTGCCACTGCTATTCCGAGCCCCGAGGCTGACCTAACCCCATCGCTGCTATTTCAGCTAATCAGACTGTGAAGGAGAATGCCAGGGCACAGGTGTTTGTTTTCTTCTTCCAACACTGCTGCAGCCCAGCACTTCCCTGGAGACAAACTGGATTCTTCAGAGACTCGGAGGTACCTTGGTAGCCCCTAAACGCTCCGCTGCCTCGATCTCCTCACCTGCAAAAAGGCCAAGATGAAAAACCCTAAACCTAGGGCTGCGTTCAGGTTTGGAAAACATTTTTAGCACCTTGAAAGAAGGTTTCTGTGGAAGCCCAAACTGTAATTTATTGCTTCAATTAAAGAAGTGTGTGTTTTACAATCCACAGTCTGTTTACACTTGTACTTCTTATAGCTATCTCTCTAAAAAGAACTCAGCTCTGGTAGCTCATGGATTTGGCACAGCTTGTCGAATAAGCAGGCTCACCAACCTTTCCACGACACACAGTGCTTCTGTGTAACTTTGCAGGCTGTGTTTGACTTGTCTGAACTTGAACAGTCACCACTGATTGATTGGCTTCTAAAAATATCCACCCGCCATGGTTCGAAGTCCAGAGAGCTCTTGTTGATTTAGATGGAGACCTTCTTGCTGGTCAGAGGCTGAGACAGACATCTGACACCCGGGTGCTGCTCCCTCGGCTCTGCTCTCTGCCTCCTGCCCAGCGAGGGACCGGCAGAGACACCCTGCGCCAGGCAGCTCCCGCACTCGGCAGAGCCCTGCTCCGCCACGCTTGGCACCTCTGGGGACCGAGGAGCAGAGCGAATGGCAGGATGAAAGCAGCCCTACGGCTCCCTTTCCCTCCTCCAGCCCCATTTCCAGACTCCCACGCAGCTATTGGTGATAAGTGGCATGAACTGTGGCTACCATGAGCCCAGGAGGTGCTGTAAGTGCCGCCACAGTGATGGGAGAGCTCTGAGAGCCAGGTACGCAGCTGCTGCGAGAGGAGAGCATGGATGGCAGCACACCCGGGAGAAAGCTGCAGACACATGATTATTGCCACGGCAGCCACCAGGAGGAAAGCCAGACTACGATCTCTATGGGAGGCAATGGAAGCCTTGTTGTTTTATAAACCTGCCACTACTGGCCATTAAGCACGCTGCACTGCAGCTCCTAGACCCCACCATCAAGCCAGCTTTAGGAGAGAACTCCATCGCAGGCCGTAGGGCCAGGGTTCCCTCCTTAGGGACTGTGCTGTTTGCACCCCCAGCTACGCACCCCCAGGTTACTACAGCTGAAGCCCCAAAATGTGTTTTGGAAAGGGAAAGGCACGCAGGGGCGGGGGGAGCCACAGTTCGAGGAGAGGAGCCCAAGCGGCTGAAACCTTCCACAGAGGCAAAAGGCAGAAAGGCAGACAGCACGGACGCAGGCAGTCAGGAGCAAAGCAGGGTCTGCTCATTCCAGCAGAGATGCATTGATCCCGGCGTGCGGGGTGCTGGTAAGGAAAGCAGCACCACTGGGTTTGCAGAAGATGTAAAACCGAGACAGACTCTCCACACCACCATCAGCAGGTCTCGGGCCAGGCTGATCACTGACCTGCTGACGTGGAAGCTGACAAAGACAAAGCAGAGCGCAGCCCAATATATACACGGGATGTTGCCACGTTACTGAATGCATCTTAACACAGCGGGATCTTTTCTGAATGATGTATTATAGCTGAGCTAAAACCTAAATAATAAAGCCTACTTTTGGCTTCCTGGAAGATCACAGCTAGACAGATGCCTATGGAATACCAGGCTAATGGAAGAAATTAATGGCATTCTGGGAGTATGAGGGACTGGAGATGATCACTGCAGCCAGACTCCACTTTCACAGCTTCACATGCCACCCCTTTTGTATATGGGTTACACAATAGGACCCTGGCCCCGCTGTCCTGGTGCAAGGTCTTGCAGAACCCAGTTGCTCTGAGGCCCAGAGCCCTCCTTGTTCCAGCATAAGTGTATTCCATGACAGTTTATAATCATTCTGTCGACTAAAGATTTCCTTTCATTTAAATAATATTCTTCCTTCTATTGCACCCACAGAAAGCAATGCCCTCACTTCAGCTCTGCTACGTTGAACGACCCACGGTCCTTGTAAACGTCACCCGTTGTTCCAGTCACCTTCTGAGTTCCGCTTGAGATCTACCCTTCCCAAAGATGGATGATGAGAACCGACCGTGACTTTCCAGACGAAGGTTCAGCTGTTCCTTGCACAGTGGCAGGAGCGCTTCCTCATCTTTTCTGGAAAGATCTCGCCCGATAAACCCTATGATCTCATTTGGCTTTTGTGTTTAGTTTTAAAAGGGGTATAAAGAAGGCTCTCCAGTATTTCACTTCATTTTATTTTAGTGTTTGTTATCTGGAAAGAAGAGGGCAGTTAAACTGCCTTTTTAATTAAATTCCTTTAAATCTTTGAAAACAATAAAGAAAGAAAGATAGCAAACAAAGTAAGGCAGAAGAATTACCATGTGTATGAGCAGAGGTATTTTTTCCCGTAACACATTTATATATAAATCTCTTTTCCAAAAACTTGCAACATTTCTCAGTTGCTCAGTCTGTCTCCTGGGTAACTTGACACCTCACAAGAGGAGCCTTGTGCCTCTGCTCTTTAGTGGGACATGAGTCTTGGGAACTCTATTGAATTCTCCTCTAAATAAAAAGTATTCCTAATTTGTTGAAGGTGAGAAGAGCTTTCAGCACGGCATCCTCCTCTCCTTGCTTCTCTCCATCGTCACACAGTTCATGAAAAGAAAAGCCTCGGAGCAGCAATAGCTTCATAAAACCCGGGGGTTTGAGCTGTGGTCCCTTCAGGCACACAGACTCTTTCTACAGGTCTGTGAAACGCTCCTAAGAATTTACATGAGCAAGGAGATAGTAAATAGGCTTAGATTTGCTGTAAAAGGGTTCAAACCTGCAGTGTCAAATGTTTAGAGCTCCATAAATTAAAAATAAGGTTGGAAAACACTGGCTTAGCTAAAATAATCTGACAAAGGTCCTCTGGCATCAGCACAGCATCTACAGGATGAGATCTCACTGCTTACACTGGATGCGGGAGAAAGCGTGTCTGTCTGAAGTTTCAGACCCCGTAATTCAATCAAATCCATGGTGCAACGGTTCTGACCGTAACAAAGACATTTGAGCACAGAGCTGCATCCCGACTGCGCCCCATACATAGAGCGGTGGGAGCATTAGCCCCAAGAGTTCAGGGCGAGATCAGGGCAGCTGGAAGCACCAAGCTTGTCATCTGCCACTGCTGTGGCTGGCGACGAGCGGTGCAGAGTGGATGTAAAACACTGTAGGTTATCGTCTCTTAAACTCCCAGGGCACTTTAAAAAAATCACGACATTAAGGCTGGAACGTGTTTGCCGTTTTCGTTGGAACTGGGGAATCGGGAGGATGTTGGTGTGGAAGTTGCTCTCAGCCCCAGGCGCTGCAGTGCCCTCTGATACGGTTTGTACTGCAGCAACACCTCAAAGCTCTCTCCAGAACTAGGCCGCTGTGGTAGGGGGTGCTGTGCAAGCACAGAGCACTTTTAATGCACGTTCAGCCTATTGAAAGTACAGATTTCAGAAATGTGAGACTGCTGGGTATTGAGGACCACTTCACTGCCTACCAAATGCCTCTCGAACATTGCCTGCTACTTGCCCTTTAGTAATATCTACTTCATCTTCTCTACCACTTGCCTAATTTCTTTTTTGTTATTGTTGTTTTATTCCTTTTTTTTTTTTTTTAAATAAGAAGACAATGCTTTCTGTGTCTCCTTCCTCAGACACCACCACTCTCCCAGGGACCTCTCAAACACCAAGGCCAGAAACCAAGGCCAGGAATTGTAGGTTGCAGTTAATCTAAAATTGGTGACTTGTCAATTTTAATAGTTTTAATTTCCCAACTGTCTGCTTGGGTTACATACATAAAACTTTTAAATAATATGCCTTCTCTCTCTCCCCACATAGAAAACCACTGTGTTTCTCTGTCCTCCTTACAGTATGTGACCTTTAGCTGCTCTCCCTTGCTTATCAAGTCAAGGAATTCATTCAGCTTCTCAGCAGCTCCAAACACTTACTCTCCATTCACATCCCTCTAAAGGCCCCACCAGCTCCTCGCTCAGTTTAGAAAGATTTATGTGTATGTGCCCCTTCATATCCTTCCTCCTTAGGCTTTGATTTACCATCCTGGCTTCCTTATCACTCTATAGCACTTCCTACATGTTTGTCTTTATAGCTTCTCATTTTCCCTCTTTGAAATCACCAATGAGTTGTGTTTCCTTAACGGCAGTGGGAAAAATTCACCCGGCAAAGAGGCCTTTGCAAGGAACTGTGCAAACCTGAGCTCCAGTGGAACAGAAATGGCATTTGCTACTGACGCTGGCCTTAAGCACAGGAAGGACTTTCAACCCGTATCAAACTTTCTTGCGCAGTTCTCAGACCCTGGCCTGCTTTTACATTTCCTGTGCATTCATTAAAGGAAAGCTTTGTGCCTTCCAGAAGGCATGAGGAAATACGACTTTTTTCACCTATTTTCTTAGTGCCTCCCTCCACAAAGAGCTATTCCAACCCAGCGCCACTTTCTCTAGCAGAGACAGTGCTGCAGCTGCAAAACTTTGCTCTTCACTTTTTTCCCTCCTGGGGTTTGTGATCAATTCGTTACACAATTTGTGTTACCCCATTAAAGAAACGGGACTAAAGGAGAAATGCAAGGTCGTGCTGGAGAGGGCTCTGGCTGGGGTGACCACCACCCTAAGGATCCCCATTAGGGTCTCCTGGAGTCACAGAGGAACCGACCTGGAGGAAAACGATGGATCAAAGAAAGCTGCAGACCCCGCTCTGCTCAGCTGCTCGGTGGACGGACCTGAGGTTTGTGTTCTTGATCTTTTAACTCAGCCTTTGAAGTTATTTTCACATTTATTCTCCTACTCCTAACTACTCCCCTCTGCAGGGATTAAAGTAAAATAACTCACAAATGTTTACGATCATGATTACACCTGTTCCTAGAAGAATTTCACAGTCAATTGAGTCACATTATTCTTTTCATATTGGCCTTTCCTGCCCTGGTATCCAGATTCGCCAAACATGTGAACCAAGTGAGAGCCTTGGAGGTTATGATTTCAGAGTATTCTTTAAAGTGCTTTAAACTCAAATCCTCCCCAAATACAGACACGCAAGCCAGGCAGGTAATGCAATGGCTTTAGCTAGCTGAACTGCAAAAAAAAAGGGGGGGAAAGATGTTTTCTATAAACGTTGCCTCTGTAAAGGACTGGGATGTGTACGGTCAAGAAATCAGGCCAGCTGCTATAAATGTTGCAGAATCCTGGATTAGATCAATTTTACCCAAATTAAGGCATCGCTACTTTAGATCGCACAACTTTGATCCCTTGAGGGGGAACTTCAGTTACCAGTGTGAGTTAATACTGATCTGGGTATGACCGGTACTCAGGCATGCAAGATGTTGGGCAGAAAATCAGGGGAAAATTTTAAGCTTTCTTTGGCATTTATTCAGCCTGAATTTCCCAATAGAAAAACAAAGGATCGGCACTTATGGGTGAAATTCCCCCATGACACAATAAGGCTTGCCTATTAAATAGGAGTTAAGGCACGCACAGTCAGGCCATTTGGAAGTAGACTCTATAAAGTCTAGCTAGAAGCAGGAATAGGAAATAGAGCCGTATTCCTTCACAGGAGGCTGTTGAGAGTCCCCTACTCCCACCAAAATCACCTGGAAATCCCAGGTGCTGTACGGAGATTTGTAAAATATTCCTGGACAGAGTTCAATTTTACGTAAGATCACTGCCTATCAACTTTCAGCCCCTTTTCTCCTGTAACCTACTTCAGCTGTTAGCGCCAAGCAGCAATAAAACTGTATCCATGTTCACTCAGAAATTATCTTGAAACGCCTTCGTGCACAGGGAAATAGTTTCACATCCTGGACACCACATTTCACATGGGAACATCTTTCAGATTTCCAGCGCAGAACAATTTTTCCAATAGGAAAAATGAAGTCGTGTAGTAAAGGCTAATCTAATCTAATATTTATGTTTGCAAGGATCCCCATCACTTTTGAGTGCCCATGAAATAAACATGGCTGATAAAAAATTTTACAGCCTTACTGCATGAAAGAGCTGCCAGCAACGGCACTAAAACGCTTTGCCACAGAGACTGGGATACCACCGTGATATCCTCCTCTAGTTATATGGGAAACACAGCTTATCTCTTCCATTGGGATACAGTAACTTCCAGCAAAACGTTCAATAGTTATAGCTGTGTCCTAAAAGTCTAATTGCACAACACAGTAAAAATAGATGCAACACTAGCACTTACAAAAAGTGTTCTGCAATGTCAAACAACACTGCCAAAAAAACACAATGGCAGGCCTTGGTCCTACAAAGCGCCACGTCTAGGCACTCTGCTTTTTCACACATTTGGAATAGCTTTTCTAGAATCAGTGAAGCTATCCATAGCAGGCAAGGGCCTTTGGCAGGATCAGGGAACTCCTTTACTTGCTCCACCGGTGGAAAATTAGATCTGCTCACTCCTATATATATAACCTCTTTCAAATAATATTGCGTTACCTACAAGTAACTAAAATTAGAATAACAAATAAATTACTTTGTAGCTGAGCTGATAAAATGTGACTGGTTACATATGATTTAATCCTAGAACTAAGATTAAAGACTACTTCAAACAAAGCCTTTGCCCAATATGTCATATAAAATTCTGTTTGGTTTCAGCAGAGCTGAGAATGACTTTAACAACCTTGTTAATCACAGATTAAGAATGGAAAAAGATCCTATTTGGCACCAGGTGTGCCATTAATAACAACTGGGGATGCAGGGGAGCTGCAGAAATGACCTAGCCCCAACGCCAAGGAGAAGCTCCGAGCGCTGGAGCTGTGCCACGTCCGAGTGCAGCAGCCCAGACACGGCAGGACAGAGCGGGCAGAGCAGCCTGCAGGGACGGGAGCTCTGAGCGCTGCCTCACCGCCCCTTCTCAGCTCGCTTCTGTCTGAATTCCTGTAAGCCTATGCTCGATCCACTTGAAAAGCCAGCAAATATCCCTGGGAATCCAGAATTTCCTAAATAAGTGTTTTGTAGCCCTAATGAAGTCCCCTCCCTTTTTTGATGGTTTTTGTGCTTGATGAAACACAACATGAAGCTAATGTTCCTCAGACCACCCTTCCCTCGGCAAGGGCACCACAAGCATTTCTTTAAGCACCCAGTTAAGTCCTTGTCCATCTCTGGGCTACACTCAGCACCTGAGAGGCACCGGCAGAGGCTGAGCACGGCAAAGCTTCCCGTGCTGGCACAGCCAGTGGAGCTCCCGGCTCTCGAGAGCACAGACACCCACCCCTGCGCTCCCCAAGGCCGGGCTCAGGGCCAGGCACCTGGGCACTTCTCACGACAGCCGCCGTCTGCCAGCATCTCGCCTGGGCATTCACGTACCTTCTGCCCCACCTCTTTCCAAGGAACTCCTCTGCAGTGCTCCACAGTACTGGTATGGCCATGTGCCGCCCTCCACCTCTCCTTCCCCAAAACATTTTTCTGCTGGGATGGAAAATCATCTGCTCATGGTTTATGCAGTGTCTGGTCCATGAGAGACTTGCGGGCACTGACACCAAACCAGATGTGATGTAGAAGTGTGCTTGAGTAGGAAGAAGGTCCAGGCCTGCAGGACCCTGAGTTATTGAGTGAAGGCCCGCAAGGTCCTTTCCACTCATCCAAGGCAGCACCCCAGGATCTCCCAGCCCCACCAAACTGCACAGGGGCAGAAGAGAAAATCTGTTCCACATTAAATGTATCTAAAAATCACTTTTAAGGACAACTATAAAAGCTTTGCCTGAGCAGCCCTCCTCATCTTCACCTCCCATGCAGCCTCAAGCTCCCACAAAATGGATCAGAGGGACAGTCTGGTTAAAACAGCCACCCCATGGGTAAATACTGGGCAATGACAAGCTTTCCCACCAGCAATCTGCTAGAGCAACCTTGCAAGCCCATCTGTCACGTTTCGGTTCTTGCTCTGCAAAAACAAGGTCTATATGGGTGGCACACGGTACGTTAGGGTGGTGCCCAAGTATTTAGTCGCCGTTGCCAGCCATAGCTCATTTCCAGCACGCACACAACACCGAAGCCAGCACAGGTAACCTGACCAATTCCGAGTGAATTATCTCCCAGTTGCTTGTTGTAGGAAAGGCAGAAAATACAGGGAGGATGGACATTTCTTTTCCTGTGATTTTTCTCAGTGATGTTTGCCATAGATCTCTTAGAGGTAAAAAGAAGAAGAAAAGATCTGGAATCCTCCCTTCTGCTATGCAGAAGATAAGCTGTGATGCAGCATGAAAGTCCTTCTGAGTTTTTCCTAGTTCCCATTACCACAGTGCCCAAATATCCCATTGTGAAACAAAGTCTCCCCCAGCGAGGTGCAGTGCCAACGCACAAGAAACATCAGGGGGTTTACAAAAGAGAAGAGCAATCCTGGCGCCTGATATTCTGAAAATGCTGTGCAGCCGACCTTTGAAAAGCAATTCCGAAATCTCTCTCATCAAAACAGAGGCTCCTAAAATCACTTCTCGGATTTTATAACGTTGGTCAGATCTCTGCCCTGACAGTTGTGCAGTGGAATTCAAGTTTATGATCCATACTCCATAGCCTTTAGTTGCTGCAATTTAATGCATGCTTAAGACCCAAGCAATTGCAGAGAGCATGCACAGAATTCCCTTCCCGCTTATACTGCATGTGGTTTACATTGTTTAGTTTTTATTGTATATTCCATGCTTTTAGTGCCTTGTGTTTCTATAGCATCTCCCAGGTGAGGGGCTCAATATACTTCAGAAATGTAAATGAAGCTGAGGAATACCACCAAGACTGGCAGAACCCCCTGTTCTGTAACTACTTTGGCAACTTTCAGTTGTCTTTTAACTACCAAGTGGTGCCTTTCTGCTCTTGCATGAAGCCCATGTTCTTCTGCAAAAGGCTGCCAAACTGGTGCAGGACCAGACTAGTTTATCCCTGCAGTTCCTCTGGAGGCGCTGGGTAAGTGACTCTGAGGTTTCTATCCTTTTCAGAGCGTAGAGCCAGGGCCTGCATGTACCCAGTTCCTCGGAAAGCTCTGGAAAGGGGCAGAGTTGAAAAATCCACTGCTGTGCAGCCAGCCCCGATCCAGCCCTTCTTCCCCTGCAAGTCCAGAGGGCTTTACCAGCGTGCGACTGCCAGGACCACAAAAAAAGGAAATTGTCCTGAAGGTGCTGTGATACAGTAAGAGTCTGCGAGCCAGGACTGAGTGTGCTGACAATGATATTTTCTTTGCACAGAGCTGCCACGTGGTCAGCTCCTGGCCATTCTCCTGGATACTTCTTTTTTTCTGGTACAAGTTGTGCCTGGCAGAAGTCGAGGACTTTATGCATTTGCCCAGGATTCCTAGATATCCGGCAGCCAGGTTGGGAGTCCCAGTTGCTGGACTTCTGGCAATCCTTGATTTGTCACATAGACAGGGGTCAACTCTACAACACACATGTGGCCTTGGAGATTTGAGCCTGCTCTGTGCTTCTACAATAATCCCAGTGTCTGAGATTACCGTGCATGTGCGGATCAGCTGCTCAGAACACACACACCGGATGCTTCCTGGAAATGAATTCACTGCGCCAATAAACAGATTTCTGCAAGACTAATTACCTCAACTTGACTTTTAGCAAGTCTTCTTGTGCCTCAGTGTGTCAGTGGGATGCTGTCATAAATCTATGAAGTTCTGCAAAAGCCTAGGACAGATATCATTTCAGTTGAATTAAAAAGGTCACCCAGGAGCAGCAGAATAACACAACCAACTCAATCACACGAGGTATTTGTCACATCTTGTTCCTGTGTGTTGTTCTCAAATATGACTCTCTCTGGATTCTTATTGGGCTATCACGCTTCTAACCATGCCCCCGGTACTCAGACGTATGTTCAGCTCCGGTTAAATTTGACTATTTGTTGTGTTATACAACTGAGCTTTACTCAGGTTATCTTTTGATTGACTCCTCCACTGTTCCCCTCCCAACGTATTTATCTGAGGCCAATGACAGCCAGCAAATACTTACTAGAACTCTTGTCTTTGGCAGCGCATTCTGGCAGTAAGTGTTTTCAGGCAGTTTGAGAAGTGGGTGTCACTTACATTAGCTCACTCTAAAATCTTGACTCACCCTTCATGCATATAATCCCTCCTGCAAATTCTAGGCCATGGATTTTAATAGAGTTTCCAAAGTAGGTGTGAGGGCCGCTGGCTGTGCTAATTTAGTTCCTATTGATTTATCTTGTCTCCTTTCACGGCAGCAAATTGTAACTGCTTCCTTTGCTTCGCTTGATGTTTGCTCCCTGCATGACAAGTCTCTAGCGTTGATGGAATGTGTTAGTGAAAAGCGCCGTGATGTCTGTTTTCAATATCATGGAGACAGAGCCATCATCTAGTGACAGTCCCACTCCGGGAGAGCTGCCTCATTCAACCTCTGCTCAGAGGGGAACGCTGGGCCCTGTGATGTGAAGGCTCCATAGTAAAAGACACAAACCAATCTCCACAAGAGATGAAATAAGCCTGTCTTTAGGATTGCAGGCAAAACTAAACTACTGATCCATCGCAGCCTTTTACATCCCCTGCAGCAGAAGCTAAAGTGGTTACTACCATGAATTTCTTTCTTTGAAGTCAAAATCGGTTTTTGCAGGCTCCTTTTGGTCAGCAGCAGAACGCACCCTCCAGCAAGCGTCCTGCTGCACACCTTAGTCCTTTATGGATTCTACTTTAAAGTTTAAAATCCAATCTTACTTTCAGTTAGAAGTGGCTAAAAACTAGTAGCTCTTGTTTTGTCTCTAGTTGAGCTCCTGTTTCTACAACCGGAATGGACGTGCTCTTTTGAGGTTGCTGCAGTTTTAGAGGGGTGAAAGGAGAGCCTGACACTCCGGTTCACCCTGAGCCACCACCTTCCCCCAAGGCTTCAATCAAGACCTGTCAGGTAACACTCACTCCTGGTTAGCCGGTGGCGAGTCCTTATGCGTTTATTCCCTGCAGACCTCTGTGTGGCAGATGGAGGCAACTCTGCGACTGTGCAAAAAGGAAGAAGTGGTACTCAGCAAAGTATGTGCTGCGCTGTGTCCGGCAGCCACCGAGTCCATGCAGAAGCTGAGGACTCCACATCAGAACCCTGTGGCCCATCCACTGGTTTGAGTGACAGAGCTCGATTGGCAGGAATATGTGGCCAGAAGCTGGGAGGCAGATGGAAGAACCGGATCTCCCTCTTCCAGCAGCAGCAACCTATAATGTGGTTCTAACCACATCAAGAAATCACGCTTGAATTTCTCTTCTCAGGAGTCCTTTAGGCACCAACCTCCAAACCTGCTCAGGGGTGGAGAGGAACCCAGGTGTCTAATTCACTCTCAGTGCTGGGGCAAAGAAGTGGAAGTCCATGGTATAGCAATGGGATTCAGGAAAACTGACGCTACATTAGTGTGAATAAAGGCATCTCAGTCTACCTTTTCAGGTGCACATTTAATTCGGTCTTGCTCCAGTCCTGAGCTCTCTCTGACTCACATGAGAAAGGCCTGTGTTCAGTCGCTTTTAATTCTCATTCATGACTTGGGTACTAATCACTAATTTTTTGCAAATATAGCATGAAGTATTCCCCCTAGGGAAGGGGACATTTAGATGGAGCCTACAAAGATCATACATTTTCTCTTTGGTTATAATTATGTATTACCTTAGTGTTGTTTTTTAATGAACAAAACAAGTGACTTAATCTTTATAATTACACATTTGAAAAAAAATAAAAATTGTTATAGATGCCTTTTGCAGCATACGGTGCCTCCTGCACTGGGAATCCCAGCATGCGCCTCTGAAACAGATACGCTGGGACTGGCATTTGCCAGACTCAAATCCACAAACTTCTGGTTGTGCCAGTTTGTGAATTACAGACCTGACGTCTGCAAATGACTGGTTTTCAAAGTGAAGGCAGCCATCATTTCAAAGGCTGAGAAATAAATATATCATAAATCAGCATATGTGGATTTTATTTATAAAGATCTAATTAAATTTTGTTCTGTAATTTCAATATGCACTGTGCACACAGAGTGTATATTTTTTTTCTTTCTCTTTTGGTCATAAATAGAAGCGATATACCTTATAATTCTCTTCCTCCATAATGTGCCTGGGTTTTGTGCTGGTAAAGTAACATCTTAGCCTTTTGTAGTCTGTTACAGTGCACTATAGAATTTTTATTGTATGTTACAGTCTGGTTTGGATATCATCCAACAAAGCGATCTGCTTCCTTTTAAAAAATAAAATAAAATACTGCATTTTTCATAACGTGTATAAAGCCACGCAGAAATCCAAGCATGGAAAATAAACACAGCGCTGCCAACACCAAGCACTTAGCAGTCCTGTCCTAGGCCACAAAATCACGAGTTTGCCTTACAAATCTTGATATTTCAAAGAAACGTAATTTGGGGTTTCCTCTATTTGCCCTTCTTCCTTTTAAAACTTTTTGGTTGTTTTCAAGCTGTTCTGTACAATCCCCAAAGTTGACCATTTACCTTCAGTTTTAAGGATGCTGAAACTCTCACGTAATTACAGGACCTGAGGAAACAGAGCTTTGAAAAACAACTGTAGCAAAATGCGTGGTAAAATTGCAAAAGCTGGTGATGCTGGAGGCTGAAATCCACTACCTGGCATAGGGCTGACACATCCCCATCCCCATTAACCCTCACCACTGAGAAGTTCAGAGAAATAAGCGGGAGCCAAGACTGCCCTGAACACGTGCAGCAGTTGCTTGTCTCTACTTCCCTTTGAAAAATCCAACTTTTCGGCTTACTGTTTGACAGGCTTTCTGCTACCAAACCAAATTGCATCCCCAGGCTGAAAAGAGTATTTCAAAATAAAAGGAAATATTTGTTTCAACCTAAAATATAATTACTTTTTGCAGAGTTTTGTATTTGTGCTTTTTTTCCAGGTAACACTGAAAAAAAGGCGTTACTGATCAATCCAAAAAAGGCACTACTGCCCCCCAGTTTTTCTGCACAGCTCTTACTCTGAAAGCTGCTGTTCTCACTGCTCTTGCGGTGCTTCCAGTCCCGACAGCAAGCCTCACCACGCGGATCCATGTGCTGGTTCAGCTCTCATGGACAAAGACGTCCATGCACTTGCTTAAAGGGAAGGAAATGGCCTGATGTCCCTGTGTGCTCGACTGAGCCATGCTGTGTGGCTGGAAGTCACCATGGGATCGGAGCCACACAAGGGGATTCTGTGCTGTCGTGGTTTTGTGTACAAGAGTCACACGGAGTTACCACACTTCTACAGGAGACTTCCTAGTTATTGTGTTTGTTAAAGGGCAGAAAGGGGCAACATACCCTCTGCCGCGGCACTGCACCGGCTCCTGCAGGGACGGCAGCTTGCAAAGGGCTGGGCTGGATTCCCATCCACCATCTGCGTCCAAATCCTTAAAGTTCATGGGATGGGCCTCCGTATGAAATGCTCGGGCTTCCCTGGTAAAACAAAGGTATTTCATTGTAGTCAACAGGGCCAGACAAACAAGCTTGAAATGATGGATCATCTGTCTTCTTCAGCCCAACCTCAGGCAGGACTCAAAGGCAACGCGCTAACAAACGCGGCTGCCAAGTGCCTTGCCTTGGCTCTGCCTGAGGTGTGTGGAGCCAGTTTTCACAGGCGCTAAGAGAAACGCTAAATCCCGTGCAGAGCAGGGCACATGGCTCACCACTCCAGGCAAGGCTGCTTTCAGTTTTCTGAGGCACTCGTGAACTCATTTTAACACCAAGATTTGAGCACAAGATCTCTTCCATGATTTACCAGGGATAGGAAACGCACTCTGGTCCGTCTCACCCTCTCGTCACTTCCAGGACCAACACAAAGGAAAGGGATGAGGAGACCAAACCTGCAATCCTTGAGCCCTTCAATACTGGGATCATGGGAAGGTTTCTGGAGAGGGAAGGGAAGGCAGGACTGTACATTTATTCTAATTCAGACAAAGGGCCAACTCTGAACTCATTTCGCTTTTCTCTATCCCGTTCACTTAATGCTGCTGTTGTTGGTTTTCCTGCTGTGCACAGGGATGCAGCCAGGGGCGCAACCTCCACGTGGCCTGGCGTGTCCGTCACAGCACCTACACACCGGCACATGCCTATCACACACGTCCCCAGCCAGGTGCGTGACACAAGAGTGTGTCAGATCACACCCAAGCACAGCCCGTGTCACTCTGCAGCTCATTTCTGCTCGGAAGTTGCCTCGGTGTGCGAGGCAGTGGTGTCTTCACCAAAGCATCCAATACATAGCTGTGGATTGGGCACCTGGAAACCAATTTTCAAGACCCAGTCATGCAAACTATGCACACAAGGAGCCTTTCCTCACATAAGCAACCCCAACAGCACACGCAGGAGCGCCTGGCTCCAAGCACAGATCCATTTTCAGATGACTTGTTATGAAGTACATTAATTAAAGGGCATCTTTCACTGCAGCATTTGTTGCCAGTAGATGGACTGTGTGCAGCAGAGATATGCTTCCAGTGTTGACATGTAAGGGTAGCATCGCTTCAGCAGTGATAGGAAGGTGTTGATGGGATAAAGCCCACCCTCCTGGTAACTCCATCTCTAATCGTAGCAGGCCATGAGCTGGCCAGGCGGTTGGTTTTCTCTCTTCCGCAGTCCCAACATTAACACTAAGCAAGTGCCTGAAGACCCCAGCGGGACTGCAAAGACCTCACTCTGTGCTGGGTGCTGTTCATAAGGTGAAAGGCAAACCTTATGTGCAAGCTAACCAGCAAAAAGCAGTTTGAGAAAGAGATGGAGGGTCAGATCCCTTTCAGATGCCTGATTCCTACTGACAAATCACCTGGAGTTTGAAGGATGCACATTCACGTGCAAGCTTGGGGCCTCAATGCCTTTGTGGAGCGGCTCACACTGACCTCCCTGAGATCGCACAGCGTGGTGCAGCCAAGCAGGGAAAATCAGGCCTGCTTCCTCACCCTCTTCATCAAATTACACTGGTGTGAGCCAGACAGGTTCACCTTGGCAAGTCGGAGGCAGGCCAGTGGAGCGTTTTAGCAGTTAACAGCACAGCTGCCATGTCCACAACCATCACAAGGGACCCCGCTGGTCCCACAGGGCGCTGTGCCCGGTTCCCATCAGCTGACGAAGGCCTTTTGCTCCAAGAGGAAAAAAAAGTAGCATGATTCTCTGTGAATTTCAGTGGTTCCTTAAATATCCCCTCACATCTACATCAGGTCACACCATTAGTCAGTTTGACACATAAAAGGGCTGTTTCGCAAGGCAGCGCTATGTGCCATACAGATGTGATCAATCACACAAAGCAAATAACCAGCTCCAACAAGTACCCAGTTCCAAAAAGGGCAAATGCCACCCCTGTGCCAGCAGCAAGCCCATGAGCCTTCCCACCCACACGGGACAGAGTCTTCAAAGCAGATCACAGGATCTTGTGAGAGATGGGTCTTGTGAACGTGATCCTAATGCCACGTCCCCAAACACTGAGTGTCCTACGCAGGAATGATTTCTGTCCTGAAAAAACAAGACAAGTTCTGCCCAAATTTTAGGCCAAAGCAGGTCAGCCAAGCTGCAAGGCTCCAGAAGCTGTCCTAATATTCACCTGCACTCATGAGGCACTCATGAAGTCATAACGTTCACTTGTACATGGTGGCTAAAGACCTGAAGAAGGCGTCAGCTCCCCCTGCCATAGTCGAGCTCTCATGCTGTAGCATGCAGTGTACAAGGGAATAGTTTGGGGCCAACGTGAAGTGAAGAACTGTTCAGAATGTCTTGCTGAAATAGCTCCTGAACTCTATGAGGATTTTGTAAGCAGCACTGTAAACAGTTCTCTACTAGGCTTTAGCCCCCAGCTTGTAAGGGCAAACCCACAATTAAAACAGACTGCGAAAACAGGGAAAATAGCAACACAAAGCGCCACAAACCTCCTGAGAGGAGAAATTCTTCATCCTGTGTCTGGGCAAAGACTGAATGCAGATGTAATGGCAGAGGCTTCCGCAGCTTCTTCTGCAAGGTTCCCCACTGGGTCCCCGGCGGCAGGAGGGCAGCCCTCCGCGGGAGCCTGTCCTGCGGTGCCTGGGGCCAGAGACAGTGGCAGGGCAGGCAGGACAGCCTGCGGATCTGCCCCGGGGGCAGCCAGGGAGGGGCCTTCCAGATCAAGGCTTGTTTCTACAAACTCCCCCTGTGCTGTGTGGGCCGTGCCCAGGTCCCAGCCGAGGGTAGGTGTCTCAGGCCAGGGCTCAGATCTGATCGGGGTGGGTGGGACACAAACCTCCCAAGGTATTTCCAGCCTTACACCAGCCAGCACTCGCCTTTCTCTCCCAACATGTGAGAGGTTCGACTTGTATCCTCATAACCTCTGCTCTAAACAAAGTAGCAAAGCCATTAAGTAAGACAAAAGCAAATGAAAAAATCTGGATGGTGAAAGAGCCCATGTGTGGGGAAAACACACTATTGACCCAATAGGGCAGGGAGCAAAAATTTCAGCTAAAATTGTAGCTTGGGACAGCCTGGATCGACATGGCCCGTGGCAACACATTTAGACTCCTGTGCCACAAAAGCTCCTTTTCTGCAAGGCACCACAGAGCAATATGTGCAGTAAGACGTCTGGCAATACCCAGTATGAGGATGGCAAGGGTAAATCCTCTCCGGGGAGGAGCCAAGCGCTCCAGAAGCACTCAGCCAGGGTAGAAATAGAGCTATGGCACTCTCCATAAAGAGCTCTCTTGCTAATTGAGCAAGCAAAGGCTTTTTGGAAGAAAAACAAATATATCTGCAGACAGGCTAAAACAATAAAGGAAAATTTAAAAGGCTGAACAAAGGGACCGGCAAGTGAGCGACAGGAGTTCAAATCTCAGAAGCAGCTGCCTGCAAGCGGGCAGCGCAGGCTGCGAAAACTCGCTGCCTCCATCCTCCCGGCCGGCCGAGGCCCTTCACCCGCCACGCTGGGGGAAGAGGAGCCGCAGCAAGAGCTTGCAAAATCGAAAAGATTTTTCAAATAGCAGTAAATTATCAAAGCCAGAATCTGCATCTGGGATTTAAAAAAAGCATTGAAGCTACGCACTGTCCTTGGGGAGGAGCCGAACGCCAGGGAAAGCCAAAGCTGTCGGGTCTGAGCTGTAAAGAGAAGCACAAGGGGGACCTGGGGACAAGAGGTGGCCATGAAAGCACCCACAAGCACAGCAGGGGGCTCGAGCCCCCACTTGTCCCTGCCTTTGGGAGCAGGAAATATTACGTAGCTTCATAGAATCATAGAATCATCTAGGTTGGAAGAGGCCTTTAAGATCAAGTTCAACCATCGACCTAATACTGACAAAACCACCACCAAAACATGTTCCTCAGCGCCACATCTACCCATCTTTTAAACACTTCCAGGCATGGCGATTCCACCACTTCCCTGGGCAGCCTGTTCCAATGTTTCATAACCCTTTCAGTGAAGAAATGTTTCCTACTATCCAGTCTAAACCTCCCCTGGTGCAACTTGAGGCCATTTCTTCTTGTTCTATCACTCGTTAGTTGGGAGAAGAGACCGACCCCCACCTCTCTACAACCTCCTTTCAGGCAGTTGTAGAGAGCAATAAGGTCCCTCAGCCTCCTTCTCTCCAGGCTGAACAACCCCAGTTCCCTCAGCTGCTCCTCATAAGATTTGTGCTCTAGAACCCTCACCAGCTTCGTTGCCCTCCTCATAGACCTTCATCATAAACTTCCAGACAGAAGGATGCGGAATTTATTCTTCCTGTGATTCAACCATCTCAAACAGCTTTAAATCTGCGGAGCTACAGTGTGGGGATGTAAAACTCTGAACCCCTCAGGAGCTCTTGTGTCACTGCAAGGTGATGGCTGGCGATGGGAGCACTGAAGAACAGCCGACCAGCAGGGAAGGTCCCAGCACTCTGTTATCCACTGATGCCCAAACTTGCATAATGTAGGAAGTAGTCACCAAGAATACGGCACAGCAAATCACCTATGTCCAGAAGAGACCTGTCTACAAGTTGGCCATTTTCTCCAACACAAACCAGAAGCCTTTGACAGATACTTTAAGGAGGATTACATTGAGATCCTCAGCTTCAGGGAAAATTAAGAGGTGCCTAAAGCCATTTACACTGCCTATGTTTAAGCAGGAGTGTAGGGTTGTGCTTATAGCCCTGCATTTCCTTTAATGTCAAAAGAAGAGACAGGCTTCTTACGACATTCATGGATGCAACCTTCAAAAACACCATTAATGGAGCTGCTTTCCCCTGGCCGTACAGGAGCTAAGGGAGATGGGCACCTGGCCTTGCCAGCCATGTGGAGCAGAGGGAGCAGCCCCAACCTTCCCAGCCTCTGGAATCAATTACTTAACGCAGGAACCCACCTAGATCCTGGTCTAACTGCTAAATTAGATGCTAATTACTCCCTTGATGTTCTGTTCTTCCTGACACCGCAGTGAGAACTGCTGCCTGTTGCATTACTGCAGTGCTGCTGAAGACACTTCAGTTGAGGGAGTGGTTTGGTCTGATTGACTCAGACCACCTCTGTTCACACACCGTGGGCCAGATTTGCATGGTAAAATCCAGAGTCGTTCTTTTGAAATGACGCATTTCATAAGTAAGACTGAAAACTACTGGGTGTTTTCAACATGGTTTTTCTGGATTTACGGCAATGAAACTAAAAGTTAGAATTTGCCTATCCTTGACAATTAATTAGGAGTAATACAGGGTGTGAATTTAAAGCACAATAGTTATTACTAAATTGCTTCTCAGAATACAACTGAATTGGAACAAAGATCCTCTTTGTTCTGGAATAAAATGGTAGAAGTTAGGAGTAGGTACTGCAGAGTAGTATCTTGTTATTTCATAACTGTGGAATAACAAGGATAGCAATGAAGATTTTGCAAGATGGTCATTTTACGCTTTACCTTCTGGGCATCAGAGAAATTACCCTCCACCTTATTTTTTTTCAAACCCAGCTGACTCTCCTGAAAAGAGTTTCTGTTCATAAATACAGTGTGAAATTCTACAGGGCTCACCTGCACCATTTCCTTTCAGCATTTGCTTTTATTGCTAAACTCCTGATTTATTTAAAATGGGGAAAAAAAAAATCACACAGAAAAGAAAAACAAGCATTTGTAGGAGTATGGCAATGTTTTCCATACATGCTTTCCCCATGAGTCAGGGTCCATCCTGTGTACTGACGCATCCTGCAGACTTGCACTAACTTGTGGGGCAAAGCCGTAGGTGTGCACAGCCCAGTCCCACGGAAGACACCCAGAGAAACCAGAGAGAAAACTAGGCATCCCAGGAACTACCATATAGGACACGCTTTCCCAGCAATTTTTTCCCAGGATATCAGCATGCTGCTCGTTTTGCTCCACACAATGAAAACTGCATATGTACTAGAAAGCAACTCCTTGGTGTTGGACTCAGGACGTTTGGGAGGAGCTCTGATGTCTCTGCAGAGGCTGCAATTGTAATAACCATAATCAACATTGCTCTATGTGTCTTGCAGTGCTTCTGCTGAGCCCAGGAAACACAGGCTTTTCTTAGCCCGAGAAGTGATCCAAACTAAGAGGCTGTGTATTCAAAGCACAATGGCTATTCCTACAAAACGCCACACCTGCACACATTTACTCTGGAATAAAATGTGACTTGATACTATCCACTTTATCCCTTTGGACAGTTTAGTTGCATTGGCTTTAAAAGCCGATTAGGCTTACACAGAACAACGCTCTATTTATTCCACAATGAGTTATGCAGGAATATAGACGATGGAATGAGTCCATCCCTAAAATTAAACTCAGAAAAGCACACATTGAATTGCATATATTAATAACCAGTGTATATCATTTCAGTGCTCAGAAGACCAAATGGCCCTCCTGATTAGGTCAACTTGAGTGACTATCTGTCAGCAAGATTTCCACCCCCAAAATATCATTATCTAATCTGAAAGCTAGGCAGTTATTTTTCAGTGTCTTGGACTATGATTTATAGGATGGTGTATCAGCCCAAACCTCCTGAATGATCTTAATTAAACTCTAAGGGTGAAAAATTAATCACCATACTTACTTTATTATGCATGACCAGTAAAAAAATTAGTTCAAATTTACATAATGTCTAACTGAAAATTATTTAGTAGTCACATTGAGACTCAGATTATGATTAATTATTTAACTTGTCCTTTTATCATCAGGGAGGAGCAGGCGATATCTCAGCACCAAGTTTCTGTAGGAGGAAAGGGAAGGGGCTGCTTTGGTGTATTTCTGCCTTTCCCCACAGGTGGCCAGGCTCGGTACCTGCTCTGGTACACTGCGATAATGCCAAATGTCTGCTCCTCTCCCCAGAAATAGCTCTCTATCAGCACTCTGTCTCCAAAAATACTTTCATCGGTAATATATAACATACACTGTATGTCACTAATTAATCTCCAAGCCAGCCCTGTCTGGAAAAAACTGTTCTTGGTGCTGAGCAGGATTACGTGCAGGTTTCTCTAACAGGCAAGAGAACATGATGGGACAGGAGCTTCCCTGCAGATACCTGTCCTGCAGGTGCTCCTGAAGGAGCGTCACCGCCGCGTGCACAGGACCCCGCTTTACCACCACCATCCTCTCATTTTGGGATGTCTCTGACACCTGCCTTGTCCCTGTAGGGCACACCACAAGCCCTGCACAGGGCTTCTGGGATGAAGCTGTTTCCACCCCTTGGGTCCCTTTGGGGCACCTGAGTGACAAACTGAGCCTTGAAGAAGTGGGTTGGTGCCAGCCAAGCAGATTGGTGGTGCTGGGGTGAAATAACCCCTCTCCACTCTCTGTGTATTGTCTTGACTTCTCCCTGAGGGAAACTCATCCAGGACATCCTCATGGACCTCTGTGACCTCCTCAACCCATTGCAGCATCTGACAGTGAAGAAACAGGCTCTCCCTCTGAGGAGCTGAATAAACTCCTCCCTGAGCTCCTACCAGCAGCTGAGAGGAGCCAGGCAGAGACACAGCCACCTCCCCCAGTCTTTTCCCCATGTCCCATCCCCAGCTTTTTCCCAAGACACACCCTGGATGTCTCTGCCAAGTGCACGCACTGAGCCGGGGCTGGCAGGCTGCGCGAGCTGGGGACCATAAATCATAGCGCGGGACGTGCTGCAGCATTGCCGAGAACAGAGGAGCATATTGACAGGTCTGTCCACAGTATCAATACATCAACCCAGAAGAGATCCCCCAAGGTAAAGACAACAACCTGCTTTATCAAATTATCCCCTTACTGAGCAAAGATTGCAAATAGGAGACAACTGTGTGGGCTAATGCCTTGGTACGAAACCAGATAAAACAGAATATAGACCGGCATGATCTCTGCAAAACACAGTAAACTATTTATACTGATTTTCCTTAAGAATACCAATAAGAAATGTTGAAATTAAGAAAGTATCCCAAAGATTAGTCTCATAAGGAAGTTAAGGAGCACCTGGTAAACGATTACCTGCTGCATTGCATTTGAAAGCTGATACGGAAAATTATTACACCATGAGAGCCCTTACTAGTAGTTTCATCATCTGCAAGAAATCATTGGCCCATGACAATATCAGCTGGAGATTGGCCTGGATCCTCCTTTCTAGCCCAAACGAAATGGCTTCCAGCCGTACGCCGCATGGTGTAACATTGCTCTTCACTTCTATGGACACTGCAGCAAGAAGCCGCAGTGGTGGACTTAGAGCGACCGTGCTGCTCTGGGCTCCACAAACACAGACAAAGGGCACTCCCCGCCCTCAAGATCTTGAGGAAATGATTTAAGGAGCATGAAGGTTTTTACCATCACCTGCATCTACTGTCTCCAGTGATTCTCAATAATATAATAATAATAATATTCATTGGGAAACTGGTGCTTTTGTAATTGCTGTGCCTGCTCCAGCCTACGCACAGTTTTCTCTCTTGGTTCGAACACCACACTGACAGGGTGAAAGGTAGTCCTCTCTGCTTCTGCCACAACTGTTTTGAACAGCTGTCTCAGCATTTCCTTACTACAAAAGGACAGTGTTTATTTCATATATAATGGAAAACTTTTGTTTATTGAAAACTAGAT
Organism: Rissa tridactyla; assembly: GCF_028500815.1. Taxonomy (NCBI): domain Eukaryota; kingdom Metazoa; phylum Chordata; class Aves; order Charadriiformes; family Laridae; genus Rissa; species Rissa tridactyla. The sequence continues at coordinate 10,968,208 of NC_071480.1, forward strand.
TTTCATTAATGAAAACCACTCAATCACCACCTTCATAACAGTTGGTAAAACGGCCAGTGTTTTTAAAAACTAGAATAAAAGGTAAAATGTTTAATTTCAGGACTTTCTAAGGAAAAGAAGCTTTCCATTGAGTTGTCTTCTTAGATGTGGTAATGTCTGTTTTTTAAATTCTGAGAAGAAAACTATTACTTAACTTGGAACTCTTCTTTACAGGACTGAAAAGAGGGGGGAATGCTCTCACCTCTCAGATGAGGAAACCGAGGCAGAGATCGATTAACAGAAGAGGCTGGAGATCACCCACAGGGACAGCGGCTTGGAGATTCCAGATTTTCTGGCCATCCACTACATTACCGACAGCATCACCACACAGAGGAGGTTTCATTTATAAGCACTCCTTCCTTCTGGCCTGTAAGTCACCAAGGTGACAGCATGCACAGGGGCTGTGTCCTGACACTGCCGGGGCCACCTCTGCCAACTTCCCCTGCTGCAGCAGGACCGGCGGCATCTCCGAGCTTTTCTAAGTAGAACAGTAAGTGGGAAGGTAACACCATAAAGTAACTTACACGCAATTAAATCCCCTCATTTGATATAGCCCCAAAAGCTAAGCCCCACCTCGTAACACGCTGTGTGCCTATGCCAAAGTGCTACTGGATCAAGGCTCAAAAGCAAAGTAAAGATCTGGAGGCTAAGACTTCACCGGACCCGTAACAGGGAAGAGAAGTTGTTAAGTCAGTCCAGTGTATATTTATATACCAGTCTTCAGAGAACAGCAATGGTCAGTTGTCCTCATCTGTTTGTGTGCCTGGGGAGAGGTTTCCAGTTACACAAATTTATTGCTGGGTGACACTAACGGATCTGATTTCTTGAGAGAGATAATGCAGTCCAGGACTTTCTGGCAAGGAGCAGAAATGTCAGTATGACAAGCTGATCGCTTACTATCTCATAACTTAATACATCCTGTGCGTGTTTGGGAGGATGTTTTTGATGAACTAGCAACCCAAATTAGCAAGGAATTTTTAGCATGTGCCTGGTCTTCTCATACACCAGGTATCAGGATTCACCTTGAACGGGGAGATCATTCCCTAAGCATGACTCCATTTGCACTGGCATTGCGATTTATGATTCCAAGGTGCTTGGAGGGATAAGTGGAGAGGTGGGAATGTCCACAATTATTCAGGGAAAGCAGATGCTATCAGACAAGACTGCGCCATCACTTTCGAGATCACACAGCTCTCTTCTAACAGGACAGAGAAACAGCTGCCAGCACTGTCTGCCTCCTGATGGCCAGGATAAAAAAAATGGACAGTAATGATAAAAAAAATGGACAGTAACATCCTACTCTGCAAAATGCAGATGACAGTTTTGGAGTGGAGTGCTGCCTGATCCCAGACAACTAAGTCCTTCTTTTGTAAATCCCTGCGAGAGCAGGAAGCGGGGTTGGTGATTTTTTGCTTCTAGCAAAGCAAAGGACCCTGCAGGGCCAAGTTAAACATTGCAATGGTGGAATTAAATATTGCAATAGTGGATGATAGAGGACTGGAACAGAATGGCTGACATACGTGTTGACAGTTTATAACTCAAACTGTGAAAGAAGAGGGTAAGTTTAGGCCTACTGCTTTGTTGTCTTACTATAGGCAGATCCTGTTTACAGGACTGATGAACACAACAGCTAGAGAAGTGAAACTGTTTACTGGTAGTAAACTGCTGATGCTCACAGCTTTTGCTCCATGTGCCTCTCATGTTGCTTTCCTATCCTTCCAAATATAGTCTTCTGTGACAGGCTTTTAAGCAGGAGACTCATCCCAAAGGGCACTGTGCAGTGCAGTTTGGCCTTTGCGTATCACTGGCACTCAGGATATAGAAAGAAATAATCTTTCTGGAGATTAGACAGGAATCCGTACCAACTCAGAAACAGGGAAATTAATTGCTGGAAATAATATTACCAAACCTGTATACCATGTGAAGTGCATGCTTGTGCAGGATGTTTATGTATGCGTACGTGTGTATCTTTACATAGTAGGCTTGGTGGGTGTATGTACATACAATCTGCCCAGAATTTCACACCTTAAGTTAACTGGGTGGAGGGTAAAAAAGGCTGTGGGGAAGGAACAGAAGGATGCACCCATTTCTTCTATAAATTGGATGATTTGTTAATCTAGGGAATTCTCACTGACTTACTGGCCCAATATGAGTGCTGGCCTACTGACCAACCCACGAACTCAACTCCTGATCCTCTTTTGTAGCCACGGTCCATAAACATCCTTTCTGCTTCCTCTTCCCTACGTTACATGGATTCAGATCTAGAGCTATTATAGAGAAGGACACAAAATAATTTCCAAGAGCCAGTGATAAAGACAGAAAAGAAAGTGACAGATGACCAACCTGCAATTTATCAGCACAGAAAAGGTACCTCAGGTACTGCCAGGGACCACGAGACTGCCCACGGACTGAATATGCTTTAAGAAAAGCAGCTGAACAAGCAGACAACAAGGTGACAATCACGGAATCACGGAATCACGGAATCTTCAGAGTTGGAAGGGACCTCTAGAGATCATCCAGTCCAACTCCCCAATAAAATACATGCTCCTCACCTCCAGTACTAAATGAAATGCTGGTCCACTGAAGTCCATGGGAGTTTTGCCATTGATGTTACTGGGGCAATTGTTCCACCCTGGACCTTTATTTCTTCTGTTGACAACACTGTAAACAGCCTCACTAAGTTATAAAGTGGAAACATGCCCAAGGCACTGCTAGTGCTACATTGCTGTAGGTGGTAACTAAACTGTAAATAAAGCTGTAACTCTTTGGACTTTGCCTACAACGTTTTTTTCCTGACTGGAATTCAGGCTTGATACAGAGCAGGGAGAACACACTGACTTTTAAAACCTGCCAGGGCAGACTGACATGGAAGACCAGGCTGATGCCAGGAGCACAAGTAACTGACCTCTCCATCTCAGAAAATGTTAATTGTGCTCTGCAAAGCTCCAGTGTATAAAATGTATATGAGCAGATCTGAAAAAAAATACAAGTAAAATCTCTGACATCAGCTGAAAAAAGAACATGTCAGATAACAGCACCCTGAGCCTAGGGCTTTTTATTCCAATCCACATAGATCTTGCTGGAGATAAGCTGACTTGGGTTTGGAGGTGGCTCCTGAGCCCGCACCTCCCAAATCGCTGGACTCTCCAGGAACCTTCCAAACACCCAACACCTTTACAGAGAAGGCACCAAATCTCCTATTTTGCGAGGGAGAGATGGGGATAATCAGACTGATAGTTATAAAGCTGGATCTACCTTCCTGCTCTTGCTCACAATCTGGGATTCCTTGTGAGAAATTCTTCTCTTGTTTTATTTCCCAAAGCTGTACTATCGGAGCAGCCCAGCACCTGGGCGAAGCCAAGCCTGGGTGTTGACCTGGGGAAGGAACGGTGAAAGTCATAGCTGCACTCAGAAGTCAGGTAACAGAAAGGGGAGAGGAACGGGTCCATCATACCTGTTTAGGAAAGACCTTGGTTTCAAGTTTTAAACAACAGAAGTATTAGTAAGGACATTATTCTGACATTTCTAAAAGCTAGCAGAAAACCCTACAGAATAATGAAGTTGGACATGGTGATCCCTGAAACGAGTCTTTCTTCTCCAGTTCATACTGCAAATTCATGCATTTCTAGCCCATGTCACTCACTCAGAAGAGCAGTGTGGTTTCATGAGACAAGTTTAGCAGATGTCATGCTGACCACGAATACTCCTCGAGCTATGTGAGCGAACCCCTCAGCATAATGCCAGCAGTACACAAACCTACACCTGAAAGACATACAGGTGTTTAGATCTCCTAATCTGAGCTCCAGATCTCACTCAGAGCCATCTTGGGTTCCTCATGCACCTTTTGATCTAATCCTTGTCCTGACTTGTATTGGTGATATTGCCACTGGCAACTGGCAAGGTCAGGAATGCAAGAACAAAGAAACGTAGAACAGAGAGAGACCATCCAGGCCATAAAGCCCAACTTCATGAAAAACTCATGAGCCTGGAAACTTATCTGCTGCTTCTATCCATTTCTTCTACCTTGTCAAATAAAAGTTTTTACATCACCCTGTAAACAGACTGGTACAGCCATTTTCAATTTGTTCAGTGAAAGTCTGGCAGGTTTTTTTTCAGTCAAAAAATTTTCGTATCGATGAGACTAAAATTAATTTGAGCATTTTCGTCTTTCAGATTAACAGGAAACTAAGTTATTGTTAAAAAATTGAAGCTGATTTAAGTTAGCAAGTGCCAGAGTAGCTGGCATCTCAAAGACAAGGTTGAAATGATCTATTATGCCCAGAAGATCTTCCCTGATTTCCCGGGCCTTGCACAACCGCCTGGCTCCTGCGTATCAGTCATGCACTGGACTTTACAAGGGGAGAGAGAGCACTTAGCTATCCTGCACACGTCTGCTCGTCAAGGCAGCAAACAATGGAAATACTAACACTGACTGTCCAAAGGCAGATGAAATAAGAAAGAACAAACTCTGTCAATACCGCAAGAGTCAAGATATTATAGAAACAGATGCCAGTAAAGCGGACAGAAAAAGAAACATCTATTATTATTTACTGGGAACACTATTATTTTCAGTAGCATCACACATAAAATGCCTGCTCCTGTTCCCATCGAAGTTAAGAGCAGAATTCCCACTGGCTGGCCCAAGGATCAGGCCCACTATATATTTTAAAAATTTAGATCAGCAGCTTTCAAAGTCTCTAGAGGGTTTTTATGATGCTGCCTAATTAATTCAGAAGCAAATAGATTATTTCTCAGGAGGTGAAAAGCAGGAATTATTTAAAAGCTGCCTTTAGGCAAACTACGAGAGAATAAGAAAAATGTAACTACTGGTTATGTCAGATTTCATTTTCCAGATCAAAATTCATTTTGTCAGCTCCTTTTCTTTGTTGTGATTCTTTAAAGATGTAACGAGAACCCTGCATGTATGGGAAAGAAGGTGCTGCTTTGCAGAGCAATGCAGCTCCAGATACCCGAGATCTGCACTTTACTGTACTTTTCCCCACCTAATATCTTCTAAATGGGACTGGGAGGGGAGGGCAAGGCAGTCAAGTAAACAGAAGACAGAGGTGCTTCCCCCTCATCTCCAAGTTCCCTCTACATGGGACGGGAATGCTTTTCACACACTGAACTGTGCAATGCAAATGATATTATGGGTCAATTATTTAAGTGGCACATGACTGTAACCCCTTAGACTAACTTCTGCATAAAAGAATAATAAAGGAATCCTTATCCAGAGGTCTTGTCTTCTAAATACGTGAAGATAGGGTTGAGGGGATAGCAGAGCTGCAGATAAAGTCCCATAGTAGGTGAGTGACAGAACTAGAATTAGCCAAGGCCCTCTGCCGACACGGGCTGCCTCCAGCTTTGCAATCACAGTAGTTTGGCACAGATCTGCTGAAGCAACTGAAACTACGCCTGGCCACACCAGCTCTGGGTTTGCCCTGGGAAGGTGGCAAGCGTTTTTAGAAATGATGGCTGGAACATCAGGAGACCAAGAAAGGCATTGAACACCCAAGTCCTGGTGGAAGTCAATAAACCCAACTTCCATTGTTTCCCTCAAAACAACCCAGCTGAGATGGAGCGTGATAGGAGAGCTCTCATCTTAATACATCACGTATTGGTAATTTAGAAAAGCTTACTTAGTATTAGCTCTGTGTGTAAGAGGTTTGTGCCTCTTAATCCCATCTAAACTAAGACACTGCTTTTTAATTCAAGGTTTTACAAGGGAGAATGTTAAGCCCTGTCCTGCACAAAGAAGCAAATGGTGCAGGCTGGGGAGCAAAGGAGCCCAGGAAAAGCGCAGCAAGTCCAGCATGCTGCAAAACTCAGCTGTGTGGCAGCCCACAAGGATTTGACCAAAAGTCTTTTATACTTTGCAGTATTTCTTCTAATTTGCTGCAGTACTGCTGCAGAGGCTCTTCAAAACTGCTTTGCCTGAAGGACGTGGGAATCATTCCTATGCAACAGGACAAGCAAAGGCCTCTGCATTATTCAGTCCCACTACACTGTCAGCCTTGTTGGTTCTCTCCACGCACAGAACGAATTTCACCCACAGCAATAAAAGCCCAGCTTCTGGAAACCACTAGGCTGGAATAATAGTGTGTCTTTGCAGCGGCTGCTGGCTCCCAGCACCGCCGAGGCGATGGCTGCCGCTCCCCGGCCATAGTCTGGCTTTACAAGGGAGCTGGTTTTTCTTTTGGGGTGGGGGGTGTTACATGGGAATTTTGAAGACCTTTAAATATTCAAACTTGGGCTTAACCAGTCAGATTCAGAAAGCACTTAGAAAACACCAGCATTTGAGAGGGCTGGCTCAACCTCCTGTTTTTCTGGGATGCCCTCCAGGTACCTGAGGACTGTAACGCGGAGAAAAGGGGAGAGTCAATAATTCACGCTTTTACAGGACAAAATTCAGATAAGCCTGAGCAAACCAAGCCAGCCATGCACTCTGCTGGGGCTTAGCTGCTTCAGTCCTTAAATATTTTTGGCCGACAGCTCCTTTGAATCCTAAAGGGAAAATTAAGAAGCCTGCTGTTTTAAGAGGTTTTGCAAATCTCCTTCCTTTAATTCTCCTCATGTACTCTTTCTGGGTGTGTTCTCATTACAACTAGGAAAGACCTGAAGATCTTGTTTCCAGGTTCTTCTTTGTGGGGCAGATTTGAATTCAAGTCATAAGAATGTGAAAACAAAAGAGCTAAGGTTGAAGAATTTCCTTACTCACCAGCTTTCCCTGGTCTTGACTTAGATCTTGGTGACTCTACTAATTTCTGTATCTTTTCACAACTAACAGAGCCAAAATTGTATTTGATGTGAATGTGCTGAAGGCAACATATTTACAATATTTCTTTATAGAGTTGTCTATATTTGAATATATTTGCTGCCTGGGCCTTAGACAGCCATGAAGAAAATAAAGGGCCGATCTAATTCCTCTGGAGTCAATAGGAATTGGTTTTGACTATGGTGGGTTTTAGATGTCAAGTCTATACAGTGAAGCTGGTACTGTGGCAGTGAAAGTCAGAGTGGACTTCAGAGACAGCCAGCGACAAAGGACTAAACCCCTCTGTGCAATTCACTGACGCCTCTGGAATATCTGAGAGACGCAAAATTCCTTTGCAAATATCACACAGGTGAAGCGCAGAACACAGAGCTGTGCACAGTCACTTTTCAGGTGTCCTCCCAGGAAGTCTGGGGTGGGATGGAGAGACAGAGGGACAGGGAACATCCCTGGGACAGGCAGCTTCCAGTTCTCCTCTTTCAAAAAAGATAGAGAAAAAAGAAGAGTAAAGGAGCAAAAGAAAAAAACCTGCCTGCTGAGAGCAGACCCTCATTTAGTCATTATTGTAGAAGCCTTGGATTAGTCTAAAGGAGATTCAGACAAGGACATCTATTTATGATTATTTTATAGCCTTCATAATGTTCACAGCAAACTAATGCAAGCAAGGACTCATTTCTGTTACATTCAAGAAAGTGTTTACGTTGGCAGAAAATGGATCTCTTCAAAGCCTATTAACGCAGCATTACAAAAGACAGAAAAGTTACTCAAACTGGAGACCAAACCTGTTTACTTTGATGAAAGAAATGGTTAAGGGCAACAAGGGGTGCAGCAACATCTGACAGGCCAATACGCGGAGCCCAGTCCTGCAAACGCTTCCTCTTCTGACAAGGCCAAAAATCTAAATAACACAAATGGTACGAACGCACACAGCAGCTCTGTTATTTCTAGCTGTAGTTAGGAATAAAACCCATCAGGCCATTTGTCAAGGTGCAGCCATGCAAAACACAATGGCATTATCTTAAATGACACGTAAATAAATAACATTTCCTTTAAGTTCTTTGGTTGCTTTAGCCGCATATTGGCAGTCACACTTGCTAAGCAGAAAATGGTTGGTTTTTAATAGGCTCTCCTGGGAGTGACGGACAGCAGGGACACTTCAAGAGAGTTTATTAGTATTTTATCACTCTGTCTCCCTTGGGTGGCTTGTGGATTAGCCACGCCAAGAGAGAGACACTTGGGTTGCCTCCAGGCAGGACAGCTTGCTTCAGCAGAGCCTCTTGGTTTGTGTGAATGTGACCGTGCTGCTCTCAGCAGGCAGCCGGAGCGTCTCCGTCCCACATTCCTGACACCAGGACACCACTCCCATGCTGGGACGTGCAGGGCGCAGACATCCAGGCACGTTGCGTGGAGCCAGCCTGAATAGGAATTGCTGGCCCTGAGCCAGAGCTACGAAGGCTGGTGAGACCTGAGCTGACTCCTGCAGTCATGAGCGCAGGGAGCCAGGTCAGGTCCAGCGCTGCCCCAAGGCATCACCCTTGGCCAGGAGCGCTGGGAAACATGGCACAGAGAGTAGCTCAGATCCAGCAGAGTTTATTAGCACCAGCTAGACTTCTGTCGTACCTGGGTATTTTATACTGCTCTTCCCAGTACTCATATTATCTAGTTTCTTTCCTTACCTGAACTATCCTGGTCTCTAACATGTAATGGTGAGCTGACCATGTTTGAAATTAATTTATAAAAAAATTAAAATACTCTCATGAGTTACAGCCAATCTGCCGTGCAACAGTTTTCAGCCAGATGGGCAGGCTATCATGACCATCTAGTCTGAGCTCCTGATTAACGTGGGTCACAGACTTTCCTACAGCCAGATTAGCTCTGAGATCTATCAGTCAACAAAGCACTGGGCCAGTGTGGTTCTCCGTCACCTACACGGTGGCTTGAGCAATGCAGTCAGGCAGGATGGGTCCTTTTGGCTAGTACACAGCATTGCCGTCATGTGAGATTCAGAGAGGTGCAGAGGGCCTCAGTGCACTGGCAGTCTGCGGGGAGCTGTCGAAGGGCATCGGCTCCGGGAGCCGGCGCTGAGCTCTTGCAGCCAGCTCCCATTGGCAGGGGCCTAAGTCACAGAGTCCTGCCCCTGTTCGTAATGAAATCAAGTGGAGTTTTGCTTAAGTAAGGGCTGAGTCAGTCATGAGTCAGGATTCATGGACTTGGCCCAAAACACACATACATTTAAAAATAATTGCCTTGAGTGCTTGGATAGCTTTTCAGCAACACTGGGGAGATGTGAATAATTTTGGTCCAGTAGGAAGATCAAAGAATGCTGAAAACATCCATGTTCCCCAGCCTCATGGGCACTGTCCAGCCCAACCACAGGAGCTGTTCGCTTCCCAGGGTGAGAACCTCAACCCATGGGTGTCAAAGAGTGAAATCATAGCTACTCTTTGATGTATTTATATGGGTGGAGATTCCAGGTCATGCAATGAAATGGAATTACTCACACCCTTTTGTTCCCAAGGATTAAAGCCTTTATCTTCATATTCTCAGCAGGAATATCATAATAGTTTGGGAAAGAAACCCTAAGATCTATACCAGTTATATGCTACTGTTCTTTTAAATATATATGATATGTGGTTAGCCTTCAGGATAGAATACAGCGGCATAAGAGCAAACAAATGAATTAGCAGTAAAGGATGGCGCATGACTGTGAACAACCGAGTACGGCCTATCAGTATGGGCCCAATCTTTTTTTTTCCTCACTCCCACGGAGCACTCATCACTTGTAATCATATGGGAAAACTGCACAAGCAAAATAATGTATTGTTAATATTCCTATGTTGATTCTTTTCTGCCTGTGATATCTTGCCCTAGCTTGAACAGCCCCAGGCACATCTATTAGACTCACCCAATGGAGACAGTTCCTTATGGTTTGAAGGTAATGAGGAGATCCGTGAAAGTGTCTGCCTGTTTGGTACCAAGTTCATATTTCAAACGATGAGCATGACCCCAACATATAAAGTAACTTTAGGAACAAGAACAATAACTCGAGCTAACAGGTATCAGCTATTCTGTAATAACTATCTTTGTGCTTGCTCTCCCCGCTTGGCAAATACAAAGTAAGCCAAAGTAGCTTTCCCCTTCCACAAAAAAAGGGGATAGCTGCATTGCCTTTACTGGGGTGAGAGCACGAACAAGGCAATTGTGGTGAAGAACTTGACGTGCAGGAGCTTGTTACGCTGCGGTAACTCGCCCGTACGTCAGAGCCCTTAGCGCAAGCAAGGCTCAGAACCAGTGCAGATCATAAGGAAATGGAAATAGGTAATATCGGGTAGTCAAAGCTACAGAACCTCAGCACTTCTGTCATGGATCATACAGGCAAAGCCTCATGCTGTGTATTGAAATCATGCTAAGCCATTTGGCATTGTGGTAATTATTTGCTTTGGTGACATCTCCTTGTGATCTGTCTTGGCTAGCTAGAAGAGGCGTGAAACGGAGCAGCTATTAGGACTAATTATCATTATTTGCCTTCAGCAGGTGCTGAGAACCACACCACAGAGTGGTAGGTGCTGCACAAGACACAGCAAGGAACAGCCACGCCACAAAGAATACGCAACTGAAGTGAGTGGTATGTGTCAATTCACAGTTTTAAAATATGTCTTACGGTATCTGTGTGCTTCTCAGTCATTTAGTAAATCAAAACTTAACCACAGTTTCTGTAGGACTTTACTACGTACCCGTAATAGAATACATAATTCTCTTTTTATTCCTCAAGCCAAGCCATTAGGTGAGCATCGTGTATCCACTGCAAAAGAACGCGATGTCTACTGCTCATGGTTGCAAGGAAAAGTGTAAGTATCTTGAGCACACCCTGAGGCAGAGACAGCAAATCCCAATTAAAGACTGAAATTTAAACACCTATGCCATGACTTTATGATGCCAGCTTTGGGTTTGGTTTGGGTTTGGTTTAGTTTGGTTTTTTAACATTTGAGCAAGATGGAAACTTGGTAAAGCCCAGAACAAGTTAGGGAAAACAGCCGACAAGAGACAGGCGAGTAACTGTGAGTGAGGAGGAGAGCACAACACGCAGCAGCCGTGCCACGGGCGCTTTACTGGCTATTCAGCATTTTGCAGACTTATTTAAGGGGACCTTAATAGGGGATTTCATGCTCTATTCCTTCATTGGACAACCACAAATTGCACTCATCTTCCATCAGGGCAGACCACTGACCATAGGCTCAGAAAAATGCTTTCACAGAGATCCCAGTGAGAGCCTCTTCCCCATCCTGCCATTACTCGGATAATGAGCGTGACCCAGTTGTGACTGCGAGAGGGCCAAGGACTTGCGAAAGACTTAAGCACATGCTTAAGACTGAGCACAAGAACAGCTTTAGTGAAGTTAAGCACATTTATGAGTGATTTCATAGCGTTGGGCTGAACTCTGCAACTGCTCGGCATTTTTGCTGATTGCATCTGCATCAATAAAAGGATTGTTTCAAGAACATGCATCAGCTGGGTGTTACATGGAAGGGAAAGGTGAAGAGAAGAGAAATCAAGGAGGAAAGTTGGTTGCTAAGGGAAAATTAGGGTCTGAAGAAAGACTTTTTGGCTCTTCCAGCAATTACAAAACCTCCCCAGCTCCCAGAAGGGAGAGCTCAAGTGAGCTGCCTGTCATAGTTGTGACTCCAGTATTCATAAAGGTCAGCCTGGCTACAGGAAAACACAGGCACAGCCAAATGCCAGGCATTTGTTTGGCTTTAAGAGTCACTTACTGCTTTGAAAACTGCAAATGAAACTCAGCACGAAGCTGGAGCACACCAGGACTTGAGCTCTCTCCAGCAGCACGGAGCATGTGGCAGGCTGCCTGCGTGCCAGCAGTGCTTGTGGCCCAGAGGTGGCCAGGCATGGGTCTGGGCTCCTCACCTCCTCCCAAGCCATCGCCCAGCATCGCTGAATCCCGCAGCGCCCTGGGAACGCCGGCAAAGACTCCATGACTTGACAGAGGTTCATCCGTGGTGGAGGACAGGGGACAGGACAAGTTACTGATCTGAGATGTGGCACTGGGACTTGATGAGCAGGGCCAGGACTCACAGGACCTGGTTTTTATTCCTGGCCTGCAGGATGACTGTGGATAAAAGCTCGATTCCTCAGTTTCCCCCTCCGTAAAATGGGGTTAAGGGTATTGACCTTTTGTAAAGCACTGTCAGACAGAGATATTCTCGTATTTCACAAGAGAGGTAACAGTGCTATGCCTGGCATTTATTTACACGCTTTAGGGCACGTATGGCTTTTTCTGTGTGTGTGTGGTGCACTGTATCACGGGGCTGCTGTCTCTGCAGAGCACCGCTCTAACAGAAATCACCAGCTAAACGAATAAACTGTGTGTGTGAGCACCTGAACTATTGCGGTTGGTCAGTTATTGGAAGGATGACCAGACTGCAACAGGAATTCCTTCTTCTTTGAGGGCAGGCAGCCAAAAGATCAGCATTTACCAAAAAACGCACAGACCGGGCATCCCAAGCATTCCTCACAGGAAGCGTAAGCCTCTGTTCCGGCCTGTGTGTTTTGGGGCGGGCACGGCACCATGCAGGGTATGAGCGGGCCAGGACGGGCCCACGCAGGTCACCCAGAGACATGGAGTCACGGGAATTGCGCTTGAATCGCTGAGCCCAGGATTTGCCCCCACTCCCTGTGAGGGTGACCATGGCATGAAGGCTCGGAGCAGGTCCCCAGCTCTCCCTCCGGCCGGCAGCCGCTGGGCAGCTCAGCCCTTCACACGCAGGCACTGTACCGATGAACTGAACAACTTCTCTCTCGATATTTTAAAAAAAACTTATTTTTGAGTAATGTCTTTTTTTTAAAATCTCCACTAACTGCTGTGACCCTTTAATCCTTTCATCCCTTCCTTTAATTTCATAAGTCCCGGGGGTCAGGTCCCACAAGCCCACGAAGCCAAACCACGGGCATCCTCTGGAAGTCCGAGTGACCAGAGTGCTGATGGCAGGACTGGAAAACGCAGGCAAAACGCTCGGTTCCGTGGGGATCCCGGCAGCAGGGAGGAGACGACTCCCTGGCTTTCTCCAGCAATGCAGCTATTCCCAACAGCAGCAACATGCAAAAACTGGGGTTAAAACGATCACACTCGAGACGACGGGCTATATTTAAACTCAGCGGGCAGAGACCCTGCTCCAGCTGGCCCAGGATCAGGTGGTGGGACTGGACCCACACCCCGGAACCGGGGAGGGATCCCCCAAAAGAAGCGAGACTGGCCATGGCACTGCACGGCCCCGCGGCCAGCCCCACCGACCACTTCCACGGCCACTCGCCGGGTGGGATAAGCCACCCCCTGCTCGGGAACAGACCAAACTGGGGCTGCGGTTTGCCACAAGAGGGAGCAAAGTTGCCGGTTGGGCACGGCGGGGAGAGCTCAGTGCCCGGGCTGGGGACCCCCGGGCTGGGGACCCCCCACCAGCCCCCGGCCTCTCCTCACACCTCGAGAAGGTCACATCAATGCGCGGCACTTCCAGCAGGCAACGTGATTTCTACCAAAAAAAAAATAAATGGTTGCACGAATATAGAACAGGCAGAGGAATGAGCCATGAAAACCAATCAAGCAGTGATCAGCATCTCCAGATTTCACAACTAGGTATGCGTGTGTGTGTACGTATAAATATATATATATATATATAAAAACATATACATGTCTATATAAAATCTTCCATTATCCCTTAAGGTATTTTATTGTTTTGTTAATTCCCAGGATGTAATCTGTTTTGCATTAAGTGGGATGTTAAGCATCTAATTGTCAAGTGCTGATAAGCCATGGGAAATTTTATTACAAGATAGGCATCAGCTGAATGGAGATAAAACACGTCAGATGTTAAGGTGCGATTTCCAGGTGAGATCAGTGTACGTACCTGGGAATACCAGAACCCGGGCATGCCAGGGGTGAGCTACAGAAGTGCTACAGGTGGAAATGGACAAATTGAGGAGTTTTAGATCAAAATCAGCTATTACCGACTGCTCCACATTCCCAGCTGTGCGTGGAAGTGGCAGTTTGCACCTGGGCTGATGTCATCATTTGGAAAAGGCCCCAAACTTCATGCATTTCATGTAAACCCTGTCATTTACACCTACAAGTACCACAGCATCTAAAAATACCATCAAGTACCCATAAGTACCAGAGCAGAGACTGTAAACATGTTTTTCTGACCCCTTTCATCTCTTCAAATGAGACAGAATTTGCAGCTCAGCCCCAGCCTGACGACTGCCCATCCGGGAGCCAGTCCCTCACCAGCCAGCCCTGCTGTGTGTAGTTCATGCCCTTCTGAGTGAAGATCAGAGACATTTTTGCAATTCAAACTGAGCTTATTGTCAGCCCAAGTAATTGCTTGATCTTGCGATTGCCAGCATTACCTTCCGCTTCCTCCTGCCTGCGAACGTCGCACCATCTCCTATGGCAGGCAGTGAGGTCTCCGGGCAGAGACTCCCTTCTCGTGTCTGCCACAGCGGCTCCAAGGCTGCGTGACTCACGGCATGTGCTACCATCCAGCTAGTATCAACATCCAATATTAGAGTGTCACAGGCTACTCCGGGTCCTGGTCTGTTGGTTTTACTATTAAAATTCTTTAATCATCAGTAGGCCATTAAGCAACTTTGTCTGGAGCAGCACAAACACAAGGGAAAGGGAAGCGTGTCCCCTTGGCGCTGGCGCGTGGGTAACAGCTCCTCCACCAGACGCAGCATTGCGTCAGCCGGGTCCTACTTATCTCCATGACCTCCTGACACTTGCCGCTCTCTGTCATGATTTTGGAATGGCAGAAGCAAGATGCAGAGATTGGGTTTTGTGATGCTAACACACTTTGAGCTTTTTAACCTCGAGTACTATTTGTTTTGCTTGGCAGTTCCTCTGCGACCGACCATGCAGGGGCTGGACCTTGGAGCAGCCCTGTGGTTAGGAGCTTCTGACCAGAGACTGGAAGTGACTGTAAGCCTGTCCCTAACCTGCCCCACTGTGAGATCTCTGGCTCCTGTCCAGTGAAGCTCAACAGGTAAAGGGAAGGCCTAAAAAGTGCTGTGAACTTTGTGTATTTACTGGGAGCTAGAGAAGAGGACAAATAAGCCCCGTCCGCCTCCAGCACCTGGCTGGGGCAGAGGCCCCCTGCTTTAGCTGCCATCTGAGCTCGGCGGGGACAAATTGGCAGCTTGTACCCTGCGATGTTCATGCAGGAGTGGGAGACAAGGACCATCAGGGAAGCCTCACTATCTCCCCCTGAGCTTCAGAGAGTGGCCACAGGGGAGGCAGCGCAGGTCGGGGGAAGAGGGAAGGAGGCCGGGAGCGCTCCTGGCACCCTCCACCCTGGAGGAACCTGCCTTCATGCCCCCTGTGGCACTCTCAGTCCGCAACCAGCTGAAAGATTCCCCAAAAGCTTTAGCAGGGGTAAGGAGAAAACACTGCAAAACCCCAATTTAGGGAAGAGTCAGGAGCTCTAATTCATTAAAACAAACAAAACCTGAGCCATCACTCTACACTGCAGTTCACCCTGTGCTATCACCTAGCCCTGGCCGAAACAATTCTGATTTCTTAATGTTTCACATCCCCTTGCCCACCCAGGAATGGCCACAGCAGGTACCACACAGGAGCATTTCAGAGAATCATAGAATGGTTTGGGTGGGAAGGGACCTTAAAGCCCATCCAGTGCCACCCCCTGCCCTGGGCAGGGACACCTCCCACCAGACCAGGTTGCTCCAAGCCCCGTCCAACCTGGCCTTGAACCCCTCCAGGGATGGGGCAGCCACAGCTTCTCTGGGCAACCTGGGCCAGGGGCTCACCACCCTCACGGCAAAGAATTTCTTCCCTTGGTTTTCAGGCTCTTAGTCATTTCGGTGCCACCTGCATTAGCATTTATTACTCTCCAGAGGCAGCAACTGCTGTTGGTGGCCTCACAAACGGCCCTTCCAGGGCATTTGGCTACTCCAAAACCAGTGTTTAGCACATCCTGCTGTTATTTTAAATCACGGCAGCACAGAGGAGAGATTCACATCCCGGTTTCGTGTGCTCCTCCTCAGCAGCTCCTGCCCTCTCGAGTTCTGCAACAAATGAGTCTCCATTTGTGAATGGCTCAGCTGAAATCACCTTTTCCTCCTCTCTGGACTGCCCTGACAAATTTCTCATATTCTCTAGGTTCTGGTTGCAATGTCTTTCCTATGCACAATTCTTTTCTTTTTATTTTATTACATGTAAAAGATGACCATTTTCAGGTTACTGAAATTTCCTGATTATACATTGTTAGAAAGCAACTGGCAGTAAGTTCAATTCTAGTTCTTAAGAAGCTGCTTTTTTTCCTTTACTTTCTTTTCCCATTTTTGCCTCAGAAGGTGGGAGAGGAAGCCAAGGAGGAAACATTGTAAAATTCCTACATATTTTAGGGACAAAAAGCAGTTGTCATTTCAGAAGGTATTTTTAAGAAACATTCACTTCGTCAGTTGTCAGGCAATTCTGTTATGCACAGTGCTGCTGCAGGCAAGGTAACGACACAAACCAGTATTATATTGTACATAAAAATAAGCTTATATTCCCAGCTGAATCTGAGCTGCCTTCAAACTAGGGCTCTGACAGTCCTGACTGGCACTCGGGGCTGGTGACTCGGCAGCCGCTGGTGACTCAGCACCCACGGAAATCGATGGAAGCGCCTCCAGCATTTTTTATAAGAGCTGAATCAGGCCCTAATTGCATTTTAGCGGGGTAAGTGAAACGCGCTTCTGACAACTTCGCTTTGTAGCTTCGAGTCATTTTTTGTATCTGCTCTGAACTAGCTTCTACTGTCTTTTGACAAAGACAGCATTTCCCCACTGGCTTTTTGACCTGAAATGGGCTGAATTTCAACACTTGGAGCTATTTGAGATCAGATCTTGTATGTGTTGCTTGCAATTACTGTAGGGATCCGAGAGACTTTTGACATGAAATCCTTTGGCTTCACGGCTTCAAATCAGCATTTAGGAGCACAAAACCTTTTTTTCTCTCTCTCTTCTCTCTATCTCTTTTTTTTTTTTTGTCTCGAGGTGAATTGTACATTCTTTGGGTCAGAAAAAGCGATCTACTGCTATTAGGACTCCTAGTACCTTGTTATTAAATCATTGAACATACAATCAGGCACTGCCAAGGCAAGTTTAACATGACCTGTTTACTGATTTGAAGCAGACTGCGCAGGCTGATGGGTCGCTCTGTGGGCTGTTCCCTGGCCAATAATCCCCATTCTCCCCATTTACGTACAGGCCCTCTGCTATCCTCGGTGAATTTTTTACTGGCAAATAAAATATCTTAGAAATACCTAAAAGCCTGCCAAGCTGTAGCTATTGAAAAGCGCTGTTGCTGCATTAACTGCTAAGTTAGAAAGACTTAATAAATTCAGATGACAAGGCAATTTCTTGCTGGCCTTCCTTTCAGCATAAGCCCTCGCCCAGCTCCTTCCCCGGTGCGGTGGAGGTGTACGTCTGCCTCTCAGACATTTGCCAATTTTATCTAGGATGAAATTCTTAGTGGTAAAAGCAGCTTGTTAAAAAATGTGAGGGGGAGGGAGGAAAAATATTCAGTTGCTTTGTAAATAATTTTGCTCTGCTTTATTGCTCCTGATGTTTCTGGCTGCCTGACTGCAGCCCAGCTCTGTATCTCTTCCCCACGTACCACCCTCAGGATCCCCACAAGTGATGGCTCAACGCTGAGTTACCCTAAGCCAGTTATGGTGACCCCACAGCTCCACGGCAAAGTCCTACCACAGCAGTGGTGGGCACCTGAAAGCCACGTATGATAACTGAAGCCATCCTGAAGAAACATCCTCCTGAGTTACTGACCACCTTTGGGTCTGACTGGAGATCACCACGCACCCAGCCATCAGGTTTTGCACTGCCAGGGAGGAGTAGCAGCAGCCTGGAGACGGAGATGCCGCCTCTTCTGGCACTTGAACCACCAATTCCCAGCCTGTGTATGCTGGGCAGCCCATCGCACGGGTGCCAGCCCGGCCGCTCCGTGCCAACGCTAGCCGCTCAGCTTGCGTGTGGGAAAAACACAGCACACCCACACTCAGAGTCACAGGCTCCAGTCCCAGCTGAGTCAACTCAGCCCCTGGTTTTTGCAGAGAAGATATGCAGAATCTGATGGAGCTTATCACGTGTGTGCGGGCAGGGAGCGGCTCCTTGGCTTCAAAGAGCAGATAAGGCCATCAAAGTGATTGCCATCTTTAAACACTGCCTACTTACTCACTAGACCTGATCACCGCATGAATTCAGACTCAAAGCCTCTGACTTCAGCAACCACGTGGATGCGTTTACTGCTTGCCACTCCTGTTAGCTCATGGAGTCAGTGCAGCCCTGGGGAGAAGAGAGTCACTCCTGCTTTCTGCTTATGCATCAGCAACACTTTAGTTAGAGGCTTTTGCCCTGAGACGCAACTGTTGTACCTACACGACGTGGTACACTGAGCCTGGGGAGCAGGAGCCCCGGGAGGGCTGTGAGCGGGGACTGACTCCTCTTCTGTTCTCCAAGAACGTCGCACGGGTACGTTTGGGAAGTAAAGGAGTTGTGTTAGGACACACTGTGGGTCTAGACAGTGAAGACAGCCACCTGGGAAGGAGAGGAGTCCTGTTTCATCCCAGGAGCCCGTTCCAATGGTGTAAGTGGAAAGAAAAAGCAGGCAGGCAAGATGACAAGTTCCCCACACTGGTGAGAACAGAAGATGGGAGGCACCACCCTCGGAGGCAGATGGGATGCCAGAGGGGAGGCAGAAGCAGATGAAAACAAAGCGAACCTTCTCGGTTGACTCAGGGGCAGGAGTAGGGACAAGACAATCTTCTGCCAAGGGCTCCACTTCACCCAGCACCACCTCCAGAGGACTCAGATGGAAAGAATTTCACTTGCGGGCAGGAGGGCAAGTCAGATACAATATCTTAGCACACTACCCCGCCCTTCCCTAGGCTTGTCCTAGGTTTTGATATGCAGTGTGCAAATCTGGAATGCATTCATAAATAAATGTCAAATTCTCAGATGTATTGTCAGCCTTAAAGAAAACGAGCAGACTTAATTAAAAATCCCACTGTTTCTTTGACTCATGACCTGAGTCACATCTCCAGCCTTGCTGCTTTTTATATATATTTAACCCACATGCATAGAAATACAATCAATACTTTTCCACTTCAGGAAGCCAGCAAGATGATACTCCAGTGTTTGAGAAAGTCATCTGTAAGCTGTAGCAACAAGAGGTTCAAGATCTCTGAGGAATCCCTGCGCAATACGCTTAGGTGATAATGATACGCAGATTGCAATTTATTGAAATCACAAGATGCCATGACTCCGCTCCCATGTTTCTTAACCAAAGATTATGTATTTTGCTGCACTTCAAATATTTTGCTCCACCAGGTGACGGCACAGACCCATTGAGATCCAGATGCCTATTACTAAAAATCTCCTCATAGTGGGCTGACACATTTAGCCCTTAAAAAATAAAGTCAATTTGTTCCAGAATCAAATTCCTCACACCCATGTCTGTGCTTCCTTTTCTGTCCGCTGCGAGTTCCTGTATCTCTGACCTGCGGGAACGCAACACTCCCGCCTGGCGCCCAGTGTTAGAAGGAAGCCAGTTGTGACCACCTACCCCACAAGCCATTCCCATGGCTGGCAACGGCCCATTTTTTTTCGGGCTTCAAAGGAGTGGCTGAGGGCTGCAGGCAAGATGCCGTTTGACAGGACAGGTTGGGCTGCGTTCACGGCACCCGTTCTTGCTCCCGGGGAGCCAGGCGGGCTCTGTCCCGGCGCAAGGCCCCAGCAAGTAGCTCCTCTGCCTCCAAGCAGGACCCGTAGTGTCTGTGTGTCTCCAAGGCAGATAAAAGATGCTCCAGAATCCCACCCCTGACCACAACTGACGGAAGACAACAGAACCCGCAGAAGGCACCTAGCCCTTGCACACAGAGGGTTGTACTTGCCAGTGTTACCCTGTGAGAAGGCTTCATCCAAACCACAACAAAGCCCATGATTTCCATGGGATTTGGCTGAAGTCTGTTTTAAAACCCTTCCTTTTCCAGGACAACCTCATTCTGGGCCCATTTTGGCTTGTCACAAAGCCAGTGGCAAACGCCCAATGATTTCAGTAGTAGATGTGTTTCATCAAAGCTTATCACAAACAGGGTTAAACCCTACTAAAGAAGGCTACAGACATCACCTACCCATCAAACACACAAAATAACCCTCTGGCTGGTGTGTTCTGTTGCTGGTTAGTGGGCAGCAAACTCTCAGGAGCTCAGCAGCAGCCCTTCCTGCTGCCCAGCACCGTGCCCAGCACGCCAGGCACACACAGGCTAGGTGACCCACCAGGATCTCTTCCAGCTGTAGTTGCTATTATTAGAGAGTTCCACCATTTCACTGTATCTTATTTGCTACTAACAAGGTTTATCCTTAAGGCTCGCCACTAGAGAACAGGCACTTAGACCTTGACGATACACATAGAGAGAACAAAGACAACGGGCCAGCTGCTGCGGTGGTGATACTTATCATTTTTCAACAATGGGAGCGGACGTGTAAGAGCAAGCAGAATACACCTCAGGAATTTTGCAAACTAGGCTGTCAACCTCCAGCGCCAGGAAATCTACCTGTTGCAAAACGCAATCTAAACACCACATCCCGGTAACGTCTGCACTGCCTACTCTTGGCTATGATCAATAAAAAGTCGCCATCTCCTTTTTCAGTAAAGCAATGTGGTCTGTATTTAGGCCCATGTGAGGAGTTTAGCACCTCTCTTATACCGCCTTTTCCCAAGAAAATAAATATTTTACTCTAGAGTGGCATTTAGCAGAGACATCGTCTTGGCTCAAATGCCAACACTTTTTTGGTAGCAAACTGAAAGAACCTCCATTCGAGCACCAAAGTGCCCAGACTGTGACACCAGTGTAACCATTACCCCAGGGAGGTTATTTGCCTTCTCATCTGTTCTACCAGACACAGGCCCATGCAGTAACAATAACCTCATTTAAGGCTCACTGAAGGGCAGCGGGAATTTTCCTGTCACCTTCCAGAGCCGTATTAAAACATAACTCACTGACCAGTTTTCATTCATTTGCTTTTTTGCTAAGCATGATTTTACCTAAATCAAGCAGTCCAGCTCTGCTCAGTCCAGAACATTATGATGACCTTTAGTCACAGGATTTAAGAATGGACTTAAAAGCTTGGCTGATACCAGAACTGAGCGTCCATTTTGTTCATTATTCATGGCCCTAACGGTGCTGGAGCTGCCTTCTGAGATTGCCTGCTCCGCGATACTGCTTTCGACAGGCGGAATCGCCAGCCCTTGTTGGCAACCGCAGCAATCCCCCTCCACTCTGGGAATGCATCATTAATTGTGGAATTTGGATACTAGTGGATGTCCTTACAGTTTCCAGACTCTCACTGTTGAGAAAGCAGAGCCCGTAAAAGGACTTGGTGGAGCTATTTCCTGCTTAGAAAACAGAGAAAATACAAATCCAGCAATTTAGCCCACTTTGGACCTATTGAAGACTGAAGGTCAGGCTCTAACCTCAGCTACTCCACTGCTCGTCCAGAACGCACGCTGAAAAGTTAATGGAATTACTTCAGACGTTCCCCAGCACGGCTGAGATCAGACACTGGCCAGCGCTGTCTGGGGCTGGAGATATTCTGAGCCAGACTCTTCACCCTCAGCCTTGGGAACGTTTTCATAATGGAACACGATGTTTGCAAAAACTAGTCCAAAGGTGGCTTCTCCATCTGTAAATATGTCAAGAGTGAATTGGCAAGGCGACTTCTCCGACCCTGGAATGCGCAGGAAATAGCTGTGACTATACTTATCCATAAAACAAATAGCTTAATTCCCACCACCAAAATGGTCTCTGACATGTCATGCTCACAGTAGCGTTGATAAAAGGCCGTAATACACCGTATGCCCCGTAAACGGCTTTGAAATCTCAGCCCAAGCGTTTCATTACGAGCTCATTAAAAGATGACTGTTCCCTCAGACTGGCTGTGGTCACACAGCAGAACAGGAGGTAATTGGAACCACTTCCCCGGTCTTGTATAAATGTGTAACGTAGCAGTCAATGTAAACCTTCGCTTCGGTTGCCAATGTTGCCATACAAATCAGCACACTAGACTTGGCAGGAGTTCAGCCAAATTTGGCACAAGCTCTGAGCCAGTTCGCTTCACAGTTGTTAAGAAAAACAAATCTGTATCATGAACGTGCTTCAGAGCACTCACGTTTCTGCTTTGTTTTGGCAAAAAAAATAAGGGGCCGATTCTGCTCTGATTTACTTTGGTGCAAACCCAGAGTAACTCTACTGGGTTTGATTCTTCCAGGTTTATGCTGGTCTGTGCTCGAGCACAACGTGGCTCTCAATCTGACACAAGGGAAGATTAAATTAGGCGAGATAAGTTTTTTTTTACCATGTCATTAGCATCAAAATCTTATTCACACAAATTAACAGCATTTTTAGCTGGCAACATGCCACTCTGGATTAAGAAGAGACAAGCAAGAAAGAACTTAATTTGTTTTTAACTTTGAAATAATGTTCTAATTTATGTCCACTGAGGACAAGTATTATTTTTTGACTTGTGGTTTGGTTTGGTTTTTTTCCAAAAAATATTACTATCTGGGAAAAGCTATCATTGTCTTAAATTTGGGTTATTTTTTGTAAGGAGAGAGATACTGGTAGTTCACTAGTTATATTTTGCAATGTCAGATAAAAGAAAGGAAGTTAAATATCTGACAGTACAAAGTAATTTTGTTTTGTAAGGGATTTTAAGAGAAATCAAAACTGGATCAAAGCTATGTTCAGTACTACAGCATGTTTATCGTGAGCAATTTATCATTCTTCCTTTAACGTGGGCTAACTTCAAGAGCCAATAAAGTGGCTTTAATTTAATTTAGAGTCTGATTAATTTCAGTAGTGAGGACTGGATGCTATTTGAATCACATATATTTTATTTAATATAATGTTAATTAAAGGCCTAATACTACACTTTATACACTTGCCAGCCAGCGACAGCACTACACAGCTGCAGAGAACAGTTACAGCCTCATAACAACATCCAACAATAGGCACCTCCTTATAATATCTAATTATTCATTTCTTACTAACTGCACTAACGTTTCAGAAATGGATTTTCTATACTTTAATTTCTTACAAATAATACCCTGGCTGTAAACTGTGCCCGCTTCAGATGCCACAGCTGAGCATCCCTCTCTGCAGGGATGCAGGCCGAGGGTTTGCCAACCCAGCGTGCCGCGGCGCTCAGCACAGCCCACAGCGCATCCTCATCCAGCTTCAAGGTAGTACATAAAAAGCTTTAAAAAGTAAAGTAAAATATAGCAAAAAAACAGAAACTTTGAGGAAGAAGATGACAATCTGGGAAAGCAGTGAGGATGCCGGTCCGACCACATCAAGGCTCTTTACAAGGCACGGTCACAAAATCTGGGAAACGCCAAACATCAAAGTTCAACCATTAGAAATTCGTGTCACTGTGGCTTTCAGTAACTCAAAAAAGCATGTGTTGGGAAGGGAATGAGAGCTCAGCTAAAATGCAAGGCACTTAAAAAAAGATATTTTAAGTCTATGTTCTGTAACAAAGAGAGTAGCATAACTGCAAAGAATATCTCGTCAGGACAGTAACAAGAAAGCCATGTTAGACGAAATACCAGATAGCGTGGTGTTTGTGTGGAACCTGTCAGTAGCATTTGTCCCAAAATATCCCCTGACACTCAATAATTTGAACATATATCATCTCCTTGAAATGAAGCTATGCTGAAAGCATAAAATAGCAGTTGCCTAAAATAGGGTTTTCTGCACAGCCGTTACAGGAAAAGAAGGAATGTGACAGGCCAGTGCCCGCCGCTGGGTGGGGAGGGACAGAGACCTCTTCTCTGCTATCACACACCCACTGCATTACGTAGTCTCCCTTTTAGCTCGATCAAACTCCATCTTAATCATTATTAAGACATTTCTGCCACCTCCCCTTTAGCTGAAGGTGGCTCCAGAACTTCCCTGTTCTGTACTTGGAGACTGTCCTCCAGTTTCCAGCTTAAATTCATCCATGGCCAGTTTATAAACACTTGTCCTCCGGCCAGAACTGGGGTTCAAACTGATTCAAACCCATTGAAATTAATGAGTTTTTTTTCCCCATTGACTTCAGCGAGCCTTGAATTAAGGCCCTGTGTGTGGACAAAAAGGTTTAGGGCAGTTTTTGTAAAAGGAGAGTTTTATCCTGTTGATCTTGGCCTCTCTCCTCAGCCTGCTGTGAACTGTCTGCCTTATTTTAATGCTGTATTCTCATCCTGCTCTAGTGCAAAACTCCTATTGAAATCCAGGACAGTCTTGCCAAGTTGTTATTAATTACCGTGGTTCTCCAGGCTCAGTCCTGCAAACTGATCTGCATGAGCTCAGAGGTCCCTCTTCAAGGATCTTCTTTCAGGATCTGGGCTCTAGGGCTACAAAACCAAGCACTAAAGGGACTGATCCGATTTGGTTCCGCTCTGCCTGCGATCCTGGTGCCACTGCAACCCAAAGGAGCAGGCAAGCCCAGCGCTGCTGTTTTGGTTGGAAGGCAGGGGGCCAGCAGGGAAACGGTCCTGTACAGGCAGCCTGGCCTTGAAACAGAGCTTTCCGGGCCAAAATAACAGCCTTTTTGCTTGCTGGAGTTGAAGCACGCTTCAGCTGTGCTGGAGGAGGGCACAGTTGAGCTCCGCTCCTGCCGACGAAGGGCAGAAAGCTGCGCTTCACCGCGAGGGCCACAGGCTGGGGATGGGAACAACTGCTGTCAAATTTGGCTTCTGTGGCTGGAGCACAGAATATTTCTTATCCTAAGAAATGGCAAGATGTCGCATAGGATGTGCTTGAGGTCAGAAGTGTATCGATACATGGGCAATTTATTGTATTTCCAGCACTGGGAAATCCTTCTTTTATTACAAAATGGGATCTGGACGAGTTTGCCCTGCCTTCATTACTGAACCTAGTACTTGGTGGTGCCAGGACCACATTAAAAGCAAGTTTTGGATACACTTGTGTTGTTCGTTTTAGCTGAATGGTGAAAAAAGCTGGAAAAAGCTGCTTTGCAGTGGAAACAGAAAAATCTCAACTAGTTTTTTAAAAAAGTTATGAGTTCTTCAATTAGACCACAGGCATTTTATAAGGCAAGCAGGTCAGGATGTACTTTACTCCCTGAACCTGAAATGTTAAAATAGTCATGTTAGGTATTTGCATAGAAATATGTAGGATGAGTTTAGATCTCACTAATCTAGCTAGTCAGATGCCTGTAAAAATAAATAAGAACCTAAAAAAGAATGACATCAGCCACAACTACTTATTCTGCTCCAGATTTGGCAGGTAAAAATCAGCAAGAAACCAACTGCATTATGCTGCCTGGGCTCTGCGCCTATTTCCCATCATGTAGGGAGCCAGGCCAAATCCTTGACACAATAGCAATTTTTGCCCAATGCCAACTATTCCCAGCCTGGCAGTGAGAATGCAGAGCCGTCTCCTGAGGTCATGGAACTGTAATGGCATCCAAATTGCAACGAACATCCCTGCTCTAGGAGGCGAAATGTCTGTTGCATGTGAGACCATTTCCACCGAGCCACCGGATTCAAATGCAAGCTGTCAGAAGACAAGTTGCAGTGACAACAGACCAGGACACCCTTAACGGAGTCACAGCTCATGCCAAGCAGCATGTAACACAGGGACCAGTGGCCTCCAGAGAGCCTGGAAAACAACTGGGTCAGAAGTATTGCTAAACACCCCAATATCAGGTATCTGTGCGAGCCATGACATAGCAACTGTCAGTCCCATTAAGTGACAAGTGACTTCTATTTAGATGTGCTCCACTCAGTCAGTGCCATGATAACAAAAGCACTTTACTGCACTACGTCCTTCCACGGGGACAGGGACATCTGACAACGGCACAGTAAAGAGTTTAGCTGCTAGACTGCAATTCACTGCAAGCACAGAGGAGCTCTTCCTCACCTTTATGGCTGATCATCATGTCCTCTATATTGAACAGCGGGTGGAACGGCACTGGCTTAATATTATACACCTACTGAGATGGACAAGCTAAAAAAATAAAATTACGTGTTATTTATCTGCCACTAACCAGCATGCCCTGCATGTGTTCTCTCTGTAAAGGGAGACTTTGTCTTCATGCTGGAGAGTCACAGCAATGGAGATGAACCTGCTCGCCTGGGAAGATGCCAAGCGCTTTATAAGTAATTCAAAGTCAAAGCGTCCTAAAAGCTCGCTGTGACATGAGTTATGGTATCCTCAGAGGTGTAGGAATGTGCTGGAGCACTCAGAAAGACAAAACGCAACACTGCTGAGCACCTGTGTCCACAACGCACTTGGACACACATTGGTAGTAGTAACTACAGGTATTGTCACCACGAAGCCTGGGACATCCCTGGCCTGTGCTAAGTCCTGCCCAGGGCCACAGTGTCTCCACCCCCCCGCAGCTCATCGCTGGCTGACACCGGTAGTGCCTGTACCTGAAGGGGGTTAAGAGGCTCTGTGCCACTGCGAGGCAGGGAAGCCACAGCAGGACGTGACAGGACAGTTGTGATTTTGGGGAGCGTTACCATCTATTTTTTCATTCTAAAAACATTGCTGCTCACTTCTTGTGCACATTC
The DNA here is from genome assembly GCF_028500815.1 of Rissa tridactyla. NCBI lineage: Eukaryota > Metazoa > Chordata > Aves > Charadriiformes > Laridae > Rissa > Rissa tridactyla. Next base: position 10,994,682 of record NC_071480.1, read on the forward strand.
CAAGTACCTCTGGATTCAGCACAGTCTCCGTGATGCTGCTTCAGACAATCTGCTCTTCTCAGCTGCTGGTACCAAGCTCTCAGGCTGTCTTCAGCAAACCTGCTCATATGAACCTTACTACAAATGCAATATTCCTTCCCCTGTCTGCCCCCCCAGTCGCCTCTCCCTGTCCTCGCGCCCTCCACTGTAACACAACAAGGTAATGCCAGAGCAGTCTAGGGCATCGCAACTAAATACGATAACTAACAAGAGGCCATATAGCCAGCGGCACAAAGCACTCTGATTCGCATCTCTCTGAATGGCAGCATCTGTACAGGCTGGACAGAGGGGAAATCAGGTTCTTCGCCGTGTGTCCTGGCCCTGGCAGCAGCAGTTTGCATGGTTTCTGAAATCCCATGGCCTAGCATCAAGCTGGCAAGAGAAGAAATATCCCCATCACTCTCTTTTACTTAGGCATGCAATCTATATTCTTCTGCAATCAGGAGAGAGACGAAGAGTTCTTAGAGCTTTATGGAAAGTGGATTGAAAGTTATCCAACCATTTAAAAACTACTTTAAGAGCGATCCAGAGTAGCAGCTCCACTGATGAGTCTCTGCCTGTCAGCATCGGCAGAAAGCTCCCGCTGCCCGGGGGAAGCGCAGGGACTCCTCGGTGGACAGCCCCATCTCCCACATGGGCAGCGCAACTGCTCCTCAGCTCCGTGAGCAGGTCACGGGCACCAAAACAAATGCTAAACGCGTGGTGTGACCCCACAGCACGTTTCAGGGTAGCCTGGCCTACAGAAATAGAGGGATACGAGCCTGCACACAAGGAAACAGTGCGGAGTAGCTGGTACCTGCACTAACGCATAACCCTGTCAGAGATGATTCACATGGCTGTAACCTACTTCCACACAGGACTCACAGCAGTTCTTTCCAAAGACTAAGCAAGAGCATTACACTTTATGGCAAAGCCACCTCCCACTGACTGAGTGGAGCACTACAGCATGCAAACTAGTCAACGGAGCGCAGCTGCTGACCCTAGCAGGCATGCACGAGGCAAGCCCATGCCGAGAGACCCTCATCTGCCTGCACGGCAGAAGGCAGCAGCACTTTCCAGGGCACAGTAGCCGCAAGGTGCTCCTCTGCCCCCGGTCAGGAAGCTCCTGTCCTCCCCTCTTCCTGCTCAGCTGAGTTAGATGGGAAAGGATTCCCAGCACCCAACAAGCCGGAGGCAGACAGCCAGGTTTCCAAGCCCCTTTGCCGAAGGGGAGACCATGCTTCTGCTTTTATAAGTGCTCTGTGATCTTGCACTTGCAAGGCTTCTAGAGGCTTTTTCCTCCCACTGCACATTAGCAATTCATTGAGTGGTTTCTACAGGCCTCAAAGGGAACAGACAGACAAACTTTTACCATATGGAGAGATGGAGTGGAAGAATTGCAGAAATTTCCCTGAGAGACCATCGTTAAGCCCAGAGCAACAGGGTCAATAACCCGCTGCACTCTCCCAAAGATGGCACAGCCAGGGGGAGGTAAAACGGTCACAGGTAAGAAACTGGCATCTCCCAAGGGAGAAGAGGTGTGCGTCTTCCAAAGCTCCCCAGACCCGTGACCTCAGGTAAGTCATTTCTCTTTCCCAGTTTCCCTCTCTGTAAAATGGTGATAAAACTTCACAGGAGGCTCAATTCATTAATTCTGAAAACATTCAAATACAACAGCAAAGATTCTCTGTTAATATGCAAATCCACAACTCGGTGAGTGAAATTCGTAGGGGAGGAGAAATCACGGGTGGGGCTGAGAACATCCAGAATTTGAAGTCTCCACCAGCAACCTCCGCCTCCTGCAGTTTCCTGGAAAAAGTCAGTTCTGATACACGCACTGCCCTTGCAAGGTGAATTTTGTTCAACGGTCTAATATTATTATTTCTAAATTTACTAATACTGGATATAAAACCAACTGTATTCATGAAAACCTGCAAGTTTACAAGCTCTCGCACATACAAACAGAAGCCATTCCAGACACCGTGCTGTATTTAGAAGGCTGCTTTGAAAATCTGCCTCTTAGTATCACCTTTGGTTGTTAAATAAACTCGTCTGTAGATTAACCACAGCCTGCACAAAAATAGTTACAAAACGGTTTTATGACTTTGAGTAGAAATGGGTGCTGGTAAAGAAGCACGCTCGATTTTTTTTCACTAAAGTTGAAATGTAAAAAAAATACAATATAAGCTCTGTAAGCAGATTCTTCATGGTAAATAAATATGCAGAGATGCAGAGAATGCTAAGTGATCATTTTTAGAACATTTATTTTTGGCAGGATAAACACTTTCAGACCCCAAGCAACTTCCCTGTGTGTACAGAATCTCCAACTGCGAAAAGAAAACAAATAGCAGAGATTCATTTGTTGTAATCAGGATTTTTTTCATGACTGTTTAGAATAAAGCTGGATCACATTTGAGTGGCTTGGAAATTCATTGTTTAGGCATTAGTCTCCAGTGGTAAACATCCTACAATATGTGTATAATACAGCAACTATTTTTGTACTTCAAAGCCTTCCCTTGTAATTTGGGAAGGTGCAGGATACAAACAACCTCTTCTTTTCCCCTGTAGGGAACGGTGGCTTCGTTGCTTGTCTTTACCTAGCAGAGATCCCTCATCGTCCTGCACTGGGCTCCATCTACGCACGTAGAAATTAGACACAAACACCAGACAGCAAATGGCACCCGAGAAATAGAACTCTCTCGAGAAACATTAATATAATGGGGGGACTGTACAGTCCAGGAGCCTTATTATTCCCCCCCTCTTCTGGGCACAGGGTTTTTTTAAATACAGGAACTCACTGTTGACTCTTCAGGATTGAATATCCTGCAGATGAGGAAATCTGGGACAAGGACAGATGCTCGGCTGGTATGAAAGGCCACAGCTCCATGGCCAGTGCCCGACTGCAGTCCCAGCTACCATCGCCCCCTTCTCAGAGGAGGTAACTTTCATCACTTTAGATAGAGGAATGGAAAGTTCAGGAGCAGAGTTGAAAAATGTATCCTCTTATTTTGAGCAACCTAGTGGAAATCTGGCTGCTCAACACTTCTGAAAACACCCATCCAAACTGTCCCACACTGAGTGTCCAAGGAACGAGCAGCCAATATTAGTCAACGATCTGGGAAATGTCAGCTTGCCAAGGTCACGTAAGTCTGCGGCAGGAGAAGTAACAGGATCATCTGGCTCTTCTCCTGTTTCTCAGCCACAAAACTTTCTTCCTCCCCTAACAATTACATATGTGGGTTTCCTTAACAGTTTCTTTTTACATTCCTGTTTAAATAGCACAGGGAAAGGGAAGAGGAGACTTGATGTGGAAAATTAGTTTTGGAAATGTTGATCAGCGCGGATTTGCCAACTTCTGTTCCTCCAGTCAATTCATTGTAGATGCTCTCAGCTCTCACCAAGATGCTATTTTTAGGCTGTACGTCAGATTTCACAACTGAGACTGACAGGATTTTTCTAAAGGCTACTCCCTGAGAATTAAAAAAGAAAAACAACGTCGAAATTCTGCTTCCCCCTTTGTGCTGCTGGGGCTCCACCACAGCTACTCCAGCGCAAAGCACCAAAGGGACCCAGCCCCACAGGAGAGGCTTTTTCAGCAAGCATCACGAGATTCCCTGCAGGAGGGAGATGGGCGGGAGATTTCCAGCACAAGGGAGACGTGCAGGTCTTTCACATCTAATGAGGCACGTGGAGCCTGAAACCGTTCTGGGGAGACCCTCTGCAGCAAAAGAAAGCACAGACGCTGAGCGGGGCTTCAGCAAACACAGCTTTCTAATGGAATCCTTCAGCTGTTGCCGGAGCTGCCAGGGGCTCCTCGGGGGCAGAGGCAGCTGCGGAGCCCCCAGCCCAGCTTGGGCACGAGGGCTCCCCGGACCTTCCCCACCACTTCTTCCCAGTGCTCGGTGGTATCCACTCAGCTGTAGCCTTTAAATGAGAAGGCCAGAAATACAGAGGTGGCACCTTTTGTTACAGTGAAATGCCAGCAAAGCCTCCAGCAGCAACAGCCGGCTCCGTTGCGTTAGTTGTTGAGCACTTGTCATGCTGTTGGACACGCATATTAAGAAATTATGGTTTCTACATGGTTATTTCCTGAAGCTAACAGGTGTCTAAAGCCAGCTTCCAGCTCCGCTTGCCATCCAAATATAAGGAACTTGAATCAGGTTTAACTTTGGGGTTTTTTTTAGAGAGAGACTCTGTGTTTAAGATGTTTGCTATAGCTCTTTTGATCAGGCCAGGTACGCGCTGACAGAACGGGGCTGCAGTGAGGACGTCTCCTCTGCACGTACATATATGGCTCAACCAAAAAAAAACATTGCTGCAAAAGACTTGCTATTGCAATGCTGCTAAGCATTTTTATTCAATATCCACAGGGGTATTTGAGACTGCCTGATGATAACGCAGATTGTTTTGAATAGCGCAGGGCCATTTATCCGTAAGAGGCTTTGGACAAGTAATCCAGCTAGATTTCAGTTTGCAGATCAATATGTCTAGATATTTGATTGCGCGGTTCTACGTAGCGTCAGTGTGCTAGCCGAGGGCGGTGAGTTCACACAGGTGTAACTGAGCGCAGAATCTACCTCCCAAGGGTTTTCTGGTGCTTCCTGAAGCTGACAAGATTAATTTAGCGATTTGGAAATCTGTTGCCAAGCCCAAGTCCCCAGAAGACTGCATAGCAATAGGAAGATTAAAAGCAGATGGTTCAGCAACCAAGGTTTTACAGTTAAACTTTTAACAGACTTAAAATTCTTGGGCTTCATATCAGCATCTTCATTCTTTCCTTCAATTCAGTGTGTGTTACTATCTTTTGAGCACTTCCATAGGATATGAAGCCAAGCACATCATGCTAACAATATGACCACAAAAGAGATACATACCTTTATGATAGGCTTAATAAGAGGTTAAGGAAATGTTGATTCTAGCTCAACCAAAGCACTATTGCAATTAGACCATCTCCACGCTGTTAATTTCCACAAAAGGATGCTGGAATTTATGAAGAGAGAACATTTCCGGGAGGGGCTTTAGCAGCTGTTAAACACAATTTCAAGCCTGTTGCAGTTGACAAAGCGCCTCCTCCATTAAGGTGAGGCATTTGAAAAGGGTTAAGGGTGGCTCCTGGGAGACGATGCCCACACGCTGCTCTGAGTTCCGAGTTCCTGTTCCTGTCAGACCCACACGTCCAAGGAAGAATGTGCTTGGCTGAGTCTTTAGTGACTTGCTCCAAACTCCCAATTAATGTCAGAAATGAAGGGAGGAGAAGTGTCTGCCATTTGCCTACTAGAAACCTTCCCTCTCTGCAGAAGTGGCACTTAAAACAATCCCCCAGACTTTCCACATAAAGCCCAACAAATACAAAATACAAATCAAATACACAGAAAATCTCTATTGGGCATTCCTTCCTCTCTAGTAGCTTAGAAAAGATCTTTATAACACAAGCCCAGGATCACAACTGACTTTATGGCCACCCCGTGCAGAAGCTGAATGCCGGTGCAGAGCTAGCAAGGACACGACGACCCTTTCTTCATGTCATCTGCACTGAACAGCCTCAGGATTTGCTTTCTACAGGTCATTTCAGTCAGCTCTCACGGAGGTACTCAGGAGGGACAAAGCAGCAACTATTTCTCTCCATGAACAGCAAAAAAAGAGCTTTACATTAACAGCCTTTCTTGCCCAGAAAACCCTGTGATACCACAACAGCCTTTCACAGTGCCAGCCTTGAGGTTCCCGGCTGCCCGGGCTGAGGCATTGCAGAGACGGGTTTCCATCTCACAGGTCAGGCCCGTGTCAGCACACTCCCCGCTTCAGAATAAAGCAAGAGTAACACAAGTAACTGCAACGCCTGATACTGAAGCCTTCAGCCAGAGAACGCAGCTGCCCTGATTCTTCCCATCCCTGAAAACGGACTTGCAGGAGTGTTTCAAAGCCACCCCACGGTTCTGGGTGCCCACTGCGTGGTGCCGTTCTGCATGCCGCGGTGAGTCTCGCTTTACCCTCTCCCAGTGTCACTTTGAAGGCAAAGTTAGTTGCAAGGACAAAAAAACTGCACCTGCAAAAGCTGAGGAGGCCTGCTTTGAAAAACCAAACCCCAAAATACATTTGGACACATGACTATAGCGGCCAAACCTCAACTTAAATCTTCCATATGAAGTGTAAGGAATCAAATAACCATCCAGAAAAGATGTCTGCAAAATAACTTGGCTCATAATATTTTCATTTGGGTTAAATTAAAATAATTGTAAATCTTCAGCGCACAGCACGAGAGCTTCATTCCGTGTAACACTGTACGTATCCCATTAAGCTTTACACTCAGTTCAGTCCTACAAAAATGCTTTGAAAACCAGAGCAAGTTGCCTTTTCTTGGGCAACCAATCACAAAACTGCAAGAAAGCAGAATAAACTCCGTGAGTGAACTTTCTCCATTGCAGTTAACCAGAGCTAAAAGAGGCAGGAGAACAGGAGGGGCAGAAGAAACATTCCTTGGAACGAAGTGGAAAAGCATCATTACACGCTGATCTCTTGGAGCGGCGTTAAGCTTCAGCTGTGCATGAATTAGAAGCCAGTGCCAAGTTGACTATCTCACACATAAACATGGTTTATCTAATGATCCATTTGTAATGATTTCCAAGTTGTGACTTCCTGGGCATGCTGGAGGTTTAAGGAAAGAAGGTATCCGGCCTCAAAGGCTCCTCACACTCAAAGAATTGAGCCCTGCTTGCTGCAACTGAGCTCTGCGGGGAGCAAGAAACTTTGGACATCATTTGCCAGGCTTTCTGCTAAATCCAGAGGATCAAGAAAAGCAAAGGAGGTGAAAAATCACCTCCATCCACAGCCCTGTTAAATCACTGTTCATCACTACAGCTCAGATTTTGATAATGTGATCAGAAAGCTCAATCCACACATTGGAATGGGAATTTACAGCACACCACGTGTGCAGTTGCCTGTGAAAACCATGCTAACTCCTGACGCCCCTCCCCTCATTTTGGAATATTTTGCCTCCACCATCCTGTCTTGACAACCCAGTCCCTCAGGGTATTCACAGAATTGGTGTGAGCGAAGCATAGGAAGAAGAAGGGTTTTTGCAGACCCTGCCTTCACTCTCCAGGCTCAAGGATGGTCCCAGCTGGGTGAAACACAGACATGTGATGAGACCGCTCGGCCCCTTCCCATACACAGCACAGTTGCATCTGATCCCGTGGGATGATTCCACAATGCAGACGCTACGCAAAGGTACCGCAGAGGTCCATGTGGTACTCCTGGACTAGCAACAGATCACCTGAGCTCTGGTCTTCATCCAGTACAGGAAGCCATCATGGAGACCAACCCTGCGTAATACGGCAACTCCGGCCGGCTCACCACAGTGTGCTGTTGTTGTGTGCTACCACCGCACGGGGAGCTGCATCTAGATCTGCTAGTGAAGGACGCTGATATTCCCTGCTGCCCTCATGAGCATCAGTCCGAGTTCTCCCGGAACCCCTCAACTCCTCCTTTCCACAGCACTGCGTTTTGTAGGAACTCAGCCCTAGCCATGCGGGTAGAGCAGAGTCGGCACTCGCGCCTGGGTCTCATTGAACCTCTCATTGACTTTGTGATGCTTGGAATTAATCACTCCATTTCTCCAGTCCAGCTATAAACAGAGTATTAAAATTCCCACCCCACAGTTGTACTGGCACCAAGTGCCAACCTTAAAGAGGGTTTAAGAATTTTTTCTAAAGGTGGCACAGAAGGGCAAAGGTTAATGATTAATTGGCACAGTTCTGCTCATTAGTTCTTGTAAAGGAAGAGTTCAGAGTAAGTTAAACCCCAACACATGAATTTATTTCCAGAGCTCTTTCTGAAATTGTTCCTTCATATTGGTGCCAATAAATCTTACATTCCAGCCATGCTTCTCTAATAGATACAGACATAAATTCTTATTTTTAGTTGGCCAGATTCATGACAAAGAAAAAAGGAAGAATTAAGCAAAAGCTGCAGCTAGCGTTTCTCTATCTCTGTCCTGCAGCCTTCTTTCTCATTACTCCTGCAGCTCTCGTATTTAGAGGCAGCCAAGCTCTCCACATGCAGCTTTAATGGAACACCTATCCCCCAGCATCCAACTGCAGCGTTCAGCTGGGACCACAGCTGCAAATAAAAACCATTGTACACTTCCTGAACAAACACAGCAATGACAGTGTGGATAATACCTTGTACCGCTGAAACAAGAGCCATCCAAGGATTTCAAATTTACAGACATTCATAATTTAAGACGATCCACATCCCCCTAAAAGCGACACTGGATCCTCACTTTGCAGATGAAGAATAGAGGCACTAAAAGATTAAGGGATCAAGGGGCACAAAAGAGTAAGGCCGCACTGGACAAGGTCCTGCTCACGAGCCCATACATCACAGCAACTGGACTTTGTGATGGTTTCTGCAGGCACTGTAACCATTGCTGTATGCTTCTGAAGTTTGCATATCAATTTCTGGTTTATTTCCTAAATTACACTCTTAGATACTGTCAACCCACCCCTATTACGCTCACCACCTTCTCTGATCTGTTTCCTACCGGTACCAATTATGCAGTCCATACCAAAGCTTTGGTGCAACAGCTACAGTGTTTAAGCTCTTTTCTACACATTAGATATTAGTAATAACTTACTAAACATACCCTACTTTTACTGACTTTCCTGCCCGGGCAGTGTACTTTCTGACACTGTACAAGTTATGGCTTTTATGAGATGAGCTCTCCTTTCCAGGAGGAATCTGGGGTGCCAGTCTTCCTAAGCAGGGTCTGTTCTAGCCTAGGTTTTTCATTCAGCACATGTTCTGTTTACTGAATAACCCTCAAAGGTTCAGACCCCGGTTTAAAAGTTTTAATTGATGCACACAAAAAAGTTAGATGAGGCACTGTCTCTCCTGATGGGTCTCTCCCTGCAGACCGTGAGACTGGGGAGTTTTAAAGAATAGATTTTACTCTTCCCCTTCACCGCCATAAAGCCTACCTTCTCACTCTATAATTAATCCCAGTGAAATGAAACACAGCAGCCTAACGGATTCACCTGTTGTAGTGCAAAGTGCAAAAAGGCTGATTGCGTATACAACTTCAGAGGCGCAGTTCGGCTTTTCTAAAGTACCTCTTAATGAGCATCTTGTACATGAACATCACAGAGCACAGGACAGGACAGAGAGACAACAGAACAAAAGGCTTCTACAACAGTAGGCAGAGGTGAAGCAGCGCTGCAGGATGCTGAATTATAAATGAGAAAAGCAAATGTAAAGACAGTCTGTCTCATGAAAAGCCAAAGCCAAACACAAGGCTTACTCCAGCCAAAGTACCAGCTGAAAATAGAGAACCCGGTTTGCTTCTGAGATGACCTGAAACAAAGGGCTAAACTCACACCCAAGGAAGAACACTGGAAGAGAAACCAAACCTAGAAAAAGCCTCAGTAGTACGGTGGTATTCTTGTAAGCGCAACAGTTTTCCTCACTCCAAGTCACAGCTGTAACCAGGCGGAGTTATGCCGAGAGGGGAAGGGAAACATTCCCTGCTGTTGTGGTCTCGTTTGATGTGTGCATGGTTCCACCTTTGGGGAGAAGTGCTGGGTGAGGTTAATATATCCTCTGTGGTCCTTTCCACTTCTGTGATGCAGAAGGTGTCACTCTGGTAACTTTTAAAACCAGATACTTATAAAGGCTACCAGAGGACTATCAAGGGTGCAGTCAGAATAGGTTCATGAAAGAATGACCATTACAGCTACTGAGTGAGGCTCTTCACTGAGTGTAAATAGGTGTAAATCACAGCAGGCAGACAACCACTGCGCCTCTGGGCCAGCTGCTGGCCACCTTCTCCCCCTCCTACCCTTCCCTCATCAACAGCTGAAGGAGGGCAGAATCAAGCTCTGCCTCTCCCCACCAGCTCACTATAGGAATAACCCCTGCACAGGGATTGTTCTAGCTAAAATCTCAGGTCCATAACTCTGGCTGAACAAGGGAAGCAACAAAGTCCTTGTACAAGGCAACCAAGTCCTTGTACAAGGTGACAAAGGTGAAGAGAGTCCTTGAAAAGCATAAACATCACTCAGCAACAACTAAAACAATATGCATTATTGACATTCCTTTCAGGTCAATAACTAGAAAGAAAATTAACTCTTTGCCAGCTGAAACCAGGACAAGCAGAGACAAAAGAACAACATCATTATGGAGAAGAAATAACGATATTTTGTACTTCAAAATTGTACGATACAAAGCTGAGATTTTACTGATGGACTTTAGTTAAGGAATTAGGCATCATTATACAATAGCAACTTGAATATCCTAGCACAGGACTTGTCACAGGAAAAATCATTCAAAGCTTGGCTGCATTTTAGCTATACCAATTAAAGTTGTACAACACAGTATGACATCAGATAGCAAAACTTATTCCAAGCAAGTATTTATATAGTGCTATTAAATGACAAGGATTTGGTTTAATTGGTGAGTAAATGGAGCTGGAGGTTGCTAAAGTAGTCTCTAGCAACCAAGAAGATCACTGAGGCAGAACAAATTGTTTTACTCTGTTTTGCGTGTCTGCATTTTAAGCCTTCCAGACGCTACAGTAAATGTAATAATAACATTGTATAATGAAGATGGGTAGAAATAATGAGTTTGGGGTGAGAGGGTGAAGCACTGACTTGTATAGCAGTATTTCATCAGGGAAGTAGAGAGAAGCTGACAGAATTTCTGCCTGGAAAGGGATAAGGAAAAGTGGATCACTGCGATAAACTAATGGAAATCCAGAAACAAAGGTGGCAGTTTAGATATGTAGGACAGCTTTACCCAGACTCCGTGAATTGCTGCAGTACCAAGAAAACTTGACAAGAGTCAAAGCTCTAGGAAATAGTGAAAAAAGGTTTGGAAAGCACAGACAGACAAATCCAGACTTTTCATAAGCTTTCATGCAGCACTCACTTGAATGGACAAGGCACTGTAGCACCATCCTTTCCAAAAGAGTCGACCCAGAGGCAAGATCAAGAGACTGCTCTGGCAATATGAACACGTCCTCACAAGTACTGATCTCTTCCCTCAGCATCTCTGTTAGCAAAGCTTTACTCCTCCACATCTCCAAAAGAAGCTGCAAATACCATCTGGGCAGATCTATCGGTCAGGATAATTTACACCAGCTGGAAATCTGACCCACCTATTCAATGCAAGGGAATAGTCACGACTTCTTTCTTGCTGCATTGACTAAGATCTCCCCAACCCTACTCTGAGAACTCTCTAGGCGTTGGGATATTGACCACAGAAAACTGAGTGGAAATCCCCAGTGAGGAATAAAACATATGTCTAATAAATGGTTCTTCAGGAAAAAAAAAAATGAAAAAAAAAAAAGAAAAAAAAAAGAAGAAAGAAAGAGGAGGAGGAAGAAAGGAAAAGGTTTGTAGTTGTGAGATCACAAGAGTCCAACCATATAAGTGATGACTAAGTGTAATCTTGTGTTTCAACAAGATGAAGAAAAACATGTTTTTGAAACTGTTGAGTCTGGTGTTCCCAGCCAACAGATACTCTTTTATTGGCCTGCGAGTGACCCTTTCAACTTGGGCTTTCCTCCAGCCTGTGGGTCCACGGCAATGATTAGAAAGTAGAAAATCCCTGCTACTGGCCAGCTGTGCTCCAAATTACCTTACTCAACTGTGCCTATAAATGCAATTGCTTGTTTCCATGGAATTGCATCAGAATGACCTGTTCACCCCTCGCATAATTCATATATCTGCGATCTCTGTCTCTGTAGATAAAAATCTCTTTCTTCTGCAGATGTATGAAAGCACTGTGAGGACACAGTCAATTCTTCATTAACCAGGGAAATGGAGGGAGCAGATCACCCAGATACAGCAAAACCATGAAGAGTGCAAAGCATAGGTAAATTATGTCCTAAAGTGTACAATAAGAATATGGAAATAGGGAAGAGTTTAGTGGTGCTGCTGAGCATAGGCACCATGTATCAACATAAACTGGCAGGTCTACACCAGGCAGCACAGCACATGTGGGTATGGCATGTTGAGCCCTGCTTAACATCTCCAGTAGTTGAGTTACCATGGGACAGTTTGATGAGGGATAACTACAATTCACGCTGGCGGTGTACAAACCATACAGAGAAACACTGTAAAAACACAAGCCCCAGTTCAGGTGAGAGCAGCAATGTCTCCGGCTAACCCGGAGGAAGTGCTTTCCAAGCTGAGTAACTGAGCGCTCTCTCCTGCCTCGGTTCAGCCTCTCTTTTCCAAATTCAGGTAGCATTCCCTCCTTCTCCTGCTCCTTTTCTCCTTCCTGGCTCTTCCCCCACAGGCTGAAGGAAGTGGTACTCATAATTTCTATGTTAAATGAGTGCTGTTCCATCCCAAAGAAGCCCCCAGCAGAGCAGGCTTTCCTGTGGTCCAAGCAAAGGGGAAAGTCAAGTACAAGCAGAGGCACAGAAGGAGGAAGTTTTGGTGGCTCAGATGAAAGAAGAGTGTCCTGGTGCAAACTTCAGTTTGGGCCACACCGTGAGCCTCAGGTGGCTACAGGACAATGTTTGGCAAAAGCCTGTGTGATGTAGATAGAAAATTTTGGATCTAAGACCAAGGAAACCCATAGTTCAGTTTCAATAGGATCAGGTCATCCATGAAGAAAGATACGGACAGAGAGGAGGAGAGGTGAGAATTCACCTCTTTTGCTTTTAAAAGAAAAGCCAGAGAAGAGGAAAATCAACTAAATGTCACAGCCAGTGAAATAAGTAAAATGCCTGGGAGGCTATTTTCTTGGTAACAAGCTAATGTAAGTAGACTTTTGTATTAGGATATAAATGTGACTTCCACAAAGATGTAAGTGAACTCCCTTCATTCAAAGGCTGCCGTAGGATGGACATTTTCATGGCACTCCCTCCCTGCCCCACCAGACCCACCACCGTTTCCTGTCAGGCCCTTCACACGGCAGGGCAGCCCCGCTCCTGACAATGACTGAGGCTCAGGACTATTGTAACCAAAAAATAAAATATGTTCCCATTAAAAAATGTGGATGATAGCAATTAATTCCACATTTTTGTGAATAAATATCATGTGTTTAGTGCCAAAGCAATTTGGCTTGTTCGTAGAAGCTAACAGTGACACATAAATCTATTTTCCCTGTTGCTCAACAGACCATCTCTCTCTGCCGACCAGATTTTGCTGTGGAAGAGGTTTTTTCTTTCTGTCTTTCAGTCAGGACCTTAAATGGTACTTGCCACCCATCTTCATGTCAACCTGTGGGTTACAGAACTCATTCAGAGCTACAGAAGTCAAGGTAGTCCTGTGACTGTTCAGAGTTTTCACCAACCACTGACACCAATGACTTTATTTCCAAGGAGTGATGTCATTTGACTGGAGTCAATGACCAGAATCTCTCCCTTCTCCTGCAGCCAAACCCAGCAGAAGAGATGTGTTGCGAGCATCCCTGCCACCACGGCTAAGCTGAACCACCCATCCTGCCGTCCCTGTTGCACAGCTAGGAAAACGCTCTCCCCTGGCATCCGCGGTCCTGGGTTAGTGAGTACCAAGGAAGGACCAACATCTGAGCAGAGAAAGGTCAAGGCATTCAGGAGAAAAGCTAATATACCCCTGCCTTCTCCCAGCTGTATTTACTTTGTTTTATTCCACTGATTTCAGCATATTGAATTGTAGAAGTGTAAAACCAAAGTAAAGCTGTATGGATTCTGGCTGTTTTGAAGCTTTACAGATGTTTGCTGGCTTTACATGGGAGAAGCATCACTATTTTATTGACCAAACTCTTTTTTGTTTTAATATGGAAAATCTCAGTGGCACTTCACTCCATTTGTCTTTTTTTCTTCTTTAGTCATATGATAATGTACACTTATAACTGGTGAATCATCCCCCCGAAAAGTCATAAAGAGAAAAATAGCTCGTATGTATGCCTCAGCGGTCAATGAATCATTGACGACAGGTATAATGGGAATAATTATATACTGCTGAGAAACTTTACCCAAAGCCCAGCTCAGAGAGCTAGTTTCAAAACTTCTGAGTTGTGCAGATCCAAGGTTGCGAGTGCCAGGTTAGGAAACAGCCAGGAGAATTTCAGATTTGTGTTATTGCAAGGAAATATCCTCTCCAAGTGTCTGTTATGTGTTGACAAATTGTTTATACTTAACCAAGCAATAATAATGAACAGTCTAAATAGACATTGATTTCTATGTTTTTAATTCACTTTTAGTGGGAAAATATCCTGGCAACAGAAATATGGATGTTAAGCTTTGGATGCCAGCCACTGCTTTATAACTGTGCTATTTTAAGCAGTAATATGTATTATTTGGTATAACAACATATACTTTCAGGGTCTAATCCTGGAAGTTCCTACTCCAATGAGCTCCAGTCTTCCAATCAAAGTTTCTGGCATTACACATCTGAATGTGAATTTGTATCAGACAGCGTCCAGACAAAAAAAAGGGTTCAGTCTCAATACAGTTTGCCTGCTGCCTCCTAGAAAGTCAGTCAAAATACAAAAGGGATGTAATTGCTCCAGAACGCAAGTGTAAAACCCTTCCTACACCAGCTCAAAAAAATGTAGCAACTACAAGAAGACATGTTTATTCCATCAAGCCCAGCTATAGAAGACTTTAATATCCCAGTGCAGTGACATTACCTATTTGGAGAAGCGTACATCACACAAAGCAGGCAGGACTGCCTTGCAGTCTGCACGGGCTGCTGACTCCACTTTTCAGCTGGATTTTTATCCTGGGCTGAGCTCAGCCCCAGTGCCAGCTCTGGCAGCCCCCAAACTTTTGCACATCTTTAATCAAAGTGGAGCCAGGTCCCACAATCACCCTTGCAAGCAAAAACAGCAGCTATTTTGTTCTCAGATCTGCTGAAGCCTGTTAGAGAGAAAAGATGCACAAATGTCCCTCTCACAGTAACATACCTGCGTCCACTCCTGTCAGTGTACGACATGAATTCTCTTAAAGTGCAGAATTCCTCACACAAGGAAAACTAACAAAATGGATTTGGGATGAATCGGATCCGCCGTGTGCAGCGTGAGCCCTGCCATCTGCCAATGGCAAACAGAAGTCCCTAAGCACCAAACATGCTCTTCCTCCCAAATATCCCAATGGTGCAAGGACATGGTGATCAGCACCATCCTGCTCCTGTCCCAGCAGTACAGAGCTGTACATCAGCATTCGAGTCAGTGAAGCGATAATCGCCCGTACCTGGGAGGAGAAGGTGGTTACAGGAACTCCTTCAGTGGAGAGAAACAGGCACCTTCTGAGAGCAATTCATCTGATCCATCTTATACGTCTGTCTTAGGACAAGCTGAATCACCCTCTGGAGGTTCCCATTTCTCCTTGTCAACTGCAAGGGGAGCACGGCTCCAGTCGTGTCCAGCTCAAATGTACATGTCTGATTTCTGGATGCCTTGAGTTAGAGCAGAAACATCTCACGCTTAGCTGGGAAAGTAGTTGAAAAGAGATGAGTGGCTGCTGTTGCATTTCTGGGAAATGTGAGATATTATATGACCTGTTAATTTATTCCAGAGTTTCCCTTTATGCTTTAACAATACTGTTCAGTATTCAATTCAAGTCATAACACTTAATGGCTTGTGGTCAGCTAAGCTTATCCTGCATTTCTGTGCCAGCTTAAAAAATAAACAAAGCTGTGTCTACTGAATGGCACAATTAGAGGGATTCATCCTGCTCCTACCCCAAAACCCATACCAGAACATAAAAATACTATTTCTGTATAATTCAGAGAAGATGGGAAAGTCCTTTACATCCTGCTGTAGGAGATTGTGAGAGTTGAACAGTTTGTTCAGATGAGAACATCGCTCTTTAGGGGACCTGCACACTTGGAATGGCTTCAAATTAACACAACTTTCACTTCAAAAATGTCTAGTGGCCTCAGATAAGATCAGAAATGCAGTGCGTTAGGGACTGCGCAGTTACTTAGGACTTGTTTCCACCACTGAGTTAACTCAGCTAATAACGAAACTCTTGTCCTCACTCAAAGTACCATTCATGCAGAAAGGCTTTGACTTTGGAAGATGCTTTTAATAGCGGCTAGTTGCTACGTAGGAGCAACGTGGCATCATCACGTATGAGCCACCCGCTCTGTCAATTCCCTGTACAGCTCACTGGAGAAGAGTTAACTCCACTGTAGAGTTAACTCTGTGCTGCAAATAATCACCCCAGTAAGAGATAATGCCTGTCCTGAAGAATTTACAACCAAAACCCACACACAAGGTGTGGCAGGAGGCACAGAGACAAAAAGTGGTACAGCAACTCTTAGAAAAGCACATCAGTTACACAGCTGGGAACAGTATTTAATACCCGGCTGGTGAAAAACTAAAACTAACAACCCCCAAAACCCCAACAACTTGCCGAAGATGCTCCATATGTCAGGCAATGGGAACAAAACTCAAGCCTCTTCAGTCTAGAGGTATTTTTCTCTCTCAATGTTGCCAGATCTTAAGCAAAATTGAGATTCCAAAATTGTTTGAAAGTAAGATCCAAGGTTGACAAGGTTGACTCTGAGGTTTAGGCCTAACTCCCTCAGTTTCTCTGCAGGCCTCTTCTGCTATCCCCAGTTTCAGGCATCAGTGGAACAGACACCCCCGCACTGAGCCGCGTCTCTAACTGGGTAGTCATCCTGTACGGAGACACTGCCTGAGCATTAGCTTGAGTGTCACTGAGTTACACGGCCAAACCTCAAGCTCTGTAGAAGTCTGAAGCTGTAAGCGAGGACCAGCCACTGCAGGTGCTGACAATGGGTTCAGCTCTTCCAGACGTGCAATGCTAAAATCCTGACATACAAAATATGTGCCATGCCAAGCTGCTCTGGGTAAGCTCACCAGTAAACCTTCCTCTTTGGCATGTGCGCCACCTGAAGAACACCCCTCCCTTACAGGGTCTGTGCACACTCAGCTGCTCCCATCACAATTCATAAAGGTAGATTGTAATTACTTGGCCCCAAAACAGTTCTCTAGAGACACACAGTCTCTGAATCTGCTGCACGGACCTTCTCCATGTGCTCAACTTTCTGGTTTAAAAGCCATCAGCCAACTTAAATGTCTCCATTTCTTCAAAATCCCATTTTAATTTAATTTCAGCAAATTGGATTGTAACTATTTAAAGCTGTTTTGCGGGTTGTGTGCTTTGAAGATGAAATCATTCCAAGAGACTTTAGAAAATTTCCATTTATCCTCTATTGTTTCTCTGCCCCTATGCACCTTTCCCACCAGCCGCTGGAGCGCCGTCTGCCATCCCACCTCCTCCCGCTCCCGCATTCCACATTCAATGGGCTCCTCTGCAGTCAAAAGCTTTCTCCTACCTCCTGGTGCCTTTATGAAAGACAAATAAATTCTGTTTGTTACATTCAAAAGGGAATTGCTCGGCCCTGTCTTTAAAAATGTACGGCATATTTACAGAGCCTATCTGTCTTTTTTACCCTTTGCTTGGAAATCGGTACAATTATGATCTTAGGATGAAAGTGCATTTTTGAGTAGATCATGCAACGAGACAGGCCATTTTATCCTAAGTGTCTATATGGAACTTTGAGTGGTTTCTTAAGTCCATCATAATAAAAGCACAAAACCAAACTATGAGGCCATGTCCAAAAATTCAAGCTCTTTCCCAATCTAAAACAAACTCTGTTTCTGCTAAACAGAATGCAGTTGGCCAATTTCAGGACAAGAGGGTGAGGAAAAGAGGGAATATCTAAAATATGTTTTCTACATACTCTTCCCTATTCTAAGCTATATAGTTCAGGTTTCACTCAAATGGAGACACTTGCCATCGCATGCTATCCTATCCCTGCTGTACCACGAAAAGCATTATTTAACTACTGAGTCCTTTGTTTCCTCCTTTAAATGTCTTCAGCATCTCTAGTTCCTGCAGTTACGTCCTTGTAATCTATAGATTCATATCTAATAATATCAAAGTTCTTCTGTAGCATCTTCTGAAGCAGGATTTCCAAGCTGTGCAGTGAACATACATTAATTTGCAGATCAAAGCTGCCGTTGTCATGACATTAAAATCTTTCTTCTCTTCTGGAGGACAATGTGGTGCTCAGAGCAGTTGGTGAAGGTGCCCCACAAGCACAGGAGATGAGTGGGGGCATCTCGCAGCAGTGTCTCATATGATAACAAAAACCCAGGGGCTGCTGGCACAGCACCCGGATGACGCTGCTGCCAAGGCAGTGGCACCACCAGCAGCAAACACCGTTACCAGCCTTTCCTTACACCTTGCGCAAAGGTGCAAATATGATGAGTCTTGTCAGAAGACCCTCGGTGCGAGAGACCCTCTGCACAGGGTGGGCAAAATCCCAACCAGCCTTTGCTTATATTTCCTGAGAGCTGCTAAAATCATGTGCTAATCCTGTCGAAGCTTTCTGCCCCCACTGCCAGCGGTGCCCACATAAATCTGCACCGTGCGAGCACCAATATGAGGACACATGCAGGAGGAGGAGCAGTCTTTTTTAGCACGGCTCTGCTTTCAGGTTACCCTGCTGGGTCACCGTACACACCCAGTCACAACATACCGAAAGACAGTATCACGCCAGAACAGATTTGCAACAAATTCTCCTCCAGCCACCCAAGAAGTGCCTTATCCCCGTCCCAGCCCAACGTACAGGACTGCGGTGCTCCCCCCAGCCAGCCCCCGGGCGCAGCCGCACAGGCACGACACGAGCTCGAGGGGAGGATGGCGCTCCAGGAATTGGGAAGGAGGGAGAGACAAAAAATGTATCCTCTTGTTTATCCAGGTTTCACGTGCATGCTCTGTATGGCCGTGAGGAATTCCCTGTTTCCTTCATAAAAATGAACCGAGCACCAACTGCCTGTCAAGGAGGGCGGCTGCAGTGTGCAGCAGGAAGAGGAAAGGAGGGGAGCACAAGCATCCTACCCTGCGCTCCCGCTGGGAACACAGAGGGTGGAAGCTTTAACAAATCTGTTTTGCAACACCTATTGCTCTAAAATGGAAGAAAGGGAAGGGGCGAGAGAGGTAGGGAGGCAGCAGAGTGAAAAAGTTTCATTACTGGGAGTCAAAGGATTTATTTTGAAATCCCGGCCCCATCCACGAGGTCACTGGAACTCCTCAGCTTGCCATTGACTGCTGTGTGGCTACAGGGCGGGCAAACCTCTGTGCCGCAGTTTCCAAACCTGCAAAGGTAGGAATATGAGCATTTCTCCTGCTTCAGCAGGGCTTGTTGAGGCTTGGAGGTTTGCAGTGTGCTGCAAGATCAAAGGATCAGAATAATATTACCTATTCTGTACACGGCCATGGACTATTTGCAACATCTGGAGGCGTGGCAGGTTGCTTAGCTTGCAAAGGAAAGCAGGAAAACAGAGATTTCACAAGCCCTTATAGTGCAATTACTTGGGTTTGAACTGGTCCTCTGCGAGATGGGCATGCAAGGCTGTTATCTCCCCAAAAGCACTTACCTCAGAGGTAACAAAGTTTCAAGATTTGCCCTAACAGTACCCTAGAAGGGAAGACACTGAGCTGGTTCTCATCTTTGTGAAAACACAGTTTTTTCTTCAGCTTTTGAGTTGCCTCTCAACCATTTGCCCCTTGCAGACTTCCCTCTCTCTTTCTGAGGCCTTTCAGTTCGTTGCAAAACACACCATTAAATCCTGGCATTCACAACACTGCCACAGGTTGTGGTACCCCGAGAGGCCTCGTATTTCTGAAGAAGTAACGACTCTTTTGCTTGTCACAGTACGTCAAGGTCTTTCTTACAGCAGGCACGAACGCAGAAGAAAATAAATATATTCCAGGAAAGCACAGGGATGAGTTCACGATTACAAACGGGACTCAGTGTTTTTGTAAACACATACAGACAAAAATATATGATACAGATCTCTTGTTCTGGCTACAATGAAAGGTCACTTAAGTTTGACAACTTGACTGGGGACCTCTGGTAGCAGATGGACTCTGTTCTTCTCCCTCTTCTGCCTTCAGAGCCTCGTGCTGCCACCAGTACACCCGCAGTGGGCGGGCTCCGTCCTCCCTGGGGCTGCTTGAGTCCGCAGCCCCCCGAGCTCCTGCCTCCCAGCCAGACGGTGGGGTTGCTGTTCACAATACTTTCAGGATTTTCACATTTCCTAACTCGTGTACCACAAGTGCTCACAGTACATACCTATCTCGCTAAAACCAATCCCCTGCTTCCTCGTCATTCTTCCCACCCACCACACAAGACACATGACGAACACAACAGGCAGCACTGACATTCCCACAGACACACACACACGTCCACAGATCTTGTGTCCGGTTTAGGGGCTCCAGCCGCCACACCTCTGTTTTTCTAATTTAAATATCTTAAAATGTTTGGCAGTAAAGTGTTTGCCAAAGATTAAACGTTGATCCAGCGCTTAATAAAATCAATGAGAGTCTTTCCCTCACCTTCAGCAAGCTTCACAGGCTTGGGCCCCCGAACGCCTGGCACAGCTCTGACCACACGGACCCCAGCCGGGGCACTCAGCGCCTGGCAGGCTCAAGACCTGGTCTTGCCAATGCAAGCAACTGGGACAAAATGGAAGCAAAAATCAGGACAGGTATTTTTTATAATTTACCTAGGCTCCTAATTTAGGGCTGAGACACACAGAGAAAAATTTGTAAAAGGTGCAGAAAATGCAATGAAATAGAACTGCAAAAAACAGCTGCCAGGAAAGGTTGGGTTTGGTTCTTTAGAAAAGGGCACGTTATCAGAAAATATGATCGAACTGTGGAAACCTATGGAGGGAATGTGAGATGGCGGAAATGACTAAAACTTTTACATGAGTATTGTAAGAATGCAAAGCCTTAAATGGAGGGGGGGGAGGGCAAGCAAGAAATGCCTTGCTTGCAAAACCTTGGAAAAGTGGTCAAATGAAAATCCACATTAATGCTGGTCCTACCCAAGATCCTCATTACAGAAACAATGCTCGAGAGCAGACACCACCAATCCTGGACTTTACTCAACAGCAAGGACAGCCAAGATTTTATAAAAAAGTTTCTCAGCTGATGCAGACAGCAAATAAGCTGTTTGGGAATGATGCCAAATGCAAGAGGAAGGACGATGAAACCAGATCTGAAAGAACCAGGAAAGAAGTTTACATGGATACCGCCTGCAAGTTTGACAACAGGACTGAAAAGCAACACCCTCCACCCCATGCAGACACAAAAAGCCACAGGTCGCTTTACATCCCACGACCTGAACCAGTCATCTCCTGGCTGGAATGATACTGGAAGACCGTACCATCGAGGGGCCCAAAACGGAACAAGCTACATGATGTAGCTTAATCTGCTACCTCTGTCAAGCAGAAACAGGCATTAGTGACTACAAACTGAATCAAAAATTATTGAGACAGGAAATAATGCAGAAACTCTTCACACTAATTAACAATTATATATGCATGCTGTGGGACATGGTAGCTGGTCCCTCACCTGAAGTCTTTCAAGCTGAAGTACTCCAAGGGTCCTATGCATATCTGGAATATTAGAAATTCATTTCCTTCTAACTCTATGAGGTCCTTTTTGATAAAAGAACTTTAAATTGAGACTGGATGTTGTTCTCAGAGATATGTTCGGGTTCAGCCACATGTTAATGGCTGTAATGCAGAAAACACTAGATGAAGTGCCACAGGCTGTAATATGCAGGTGTTCAGGCAAAAGAATCACAGGGGCCCCTGTGGGCCTTGAAATCAGTGAACTGTGCAGAGAGCAATTAAACACTCTCACAACTGGAGATGACTTTGGTTTCCTTTGCTGAAAGCCTCAGTGTGCAGCTGGTCACCTCTTACTCTGAAGTTTTGCTCGGCAACTCTGAGCATGAAGACAGAACAGAATCTGATGTGTGTGTGCGTATATATACACACACATACATATATATATATATGTGTGACACCGTGGAGCAAAACAAGACAAAAGAGATGTGAGAGATGAAGAAGGAGAAGACCTGATGGAGCATTTGCAGCTGCTCAGACTGTGTGTCCCACAGCGCAGTGACCTACCAATGCCATGCTCTGGGGTGATGCTCAAGTCAGAGCTTTGGCTTCACAGCCAAGTAACAGCTAAAGAGAAACTGCCCTTCAGGTGAATTGAGATCCGGGACTTGGGGAGCTCTCTGCATCCCTTCTACCAGGCTGTTACTGGTAAGTAATTCTACCAACTGAATTAGTCGAGCCAGCAGCTCAAACCAGAATGTGTCCTTATTCCCAGTGACCAAAGAAATGAAACTTTGCTTGGTAGCCTGTACAGAAGTATTGTTCTAATTTGGGAAGCATCCTTATTCACAAAAGCAATCAGAAACATGCTTAAAATTACACTGTGTTTACATGCCACCCTGAATAACAAAGGTCTTAAGCATATACTTAACAGCTTTCTTATGCTAGGTATTTGGAAGTATACTGGGGAGTCAAGAAGAAAAGAAATACACTTGTCCTCCTGCCAGGTGTTTTACAGAAGACCAAAAAAAACCTCAGACATCATTAAATAGTAATATCATGCTGTGAACACAAACTAAAAAAATGCACTGATAGAAGACTGTGGAGCATGGGGATTTACAAAACTATATGCTGAAGTGAGGGACAAAAAGGATACTGGATAGTCTAATAAGCACAAAGGAATGTAACACTGCGTCTGTACGGCATTTCCCACCCTAATATTCAGTGAGTATCCTCATCTCCCAGAGAGAGAAACTGAGGCAAAGAACGGTTATATGACTTGCAAAATGCCATATCAGATCTGGGAAGGCGCCCCGCGAGGCTGACTCATTGATCTCTGCACCAACACACCAGCAAGAGGAATTGTTTCCGAGCCAACACCCCAGGTCATTGGAGCCGATAAGGAGCCAGGACAGGGACGTTACTGTTTGCTGTGATCGCAATCATGTGTCAAAGTTTTGCCGATACCTGTTTTAGGACAGAGGGTGACTATTTCTGATAAAAAGTTTAGGGTATCGTACAGCAAGCCCACACATCTCACAGATCCCAGAGTCTCATCTGGAATGAATCAGTATCAATTCAGACTTTATTTAAACATATTGTTTAAATACAGTTTATCCCTCTTGATGCTGGGTTGAGAAGTTCAGTCTTTCAAGTATACTCTTTCTTACACTGAAATTTTCTTCTATTTAGGAACAACTCGAAAACACATGAATGCAGAATTAAGTGCTCAGATACCTTAATCCTATTATCTGTGATGCTTTTCGCAGGACATTAGACTGCCGTGTCTGTGGGACTGTGCACACCATGCCACAGCCCTGCAGCGCTGTCTGGGAATAGCTACAACAGGGACCATATGAGCTTACAGCAGACTGTGCCACATGCATAATATGCACAGTATATTATGGAAAGTATCTGGAAAGAAAGCTCCCAAACGTCCTGAGCCAAGAGAATTTAAAGCAAAATGTATAGCTCAGCTTTATCTTTTCATTTTTATAACATTATGTTTCTCTGTGACAAACAGCATCTTCCTAGAAATTCACAGTTCAACTTCATGTAAGCTTGTCCTCTGAACGATATTATTTGCTGTTTCTCCTCAAAACCATCTCGCATTGTTCCCTACATTAATTCCTTCTTGGTGAAATACCTAGTATGGTAAAATGAACGATGAATGGCAAACTTTCTAAATTTGAGCATAAACTTGTCCAGGAGTAAACCTTTTAAGGACACTTTAAGGAGACAGAAGCTTAAATCCCATTTTCAACAGTAATCTAGGGCCAGATTGTAAGGCTGCGTTGGCATCTAAAGATTTAGAGCAGTTCCTATTTTTATCCTAAATGGCTATATACCCTTCAAAAATCCAGCCGCTACAAACCAAAGACTGTGTTTACATGGACTGAGAGGAGGGCACAGCGATCTCTGAAACAGCAGCACAGTCCAATCCACCCACATGCTGAAGGAGAAAACTATACAGGACTAGAGGCTCAGGCCCTGCAAGCAACACAGCTGGGATAGTGGGGCTTTAACAGCCCAGGACAACCGCTCAGTGCCACAACTCCGCTTTTCAGAGCCGGGCTGGCTGGTGCTGCGCTTCACTGGCCCCAGGTCCTTCTGAAATGGGCTGTCAAAATCTCACCCGCCAACCTCTTTCTCTTTCTCTCCTTGGTACAACTAGGTTCATACGTTTAATAAAAGATCTCTAATAAACAGCTAAAGAGGCTTTTTACAAGTTTATCAGCTGTTGTGAACGTTTACAGGTGTGATTGTGTGTTGCAGAATCTCATCGTCAGTATGAGATTCCTCTCCAGCCCAACTCCTCCAGCTATAAGCAGTCAGTTGCTCTCCAACCACTTATTGATCAGTAAAATTTACTAAAGTAAACTGGTTTTGACTGTTTACAAACTAAACTTACTTTTAAAAGGAATGACTGAGAGGACCGTGAACACTACCAGCTTCAGTGGTGTGAAAGGTCCCAGAGGGGAAATATTGTGTGTGGGGCTCTGCCACACCAGGGTCAGAGATGTTTCTGTCCTTTGCAGAAGCCAGTATCAGACGACGCAGGTGTTGCCGTGCACATCAGCACTCACTTCTCCTGCAGCTCCCTTGACTGACAGTGTAAAAGTGCTGGTTGTACTGATGGCACAAGATGCTCAGCCTGAGACAGAAACCCCTTTCATGAAATGCACTTATGCCTTATCCAGAGAAGACATCACGAATTAAGGACCTGCTCCCTCAGCTCTGGGGTCAGGAGTTCATGCACTTAGTTTGTCCCCACTCAGCGAAGCAAACGCACAAATGCTGAAAGACAATAAGACTAATAAGCCCATGCCTCAAATTAACCATGTGCTTAAGTGTTTTCCTGATTGAATCTGGACTGCAGCCTGAGGACCAACAGGGCGCCTTCTGCCACCTCCCAGCACGCAGAAGAGTACCTGGCTCTGAAGAGCAAGTGCCTCTACTGGTTTCCACAGCAGTTTTTCTCTTGGGTAAGCATTGGCAAAATCCAGCTCAAGAGTACCACCTAGCCTTCCTACAACATTTTACAAACACTAACCAGTGAGCTCAACATCACCAAATTAGGTAGTTATCAACTCTTGCACCTGTCCTACAAAAGACAGATTCAAAAGACTAACTGACGACTAGGGCAGGTCTAGCTCTGCCACAGCATTAAGGACTGCAAGAAAAACAGACTTCGTCCCGTGTCCCACAAAGCCTGTGCTTACCAGGCAAACTCCCCTCTCCTCCCTCCTCTCGGCAGGAGCTTCGCTACATGCCCTCCCTCTGAACAGCCGAGCTGGAGCTGAGCCAAGGTGACCGACTGACTCAGCAAGGGATGCTCAAGCCTTGGCTTGGTGTGAGATTCACCGCTGTCAGCCCCGTGGCAGTGCTATGCCTCACAAAGGTGACTGGCTTGCTAAGGCCCTTTTTCCTTATAACGATGGACTGGAGAAGGTTTGCATGTTTCAGGAATAATCACAGTGTAATACAACAGCCTACACTTAGTATTTTATAACACCCAAGCACCTTTGATTCATACACGCTCAAAGTGACACCCAGCCTCCGCAAAGGCTCACTATGCCCACCAGTGACTGCAGTCACTTCTGAGCTGAAGCAGAACACCACATAACATCAAACAGCAGCGTCTTCTAATAGTTCAGCCTAGGAAACAGAGGATATGAGCCCACTCCAGGAAACAACGGCACGTTTTGCACTGGTGGGTAACTCCAGCCTAAAGCACAGTCTTCCCACATAGCCTGGTAAGTGGGAGGTAGGATATAAAAGCACCTATGTGGTGTGGTGCGATTGCTGCATCGAGCTGGCCAGAGGTGAGTCAAACTGAGCCTGGAAGCAGCTACGCTGCCCTCGTACCAACGTGGTCACAAAGCAAGGGCAGTCAGACCACTCCTGGGCATGAGTTAGAGGCCTGAGCAATGCTGGCTTGTGCCTCTGGACTTACTGGCTGTAACTTCTGATCACTCAGGAAACACTACTCCAATGCACAGTGTAAACATACCCAGAGTTATCCAACCTGGAATCACGCCAGACCTCTGGCATGAAATCCCTTTTACTTGGGGAAAAAAAAATAATAAAAAAAAAATCAAGATGATCTGAGTGAACAAGAAGGGACACGTTGCAAAGGCAGTGCAGGAGGTTTGGGTTTTGTTCTTAGCTCTACCCAGCCCTGGTGATGATAATCCTTTGTTTGCCTTTTTTCTCTATTTAGATTGTAAGTTCTTAAAGATAGAGACAGTCTCTTGGTATTTTGTTTATACAGAGTTTATAGATCAGTCCCAGGGATTACTGCAA
Organism: Rissa tridactyla; assembly: GCF_028500815.1. Lineage (NCBI taxonomy): Eukaryota > Metazoa > Chordata > Aves > Charadriiformes > Laridae > Rissa > Rissa tridactyla. The sequence goes on from NC_071480.1 coordinate 11,020,896, forward strand.
TGATTAGAATAATCTTTAATGACCACAAATCACTGCGGCCCCTGTTTTATGAATCCTCTAAGGACATGCATGTCAAATAGGTGTTCAAAAAGAGGCTCTGAACTAATTACAAGGCATAAGAAGCACACTGCTATATTCCTCCATGCCAGTTTCTGTCCAGTATATCCAGCTAGGAATCAAATCCCTGTATGCTTGGCTGTAACCTACTTTCTAGAGTTACGGAGGCTGGCAAGTGAGCCTTAGTGTGACTGGGAACTCTGTGCCTTTCCTCCAGCAAGCTCACACTTGACAGCGAATGAAGAAAAGTTGCTTCTTTTTTTACCCTATTAAAAACAAAACAACAACAAAAAAATCAAACCAAATAACCAAAACTAAACTAAAAAAACCCCACAACTAGAGACAGAGAGAAATTTAACAACACTTCAGAGGAACTGGGACAGACAGAACACTCTTGTAACTGGGAGCTTTAAAATAAAAGCAGGAAGTCCAAGGCAGGGCTGCTGACTTTAAATGTATAGCTGGGGCACAGACGGGAGGGAAAGAAAGGTGCCAGGAGTAGGAGGGACTCGCTGATTGGCACCTGTTAAACCCAGAGTTGCATCTTGAATTTGCTTTTCACTTCTGAGCAGCAGCACCAAGAGGAAGCGCCCAGGGACAGGGAGGAGAGGAAAAGTGCAGCGAACCGTCCCTCAGCCCAGGCAAACCCAGAGCCCAGAATGCGCCTTACTGCCAGATTTGTTTCCCCGGGACTGCTTGCCTTTCTCCAATGGCTGACCACAGCTCCTCCAACTTCACTCATCTGCTACAGATTACTTTAGCACAGTCCTAGAGCTAAAATGTATTAATAACTGAATTCTGTACTTACAATATTTTTTTTCTACCCAACAAAACCCTGGCTCAGGGAAGTCCCATCCTGTTTGTCCTCCAGAAGAAGTGGCATCATGAGCACTGCAAGCCCTGTTTTTAAAGGAAGTTTGGTTCCTTGCTGCCACTAGTTGACCTCTCTTCAGTAACTATCCCCTGGTTAGGGGTGTCAAGTCCTCCAGCATGTCTAGCCCACTGCTGCTCATCCAAAGCCCAACAGAGTCACCAAAAAGGCTTTCATTCCCTTTTTGCAGGCTTTGGCTGAGGCCATAGACAAGCAGCTCTTTGCCCTAATGACTCGTGACACCTATTTCAGCTGTTCCATGTGCATCCGTGGCGTTTCCCTTCCTCTCCCACAGCACAGTCCTGCTCCTGCAACAGCTCCTGGGGAAGCAGAATCAAATCTGAACAGTGCTGTTCTGAGATTAGCGCAGACGAAATACAGGTTTGCCCATGTGCGGACTGCAGATCCAGGGTTTGTTTAGAAAAATGACTCTGTTTTACTTCAACCGTCCATCCCTATATGCTCTCCTTGCAGTTGAGATAATTAACCTTTTTGAGGAAACATTGATTGGTCCCTAATATTTGCTCAGTCCTGTAGAATGAGGCTCATTTTGATTCTGAAGTCAGTCCTGTTCAAGTAGAGTGTTTGTTTGCATTTAAGATCTTACTGGATGTTAAGATGAATCAAGGTGCTTGGGGCTGTCAAGTTGAAAGCTTAATATCTTTAAATTGCTGCCCAGGTTAGTTTGAAATATTTATGTAATGTACCTTTCTTTTCTGGCAAATTACCATTAATGGGAAAGGAGCTTGGAATTACCTAATAGAAGCACCAAAGTCCCTTTAATGGAAACAATTATTCATTCTAACCTTTTTTAAAATATATATTATTTTTCCTGTAGTATCTTAAAAATACCTGCAATTCCAGCAAATTCTTTTATGTTAAGCTAAACTCCGATTCCATCTTACTCATTTTTCTCAAAGCTGCTGCCTTGAGGAACCAGCCAAAGCAATAGATGAGCACTGATTTCACTCTTCTGACTACACATTTGATGTGAAAAAGCCTTTTGCTAATGTAGGCTGTTTTTAAAAAGACTGAAACCACTTCAGTTGGAAAGCATACTATCATGGTCTCAGTCCAAGACCTATTGAAGCCAAATGGAAAAATTCCAAAAACTGCTCCTCAAAAGGGTTAATAAGTCAACAGCAGACATTTTCATAAGGAGTTACTCAATTCTAAACAATTATCGTAATCAGAATGGTCAACAGGCTTTCTCTTAGCTACCCAAAATACTCAATAACATGTTTATTCAAAGTTCGTGTTTTTTTAAAAAAAGCGTCCATTTGAAGAAAATAGTGAGTTTTCAGTGAAATAATGAAAAACAAAATATCTCCATGCTGAAATGCTTATATAATGCTTTATCCCCTCCTCCAGGGGTAAAGTCTCCTATTGAAACTCATTTAAGAGAACTGCAGGAAACTCGGGAATCTAGAAGAGGAAGGGTGGTTTGGGACTGTGCCAGCAGGCAGGACATTTGTGAGATCTGGGTTAATTTCCCAATATTGCTGCCGAGTTCCCACGTGAGCTGGGGCGAGCTGTGGGCCCTCTGTGCGGTACTCCCCTGTAACACAGATCACCACCTCTCCCCCGCCCCAGCCCCCTTTAGACTTCCACTTCTTTGGAGCAAAGAAAGACTCCCTCAAAACACATCGGCACAGTAGGTTTTTAACGCAAAAAGGCTTCGTTTGGGAGGAGGGAAGTTGGCCACCACCGTAATTCTAACAGCTGCTAAATGCAGTGTAAGTCATTGCCCTGCTGTGAGTGGTGCAATAAGCCAGAAAACGGTGGCGCTCGGACCAGCAACGGTTCTGCTGTGTATACGCCCAAAGCAACTCAACTAATTTTTTTTCTGATGTACCCCAGGCAATTTTAGCAGGGCCTGCTAATTCATACTGTGCTCACAGAGTAATTCTACCAGCAGCCAGAGGCAGTGCGGCAGCCCCAGTTCTGCTGGGCCAACCAGCCCCACACCAGACTGGCACCACTGGCACCATGGCAGATGCTCCATGAGACACTGGAACTGGGGTAAGAAAATGTCATCTCCTGTGGGAGTTCAGAAGGTACCACACATGGATGATGCTGCTTGAACATCCCCGCGTGCAACATTGACTTGCATTCAGTTGATATGTCTGAGTCTCTGATCTGCGAGGTTCTTCATTTGCCCTGATTTAAGGCCTCCTGTGCTATGGAAAGCTTATAAAATTGGTAGGTCCCCGTATCAAGGTTGATGAAGCTACAGGCAAGTGTGGAAGCTGAGGGGACAAGTATCTATTTGCTGCCATGTATTGCACTTTTTACTGTTCTCTTAGTGTTCTGTCAGAGCAGGGAAAAGCTGCCTGTAAATTACTTGCCGTTGCTGAGCTGGAGAATATTTCAGAGAAGATGGAGACCTGGAAGGATAAACTCTTGTCACTGAAGGACTGCACAAGGGAAACACAGGAAATTCAGCTGTACGCTAACAAGCTCCAGGGATAGGGCAAGCTCTTCCACAGATGAGTATTAAAGTTAGTATTATTGCCCTCTAGGATAAGAAACATGAAGACAGAAGAAAACAGATTAAAGTTGTTGGGAAAAACACTAAGCACCGCACCTATTACAGGCACACTGTAAATAATCAGGCAAACGGCCAGCTCAATACATGCTCTGCTTTCTTCCTTAAGCTGATTGCAATGAATAGTAGGATGCTAAGATGATATTTTCATATGAGAACAAAACAAAATAAAACCAACAAAAAATGGCACCCCTCCCAGGAACTGCTGCCTGTTTATAAAAAACAAATCCATTAAGGGTCTTGGAGAAATGGAATACTCCAGTCCCGTCAATAGTGAGCAGGTAAGTAGGAGTGAGATCTAAAAGCTATGTAGGACTCTGCAATAGAATTGCAGCTCTTTCAGAGTCGAGTGCAAGTACTTACCTTCACAGTTATTGGTTTCAAATCAATCTCATATGCCCTATATTTACCCATCTGTACTTGTGCTCTGGCCTCTCTCAGACTGCAGAAGAGAGAGACTTCTTTTTTTTAAAAAATACATGTCTAGACATTTGTCTTTGCATCAGACAAAGGGATCACACAGGAAATTCAAAGGAAAATTGATGCGGGCTGCTACAAAATAGAGGTATTCAGGATGAGGATGGCAACTCTGTTCCCTAACAAGGTTCCCAACGTGGGGCGGGTGACCCACCTGCAAACTCTAACCACCTCCCACCACCACCCCCCCTGGCTTTGCCCCCAGGATGGAGAAAGTCGAAGGAATTGTTCAGTCCTCATCCGAGCTCCACTGAAACCAGTAAGAGATGCCCCACATAAATCACCGCTACGTCAATAGGTGCAACACCAAAGATCAAAATCACCCACACGGGTCTCAAGTCAGTACTGAGAGAGAGAATCAAATGGAAGTCAGTGTAATTCCCATGAATTGGGAGTGAGTGAGTGAGTGGAAAACAGACACTCAGTTGAGCTCTGCTCCTTCCCTTTTTTAAGCCTAGTGTATGCTAACAAAATAGATCTTTGAATCATCTTATGATTCATCATGGCATAATATGAAGTATTAAGTTACCTATCTAGTTACATGGACAGGTGACACATGGTCGGAGCAAAGTTTCAAGACCAAAGAAAGAATCTGGCTATGTAAATAAAGCAGGCGTGAGCTCGACTCCTTTATTTTCATAGTAACCATGCCTCTGAATGAACTTATTAAAAAGGAGAATTTAGAGGTATTTTAGATCTTTTTGGAGCTACGCTGACAAAACAAGAAGAGCTCTGATATGTATTTAATGTTCTTCTGACTTTTCCTTTTCTGCCTCAGGATGTATTACAAACAGGATGGGCAAAAACTACGACTATTTATGCAAAAACTGTCAAAGTTGTCAGTTTTTCTTTGCTCCTTTTTTATTTTATATGTTATACAAAAATGTTAATTATATTTCTCTATAACGGAAAATATCTGTAGACTGATAATATTTTAAATGAAAAATTAAACTACAGTAAAAAAAAAATATGAAACAAGTTTTGAAGAAATGTACATTTTAGTGAGTTTTTATTTTAGATAAAAGACTATTTCTCAATGAAAGTCTTTCCCGATGAAAAATGTTTATTTTTTGTGTGTTATGCTTTCAAAATTCTAAAAACTGCTTAGGAAGAAAGAGGGGAAGGCGTGAAGGAGAAAGAGGTTCGGACGGGAAATGGACCCCTGTCTTTTAGAAACACTATCAATTTATCTCAAGTTCTGAAGCCAACCTAATTTACAGTGGTGATCTTAAAGACATAAAATTTATCTTTAAACATAACCTTAGCTAACTATGGAGCACTCACAGTTAATAATTAAGTGCTTAGATGCTGCAAGAAAGTCCTATTGTTTTAATAGGAGCACCAAATTAATACTACCATTTTAAGTCAAAAATGATTACTGAATTGCTGTTGTCACCCAAATGACAATATTTTAAGAGACGCTAGGAATAACTCTTCCAGAAGCAATTGCTTCATCTTCTATAAAAAGTAGTGCAAGGCATTTGGTAAGACAGTATTCGTATCAGAGCAGCTGAAACTCCCAAAGCAAACATGAAACGAGGATTCCTCGTGGACCTTTTAATGGTCCCATAACATTTTTTTCTTGCCTTTTTTGGTTTTCAAATAATATACATCATTTTTTACTGCCAATAAAGTTTACTGGTATTTTCATGGCTAACGGTCACTCATGGTGGAAATCAGAGCCAGGGATTAAAGAGGATGCTATTTTTACAGTTCTTCTGGCATAAATTGCCTCTCCTCCAGCCGAGGAAGCGAGCCCCGGCTGGCACCTCTCCTGCAACAGGTACGGCCTGGCTACAGGGGCTAAACCAGAAAGCCAGGGGGGAGGGCTTAGGTTTGGGGATTGTTTTTTATTAACCATGGTGTGCCACACAGGGTGAAATCCATCCTTCCAACAAAAAAAGAAGCAAAAAAATTAGATAGGTATCATGTATGCTTTGTTTAGAGAGCTTAAAGGGGAAATGAGTGGCAGGCCAGCTTCAATTTCATCTGACTTGAGTCAAATCCAATTAATAAAAGAATTGCAAAATCAGAGGAGGGGGCAGAAAATCCTCATTTCCTTGCAATAACTTCAAGAGGGGCAGACAGGGCAGCAGCCCGGCAGTCCTGCCGCCACTCACATGGGTGCTCCACGTCAGGGGTGCCAATTATTTATTCCTTCAAAAAATAAAGTAAAAAAGATTTCTGTTTGGAAATGATCATGCTTAGAAGTCTCTAACTAAGCAGTGACGTGATCACACCTGTGCTCCCCTGTAGCTTTGGCACTTTCCTTTCCTTTTCTTTGTCATGTATTTGCTAAACTTGCTCAGTCTTTTGCAGCTGTGGCTGTTTCCAGTTCCTCAGCCAGCAGCGTCCTGCCCAGGGCACCATCATAGCAGCAGCAGCAATGAAAAAAGACAAAAATCATCCGGTTATCTCAGGAGAAGTATTAAAATCTGGTATTTAATGAATTTGAAATATAAAGATTTGAAATGCAAAACTTATAGTACTAATAGTGCATAAACGAAGGAATCACGGTCAAGCATTAAGGCAAGAAACTGCAAGTCCTATCCGAGTCCCCAGCCTGCCACCTCCCTGCGGTGGGACAGAGTCCCACAGGCGTCTCCTGGAGCTTTGCCAGGCCGAGCCCTCTCTCCTCTGCTGCCTCCGTCTGCTGGTGAGAGCCATCGCTCGCCATCGCCAGGCCTCCTGGGGAGTCTTGGTCCACACGGGGAGGCAGAGAGGAGCTGGGGTAGGAAATAGGTGGAATTCCTGAGCCGGTCGGAAAGGCTGGCGGCAGTAGTCCCACAGACTGCGTGGAAACAGGCGTGTTGCTTTGTTTACCTCAAGCTTTATTTTTTAAAGCACCGTGACAGCTCTGAGACTCTCTCTGTCTCAGACTAATCTATTTTCCCCTCAACACCTTGCAGCAAGCTGTCTGCCAGCTTCCCGTCCAGCCCAGGGGTCAGAACCTCCCTCAGGGACGCAGCCGGCGGCTGAGCGCTGGACGAGCCGTGCGGGAGCAGCGGGATCAGCACAAGCCGACCCTCTGATAGCAGCTCTCCATGTTCAGGAGCTCCCCAGATCTCAGTCTCGGTACTCGGCAGATTCCACAACTCAACGCATACGCCTCTGAGAAGTCCCACCTCCTCTACAAGCAAAGCAGCAAGGCTTCGAGAAACCAAAGCAGCTGAAATGAAATACTGCTTTGTTTGCTGGCACTTCACTTTGGTACAGGTTTGAAACGGGAGGCTCCCGTTTCTGCATGACTCTGGACAAAATAAACTCTAGGCAGAGCAATGAAAATCTCATTACGCAACAAGGACTCATGAGCCTCCTGTTCGGCTGGATCTATCTCATGAGCATTTTACCAATCTTTCTAACACTAGACATTTAAAAAGTCATGAGTCAGACTTCTTAAAATCACAAATTAGAGTTTTTTCAACATCTCATCTCCTTCGAAAACCACAAAGACGAGAAACTTAGAGGGTATTTTTATATGAATGCTGAGTCTTAAGCAACATCTTAACTCTAGGTGCTGGGACTTTCCAAATAACACTAATTAACGCAGCGCTCGTGATAAGATCCTGAGAACTGATCCTACAATTTTTGCAGGATAAACAATAATAAAATTAATCATTACTACAACTAGATGTGGGGCTTCGGATACCTCACAAAAAAATCACTCATAAATGGGAATCCTTAACTTCTCCCAAGTTTTGCTTAATCCCAGTTTGTTTTCTGTTTAGATTGTAAACTGGCTTGGGCTGAATCTTACCCTACTGTTTATATAGCATCTGGCACAGAGGGATAGTGAACCTGTTTGGAACTTCTGAACACTGACATAAAACAAAAAATACCAGTGTGTGTGTAATTTTATTTTGGATTTCAAAATATAGGTGGAAATTCCCTGGTGAGAACTATGGAGGAGTTATTGTGCATATTCCACTTTTTTATTGTATTCCAGAAACGTTATTTTTTCTGGAGGTTTTGGATTCATCAGAACACAGCCGAGACAAGAGTCTTTCACAGTAAACAAACAGATCAAACAAAACAAATTTCTGCCATTTGGGATTTTACAGGCAAGAAGCTAGAAAAATATGCTTGAAGCAAAATCGTTTTCTAGGTGTTTATGGCTCTTCTTGCACGGCTGCCCCCCATTTCAGGAAAAAAAAAAAGTTAAAAAATAGGATCTAACTTGTGACAGAGACCTCTAAATATTGGCACAGCACCAATTAAAACCAATAATGAGATAAGTGAGGTTTGCTGGCATAGTGCAGTAGGTGGAAAGCTAATTATGTCATTAGAGGAGGAATGGGTAAGTAAGATTTGAGCCGCAGGACACTGGCAAAGGCCCGGGAGCGCGCACATAGTCCGGCACGGCCCCGCCATGCAGGCGCCGGAGGTGGAAGCCAGGCTCAGAAAAGCACGAGAGCCATCTGTCCTGCTTCGGCCAGGGCAGGGGCGGCCCCCCCGAGGGACACCTCGCCACAAGACAGAACCAACAGCACAAACCCAGCCGCTCTCCCCGCTCCGTTTGGCTGGGCAGAACTCATCCTTCACAGGTTCTGCGGTGTGGCGCCATGAACTGTCCGTGGAGCATGCTCAGTTAACAGCTCAAGTGAACATTTTAACTTGAAAAATCCTAACGTTTCCCAGTGATGGGTACAACACAGGTCACAGCGTTTGCTAATTAGCTCATTCTTTACTAGACATATTTGAGTGGTGTTTTGGGTTCTCTTAAAACTGTTGCCTAATGAAGTAGTTCATAGTTAGTATACTCTTGTCACTTAGAAAATCATTATTTCACACACAGGATTAACAAAATATAAATTCATATCCAATATTTTTCTTTAACAGCCACATAGTCGCAAAGCAGCAAAGCTCACAGACCAGCTCCCTGCTCAAATTCAAAGTTATATACCAGTATATAAAAGGTAGAAAAACAGGGCTGGCAGCTCATGTCATCAACATCCTCTCTGCTACCGCAGCCCAAGAGGGATCAAGGCCAGGAGGGATCAGAACAGGGAGGAAAAGAAATCAGTACCGTCTAGGGGACAGAAAAGCCTATGAATGAAGTAAGGAGCATGCCGGGTCCTCCTCCTAACTTTCTCAAGTTCTTAAATAAGAGGATCACAGCCCATGCGCTACTGATGACACCCAGGGAGAGTCCCTTCTCTGGCTCCTCTGAAAGCCTGGATTTCAGCTGGGAGAATTCAGATATTTCCATCCCTCTCCAATATACATCTGTGTTTATTATTTTTTTGCCTGCAAGACTGACAATGAGCAACCCTGTTCACATATTTTCTTAAAGAGAGCACAGTTTGTTTATCTGTCAGCTATAGGTGCCAGTGCTTAACATGTCTGGGGTGACAAGAAAATAAATGGACTTACTATGCCATATTTAGATCCCCTTCCCGTCCCTCACCAGTCCCCTGACGTGTTTGTCTCCTTTTCGCTCCCACAGGGGACTTGCAGCACACACAGCACTGTGCCCTCGCCTGTATTCACTCTGATGCTCAGAGAGCATTTTTCATAGTATGGGATATTTTTTTGAGGACTTGACCGTTTATCATCCCAATGGAAAAAGTTCTTAGTGATTTCACGAGGATTAGCCCTTCATCAACACTGCAACAGCTTTTACAGACTGACCAGATTCTGTCACTTCAACCACTTCCTCACAGAGAAGCAACGGAAGAATTTCATCAGATTTAAAGCCTGCAGTGATTTTTCTTCCTGGCATAGGAACCAGCCTGAAGGGAGGTGAAGGTCCCCGAGATGTATTTACAAAACGGCTTAGACTTTTTTCTGAGCATTCAGTTCTTAGACCTGCAGCCTAAGGCCCAGCAGGAGTGTGTTTTTCCTCAAATGCGTTTTTACACATAAAATCTGAAAAACCCTAGAAATGAAAATTCCAAGTTAGAAACCATCATGTCAAAAACCCGGGCCTGGATGTGTGTTTGCAAGAAATGCTGCCCCACACATCAGGCCTCTTCTGCTTCAGTGTTTTAGAGTAGATTTAGATGAGATCTGGGGAAGAAATTCTTTGCTGTGAGGGTGGTGAGCCCCTGGCCCAGGCTGCCCAGAGAAGCTGTGGCTGCCCCATCCCTGGAGGGGTTCAAGGCCAGGCTGGATGGGGCTTGGAGCGACCTGGGCTGGTGGGAGGTGTCCCTGCCCAGGGCAGGGGGTGGCACTGGATGGGCTTTAAGGTCCCTTCCAACCCAAACCATTCTATGATTTTATAGGGACCAGCCTGAGCCGAGGAGTGCAGGACTGGCCCCAGCCCTCCTGACACTTTGGCTGGGATGGACGCCTGCAGCACTGTCAGAAATGCCTGCTGCATGGATATTCAGCTAAAGGAGAATTAAATGTGTCAGAGACTCAGTTTTCCCATCCTTAAGGAAATGTTGTAAAAGCCTGTCAGTCACATCCCTGTAGATTAAACTAGATTAAGTATTTAGATGAAGTATTTAGATGTCCACTCTTCCTTTATACTAACATAGGCAATAAGTCAATCTACAGCCTAACACCAATGTGAACATGATAAACGCTCTGAATCCATTTTTGAAAGCTACTTACAAGAGCGAGAGTCCAGGGGGGAAGGAAATTCAGCAAGCAAAGTTAATAAAAACATTCCCAAACTGTCAGCATAATTAGCTTCAGCACAATATTTAATGTGGTTGAACAGCATGGGATGGTTTGGGAAACTTAGCATCAACTGGAGCAGACATGCAGTGCCTCAGTGAGAAATGGATGAAATCTCTTCCTGGTACACAGCAAACTTGCTGGGAAACATTTTGTTTGCTGGGAAACAATATCTGGCTGCAGGATGAATCTACTACCCAGTTTTGGCCAGTGGAGGGACTGAGGACAGTATTCATCCTTGGCTGCCAATTACACCAGGCTGCAGAGTCCTTTTGCTTCATGTCCCAGCGTATTACGCAAAGTGGAGCACGGGGGAGAGCCTAAGTGTGTCCCCCACCTTGAAAGGACTTCCAGGCTGGTTGGGTGAGATTTGGACATCTTTGGAACAGAAGGGAATCAAACCTGGGGCTCCCAGGCTGGAGCTGAGCCTCTTACCCAGTGAGTCACAGTACAGAGCAAGTGCCAGCATTTCCTCCACCTTGAACAGCTTTGCAAATCTTCCTTCCCCTGCCCCAAATGCAACAGCCCAAAAATTAAACATCTTATGTGGGGTGGAGTGGTAAATGGAACAACTTGTTGGACGCAAAGGGAATTCAGGGTTTGGTTTTTTCCCCTTTCACTTTCTGGTTGTCAAGCCAAAAAGTCATATACAGGGAGGGCATTAGTGAAATATGCAAATTATTAAAAAACTTAAGCATTCAGCCTAACAATCTGGCGCTATTATCTCCGTCCTTGCAAACAGAATCAAGAGATCTTTAAATGGTAGAAAACCCTATTTTTGTAAAGGCAAGAACATAATGTCATCAAACCAAGAGTCCTACCCCAAATTGCCCCCATCTACGCAAATTTCTAAGGAGGCTTATGAGGATCAGCTTTAAAGATCACTGCAAGACCAAAACCTTTATCTCTTAAACTGGCCCCATTTCCTGAAGACATCCAGAAACACTAAGCTCAAGCAATTTGTCATCTCTACAGTCATTTGAAAAATATGTAAAGAGAACCATTATATTAAACCCAAGATTAAAATGGCTGAAAACTTCTGCCACAAGCGTCTTCTGGTGGGGGAAGGGAAGCTACCATTGAATAGAAAACTAAATCCCTGCTAAAGTTAATTCGCAGCTACGTTTATGTGTTTGCACCATCTGAGGATCCTGGCCCCATAGTTGTTTTAAAGGAGGTCAAAGAACAAGTCTGAGAAGCTATGTACCACTTTCCTAATAAGATTGCCTTGTCTCACATTTCTGCTGATTTCTTTCATACCTTCAAAGTTGTTACAGCAGCTCATAAAGAGAAAATAAAGATTAGACACAAGCCTTTGCCCTTGAGACCATCCCTGACCTCTGGTTTGCCATTTACATTTATTACAAAAGAGTTTGAAATGTTTCTGAGTCACGGAAAAGCATCTGATGGTTACAGAGGGTTTTGCACCAATACTGCTCTGTTCGCCGGGTTTCCTCAGACGGAACTTTGCAAGGATATTGAAACTCCCTCAGTCACAGGCAATAAACACAACTAGGCCAAAGTTGGGAGGAGGGGAAGGAGGGGGATGGTTCCTTGCACACCACTGTTCTCTTATCCATCTGGAATTAGGAAAGCACGCCTGGAAAGCAAGAGCCAACAGCTTTGGATAAGTCAGCCCAATTCCTCGGCTATGACATATTCACTGTATGCACGCGCACGAGAGAATGCAAGTAACTCATTTGTCTGTATTCAGTCATTATTTAAAATAGAATAAATTAAAAGATGGACCATGGCAGTAGCAAAAGACTTGCTTAAAGGATCTGCAAGCCAGCCTGATCTCGGCTGAGCCCCTTCCTGCAAGAAATGAAGCAGTCCTGAGTTCAAAATGGGATTTAAGAGGACTTGAGAGCGCTCACATCTGGTAGAATTTGACCCCAGATCAGCGCTTCCCTGCAGGCTTGTGCCATTGAAATCAATAGGAATTACACTGGAGACACAAGTGTGGTTAGCGGGGAGTCACAGCAATGAGAAGGCAAGAGTGAACTGCCGTGACTGGTGGGATCCTGAAAAAGAGCATCCGACTCAACCCTTTCTAGCTTCAGTTTTCTTCATTAAACTAGCTATGATTTGTCTTTGCTGTGTAGCTATAGCTTCCTTTTTATCTGCCACTCACAAACTGCCCATTGCTACCACATGCTGCACTACAGCCTAGAGCAGAAAGACAAACTGTTTCTCATGAGTGTTCATATATTCATTTCAATCCAATTTAAATGTGAGCTTCATTATGACCTTGTTAGCACCCCCTCTCCTGTTTACCTTCCATTAACATTCAGGCTGTCAAACTTTATTAGCACAAATGACCACAGAAATTGTGAGCTGCTTGAATTCTCACAGTTTGAAACATATTTAGTGGGTGAAATTCAATCTGTCCAGTAGGCCAGGGGAGCTCTCTGCCGTGCCCCAGTCTTCTGCTGACTTGCAAATTTTAGAAGTGTTCGCAAGCAAAATGTGATGACAAGAATAAGTCTCTCTGAGTTAGGGAAAACAGAAACGACGCACGTGACTCCCAGGCAGCCAGCCACAGGTACGCTCACTCTGGATTGTCACAGACTGAAGAAAATGTAAAAGGGAAGAAACTGATTTCTTTTTTCCCCCAAAAATTAGGAAAAAAAAAAACAAATGAATTAGGGGAAAAAATACTTCAAACCCAAGGTTATTCTACAAAGAGACAAAAAGTGGGGGAGAAAAGTCAACTAAATTATGATTCATGGAGCTCTGCAAACCACACAAGTATTTTGTATGCAGCCCACACTGTCACCTCTGTCTCAAGAGAAGATGACTTCTTTACTGAACTCACCCTTCCCTTTAGTCTCAGCCTGATTTCTTGTCCCCAGAAGAATATTATAACATATGGTTGACTTTTTCACATAATACCTAGTTCACAATCTCACACAAAAACTTCCACAATATATGTCATTTTGACACGGGTTTAAACATGATAAACAGTGTAATACAATCTCCAGCTGTTTGAACAATTCTGGTCATAAACTGCCTCACTGCACTGTCATCAGGCCCGTTTCTGCATCGAGCCTTTGTTCTCTTTTATTCCCTACATTGTTTCCCTTCCACTCTAAGACATTTTGAAGGAAAAATGCATAAATGCAATGTTAAAACCAACATTCCCTTGGATCTTCTATCTCTATGCAAATAAGAATCGCAATTTTCTTTTTTATTAAAATCAGAGATGGAGCAGAAAAAAATCTAGTGGTTTTTTTTTAAAAATCTGGTCAGGCCATTCTGAGATATTATGCATAACTTTTCCACAAAGGCTTGTATAAAGCATTTCAAGAGTGGGAGAAAGTATACGAAAAGAAAATCCAGAAAAATCAAACCATTCCAATTTTTCAATTCAAAATATCCAGGTCAATATTTAGTTCACTTCTATTAAAAAAAAATTTAAAAGATCAAAAAGCTTGTAAACAAAACATTTTGTCTATTTATTTATTATTTAAGTTGTCACAGAAAAAATGTTTTGTTTTCAACCAACTACAGTGGGTTTTTTTTTTCAATTTTTTTACTATAGCTAGAAGATCAGAGAAAACCTTTCCTTTTTCTGAGCAGTTCTACTAAAATAAACTTAACATCTAACAGCGAAGCAGATGTCGATTAGAAGAGGTTAATACCCACTGGCATGTTGCTTTCTAAGCCCCGTTTCCGAAGGTTCCCTGTGCTGGTCGATCATGAAATCCTATCTGCCTCTGCTCTAACGACACACAGTCCTGGCAGAAGACTGCTGAATGCTCTTGTGATGTTTGAAAGTTCTGGAGAATATGTATTTTCCTACTGTTCTTCTATGATGGTACAGGATACACTGAAAAATTGAAGGATGAGAGGAAACGAAACAGCAAAGATGAGACCTATAAAGGCGAGCCCGTGTCTGGGTCTACAACTGGCTGCAGTTGCAGGGGGTTTATTATTCCCATCAAGTTACGCATTTCTTCAGTGCTCCAGCATGCTGCAGAATGGATTTAAATCCCTCCCTGCCAACCCAGGTGTGGAAGAATGTATTTTAATACCATCAGAAACACAGAGAGAAGGGAAAGGACTATTTTACTTCATTAGTGTGCTTTAAAAAGGGAAGATCTAAGATAAAGATGAAGGGAAATTTAGGGTAGGCTAAGGAACGAGTTCCCCAGGGAAACCATAGAAGCCCCATCCACTGACATGTTTAAAATTAAACTCAGTAAAGCACGAGAAAGTACATGGCGCAAAACAACCCTACATCAGCAGAAGGATCAGCCACATAAAGTGTCTTTTTTCACTCCTGGTTTCTGTTGTTTCTCTTCACTTGTTGCCCAGTGTCCCAGGAGCATCTGCTCCCACACAGCATCGCTGTCACTCCTCAAGCACAGGGGCAGCTCCAGTTATTTTGTTTAGCTTCACGTTAGATTCCTATCTATCAATGCAGACGGTCACATTATTATAGGTTTACTCGTGCTGAGTAATAACTTACTCTCAGCTAGCTTGTAATGTTTGCTCTGAATACGGCTGGTCACTGTTCCACTACTCAGCTGTGAAGAAGGAACCGGGACCTCCTGCTAGATCTTGCCCGTTTGGTTTGCTTTCCCTGTGGCCATGAGACACCACCTTGGGGACAGCCGACAGGGCCACGGGACAAGGCTTTCCAAGTCCACACTGCTGTAAGTCAGTCGAGACTTAGTGGCAGTCCCCGATGGCAGCAAATGGGCAGGTACCTGCACGGGTGACTCATTCTTTTCACTGTGCAAACTTGGGGCAAAACTGGGGTAGTTCTGGTTTGCAAATACGATGGGGTTATTCCTAGTGTAAGAGAAAGAATTACCAAAACCAAATAGATTAAAAACCATGTTGGCTCATGCCAGGAAAGCCATTAATATAACTAAATACTGTCGACAGGGAAAAAGATAAAAATCACATGTCAAAGCTGGGGAGGGGAGGATTTGATTAAAGATGGCCTAACTGATTCAGCAGCAATTAAGGTTGCTCTTCAAGTGGTGCAGTTCGTTCCTGCCAGGAAGGAGGCAGCGGGTCCCACTCTCTCCTCTCTTGCACCAGCTTTACGTTGGGCAAACCTGCCACCTCTGCTGGGGCAGCTGCTGCCTCAGCTCAGCGCTGAGCGGAGCAGAATCCGGCCCCGGATCACAAAAGGCCTGTGGCAATTGTACAGGATCAGATAAGACACCTCAGGAATGCAGCACTGAGTGGAGCGCTTCGGTAATGCTTTAATTTCCATCCTTGGCTCACTCAGTCCCAGCTTTCATTAAGAGACTACACAGTGGTTGAAGAAGAAGTTTTTACATGAATTAGTTTAAAGGGCAGGAATTACATTCGCATTTTAATGGTGTGGAAATGAATAATCTGAACAGGGAGCACCAAACGTGGGAAGGGCTGCTCCATGCTTTCCGTTCACCAAATGAAAATAACACTTGATTTTCTTACTCAACTATGTCTCCAGTTGGCTGGCAGCAGTCTGGTAGACACCGGGGCTCCAGCCCTGCGGAGCGCACAGATGCCCTCTCGTGCAGCACGGGGGATCATTTCAGCATTTGTACTGGGGACCCCAGTTGAGCTCAGACCTGGCTGGGCTGGGCTTCACACCACCATACAAGGCCATACATGATAGAAGGATGTGGTCCAACACGGCAGGCGATGCAGCTGCAGGGGAAGCAGGTAGCACCCTCTAACGCGGGAGGCAAAGCGAAGCCATCTGCCCACCTTCCCGCTGTAGCTCCATCACCAGTGCAGAATCAGACCAGATTTTAGGAAAATGCACCAGTGGACCAGAATGAATCACAACACTTTCCAGGATAACCTGTCTCCTACTGCTGAGTCTAAAAGTGCTTTACAACTAGTTACTGATTCCAAATGCACCTGCTAGGGAGTTAATATTTTTATCTCCCTTTTATCAATATATAAGCTGATGTCCAACGCGTTAAGATGTTGCAGTGATCAATGGCAGAGTCAGAAACAGAAGCCAAGGGTTCTGCTCCAGTGGGAGTTTATTCATTGGGTAAATATGTGTTTGCACAGATGTTTTACACCTGCGTAACTAAGGGAGACAACACACTTGCCTGAGGTTTCACAACGAGTCACTGCAACAGCCTGGAAAGGACCCCAAAAATTCCCTTAAAAAAAAAAAGACAAAAGAGAAAAAAGCAAGCTTTGCCCTAATACATTTTTACTGTATGTGCTTCATCGTACACACAAGTCATGTACTGACACTTGGAGCGCAGCATCCATCCAAAAGAAGAACCCTAATGAGGCTCTGACTTGGACACAATCAAGGCTTTTGATTTTTCCAAGGAGAATCCCACGGACTAAGAGGCCATGATTACATGTCACTTTAATCTAGCAGAAGAACATGCTGCTGCTAAAAGAGGCCAGGCACACATGGATGCTGGCTTTCCCAAAGTTGTTGACAAGAATGAGCAATCAAAGGGAGGGGACGACCTCAGACACAGGGCAGCGGAGGCTCCATCCTTGCGCTAACCAAGGCCGCCAGGTTCTTCTTGTGGTTTGCCCCTCACAGCCAGCAGTGCGTCAAGCCCCCCACTAGCCCCAGGAGCCAAACCAGGCTCCAGAACCAGTGCCAGGGCTCTCCCAGTTGCTGCACAGAGTGAATTGCAGTTGCCGTCTTCATCTACTTCCGAAATGCAGCAAGGGGCCTGTTTGAAACACCTGACCCTTGTGTCTCTGGAGTGAAAGCTCCTGGGTGGAGCTGGTCTCCATATGGTTGGACTCGATGATCTCAACGGTCCTTTCCAACCATGAAGATTCTATGATTCTATACCTTGCTCTAAGAGCTCTGTAGTCTGGACTGCTGAAATTGCAGCAGCACATGAGCTTAGGACAAGAGGCCATAGACAGACATATCTTATTTGTGCCTATTTCCAACCAGGCTCCCGCCTGAAACCTCAAAACCACAATATCAGCCATTTGGAAATACGCAATAGCGACCAACAGGGCAGCGCTGCTGGTTTAAGACCAATAAAACATGAAGTTGGATGAATGCCAACCACGGAGCTGATTTCTTCAACATTTTCTACACAAAAACCTACCTGCTGACTTCAGTGGGAATTGTATGCATGTATGGTTACGAAATCTGAAGTATAGTTCCTGGCAATCAGAAATAAGAACTTGTGCCCAGTATCAGAAATACAGATTTGTGGTTGTGCAGGTAACCAACCTGCGTGCACACATGCCTGGCCCCTATGAGTAAATGGACAAACCAGCTCCCCCCTCACACGTGCTGATCCACAGATCAGTTTCTCTTTAGAAAAGAAAGTGGTGCCATCACGACTGGGGAGTGGGGTTGGTTGTTTGGTTTTTTAGTATAACTTGATTTTGTTTACACTACAATGCTCAGTCTTTGAAGAGAAACGATCACAAAGAGCCTGCAAAAAAACTCAAGCACGACTGCCTGCTCCCCAGGGAGCCCTCTATCACAACAACTGATTCTACTTAGAGAAATTAAGGAAACAGCACTCTTTTGCTGTTTGCTAGCTCTCCCAAAAGAGCATCCCACCCAACAGCAACACCACAGAGGATGGGAGCACGGGTGTGTATGTAACAGTGCCATCTGGTGATGGCAGCCTCAGCCATAGTCATGTGTTTTGCATATGTGTACTTACATGACGTATTCAGTATGTATTCACTACGACAGCTTGTATTGCAACCAGTATTTTAATTTTTTCCTAGCTATGGCAGTGGTCTTAAGGGCATCATCTCATTCTACCACCAATTTTTTGTTGTTGACACACACTTCATGCTAAAAGAGTGCTGGATTGACTTGTCTCAGGGGTGCTGCTTCCCTTCATAAATCAGTATTCCTTCCGTGGATGAGGCCTCACTGGCTGAACATCAGTCTTGTCATTAGAAGCAGCAGCAATTTTCAGCCAGCACGGAGGCACACCCACTACCTGAGAAAGACCCAAGGACACAAGAAGAAAGAAACAGGTACAGCTTAGTCTACACACTAAAGTTGCTGTCTGTAAAGAAAGCAATGAACATGAGCTCTAAAACTACAGGCTGTGAAGGAAAGAGAGAGACTTGGGAGAACAGCAGAATGATCTGGAACAGACAAAGGGAATTTGGTGTTTACAAAGGGCAAGGACAGGAACAGCAGCTACGTGAGCTGGGAGGATGTTCTAGGATGGCACAGAATGTATAACTGATGGTCATTAATCTCTGCAAAAGAAGGAGCTCTTCTTTTGTGCCATCTGTTTCTAATTACTGCCCCACTCAGCTCTAGGCCTAAATTGTGCAATTCAAACTCGATTCCAAACCACCCAAAGTGCTAAAGGTTTTGGAAGACACAGGAATGGGAGTATCGGGCATAAATTGCAGGGTTTATGGTATTTACACAGGAGTGCCCAAATAGTTCATGCATGAGTGCCAAAACCATATACGGGAGCACCCCACCAGTTCATGCATGAGCACCCAATAAGTACACACACGAGTACCTAATCAGTGTGTGCATGAGCAGCCAATTAATTTATTCATGAGTGCCCAATTAACTCACGCATGAGCACATGATTAGTTTATGCATGAGTGTCCAACTGGTACATGCATGAGCACCCAATTATTTGTACGTGAGTGCCTAATCAGTACATGCTTCAATGCCCCATTAGGTCATGTTTGAGCACTCAAATGCTTCATGCATGAGCACACAAATAATTCACGCTTGAGGGATGTATTTTATGCATGAGTGTCCAATCAGTACACGCATGAATGTCCAAGGACTTTATGCTTGAGGACCCAAATATTTCATGCATGAGCCCCAGTCGGTTTGTGCATGAGCGCCCCATTAACACCCAAGTGCTGCATTGGGCATTCACGCAGGGTTTGGTAGCTGGGGCTGCAGTGGTGCTTCTGCCAGGTGCTGGTGACAGCCAGTGCCCAGCCAGCTGTGAAACTGGTGGAAACACCCAAAATGCCCCAAAGCATCGGCCCATCAGAAGAGCTCCCAGTACCCCCAGCTCAGACATATTTAAGAAAGAGCAGCAGCTGCAAGCAGTGGAGACATGTGGGAGGGAGAGACGGCTGAGGACATGCAGGGCTGGAGATGCACTCTTGGAAGGAGGCACTCCACGCAAGGACTGCACCCCAAGGGACTGGCTTCAGAACAATTCATAGGTATTTTTATCTTCTTTACTTCTGCATGTTTTTGCAGAAGTATCAGAAACGTCACATCTGGAACCAGGAATAGAAGTTGCCTAGAGGCTCTGATACAGGCCAGCTGCTTGTGATTCTGCAGCATGCCCACAAGAACTCAAATCCAGACAATAATGACCGGCAGCCTCTAGAGAAAAGTCTCACTCTAACAAAATGTATTGGCTTAAGAAGGATGAAGGATGAAGCTCCACAGCCTGTGCTACACAGGAGCTCAGATTAGATGATATAATGACACACAGTGGTCATAAAATCTATGCTTTTATCAGCCCAACTTGCTTATGTCTCTTAATCACTGGTAAGTCCAACTTGCACAACTTCCCTTGTTCAGGCGCAGAGAAAACAAGGTGGTATGTATTAAGCCTCACTCATGCCAATAAAAATGTATTACAGGAATGAATGTATTTATTAACTCTCAGCAGTGATGCCAATGGTTTTGGCTCAACTACAGTTTTCAGGCTTCAGACACAGGGTCACAGATCTCTAAGACTGTTGAATCTTGCCCTGGAGTAAGGAAACTTCTAAAATCTGAGCTGAAGCTGGCTGCCACACGGGACAGAAAGCAAAGCCTAGGCACCCTTGAAACAGTATGATAATTTTTTCAGCATTCAAACAGGACAATTTAAATATTTGCAAGAGCAGGGGAAAGGCTGGCTTCAAGATGTTTTGGATCAGGTATTTGCGCTTACATCCAGTTAGATGCAAAGAAAGGGGCCAGGCAGAGCACTCTGCCTGCGAGACCCTGCCGCGGCCTAAAAGGGGAGGCTATTCCTGAAGGCACGCAGCAGCACGTCCGTCATCCAAGCCCTTTCAGGAACAAGACAAGTGCAGGATTGGCTGTAAGGCAAGAGGAAGCATGTGTCTACCTGGCTGGCAACCAAACTCACAAATGCAAAATTATTTATTATTTACCAGAACCAATTATTTCCTGATGTAACTGGCAAAAGCTACAAATGCAGTCCTTTTAGCATTTTATTAGAGATGCAGAAAATTACCATGGAAAGATGGCAAGTCAACCTTCTTACTACCTAGAAAACAGCAGATGTGGGCATAATCAAGTATCACTATTATGTATCAGTCCTAGCCATGATCATCTCATAACTGTAAGAGTCTTGCCACTAACTTCACCCCCCACGCACCCCTTCTCCTCTGCGTGCCTGAGCTCTCCTGTCCTTCACACCAGGACAGGACATATATCTTCATTGCTTGCATATTCAGGGTCTACCCAGTAAGAGGCAGATAACTCACTGGAGACTACTTATGCTCAAAACTAACAAAAATACATTTAGCATTTGCCCATGGCTAATCAACCCGGGTCATGGTCAACCTGAGCATTTTGAATGCATGCAAGCAGGCGTACCATACGCAACTGTAATGCTGGCACGTCACTAAAAATAACTCACTTTGGAGTCCCCTTTCTAAAGGTGGCCTAAGTTCTTAGAAAAACACATCTCGGTGAAAGCTGGTCAAAATTATGTTCCTAAGACCCAGACAGTCTAAATTTTACTTTTAAAAAATCAATGCCTAGTGATTCCTATCTGTAAGGCATCTCTCTAGGTCACATCCAACCAACAGCAAATAGTAAGCACAGGGAGTACGAACTGGCTGAATCTGGCCTGAAGAATCTCTTCTGAAAAGGGGTCTTGGCCTCTTAAATCTCTAAACTGTTACTGAGAAAGAAAGTGAATACACCACTAGATTCAGAGGTAAAAAGACTATATATGGCTGAAGAAGGGATTTAGTCAATGGATTTATGCAGAAGCATTTGGAGAGACTGAGCATATGCTCTAAGCAGAATTTGCCAAACAAGGTTTACTGAGGCTCCTCCTCTGCTTTCAGGCTGATGCTTTTTCATAGCTCTCCTGGGTTTTAACCCGGGAGAGCTAGAGACACATTTCTTCTAATGCAGGCAAGGAGCTGCATTTGGGAAGTCACGAACCTCACCAGATGGATCCATCCTCCAGCCCTAAAGGACAGGACCAATAGATTTTATTAGAAATCTTTTGGATTCAGATTTCATTTACACCTCTCTGTCAGTTCAAAATCAGGGACGTTTTTCCCAGTCTGACCATACCCTGGCCACAGAAGCACCAAGTTTTACATTTCTCCAAGAAGCATAAAAGCGTTTTCATTTCTTAAGCAAAATCCATAGATATTGAACATTTCTTCATGCGTTGAAATCCCTGTTGTTAGTGCTGAAATTTAACCTATCAGAGTTTGCATTTAAGGAGACCATCAACAGTCTGTGGTTAAATCCTCAAGGGGAGATAAGGCACCTGAACACCTGTGAATGCCTGGATTTATAGGCTTTCAGCAGAATCCCTTTCGGCCCATAGCACTTAACATAGCCATGAGCTGTATGGAGAGCCACTGAACAGCCACCCCCACCGGTTTCAAAAAACAGCGTTCTCCTGTTGTCCTCCCTACCTACACGGGAGGTTTTCAGGGGAACACAGCCAATAATACTGTGAGCTAATAACAACATATTTTGGACAGAGAGCAATGTTAGCAAGGCAAAAAAAATCAAAATAAAAAAATTTACATAATTAGGCTAGGATGTGATGTCAACCATGATATAAAGCATCATTAAATATATTTGGCCCACCTAATGAATTGCAGGCTAGTTTTACAGGCATAGATGATCTTTTCATAACTAAATGGTTCACAAATCCCTGACATTAATTCTTAGAATTGAGTGTCAGTGAGTTTCCAGATGAAACAGAGAAGAAAAGAATGTTGCAAGAAAAATCAGCAGGATGATTTAGCAGCCTGCTGTCTTGATTGTTTTTTAAGTAGGGTTTTGCAATTAGGCGAGAGGATGCCCTGTTACACGTAGACTTAGTGTGCAGACACAGTAGTTGAGAAATAATACGTCCTAGAAACAGAGGTTCAACCTACTGCATACAGATGGGAGAGAGCCCACACTCCTGCTTCCTCTCAAGACGAAATAACAAAATTCAGACCACGCACATGGGGAGCTCCTCTGTGTTCCTGCAGCCTTAAGTACTTGCCTGACCCCGATTCCTGCAGCATCTAATCACTACTTTGTGGTGCAATACACTCTAGATGCATTGATCCCCACAATAGTGGTGTAAGGTGGAAAAAACTTTAATAGCTATTTTACAGATATTAAGAGGAGGCATCAAGAGATTAATTGACTTGCCAAAAGTTACAGAAGAAACCTGTGGAATAGCAGGGAACTGAACACAGGTTTTTCACACTTCAGATCAACGTCATGACTTTGTTCTTCTTCTCGGAGCTACTTTGTGAAAGATGCCTTGGTTGTAGCTGTTAAACTCTTTATCGTAACAACTGATTTGTTTGCAGAAAGATGATGTGCATGCGCCAGATTGTGCCCATGAACCACGATGAGGTTATTTCATTTTCAATCACAAACTCCAAACATTCCAGAGTTAAAAATAAAAGTAGCATTTAGCTCTACGATACATGTTTTTTGTTCCAGAAAAGGTTAGTGCTGCTCTTGTTTTGAGAAACTAATCATGTTTTTGTTTTTATCATTCGTACACAAGGTGTTTCTAAGTGTGTGTTTGGCCTCAGAACAGCTCTGGATCAGGCAGCGGCACGACGCATCCTCCCTGGCAAATGAATCTCTGCACTTTTGGGAGCTACAGGCTAGAATGAAACATAAATCTCCTCCAGTTTGAGTGCCTGGACTCTTCTCCAGGTCTGTTACAAAGCAGATAACAAGTGGGGTCACTGAATAGCACAGAAGAAAAGTTTGTATGGGGCTGGAATATGTCAAGCTTTACAGTGAGACATAAGCTTTAAGATTTGTACTTCCAATGCACTTGGACTCTTCTAGAAGCATCAGCCAAGGTACAAAGACAGCAAGGAAAAGATTCAGCAACTGCCTCCATGCTGCGTAAAGCTGCAAGGCTGGGGGGGCAGCGGGACACACATTACTCTGTGTTACAGCTACATACGGTAACAACCTGCTAGAGCCGTCAGCAGTTGGACACTACCAGTCCCGTGGCTGGACAAGCTGCTGTGTGCCCCTTCCTCTCGCCATGTCTTTTGCTTTTCTCAAGGAAGGATCCACACAAGCATGAAAGAATTCAAATAACAGCTCAGAAAGGAAGCACAGGAGTGAAACTCCGGTGATTCCCAGCTCTACCATCGCACTCTGTTTCCGACCATTCCTGAATAAGGATCCCAAGAAGAAAATACAGCTGTCTCTAACATGGGCAGTATTTTAAAACCTCCCGCAAATTTCCAGAAAAAAAAAAAATCTGCTTTACACTGACATACCTTTTTATTTAAAGCTAGTTGAAGCGAACTGGATGTGTTTCCTAGGACATCGGTCAGAATTATCTGACCGATGTCCCAACACTATTTATTGCTTTTCAAGGCACGTACTGGATATTATATCAAATGCCTCCATAAGGCATCGTGAAGAGCTCTTCTCTTTCCACATTTGAAATTCCCTGTACGGGGCAGATCTTTGGAAAAGAAAACATCAGTATGAAGTGAAATACTTGTCAGAGGGAAGAGAATCACATACTCACACTTCACTAAACCTGCTTTTATCAGAGCAAACTTTCTTCTACAAAGAAATATTCACAGCTCTGGGAAAGGAAACACACTTATCAGATCAGTGCTGTTTGCAAAGGAAATTAAAAATGGTGAATGTTTATAACTTAAAGTGTTTTTAATGAGCTTAACTGCTGTATTTTAGTCTTGGAGGAAGAGTAAACGTACTTTGAAAAACAAGCAGTACAACAGAGATCACGAGCTCTATTAATTCCCCTTGAGCCACTTTGTACTAGTATGTGTTTTCACCATCTTTGCCAGTCCTGTTTTATGGCATGTGGGATAATTGCAGTCTGGCATAGAAGGAACATGCCTTTTGCCAAACGCCAAAGTGAGCTACTAGTACCTGTGCAACCATCCTGTTGGCTTCAGTAAAACTCATGACTGAATCGCCAGCCACTTCCTGCCAGCCTGCTCACTATCTTTAACTTCCCAGGGGGATTCTTGCATGACAATCTCTGAAGACAGTGAAGCACATTCCCATTTTCCTGCTTCTGTGGCTAAAACACAACAGCTGTGTTGCAGGTAACAGTACAGATGAATCCAAGTTTGAAACCAGTTAAAGACAGCAAGTTAGAACAAGAATCTGGGAGTGTAAGGATTTCATTAATCATCTTCATTATCTTGGCATACATCAGGGACTTATTAGCAAAACTTAGGCACTAAGCAAAAGAGTATGAATACTCAAAAAACTGCAATTAAAAGAGGACAACACACACTCAAGGGAAGATCAAATAAACACTAATCTGTTAAGAAGGAAAGAAGAATACAGAATATTGGAGAATAGGTCCTTATCGCCAGTATGTACCACACAGCCAGCTCCTTCTGCCTCCACTGCGCCCCAAACGAGTTTCACTGCTGCCCCATAGACTTGAACGCAGGACTGGAGCTTGAGTGCTTTGAGAATCACGTACACGAATAGGCAAAGACTGACCGTAAGGTAGGGTGACCCTAAACAAATAGTGAAAGACAGAGATAGCAGCTGGGTCAGCCTGTAGTGGGCTTACTACAGCCCAGGAGCTCAGCGTGTTTCCAGGTTGCCACTATGTCCTTAAACACTTACTGGCATCTACAATAAATGCACTTACAGACCAAAGGGAAAGTCCAGCCCCTGCTGCCGCTCAGTGTGAATGACAGCTGAAGCCAGATTGAAGAAACCTCCAACAGGATTTTCTGGAAGAGAAGTTCCCAGACAAGCATTAGGAAAAAAAAAAAACATCTCTCACATGGTATGTAAAATCTCACAAATTTGGACTAGGTAAAAAGCCAGCTGCCTGGGGAATTTTGTTTGGGTTTTTTTTTCAAGATGTAGTTTAAAACATTCTTCTTTCTTAAATTTCACTAATGGAGAGAAAGTCACAGTACCAACCTCGTTTTAGCACAGGGAAACCAAGGCCTGTCTGGGTTTACATGGAAAAACTGAGACTTGAGGGAACACTGAGCTATCGGTAGTCCCAAGGTATTATGATGGCAGACACTGAACTCTGGGCAGGCCATTCTGTTGCGGAAACACCAGGCGACAATTTTGGCTGAGCTACGTTGGCACATGCTACAGTCTGACATTCCTAAACATTGCAAAAATTTCCTTTGACTGCCAAGTGACTGGTGTTGCAAGGATTTTTGAAAACCCATAGCGCAAGAACCCTTATTACCTTCAACATAACAGTACAACTGGAGGAAAGAGAGGTGCCTCCCCATGACGTACTGAAGATGGAAAGGAGATATTCCCCGCACCAGAAGCTGAGACACAAGACAGTCTCATGTACTGGGATTTCAATGTAAGACAACATCTGAAAATTGCACTTTCTAGGAAAAACTTGAGAGAACCAGCTGGGCTATTTCCGATTAAGATGAAGTCAGACCTCCAAAGAGAAAATAAAATAGCAGAGGACATCTAAATCAGCTTATACATAAAGACAATTAAAAAGACAGACAACTCCCTCCAAGTACCCAACAAGTGAGTGAAATGCTTAAACACTTCAGATCTAACCTCATATTTAAACTCGTACCAGTTTACACCACCTTAGGGGTATATAAAATGGCCTAAATATGAGTATAAATAATTATGTGTAATCAAGAATTCAGGCTCCCCTTGCCTGAGGTGGAAAAAACCCATATTCATTCCAAATCCAAATTCATTTTGGAAATGAATTTTCATGACTGATCAGCGTTATCTGCTAATCAACACATCTACAGTCTAGCCCTGTAGCAGGAATGCCAAGAACAGACGGTACTGATGACAAAAGATGATACAATCTGCATGTTCATTGAATTTATCAGAGTCTGACGGATACCCTGTGCCCTGGGCAGATAATTAAATGTGATTGATTGGGGTTGGAATGGACCAAGCTGAAATCCATTTCAAAAATCTGTTTTTTCTCCAAAGCAGTAGCCAAGAGCAGTGACCAAGTCCCCAGCACACAACCTTACCATTCACTGCAGGATTTCAAGGTTGTTCTGCTCGGTCGGAGAGCCGCAGGAAGACCTGCTGTGCCTGTATAACAGCAGGTCATGACTGCGGACATGAACTCTGAAGATGCAGTTGCTAAGCATCTTGCAGTGATGA
The DNA here is from genome assembly GCF_028500815.1 of Rissa tridactyla. NCBI lineage: Eukaryota > Metazoa > Chordata > Aves > Charadriiformes > Laridae > Rissa > Rissa tridactyla. Next base: position 11,047,761 of record NC_071480.1, read on the forward strand.
CAACAGTGCCTCTCACCACCAATTTTGACCTCTGACAGCTATTGCCAAGACAAGGCTACTTGAGATAGTGATGACTTGGTTCATGGAATCTCTTTGCCTTACATGTTGAAATAAAACTGTGGTAGTTTCAGAACATGATAGATAGGCAGTACAGACCTTCCCTGCTATGCCAGCCCCGATCTCAACTCCATGCCAATAAGGTTCACTGACTGCATTTTAAACTCCTACCACACATCCTTCAGAGCCTTTTAGCCTAAGCCATTGGCAGAGAAGGATTTGCAATGAGGTGATGGCTGTAAAGCAGTGCCCAGACGTGCCTTAGTTTCCCCAAGAGTGGTATGAGAGTGATACCCTGCAGTGGGTAGGCAGCCCTCATCTGCCAGAGCCCTGCACAAGTGATTCCTCCATCCATTAACTTGCTCGAACTGCCAGCCCATGAAAGCACACAAGTTTTGTGCAACTAGAAAGACTGAGTAAGGAAGCAGGCAGGCGGATATACTTGTTTCCGAGTACAGTCAGAGCTTACAACCAAGGAACCATAAAGGCAGACAGCTCTAGCATAAAGCTTAGCAATTTTGCATGAGCTTGTTGAAGCATTAGCAGATGAAACCTAGAAAGTCTAACTACAAAATGCAAGCCAAAAGCATTTGAGTAGTGCTCATGTAGACACTATCAATGATTAATTGAGATTTAGAATCTGGCCTTTCTTACTGCTTCCCAGTTCAGTTACCCGCTCTTTTAAAAGGACTGGTTCACAACCAGAAGCTTCTTGTTAGCTCACGCGTGACAAATGCCACTTTGGAGTCTACCATTTTCTAGACACTACTGAGGATGAGGAAGAGCTGAAGAGAGAATATAGAGATGAACTTTTGTTTTACTGCCTCTTGCTCAGCCCTTACTTCCCTGCAGCTTCATGAAAGAAAAAAAGGCAAAAGCCCAAACACGTGACAACATTTCAAGAATGACCTAGTTAGTTACTGTAGGTTTGGATCCTTTGCATTCTTGGCACCCAGCATTTGCAACTGCATACATGAAAACCAGCACACAGAAACAGGGATTGTTTTTCCCATGGCACTTCAAAATAAGGTAAAGATTGAATACTGCCTGGAAATTCACACTGAATGAACCCATCTGTCTGCAATCTTCAGGCTGTAAACAGCAGTGCTGCTGGCAAACAGGAAAATTATTATTTAAAGGGAAGAAATAGCCCGAGTGCGGTGATTTGCTGCACTGTGCCTGTGTTTTCATCCAGTACTAGAAGACTGCAGAGGTAAATGAACGTCTACTAGTTATTTAAATCTAGAAATGGAAAGGCAGCATCTACTGGCCTAATTCCCACATCTGTCTGTTCCCTGGAAATATTTTACTTTGAACTTCAACACCAGTAACTCTCGCAACAAACTGAGTGCTAAGGTACATGATCTGTAACGGGTACTCAAATTTGGCTCTTGCTACTCAGCTTGTTATGGCAAGTACTGAGACGTGACAAACCTTCTCGCTGGCTCTTCATTCCCATCCACTGACCTCAGATCTGGTAACATATTTGCTATATGAAGTCACCCATTATTCAGTAGCAAGGATTAGATGCTACAGCTAAAACCTGTGGGCCCTGACGTCAGACCTGAGTGCAGACCTATTGAATTGGGAAACTAAAAATTTGTACTTCCATTTACAATAGAGATAATTTAAACAATCACTCTCTACTTGAAAATCCCAAGTAGACAGGAGGAACGGGCTCAGCACATCCACCTCACTCCATATTGCTGGCCAGTGTCACATCTCTGCCGGCACATCAAGGCACGCACACGCTTTAAACAGGTACTTTTAAGAAAGAAAAGCTCTCCCTCAGACAATCCTGGCTCTGCACAGAATCCGCTGTTAGCTCTTCTAGCTGAGCACGCTGCTGCATATCCACTTGGCACAGCCAAAGGAAAGTGCACTTTATCCTGCATCCGTCAGCATCGGTGACAAGCAGATTCCACATAAGGGCATGAAATAGCACATATCAGGGACAAGGTACTCATAAGAAACATCTGATATTTAAACAAGAATTTCCAACTTTGCACCTCTGCCCTGGGAGAACGGACTTGAGATGCTGCTCAAGATGAGGAAAGATTTTTCCAGAACTGCTAAAGAAGTTCTACAGCGTGACAGCAAATTTTCCTCTCTCTGCACAGTTTCTAGCATACAACTGCCGTGAGCAGTGCTGAGCCTTCTGCAGCTCATCTGAGCTTTTGTTGGCATCAGAAATCTCTGCAAAGAAATGCAAGCTCCCCTTTTCCCAAAGGAAGAAGCTCAAATAAAACAGCAGCATGTCGAGCTGAAGTGCAGCTTTTCAGAGGCCAAGGTCACGTACGGACAGAGCAAACAGGACAGCAAGCGCCTGGGCTCTGGGACGGTGCTTGGGTTGTGCTCCTGAGCTCTGCCGCCGCACAACTGTGGTGCCTGGAGAAGCCCATTCAAGTGGACCGTGCCCCAGCCTGTGAAACAGGTTTCTAACACTGCTCTGAGAATCAAATCCATGTTTGCTGTAAAGTCCTTAATACTGTCATAAAGAAACCTTTTTTTTTTTTTTAAACAGTACTATTACTAAAATAGTACAAAAGTTACTCTTCTGGGGCTCACTTCTCCCTTTACACACATGATAGGCCAAAAAATTTAAAATACCTTACTCACTAAATTCATATATTTGCAAAGGCGTGGGTGTTTGTAAACGCACACACATATATACGTGGACCCTGCTGCCTGCCTTTCATTTCGATTCCCAGGCAATTCCACGAGTTCTTAAACCCCCCTTGGCTAATCACTTCAGACTATATATGGGCAGCCCGTTTCTGGAGTAACAGATGCTCCTAATTTATCCTTCAACATCACGCCTAGAAATTGTCACAATTGGATGCCAGAGTCCCTAATTTGGAGCGTTGCCTGTCGGAACAGGGATGGCCACGGAGCGAGCTTCAGAGCCGCTCTGCTATTCAAAACAACATGAACTATTAAAAAGGAAAAATAAAGAAATCAAGCCAGAAATCCCTGCTCAGTAACACACGCTGCAGAGAGAGGGCAAAGCTGCAACAACTTAGCGAGAGCTGAAATTCAGGCAGAGGAAAAGAACAACCAAAAATAGCTTATTAGTGAATCAGAGACATAGAAGGAGAGACAGTGAGCAATGGAACAGCACGTGGAGGAGCCCTATTGGAAAATAAAAGCACACATTATCATGCACAGAAAATAGAAGAAGTAGGACTGAAATAAAGCTACTCCTAAACAAATATTTCTGTGAATAGAAACATTTTAAAATTATTTTCTTCGTACTGAGTCCACATGGTTCTTTTTGTGTTTGCTCTATGTGACTGTTCTAGCAAATAAGGTTGTAAGTAGGAATGTTGTAAACAAGAGCATTTTAATCATATGTTGGCATATGCTTGAAGAATCCACATGCAAAAGCATTTTTACTGAAATCCTAAGAGTTATGTTCATCCAGTCCGAGAAGAGAAACAAAATCACATGTGTAAAGTGAAACAGCATATTATCCAAATTTAAAATACAGTATTGCCAACTCCAACCATTCAAATGTCATCAATGAAAACCTCCACTTTCCATTTTTCTCATGGAAGCTGATATTACTGAATTAAAAGAACACTCTCATCAAATAGCGAGGCACAGACTAACGTGGTAGCGGCCATAAACTTGTGTGTCTTTTCCGAGCCTTCTATCACCCTAGCTAAGTAGGTGGAGAAAGGAAGAATGAATTAGCCTAAAAGACGTGCTAGAAAGATCATCATTTACAAAAGGCAAATAAGTTTAACAACGGCTGGAGCCCAGTTACCGGAAAATAAATTAAGATCTTAGATGAGATATTTCTTGAGACTGTTGGAGTCACTTTCCCAGTAGCCAGTTCCAGTGGTCTTCAGAGTATGTGGCAACATGAGGAACTGATGCCATGTTGTCTTTAAAATACATCAATACGGCAACCAGGCAGCAAAAATTGGAGATATTTTTGCAGCCATATATCACATATAATGAATGTAAAGAAAACTTTTTTTGAAGCAATCTGCAGGTTCTTTTATGTGGGAATTGAAATGAAAATGTTGATTTGCTTTATGAGAAATCACCGAATTATGCACTAGTCTCAAAATATCAAGATGCAGTAATTAAACAAAGATTTCTAGACCTGCAGCAATTCCATCTTGGAAAGGTTTATGTTAAATTAACAGAGAGCAGATACATTTCTCAGCCTATTATAAAACAAAGATCTGATACAAAGGTATAGAAAACGCAGGCCCTTTTGTGGGATAAAGTCTGATTAATAAAGACATAAAACCCAACAAAATTCAGTCAAAGCCTTCTGCCAGATCTGGCTGCTTTTGGAGTGCCTCCATCACTCACGTCCAGCCCAGCTGAGGCTCTCTAGGGAGTCGCTTTTGCCTCTTTGGGGTGCATAAACCAAGAGGAACTGAAGACAGGCATGGCCCTCCTGTGCACGTTTGCCAGTGGAATCCCTTGAAAAGGAGCAGAGTTTGTTTTAATTTTCTTAGATGATTTGGTTCCACATTTAACAGAACTAATGGAGACTTTAAAATATGAAGTGAGTCATATACTGCAGGTTTTATTTGCTTCTGCATTTTTTATATATAAATAGTAAAAAAAGCAATTTTTAGTATTTATTTCTCAATAGAGATAAGGGAGTTACCATGGCTACCAGTCTCGAGTACCATGGTTTAAAAGGACGAAAAAAAAAAGAAGGAAACCAGACTGAAGCTTGAAATAGTCAGGTTGCTTGGCCCAATACTCACACCACACATGTTATGATAGGAACAGGAGACTGAAATCAGTCAAACTGGAAATATACAACACTGAAAACAAAGACAAGGAAAAGGAGTCAAAAAGGTATGTGAGCCATGCATGCAACTTCAGATTCAATATATTTTCGAGTACACAGAACATCTCAGTAGAACCTAAGTGGCCCTGGATTTCAAGAAAATGCAGTAAAGTCCCTGAAACAAATTCAAAGACAACTCCTTCATAAGGAGATTAATTCAACTCCATGGGCAGCGTGCACAGGGTAGCCCGGTCTGTGGGATGAATGTCCATTTGAAGGCTCCGGTACAAAGATTAAACACTGGCCCAGCTCCTAAGGGTGCCACAGACCAGTTGTGAGTGACCTGGAAAGTTTCTCAGCGTGTCCTTGCCCTACTTCCCCCCAGATAAAAACATGGATAAGAAACACTTCCCAGTGCTGCAGACACGTGCTGGAAGTTCTTGGGTTTTATGTGCTCAGATGCCCTGGCAATGAAGACAAGAAGGGAGCGCAGTAAACGCTGCTCACCCAGGCTGTGCCAGCAGGATGCTGAGTGGCAATGCACTGCATTAATTAAATGCCAGAGAATAATATTACATTTGTATTACGGGAACAAGCTCCAAGGAGAGAGTACTATTACTTTACTACTGAAAAAATCAATTTAACACTTTCAGGATGCATCACATCACACGCGGTTTAGACGGGAAAAAGTACACAGCCTTCTGCCCCCGCCAAGTGCCTGAGGAACCAAACTCCAACCTTCAAAATCACAGCAGCCCCCCTGCCTCCAGACCTGCCCCATACACGTCCCCACCTTGCCATGAGATCCTGCCAACTCCACCTGCCGCGAGGCATCACACCGAGGCCAAGGGCACCCAACACATTCCGGTTCCCAAAACCTTTGGCGGCAGCTCCAGAGTCCACATCAGCTGCCGGATTCATACATGAATATTTATAACAGGAGTAACGGCACTTTGGTGTACCTCCACTTACAAGTGGAACCAGCATAACCTGTTTCTACCAGCATTTTTTCGTCCTTCTGTTTTTATTACACAAGAGAGTTCAATTGTCTTCAAAAAAGGAAATCTGATGCTTCATATGCTTGATTTTCTGATATACTGAAGGCCTTTCGACAGATGTTTGAACTATTTGTTGGTACAAGGACTCTTTGTATACCAGACTTTCCAGGAAGAATAAGCGAAGATATATTCTTATATTTCAAAAGCTGAGCAAAGGAGGTGTTAAGTAAAGGCCTGAGAAGAATATGTGAGTGTGATTCCTTTTATATTGATACACATGTTGTTCACAAAAAGAGTGAACATTTAAATGGTGTAATATATTTGGAGGAGGGAAAAAAATATCCAGCTGCATAAGATGATGCTCTTTCCAATTCATTGTCATATGAGTGAGCTGCATGTAGTGATAATTTATTGAGAAAAAGAGATAATCTGTGCTTATACAATTGGGTCTTTAATATTTAAATCATAAATAAAACTGTGGCCCTTGTTTTTTTCAAAATTATCTTTTTTTCTTCGCCCTCTCAGCTCCTTATATTCCCTTACTACTGATACCAAGTATTTAGAATGTTTTTGCCCATCCGGCGACAGGCCCCATTGTGTACACGTCTGAATACTGCTCAGCAGCGGTGGGGAAGGCTCGGTCCTTTCATACGATCTGCTTCCTAATTTGTCTCATCCTGAATTTTCTCATTACTTTAAATCATATGAGCAAAGAACAACAAGATGCCCCCTTGGCAATGCCAGCAGCATCAGCAAATTTTAACAATAGTTTGTTTGTGTGCTTTTCAACCTCATGATGGCCTCTGCGTGTTTGGCTCAAGAGCTTGATATTTGTTGGAAATTCGGTAGTGCCAGAAGTGTAATCTTTGTGGAAGAGTTAGAAGTGTGAATTGTTTCCAAAAGCATCACAAAAATATCTCTCTGAAAGATGAGGGGACAAATATTTTTTTTATATATTTAAATTTTAAACAGCCCTAATTATACAAGCAAAAATTATCTTTCTGTCCCTCACTAATTTATCCCCACATGCCACTCGGCCACAGACCAATGAATTGCAGAAGTACTACATCCCGTGCAATGAAGCAATTTTTCCTCCAGCTACTAAAGCAGCGCCTTCTGCGGAGATGTGACTGTTCAAAGCCTGCATGTTATTTTAATGAAATATCATGATAGCTCGTTAAAGAAAGATGGCAACGGAATTGTGTATTCTCTCCTGTTCCCATGTTATGTATACAAATGAATGCTCACTTTCTTCCAAAAGGTACAAGCAGAGTTCAGCTGAGACAGATGTCTGCTGCATCAATTGTTCTAACAACCACCTCTGACAGCCAGCCTGCAGTCTGAGGCTCTGATTACCACAGCTAGACCCAACTTATGGGTCACTTGGGAATTATGATTAGACCATATACGTTTTTCTTAGAAGGCAGAAAAACAGGATAGGATGAGTAAATTTTGGCTCACTGGAAGCGTTTTCTTTTTTTTTTTTTCCTCCTCCTCCTCAGGATGGAGATGCTCAAGTTTCTAATGAATAATACTTTGTAAATGGCCGAACATGGATGGAAGAAGAGGGGAGGGACAAAAGCCAGCAAACAAGAAAAGCAAGTAATTTGTACTCGTAGACTACATTCTGCAACGCTTCCTGGTAAACAACATGGGGACTGACTTTGGCAGAATGAGACACACAGGAGAAGCACCTGAACAACCCACAATTCAGTCAGAAAGGATGCAGAGATGTGCAAACACTCCATCTACAGGTTTCAATACAAGTCCCGGTAGTTAGCAACCTTCTTCTCCCCCTTCCCTATGATGCTCTGGAGAGTCTCCAGGAAGGGCACTTGCACGAACAAGATCCTGGACTGCCAAGGCTGAAAGTCCGTGAGTTTACAGGGAACCACCCTCCCGCCCTGCTGTCTATCTGAAGATTCGCAGCCAGGCTAACGAGAGATGCACAGCGAGGATATGCTCCGCTCTTGTGCACCATGTCCCTGGGTTCTGCTTGTGATCTCACTACTGATCAACCACCCGAGTTCAGGAATAAAAGTGAGAAAGGACAGATCAAGCCCTTCATTTCTTGAGTCTGCATAAAATGGGGAAACAAACTTTGCTGCAGCCCCGAGGCACCTCTACCTAGAGAGGTCTTTGAGACTTTTGTTAGCTGAAGAAACTACAGAGTTCAATTATCATCTTGTAAGTATCACAGGAGGCTGGAGAGGACAAACGTATGCATCGGTTTTATTCCTTGTGATACCACTAGCTTCGTGTGTGACCTTAGCGACTCATCAGCCTCTCCTGGGCCACATTTCCCAATTCAGTTTTTAAAGTCTGTGGTTTCTACCCAGACAGGTAAGATCAAACGATCCAGATCTTTGCCATTATAAAGTTCCCCAACTCTGTTTTATATCAGCAAGGAATTTGGCTCAGCGTTTCTGCTGGAACAGTTCGTTGCTATTGCAAAGAAATTGTGGAAAATGGAGAGAGAGACTGAGAGAGTATGACGACCCTTAATTTAAATACTAGATGTTTAAATGCTAAAAGCCTGGCATGAGTGACACAGTTAAACCCCTCCAACACGGAGATGCCTAGGAAAAGCCTCCAGAACAATAAGAAAATGGCTTGACAGGAAAAAATACCAGAAAAATTGCCTGAGGCAAGTTGTGCCTTTTAGCAATCCCTCGGTCGTCTGTGTTTCCATCCTGAACAGAACAAAGGAAAAGATTGAAGGGGAAATAAGATCATGGTTATTCATCAGATTTACCCTAAGAGACGTAACTGAACAGAAGATAAATCATCATTGTCATCATCACACAGATCAGGAAAAGCATCTGACAGCCTGCAGCAGGTTCACTCTGGAATACCTCGAAGCACCCTGCCATGCCAAGGAGGATCACGAACCTCCTCCGGGCTTCCTATCAAGATGCAGCACACGGAGTTCCGCAACCAGAGGCTGGAGCAGTCGGGTGAAGTGATGTCCTGCCAGCCTGGCGCTGCCCCATGGCTCCCAAAGGAAGGAGAGCAGAGAGAAACACAAGTGACACCACGCACCTCTGCGCTGCTATACTGGGAGAGATGGGTTTTGTCAGAGACGCAGTCCTCTTCAACGGGGTCAATTTGAAGTGCCATCTCTTTCTCCTGCCAGGCCTCTGGGTTTTTAGGGTCCTGTGAGCACCCGCCAGGTGAGGAGCAAACCTTCCTGTAGACTCATTTGTTCCTTATGAGTGCACACTTGTACCCCGTTCCTGTATGTTAATCTAGTATTTAGTGTGCTCATTCAAAAATGGTAAGTTTGTACTAACCACTCCACTGATACTGTAGGACTTTACACACTCATTTAATGCAGCATTATCATTTAAAAAAAAAAAAAAAAAGTAGCAAGACTAGTATTTCATACCCACCCATCCTCTTTAAATCAACCTAGCGATTCAATTAAATTAATAATAAAGAGGAAAGGAGAGCTTGATATAGCACACCAGTCTGCAGATTAGACTTTGCTGCAAACAGAAAAGAAACCACCAGCAGATAATGCAGAGAGCGTGCAGGAAGGCAGAGAGCAAAGGAGGAGACGAGAGCTGGCAATTTTCAGGGCTTTGTTTTTTGTGACCTGCCATTTTCCAGTTAGGCTGGACTAGGATGGGGCGTGCACCAATCACCCACTTCAGGTGAAATCCAATCATTTGTGGAAGAATCTGTTTGTGGCTTTGATTTGGACTGAACTTTCCTGCTGCGTATACTTAATACACTCTCCACTTTCCTGCTAAGCAGAGTCTGTTCCCTCTGCTGAGGCACATGTGCCTACTGGCGTCTAGAACCTAGATCAGAAAGAAAAAAACCCAACAACTGCACAATACTTGATGAACGCTAAAAAAAATGGGGTTTGCTTCACTGAATTCTTAGAAGTTGCCAACGTTGTGCTTCGAAATTACATGCTTAAAAAGGTAGCTAATTATTTTTCTAGACATAAATAATTAAAAAAAAAGGACTTTGCTAAAATGAAGCACTTCAGGGATTTGTTTGTTTCAATAGAAAAAATATGGAGTGGAGTTGAATCCCAGCAGATTTCTTTGCTTGCTTGTTTGAGCACTCAATTAACCCCCCAAAAAACCCAAACAGCTCTCCACACAGCGCAGGATGCTGAGTCAGGATATATATTAATGTCCACCAGCACATTACTGCACTGGTTGAATAAAAGTGGCCTTCAGGATGAGTCTTGAGAAAAGCTCTAGCTCACCACTCCGCCAAAATACTTTAAATTAGTCATCACTGCACCTGCGGCTCTCCAGGTTTCTTAGCTTCTTCCCACCACACAGCTATAAAAATGAAATGTCTTTACCCCATGTTACAAACGTGAGGCACAGAAAGACGAAGTGACTCGGCAACAGTCACACAAGAGCTGTGCCGCAGGTCAGAAACCGAACTCAGGTTCTTCGTGCCAAGGTGGTACTTGGCGTAAGGCTCGTATTTAGGAAGAGGTTGAGCTCCAGCTTCACACAGACACTTCATAAAGTACAGAAAGCGTTCCTGAGAGAAGTGCCTTGGAGATAAAAAGAGTGCTGTTGTTACTACCCAAGTCTTACATACATTTTTATGTATACTCAAGTGATCAAATTAACAGTGCTGCCTCATTGCCAGGGTACACCATCTCTACTACGTCTCACCTTCTGAGCTGAATTTAAGATTGAAAATAAACGGATCTTTTGGAATATCCTGAATAAAGTTTTGGCAGTTACTTCTACAATAGGACCTTTCTAAATTAAATATGAATAACAATATGAATACCCAATTGAAAAAAGGAAAAAAAAGCCACTAAGAAGAATTCTTATTATTAAGATTTATAACTATCTCAATTTGTATCCTAATTATTGCAGAATCTTTTATTCACATTCTTTTATTTAATTACAAAATGTTATCAAGTTCAAAAATACGTTAACTGTTAAAATCTGTACTTTGATACACATAGCCACCAGCATAATGAGACAGGACATTGCAAATCCTAACAGCCACCTCCTCCAAGTCATTCATTTCCACTGCCGCGAGGAGGAATTCCTGAGAGCATCCTTCTGGCTTAAGGTATATAGTTCATTGATTTATATATAAACTCATTTAAAAGCAACTGAATCTACCTACATAAATAAAGGTTATAAAATACCAATTCTAAAAGACTTTTTATTCTGTTAATCCAATAATGCATTTTCCTTTTATTTTTTTTGCCTTGATATTTTTTCCACCCATATTTTAAGGCAATTTCATGACAAGTAAATCCAGGCAATAAATATTTTTGTTGAGTCTGATCTGTGAATTATCAAACCAAATGACACACTGACACAGCGCGTTCTTCCTGCCATGCAAAATTTATCACATGCAACTTGAGCACCTCTGAGCAGGAAGAGTCTACCATTTTTGATTTATGTGGCTTGAAAGGAAATGGACACGTTTTAAAGTTGCAAAGCTGCAATTCCATTTTGTCTTCTGCTGGGCGTGTTTGATCAAATCAGAGCTTGCAAACCAAGCTCTCTACTGTGGTCTATGTTTGAGAGGGGAGGGAGTTCTTTTTGTGGGAATGATCTAGCTTGGGAAAAATGCCGAGGTTAGCACACCCTTGTGTAAAACACATTGCCGGCATTACTTGGCACTGCTGCCTGCAGGTCAGGCTTCTGCTCATGTCAGCAATCTTGGCTCTTTTGGAGGAAGCTAGGCAGGATGATGGAAAAAACTGTACATCTCACCGCGATGAATCCTCCCCTCCTCTCCTCACCCTCTGGACACTGGCAGCAGCACCACTATAGTTGGATGGTGCTGCTCACCTGGGCTAGAACATCATCTAACACTATTTTTAACCATGGCTTTCCTCACGGAGAAATAAAAGTTATCTGGAGTTTCCTTGGCACCTCCCAAAAAGTTGTAAAGGATGAGAGAGAACGAAAGAAATAAAGTACTACTAATCACAGGAAAAGCAAGGGCAGATGGAGACAGGTTGAAATGACTTGATTAAGTGGCTGATTAGAATTGAAAATAAATCATATTAATGTGTTGTGATGAGAAACAAGTATGCTTTGATAGGCTAGTACATATCACTTCAAATTCAGTGCACCTATGCAGTGACGTACATCCACGTGTTGCAACATCACCTCTTTCAAAGAGTGTTAAGCATCCCAGTGAGTGTGGCACTGGCTCTAAGAAACTGCTTCACAGAAGGTAAGGCTGACTTGGCGAGAGCAGGCATGGTGTCCCTGCCTCAGAGGACATGGGGGAAGAACAAAAAAAAAATAACGGAAACGAAAATAGGACTAAGATTCAAGAAAGGAAACTGCTGTAGCAAACCTCAAGGTTGTCTTGATGCTTCATGCTACAGTGAAGAAATATTTAACACTAGGGAAAACCAGGATTCAGATTCTCCTGCCCCATAAACCGGACTCTCGAGTGAAAACATTCCTGATGCATCAGTGACACTGGGACCAGGCACGCAGCTGAGTTCTCCTTCTATCCACGGGAGGGCAGAGCCGCTCACACATGTTAGACATATGACACAAGCACATTTTTACATAATATTAAGTCTGTAACTTCAGTACCAAATATCCCTTACACAGCTTCAAAAAGCTTTGCTTAGAGGAAGCAAAACTCTTGTCTTTTTAAATAGATGTCAGACAGCTGGAGGAACAAAAACCCAACTCAGTTCTTAGGAGAGATCTGCAAAAGAGAATTGAATTGAACTCTATAAACCGCAGCTGCAGTCCCATATCCAGGATGAGGAAGTTCCAAGAACAGATGATTGAGGTGGCAATGGGATGGCAGGAAGAGTATTGACCCAGGAGAGGAAGAAAAGACTATTTACACAACTCTGATCGGGTCCTTCTTAAGCAGAATCATAAGGGCTTTAGTAAAAAGAAAGGGCAAGTACAGAACTTCCCCAATTAAGAAGATACACAATGACTAGGATTGTAGAAAATGTAATGTAACTTTGCTATATTAGGAATGAAGTTACTGAGATTTGTTTGCACAGAGATTGAGTGACCAGTCCTTGCATACACAAATCTTCAAAATAACAACCTAATGTAGCTACAGTATTTCTATTTTCATCCCTCAATAGGTGTGCATGTTACTATTTTAAAGAAATCATAAGCTAAATGCAGTTCTCTGTAACCACAGCGTTTTCAGCTCACGTTATTCCTGTCACTGATGGAACAGAAAGGACTCTGAATACAAACCATACGTACACTTCTGCTTTTCATAGTTAAAAATAACACCTTAAAAATAACAGATTTTAAGGTTTTTACTTCACATGGAGTAAAAATGTTAACCTGTTTATTCACTTTATCAGGTCCATCAGTTCCAACTCGGACAAGAAAATAAAATGAAAGACACCACGCAGACCAGTGCACAAATACCGCACGTGAATCTTCCTCTAGCAAAAAGAGCAAAACCTGCCCTTTTTACAGGGCAGTTATATTAGTTTATATTATTTTCATAAAGCAGATCCAAGTTCTGCATTTGGCACGCATTATTCAGCAGCCAATAGAAGAATTAAATAAATCAATATAGCTGGCAGCGTGGAGCCCTGAACAGCTGGCCAAAGAGTTGTGTGTGCAAACGTGCAGCTGCATGCATTGCTAATCCGTGCAAACATGCAAATGTGCATATAGCAGGAAGGTTTAAATTAAGCCATGTCAATTTAAAATACCTCAGGTATGAGAACTGAAACAAATACTCCATTGTGGAGCATTTCAAGGAAGACAAACATTTCTTTGGCAGCTCCAGTTTTTCTCTTTGGGACTCTCCACCTGCCAGGCCGTAAGGTTCCTTGCACATTTTATCTGAACACAGATTTCTCTTCTACTCGAAAGTCAAAGGAAGCTGGGCAGGAATTAGCACCTCCGGGAGCCATGGCTGTTAAACGAGGTGAGGTAACCCCTCCCAAGCTTTGCTACAGAGTAAGCAGAAGTGAAATACAGCACAGGAAAGAATCTCCAGACTTCCTGAAGGTCTCTCTCCTATGTCATGCAAGGACAGGTGGAGGAAGAGACCTCCTTTGCTCACACGTTCCCCTCAAAGGGCCAGTCCCCACCGTGCTGCCAACGGCTCTTTGCCTTTCTTCAACACATCCACTTAACAGTGATTTATTTCATTGTGCCTTCATGACTGAGATCATCTTAAAGTTTATCTTCCAAGACGATTTGGACCTTTGGTTTTGGGGAACAGCTGTTTGAGAAGGCGTTGTGCTGAATGTCTAGATTTGTGATCCTGCATGCTCCAGCGAGGACACGGGTACAGAAAGGTTGTCTCCAGGCTGAGCACATTATTGCCCAGTAGCTTCAAGAACGGAGCACTGAGGAGAGGGCAAAAGAGTGCGTGAAATTCAAGTGCCCACAGGTGCGCTTTGCCCTACCACCTCCTGAAATACAGGTAACTCTATAGTAGAAAAGCACCGTTAGTGCTGGATGCCACAGAGAAACCACCTACATTATGCTCAGTAGGAATGAATGGAAAGCTGCCCACTTCACACCTCTGCCACTGTTTTGGAAAAGCAGATCAGAGCTCAGATCTACTATGATGGGAATTAAAGAGAAACAGGAAAGGGTGGAGGGAATTAAGAACCAGTCTGCACTGACACTGAGGTGCAGCACTCTGGGACCTGTTTGATAATCCTCGCCCTGAAACACACACCAGCCAAGTTCTCCTCAGGTCCCTGACGCTGCTCAGGTGGTCACTGCTAACTTCAGGCAAAAAGGGATGGATAGCATCTTGTTTGCCCCGTATCAGCGGTTAGATACAGCTCTCTGCCCTGTCAGTTGATGGTTCAGTACATCATAAAAACAAAGTACTAATGTTTAAGCAAGGCCCTCTCTCCTCTAAGCCCTCCGTGTCTCAGCCAACGGAGAAGACAACACACAGAGACAGATGAAGTTAGCAACAGGCAATACTAAACCACTCCTGAAGAAATCTGAGCTTGAGCCAATATCCACAGAAGTCACTGTGAAATGTTCTTCAGTAGGTGTTGGGTGGGAACTATACAGTTCATCACTCATTACTACATTAAATGGAGGGGAATAATAATTCCAAAACTAGAAGCCTTGGGGATATGATGCTTTACACGGAGATGGAAGATTTAACGTTACAGGCAAGATTTAACACTACTTTTACAGACAGGTGTTAATCAGGAGCAAACCTCTTGAAGTCAGTGGACTTACGCCAGCATAAAACCTGCACGACTGAGAGAAGAGACAGGGTCAACATTAAATGGAGATAGCAGAGGCGGGGATTTTGAGAACCGCCTGTGGAAAAATGTTCACACATACTTTGCACACATCATTGCTATGATTAATTTCTTGTGCATGCATGGAGTACTCAAAATGTGGGCTTGAACTTGCTAACTCCAGCAGTATGAGAACAGACTCACACAGCAGATACTCAGCTGGAGTAAATCAACATAACCCTATTGAAGCCAAAGGAGCTACATCAATTTATAGCACCAAAAGATCTGGTCTGGAGGCATTCAAAAACCGCATGAGGAAAACAAACCCACCAAAAAACAAAAACAAGAGGAAACACATTGCAGGGAATGTGCTTTTCTATCCTAAAAGGCAACTTTGGTTTTCTTTCCCTAAAGATGTACTTATTCATCCTACTCCTCTGGGAGTTGCTCACAAAGCCTTCTTACATTGCTGTCCGTTTAGTGTCAGGTTTCACTCCCACCAGCCATTCAGTTTAGGGGCTCCCTTGCTGATTAAGAGACTTACAGTAATTCAGTAACAGTCCAGATGCTAGACACTGCCCCTCTAGGTAGCTGTTTGAGGCCTGGTAATTTAAAACCTTTTATTTAAACCCCCATCATCTTCCAAAATACAACTTTGGAGACCTAACTTACTGTGCTTTCAAATTACTGAAAGCAGCAGGTGGGCTATAAGGAAGCAATTTGTTATAAACATGATGCTGCCTACATAATGGTAGCTGTTTAATCCCTGCAGTGGTTAATGGCCAGCATGCTGGAGAAGAGCGCAGAACAATTTATGAATTCCAAATATGCTTTTTGTAACAGAATTCTGGCATCGCAGAAGAGTAATGTGATATATGGAGCCGACTACTCTGATTATGCCTCAATCCTTCTGCTAGAGCCTGAAGGAGAAGGAAAGATTTTAGGCTATTCATAACCTAGGGTTGTTTAGGAGCCTACTCTTCAGATTGGAAACACCTTGAATCCCTGGGGTCAATTTAGATTTTCATCTTCTCAGTGTACAATAGGGGCATTGAGATTGGGACCCATTTCTGAGGATGAAAGCACTGCGAACAGTAAAGGAAGCACATCTTGGATTAGACCGTACAAATCAAGAGGCTCTACGTTGCTTACAGATACCCACAGCTTGGTGGCATGCATAAGTGCTGCCCAAAACCCTGACATGACACACCCCACCCCCCAAATAACTCTGACAACTATTTTCTGTTCATGTATTTGAATCTTGAGCATCTTCCCTGCAAACAGGCTCTGTATATGCTGCTGGGCAGTGAAATGTGCTCCTTGAAAGGAGATTTTTCGGACTTCATTAGTGATTCTGAGAGTCCCTCTGAATGCTCTCATCCTAGCAAACATACCAGGGACTGACCATCACTCACAAAAAGGAAGAATTGCGAGGCACTTCAGAAGTTTCAGGCCACAATGAACATTTCTAACTGCCTTCTTACATTATTATAATAACAATGATAAATGCTTACAACCTGCAGTGGCCAAAAACTCACAAACACTTCTAACCCTAAAGCTTTGGACAGGTATGGAAAGGAAACAGATCGTATCTTTGAGTCTCTGTGCTGCAATTAAAGATGGAAATGTAACAAGACAAACATCAATCGATGTTGGTTCACAGAGCAAAACCAGTAGGAAAATAGCATTAATAGTGGCACTGGAAGGTTTGTTCTGTTTTGGGGGTGTTCGGTAAACATCTGAAGAATGAGTCGGAGCTGTACTGATGATGCATCACTGAAGACCAACACTGCACAGGGGACAGCACAAGCTCTATTTATGAGTCCTGGATTCAGGACTGAACCAGTACTTTCTAGTGTGCGTAGCAAAAAATCCAAATGTGCAGAAGAGGAAACAACCCCACAAAGAGAACAAGGGAAAGCTTGAAAGTGATGTCCCTTCTAAATGAACTGGAAAGAAAATGCACTTACTGCTTTGACAGCAAATCACAAGGTAATTGTTTCTTCCCACAGACATTATTGTAACGTAGACAAAAATTGGTCACCATTAAACAAAGTTTACTCAGTGGCATTTTTACTGTTCTGCTGATGGGCCAGTTAAGAAAACACTGAATAAATTATGAAACAATAGAAGGAAGATGGCTCTTTATAAGCAGCGTTCGATATAACAATTTTAAAAGGCTATAACACAAGTTTATTGAATTTGGCAGGGCTTATAAATCCTAACTCCCATTACTGCGCTGCAACTTAAAAAGAAGTATTCTTCAATTTGTCATTGGAAATTTCAAGTTTAAGTGGTCCCAGTGCAAAATGATAACTTACTCACATGCTCAAATGTTTCCATGCACAAACCACAGGTCAAACATCTGGCTCAATGCAGCACTCCATGCTGCAGCCTGTCTGTGTATGCAAGCATGTGTGAGACATTGGTCTTTACAGATCCAGCTGACCAAATATTTATCTCATTTGAGATCTCATTGGTAGTGTTGGTTTGCTTTTTTTTTGGTTGGTTGGTTTTTGTTGCCCCCCCTCCCCCCTTTTCTTTTTTTTTTTTTTTAAAAGAATTCTGACCCTTTTGAACAGCTTTCTACAATGACTTGGTGTTGCATAAGCTCAAAAGGAATGCCACAGCATTTCAGTTAGGATGCCCGTGAGTACACCCAGCTGCTTTAATGACAATCAGGTAACCAAAGGGTGTTTCGGGAACCTTTGATTCTGTTCCAGGAACTGAAGTGCTTGTCTACAGACGGTTTCTGGCATGCAATGGTCTCATTTTGTGGAGTAATGCTCCCCAGTAATTAACCCGGGCTTTCCAGACCTTCCTCCCCATCCAACGACCAGGAGATCTTTAGAGCCCTGACTTGCAGCAGGGAACAGATGAGACACAAAATGCATCTGGTCACGAGGCAGGACTGTAGAACTAAGTCTGGAGGACTCCAAAGGGAAGGAGGTTCTTTTCCCCTTCCCTACATAACAAGCATGCTAATATGAAGCTGTTCTAAACACACAACTCTTTTCCAGAATATTGTCCTACAGGTAGGTCCAATTCATTAAGAGCAGAACAGGACTGGAGCATTTAACATTTATTTTAAAAGTAGAAAAAAACCCAACTTTTAAAAGGCTTAACTAAAAGAGCTTCTAGAAATGCAGCTGCTCCAAGCCTGAAATACCAAACTACGACCAGAAGTAAATTATTCCAAAATTTGCCAAGAAAAGCCTGAAGATTTCATTCTATGGAGGGCTCTGTATATATGCATATATATATATGTATATTTGTGTGTGTGTATATATCTCTCTCTATATATATGCAGGAAAGATAAACTGCTTTTTCACTGTGACAGAATGACTGGTAAATGCAGACTTTTACAGGGACTAGGCTGTGACATCTATTTTTAAATCTAAAAAAAATGCTTTCCAGGGTTGTATTCTAGACCTACCTTGAACAAAATGCAGAACCATTTAAAAAGAGGGATGGGAATATCCATAAAACAGAGACATATCTGTTCCTCCAGACAGACAAATAGTTAAATTAAAAGCTTGAAGTTCATCACTTGTGTTTGTGTGAAAGCGCACTTAAGTCAACTGACAGGCTGCACGTTTCTAGCAGAAGATCAGTGATGTGATGCCTCTTGGGCCGTGCTGGCTTCTGAACACCAGCCTTCATTTAAGAGTTTTCTTTCAATACCAGCAATAATATTTGGACAGCTCCAACAGAGCAGGATTTACCGCGCTGCTTCTACAGCCCCCCTCTCTAGAATAAGTGCTTTCGAAAAACTAATGATTTTTTAAGCCTCCTTTTCTTGGTGGGGCACAGAGAGAGTAACAGCTTTGCCCAAAGTCAAGTGAAGTGAGAGGAAAGCGATATTCCTGCAGGCCATGCTGAAAACCCAAGGCAGACTAAAAGCTGCGTGCAGATCGTGATTCTCAGCTCTGATCCAGGAGCTGATGAAGTCGATGCAAGTCTCTCTGCTGACTTTAATGTGCAACAGACCAGGACCCTTTGGCCTTAACCCGTGGGTTAATCCTTGGCACAAGCCTGAAGGTAAGTAATTGCAGAGCAACTATGCTTCTTACAAAGTAGCACATCACGATAACCGCCAAATTAGCTTCACAGGGACTGAGAACATGCAGCACACTAAAAAGCACAATTCCCATTGTTATCGCATTGTTGAAATCCTTAGGAATTTGAAAGTGCAGGCTGCTGCTTTGAAAAACAACCTCCCCGTGCATGTTTCATGCCACATCTCTTTGTTATTATAGGGTCATATGTATTGCCCAGGATCCATAAACTCTGTTGTTGGTTAGGTTTGCTAGACAAGACCAAACAAGGACATTGGGTCCCTGCCATTTTCTCACCTAAAAGTACTTTTTAAAATTCAGGTAGACTGATAAGGATTGCACGTTTTTATATGAAAACAGATCAAATTAAGGTATAAAGAGGGAGATTTTTCTCTAAACATAGGTTTTGTTTATTTCAGAACAAATACTCCTTATCAAAAGCACTGAACTCCTCTACATCTGAGAGTCCAGCTGTATTTTGATTCAAGGTAATCACATTAGCCCAGACACTGGCTGTATGCTAACAAAATCCTTTTTTGAAATGTGCTCTAAATAACACATTCTGAGATGTCGCTAGACTAAATGCAAACAGACCATGAGCCTTGAAGCGCTGTACACATAAAAAAAAGGATTCCTAGAAGTTGCACTTTATGGGACATATCACACACTGCTGACGTCCTTGGATGCTTTGCCAGAGCCAAGATTAATAGCCCATTTTAAAGCCTGAAAATGTTTAAGAACTGAAATGCTAGTGCTGATGGCTGAGCTCCCTCATGTTCCACTGAGATCAATGAATTTGAAAGCATTTGGCATCTTACATGATAGGCGAGCTTTGCTCTAGCTACCAAATCTTGATTAGTCCAAAATAGAAGAACTTTGAACACAGTCTTGGAAGAACATAGAGGAAAATGTGAGCTGTCATGGAAGAGAAGTAAATCTCCTCCCTGCCAGCCGCAGTAAATCTCTCTCCCTCTCTCATCAGTTTCCCTTTCCCCTCACAACCCCAAAGGAAAAAAAAAAAAAAAAAAAATTGATCTTAATGGACAAGCCTGGACCACCTGATAGTGTATTTCTGACCAGCTACTTACAGCCTCCTGGGATTTTCAACAAACATCATAAACAAAACCAGGTGGGAAACTGGTTTCATTTATTTTCATTTTACAGAGAAGTTCAGACTGAAATTGAGTTGTTTACAAAACTACAGGACCTTGAGGGGCCAGGAGAGAAACCTATGTCAATCTGAAATCCACAGTCCACATCTCACTAAAAGCAACAGTATATTTATGTTATGTGCCCAGAATTAGCAATAAATAAAGAAACTCTGTTAAAGATGCAGAGGCAAAAATCCTAGTTTACACAGCTGCACCAACCCAAAGCATTTTATAAAACTATGCAGTACCTGAAAAAGGTTGAATTGCAGCCTCCTATGAAAGGGAGTTTCACAGCAGTTTACAACAGGATGTAAGGGTCATCAATACACAGTTAGAACTGCAAATTCATTTAAAAATAGGTAGAAGTAAGAAGTTGGAGTTTACCCTGAATAGAGGGATAATTTGCAACATGACCTCTTTAAAGCTGACAAGTCATTTGCAATAAATGTTTCATCTCATTGCGAAGATGAAGAGTAGCCATTTACACTATGTGAAAAAGGGCTCAGATTGAGAACAAGAATGTCAGCTACCTGGTCATCCTAAGTATTCCTGAGAAATCTCTCTCCAAAGCACCTCCATACCCTGAAACTATGGGTAGAAAATACCGAATGAAAACTTCCATCTCAGAGGTCAGGTTAAGATCCATCTGTGGCCATACTTACATTTGAGAACAGCATCATCTCAGCTGACCATGGCTAAGATCATACGGTAATACAGACCTCACTGTAAACAAGGACAAGTTAAGGCTGTGAGATGAACTCTTTGCTTAGAGGTCAGCAGCTCTACAACAAACACGCACCAACAGCTGAGTCAGGAGCGTGCTCAAGCACAAGCGAAACTTCAGATGGAAGCACGTGAGGCTTCGCAGCCTCCCCAGGTTTCTGGCTTATGAATGGGTGAATCTTAACAGCAGAGCACGACGAGGAGCCTTAACTGCAGGGCAGAGACATCGGTGTTTTTCCATTCTTATTGACATGACAGTAAGTGCTTGTCAAAGAGAAAATGGCAACAATTCCTTTATGAAAGCAAGGAGCAGTTTTCACCAGCTGAAAACATAGATTAAGACTTAACTCTGATGAAGCTGCTGTCAGACCAGTATGACTGAAAAAAGATTCACACCCTCGCAAAAGTAGGCTAGAGAATGTCATTTAAAAGAAAAAAATAGTTGGCCAGCACCATCTGATCTGCATGCAGCTCCTGTGCCATTTTTCATGCAGATTCAGAAGATGCAATTTAATGAGAAAAGGAAAAATTGCAACTTCGTAAGAGATGAAAATTCAAAAGGCCAGATCCCTTTTTATATGAAACAGCCCCTTTCCATCATTTAGCTGAGCAAAGGAGCTTAAAAATACATTAAATTTAAATTTACTTTTATATCCTGTTAGACTGCTGGGGTGGTACAAATAGTCTTCCACGTAGTTCAGAATCAAATCACACTGCAAGTTACAGAGAGTCCTGAATACCCTATTTTATTAGCACAGAGAAAAGCACCACTCAATACCAAACAGCTTTCCACTGAGCTCTTCAAGAAGTGGCGCGGCGGTGCAGACCCCTCCTGTGCAGCTGCACATGCGCACCGGTGTCCTTTGTGCTATTCCATCGTAAGAAGAGAGGAGAAAATGGACAGATGGACAGTCTCCATAGTCCAAAAAGTGAGCCACTGTGTCCAAGCCTACAGCTGTTGATGGATTAAGGTAATGTTGGGCTCCGTGTTGCCCAGATCAGGCAACACAGGGATGAAAGTGGCGATATGTGTCTGAACAGCACTGCCACCCACCTCCCACTGCACTCATCTTTGCACAACTCCATTGTTATTTCTCCTTTCATGGCAATGAATGAATCCCTAAGTTTCAGTCACAGGAAAGGTTCTCCCAAGAGATCGTATGAGTGTATCAGTTCCAAACGTTTGCAGGTCACAAAGCAGAGATAAATGTAGAAAAGAAAGATTAGAATAAGAGCCAAGAAGAAAGCACAGACGATTGGCCAATATGTAACCTGCACTCCCCAGTGCTCAAGGCCTTCCCCCAGTATTGCTGAGTTCTAGCTGGTTACTACAGTGGCAACTGGATGGTCATGCAGCCACCTAGTATAAAGGAATTCGCTCTTCTATGTCCGGCTTTAAAAAGTGACGTTGGCCACCCTCCACAACCCCAGCTTTGCTGGAAGCTGTCTTCTGCAATCACACAGCTCCTCCCAGCCAGATCACCCCCAGGCGTCTGTGATTTCTCTCTTCCCTAAAGCTGAAAACAGATACAAGACACAGGAAGCTAATACAAAATAATAATATAAAAAAAACCTAACCAATTTGCACTAATATTCAGGAGGAACATGTTGTGGAGCTAAAAGCACCAGGTAAACCCTTGCATTTTGTGGGTTTTGAAAGATGAGAATGTACAAGATGAGGAGAAGGCCAAGAGCAATAGATTGAGGGCTGTGTTGGAAAAAAGGCAGATGGGCTGTTCTGTCCTTATATGCAAAATATTTTTGGTTAATCTCTGCTGTGGTGGGAGTGTTCCGAAATGAGATATAAAATAAACTTCAAGAAGATTATCTGGTTTCCCCGTGCCTCAGTTCTCTGTCTACAGTTCCCTAACCAGCAGGGTATGATAAACATGCTAAAAGTTGTGATGCGTTTCTGAAAAAAGTAGTTTAGAGAAGAAAAATTAACTTACTCCCAGTTGAAACCAAAGCCAGATTTGTGAAGCAATATTAGCATAAGACATGACACTGAAATGGCCTAGGCTGATACTTGATTGACGCAGTAGAACTAATACCAGTGGGGATCACAAGAGGAGCAATCATAAATTTGCAAACGCGTCTAACTCAGGCAGACGAGCTCTCCCTGTTACATTCTGATCGTTAACAATTTTACCTTCACTAACGGACAGTATTATGAAGTGCAGTAGTTCAGCTCTCAAGGTAAGAAGAAAACACCCACACATTCACTAACAGCATAATTTCTGTGTTCTTAGCACTTCTCGCCTCTATTTGTCAACCCAGTCCTTTTTGCTTGGAGACCTGCAAAGATCTTAATACAGGCATTCTAAGAAAATTGTGATCTGCATCCCTGCCTGTCTCTCCCTCCTTTTCTTTGTGTTCATAAAGAAGACAGATTAGCTTTTTTTTTTTTAGGGAGATACTTGTGGCCAACAATTCAAGCCCCATCTGCTCAAGTAAGGCTTTAATCCATTTGATTTGGGAATAACCATAGTTCTCATGCTCTCGTTAGAAAGTAAGTTTTCAGCAGAGTCCAACTCGCACTTCTAAGAACCAAACATTTGTTTCATTTGCAACATGCCTGCTTTTTTCATGTTTCCTTTGCAATATGGATGCAGAGAAAAACTAGTAAACCAAGATTGAAGACTACACAAGAAACAGACACAAAATTTAAAGATTATAAGGTATACAAAGCAGATTTAACCTTTTTGCAGTCAGCATCAATACATCCATACAACTGACACTTTGCAATTCACATTCTCATGGTGGTCCAGTTATTAGACATAGGTTAGTTTACTGATACAGTTTTGCATCATAAAAAAAACACATCAAATTATTTACATGAAGTAAAAATAAGAAGAACAAAAGCCAATTATACCCCCTCTGTCATGGGTAGCGTGTGCTTTTCTAGGAATCTGCTCCGAGTACTAACCACAAAACCACCCAAGCTGCACACAAGGAGGACGCTGTTGTGGGAAACTGAAAAAGGACAGTGCACAGAATAACACACAGAGGAATCGGGCTGACTGCCATTATCAGGTGACAATAAGGCGCTTAGTTATGTGTTTTCTAATTTGTCATTCCTAGTTTTCGAGAAATTTGTTGCCTTGAGCACTTCTCAATTTGGTTAATTCAAGGAAAAACTGTTGCTTTCATGGTAGGCCATGGTCACACGAGGACAGCTGTGCTTCACGGAACCTCCTGTCGGTCAGAAACCAATTATGACTGCATTGCTTATTCATCAGAATCCCCCAAAAGTGGTAATGGCTAGAAACACTGCAGATGTGAAACTGCAGATGGTTTGCCCTAAACTGGGAATTTTAACTCCAAATAGGATTTCCAACAACTCCATTAAAACACTTCAAATATATTGACCATTTTAGTTACAGGATGAGACATCTCGTCAAAGTCAGAAGAAAGTGAAGGCTCTTACAATTTTTCCTAAGGGTTTCTTCCTTCCTCCAAGTGACCCTTATGTATTTCCTGGAGAACCAATTTTTACTGTTACAACATTTACAGTCCTTCAGTTCCCACCTCCTATTGAGTCAGCTGCTGATACCTTCTAAGAAAATGTGAAAGTGCAGACATTTCTGTTTAATAAAAAAATCAGGGAGTTTTGTTGTCTAGAAACAATCCTGTAGGCTGCAGCACAAGAAGCAACAGACTAAGATCACAGTCTAATGAGCCAGTTTCTGCTAGCGAAAGCAGGAACAAAAAGGCAAGTAGCCATGTAATCTACAGTGGTCCCACAAAACAGTCCAAAAGACTGCAAACTGCTATAGTGCTGGCTTGGTTCTTTTGGGCTTTTTTTTAAATATCCACTAGGTCTGCACATACGTTAATTTGGTAAAGTTGTCACAGGGATCTCAAAACAAATACCTATTCATGATGTGGAGCCACATAGATCAGAGGCAGAGCATGCAGTGAAGACTCACACTTACTACAATGATAAACATCTCCAAAAAGCTTCATGAGTCACTTTTATAGAAAACTCCTACTTCAAAGGTCCTTATTCTTAATCGAGAAGTATAACCTTAAACATCTCACATGATAATTCTTCATAGTGTCTCTGAAAGGATTAATCTTTCCTTTTGCACATACTGTCCTGAAAAAGTTACAATGAGAAAAAAGCAGTTATCTTCAGTCTGATGCTGAATTTATGCATGAACTTGAAGAAGTTATGAGATACATAACTTAATATGAAAAGCAGCCTTTCATAGTCAGTCCCATAAAGTGTTATTTGTAATGCTTTGCATCTAGTGAATAATTAATAACACAGGAGAAAAAAAATGAACTAGCTCAAAGACAGATTCTCAGCTGAGTGTTGCTTGCATCGACCCTTTATAGAGAGCTATGTATGTTACAGGTTCCGCAAAAGGCATGATCTGTATCCAGGGTCTATTATGCTATATTCTGACAGCCTCTGCCACAGAAGAATCTTACAGCTGAAACACAGAACAGATTGAGAAGGGAAAGCATCATGGAGAGAGATTTTTTTAAGTACTCCGAGCAACTCAGTGGCGCAAGATAAAAAGAGGAGAGTGCAGCCACATTACCGCACTCAACAAAGCCCAGACGGAGAGCTGTGCTGCTGGGACCTTCCCTCCACGCCAGGTCAGAAGACGTCCTCAACAGTACTGCCAGCTTCCCCCTGAAACTCAAATGGGTTAGAAAAAACACCCATAAAGTTTGATCTTTCCCTTCTGCCAAAGATACCACAAAAGGCCTTTGACAAAAAAAAAAGCTAAGTGAGTGGATTTTAATGCCATCAGAGCAGGATTTACAGTTCTTTTTCCACTGTGGATTGGCCCCTTTGACTGTCTTTTCATCTTGCCTACACTGCCTGAGCTGTGTTCATCCTTCCCTCCTCTCCTCCACAACCGGTCTGCTTAGCTGCTCTCTTCCCAAGATATCACACAGTTATAAAACAAAATAATGCCACTAAATCAGTCTCCAACCCTTGCATCATTCGCTGTGCTTGCACGCAACGTCCTTTTCTCCTAGACTAAATCAGTCTTGTCTGTTTAGGAGAGGTCAGCTCCTTAATACTTACATTTCTACAGCGCTGACAGAGCTGTATCCTTGTCAGTTCCTAGGCTCTAGCATAGCACAGGTAATGATCTATTGAGGACACCAACTCACCGTAGTCAAAACTTCAAACGTTTGCATCAGGTGATGACCCAAAGGGCTTTTATGGACACCACCTGGCAATACCCATGAGAAGGTGTGTTCAGCCGCTTTCTAAATCAGACTTAAACCAAGTCACCTTAGAAAAACTCTTTTCATTCAACTGTAAAAAAAGACAAGTCACTGTCACCAAAGTAGTAGTAGTAGAGAGCAACCTAGATTTAGTGCTTTGACCGGTAAATCTCCAAGAGACACTGCAAGGCTGACCAGACAATCCAAGACTCACATGCACCACCCAAGCTGCGTGTTTAAGGACTCAGTTCGTGAGCCTTCAATAAATCCATCCTGAAAGTTCTGGCAGCAAGTTATCTCACACCAGAGGTGCTATGAGTGAAGGAGCACATCTTCAAAAAATAAATCATTAATGAGTTGGTGTGTATCATTATGCAACTCAAGAGCACATTGTGTACCTGGCATCCAGTGACACCTTGGAACAAGATGAGAGAGATGTTTGCTAGTGCACAATTCCAAACAACCACCACTCATTAAAGCTGCTTCCTTCTGCCATCTTCTTCCCTTATGGGATGAGCAATTTCTAGTTTTCCTGACATGACACGAAGTACCAAAAGTGAAATGATCTCTCTTATTCTCTTTGCTGCTGATGCACAGCAATGGTTTATGTCAACAGCAGTTATTTGACAAGTTGCCCCGAGGTTTAAACCCACAGATACTGTATATACAAACTGAAGAGATGAGTCCTTGCATCTTCAGTCATGCACACATCAGAAGAGGTAGTGGCACATTGTTAAGGAGATCAGCCTAATCCTGGGATTTTCCACGAGGATTGGTGTACTCACTCAGTCTGCTTTCACAAAGCCCCCCACAGGCATGATACAGTAACTACTCGAACACATACGACTATCCATTTCCTCCAACCAAGTTAGCTATTTCTCTATGATGATCTGATGCAGAACAGAACAGCTCGGGAGTCTACCCCTACAGAGTAAACTACAGCTAATACAAATTCTCTCTAATGCACTTCTCCTCCTCTCTCCCCCCTTAACCCTCTATTAGGGAACAAAAAAGTGTTTAAAGGTAAGGTTTGTTTTGGTCAAGGTTAGAAAGGAAAGACACTAACATGCTGGGATGAACAACTTGGAATTGAACTCAGTTGTCCCCACTCCGCATGTCACTGAGAAAGTTATTCCCTTCTGTGTGCCTTACATGCCAATCTGTAAAGCAGGGTAAGACCTACTGTTCCCACCTCTTGTTCACCTTGTCTTTTTAGACTTTAATTCTTCAGAGTGAACTTTTATTTACATAAGCTAAACCCCCCTCAAAATAACAAAAAACCCCAAACAACTCTCCTGCACCCACTTTTTCCATTTCTGCTTTTAATTTTTTTTTTTTTATTTTTTTGAATTCACGTAGATGCTGTCCAGATGTCCCCCACGCAGAGGTTTTCAGGGGTTAAATCTTTGCCTGACGTGTGCTAGCCACAAGGAAAGCACCATCAGCCAGTCCCCACCTGCAGACAGCCAGAGCTGAGCACAATCCTAGGGAGACGCAGCACTAACATCTGAGCAGTAAATTTCTGAAGAGGGAGTAAAGCTGCACTGCTGCTTTATTGCAGCTACTGCCAGCTCCCCCCAGCCTGTCCTGTCCTTGCTCCTCTGACCTCTACTGGGGCAAAAAAGAAAGGAAAAGATCACATCTCTACGACATACATCATTCACAGAGGCTGCAGCAGCCAAGCTGAAGGTGACTGTTTTCTATGGATCTCTACTTCAGAGAAAACTAGCAGTTCGGGACCAGAAGCTATGGCAAATGCCGTGCCACTGGCACCATCAGACCAATGGTCCTTTTGATCTTGGTATTTATTTTCTTTGCAGATACAGAGCATGCATCTTTAGAAAACAAAAAGTTAATTCACAAGCAGTTTCAAAGCTACAGACAAACACCTCCAGCAGGCTGCTTACTTTGGTCTGCAGCTGTGCCAGTGATGTGAAGACCAAGCTGGATAATACCATTAACAGGAATAATCAGTGGTTTAAGATCTAAAGATCTCAAGGTACTTTCACAGAAAATAATACAATGGATAACATCCATAGGAGATAAGCATCATTATTATAGCATATTTCACAGTGGGGTGAAAAATAATATAGGCTAAACTGAATTACCAAGAACATTACTAGAGCAAGCCAGAAATATAATGAAAATCTGATTCTCAGTTCCCGGCACTGGCTGGGCTGTGTTGCTTCCCCTGTTGTGCAATTACTACAGAACCCTGCTCATCTTCACTGCTGCAGAAACTGAGGAGAGCTGCTCAGAAGCAGAGTTCACCAGAGATAAACAGAAAAGCATTTCTGGTGAAAATTCAAAATGCCAACAAACAAAAAAATCCCCTTTGGCAGAAGAGATATTTTCATTTGGAAACGCTGCCAGTGTATCTTATGGGAGTTGTAGCCTGGGACCGTGAAAGCTGACAATCTGCTACTGAATGGCTGCATTCTTACCCTGCCACAGTTTTACTTTCTGAAGCAGGCAGGACCATTTCTTCAGAAATGGGAGACAGTACGAGAAAAGGCATACCAGGAAGCCCAGTCCCAGAGAATATAACGTGAAATGCCTTGGAAGCAATTTGACATTTCATAAAGCAAGCACACTATTTCTGAAGAAACATTTCAGATCTCAGAAATGAGGATTTTCTTTTTAGAAAATAGACAAAACTTTTGGCTGAAAGCACTTTTTTTCACCCCCCAAAAGACGACGATTGCAACAAAATATAACTCTATTTCCCTGAGAGTTTTCTTTTGACAAACATTACTTCTGAGCATTTAAGCTGATGCTTGGGAACAAAAATGGAAACTCTGCAACTTAAAAAAAAAACCCATCATTTTTATGTAACATAGAGGATAATATGGCCCACTATTTTTCTGATGAACTCTATTTGTTTTTTCTCCCTCAGCCCTTCCAGTACCCTGGATCTGTTTGCCTGTTGTGTCCACGTCCTGCACTCTGTTTCATATCTAAACTAAACCCCAGGCACAATGACAGCACAATGAAGCCTTGATCAAGCGCTCTGAGCTCTACTGTAAATACATCAGATAGGATGAGATCTTCCCATTTGCCCTCTATAAGCTCTGGATCAAGTCCAGGACAAAGAGAAGTTTATTAATGCACACACATTCCTACTGGCCTTTGAGCTCTTTGGCAAAAAATGTTTTAAAGAGGCCTCTGCAGAGACTGAATGAGCAGTATTCAAATATTTACATCGAACAACAGAGTTAATTACACTTCAAGACATTAGTAAGATTCACTTTGCTGCAACCTCAGCAACATACTACAGCAAACGAGCAACATAAACCATTTTCCACAATCTGAGGCGGGCAGCTTTCCATCTGGGTTTCAGCTAAGGCAGGAATGTTTCTGTCTACAATAGAACCTCACTAATCAGCACTTCACTAATCCACACATTTTATTAACTTCGCCAAAAAACTCACAGCCTCTCCCTGCCCCTCAGCAAAGATTTAATAGCAGAGACCTCAAGCGAGGTCTTTCATTACCAAAACATATTTTTCAGGCAAACGTTACGTGCATTTGAGTCAGACATTACAAAGCAGTTTGATAAATAATTTGAGCAAAACTAGAATTGTCGAAGACGGAGCCAAATCTTATGCATATCTGGAGAAGAAAACCCAAGGCAACTTGAAGTTGAATCTACAAAGGAACATTTTATCAAAAAACACTTAATCCTTAATATCTCTCAGGATTTCGCCCTTTGTGAACAAAATAACACACACAAATGAAATTTACTTCCTTGTAAGTTAACACTACATTTGCCCACTTACTTACTGGCTCACAAATTCAATAACTTTCAAAGAAGTCTCCCTCCAGCCACTTTTGACACTTCATTCTTCCTCTCACAGAGTAGTCCGCATCCTTTAAATGTAAGCCAACAGAAACAGCAAAGCCAACGAAAACATTTAACAATACACTGGAATGAAAGGCTCTGTCCATCCTAGTGTCTTAGCTCTGTGTTTAGCAGCTGTTCATACCTCTCTACCCTAACCATTAGCACTTAAAGTTTGCAGCTATGACAGCTTCATTTTTCAAGCCTACCAGATATTATCCACATGCCACCCTTAAAAATGAAACTAAATGACAGCACACCGTTAATTATCCTTCCACTTCCAAGGGCATTTTTAAACAAGTGAGAGGATAACCAAATATTCTAACTTGCTGGGTTTTTTCTTCCTCATCAATTATGCTTGCTATTGATATAGAATATGAATAATACAATGTATAAATTATGTACATGCATTTATAGAGGAACATAAGGGAAATTCATATACAGAAACCCAATAAATTGGATGGCATTTATATTGATCCATTTCTACATTTTTGTATGAAATATTTAACAACGCATAGAAAAGAATGCCATTTAAAGTCTACAGATGCTATTTCATTACACCTATTGTTTTTTGACTTTTTAGTTACAATTTCCATTAAGACTCAAGCAATTAATTTTAGAAGCATGAATAAGTACATGCAAAGAGCATAGTTTCCATTATTTTCTTCATTCCAGAAAACTCGTTATAAAAGCTACCTTTACCTGTAGGGAACAGACACAAAAAACCAAGACAGAATTTAAGAAGTTCTTATCTTGTATTATGTTTGGAAGTGGAAGGAGAAATTACTAATTTGTGAGACTGTGTCTTTTCAGGTCATCAGCTTGAATTGGAAAGCCATACACACTGAAAGCTGTACATTCACCTAAATAACTTGTGAATGTCTGTTTTCCAGCACATAGGCATTCAAAACCCCAGGATTTACACCTTTGCATGGGGTCTCAAACTGGCCAAGCACTGAATTTGCACAAAGACAACAGGAAACGAAACAATACCTGAAAAGCAGCTTATTCTCTCACGTAAATTAAACAAACCAATGGATTAGAGGCCAGATTTGTCCAAAATACATTTGTGTACCCCTTTAAAAATTCACCTGTTCAAGAGATTTTGTTCCCCAGGCAACACTCTGACTGCCCTGGCAGTCGCTTGGAGGGACTGAGCACCTGAACCCACAGGGATTCTGCCAACCCCCCTTAGGTTACGATCCGATTCACATCTTACCAAACCCACCTCTCCCCATACTTCCCTGGTGTGTAACACAGTACAAGCATTCACAAGTTCTCTTTGGAGTGACAGATCACAGTTCCAGGCAAAGGTATGATAAAGACCCCATATATTCTCCTCGAGAGCCAAGGAAAAACAGAAGGGAAGCTTCATCAAGCCGATGGAGTACACAGAGGAGGGGAGGAAGCTGTGATCTCACACGTTCAATCCAAAAGCTACAAACATCCTTGCTTCATTTAACATCCACTGTACTGCCACAGCCCAGAAGAGCACAGAATCTGGGCGCTTTTACACAAGCTCATTTAGAGAGCACATCTTCCAATTAGCCTCTGGTGGTCGAAGAGTACATGCAGGTAGATACAGCTGGAAAAAGGCCATCAGTTTGACCATCCCCATTTGGCTCTGGGCTCTTCAAAATCCTGTTTCCTCAGCCTAGCAAAGTTCAGACGGATACATCAAAAGCACAGTTCCTCCAGAGCCCTCAGCCCTGGCAGCATTCCTAGTTGCAGATGCATTGTGCTGGATTTACAGCGAGTAGTGCCACAAGGCTCAGGAATATAATAGTTTATGTCTGTTAATGATCTAACTCAGTTTATTACACAAATCTTGACATTTTAAATTAAATTATGCTCTTAAAGTAAAGAAGCATACAAGAAACCCTAAAGAACCATAACTTTAAGTGATAATAAATAAAATAAATAAAAGTAATCCTTGTACCAAGCAGTAACACTGTATGACTGCATGTTCACTATAATTCTCCAAGTTAGGATTTCTGCTCAATCCTTGCAATTAGCTCAGTAGGTCAAAATTGGAAAATACCATATTGCATTTGAAGAGCTGAATGCTGCTTCTGTCCTTGAGAGTTAAAGCAATGTTGAGATGTTCAGACTTCTAATCCAATATTCCGCTTTGCCTCTACTTGAATGACGCTGGAAAGACAGGCTCTGTGCCTCACTAGTGGCAAGACCCATACACCCACTTGCATGTCATTCTCAGCTTCCCACTAGTGTTTACTGGAGGATATTTTCAAATAGATGCCCTGCAAAACACCCACCTCACCAGAACACACATGATACTGCGGCAGGCTTTGGCTTCGCACATCTTTATCAGTTACTCCCAAAGCCTGTGTTGTCTTAATTTTGGAAAACTACTCTGCTCGTTACCTCTTCATTTGAACTGCATTTAATAATAACATACATTTACGACCTTCTAGAGCATATACTGCCCATGAGTAAAAATCAGGTCTCACACAACTCTTCTGCATGAAATGGAGATTTTGTTCAGGATACCAGTGAAAGAAGTTCAGAGAAATTAGAAGATATGTCCTATATGCACAAAGCTACGTGTCATAATGAGGAACTGATGAGAGAACAACTCATTCTGCTGGTTTAAACTTAATCCTAAGTGTTCATTTTAAAAAGGCAAACATTCTCCCCTCACAGGCAGATGAGGAACAGAAGGTGCTTGATAGCAATCCTTCTCAAGCTTTGGAGCAGCCCATGGAACTGCAAACAAGGCAAGAAATCCCTTCTTAAAGGGTTTGTTTAAATGGCTTCTGAGGTCGGGTCATCTGATCTACCCTGACATGCGGGCTCCTCTCCACTTCCCCCTTGCTGGGTTAACTCCGCTTTGCATTCTTCCATCTACGCTGCCACAAACACACCTCACTAGCTAAACTCTGTCTTTCTTAAGAAGCACAGAAACTTTCAACAGACCAGTCTGAGATCAACGAACGAGGGAATCCTTCCGTGATCTGCTGAAATCATGGAGCTTAATGCCAAATTGTATCCTTAGCTGAGCACGAGGGAGAGGTGTGACAAAGCCTTCTCTCCTACGGCTTGTAGAAAGCCGCTTTGCATCCAGCAGAACAGGAGAAACATACCCTGCTCTGTTATCCATCTGGAAATCCATCTCTGGCATGACTATTTCAGTCAGCTTCAGTACATGTGGTGTGATGCATATGGCAGAGACACTGCCTCTATCAAAGAAGCATCTAGCAGCCCAGTGTAAATGATACTAAGGAGAAGATTAAAACAAAAATATATCAACAGATCATTTCTTATTTGAAACAGTCAACCAATGTACCTGAGAAACTTGCAAGCTCCATTTACCTATTGAAAAGCTAAGAAAACCATCTCTCCCACTTTATGGATTACACCTCATTTGTTCTCACTACTCCAAATTACATTGTAAGATTTCAATTAAATTTAGGCAGGATGCCAATGCCATATTCTGTGTGCCTCCAAACACCTACCTGTAAACATGCACATGATTTATATAAACATATGTACACACACAAAGTCACTTTATAAACAGAGGCAGACCACACCTCAAGCTTCCTGTCTGCGCAGAGATCCAACTCCTACACCACTGGGAATTTCTAGATACGTTCAAACTTGAAGTCAGTCCTGGGCGTGCTTTGACCCCTGAGGTTTTGGGCCTAAGACGGATCTCAACTCGCACAGAAAGGTTTCACAGATATCTCCTCAATCTCCAAATCACACCTCCTATTTTGAAGAACCAATTTATCGATAGTAGCCAGCAAAAGAATTACAGCACTTAATGTAAACATAAATTAACAGCCTTTGGAATAAAATTTTTTTATATGCATTATTTTTATAAAGGAATTTAATATAACAAAAATCAGGAGAGACCTAGCATAGCTAATAAAATCAGTCTGAGGAGACATTATAAAATTCGTTAGGTCTTTGTCTCCATCTACTGTATGGAGGAATAACACTCATAACTCCTTGATGGATACAGAGAAAGATACTAAATACCTTTCTCGTTATAAAACCCCAACTTCTATTCCATAGAAATCACAACCTTTAGCAATTGTTAAAACAGCTACTGTTAAAAATCGAGTATCGAGAGACAATCACAATGGCTTCTTTTACTTAGAATAGAAGAGATCATTAGCCCATAATTATTGCAAAGTGGCAACTGTTACGGTTTTATGGTACACTCTTCCGTTATAATAAAAAAGTTTTGAAATACAAGAACCTGTTGAAAATAACTTACATAAGCATAAAAGGTGATTTGGAAGCTTCCTGAACACAAATGAAAATTAAAAGCCTTCATAATATTTACTTCAATTTTTTTTAATGACCAACAATTACATTTCAAAAAAAAAAAACCTGCAAGAATCGCAGTCTAAACTTGCACAGGCCTGTGAACACTCTCAGGTGTAAAGGCAAAAGGAATTAAACAAAACACTCTTAATTAAAACTGTCAATCTGTCAAATTCTAGAAGAGATTCCAGAGAAGTCTGATCCATGGTTGCTCTATACTTTGCACTTCCTAATTTAACAAAACAAAAATGTAAGTTATGATTTTTTTTATAAAGATAGCCCTTTCCTGCTATTTTAGTACTCACTTGACCAGTCCATTTCTTTCCTACCTGTCACTAAATTTCTGTACAATCAGAAGCTAAAATAAAGCTTTTCATCGCTATGGACTTGGGAAGACTGGTACCAGACTCTGCCTGAACAGAAACTGGGGAAGCCCCAGGAGTCCATTAAAAACTTGATTGAAATTGTCAGGCTGATGGCAGAGAAAGAGCCAACCTGTGCAGCAAGGGGGCACAGATGCACCCCAGGCAATTTCATGTTTTTATTTATTCAAACCAGACGGTGTCATTTTCCAATCCTCAGAATTTGTTCAGGCAGCAGATTCAAAAATGCCAGAAAATTGAACTTTGAAACACGCCGATATTGGTGAACAGGCTCTTTCAGAAACACGCCCTGGATGTACCCAAGTATGTGCTTGCAAAGGTACATAGGGGAACCACTTTGTTTTCACAAACAACTATCTTGGCTGTGCGCTGCAGATCTGTGAGGTCTTTCAGCTATTTTCAAAACCGTTTGTAGGCTTTAAATAACCAGTTCCCTGTTTATTTAACACGAAAAAGAGGATATGGATACTGTGGCAATTTCAAATTTCAATTCCTTTCTTCTCTGTGTACAAAATAATATTGATTGTTCTTACTCCAACTCAAGAGCATGCAAAGAGGATAAAGGCTCTTACAGAGCAGATGGACCTAAAGATGTCAAAGGCTTAAAAGAAACGTCTTCCATTCAACTCCTCATAAACCTCAGGAAGGTTGGTATAGTAACCACCTATATATTTCATCTGAAATAAACAAGTAGTTTCATATAAGGGGTAGGAGACTTTATATACATATCCAAGCTGCAACAAAAGTCGCAGTCAATATTGCTTCATCACTTCTTTTTCACCCTTACTTAAGGAAGCCTTCAGGCAGTCCTAGAGCCTGCAGGAATCAGTGATGAATCTGGCCATGAGTGGTGCCTGAGAGACCCGTGATCACCCTCCTCTGTGGGTGCAGCAGGCTGAAAGGCATCATCGCACACCCCTCCGGCAGGACCAGCCCAGCCCACAGCAGACAGGATGGTGAGGAAGGGAATAGGGAATCATGTCACCAGGAATGCCGTGGCTTGGCCAGATGTGCACACGCACAACTAACAACTGAATGCTTTCACGTATCCTGACAGACTGTTTTCCTGAAGGACAACGCTTTGCAGCTCTAAAGCAAACAGACTTAATTCAGTAAATACTTTCCTTCCACTAGTTGTTATTTACACAAATGTACTTGTTAAAAGTAGTTTTAAACCATAAGCAGAAGCTCTACATTGGATAAAAAAGGTTTGATAATATGTACATATGGCCACAAGAAGAGAGTCATCTTCGCATAATAACCCTAGCGGACATGATGGGAAACGCCTAAACACGCACTCTTTTGTGCTCAATGTAAAGGGAACAGTCCCTGACAAACGTAAGCAGCGTCAGAAGCACTTTGACCTTTGCTGGGCAGATGTGCTGGTGGTGCAGGCCAGATGCCACGATGACAGAGCAAAATCCTTTTTATTTCCTCTGCTTCACTCTGTATTGTTTATAACCTTGCTAATATTATCATTTATTGAGCTCAGTGAGGAAAGCTGGGTAGGAATTGTCCAACAGGATCTCACCGCGGAGCTTATGTCCATCCCTTCACATTACAAATAACAGGTTATATTTTCCAATGGATTCACAAACATTCCACAGCAATCAGCCATGATGACAGTGGTGGCAGCACCTGCAGCTTCAGAGAAAATGAGTCCTAATGGAACAATAATGGCATATCTTGACCATAAAAGTCATTCCTCCTTAACCTTTCCATTTGCAAGTTTCAAGAACAAGTGGGCATAAGTCACTCATGTAAACACAGTCAACCGTGTGACTACACATTCTCTTCATAACACACACACACGAGACCCACGGTAGTGTCTGTTAGAGCTCTGCCCACATTCAGTGGGTCGCTGTAAGCTGTACTTGTCTTCCCCAGCAAGGGACGGGTCACCCCTGCCCTACAGTACAGAACTGAGGAATATGATTTAATGAGATGTAATTCAAAGATGTTGTGAAATAACAGCACATGTTTTGGGAACAGCTATATTTACAGCTTTTCTGATTCCTCATGGCTAAAAGTTCCACCAACTAATTCATGCTAATTAAAAGCACTTTTGAAAGTTCTATTTCATTATACTGAAGGAAGGGGAGAAAAGAGATTCTTCTTTGAAGTGAAATGCATTGCAGTCCAGGAACTAAGGAAGCTTTGGTAACTATAGCAAAATTGTAATTTTCATTATAAATTTTAATAGATATTTAATTTGGCAAATCGCAGACTGGCATTCAAGCCATGTTTTTTCAGCAGACCCAGGCTTTTCAATACATGAAGGTATTCATGTTTACTAGCAGTGGCTTCTGAAGCAGTTTACAACACAGCTACCTTCCAAATATAATTTTCACATCAACCTTGATAAAGAAAATTTACTAAGTGGTTTCTACTTCTGCTGTTGCAGTCCTTGACAACTTCTTTTCAAAAAAGAAAAAAAAAAAACAAACAAAAAAAACGTGAAGTGTTTGCAAATGTTCATTTTTTTAGAAGACAGAACAGGTAGTGTTCTGTGGTGACTAACTCATAAGTTGTTAAAGAGTAGCTGAAATACTTTGCCTTCCAAATCCTGTTCAATATCCAAGTTATTTTAAAAGTATGTAGCTGTATGGATAGAAGATTAACGAATAAAGCTTGCCCTGAGCCATGGCAGAATGTTATATCAGAATGAAATGCACCTGCAAAAGGCTTTCTGAAATTCACTGCTGAAGTAAGACTGCTAAGCAAGAAAAAACATGCTATTTATTAATAGTCAGTTTGATGAAGCACTTCGGTAGTAGAATAAGTTTCCATGCGTAAGAATAAACTGCATTCCTCTGTTGTATATTGCAGACTGCAAAAAGCTTGAAAACAAGCAACTATTTCACAAGTCCAGAACTTTCTCAAGATAATTATGACAATTAAACATGACAGACTCTCTGCTGAAGAAGACATCTCTGTCAGATGTGTGTAACGATTTAAAAATCCACATTCAAAAATAACAGCAGTAAAAATATGAAGTCAGAAGAATTTGGGATCTGTCACATTATCACAGTTCTGGTCTATCAGGGTATGGCGATGCTACCGTGATTCACAGGATTTTGCCCTAGAGTACTAATTTTCTAGTAAAGGACTAGTTCATGCTACCCTGCTTCTGGGGGGGACCATGGAGATGAGAAGTCTGGTAGACACATATGTCATCTTCTCTGATTCAGTATGGCCTCTGTGTACCACTTGAAGGACAAGTTCTATCACGTGCAGTCTTGCCCGACAGAAGAAACAACACCAAAAAACAAACAACAAAAGGATACCATTTAACACTGGTGCAGGTAGCATATATTGCCAGATAATATCAGAGAGACCTCCTGTAAAGTTAGACAATTGCTACCGTATCAGTTGTGTGATAGTAAACAGGTAACAAAAAGGATGAGAGAAAATATGTAGAAAAAAAATAACCACAGAGTAAGAACCCATAAACAGTAGCATTAAAACACAGTCAATACAAGTGTTACTAAAACAGAAATTAGTCTAATTAAATCATCCCTACAGCATCTGACAGCAAAGCACATTGGTATACTTGTCATTTTACCTGAACAAGAAAATATTTAAAACTACTGAGCTGTTAAAAAAATCAGCCCTAAATGTCACGGAATTTTTCAGAGTTGGAAGGGACCTCTAGAGATCATCTAGTCCCACTCCCCTGCTAAAGCAGGATTGCTCAGAGCACATCCCTCAGGACTGCATCCAGGTGGATCTTGAAAGTCTCCAGAGAAGGGGACTCCACAGCCTCCCTGGGCAGCCTGTTCCAGTGCTCCGTCACCCTCACCGTAAAGAAGTTTTTCCTCGTATTTGATCAGAACATCCTATGTTCCAATTTGTGCCCGTTACCCCTCGTCCTGTTACTGGGAACCACTGAAAAGAGTCTGGCACCATCCTCCTTCAACCCACCCTTTAGATACTTATATGCCATAATAAGGTCTCCCCTCGGCCTTCTCTTCTCCAGGCTAAAGAGTCCCAGCTCTCTCAGCCTTTCCTCATAAGGGAGATGCTCCAGTCCCTCAGTCATCTTAGTTGCCCTTCGCTGGACTCGCTCCAGCAGTTCCCTGTCCCTCTTGAACTGGGGAGCCCAAAACTGGACACAGTATTCCAGTTGTGGCCTCACCAGTGCAGAGTAGAGGGGGAGAATGACCTCCTTTGACCTGCTGGCCACACTCTTCCCTATGCAGCCCAGGATTCCATTGGCCTTTTTGGCCACAAGGGCACATTGTTGGCTCATGGATAATTTACTGTCTACCAGGACCCCTAGATCCTTCTCCTCAGAACTACTTCCCAGCAGGTCAACCCCTAACCTATACTGGTGCCTGACATTCTTCCTCCCCAGGTACAGGACCCTACCCTTGTCCTTGTTGAACCTCATTAGGGTCTTCTCTGCCCAGCTCTCCAGCCTGTCTAGGTCACACTGGATGGCAGCACGGCCCTCTGGGGTGTCAGCCACCCCACCCAGTTTGGTATCATCAGCAAACTTGCTGAGCATACATCTGTCCCCTCGTCCAGGTCGTTGATGAATACGTTAAACAATACTGGTCCAAATATTGACCCCTGGGGGACATCACTGGTTACAGGCTTCCAACTCTACCCTGCTCCATTAATCACCACCCTCTGAGTCCTGTCACACAGCCAGCTCTCAATCCACCTCACTGTACCCTCGTCTAGTGTCCCCTCGTCTAGTCCACACTTCCTCAGTTTCCTAAGGAGGATGTTATGAGAGACAGTGTCAAAAGCCTTGCTGAAGTCAAGGTAGATGACATCTGCTGCTCTGCCCTCATCTAGCCAAGCAGTTATAACATCATAGAAGGCTCTGAGATTGGTCAAGCATGATTTACCCTTGGTAAATCCATGTTGACCACTTCCAATAACTTCCTGCTCTTGAACGTGATTGGATATGACATCCAGAATGAGTCGCTCCATTACCTTCCCAGGGACAGAGGTGAGACTGACTGGTCTGTAATTCCCTGGGTCCTCCTTTCTGCCCTTTTTGAAGACTGGAGTGATATTGGCCTTCCTCCAGTCCTCAGGCACCTCTCCTCTTCTCCATGACCTTTCAAAGATGCTTGGCCACTCTCCATCAATAACATCTGCCAGCTCTCTCAGCACTTGCGGGTGCATCTCGTCAGGGGCCCCTGGACTTACGGATGTCCAGTTTGGCCAAGTGGTCTCTAACCTGATCTTCCTCTACTAGGGAAAAATCTTCCTCTCTCCAGACCTTCCCCCTTGCCTCCAGGGCCTGGTATTCATGAGGGACAGCTTTAATAGTGAAGACTGAAGCAAAGAAGGCATTCAGTAGCTCTGCCTTCTCTGTGTCTTCCACCACTAGGACACCCATCTATTTCATTAGTGGGACTACATTTTTCCTAGTCTTCCTTTTTCTGTTGATATACTGAAAGAAACTCTTCTAGTTATCTTTAACCATGGTGGCCAAGACGAGTTCTGCTTGAGCTTTGGCCCTTCTAATTTTCGCCCTGCATAGCTTCACTACATCTTGGTATTTTTCATAAGTAGCCAACCCGCTTTTCCAAAGATCATAAACTTTCTTTTTTTTCCTGAGGTCTAGCCAAAGCTCTCTAATTAGCCAGGCTGGTCTTCTTCCCTGTCTGCTCGTTTTTTGGGACTTGGGGATGGCCTTCTCCTGAGCTTTTAAGAGTTCCTCCTTGAAGACAGACCAGCCTTCCTGGGCACCTTTGCCCTTCAGGACTGTCCCCCAAGGGACACTCTCAACCATGCTCCTAAGCAGGCCAAAGTTTGCCCTTCGGAAATCTAAGGTGGCAGTTCTGCTGGCTCCCCACCTTGTTTCACCAAGAATCGAAAATTCTATCATTTCATGGTCACTCTGCTCAAGACGACCTCCAGTCTTTACATCCCCTACAAGACCTTCTCTGTTAACAAGCAGCAGGTCCAGTAGGTCACTTTCCCTAGTTGTCTCCCTCACCAGCTGCGTTAGGAAGTTGTCTTCCACACACTCCAGGAACCTCCGGGACTGTTCCCTCTCTGCTGTGTTATATTCCCAGCAGACATCTGGGAAGTTGAAGTCCCCCACAAGAACAAGGGCGAGCGATCATGAGACCTCTGTCAGCTGCTTATAGAATATTTCATCGGCCTCTACATCCTGGTTGGGGGGGTCTATAACAAGCTCCCACCATGATGTCCAGCTTATTGGCCTTCCCCTTGATTCTTATCCATAAACACTCAACAATGTTGTCATGCACATTGTTAAGATCTTGACATTCAAAACTGCCCCTGACATAGAGGGCCACCCCACCACCTCTCCTTCCTTGCTTATCCCTTCTGAAGAGTTGGTACCCGTCAATCAACACAGTCCAGTTGTGCATGTCTTCCCACTATGTTTCTGTGATGGCAACTATATCATAGTTTCGCTGCTGTACAAGGGCCTCCAGCTCTTCCTGTTTGTTGCCCATGCTGCGTGCATTTGTGTAGATGCACTTCAGCTGGGCTAATTGCCTTGCCACTTTACTGGGGGGACAAGCCCTTATTCCCACCTGTCCACGCTCAGACGTTCCTGTAGTTGCCAACCCATCACTACTCTTCATGTCTTTGCTAGCACATGGGTCATCATCTCCCACCTCCACTGCAACAACAGGCTGCAAGACCTTGCTAGCGCTTTTACCCACCAGCACTGGCATGCTGCTCCCAGGCACCACTTTAGTCACTCTGGTTACATCCCTGTCCCCCTTCAATCATAGTTTAAAGCCCTTTCAATGAGTCCTGCTAACTCCTGTCCCAGAATCCTTTGTCCCCTTTTGGTTAGGCTTTCCCCACCTGTTGCCAGCATGCCTGGTGTCCTGTATATCAATCCATGATCAAAGTAACCAAAGTTCTGCAGGTTGCACCAGTCTCTGAGCGAGGAGTTAATCTCCTGACTCTTCCTGTTTATCCCCTCATCAATCCCTGCAACTGGTGGGATAGAGGAGAACACTACTTGTGCTCCTGATCCCTTAACCAGCCATCCCAAGGCTCTGAAGTCTCTCTTCATTGCCCTTAGACTTCTGGTAGCTATCTCATCATTACCTACTTGAAATATCAGTAAGTGGATAGTAATCTGAGGGCCAAACCAGAGTAGGGAGTTTCCTCCATATGTCCTTGATCCTGGCCCCAGGGAGGCAGCTGACTACTCTGTGGGATGGGTCCGGTCGACAGGGCCCTCTGATCCCCTCAGAAGGGAGTCACCTACTACAATTACTTTCCTTTTTTTCTTGGTTGAGGAGGTCCCGAGTCATGGGGGTGAGTGATTAGCCCTGTGTGGCTCACTAGGTGGACAATCCTCTCCATCCTCATTTGCCTGGCCCTCCAATTCCAAAGACCCAGTGACTACAACCCCTCTTTTCTTCCTCGTG
Source organism: Rissa tridactyla (assembly GCF_028500815.1). Taxonomy (NCBI): domain Eukaryota; kingdom Metazoa; phylum Chordata; class Aves; order Charadriiformes; family Laridae; genus Rissa; species Rissa tridactyla. Next base: position 11,089,789 of record NC_071480.1, read on the forward strand.
GCTGTGGTAATAATACAGGCAGTACACCTTTCTGACTGCGGAGATGTCTCTAGCACAGCTTGCCCATCATCCACATCCTCGTTCGACTGGCCTTCCTTGTTCAGTACCTCACATCTGTTGTTCAGAGGTACCATGGGTGACGGGGGGACAAGGAGAGGGTTTGCCCACTGCCCCAACCATGAACTCACCTCCATTCACTCCCTTCATTTAGCCTTCTGCGTGGCAGGAGCAGGGTATAGGGGCCTCTAGATCCCGGCTGCTTTCTGCTGGGTGCTCCTGTTTCTGTTCCAAGCAGGGCAGAGCCTGGCTCCACCAGTCTATGTCTTCCTCAGCCTCCTTAATGCTTCTTAACCTTTTAACTTTCTCTCTCAGCTCTGCCACCAGGCTGAGCAGATCATTTATAGGAGATTCATATGAGGAGAGGCTGAGGGAGCTGGGCATGTTTAGCTTGGAGAAGAGGAGGCTGAGGGGAGACCTCACTGCCCTCTACAGCTACCTGAAAGGAGGGTGTAGAGAGGTGGGGGTTGGCCTCTTCTCCCAGGTGAATAATGACAGGACCAGAGGAAATGGGCTGAAGCTGCAGCAGGGGAGGTTTAGATTAGATATTAGGAAGAATTACTTTACTGCAAGAGTGGTCAGGGACTGGAACAGCTGCCCAGGGTGGGGATTGAGTCACCATCCCCAGAGGTGTTTAAGAAACGTGTAGATTTGGCACTTCAGGGCATGGCTCTAGTGACAGAGATTGTAGGGGTTATTTTGTGTGTGTATGATTGGACTCGATGATCTCAAAGGTCCCTTCCAACCATGAAGATCCTATGATTTACCTGTTCGCAACGTACGCGGCGGTTCCCATAGCTGCCTCCCGTTGTCGGTGAAGGGCTCCAGCACCCCCTGCAGCCGGTGACCTGGACGCCCGCGTGTCCCTGTGGGAGCTCTGTCTGGGTCCCCACATCCTTTCTGGTTGAGGCCTAGCGCACCGCCTTCTTGCAGGTGGAGGCCATAGCTAAAATCTTCACTACGCACAGCTGATCTTCACTTGAGGGAAGTGCAGCACCTCATGTCCTGCCCAACGAGCCACAAACAGCTGTGGCACCCACACTCGGTTTGCTCGCCCCATGCCCTGTGGGCAGTGGCCTCCCGGAGGCTTCTTATAGTCTGATAAACGGCGGGTTTTGCTGGGCCTGCCCACAAGCTGCCAGCCCCCGGCACAAGTAAACCGCTTTTCCCAGCTTCCAAGAAGACCCGAAAAGAGCTTTTCCACGGCCCTTTTGGCTTCAGCTGGCTTCGCCAGAGCACACACACCCGCCCTGAAGCTCGTCTCCGCAGCAAATGGCCGCTGGGCGTGTTAATGCCTCTTTTAAGCCTTCCCGGGCGTCGCTGGGCCCGCCCACAAGCTGCCAGCCCCCGGCACAAGAAAACCGCTTTTCCCGGCTTCCAAGAAGGCCCGAAAAGAGCTTTTTGACGGCCCTTTTGGCGTCAGCTCGCTTCCCCAGAGCAGACCCACCTGCCCTGAAGCTAGTCATCCTAGATACAATGACAGAATCAAGATTAAATAAATGCTAAATCCTCAGTCATACTTATTTCTTTTTTAAAGCGAAGTATTTATCTATCTAGCCACAAGTACCTATTCCTAGATTGCAGTCCCCAGGAAGACATGCAATGACATCCCTCGGGTGGGAATTCGGAATAGCCAAGAATAAAGGAATTTCTTTGTTATTATTAGAACATGGAGGATATTTGATAAGACATGGAGAAAACAGCTGTTGCCCACATCATTAAGATAGCACTGAACGGTCAAAGAGAACCTGCATGGATTAATCATGGGAAGAAGTGCTAAAAATAAATACCCCTCTCACATCAGTGTCATGTCTAAGGTACCGTAGCAAGTACAGCAAAAAAGGACACAAGGCACCCTAAACTAGAGAAGGGAAAGCTCTCGGCTCAACTAGGTGAGGCTTCAATTAATCAAAGAGGAAGTAATCAAGCCAAACGTGAAGCATGCTCCAATTGTAAAAATGAGCACAGCTCCTGCACACCCTCTCTCTCTCCGTATTCTCCCATATTTACCTCTTTTCAGCCTCTTCCCACACTCACTGTTGATACAGTCCTAGAGTTGTTACACAAGGTGGACGCTACCATAATAGAGAACATATTTCTTCTTTTCTTTAGCTAGCATCCATTGCTGGGTCTTAGTACTACAGTTGGGAACAAAAACTAAATTCAACCCCAGGCAGAAATAGCCACGAGGTACAAAAAAGACAAAAAAAGGAAAAGAATCCTTCCAAAATGGAAAATTCAAGCAGAAAGTGAAACACAAACCATATAGATAAGACCTGAAACCAGTAAAAATCCTATTGCCAGGCCTTGAGGACTGAACTGTGGTGGAAGCTGGCATTAAAGGCTCAGCAATATCCAATACCAAGGTAAGCTGAAAGGAAATAACTAACCCAAACTTGAAAGGATATGTAGCAAAGGAGGGTGTTTCCCAAGTACCTGGAGTCTCAATTATGGAACAGTTAAGTCCATTAGCAGGACACTGAATTTAGCCCTTTTGTTTACAGGCAGCCCGGATCACGAAGGCTGGGGAAATCGGTAACACCCAGCCCCGTAACACCGAACAGCCCCACTGCTACACGCTGGCAAAATGGCCACATCTGCCCCCTTTTTACAGAGAACCTAATTAAAAGTAGATAACAGCAACATAACCTGTAAGTGACAAAGAAGTGTGTGGCTGATTTAAGAAGTCGATACATCCTTTAATCAGAGTTGTGGAGGGATGGAAGGTGCCTCGCGCTGCCAGCGTACCCGAGAAGGGCTTCCCCTCGCGGTCAGCGTTAGGTGCCGATTTTAGGCAGTTTCTCCTTCGCACAACAGAAACCCTGCTGCATTTAATGGGGCACATGATGAAACTCCCCGTTCTTTGGGGAGTTTCCCAAAGAGTTTCTTCCCCAAAGAACTCTCCCCCCCCTGCCCTGAGGCCTGTGGGGGGCAGAGAAAAAGATGAGACAACGTAATTCCCTCCCCAGGAAGGGCAGAGCCCCCCAGCATAGCCCAGGGCAGGGGGGAGGGAGGGGAGCAGCCATATCCCCCCCCGCCCCATCTCACACCGCTCCATCATGTTTTTCCCACTCACCCTCTTTCTCCTTTCTCATCTTTCATCATTCTTCTTCCCATCCTGTTTCTTTTTTCCCTTCTTTCCTCATGTTTCACCTCCACCCTGTTCCTCCTTTCCCCATTCCTCACCCCCGTTCACTCTTCCTCCTTTTCTTTCTTCCTCCCCGTCCTGTCCCTCCTTTCCTTATTTCCCCATCCTTCTTGTCCCTCCCCTCTTCCTCTTCTCCTTCTCACCCCTTTCTTCCCCTCATCCCCAGTTCTTTTCCTATGTTCCCTGTCCCATGTTCCTACTTTCCCTCCCATACCATGTTCCTCATTTCTTTCTTTCCATATTTTTTACATCTGTTAGATGTTCCTTCTTTCCGCATTTATTCCCCCATCCCTGCTTTCCTTCTTTCTCTGGCCCCTGTTTCTCCTTTCTTTCCCCATTTTCCCACCCCTGTTCCTTCATTGCCTTCCTTCCCCCTTCTTTTTGCCTGTTCCTCCTTTACTTTTTCCCACATTCTTTCCTTCCCATCCTTTGTTACTCCTTTCCAAGGGTACAAGAAACATAGTAAAGCATTAAAAAAAAAAAAAAAAAACAACCACACAAAACAGGGACAGGGAGCATAACAGAAGTAATCTGGGGTGGATTGACCTTGGCTGACCCCTGGGTGCCCACCAAGCCACTCTATCGAGACTGGAGAAAAATTAAAATGAGAAAGTTTGTAGGTTGAGACAAGGACAAAGAGATCACTCAATTATTGTCACAGGCACAACAGATTCAACTTGAGGAAATTCATTTAATTTATTGTCCATCAAATAACACAAAATAAAAACAAATCTAAAAAACACCTTCCCACTACCCCTCTCTTTCTTCCTGGGATCATCTTCGCTCATGACTTCTCTACATCCTGCTCCCGGGCAATGCCGGGTGACAGGGAGTGGGGGTTGTGGTCAGTTCATCTCATGTTTTCTCTGCCGCTCCTTCCTCCTCCTGCTCTTTTTCTGCTCCAACACGGGGTTCTCCATGGGTTGCAGGAGACTCTGTGCCCCCGGCCAGCGTTGCTGATGGGCTCAGCTTTGGCCAGGGGCAGGTCTGTCTCAGAGCTGGGACTGGCTGTGCCCAACACGGGGGCAGCTCCTGGTGTCTGCTCACAGAACCCACCCCTGCAGCCCCTGCCCCCCGTGACTCAGCTAACAAAACCTTGTCACGTAAACCCAATACAACAGCAATCAGCTACAGGGCAGAGAAGGGAGCGTGAAAAATAGGGAAAGGGAGCCACAGGGGAAAGAAAACAGACCAGAGAGGAGGATGCAACAGGGAACCAGAGAGAAACAAAGAATAGTGATGAGCTACAGGGCAGAGACGGAGGAATTAAAAAAGGTGACAGTGAGGTGGACAGAAATAGACTGAGAAATACCAAAAAACCCTCGATGAACTGAAGGAGAGAGACAGAGGAATTAAACAACAGGGGCGGGGAGCCAGACAGAGAGAATGATTAAGGCAAAAATTGGCTATAGGACAGATGTTTTAATATGATAACATCCTTTATATAATATAGTTGATACAGGTTTTTATTTTGAACTCCTTTTTATATACATAAACTCATAGTTTTCAATAGGTATAAAAATGAGAAATTGGTCTTTATTTCAATGCCTCATATCCATATATACAGGTTTTATTATTTTTTTAAACACACATTCCCCCCACGAGTTTTCAGGAATTTTTGGGCTGTGAACCGCCTCTTTTAGGGAGAACCCCATGTGACACACATCACCCCCCCAAAAAAAGTCTTGTTTTGACTTAGAAATACCATCCAGAGTAAAACTACAACCTGCCATTAAAAAAAAACAAAACAAACAAACAAAAAACCCACAAACATTACACCCCACACAAAGCAGCCTTAACATCTTCGAGGTGCAGTCTGCTTCACTACTGATGAACAGCCCCTCCCACAGAGCTCGGCTCATCCCCAAAAAAACCCACTAATTAAAGAGCTGCCCACACCACCTGCTGATGGCTACTTGATGGGAGCTGACTGTACCACCTTTGCCTCAACAGTCTCGTTAGATCAACATATGAACCGTAGACTCTTTTGCTGTTCCACCTACCCCTGACTCTACATGACCGGGCAGAGCAGCTCCGAGCCAAACACACACAAGCACAGACCAACGCTACATAGAATGCTACAAACAATGCACCTCAAAGATGAGAGAAAACTCTCAGCAAGAAGGATGACACCCAAACATAAGTGATTGTCAGGCAAGAAGACTTGTGGGACCATGATGGTGACATGAGAAGGCTCTAGGGAAACCCCAGGACATGAGTACAATGTAACGGCCCGGGACAACAGGTGACTCAAAGTGAGAGGATGTATGCGCAGGAAGCCTGGCTTCAAGACCTAAGAACTTAACGATGCAGGGAAGAAGTCCCAGTCACTGAAAACAGATGGCTAGAGAACAGAGCTGCTCACACAGCCAGGAACAATGCTGCAAGTGAGGACCATCCAGAAACTTCCGAAATGCAATATCAATCCATGCTTTAAGCTTATAATGCAAGAAAAGCAGCACCCAACTGGGGCAATGCCATTGAGTACAGGCATTCAAGATTCTAGGGATGGTGCCTGAAGTACAGGCTGTGCTCCTCAAGCGTAAAGAGGACATCAAGACCCAAGGAAGGTTTAAGACACAGAAGACAGACCACACAAACAACACAACAGACACGTGCTGGAAACTCCCTGCCTGGTTCATGCCAGCATTGTGCTGAGGACTAACCCGCTCCCTTTACCTGCCCAAAGGGGACTGCTCCAGGACAGCCCTCTGCCCTTCTCTAACTTTAAGATGCTGTCGCGTTAAAAGGACTGTAGTTTCGATATTTGTCTGTCAGAGTCCCAGGACTTTCACTGATTTACTATCAGAGTCCCACCAAAGGGCTTTCACTGAATCAGATTCACAAATAATCAAAATCAGTTATTTTATTGAAAGCGATAGTCACAGACTCAAGATTGCCATTGATAAAAATCACTAACTACAATAGCACTAATTAATTAAGGTTAATATTGCTAGCAAAAATAACGATAGTACAACAGCCCGGGGTAACATTCACCAGAGAGTGAAAGGCGCAGCGCTTACCCAGAAAGGCGTCCCTGCCTGGGGTGGAGGAAGAGAACACAGCCCCTCAACTGCTCCATTAGGTGTTGAGTTTCTTCTCTCCCAATTTAACAGTCATTTTCTCCATCCTTTTATCCCCAAAATTATGAGGTTTCCCTCCCCTCGGTGAGGTGTAGTATGATTTGGGTGGAGAGACAAGTGCTACAGTCATACATGTTCTGCATGATCTCCAAAATCTTCATTAGCATATACAGGGGTGTCAACTTTAATATGCATTTCACTGCTAATGAGGCAAAGGTCAATTATCGGGCATGGTAGCCTCTCAAGGAAACAAAGAACTACACAAAGTCTCTGTTATCTTGATTTTACTGTCTCTGCTGATGAAAAGCAGGGCTGTCCTGGCTCCCCAAGACTCCCCCGTTACTTACGTATCCTGTGATAGCCAGACAAGCCTTCACTCCCCTGCGTTGCACAAGAGATAGCAAAGCCAGTCTTAATTGCTCTTTGAGCACAGAGACTTCACCTCATTATCCAAATTCCATAGATGCTTCCCTGCAACTCCCAAACTTCTCCCCTCCTCCCAAACCCTTCCCAGGCCTGGCCACTCAACTTAGCTTTCAGAGGGCTGGAGGTCTTAAATCCCATGTTGACCAAAAAAAACAGCATATCAACTGTCTGGGACATTCCTGTAATCACCAGGTTCCTCTTCATCATCTGCAATTAAAGAAAACCAAACAATGACAGCAAGAAGTTTCAGAGAGGTCAGTGCCAACCTCTTCCACAATTTCCCCTTCCTCAAAAGCACAATGGGATTCCACTCACCTGCTCATTCTGGAGTCAGACGCTGTGGCCAACATTGCTTGAGATACCAAGAAACAAAATTACTGTTGCACATGTGAGAAGTCACCAGCCCCAAGTTCCTCCTCGCTCCTGCCTCGGCTCACCTCTAATGCTCACCCATTTCCAAAGATGGCTCACAGGGCACCTGCAAAACCAGAAGATAAATACTTAACCAAGTTGCCGTATAATACTTCACTATTAGACACCAATACGGCCCACAACTGCCTCACCTTCTCAGCCCGCTCATCAGCACGCGGCTTAGCCCCTCTGAGCCTGTGTCCTGCACCTGAAAAAAAAAAAAAAGCCAACCAGAAGGCATATGCTGAGATACTGCCCGAAACCTCAGCCTGCCGCAGCCATTCCTGTCTCCTACTCCTTTACCCTGGCCTCTCGTCCACCTGTCCTCCATGGTTTTGGGCTGCCACTTTGAGGCTTACAGACCATCTGTAAAACAGACCCAAAGGACACCTAAAACTTCACCCACAATGTAACATCTGAGAAGAACTGCTGCTTCAGCCTACTAGTCATTGCTCACCTTGCCCGAGTCACGCCCAGTGCCAATATTCTGCTTTACTCATCACTTCACACCTTCAAAATTAAAAAAAAACAAAAACCACCCCATCACCAACCCATAATATAGTCACATAGCCACCAGTCACATCTTCCCTCCAGCACCATGCACTGACCCACGTTCTTACGGGGTCCCGCTTGGCTCCTCCATCACTCCGTAGTGCACATCTTGTCCCTCCGCATCTGAAAAAATTAGTAAACAAGTCACCCAGATGCTAATCAGTAGCTGAACAATTCCAGGAATCTTGTTTCCATTTAGGAATACCATCTAGGCTCCAACTACAGCCTGCCATTAAAAAAAATTGGACCCAACATTAATCCCCACACATACAAGCCTCAACACCTTCAATCTGCTTCACTACTGCCAAACAGGCCCTCCCAGAAGGCTCCAATCCTCTCCATAAAACACTATGGAAATTACAAGGAGCCGATGGCTCCTTGATCCCAGATGACCGTACAACCTTTGGCTAAACAGTCTTGGCAGATCAACATATTACCCATAGAACCTTATTGCTGTTCCACCTACCCCTGACTCTACACCCCCAGGCAGGGCAGCTCCATGCCAAACACACCCACGTGCAGCCCAACACCACACAGCACTACAGGCAATGTGACTCCAAGATGAGGGAAAACTCTCCACAAGAACGACTTTCAGACAAGAGACACTGTCAGGCAAGAAGACCTACAGGGCCGCAGCGCTGATGTGAGGAGGCTCTATGGCAAAGCCATAAAAGAGTCAAATGTAATGGCCTATTACAAGAAGTTCCTGTCAAAACTGAGATGACATATGTGCAGGAAGCCTGGCCTCAAGACGTGAGAACGTAAGGATGCAGGGAAGAAACCCCAGTCCGTAAGAGTAGATGGCTAGAGCTGCCAGAGCTTAGAGAACAGAGCTGCTCACGCAGCCGGGAACGACACTGCAGAAGAGGACCATCCAGGAACTTCTGAGGCAAGTCCGATCTGTGCTTTAAAGTTGTTATGCAAGAAAAGAAGTGCCCATTGGGCACTATGCCAATTAGCACAGGCATTTGAGACCCTACAGGTGGTGCCCAAGGCACATGCTGTGCCCCTTGAGTGCAAAGGGCAACGAGGGCATCAAAACCTAAGGAAAGTCCAAGACACAGAAGACAGAGCACACAAACTACGCAACAGACACACACCAGAACTGCCCTGCCCAGCACAAACTAGCTTTGTGCTGAAGAGTAACCCGCTCCCTTTACCTACTCAGAGGAGACTGCTCCTGGATAGCCCTCTGCCCTACCCTGACTTTAAAACTCCTCCCTGAAACTGTCAACCTTGGCCCCCCTCCAGTGCCTGTCCCTCTACTTAGCTTTCAGAGGGCCAGGGCTCTGAATTCATCCTTGACAAAAAACCACAACAAACAGCTAACTGATGTGTTCCTGCAGTCACCAGGTTCCCTCTCATCTGCAAAACAAAACGAAACCACAGCTCCAGCAGTGACCACCATGACAGTGGATGCCAACCTCTTCCACAACACCCTCATCCTCAGAGGTGCCACGGCAATCTGATCACCTGCTTCACGCCAATTCCCAAGTCAGAGGCTGCAGCAACAATTATTTATGGCACCTAAGATACCAACAAACACAAAATTACCATTGCATTTCTGTGAAATCACCAGTCCTGTGCTCCTCCTCGGAACTATCCAGCTCACCTCAAATGCAAGAGACTAGAACAGAACAGACCCTGTTGACATCCAAATCCAAAATCGATATGACAAAGACTGATGAACCTGCCTCCCTTTCCTAGCCAACCCCCAGCGCCAAAACTTTAGAAACCCCTTCTCGTCTCCTCAGCTGTCAGGGAAGGACCCCCACTTCTTCCTGACAGCTCCCATCCTGTATTTGCAACCCTGAACCCCCTGCAGCAGCCACTCCTCAGGAGCGGCTCTTCCAAGCCGTGCCCTGCGTCCGGCAGGCACCTCCTATCTTCCCACAGACTCTGGGCTCTGCCACAGACACACAAAATAAGTGATGCCCTGACACAATCTATGAGGGGCCTGCTGCAAGCTGCAAAAACTCCAGGGACACCGGGGCACTCTTTGGCCGATGGGGAAAGGTGATGAGCCATCCCATACCCTGAATGACGCTACGCCTTACATCCTGCTGCTTTCTTGAGAAATGCTAAAATGCCACATGCAGATGCATACAAAACGCTGGCCCTAACCCCTGCAAGATAAGCTCATCATCAACCCAATTAAGAGAAACAATATCGGCAACTTACACAGCATGCTGCAAAACCGGTGGAAAAAACCACAGTTCCATCTTCAATAAAGTCAGGAATTCTAGGAAAATGCAGCACTCCCAGAATAAAAGAAAAGCATACTATTAAACCACCTGGGCACCCCCTAAACCCCCATTACAAAGTTACCGACCTGAAAAAAAGAGAAGCAAAATAGCAGCATACAAGTCAACTTTCTACGAAACAGGCGGCTGGATGTTTACCGGTCCGGAAGGCTTTAGCTCAGCCTTCTCACCTCCGCCTCTCTAAACGCCAAAACGCGCCCGCCCCGGAGCTGCAGCCAAATGAAGGCCCAGCGGAGCCCGCAGGCGGCAGGAGCCCCTGAGCCCAGGCTGGGGCTCGTGTACCCCGGGCCCCGCCCACCGCCCTTCCCACAATCCCCTGGGAAAGGGGCGGGGCCAACCCCCGGAGCACCTCGAGGCGGCCACAGGCGCCGCAGCTGCCGGTCTCCTGCCTCGAGTTCCCAGCAGGCCAAGCGCCGCCCCGTCTGATTTCCGTTTGGGGCTCGCCTCTGGTGATTCTCTTACCGCTTTTGTTTGAGTTCTGTCCAGTTGTTGCTGTGGAGAAGAGAGTTCCGCAGGGGTCGCTTTATTTTTGCGATCTTCAGATATTTTGTGGTTAGCTGTTAATCGTGTTTTATGGTTTTGGAAGAGTGTGGGAGCACATGATTTCTGGAAGACTGATGAGCACTTCCGGGATCCTGGAGTACTAAAGTGCCATAGAGATACGTGTCGGAGGACTGAGGGGGCACTTCCGGGGTCCTGGAGGACCGGGTTGCCATGGAGATGGACACCCGGAAACCTGGCAGGCGCTGACGGGGGCGCGGTAACGCATAAGAGCCGATAATGGAGCGCCGATGGCCGCTCTCGAGGCCGGGCGGGCGGCACCGATCCCACTCCAGGTGGTGCGGAGCTCGCCGGAGTCCCGGCGATCCTGGTTCGCCCTCCGCTCTCCCGAGACCGGCGCCGGACCGGCCTCCGCGAAGCCGCGCATGCGCACGAGCTGCGGAACCAGCGCACAGCGCCGCCGGGGGGGGCCAAGGCGGGCCGGGGAGGGCGGGAGGAGGGGCCAGGGCGCACGCGCGGCTCCCCACCTGCAGCGCCGGCCTTCAGCCGCCGGGCGGCAGCACGCCCTAAACTGTCCCGCTCCCAGCGCTCATTAGCGTGATGAGCGGTGACCGCTCTCAGCCCGCTTTAGTCCGGCCGGGGACCGGCCCTGCCCTCTCTGCATTCGCAGCCCAGGCAGCGACAGCCAGCGCCTCCGCACCAAAAACCTGCCGCACAGGGGCTTTCCCCCGCAACGAGCCCCAGGGACGCTGCATCGCTCAGCGCGGGGCACTACGGCTGGGGGGGCTGACAGCAGCGAGTCCGCTGAAAACTGGGGAGGGAGGCTGGGCTGGTGCTTTATCCGCAACATAAGAATTGGTGATTTTGGCTTTCCTGCATGATTTTATTTTTATTTCTTCCTTTCTGCCTGCACAAATCCATATATAGCACAGACATTTACACTCATGCATCTATCTACACATGTGTATATATTTTATATTATCTGTTTACACTTCTATAGAAAATCTGCTTAGACTTATCCATTAACACTTATGATACAGAATATCTGTTTAGACTGTCTGCTTACACATCTATTTTGACACTAATATCTTTTTATAAATACATTTTTTTAAATTATTTTTATATTCTAGGATCTTTTATATAACACAGAAGCACAGAATTATAGAATTCTTGGAGATAGAGGTTTTTATTTTGAACTTATTTTACATACATAAATTAATATTGTTTCTCAATATATATATTGCTCATATATGAGAGATTGTTCTCTATTTCAATGCCTCACGCCCATAGTTACAGGTTTTCACTTTTTTTTAATGCATCCCAAGAATTTTCAGACATTTTGGGGCTGTGACCCACCTCTTTTGGGAGACCATCACATAATGCCCCCATACCCCCCTCACCTGCTCCTCTGCCACATCATCGCTGCCCCAGTGACATCACGGTGCCCCAAATGACATCATCACCCACAGAAACACGCACACAGAGACACCCTTCTATTCACCCCAAAAAAAGGCCCAAAACACCCAGACCCAGGGCTGGCCCCTTCCCCCCAGGGGGGCTCCGCCACCAGCTGCAAACCTGGGCTGGGGCATCTCTCGAGCAGCACGAGACGCCTACAACAAGGCACCTGGAAAACAAAAATCCCCAATTATAGCTCAGCATCTTAAAAAATAGCCCAGAAGAGAGTAGAGGAATTCCATCAGACTGAAGGTCAGGACAGTAGCTGAGCTACAGGAGGATTCTGGGGAAACAGCTCAGCTCAAAATACAGCACAGCCTTCAAAAGCCCGCGCCACCTCAACTCTTAAAGTCAGGATTAAGTCTAATTGCTACAATTTTGAACACGTTCTTAGCATAACAGTAAACCTTCTCACTGGTGTTGGGAAATGCCGCGTCCCTTCCCTTCCGGTGAAAAGGTGTGCGCTAAGTTTATACACACCAAATAAAAATACTTATACTATAAAAGTATTTGACCTTCCTCTGGCACTAATTTCACTTGCACAGCTGTGAACTGATACCATAACACTCTCTCTCTCCAAAATACACAGTTATACTTGGACTACAAGGTTTTTTGTGTGCTACACGACGAGGGACATCTGGCCAGTGGCACTGCCCGAGAGAGATGCTACTGGGCTGCCGGGAAAAGGTACCACTGAAAGCCAGACAGAAATAAAGTACTTCAGAGCGCGCCATCTAAATATCGGGGGAAAAAAAAAGCCCATTACATTCAGTTGCCTCTTTTTAAAACTTTAGAGCAAATACCTTCCTCGATCTCCGAGGCACCTTGTAGCACTTCAACTCCCTTTCCCTCTCTGTTGTCCCGTTAGAGCCCCCATGTTGGTCTCTGCTAAGCAGCTCCTTTACCCTTCTCTCCGCCATCCAGGGGCTCCCTGCTCCGTTCCTCTCTCACTCACTCATCTTTCCTTTGCCAAAATGCTCCGTGGGGCTCCAGCGCTCCCAGAGGACTTGGCAGGAGCTGGTGGCGTCCCCTGGGAGGGGGAAGCGGGTGCAATGGGGCTCCCAGAGGGTCTCAGTGGGATGTGGGGGGTACCAGGTGGGACTCCAGGGGGTCCCAGAGGGCTCTGGAGGGGGTGTGGTAGGGTCCCAGAGGGGCACTGAGGGAATGTGGGTGTTCCCAGAAAGCTCCAGGGAGTCCTGGGGGAACATGAGGGGTCCCAGGGGGTCCTGGAGGGCCCTGGGGGGCTCTTGGGGGGCAGGGGGGTGTCCCAGGAGAATGTGGCAGGTACCGGCAGGGGCTCCAAGGGGTGCCAGAGGGCTCTGGGGTGTCCTGGGGGGCTCCAGAGAACTCTGGAGGATCCTGGGGGGGTGGAGGAGGGTCCCAGGGGATCCTAGACAGCACTGGGGGCGCTCTCAGGAGGTGTGGGGGGTCCCAGCGTGATGTGGGGGGTACTGGGGGCCACTCCAGGGGGTCCCAGAGGTCTCTGGGGGTTCCTGGGGGGCTTTGGGAGGACCCATGGGGTGCTGGTAAGGCTGTAGGAGGGTCCCAGGCTGTCTCAGAGGGCTCTGGGGCAGGGTCCCACTGTCCCCATAGCTGTGACGTGGATGGCAATGGCACAGGCCCCCAGGGAACAGCTGGTGTGGAGGAGGCAGTCCCCGCTCGGGGGGAAGTGTGGCAATGACAGGGGGGACACTCCGTTGAAGCCGAAGACAATGACCTTGGAGGAGTCACTGAGCCCCTCGCAGACCCTCAGGTACAGGTCACTGTAGGGCTCCTTGTCCTGCAGGAGGGGACATGGTACAGGGAGTGATCACGGGGACCCCCAAACACCAGGGGATGCCTTAACCCTCCCCTCCCACCCACGGACCCTCTCCACACCCCCCCCCATCACCCATCAGCCCATACCCATGACCCCCTCACAGCCTCCCTCAACTCAGGGCCCTCTTCAGGCCACAACTCCCCACCCCCCCAACTCAGGACTCCCACAGGCCCCCCCCCAACTCCCCAGCTCAGGGCTCCTCTCACACCCCACCACCACCACGGCCCCCCCAGGGCTCCCTTCAGACCCCCATGTCCCCTTCCCAGTCCCCTACAGTGCTCCCCAGCTCAGGGCCTCCTGTTTGCCCCCATAACCCCTCAGGAGGCTCTCAGGACCCCCCTCCCCACCGTCTGAGGCCCCTCAGCCCCCCCTCACCCCTCAGGGCCCCTTTGGTCCCTCCGATCCCCCTCAGCCCCCTTGTTCCCCCTCAAAGTTTTCCCCCCCCGAGAGTCCCCTCAGACCCCTCCATCACCCCCAGTCCTCCTCGGGGTCTCCTCAGGAACCCCCAGCCCCTCTTAAGGCCTCCCCATTACCCTCAGGAGCCCCGTCCTCCCCCTCAGCCACCCCCAGGGCCACCTCAGCCCCCCCGTTCCCCCTCAGGGCCCACGTCCTCCCCTCAGCTTCCCCGTTCCCTCCCCTTAAGACCCTTCTCGTGACCCCCCCCACCCGCGTCGGGGCCCCGTCAGCCCCCCCCCGTTCCCCCTCAGGGCCCCCTTTCCCTCCTCGACTTCCCTCAGAGCCCCCTTAGCCCCCTCTCAGTCCCTCCGTTCCACCTCAGGGCCCCCGTGTCTCTCCCTTCAGTTCCCTTCACCACCCCTAGGGGCCCCCACAGCCCCCCTGTTCCGCCCAGCTTCCCTCAAGTCCCAACATCAGCACCCCCAATCCCCTTCGGGATCCCCTCAGCCGCCCCCATCATCCCTCGAGGCACCCTCAGGCGCCCCACCACTCCCCATCATGTTCCCCGCCGCCCCCCACTCACCTTGACGCGGGCCAGATGCCTCACAACGTGCTCGCGGCGGCCCCACGGGCCCGGCCCGGCCGAGGACCCGCCCGCCGAGCCCCGCTTTCCGCTCGGCCTGCCCTGCTCCGATTTCGAGCTGGCCGCCATTTTCCTCCAGGCCCCTCCGCTTCCGGAGCGCCCCGGCCCGGCCCGTACACGGCGCCCTCCCATTGGCCACCGCCCCGCCGCCCGCCCCCCTACTTGGACAGCCCCGCTCCATTGGCCCGCCACCGCCGTCAATCCCCACCGCGCCCCACCCCCGGCAAGACGATCCGACCAATGGGAGCATGGCGAGGCGATCCGACCAATAGGAGCGCGGCACCCGCGCTCTGATTGGCCCACCCTCCCGCCCATCCGCCCGGGAGCGGTTGCCATGGTGAAGACGCCCGGCCGGCGGGGAATTCACCCAAACTCGGCTTTTTCTCCCGTTGCGCGGCCTGGCCCCCCCGCAGCGCTCCCTGGGGTCCGGCACTTGGAGGGTGAGCCGGGCTCCCGCAGCTCGGGGGTGGCACTGACCGCTGCGGCTGCGTGTGGGTGCGGCGGGGCGGGAGGCGGGGCTGAGGGGGACGGAAGAGGAGGGCGGAGAGGCGGGGCCGAGGGGGCAGCCGGCGTCTCCCCGGCTGCAGTGCCGGCTTTTGGTCGAAAAAGCCTTGGGTTTGGACGACCACCCCCCCCGGCGCCCTGCGGTGCTGCGCTCGCTGCCGTTCCCTTGCCAGCAGCAGGCGGTGTGCTGTGCGTGCGCTGTACAGCCGTACAGTAGGCGGGGGGCAATAAATAAATAAATAAATACATATAAAGATTTCTAAAGAAATCTTTCGAAAAATCTTTTCGTAGTCTAAACTCCTTTATATAATATAAAATCATGGAATCCTTAGAGATATAAATAGGCTTTCTTTGCGTTTTAGAGACCTCCTATGGCACAGACATCTACACTGCTGTATCGATTTACACACATATACATCAGAGAATACATATTGGCTATTTACACTTCTACAGAATATCTGTTAAACAGAGTCAGATCTATTTAGACTCATATGTTAACGCTTATTATACAGAACATCTAATTAGACTAGCTGTTTAGACATATATTCTGACATTTGAATAGCTTTATAAATACATCTTTTCAAAATCTTTTCATAGTCAAGCTCCTTGATATTGTATAGGATCCTTTGAGTTTTTTATTTTGAACTCCTTTTATATACAGAAATGAATATTATTTTTCAATAGATATAAAAAAGAGAGATTGCTCTCTGTTTCAATGCCTCACACCCATATTTACAGGTTTAAACATTTTTTTAACGACCACACACACACAAATTTTCAGACATTTTGGGGCTGTGACCTGCCTCTTTTGGGGAGGAACATACCATAACCCGCACATCCCCCCCTCACCTGCTCCTCTGCCACATCATTGCTGCCCTGGTGACATCACGGTGCCCCAAATGACATCATCACCCCTCCGAACACACCGCTCGCCCCTTTTTCATTCATCCAAAAAAATGAAGAAAACGCCCAGACCCAGGGCTGGCCCGTTCCCCCCATGGGGGCTCCACCACCAGCCTGCAAACCTGGGTTGGGGCATCTCTCGAGGAGCACGGGACGCCTACAATGAGGCACCTGGAAAAAAACCCTCCCCGTTCAGCGTGCTAAAAATACGGCACAGAAGAGAGTAGAGGAATTCCGTCAGACTGAGGGGTAGAACAGTAGCTGAGCTACAGGAGGATTCTGGGGAAACAACTCAGCTCAAAATACAGCACAGCCTTCAAAAGCCCGCGCCACCTCAACTCTTAAATTTTAAGTCAGGATTAAGACTAATTGATGTGATTTTGAACATGTTCTTAGCATAACAGTAACCCTCCTGGCCAGTGTTGGAAATCCCTGGCCCCTTCCTCCCAGCATGGCCACAGGGGGATCACCGTGGGGGGGCGGCAGGACCAGGCTGTGCCGAAACCAGATGGACCCACCGTAATGCTGATGGACCCACTGCTGCAGCTACAGCCCTCGCGCTGCTGCTGCTGCTGACGCTGCTCACCTCGCTTGCTGGGTCAATGCAGCCAAGGGTAAAGAAGAAGAGTAAAAGGAATAATAAAGAACAAAGCTCGATCATTCACTTTATGCTGAAAAGGTTTATATACATCCCATAAAAATACTTATACTATGAAAGTATTTGACTTTTCCTTTGGCACTAATTTAGCTTGCGCGGTTGTGAGTTGATACTCTCTCTCTCCAAAATACACGGCTATAATTTGACTATGGGGTTTTTTTGCATGCTACACAAGGAGGAGGGACATCTGGCCTGCTGCACTGCCTGAGAGATGCTACTGGGCTGCCGGGGAAACGCGCCACTGAAAGCAAGACAGAAATAAAGCACTTCAGAGCACGCCGTCTAAATATCAGAAAAAGAAACCCCCATTACATTCAGTTGCCTCTCTTTTTAAAGCTTTAGAACAGATACCTAACTGGTAAAGTACACCTCATAAATTGTATGCTACAGCTATACTGGCAGTTGCAGTTTAAACCATGCAAGTCAGTTTGTAAATTATACAATTTAACTTTTTTTTTAAAAGTTTCATTTAGCATAGAAAAATCAGCAAGATAAAAGGTCCCCCAAATTATTTTACTTTTCAGGACAAGGGGGTGTGTGGAATCAAATCGCCAGTGCTGCAAGCCATGAGGCTGCCAAAATGGACTAGAGGTTGGCTAATGCTTTTGGCTGTGCTGAAATGCAGAGAAACACATTTTTATGGTATTACAACTGAGAACCCAAAGACAGGCCATGCCATCCACTGTTGGAAGATGTGCTGTGCTTGGGCCTTTGGAAGGAATTTTCTTTTTCTTTTTTAAAAGGGAGCGTAAAGACTTGTTGCTGATGACTTCTACTGCCAAGTGCATCATCCCTGAAGATCCACTCTGATGCAAAGTTCATAAAAGGCAACTTCTTTGAATGAGAAACTTTTATATTTCAGAAAAATTTCTTTCCAACTGAAGTGAAAATGACACACTGTAAGTTATGGACAAAGGACATTATTGGAAGCAACAACTCATGAAAACCACACCACGACTCGCCATCACTAGTTACGCGGCTGCTGATGCTTCATGGGAAAGCCTAGAAAACATGCAGAAGCGACACTGATTTGTCCCGTTTTGTCGATGTCTCTTTGAGCTTGATTGCTTTCAGTACAGATGCCAGTATCTCAGTAAAGTTTTTGAATACTACATAAGATATTTTTTAAATTTACTGACTGAAAAAGCATAAAGCTTTTATCATGAAAACAAAGGCGGCTGCTTCTGAACACGTGAACCCTTACAAACAGTTTCTTCCCTCTTTTAGTATAAAATATTTTCACAGTATCATTTAATAGATAGCAGGCAGAAATAGAAGGTTATGCTTTCAGGAAAAGATAAATAAATGGAGGGAAGTAAGCTTTGCATGGGGGTAATGTGTTCCAGAAAAGACCTTAATTTATTTTTAGTATTTGTATTAAAATATTTCATAGAAAAACTACAGAAGGAGAGCTGTCATATCCTTCATGTTAACTTCAAAGGCCATACTACGAGGACCTTAGGGAAAAATGCAGGCACACATCGGAGACGTACCTTGTACTCGCAGAGCACGCCAGATCCTTTCCGTCTGTCCTGTACTGTCATGGCAGAAGAAACGGCGACCATGGAGAAACGCCGGCAGCTGACATTCTGACGAGAGGGGAAAAAATCCTTTAGTATAAAGCTTGGTAGGAATCTAAAGCTTCTTTCTTTCATGGAGGTTTGTGAAGACTACAGCCAAGTGGAGGAAAAAGTATCTGGCACCATCTCTGGCACAGATGTTGATACGGGCCACTAGAGCTTTTGCATTTTTGGGACAAACCTGCCTTTTTTTGGCTCACTGGCAGCTTTAGTTGCACTAGAGCCACTTTCCCAGACACACACAGGTGACAGACACGGACGCCTACACACATTTTCTCGAGCCTACATAGAGCCAAGGTTTCCTCACCCCATACGTCCCAAGTTGAATATTTTTGTTAAAGGGTACAGCAACCCACCTGTCCTTCTAAACTGCCTCCTTGCAAAAAAGCGGTGATTTTTTTCCAGGCTGTTTCTCCCAATGGTCAAGATCTTTTCAAATTGCCGTTGCAACACCAAAACTGCTCAGGCTCCCTCCCAGCTTTTGACTGCTCTTGGATTTATCAGGCACATTCTCTCTTCCACCTCCCAACAGCAAAAGTATGGCATGCTCTCAGACCAGACGGACCCACCACCACAGCTACAGCCCTCGCGCTGCTGCTCCTGCCATTCACCTCGCTCGCTGGGTCAATGCAGTCAAGAGGGAAGAGTAAAACTGTGAAGAGCAAAAGGAACAATAAAGAACAAAGCTCAGTCATTCACTTTATGCTGAGAAGTTGTGCGTACATTTATATACATCCAATAAAAATACTCATACTCTAAAAGTATTTGGTTTTCCTCTGGCACTAATTTAACTTGCACAGCTGTGAATTGACACCATTACACTATCTACCTCAAAAATATACACTTATCATTTGACTGGGTTTTTTTTTGTGTGCTACACAAGGAGGAGGGACATCTGGCCAGCAGCACTGCCCGACCGAGATGCTACTGGGCTGCCGGGAAAATGCACCACTGAAAGCCAGAGAGAAATTAAGTACTTCAGAGCACTCTGCATAATGTCAGGAAAAAAACCCAATCAATCGCAACTTAAAACAGAGTTCAGAGATTTTAATTTCTTATGGCAGCATATCCACTTGTGCATTAGATAGCCTCATGTGCTTATATAGTAACTGTTGGTTTATGCTTTTCTGTAGGACATTGAATTCTACTGTATGTTTTTGAAGAATGACAGATTTTACCACAACTGCATTGATAAGCAATGGCTGACAAAGTTATAATGCCACGATGGAGACCGTGAGGCAAGACCGAGGATCTGAGATACACGGGCTGCCAGAGCATTGCTCAGCAGCGATTGCTACCCTTCAGTTATAGGTACTGTGCATACATCTCTCATTCTGTCACTTGGAGACATTTTCAGCAATTGCAGAAATTTCTCACTTGGTTCTATGCTCTATAGTAATAATTTCAGCAATTATGCTTAGGTTTATGAATTGTGTTAGTTATAGACATTTAGCAAACCACATAATGGCCACTGGCACTGCCATGAAGAACTACAAACTACTACACTGACCTTTCGTGGCCATCACGAGGCAAGGCCAGAGAGGAGAAAGCAAATGACTCTGATTTGTCTTGATCAAAAAGCTTGAGTGATAGGTAGTTTTGCAACATCCTTGCCAGAGCTGTGAGTAATAACCCATGATTTGCAAACCACTGATGGAAAGGGGGAACGCTGACCCATAGCTATCCTTTGGTAGAAGACATTCCAAGACACCACACTGTTGCCTCTATATACCCACACCTACACTTTTTGATGAAAGTCAAGGGCATTGAAACTCTTACTCAGCTGTGATCAACAGTTCTGGTCCTATGTTCAGCCTGCCTCCTACCACAAAGGCCAAGACTGAAGAAAAAAAAGTTTCCACTTCCATACCAGCACTGCAGCTTCCTCCACAGGTACAAGGTTACGTATCTAAGCAGAACTCAACAAAGCTTGCCCTCTTGTGAACACAAATAGAACCCACTGCCTCTGCCATTATGCTCTAAACCTTAATTGCTTTAAGTGACTCAGAATGATCTACACAACACACATCTCAATCTGTACATATGGTCCAACACCCCAACTAATAGGGCATTGCTTCCTCCCCTGCCTCTGGCTGACCGCTCTCGTTTAAGCTGCTCTTGTGTACTCCTGCTACTAGTTCTGCCCATGCCATCAGAATACCCCCAACTCCAAGGCTGTGGAGCACAGTCTTGTACAGTGCACTCCCTAATACACATGCAAGGAGTACACTTGTCTCATTTTCTCCACATAGCTTTCTCCTCATATTCTAGCACACAGCTTTTCCTCTCAGCACAGGAGATTGCGGGGAACCATGATTATCTCAGCACTGCTGCAGGCCAAATCACAGGGATCGCGTGCATGACAGGGAGAAAAACAGCCGAAGTCCCTCAATGTTCAGTAAAAAGATCCCTTCCAGTTTTGAGTCTGCAGTGCTCTATAAGCACTCCCCATGCAAATCTGACACATATTCACACTCATTTTCCATACAAAAACTCTGGGATACCACAACCTGACACATAAAAAGTTTTGCTGGTATTTGATCCCTCCCTTTGCAGCAGGACTCAGACCTCAACGGTTGTTGTAAACGGAAGTTTTGCTTAGCATATGTAGCTAGATTGGTGAAGCCTGCCTTAGGCCATGAGCTGTAATCCAGCAACATAGTGAATTTAGGCTGAACTCCTTCCTAGTCCAAGAAGGATGGCTAGTAGTTTTGTATGACTTTGATACATTATAATTTAACTAACATAAAAAAATTGTATAAGTAATAGTAATGAAGATTGTATGCTCAAACTATAATTCTTGGAAATGAAGAAAGGAACCATTCTACTTGGAGTCAGCAGATGACACGTGAATTTCAGGTGCAGATAGTAAAGAAAGAGACCATTCCTCCCAGAGTCAGCAGAAGGCAGATGAAATCCAGAAGACAGATGAGACCCAGGTGCAGATGGGACAAAGAGATTATGAAACTCTGTAAGGAGGTAAAAGCACCTGCATCAAAATTCCAATCATTGAAGAGGACACTTGATTGGACAAAAGACATGCCTTTGTCGTGTGGACAGCTGCATGATCAGCTTATGTCATAGACTGTGAGGCTTAAAAAGCACAGAAAAATAACCAAGGGGGTCCCTCTTCTTGGAAGCACCCAGCTTGAGCTGCATTAAACTGACTAGAAGCAGTTTAGAAAGCAAAGGGCTCCAGTCTGAACCTCACGAGTCGGCAAGAGGGTCTTCCTGAACTCTTCTTCAGCAATAGTGCACGGAGGAATACACTACACATGCCACACATCTGAAGAGGAGTGACACGGTCCCATCAGGTTCCTAATGCATGCATTCTCTGACTCACCCCTCCCTGCACACTTATGCTGCAGGTTCTTAACAACCACCCTCCACAGAAAAACACGGGTACCCATATACCCTTGTAGCCTAGTCCTCCTGCTCAGATGCTGCTTCTTACGTCCAAGGGGTATACTGCAGCTCCTGCTCGACAGGCAGTTGTAGCTCAGGCCTTGGCACACAACACAGCAACCCCTGCCCTCACGGTTGGGTCTGCAACACCAACCAGGCAGAATGATCCAGAAAACCCTGCATCTCAGCAGCATCACTGGCAGAAAGCGTCTCCAAGATGCAGGCTTATGCATTTCGTTCACTTTCAGGACACAGAAAAATTCCCCCTCGCAGGACAGCACAGGAAACTACTGGAAGGGTACTCAGAGACTCTTTGCCTAGAAACTTACTGTGACTTAACTTTCCCTCCCTCTGCCATCCTACACCTCCACCACACACCTGTCTCAATACTCCCAGCCCTTTTACACCACCGTCCACTGCCATCTGCAGCCCAACCCGGCTCATATCAGAAGCTGCCTTCATAACCCATCTATGCACTGGCAAGTGCAGTCCCCCGCTTCCCATAAGACAAGGCAACCTCGAATCATCCAATATAAGACCACTAGCCTGTCAAGGTCGTGCTTTCAAGGGGTCTTGCTGCAAGAAAAGGAGAAGACATGCAAACAGTAACATTTTCTCACCACTCATCTTCCACTGTAGCAGAGGCACGTGGTTCCTCCACCCCACAGCAGGCCGCAGAGATCCCAACACTCCTCCTCAGCAGGAATGACACCTTTTTCCCTGAAATCCGCAGGGTCATGACTCCGACTTTGTCCCTGACGCCCCACGGTCAAACCAGCGCTCCTCGAGGCCCAGCGCAGCCGGCGTACCTCTCCACCGCGATGACCCGGGAGGCCACAGGCCACATTCCCCGCCCGGCAGACCCTCGCGGCACGGCGCTGACGGCCCGAGCGGGCCCGGTGCTTGGGCTGACGCGACGAGGCAGCAGCCGGTGCCGCCGCGAACGGCTCCTCCCCTGGGGGCGCCGCGCGGCGACGCCTGAACCGAGACGGGGCAGGCGGCAGGCGCGAGCGCAGTCGCGCGCCTGGCGAGCCCGACGCCCGGCCCCGCAGCCAGCACGCCCCGCCCCCGTTGCTAGGGAAGTGAGGTCACGCAGTATGGCGGCCGGCAGCCGGAGAGGCTGAGCGGCCGGTCCTGCGGGGAATCCGCGTCCATCCTTCCCGGGAGCTACGGCGACGGTGCTGCCTGTCTCACTAGTATCGAGCGCGATCAAAGCCGCGATGGCATCGGGAACCGCAGGGCTGTGAGGCGGCAGAGCGCGAGCCGGCGGGGCGGGTCGCGGACGAGCCGAGTTGCCGCCATGGAGCTGAGGGTTGGGAACCGGTACCGGCTGGGCCGGAAGATTGGGAGCGGCTCCTTCGGGGACATCTACCTGGGTAAGGGGGGTGGCTCGCTGGGAACGAACGTGGCGGGCCCGAGGCTCTGTGGAGAACGTCGGGGGACAGGCCGGGGTGGGCGCTCCTCGCTGCCGTGCCCGCTTCCAGCCCGGCGGGGTTGGGCCGGGGGCAGCCCTCGGGACCTCGTTTCACCCCGGCTGGAGCTCAGGCTGCGCTGCTGCCCGAGAAATGCCCTTTGGTATGAAGTACCTTGCTAGGGACACAGCAATAGCAATTTAATATTTTGTTGACATCCATGTCCTAATTTGGACAGTGCGGAAATTCTGGCTTATTTAGGTGCCTCGTCTCATTGTTGTCTTGTGACCTTGGGCACCGTTAATCTCCTCATCTGTAAAATGGGGGTAACGGTATAAATCCCCTGATTTGAAATAAAAAACCCACCACGGTCAGAAACATATTTTGGGAAAGAAATATGTGCATCAGGGTTAAATATCACTGCAGTGGACTAGGAGAAATTGCTGTCATAAGGATGTTGTTTCTCTTGCGAGGCCTAAGAAAAAAATTGCACAACTACGGATGACTAGGTTGCAGTTAAAAAATCCCTCAAGTCCTTCAAAGAATCGTCATAGTTTGGCTATCCTGTTGCTTGAATGTTGCCCTAATGCATATATCTTATTCTGCTACCATGATTTCTACGCAGTTGTAAAGTTGCCAGGATTGGCATTGTCTTTGCCTGTCTGTTTATGTGGTTCTCTGTCATAATGGTTTACTGCTTATGATTATGACAAGCAGTAGTGGGTACAACAAGTTTTGAAAGCTAGCATTTTTAAAATACTCAAAATGTTCTGCAGACTCTTAAAACAGAAGAAGTGGGTTAAGTTCAGAGAAATATAAATTTTATATCCTGCCACACAGAAATGAGTACTCTGCATTTGAAAATTGTGGTAACTTAAAAAAGCAAGTGAAAAAGCAGGGGAGGTGGAACTTGCAGGGGCTAAGGTGCATTTGCTGCATACGTCTGGAGGGTAAAAGCAACGTCACTAGCTAACGTATGTGGAGTGTTTGACAGTGTATGCAGTATGAGAGGTGTTTTTTCTTCCTAGACAGCAGTGCTTCGTGTTGCAGCACACAGCTGGCATTCCAAAATAATTTGTTAGATAAAGCTGCTTGTTAGCAGATAATGGTTATCCGTAATATAGATCATATACCTGATGAAAAATCTCATGTTTCTAACTGAAGGCATGTGGTTGTCTAGAGGCAGAGAACGTGATTCTTTCTCTCTGCAATGCTTGCATTAAAGATCGAAGACTGTTGTGAGAACGATGGTATGCTTGTGCAAAAATCCTCATTAGCTACCATTGGGATTTTGGGTGGAGATTAGGATAGCAGTTAAAGTCTGAAAAATTTTAGATTATTTGAGAAACTCCTACTTTAGCATTTGACTACTGCTCAGGTAAATCAATTTATATTATAGTATAAATTTAAAGTGAAAGTAAAATAAGCATTTTCTTATTTGTCACTTTTATGTTTATGCATACAGCCCACACCAGTAAAGTTGCACAGGAAATAATAGTTCTCCGTATATCAGTACTACTGCCATGCTGCCTTTTGCACAAGAATTCCTCATCCTCAGTTTTTGACCTCTTCTTTTTATCTCTTAAGTAGCGAACATAGATTTACTTTTAGGACTTGCTGCAAATGTCATGCCTGAGCCAGGAACTAGTACAGAATTAGATACCTGGAAGATCCAGCTAACAGAATGGGGGGGCTGTTTCTCAAGAACCGAAGCCTTTTGTAGAGGCCCGTTTGGTTTGCCTGCTGTTATGTGGTAAAACAGAAGCATTTGAAATCTATGCTTTTTGTGGTAATGAAATGTGTTGTTTTTTTAAAAAAACCCACAAGTTTCTACTTGGACACTCAGACTGTACAGTTGGACACTCAGACTGTACAGTAGGACATAAGTGCCTTAAAATAACTTTTAAAATTCTTTCAGAAGTCATTAATTTTTTAAGTGCCCATGCCTTCTGATAGCCCTTAGTAAATTTGTAGATTACCTCAGTGTAGATTTTGAGCTTGGATTTATGCTTTGAAAAGGAGGATTTGATTATTTTTGCCTGTTTCCAGTCCTCCTCTATTTTTTTTTAATGCAGCTACAAGGGTGTTGAAGGCATTCCGGAGTACAGGGTAGGGACCTTCTTTCTTTTGATCAGTTCTTTGGAATACAGAGCTGATGTCTCTGTTGTTATTGTTCTTTCATAATCTCTTCTATTCTCCCTCATACTTCAAAATATGTCTTCTGGAATTTGGAATGGCCTCAGCTTTGCATGCTTAGAGTGGCGGGGTCTGTGGGACAGGATTTTGAAAGGTAAGGCACTATTGTAAATAAAGGAGTGTGGACAACTTAAACAAAATAAAATTTAGGAACTTAGTGTACCTGCATCTTTTGAAGTTACCATCCAGAGGGAGATATGAAAGAAATGGATTCCCAGATATTCTAAATAGTATAAAAAGTGGAGGGCAGAGTTTTGTTGCTTAGTCCATGAAATACGAGTCACAAAGGCATTGCAGTCGCTGTCTTTTCATTATTTTTGCATTACCTATATATTTTTCTTAATAATTAATTTTGGGTGTTAAACTAACTAAAATAATTTCCAAGGCTTTCCTTATGGTAGAGGATTTTACAATTCCAAGTAAATTGGAATTTTGCAGTTTAAAAGAAAATACTTTTGCAACTCTAGACTATCTTTTTCACTTACAAATGGTGAATTTCTCATTATACTGCTTATTACTACTTTTTAATTATTGATCTCTCTCAAATTACTGCTTCTTACTACTTCTCAAATATTATTGTGTTTTCCTTAAAGGAAGCTAAGGTTTTGGTGGTTACAGAGTTATTTTAGAAATTCTGTCCTAGGGTTTAGAAGTCTATGAAATCCTGATCATCATGGATGAAGAGAGTTCAAGATGATTGCTTACTGTTTCTTTCCAAACAAAAACTAGTAGGCCTCAAGTTATGCTTTTAAGAGTGGGGATCAGAACAAACAGCAGGTGATATACTTCATGTGATACTAAACCATGAGGTAATGCAGAAAAGAGAAAGCCAAATTCTGAAAGTAGAGAGACTTGGTGATATGTCTGAAAAGCGTCACGCATCTCCTTTTGCCAGTTCCTGTTTCTAGTTCCTAAATTGCTTGGCTGTGACAGTATGTCACAGGCAGGGTGGAGGCAAACGTTTCTTGACTCAGTTATTTTCCCTACATACGTTCAAACTTTGAAAGTGAACAGGTAAGCCAGTTTTTTAGTCACTTGATTCCTGAAACAAGAATTTAATGAAATTTTTAAAAAGGGTTTTGAGAGGACAAATTATTGATTCTAGATAATCTGCCTTCCAACCGGATAAAATCATAAGGTGTCTGAATACATCTGGAGTATGTTGAGATTTAGGGAAGTTGTAGTCTATGTTTCCAAGGCATAAGAGGAGGTGATCTGAATTCCTAGCATTTCTTAGGTTGGCAGGGATACATGCCACACCTGTAAAGACTCTGTTGCATGAAAGGGGCAAAGCAGTTTTGGCAGAAGATAAACCCCCTTGTGCTCTAACACTCCTCACCCAGGTGGGAGGCTAGGTGTGGCTAGGTTTAAATTCTGAGTGATGCCCAATTCAGCACTATCAGTCCAATTGCGTTTAATACGTATTAAACTGTTACGATTTGGATACACTAATAGTGGACTGCACCTTCAGTCTAGTCGTGCTCATGAACTAGCATGGCCACTCTTGAGTCTTTGGTTGCGTTCAGTGAGAAACCGAAATGCCTAGCTACTTAAAAAGTGCAGTTTATTTAAACAACAGATATATAGGTTCTTAGGATTGACAGTGATAAATAAATACACTGTCTGCAAAGCACGTGCAAATGAAAGTACTGTTACCTATACAAAACGCGACAAAGTTATAAATGATACAGCCTGGCTATAAATGTAGGAAAGAGATTCTCTAGAGAAATTTCTAAGTTTCCTGAGAAAGCACTCAGATTAATCTAAGTCTTACCCAAAGGCGTCCCTATGGTGGGGAAGAAAGGCTCAGCCCGTCAACTGATCCCGGAAGTCAGTGATGGAATTCTTCGCGATGGTGTCTTCCCTGGGTATCCCCCCTCTCTCGGGCTATTTTTATACTATTTGTTATCTTCAAGGTGGAGTTTGAGTGACTTCAGTCATATATACTTTTATCGTGATTGGTGTAAAATTCTCTCGCTTCACAATTAAAGGTATAGTTTACGAGAAATTCAGGGCGCAGTCTCAAGAAGGAGTGGTCGCACCTTGGAGGCAGGTAGCCTTCGGGATGGAGGTGTGTTTTGGTATTATAATGAGCAAAGTTTGCACAAAGGACAGCATTTCATCAAAATTTGACAAAATGTTGGCTCCGAGTATCGAGCGGGCAGCTAATTGGCAGCTTATCTGTATCATGGTATCATCCCATTCCTGTATCTGCTATACATCATAAGGTAAAGCCGCAGAATAATTGCATCCCGCCCCGTACCTCATGTAGCTTCACAAGCATCCTTATCAGGGCACCACAGGTGTTGTATTCTTCATGCCAACTGTGGCTGTTTTCTACCTCAGAAGCCTCTTGATTTTATACTTTTCCTTAATGTGTGAACAATGCTGTACTTTTGTATTTTTAGCCAATTTAGTAATTCCATACACTCATTCTGAGCACTTCCACCACCAACTGGAAGTGGAAAGACACCCCTCAGAAGACGTGCTCGTATTATGTTTGGAATGGGGTAGCAGCAGGTTTGGCTTCGTGTGCTACAGCATCTGATAGTTGTCTCTTAAACTGCTAGTCTGTTGGAGAGAATCTGTAACACTTCAGAATAACTTTTAGATAATCGTGGTTGAAAGTACTTAATAATCTCTGGATGTTTCTCATCGAGAAGTAGTTTGCCAATATTTGTTTCATTCCAGTCTTGATAAAGGAAATGGATCTTAAAACATATTTTGACCAATGTTTTAAATTATTCTGGTTTTAGGAACTGATATTGCTGCCGGGGAGGAGGTTGCAATTAAGTTGGAATGTGTGAAAACCAAACATCCTCAGCTCCACATCGAGAGTAAAATCTACAAAATGATGCAGGGTGGAGGCAAGCAAATTATCTTACTTCTTCCGAGATTTAACTTTTTTTGTCTTATGTATCTGCCACCTGGACGTATTTAATGGTTAAGATCTCTTTTGACATATAAGAAGATGGGAAAGGGGGCTGTGTGCAATGTAGAGTAGCAGCCTCCAAAGCCATGGCTACAAAAAACTTCATGGTAAGCACTAAGACCTTCCAATGTTGCTCATGGTCCCAGAGCGTTAAAATGTGAAAACCTCGAGCAATGTGGAACGAAGTATGGTCCTGTATGGCAGTACGCTGCCATTACACTTTTGTTTCTCACAGGTCAGTGAAAGATGGTAACCACTGTTCTGGAGCTTTGGCTTGCTTTTATAGTAGCACAATTCTAAACTTAGTAAATTCAGGTTAACTTTTGTTATATATGATAGTTAGTATTCTTTCTTCTGAGTTAAAAATATTTCCTTGCTGTGGGAATTTAACACAAAATGGCATTAGTAGTAGAGGAGTGAAGCAACTTTGTAGCTACTGCCTGGCACTCTGCTAGGATAACTCACTCCTATATTTTGGAATTCTGCAAATGTAAGATCCCCATGCAGTTCTGGGACATAAACTCTGTGTAGTTAAGTTTTGCTTTTGTTTCATAGTCCCCTGAATTCTTCTTAAGTGAGGCTATACTTTGCATAAAGACTACATTCCACGCTGTATCTCAAATGCAAAGTACAGTAATCATACATCTGGGAATGGATGATCACGTGTATTTGCGTTTAGTTACTTTTTAATTCCTGCCTCATTCAGTTGCTGCCTGCGTGTAACCTGAGTACCCTTCATAGAGTAAAATGCTTCCTTTAGGGGCTTGCTAAGGCTATGATGGCAGATTCCTTCTGAGGATGGATGCTGCAGAGGCAGGTGGCAGAAGGTTAAGTTTCCATCCGAATAAGGGTTTCTCTGTGAAGGGAATTCAGGAGAAAATAATGCATATTGAGTAAAGGTAAGAGTTTAAAATGGATGAATTATACCATTTCACTTTCAAAAGGCATACAATTAACTCAAAGTAAAGGCATCTGAAATTCTGAATAAGGCTACCTCTGTACAGTTTTAATTGAAAATTTTTCAGCAATTATATAGTTTTGTGTGAAATAACTTTACTGAGATTCTGCATAAAGCGAGGCTAATTTTATCGCTCTCGAGCCTCTTGTAAACAATGCTACTTTGGTAGATATTCACCAAACAGCAAATAAAATGGAACTATAGAACAAACAAGAGTATGAAGCGAGGGTGAAAATTAATTGCAAATTGAAATAGGAGAGAGAGGTATTTTATGGTGATCTTGTAGGCTTTGAAAATAAGAAGTTAATTTCTAAGGCCTTCTTCAGTAATAATATTTAGTGGTTTGTCAGTGTTTTTATTTTCAGACTTCCAATTTGCTCCTTGTTGCCATCTCGGTAATACTTGTAAAATGTTTAAGGTTCAAATCCAGCAAAAACACTAAACACTTCCAAGTTACAAGCTAAGCACAAAGACTGGGAGGTTTCTGGGGAAGAGGAAAAAGACTATTTTTAGACCTCTGTTGCTATAATTTTATATTGGTTCTGCTGCGAAATTATCGAACTTCATTTTGGAATGGCTGAAAGTAGCATAAAATATTAAGCTACACTGTAAATACAAACATTCTTAGTAATGACCCTCTCAGAGAACCTTGAAGATTTGTGTGTATGAACTGTATAAATCCAATTGTTATACTGAATAAACTGTTTCCTTTTTTTGTAGTGGGTATTCCCACAATTAAGTGGTGTGGAGCGGAAGGGGACTACAATGTAATGGTGATGGAGCTGTTGGGACCGAGTCTTGAAGATCTCTTCAATTTTTGTTCAAGGAAATTTAGTCTCAAGACAGTCCTGTTGCTTGCTGACCAAATGGTAGGAGGCTGCTTTGTTGATCTTGATAGTGTAGTATGTTGGGATAGTAAAGTTCCTTGAGAGACCATAACCAACTACGTTTTAGTCCTGTAATTCAGAGGGGAATAGGCTGTGTCATTAGAGAAAAGACTCGAAAATAATTTTGGTTCTGTAAATATAAAGTGCCCCAACAAAAGTGAAACCAAAGTCTTAATTTGATTTTTAAAAACTGGGCCTGTGCTGTTTGCAAACCAGGTGTTGCACTGCTCAAAGACAAAGAAATTCCCTGAAGAAAGTTTTTGGAAACAAATGTAAAATAGATACAGGGAAAGAGCTGGAGAGAAGGTTTATCTATTGTCTTCTAAATTATGTTCTCTTTAACGCCCTTAAATTTTACAATAAAAAGTTTTGTTACCTCTTTTATCATTAAAACAGTTTTGCTAGTGTTTTTATAAGAAAAACAGTGCATGCCCAGTCTCTCTGATTATTTTTTTTTTTTTAATTTTTTTTTCTCTGTATTTAGATCAGTCGGATTGAATATATTCACTCTAAGAACTTCATTCACCGAGATGTGAAGCCAGATAACTTCTTAATGGGCCTGGGGAAGAAAGGCAATCTTGTCTACATAATAGACTTTGGATTAGCAAAGAAGTATCGAGATGCTCGAACTCACCAACATATTCCATATCGTGAAAATAAAAACTTAACAGGAACTGCCCGTTATGCATCCATCAACACTCATCTTGGAATTGGTGAGCTGGGGAAAGCAATAAATAGGAATAGTGTCGATGCACATAATTTTAGTGCAAGTAGATGTTGCTTTATGGAAGCACAGAAGACAGTCTCCTTAGTTCTGGCACTAACAGTGCAGCATGCTTGGCTTCCTGTCTCTTGATGGGGTGGGATTCGGTCACTTTGTAATTCTCAGGAATTAGCACATTTTTTACTAACTACAAGGGTGATAGGCCTTTTCTTATACTGGATGAGTATATCATGGGCATAGTAACTCTCAGATATCTCTTGTTTTTCTAAGGGTTTTTATGACAGTCTTGTTGCACAGTCTTTTGTTTTTCCAGTAGAAAATGAAACCTAATGAGTCCACTTTTTTATGCTGTTGTAGAGCAATCTCGCAGAGATGACTTGGAGTCCTTGGGCTATGTACTGATGTATTTTAACCTGGGCTCCCTCCCCTGGCAGGGACTGAAAGCAGCAACAAAGAGGCAGAAATACGAACGTATCAGTGAAAAGAAAATGTCTACACCCATTGAGGTTTTGTGTAAAGGATATCCTTGTAAGTTACTCTTATGTGGCACTAGGCCTACATGTTCACGTTTGTAGTGGTATTTCTTTTTTCTTTACACTGAATTCTATCAGTCTTTTTTATTTCTCTCTCTCTCTCTCTCTCTCCCCCACCCTCACCCCCCCCAACCCCATGATTGGATACATCCATGCTAAAGATACTGTGCTTTCAAGACCAGGATCTTGGCAATCGTAGACCATTTCTATTTATCCCTGGTCTTAACTATTAGTAAACAATCATTGCAGTGCCCTCTAGTTGAAGTATAGCGTGGTACATCTGATTTGCACTGCATTGTGTGTGCATGCATCGATGCTGGCTGGATAACTCGAACAGACAAGTAGCTTTTTGCAAAACTACCCGTTTCTTCGTATGTGTGGGTACTGTTTCTTGGATAAATCAGATTGTATAGTCAGATGCACCTCTTACTTATTGCAGTTGTTTCACTTGGGAATTGTCATTCCAGGTTCATCTGGTTTGGCCTGTTGATGGTCAGCATCTATGAGAGGCATAAGAAACCCACCTATATCCTAGCATCATGCCTCAAAGCTGTTCTTTTTCTCAATTTGGTATTTGCACCACAGTAATAACTAGGCATTTTTGAACCCTGAAAAATTATACTTAAATCGGTTTTAAAACTTGTTAACATTAGCTGCCACTGGAGAACATTGTTGATCTTTCATGACTAGTTCTGTCTCTATTCTTTACACGTTCTTGTCTTCAGCAGCTAGGTACGGTAAGGAGAACTATAGTTTTTGTTGGGTTATATGAAAATTTACTGTCTTCGATCTGTTTCAAATGTTGCTTCATATGTGTTTCTCTAGATTCAGTGTATTTTTTCTCTGGGGTTAACAGGCAGGGAAGACTAATCAAGTTTTCTTGTGCTGTTTGTTAGAATTTCTTTCTTAACGTAAGTTATTAATATATTATTTCAGCTGGAAAGACGTGAACTCAAAAGCTGGTATTTTGATACTGCTGTTATTTCTGGCGCATTGAATTCACAACGATATTCGTTTCTTTGCTGTGTAACTAATACTTTGTATGCCATATAAAACAGGTGTTCAGATTATTGCAAATCTAAAATTATAGCATGACGCATATGGGAAATTTATGTGGGTCCCCTAGTTTTTGCATGTTTTGTTTGGTAGCAGACATAAATCTTTATGTGCCTTAACAACCAAGAGATGCTAGTCCATGTCCTGCAATAAATTGCATTTAAATATATTCAAAGCAAAGAAGGGCAAAAAAAACATTCTCTTTTCTTTGCTCAACTGTAGTTTTAAACTTCTCCCCCTTCCCCCTTTCTCCTTCCCCCCCCACCCCCAGCCAATGGTTGGGTCAAGAAGTTTAATATTAGTTCCTCTCTGATGATGACAAATGAGATCTACTCTGTGACAGACAAATAATTTCCTTTTCAGGGTTGACTTGATAGGTGGGCTATAGTGTTGCCTGTCGTGGATTTCTGGTATTAGGTCATTATTCTTTTTCTTATATTTAGGAGATTCCCTATTTGGTGGGTTTGGACTGGTTGGGAGGTTTTTTGGGTGATTCAGAATTATAAAAAGCAAATGTGAAGCTGAAGGAAAAAAACAGGCTTTTTTTTATTACAGCTGAATTTGCCACGTACTTGAATTTCTGCCGTTCTTTGCGTTTTGATGACAAACCGGACTATTCCTATCTAAGGCAATTATTCAGAAACCTCTTCCACCGACAAGGGTTCTCGTATGACTATGTGTTTGACTGGAACATGCTGAAATTTGTGAGTAGCTGACATAGCTTTCTAAAATTATTTTTTTTTTTGTAATGGTATTTTTTTTACTGCATTGTCAGTTTTGAGTATCTTAACTGATACTGTAAGATTGTCTTGCCTTTCTCCTCCTGGAAGCTATATTGTCTAGAAAAAAGATCAGGAAATAAGGAAAGGCAGGAGATACAGGAGCCATGAGATGGCTGTTGAATGAGTTGAATGACAACTAAGCTGAAGTTATAGAGTTTTAAATGTGTCAGGCTTCTGAGATACTTCCTTCAGGGCAGTCACCGTGCTAGGTTGCGGAATTCTTATTTTCTCCCACCTTGATCTTCAGCACAGGTCATTTGCAACTGTTGAGGAGGTGTCTAATGCCCTAGCAAACTTCAATTAATGGGTTGTCCAGTTCTTTATTTTCAGTATTTTTATCCGAATATATAACTGTAAACTCAGTAATCTCCCAGGTTGTTCACTACTCTTGACCCATAGGGTGCAAGCAGGGCGGCTGAAGATGCTGAACGTGAAAGACGAGAGCGAGAGGAAAGATTGAGACATACACGAAATCCAGCTGTGCGTGGATTACCCTCCACTGCTTCTGGCAGGCTGAGAGGAACGCAAGATGTAGCTCCTCCTACTCCTCTTACCCCAACTTCACATGCTGGTAAGTAAGCAAATACCCAGATAGATGCACCTTGTAGACAACTCTTAATTTGCAGTTTGCTCCTGGTCATTGAAAATTCTAAATGAGAATTAGGATACCTGAATGGTAGTTGTCTGTGGTCAGGGTCTGGGTTTTTTGTTTTTTCTCCTCCTTGCTTTTCAGTAGATCGAAGGTAATTGTGTACACTCATTACCTGCCAGTTGCTATTTAGATTTCTGTGAACGTAAAACAAAGGCCTTGATTTCTCTTGTTTTAATCTGGAATTCTCATGTGCAAACAACAAGAGTGTAATTTTATCAGTGACCAGGTTATAATCGCATTTCTCATTATGGGAATCTAATGCAGTATTTTCTCACAGCCAACACCTCTCCTCGGCCAGTATCTGGTATGGAACGAGAAAGGAAAGTGAGTATGAGATTGCATCGCGGTGCCCCAGTCAATATCTCGTCGTCTGACTTAACAGGCCGACAAGATACCTCTCGCATGTCAACTTCACAGGTAAAAAAGATTGCTGTGTAATGGAAAAATGCGGATGATATGATAAAGTTAATTTGCCAAAAGAACATACCAGCTAGTTGATGTGATGTCATAGTGATTTTGCAGATGATGTTGGCTCATATTCAGTTAAAATGTCAAGTATTTATGTTTGTGAGCTGGCTGTAGACTACTGTAAAGAAAACTTTTTTTTTTTTTTTACCTTGGCAGCAATAAGCATAAAGTACTCAAAGTAATACAGAGTCATTGGTGTACAAGATGATGCTAAATCCTGGAGATACAGCATTTTTACCTACAATTATAGTGTTTAGCTCATTTGCTTATCGAATTTCTTTTATCTGTTATCAATGAGGAAGCAGAGTAAGTTAGAGGCAGTTGTGAGTCATTCTTCCAAATCAACAGAGCAGAGAACGTTGGTGCAGAATAGACAAGAAATAGTTGGTGAAGAACAGAAAAGTGCAAAAGTGAAGAAATGTTGTAGTGCAGTACTGTAGTTCAGAGCAGATAAGAAGCCACATACGTGGATGATGGATAGGTCGCAGAAGGCTCATTTGAAGAGGATGGCAGGAGGATGAATGATACAGTGATTCATAGCCACAGTCAGCACTGAAATCATCCTCATTGGTCACAGTGACTTAGCAAAGAGATTTTAGGAATGCTTCTTTTTAAGTCTGATAAACAATGTTGAAATATATTTTTAACACTTTATGCTATAGCTGAAACGTTCCTTTCTCAGGATATTCACACAGACTTGTCCTAAGTAGTGTATGGTCTAGCTTTTTGCAGCTTACCTTTAGTCTTACTTACAGAATGGGGAATCACCTGTACTGTAGGCATACTGCAATATTGCCGGGAGAGCAGTCTGTCATGAGGACTGGTGCAGTCGCCTAGGGCTTTTTCCATCATGCCCCAATGCTGTGCTGGAGTTCTAACTGTATAATTTTTGCCGTGGACCCATTTTATTCCTCGTTGCCAGAGCATATTGATAAAAATTAACTCAGTTCCTTTTGGCTTCATCATTTAATTGGCAGAATTAATTATTTTGGATGATACATGTTCTTATATAGAAAATCGTACTGCTCGAGGGAATGCTCTTTTAGATGGAGGCCAGGTGGGTATTTCTAATGAAGACAGGGTGAATTGAATTGGAGAAACAATTCTTCTGTAACAAATGTGGGATTTTTTGAGTTGATTTTCAGCTGAATGAATTGTTTCACCACATAGCTGCACAAAAATGTTCATGCTTGCACAAGGGATAGAGAAAAATGACTGGATGAGAATAGGAGACAGGTGAGGTTTTCTGTGTTGACTTTGGTGGTGATTTTTGCCAGCTTAAATTGCTCACTGAACTACAATTCTTGCCACCAGAAATTCTCACGTTGAAATATTTTATGGCTGAAGCTTGTAAACAGTATGAAAACAAAGAAGGTAAAACTGCATATAGTTATGGATCTTGTAAATATGCATAAATACCTGACAGAAGAATGTAAAGAAGGTGCAGCCAGACTCTTCTCAGCGATATCCAGTGAGTGGACAACGGACAGTGGGCACTAACTGAAATATAAGAAATTACCATTTAGACATAAGAAAACTTTTTTACTATGAGGGTGGGCAAGGACTGGAACAGGTTGCCCTAAGAGGTTGTGGCATGTCCCTCTTGTGAATTATTTGGAGCCCAATTGGACATTGTCCTGTACAGCCTGCTCTGGGACCTTGCTTTGGGTGTTGGGTTTGGACTAGATGATTGCCAGGGGTCCCTTCTGACCTCAGCTGTTCTGTGAGGGTGTGGGGCCGAGTTCCCCCTGAACATTTACTCCGATGTAAAGATGGTTTCCTGGTATAGTGTGTGTGCCCAGGGTTTGTCTCTGGCATTCTGAGCAAATCTCAGATGCTTTGTCTCTGTTGCCAGTCTGATAACTAATTAATGGGAGTAACAGAAATAAGCACAGCGATGTTACTTGCCTGTGTTAGGAGAGACTTCATCATTCATTTTTTTGTTACATTGCTGATGTAACTCGGTGTGCCAGTGATGCTTTTCTAAACATTGTAATGTATAAATAATGCAGGTGGGTTTGCAGATACATTTTGCTCCTGCCTAACTTGTAGAGTGGGAGTACTCTGAGATTGTGTAGGACTGTGGGTTCTTTAGAGTAATCTTTGAGTAATCAGATGTATAATTTGTGGCATGGGCCAACAGTACAGTCTGGCTTAATGGCACATTTCCATACCCGCCCTTTTTAACACTCTGCTCCAACTATGGGATCACTTGGTTGACCTCTTGATAATCCCAATAGCAGCCTAGTCATGATCTTCTCTGAGTTTGTTAGAATTAAGCGTTCATCATCTGTTGTCTTCATTTAGTTCTTATCAAGGCAGTGAACCACTGCTGGTCTCCACTCGTGGTGGCTGAATAACAGTGTGCAACTGTAGGATAACTCAAACAGCTTCCCATGGGCCTCTCGGATTTGGAATGCAAGATAGATTTACTTAGACTCTACCTTATAACAGTTCCCCTTGAGCTCATTAGAGAAAATTTGCTTTTCATTTTCCCAGTTTTCACTTACTCCGTAGCAGGTGAGATGGCTCAAGTTGCAAGTCTTCACAGCTTATGCTCTTACTGTCTTCATAACATTAAGGTAGTTCTACCATAATCAAAATTTATCCTTAGATGTTTACCAGGTTACCAGTTAAAGCCATGGGTTTCCCATTATCTTATATCCTGTTCTTAGTCAGGAAAACTTAAAGTATTGAACTCGCATGGCAAGGTTATTAAGGAGAATTTTGATTGGCTAGGTGCAAGAATATAGAAAATAATCCATACTGCTTCTTATCAGGGGAACAGTAAAGAACAGCAACTCTTTGTCCGTGCCCATTCCAAGTGTCTTAGTTTCCTTTGTAAGTCTTAAGTAAATAGGCTACCACTGTTCCTTTTTCAGGAAGTGCTTAAATCATACTCCTGGTAGAAAGCAGCTTTTAAAGTTTGCTGTGCAGATCTACAGATGTCTTATGTTAAGAATTGCATTTGTAAGAGTTGCTATTTATAACTCGATAAATTAGTTTTGTTATTTTATTTTATTTGGATGCCTTGGTTTGGTAAGGCGATGCTAAACTCTGGGCAATGGAAATGTGCGGAGGTTACTCAAAGAAATGATGAAGCTGCTTAGCTCTACGTAGAGTTCTTAAAGATGTCTCCACATTTTTATCTTTCTTTTTTCCAAAATGACTTCCAGTCAGTTCAGACTGAAACTGAAATTGAAGGCTGGGAATGTATATTAATACAAACTTACATTCTCTTATGTAAAATAGTTCTTCTCAGAGAAATTTAACACTCATGGAAAAATGGTAATTGGTAAGGATAGCAAAACAGGTGTCATGTATATTCCCCACCTCCAAGGTATTGTCCACATAGTACCTAAACCATTCTCATTAGAAAGACTAGCACTTTGTAACACTTAAGTAATGAGTGTTTATTGGAGTAACATCTAGCATGTCTGTGAAACTTAAACATTTCTAATGAAATTACATAAATTCTATGGCAGACGTTATTCAGTACTTTTCTCGATTATATGGAATTGAAGGCAACAGCTAAAAATCTGCAAGTTGTCAGATGTTTGACGGCCATAAACATCAGTGAGAGCTGAGCAGTCAGGTGAAGCCTATTCACATAAAATGTGTATTACTGCAGTACTCCAACACCTGATTAGGAAGAAGCAGTGGAGACCATTGTCTTATATTTTGGGAACTATAGCTGTGGTAACCAGTGACTGAGGAGGCTTTAGGTGTAATGTTGGAGCGGTTACTGTGATGTCTTCATGAAAGGGAGTGATTTCATCCTTGAATTTATGTATGATACAGTAATGACCAGAAATGGAGAGGTTCTTTCATGTCATTAATGAGACGGGTGCTGGAATATTATGCTTAGTTCATTTCTCAGTATCTTAATTGGAAAACTGTAACACTAAGAAGAGCAATAAAAATTGACCTTGGGAAAACAGGTCTGTTTCCTTGAGGAAACAGATTGTACAATGCAAGAATTTCAAATCAACATCTTTCAGTTTGTCTGAAGGGTAAGAGGTCATCTTGAGTTAGTTGGTGTAGTATTTTAGAGACAATTATTTTAACAGGAACTGACATTTATTCAGAAAATGTATGTGAAGAACTTATTACTTAAAATTAAAACCACTCACATTTAAAGAAGAGTGAAACAGAGGCCTAAGTGAAGGCAGCCACCTGCTGAACTAAAAGAAGTAGGTCATCTGTCCCCTTTGCCTTTGCATCAAAACTGTATTCGTTTCTAGGTGGTGTATTCAGGTCTAAAGCAAGCCTAAATTACAAGTCTCTGTGCAATGAAGAGCTGTGATCTGTGCTGGACAGAAAATCATACCAGCTGTTAAAAGATCCTTCTGCTCTTGGGCTCTGTGAGCAAACTGTTCACTAAGTCTCCTTTACATAGTCAGTCTTTAAACGTTAAGAAACCTAGTAAAGGAGGTCATGAGCATTCCAGTAAAGACCACTTTGAATCAGTTCTGTCTGTCCACATTGCACAGACTGCACCCCGAAAGCAGTGCTCATCTCAAGAGTCTAGTTGTGGGTGAGTAGCCTTCATTTCCTTTCACAGAAGGTTCAATCCGACTGCTCATGGTATACAGTAAGTTGTTTAATTTTTTTTTTCCTGAATGTGGCATGTTCAGCACCCAACAGTCAAAGCCGTGCATATTTCCTGCTGGTAACAGAGGTATTCTCTCCGTAGTTGGAAGAAGAGGTTGGAGTGCTGCACAAAGAAATATTTGATTAAGTCTCTTTGACAGAGGAAGTTTTTAGAAGACTGTAGCCAACACCGGCATTGAACAACTGAAGTGTTGTGCCGCTTCCCTAGGGAAAAAGCAACATGCTTCCAATGCCTCTGCATTTTCCATCTCCTCATGAGCAAATCTTTCTCCATATATCCATCTTAATAGGCATCATACTCTGCGTTGTTCTTCTGACCCTGTCAGCTTTCTTTGAGGAATATGATTTGTTCCTTTTACGTATCTCTTAATATGATAGAAATGTCTTATAGAAGTCTGATTGCAGAGTTCCTCAAGAGATACATTTGCTACTACAAGTTTAGGTTGGGTATTTGTTAGACATCTTTATATATTGGGGCAGTGGAATTGTTACAAATTGCTGTCTTTTCCCCTACCTCAGAATAGCATTCCTTTCGAACACCATGGCAAGTAGCTGCTCGTCTCCTTTCGTTGGAAGGCAGCACTGGGTGAGTGCTTCTCATTAGACACCAAAACTTTGGATGGGGCGGGGAAAAAAAATCCTTGGAAACATCCGACTTTGCTTCTTCTCCTCACATTATCTCATAGTTGTACCTGGGCCTTCCGGTCAGATGCTTGATGAAGCATTGGTTTTTCTCTAACTCTAACTAAAAGTAAATGTCCTTCCAAAAGTTGAATTATTGCTGCTGTTCCTCTTGGACTCTTAAGCAGAATTGACAAAAATAGTGACTTAAAAAGTCCCTAAAACCGTTCAAGTGTCAACAATAAAATAAAATAATGAAGTCTAAATTTTAGCTGTTTGAGAATTGCATGTCTTTCCAGGGATGTTCATGCGGCAGTGTGTCATCCATTCAAAACCAGATCGGCTTCAGAATTGTAAAATCAAAATACTTGTATGAAGACTCAATTGACTGTATTACTCGAATAAGGCTCTGTCTTGCCGTGAATGGAACGTTCTGCTACAGCTGTATCCATTTCTCCCTGGTTTATATTCTTATCCATTCCTTATGAGCTGTCATTTTAAAAATAGTCAGATCTATTCAGATCTATATTTTAAAAATGTTCACACACTAATGAGAATAGTTTGAACACGAGCATCTCGGAGGTAGGCAGACTTGGATCTGGGTATTTAGAACTCCTTTCCACTTTTCAGTGCAGTAGAAGTTTCTGCCTTTCTGTGTGCAGCTTTTGGCTTTTTAGTCTGTTCTGCTTTTGGCATTAACGGGTTTCATCAGGGAAATAACAAGTTTCAGTTGGAATCTGAACCTTGATGGCTGAAGGATGCTTTCTTAAGTATTTCAGGAGCTTCTTTGCTTTGCTTCTTATTAAAAAAAGGCTGTGAGATTTTTCTGTTCCTTAAGAAATTCTGTTGTATAACTGTCTGCTGCCTCACGTTCTCTATAAAGCCTAAGCTTGCACTAATCCCGTATCTCTAGTTGGTGAAGAATCCTGCTGTTCCTCTTCTGTTTTCTCCTCCTGCTTTGTGTGCTTGGCTGACTGTGCACAAGCTGCTTCGTAGTTTGTAACATTAAAAAGATCCAACTGTAAATGGCAGCTTAACACTTTTAAATTACAATTATCAGACCTTGGTCAAAAATAAATAAAAAATTAAAAAAAAAAGGGGGGGGGCAAACGTAGAGCTTTGCATTGGAAAGAAAGCTTGTGTGCGGGAGACGTGCAGATTCTGGTCTGCTTAGGGTTACGTCTGCATTGGTTGGCCTTTACTGTATGCCTTACTATTTGTAGCTGTTTACAACTGAAATTAATACTGAATACCGATTCAGCTACTTAGACGTTTCTCGCTTCTTAAATTGCAGTGATGTATGGTGGTCGTTTTTCACTTTCACAGTGAAAGTGTTACTGAAATAGTGTTACACTGTTATTGAAATAGGTCAAGCTATGGAAATAAATGAAGTGTCTTTTAACACAATGTCCCATGAAAAATTAAAAGCCATTGAAAATAATTAAATTTTTTTACCCTCTTATTGGAATTTTTTTTTTCCAACTTAATTATTCATTGAGTCTGTTTCTACACATTGGTGGTGTTTTCATCTGGTTTGTTCTTTCTT
This sequence comes from Rissa tridactyla, assembly GCF_028500815.1. Taxonomy (NCBI): domain Eukaryota; kingdom Metazoa; phylum Chordata; class Aves; order Charadriiformes; family Laridae; genus Rissa; species Rissa tridactyla. The sequence continues at coordinate 11,130,978 of NC_071480.1, forward strand.
CTGTGCATGTTTATGCTCTGTTTACTTTTCTTCAAAACATCCCCTCTGGCTGGAAAGGTGAATTTTCCATGTTAACTTCTAATAAAGAAGGAAAATACAGGGAACTTCGTGTAGCTACAGGTGGGTGCGAAACATCGTATAGCTCATTGGATTTTAAATTCACACACTTACTTTTGGCAATGAACTATTTAAAGTACATTGAGAGCCACTTGTATGTTAACTGGAATGATATGTGCTGATGTTGTCTTGTTTTTTGGCTTTGGTAGATTCCTGCTCGGGTAACTACCAGTGTTCTCCAGTCTGCTGTGCACCGATGAAAATTATTTTGCCATGGAGGGCAGATAATGCATGGCTGATCTCCTATGTTACCAATGGCTTTACTAGCAAAAATACCTTGAACTAGAGCGGAAACATTACAATTGGAGTTCTCCATGTGACTTAAAAGGTACTTGGAGGAACATGGACAGACTCCAGCAGCTGCCATTACAGGATGCTTTTGCCAGAAACCCAATGACCTTAAGAGAACCCTGTGGTAACAGGGCTGGAAAAGAAAGATGGTTTACAGAGTTGACCGCCTGTTATCGGACGGCCGTTTCAGTTTTCCCTCCACAGGCGGCAGACTTTACCCCCTTTTTATTATTCTACTGTAACTATAAATCTTTTACTTGGTTTAAGAAAGTTTTTTGTATCATTTTGCTAAAATTATTGGCTTAATTCTCTGTAAAGAACTCTTGCTTTTGTCTGATTTAAAAATGTAGAATATAAAGAAACCTAAACTAAAGACAATGACTTGAAATTTCTTGTTTAAAAAAATTAGTCTGGCAGGGAACATGTAAATGAATCAAAACCATCTGACTTTATTTAAACTGTTTACTTATTTGTATGGTCCCATTCTGACTGAGACGGTTTTCTCATGAAATTTTAAAAACTGTTAGAATTTTACTTTGCTGTTTGCTGTCTTCGTTCACACTTAACATTTAACTTTCCGTGTACCACAAAGGAATTTTTAGTAATTGCTCTTTTTCATAAAAGAGGAAAACTAAATACCCTGCTGGAGAGTGTAAGTATAGTAGAGATGGTGATAATGGATTTCTTTTTTTGTAAAGAAAATGAAGGACAAAGTGAAAGACTCTGGCATTTGAGGGATTTAGAATTTGAAAGTTTGTCCTATCTCTCTGCTTAGTTTGGGTGAATGGATAGTTTCAAACGTCACTTTTATTTTGTTTCCTGCACTCTGAGGCTGGTTAGCTTAGAGGGTATTGCAAGTGGAAAATACGTGTTGCTACTGAGTCTTTGGTGAATTTGCACGTTTCATTCAGCATCTACATGTTTAAAAATAAATAAATAAATTGATTCAGGCCTTCTGTTTCATGCCGAGACTCAAAAAAGGAATTCTTTAAAAAAAAAGAAAAAAAACCAAACCCCAAACTAAAACCCAACCCAAAACAACCTATTCTTGCTGTGAAATCCTGAGAATTTTTACAATTCAGGTGCATGCCATTATTGCTAATTGTATTCAACCTGAGTATGCCCAGAATCATTAGCTAGGAATGAATGACTCATCATGCTTAGGTTGTCCAAAAAAACTGTTGCAGGTGTTGTTAGCACCTGTTGGTTATGGAATAGGGGAGATTCTTCATATTGTTTGTTACTGTAAACTGTCTCATAAAATAAAAGTAAGTATTCTGTCCTCACGGTACTTAGAACAGTATCAGAAGTACTGTTGATACTAATGTGACTGAAGTAATGCGGAATTCCATGTTAGAAACGATAGTATACGCAGAGATTTTGTTTGAACAGTTAGGTATTTTGAGAAATTCTTCCCTGCTTGAAAACAAAATTTTTTTAAAGGCATATTGGTCTTCAAAGTTTTATGAAGAGTAATTTTTATTGTTTCGGTGTTTGTTTACAAATTCTTTTTTTGCCCCTCTCAAAGGTCCACATATTAAGTATTAGTCATGCTCTGGATGTTTTTAGAACACTAGCGACTTGCCCGTATGTACTCTGGGTCTGACTGGGACACCTGTGTTTGGGGAGAGTATAGTGGAAAAGCTTAAGAGTTTGATTCATTGATAAGTTTGCATAAGAGAATTATTTCCTCAGTTACTATAAACTTCAGTATTTTAGGCATGTGCACTACCATTTGAACAGTTTTACACCTCACTGTGCTTTCCTTGTAAATATCTGTGGTTAATAATGTACTGTTAGAGGGACTTACAAAGGCAGCCTCTTTATTCTCTCTGTATCTGGAACATTAGATTGCTGTACTCTACTTAAAGTTGACTGCAGACTTCTTGAATTGTACTCACGTGTGGGCAGTTTTTGTCCTTCATAATAGTTAAATTCCATCATGCGGAAAATAGACTGTCTATATAAACCTGTGTATTGGAAACCAGTATCTCAGAGCACTTCATTTGTACTACCACTGTATTTGTGTACTTTAACAATTGTGTAAATACATTCATAATAACTTCTTCTTTGGTGTAACTTACTTAAAATGAATCCTTACTCTTTACTTGGTGTAACTTCTTAACTTCTTTCTTTTTTTTTTGATTTTTTTTTTTTTTTTTTTAAGGAGTCTCTGTACCTACAAAGAACGTTGTCAGTTGCAAACATTTGAAGACATTGTTGTGGTACTAAAATTTTCACTGAAGGATTTTGGTAGTCACGGTCAGAATGCAGCAGTTAGGGCGTACAGGAAGAAAGAGAAGGCATTCATTGCTTTGCTCACAGAAAGCATGTCTTTTGTCTCTGGAAAGGTAAATGGTTTTGTTTGGATATTGCTGCTTTTCCAGAAGTCTTTTACAAATGCTTTCTCTTATCAGTAATCCATTGTATTGATAGGAAGTATGGGAAGAGAATTGCTGTTGAGACTTGCGCAGTTCTGGGAGGTAGGACAGAAGCCCGAAGAATACTGAGCTCTACCCGCAGTGCCCTGTGTAATAAAAGTCCTGGCTTTTGCTATGTAATTCTCAGAAGTCTCTTCATAATCCGAGGGCAAACGCACCTTCAGGAATCCTCTGTGTTTCTGATTAGCGGGTCTTTAAAAATTGGGAAGATACTTAATTTATCCTCACAGTTTTTATTTAGAACTGGCTGTGTGCTTTTATGTGGAAAAATGGCACCTGTGCAGCTGTTTTGCATAATCTTGATGGTTACAGAGTCCTTGAATTCTTTGCAGTACAAGTACCATGAAAACAATTTAAAATAAATCATAGGCTTTAAGACAGCTATTAAATAAAAGCATTGAAGGGGTCCATATATTCCACGTTAACTTTATAAAAGTACTCAAAATCTCCCTTGGAGGAAGGCGTGTAGAACTCAGAGACATCCTTCATTCTCCGATGGGGAAAAACATCACAAGCACAGCTATTTGTTGTCTTTCTCTCACCAAGTTACAAACTTCTGAGTGGCAGCTCCTCTGTCAAATGTCAGAGGCAACACTTTCAGAAATTGAATTTCCCGACAAGAATCTTTACAATGAGTTTAGAGATTTGTAAGTAGATCACTGGCTAGAGCGTACATGTTTGTTTCAAGGATATTTATTTTCTCTTTGTAAAATAATGAAATAAAAAGGTATTTATTTTGTTCTTTAACTTTTGCTTTACAAAAGCAGCGCTTCATGTATACAAAACACTAAGTGAAAACAAACAACGCTGATGTTTCTTTAATAGGGCTGAGCCATCTGGTCAGAAATCTAGATTTAATCCGGTTGTGAGGAAGTGTAATCCACCATGAATTTATCAATCCTACAGCAAAGTAGCTCCTAAAATTCACTGGATGAGACAGGTCAAGAATAAAAAAGTTTTGCTGTTAAAGAATACAGTACACTTCCCTCTGGTTCATTCAAGGGACAAGTACCGGAATTACACGTACACGTCGAGATTTAAGTGATTGTAGGAACTTGCGTGCTCGGTTTGCATCGTTGAGTAGTTTGGTACCAGGAGGGTGCTTAGAGGCCTGGTCTTCAGTAAGAATCTGTCTGACAACAAAATCCTACTAACTTTATCAGCAAATATTTGCACAGGAGGAACACTTTATGACTTTTTCTCAGACATTGGTGTTTTTTTTCCTGCTTAATCTTAAGACTAGTATGCTTTGGTTCTTTTGACGAAACCATTGCATGCTGCAGGCAGAGGGACAGCAGAAAATAAGATGAGTTCTGTATATACATGATCTACAAAAATACACAGTCGAACGAAAAAAAAATTTTTTTAAGATAGTGGTTTTTGTTCTTGGCATTTTGGGAAAATTCTTGACTCAAAATGCATAGATAAGATGCAAGTCTGAGAAACATAAGTGTAATGGACAAATAGGAATGTGGGAAAACGCAAAATTGTATGTATCAGCCTAAAGCATTGAGCCCTAGTCTTCCGCGTCTTTGCTGTGACCAATCCAGTATACCTGAGGTGGGGTGGGATGGGATGCGGAACAAAACAGGAACTGGTTTGGTACATTATGCACTAGGAAGAAAAATCCACGTCTCATAACCAGACAAACCATTTAGTTTAATTACAGTCCTCGGCCTGGTTCAGAGCTGCAAGGCACAAAGGCAGTGCAGCTTCTGGTATTTCCCGTAATCCTTAAGGAAGGGATACACCAGCAATTCACGGTATTTTGAGGTTGTGTGCAGATTTTTTTCTTAAAAGACCCCAAACAGCAAACGTTTCTCTGCTCTCACTGCTAAGAAATTGTATTTTAAGTTTGTCTGACATTGTCAACCACTGGATCTTAAGCCATATTTTTCAGCAAGACTGAAAAGTCTTTTGCTATTTAAGAATTTTAAATACTAAAATCTAGATACGCTTCTTCATTGGATTCAGAGTTTTCCAGTGAAAGGCTTTAAACTGCTGAAACAGTAGTAGATGAAGGGTCAGAAGAGCAAGAGCTATCCTCATTGCTTACTGCTCCGAAGCATTCATCTAAAGGTAACGAGGGAAGTTGCCAGCTGGAATATTGCTGAGATGATGAAGCAGGTGTCGAGATCAGTCAAGGAACAAACAGCATCTAACTCTATGGGTAAGTAGCTTTTCACTCTGTCTGCCTCTGACTTTCTGTACTTCTTCAGACAGATGCAGGACGGCTGATCTCGCAGACTGGGTCACCAGCAAGATACTTTTAAGAGTCCTGACTTTTGCAGTAGATGGGCCTTTTTCCTACTGGCACAAAACTGAGTTCTATTCCAGAGGCATGGAGAAAGCTGCTACAATAATATATTCCAAAGCCATTGCTTCTCATACGCAGTGCCTTTGCTGTTGTCAAAGGTGTTTGCTCTTCAGATATTGGTGGGTCACCTTCCTATAACAGGTCCAGCATCAGGGAACAACAGCTGTGCGACTTGGGTCATGCCAGTTTTCCTCCACAGTTAATGGCCTGAGTCCGTCCTTTCGGACTCGGAGAGTAACAGAAGCAAAGATAAACTCTTTGGTTTTCTGTCACAAGGATATGCTGACTGCACGCTAATAAATTCTGTCATTTCAGTCCACCCGGTAACGTTCCTTCCTGCAGCAGCACATGGCTCGATCTGGCCAGCGGGATAGCAAAGCATTTGATTACACCTTAAGTTTTACCAATGTTTTACTAGCATAAAAAAGGTAATGGTATATTTATTCAAACATAGAGTTTTATGTAAACTAGACCTACAATCTTTTCAGTGTAAATAACAGAGAAACTTTTGAAGCTGAGCTTAGAGATCTCTCCAGAATTTCTCAGCAGCGATACTTAGAATTAGGCACAAGTAGGTGTGAGCCTCCTAGACAGCTTCTAGATAGCAAAATGTAGCTCTTGTTAAATTGAAGAAACTGTAATTTTGATTCACTTGGGTATATCCTTGAGAATAATACCTTGAGGAGCCAGTTGTAGCTGGGGCACCACAGGATCCAAAAAAACCCTACCATAAATATATTCTTAAACTATGTTTTCTTAAGAACTTTCAAGTTCTATCGTCAAGTTCTATCACTTGACGATAAAGACCGCTTGCTGGCAAGTCAGTGCTTAAAATATTTAGGGCTTTATATGTCATAGCAGTTCACAAAACTACCTGCAATCAAAACCTGGAGCGCTCTTCAGAGGACAAGAACGGTAATTTCTATATGGACCACCACAAAATTAATAGCTATTATTTTAAATTAGTTGATGCTTTAAAATAGTCTTCAGGATCATTGACGACAGGAGCCTGTTTCTGCGTTGGAACTGGCAAACTGTGAGTCATGGCAAAGCCAGTCCCCTTGCCCAGGCGACCTTCTGGCTGCCCGTCAGCTCGGTGTCGCCTCCTACTTTCCTCTCTCTGAGCATTCTGCTTCCGCTTAGCCATTGCAGCAAGCCCAAATGACGCCCAATTTCCAAATCTGGGTGTTAAAGTTGGTTTTTCTAAGCTTATTTTCTCACACCCGCAATTTTTGACAACCAAATAAATATTTATTCACTACATTTGCAACAGTTTACTAGAAAAGCATAAAAAAAAAATCTTAACTGTAAATGTACACGTTACATTAAAGTGCGTTAACAAGAAACAAAGTTATCTGACTTGCACAAAGCTGAAGTGTACTCCCATTAGCCTAAGGACACGCAGACACACGTACCCGAGCCAGTACTTACCGCTGTAACATGGAAGAGTTTGCGTTCTCCTGAAAGCCCTCTGTTCACGATTGCCTACCAAAGCTTTTCTTTGGGATGTAACAAAGGCGCACACCGGAGTGAATTTGGGGTTTTCATTTTGGAGTTTGATTGCTTGGCTAGGCGAATGTTTTAATTTCTTTTTAGAGAATGATTTTTACATTGTCTAACATGTTTGTTTGGATGGAATTTAATATTAACAAGCACAAGATCTGTCCAGTCCTTCACATCATACCTTCGTACCGTCTCAAGTCTCAACTTTAGGGAACGGGCTGCGTTGGCAGCAGGTACGGGTAAAGATTTGCTGTAATGTATTTAAGGACTGGAGAAAAATAAAACCTAGAGATTGTGGTAGCTGCATCACTTTCAGATTTTTAGTTCCACTGAAATCTTCTATGCCCCAAATAGCTACAAGATATTTTGTTTAGAAATTTTAAAAAAGCAAACGTATCTTTTTATAGGAGGAAGAAGAAAAGAGTTTTAACTCTGCATTGCTCGTTGTCCAGTAAACAGCCAAACTGTCTCTGTCCTACTCTAGTGGGTATTTGCCATGTTTGATATAGATATAGATTGATACATACATATATAAATATATATATATGCACACACATGTACACCTCTATATAGTCTCTGTGTGTTACAGGCATTTATACACACGCTCTCTCCTTGCATTAGGAAATTAATGGCCTAAGATCCATTACATGATCAAACATACAATATTTTAACCATAAATCCTATATTACACAATTTATACAATGTACAAAGATCTAAAAAGCTTTAAAAGCTATGCCAGCCTGTACACTAAAAGACCATTCATTAGTTTCAGAGAAATAATCTATGGAAACTATCTTTCAACTGGTTTATAGTATTATACTTGGATTTTTTGCACTTGTGTTTTTGTTTCCCTCACAGACTTCGTAAATAGATTAATGAACTATATGTCTAAAGAAATTACATTTGTTCCGATAGTGTGTGATGCAAGGGTAAATTGTAACGTTGTCTTTGGGATGCTTGGCAGTTTAGTTGTATAATTACCTGCCTTCCCTTTCTCCTTTTCATCCCTTTTCTTTTTTCAAATCACAAAACTTTAATGAGATGAAGCTTGAAGAAAGGTTCGTCGAGGTAGATGTTGCACGGAACTGTTGTGCTTGCGGCCCTGGGCAGTTACCGTCTCCTTAGCAATGCTTTATGGCTCTGACCACGCGCGTCCTCAAAACGTATGAAAGAGCACATCTCACAAACTGCTCTTAAGGGGATCTCAGTGGTGTTGAGATTAAAGAAATACTGTACCAAAATACCTAGAGGGGTTTAAAAGCAATTCCTGGTGAATTTACAGTAAGCAGAGTTAAATTAATAAGGAGCCAGGCTACTCTTGCCGAGAGAAAGGGTTCCAATACAACCCTCGCCTTCTATATGTAACATTTTCTAGCTGGTGTTCTGAGACAGCGCTGAGCACCTAAGGACTTGCTGCCGTCTGTAAAAGAGGAGCTCGATGTAAAGCCTTTGTGACCACGTCCGCAGGAGCCGCTGGGGGTACGCCTCGGCACAGCCCGGCATGCTGTCCCGCAGTTGCCCAGGCCAGGGCTCTGGCACGCGTGGAGGAACAGTCCATCTCTTTCCAAGGAGATAAAGGCAGCTGACGGAAAGAGGACTGGAGGGGCTGGCACACACCCGAATGGGACGGAATGGAAGCAGGGAGCGTAACTGGCTCCGGAACTCAGCGGTACTCTCAAGCCTGTCAGTTTTGATATTGCTCAGAGATCTCCATTAGGAGTTTCTCATCCCTGCGTTGATGCTCCTTGTCAATAATGAAAAAGGTAAAAGATTTTACAGCCTGTGTGAAACTCCTCAGCAAATTAAATTCCCACCTTTATTTCTCACAGCCCTGTGACTCGGCCTCTCTCGTGCAGTGCGCATCTGCTCTCACGAATACTGCAATCCAGTGCTAGATCCATGCTGAAAATGGCACACGAGCACTGCCCGTCCTACGCAGAGCAGTTCACCTTTGAGTCGAGGAAAAGAACTTGTATAGGCCAACGAGGCACATTCTGTGAACACTAGATTTACTTCAGAAATTATTTATGGTGTCTTGTGAAAATGTGTTTCCGGTGTCTTAAAAACTTCCTCTTCTGCCCCAATCACATAAAATTGTAACAACACTTCTTGTTTCCAGCGTAACCCTAAAGGTATTATGTATAGAAAATGAAACGTAGTCTGGAAAGTCAGTATGATAAACCCAAATTTTCGAGATGTTACAGTCTAGACAATTTGCAGAATGTTCAGAAAATTAAAATTGTGTCAAAACCTGAGGTCAAAGGAATAACCATTTAGTTCTGTGATAACAGGATAGCATTATTTAGCAAAGAAATCTGGTGATCAAAACCCACAGGAAGACAAAAATGGCTATTTGAGAATCTGAATTGACCTTTGGGAAGGTTTCTAGTTTTTGCTTTTTGAAACGGAACAGGGAACTCCAACCCGAAAGCTATATCGGGTTTTCACGTATCATCTGAAGCAGCTGCCAGGGATATCATAAACTGATCTGTGGATTCCATTTTCCTCTTGCCGTCTCGCACGGCGGCCTCTGGAGCTAGCAGTGTTGTGTTCCAGGTACTGATTTAGTCTTCAGCAAACTGGAGCTGAGTTCGGTGGCTAAGTTCTTACAACGAGGACGTGCCAGCGCAATTCCTGCCACTAAATTAATAAAAGGTTTTAAAGTAATGCGCTATATACGATATAAAAATAAACGGTTTATTCAATGCAGCATCCATTTCTTTTTAAAATCATTTAAAAAAAAAATAAATCATTATCCTGACTTTTCAATTTCTGTGCAACGTTGTCCTAACAATGCAAAACCATTTTGAAGAAACTACCAGAATGGAAGCTGGTATCTAAGATCGCTCCATTAGGGAATGGTTCGTGGTTTTGGCACTTTGTGGGATTCACTGTACCTTTCTGCTAAAATGGTCAAGTATAAAACAACTAATGATGCTATTTTTAAAAGGGATGCACGGTTTTAAGGGATTAGGGTCTTTCAGTTTGGGGTTTTTTTAAGTTTTCAGTTATTAAGTGGAACAATTTTGGCACCGGAAAGCCAGTATTCCTTTGCTACCAACAAGAAAATTGAATCTGTTACAATTAGTCTGCTTTGAAGACTGTGCTGCAGTCACAAAGCCTAGAGAGCTTTTTATAACCATATCTGAAAGGTGGTTTGCAGTAGCATTTCGTGTAAAAGACTGCATTTCTTGAATGTGTTTGGTGGGAACAAAAATATCTAGAATACCTTCCTTCCTTTTGTATTCAGCGTCCTCACAATGAATCTTTTCCCTTCCCACATTTCTTCAAATGTGCCATCGATGCCTTGTCTGATCTGTTTCTCGTTCTCCTCCTTCCCCCGTCCCAATGTCAGAGAAGATTTAAAGACTGGCCAGAGACTCCCTGTTCTGTTTGTGCAATGAGCAGCGGAGCCGGCCCCATTCTCGATTGGTCCTTAGGCTTTGCCGTCACCAATGTGATCAACAGTTCTTTCATGTTTCCTCAACCAGCAAGAATGGCACCTTGAACGTCCATAGATTAAGCAAAAGGATAAGGAAGTGGGGTAAATGGAAAAAAAAAAACCCAAAAAAACTTAGGACCTTCCCACGTTGCATTTGAAGGGTGGCTAACGTGTTTCAAAATAGTGCAGTCCCTTCCCTAAGTCTCCCCGCTCTATTTTATAGGTCATCTGGAAACTTACACTGTTTCTTTTCTATACCAAATGGGCAGTCTTTCAGAAGACTCTACTAAACCTAATATCTGTCTCCTCCATGTTACTTGTGGTATTTTTCAACGCTGCAGGGAAACTGTACTGAAAACTGGGTACGTAAAAGTAGGCTAACTTTGTTTGCTTATGGTGTGCCAGGATCGATTCTGCTCATTTTATTTTCTTTTAGTACTACCTCGGAATACCGCTTGCGTGATCTGCGGAGGGTAGCGTCTGTAATGTGCCATACACATACAGTATTTCCAGATGATAATTACAAAGATTACAGGTTTAGACAAAACTCAGAAATACATTTACATAAATCAAAGTAACAGATATTATCAAAATTAAATTAGGGCTGAGCCAATTAATCTAAAAATCTAAAAAAGTAAGAAATTCAAAAACCTAATGGAGACCTTTAAGTTCCTGAGATTTTTCTCCATCTCAAACTCTTTCCCCTTCACAAAGCAAACAGAAAGGGAAATTATATTTAGCCGCACAACACAGCGATTTCACCACTATTGTCTGAAAACGTACATATAATTCCACTTTTCTTAAAAAATATTCTTCCTATATCTCTTCCAAGTGAGCAGTTTCTGGTGATGCATAGCAAGACTCTACTTGTGTTTATAAAAGCTTTTTAGTTTACATAAAAAGTATAGCCACAATACTCCACCTTTTACTGATAAAGCTAATTTTCCGATAAAAGGTTGTCTAGCTAATCAGCTTCCAGAGAGACCTGATGAGCTAAACGGCCTCCAGTTAATAAAGCAGATGGCCCAGCCCTAAACTAGTTCTATTTCTAAAATAAATAGTGTTGAAAATCTTTCTTTTCTAAACACTTTGTTGGGTTCCTGTCATGCTCACACACATGTTTCCGGGTTAGTTACAACTTCCCCATTTTTTTCAGGCTCATCTTTCAGAAACTGCTCCACTTCAATAGAGTCCACCTTGGCATCTTCAGGAGCTTTGTCTTCAGATTTGTTTAATTCCTCTCTTTCTGCTGCTTCTTCTTTTGTATGTGGTTCTTCTGATTTTTTCTTAATGCAGAAGAAATTTCCCAAGGCCAATACAAGTGCCGAGGTGGTAACTTCAATTCCAGCAATAATAAAAACAAACATGTACCTTCCTGTTGCATCCAAGAGTTTTCCTGAAAAAATACCACATTACAGGTAATTAACAAAAGTTACTATCTTGCAATGAATTTTTTTCTGTTTTTTTACACCACTGAAATGACTGTCTAGAAGAACCATGACTACCTAACCAAGGTTCTTGAAATAGCATTTTAACAAGTTTATAACAAAATATTTCTCAATTATTTCAGCTCAGTTTAGCGTTCACTGCCGTTACGTCACATCCCGAAACACATACTTCCCTGCACGCACAGGGTCGTGCAATTCCGCTGGAGTACAACCAGCCTTGCCTTCCTACGCGAGAGCGGAGCCAAGTACCGTGTGTTTCAGATCCGTATGTGTGCATCCGTGGCACGCGTCTCTATCATCAGCGGCCTCTCACTCCCTATCTCATTTCCTTGCCTACACACGCGGTGCGCTGTCTGCTTAAAATGCAAATCTTATTTAATAGTTGGTCTGGAGTAACTGGCTGATGCTGATGCTTTAGGAGTGAGGTGGAAGTGAAAGAGCAAGAGGGGAGGATGTGAAAGAAGCGCCTCTCCAAACCTCGAGATCAAAGGAAGTTGTGCCTAGTGCTGTTTTTTCCCTGAGGAGTTCCGTCACACTAAAGATACTTTAGTGCTATATGGAGCACAATAAAGATGCTTTTAGTGTCTGGTATAAACAGTAAACATTTTACGGCAGTGAACTGCTGGGTTGTGGGTTTTTTCAGTTCAGGGTCTGTAAAATTTATGTTCTTTGATTAGTAATTAATCTGCAATTTTGAATTCACCTTAATGAATTTGAATTATTTTGTAATGTCCCCTTATTCTTGGGTTGTGAGACCCATCCAACAGAAGCAGTCTAACTTCCTTAAAACAATCCAGTTTTATAGTCCTCCTTGTAAGATTATTTTTTCCCCTCCTCCTCCTGTTGTTTTCTTTCCTCCTCCAAAGCTACCATGGGTATAGAGAATCTATCCTAGTACTTCCCAAAGAAAATTGACAGGTTTCATATTCTGAATCCCAACTCCAAAGAGGTCTGAACTTCACAGCGTGTGTAAAACTCAACTCATACAATATTAGCTGTCTACTAATAAGAGGTCCAGCGTAGGCTTTCAGTGAAGAAAGAGCATCATCTCCAGATGGCAATTCAACCAATCTTGAAATAGATCCAAGGAAAAGATTTATCCCACCCTGTCTTGAACTGTCTCAGATTGTAACTGCTGAAAGTCATTGAAGCATATACAACACTAGCACAATACGCACTTCTCGAGTGACTCATGTTGTCTATTCCTCTGCTCCCTTCTCATACAATTTGTGTAAATTGACGTAATGCAAATGATTTTGGATTCTGAACGGAAGGGAATACTTACCCGCTGATGGTGGACCGATAAGAACAGCCATAGCTTCTGCCAGGAGCACTAAACCAATCGCACTGGAAAACTTCTGAGTACCAACAATAGCCATGAGAACTTCAAACTGAAGAGCACCTACCATTCCATACGAAATGCCAAAGAAAATGCAAAAGACCACCAGGCCAGCATAATCAACAGACATAGAACCCATGAGATCTGTAAAGCCATTGAAAATCATAGCAAAACTGAAGAGGTAGACACAGCGTGGTCTAACCCATTTAAGACCAGCTACCATTCCACAAATAGGCCGAGCAAAGATATCAATGAATCCCAGAATAGTCAGAAGAAAAGCTGCTTTGGTGTCTTGATACCCTAAATCCTTGGCGTAACTCACAACAAAAACTGGGGGAACAAAGAGGCCTAGCACCATGATAGATGCCGCTAGCGTGTAGATTACAAAACCACCGTCTTTAAACACACTGAAATCCAGAAGTTTCTTCTTTGCTTTCTTCTCAGCTGGTTCTTTGGTAGCTTCAGGCTTTTTGGGTGGCTCCAAAGGTCTCATTAATGCTCCACATACACAGCAGTTGAGCAGCATCCCGCCCAGTATCAGGAATCCTCCTCTCCAGCCATACTCGTGTTGTAGTATCTGCCCCAGCGGCGAGAGAGCACAAAGAAACACTGGACTCCCGGCGGCGGATAGCCCGTTGGCTAAGGGACGGCGTTTGTCAAAGTAACGGTTTAACATGATCAGCGAAGGCTGAAAGTTTAGTGCCAGACCCAAACCTGCAACAGATGGTACATAAAAATTAATACTTGCCTACAATATCAATGTTAAAAAATTCTAATTACAGTTTTTCTGACTCATGACTTCAGAGAAAAGAGTTTTATTTCAAACGAATAAAAGAATTCTAAGATAACATTTGTAAAAGCGTTCCACCTGCATAATATTCTTGTACTCTATGGTTACCCTTCACCGATTACAGCAGCAGCTATTAAACATACCAGAAAAATTCACGTTCGTAAAAAAATAAACAACAATTTAATTCCACATTTATCTGCCATCTTTATAAAAGCCCATTTGGACGATCCTGATAATTTAGATATTTGTCACTTATACAAAACTTCAACCCAAAGCTAAGACATTAGCTAACTCATTTTCAACGGTGCATACTACTCACCAGTAATCACCCCTGCGGTCAGGTAGATCTGAACAATGCTGGTGCAGAAGGAGGCTATCACCATCCCCAGGGAGGCAAAAAGGCCACCCACCAGCATGACAGGGCGACAGCCAAAGCGATTGACACATACGCTACAGAGCGGACCTGGGCGAGAAGAGAAGTTACAGTTGCTAAGGTAAACCAATTTTTGCAATCGATTTTATGTCAGTTTGCGTTTCTTGGGTGGACTTGGCCACGTTAGGTTTACGGTCGGACTCGATAAAGGTCTTTTCCAACCTCAGTGATTCTGTGAATCTTTCCGTACTTTGTCCACACTGTCAGGCCAATCTGAAGAGTGTTCTTGCCTCTACAGTCATCTTCAGAGTGCCATGCAATTTTTATTTTTCATTTTTTATTTTTCATAGTAGCTACCAAGTTACAGACGTAATTTTATATGCAAGCTGGATGTGCTTAAATAACTTTTGGATTTATATGCTTAATAGTAATTCTTCTTTGGAATGCCTTATTTGCACACCAGTAATGATATGCAATCGTGACTCATGCTGTAAATGGCTTTATGATTTACAAACATCATCGTATGACACGATACTGTTTCAAAAACAGAGAACTACCTACCTGTTCCATAAAGCATGGCCAAGAGAATGGAGGAAATCCATGCAGTGTCACTATATCCAATGCCAAATTCCCGGATAAGTTCTTTAAAGAAGACACTAACTGCCTTAGGAAAGGCGTAGGAGAATCCTGTGATGATAAAACAGCCAAAAAGGACAGCCCAGCCCCAGCCTCCGTCGGGGGCTTTAACACCAGATGGTCCATCATCAGCTACTACAGCTCCCATGACGAAGCTCAAGAGTGTTCCCTAAGAAACAAAAAGAAATGACAGTCTATAGACACTGGGAAAATTATCAAACCAAAACAGGCAGAAATTGCACTACAGTTAAAGTTACAAATAAGATATGGGCGTATTTTAAATACAAATTTTGAAGATGCAGTGCAATTTTAACTGATCCTTGTTCGGGTTTAGTCCTTATGAAGCATGCAAAAAAAAATACAAAAAAAAGAGTTTTAAATGAAGGTCCCCTCACAGCTCTCAAAGCCAAAACTGGACTTCAACAACATCATTGTTTCACAGAAAAACTGAATCCATTACAGCGGTTCAGGGGTGTATCTGACTCTCACAAATATGTAATAACTACTGCATTAAAGTCTGCGGGACTTTTGCTATAGCACCTTGTTATATGAAGCTCCTGGACTATTCACTTAGGAGACCTGGATGCGAAATCCCGGTGCATTGCAAGTGTTCTGTGTGACAGCGTACAAGTCACCCGGGCTCTTTGTTCCCTACTGAGAACAGCAATACAGCCCTGATCCACCGATATTTTGAAAAGATGGACAAATCCCTTTGAACTTCTGATGAGCTCTCTGTTTTCATGCATCAAGGACGTACCTAAGCTAAACTGCAATGAAAATCTGCACAGGCAGTTTTTGTGGATGACGGGAGCAATGCTCAGTATCCCTGTCTGCCTGAAGCAAATAACTTTAAATACTTTCCATTGTTGTTACTACATTATCGGTAAAAATTTTTAATATTTTATTTGATGAATCTTATCTTTCACATCTTCCATAGCAGCCACAAGCACCTGTGCATCTAAAAAATAAAATCTTTTTTCGTAAGAATGTCATGTACTAGACAGTAATGCTGCAAAGTTTTAAAAGGGCGGGGGGAGGCGAGACGCTGAAAAGGCAGATGGTGTCCCTGTACGTGAGGAGTGCAGGGAGGTACTGCATCACAGCAGGTAGGGCTTTGTAGGGTCTGCATATTATAGAAGTCTTGAAAATGTTAGAGCGAGCTTCAAACAAGTTATAGGTTAAATTGTAGATGTCCAAAACCTGCCCATTTCTTTTAAATGCAATTGATTACTCCTGTTGGGTCAATGTTTCTCTCCGACAGTATTTAAAAGGGGAGTGCAGGCACAGCTGCACCGCAGGGATGTTCATCGCTAAAGAAGGCTTCTGCTCTCAGACGTGTAGGTCTGCGTGGTGACTGCTGTGCCTTGGGAATGAGGTGGTTCTTACAGCTCCATTTCAGAACCAGACTACGTATGGCACAGCCATCTAGCTGATGCAGGCTTATCTAGACAGCTAAGCACCGAGTGCACGGTTGTTAATAGGCCCGTATGAACGCACTTACTATGGCATTCAGACCAGCACTCCCACTTCTTGGAAGACACAACTTTACATACGGGATGCAGAAATGAACCCGGCCATGACTATAGCTGTTCTACTACCCTGGGCTGTACAAGGACAGTAAGCCTCGTACTACCGACTTCAGGTCTTGTTTTCTGGAAATCAAATATAAATAGAGAGCAATTTGTCTTAAGTCCATACAACTAGAACCTAAAATGATTAAATGATAAGTGAAACAGAATACCTCAATAAAAGTAGGCATCTAAGTGCCTCATACTGCAGAGGGATGATTCACTGGTTGCCGTGTGTAAAAACGCACAGCTCGTTAGACTGGGAAATTTCTGCACCAGGCTTTGGGGCACTAAATGGAAGTTTTAAGATGCATCTCTGCCAACCATCATGACACCGGGATCTGTCCACCCTTCAAAACGGTTTTTCCCAGTAACTTCTGTATGATACAAGGTACAAAGCATTCTTCAAAAAAGGGACTGTTATTTTTTTTAAAGCAATAACCAGACAGTACAGAGTAGGTGCACAAAGTGTAATCCTTCATGACACTGGTAGCTCTGTAATATGAATGATAACGGGGAAAATGCTGATTCAAGTATCTCAGCTCAAGTGTATAAAGAACATGAATAAGATGACAGAGTTCAGGGGCAGGAGGAATCGTCGCTCCCGCTACTTCCAAATTGCCAGAACATTTCATTTGGAGTGAATGTTTAAAATCCTGGGGGAAGAGTTGTCTAATTTTTATTCATTTGTATTAACCATCTAGCGGCAACACAAAGTCAGTAATAACAGGTGAGCACGTTTTCTTGAAAAATAGGAATCGTCAGTTCCTCCGGACTGCTTACACAGTGCCGGACAGAAGCATTCAGCCCCCGGAAGAAACGGTTCGTGGTGCTCGGGGCAGCCCCCGCCGAGGTTACGCCCTTGCGGCGCCCACAGCAGAGGTGCCGTCGGGGCAGACCCCCGAGACCCGCGGAGCTGGGCCCCGACAGCCTGCGCCCCGCCACGGCAGGTGGCGTCACAGACGAATCGCCGCTCAAAGCTCCTCGGCCGCGCGCTTCCTTCTTCAAGAGAGAACCGTCCGAGCGTCGCCCAGTTTCTCCGGCGGGGCCGGGGAGGGAACTCCGCACCGGCGAACCGAGACCGAGGCACACGCGGCCCGGAGGCGGGCCCGGCTACCGCCGCGCCGCGACCCGCCGGGCGGGCGCCGCCCGGGGCCGCGCCCGTCCCGTCCCGTCCCGTCCCGTCCCGACCCGCCGGCGGTGGCCCAGGGCAGGGGCCCGCTCGCCGCGGCCCCGCGTGACCCCACCGCGGTGACGTGCGGCGGCGCGAGCCACCCTAGCAGGGCGCGCGCGCGCCGGCGGCCGCCGCACTGAGACGTGCGGGACGTGACCGGGCGGGTGGGCGGGGCGGCCGCCGCCACTGCAGCAGAGGCTGCGCGCGGGCTGCCCGCGCAGCGGCCCGGGGCGGGCGGGGCCGAGGCCGCGCGCCCGCAGCGCTGTCGGCTCTCGAGAGGTGGGGGCCCGCGGCCTCCGCCCCGGCCCGCGCCCGCCCCGGGAGGAACCGCGGGTCTCCACGGCGGCCCGTGCTCTGCTGCAGGGGGACAGCCGGGCTGGCGGGTCCAGGCCTACGCACAGCGCTTCGCAAAATAAGCCTATGGGGAAACCGAAACATCCATTTAACTCTTCTTTATGTCATGTCCATTACCGTGTTTGGCTAAAAATCGCCATAAACCAACACACTGGTCCTCCTAACACCATCCTTTTAAGATTGATCTACACACGCACACGCATACATCAATCTTGTTCATCTGGTTTGGTCCTTCTACCGACCGACTGTTAACACACCCCAGTCAAAAGAGCATTAACCAGAAGTAACTGAGGCCCGTCCCTGTCAGCGCAGCAGAAGATGCTCTTCACCCTCTCCCTGCAACCCCCGCGACCCGGCCAGACGCATCCACCACACAAGGACGGCTGAGGCCGCGGCGGGGAGGTGCCCGTGTGAGGTGCTCCCGCTGCGTCTGCACGGGCAACATTTTTCTTATAGTTTTGCTTCAGCACCGGGACGCTGCCAAAGCCTCTAAGACAGGAGGCTACTGCGTAAATATTCCAAGAGTTTGCTTTGCTTTCTGCTTTTGCTGGCTCAGCCCTGTTCGGAGACAAAGGATTGCATTTAACGGGCTGCAGCTCAGCTTCCATGTGTCCACAACAGACATGATAGTATCGTCAGTATTTATTCCGGATTCCTCCTATTATAAATGGGTTCTTGCTTTGGTAACATGTAAAACAAAGGGAGCAAATGTAGTTAAATCTGTGGGGATTCATGCTCCTGAGATTATCTTCCTGTTGCCATGGAGACTAATACAGGATCGGTTAGGAGGAAATATTAGGTGATTGTAGGTAGCATTGTGGGTGGTGTGTTTGGTGTGATGGTGTAGCGTATACAAAAGGAGAGCATCTGTATTAGAAAAAGGAGCAGCTAGAAGTTGCAAGAATCTAATATCGGTGTTTAGCTAATACCCTTATTGGCCACGTAGCAGTACTTCATGATCTGCAGTATGGGTAGGAAGGACATTTGTGAGTACGTAGGCTGACCTATATATGGTATATATGGCAGAAACCTACCCAGCCTTGGAATTCCTAGGATAGAAATAAATAGTGGTATCAAAAATAAAACATGAACGTTCATGTAGGGAACCCAGTTCAGATTGGAATTCGGTCTGGAACCCCACTAGGTTGAGAACGGTACAATTACAAAACGAGGAAGACGGTCTAAGCTGAGCAATGTAGAGATCCTCCTTCAGTTTCTTATCTGTGGAATGAAGAGGATAACGATCCTGTCTTCACAGGGTTTTGGGAGTATGGATACACTGAAAAGCACAGAGCGCTCAATACTGTGTTAACAGGAGTCATAAACCTCCTATATTTGCCCCAGGGTATTAAAATCTAAGCAGACTAAACAAAAGATGTATGTTATCCTTGGTTTCGAGTGAAGAATCCTAAGACTAACCAACTCTACTGAAATTTTGCAGGAAATGACCCCTGCAAAAATAATTTTATTCTAATATCCTCCAGACCCTGGTTATAGCCCTCTACATATAAAGCAACTATCCTTTGCACTGACATCACTGACATCTGCCTTTTCAGCATGACTTTAGCTCTCTCCTGGTGCTCTAAAGCACTAATGCATCCATCTTCAATTCAAATTTTATTTATTGCAACTTCTTCCTAGGTACTTCATACAAGCCATTTTGATGGGCCACTGGTATGACACAGAAGTACATTTCTTGTGGCTTACCTGCTTAAATATCAGCCAACTGAACTACACATTCATTTCCAAAGGCTGCTGCAAACTCCTGTTGCCTACAAAATCATTACCGTATTTAGCAATGCCTGCCCTGACCGCCCATCCTCCCCTCAAGGCCCTGCGGTGACTTTCACTCTCCCATTTTGGCCTCCTCCGTTTTATCACAGTTTTCCGGCTCCACTGCATCTGCATCTCTTAAGGGTTTACCAGCTCTCACCAATCTCTCATCTATCTCTCAAAACTCCTAGGATAAACCATACAGTAATTCTGTGCTGTCTGTAGCTGTAGGTGATGTTCCAAACCCTCACTTACTGTTAATCAATCTCCAGTCCCCACTTACCCTCAAACCAGTTTAGCGTTCGCTGCTACACTACAGTAAGTAACATCCATCACAAGTTACTATCAGACTGCAATGACACACTAAATTCACACTGCAATTTTTTGTGTGGCAAATACTACTAACCAGTGTGGATTCCATTATCTGGGTAAAGTGCTCTACAGGGGAAGTTGTGCTTATGTTTTTATTTATATGATGAAAGTGTTAGAACCTTGTTCTTTACATTATCTGGGAAAATCAGATTCCATTATTGTTTTGGTTTCTTGTGTTGTTTTTTTTTTTTAACTTTTACTTAATGAATGTGTTACCAATAAGTACCCCTAACTTAAACTGGGCCAGAAGCAAAAGAATAAGTCAGAGCTCTGCATGCTAAATTCACATTTAAAGAAGAAGTATTATTGTGGCTTTCTTCTTAACAAGAAACAGCTCTTTTAATCTTGAGATAAATACTTGGAAAAATATTTTCTTTAATTACAAATACAACAGCAACTAACAGTTCAATCTTCTCAGGTCCCACCTTCGAAACAAATATACTAGTTCTATAACAACAGCATCGTCCACCTCTCCCTAGTTATTATCTCTGTATCAAATGCCCAGTTTCTGGAGAATTGGACTTATTTTTCTAAAGCCTACAGGTTTTTTTTACACAACATCCATTATGATAAATGCATTAATGTCAGCATCACAGCGGCACCTTAAGACTAGACAGCATATGCCCTTTCTGTCTGCCCAGAAAAAGTGACAAACATGCCTTCAGTTGCACTTGAATTATCTGGCTGCTTTCCATACGCTTTCAAAAATAGAAGTTGCAGAATCCAAACTTCAGTTGAATACTTACAATTCATCCTTCATGTATCATGAAAATTAATTTCAGCCCTGCAGCTCTGGTGGCTTTGCAATGTGTTGGAGCTTTAGAAAAATAGAAATTCTTGTCAATTGTTTATAGTAGAAAAGTGTCTTTATTTTGTCTAGTATAAAATCAAAAAGCTAGATGAATATTAATTAAGGGTCCGGTCCTGTCACCAGATGGACACACGTGCTTATTTTTGCGGAATAGCATGGAACCACCCTGATACAAAAAGTGCTTGCATGGATGTGCGCTGTGTCTCAAGCGAGGTTAGCACACGTAGCTGAATATAGCGGGAAAAGATCTGCCTGAGGGGTGTCATTTTATACAATCACCTCGGACAGTGCAGCTGCGTAACATGGTGTCATACATCGAGATACGCGAATTCCCACTTCACTCACAACTTAAAATGTCAACTTAGTATTCTTGTCATTTACCTTGAGTTACAGGTCGGACTGAACCACAACAGGTGTACGGCACTCATAGATTCTGGTTTACATTTTTAAACTGCCGACTGCCACACCTTAACAAACTACCACTCCCTCTGAAATAAATATTGCAAAACCGTACATGACTTCACGCTGTGACATCCTGAACCAAACGGTTTTCCAACTGCTTTACGCAAAAAGCACGCAAACCCGCTGACGAAGAGCGTGTTTCCACAACCGGTGCTAACGGTCTGCGCCGGTGAGGAAGTTGTATCCCTGCAATTCACCCACACCTTTGTGCGCTTTTTCCTTTCTCCACAGAACCGTTCCGAGTAAGGCAAAGCCGGAGACCCCTCCGCGCGGGTCAGGAGCGGGCAATACAGGGCTCTTCCCCCGCCCAGGCCGGGGGGCCGCGACGGCCCCGCGGGGGGAGGGGGGCGCGGGGTCGGGAGAACAATAGTGGCGGTGGCGGCGCCGCCAACGGCCAGGGCCGGCCGCCCGCCCGGCGCTCCGAGGCGGGCACGGGGCCGAGACGGCTCCGCCGGTGCTCAGGCAGCCCCGAGGGCCCGCCGCGCGATGCCGCGTCCCGGCGCCTCACCCTCCTCGGCGCGATCGCGGAACCGAGTTAACGGCGCTGGCGCCCGGGGCCGCGGCGATGTCCCGATGAGGGCACGGTCCCTCAGACCGCGCGTCGCTCGCTCTGGCGGATCCAAGCCGTCCCCGCTGTGACAACGGGAACTCCGGACCTCTCTCCCGCCGGGGCTCGACACCCACGCGAACGGTGAGCGGCAGCGAAGGGACCGCGGAAGCGGGGCTGGGCGCGGAGACCCCCGGCACCGGGCTGAGGCCGGCGATGGCGGGAACAGAGCCCGAGCTGGCGGGTGCCTCACGAGCCACCGGCGTGGCACCGTACGTGCGCTGGGGCCGGTGGCATCGCGCGCCTCGGCGTGACCGGCCGCCGAAAGGGGAAGCCGGGGACAGCGCTCGCAGCCGGAGCGGGGCTCTGCCGACAGCACCGCTCGGCGCCCGGACAGCGCTATCGGGCCGACGGCGGCCGGGACGCCGGGCGACGCGAACCGCAGCGCGGGGCTCCCGAGGAAGAAACGCGCCCGCCTGGCCCCGTGCGCGGGGATAAACCCAGCAGGCGGGGGGCGGCGGGGGGGTGCCCCGCCGCCCCGCGTGAGGCGGCGCCCAGGGGGGCGAGGGCAGCCCGCGCCGTGACCACTGCCCCCCGGCGCCCTGCGCAGCCTCTGGCACAGGGATGAAGCCACGCCGCCGGCGCCGCGCTCGAGCGCGTCCCCCGCCCCGGGTAGCCCCACGCAGAGATGCGCCCCTGGCCCCGCCCGGCTCCGGACCCACCCGCGTTCCCCGTGGCCTTCGCCCCCGCGCGCCCGCCGGGCGCCCCGCAGCACCACGCACGACGACCCCGCCGCGGTACCTGAGTCACGTCCCGCGCCTCGGCGTGAGGATGCCCGCGCGCGCGCCGGACCGCCGCCCCGCCCGTCTACGCCCCGCCGAGCGCCCGGCGCGGCAGGTCGGCGGCCGCTCGCCCCTCCCACGCCAGAGCGGGGGCGCCGGGTCCTAGCGCCGCCACGTGACTCCTTCCCGCCGCTACAGGTTGGCCCGCGCAGGGGCATCGCGGCCGCGTGCGGGGCGGAACCGCGTGGGCGCCTCGGGCCCGCGAGCGAGGCGGCGGCGGCGGCGGCGGCGGGGAGCGGCGCGGCCGGTCCCGGTCGGCGGGCGGGTAGCGTTGGCCTGTGGCCGGAGGAGCCGTCCCCAGCGATGGGCTTCAGCGTGGGCGTCGGTAGCTGAGGCTTGTTCTGTGCTGCCGTTTCAGTTTTCCAGGGAGGGATCACAGGTTCTTCGTTGTCTCCTCACGTAAGAAAGTCTTCTGTGAGCTTTCTGGTTTTTTTTTCTTCTTCTTGGTCATTTTGATTGTGATATTGTGCATTCTGTACATAACTTACAGGCCTCCCTCCGCATCCTTTACGGAAGGAGCGCTGCCTGCAAATAGGCCTGCTTGAGATTCCTCTTCTTTTACGTCCAGATGGAGTGAGCTTTCTGCACTCATCTGCTGTGGCTCTACTGCTATCCATACAAATGTTGAATTACAAAACTGAGAGGGTGTTGATATTGCCATTATTTAGCATCCACACAAGTTTTGATGGGCTTCTGAAGTGCAGTACAGAAAGTAGCCCTCCTTAGGCTACTCAGGGCTTGTGAAATTGGGGAGTGGGTGTTCCACTCCTCTGTGTGCTTACAGCACACGATCCAGCGTATGGGGGAGTGATCGTCCCCCGGTACTTAGCACTGGTGAGGCCCCACCTCGAACACTGTGTCCAGTTTTGGGCCCCTCGCTACAGGAGGGATGTTGAGGTGCTGGAGCGTGTCCAGAGAAGGGCAACGGAGCTGGTGAGGGGTCTGGAGCACAAGTCTGGTGAGGAGCGGCTGAGGGAGCTGGGGGTGTTCAGCCTGGAGAGAAGGGGGCTGAGGGGAGACCTTCTCGCTCCCTACAGCTCCCTGAAAGGAGGGGGTAGCCGGGGGGGTCGGTCTCGTCCCCCAAGGAACGGGCCATGGGACAAGAGGGAACGGCCTCAAGTTGCGCCAGGGGAGGTTTAGGATGGATATGAGGAAAAATTTCTTTACTGAAAGGGTTGTCAAACATTGGAACAGGCTGCCCAGGGAAGTGGTTGAGTCACCATCCCTGGAGGTATTTAAAAGGTCTTTTCCAACCTAAATGATTCTATGATTCCTGCTGCCTGTGTGGAGGGGTAGGGTTCTAACTAGAAGAGGATACAGTGTTGTCTTGTGAGAGCTATGGTGTTGCACAAATTAGTAGCTTCCAATATTTTAGAAGCTACTTGCTGAAATCAGGTAATACAGAGGGAGCGTCTGAAACTCTTTTGACTCTACAGAAGTTTTTTCTTTCCCCTACACATTATGTTTGCTTTGGCTTTTGATTAAGTTTTGCTCTAGTACCCATTTGTACCTGCTTAGGGATTCATTGCAGTAATGTGCAAAGATGAGCAAGGCTGGGTGGTTTGTTTTGGGTAGATAGCATACAGCCAGTGAGACATACATTGCTAATCTTAAAAATCAGTAAAACCAGTTTTTGAGTGTCTACCATTACCTGAGTTTAGGCCATTTGCTTAAAAAATAGATGAAGGTAATTGCAGAAGAGCAAAACCCACTGATCCTTGTGGAGCTTCTGAACCAAGCAATGGGTTTTGCTCTTCTGCAATTACCTTCAGGTACTTTGTGAAGATATTTTCAGGAGGGACAGAGGTGCCTAGGAGTGGAGAGGAGTAACAGTGAAAGTGAAGTCGGCAAAATAGCTAAACCATCAGTATCTCTTATAGCTACTCAAATGATATAAGAGGCTGGATAAGGAAAGAGGTTTTAACCAAACACGTTAAGATGACAAAAAAGAGGACTGGTGTGTCCTTCACATCAACATTGCCCCTACCAAAGCCTTACCTCTCTGCAGCCTAGTCAGCAGAGTGCAACACGTACTCTGTGTTTAGCGTTCAGTTGTAGAACACACACACCATTTAAAAGGTCAGTGTTTTTTTTCTGGAGGCAGAAGAATGTCACTGCAGTTGGTCTGTTTTTCAGAAGTGGACGTCCATAAGCATAGACCAGCTGTTGAGAAAACTGACTGGTCATCTGTGGTCTCACTTTTGTAGCTGATGGCTCCTATTGTTTTGGAAGAATGCGTTTTCTGAAAGAGATGTGTTTGTAGAGGATGACGTGCCAGGGTAAATGATCCCCCTCCAACATCAGCACCCAGATCATTGGATTTGATTCAGTATTCAACAAGGCAGTAGTGTAAGTGAGCAGAACACAGGGTTGCTGTGCTTGCAGAAGCCTGCACAGTCTGGATAACCTCATAAACAGTTGGAACTGAGAGGAAGGCACAAACCCCCTGTTAGGTGGTGTTATGTTGCATGTGTTTAAGCATTAGATATGCTGCAGTACACTTATGGGTAGAGGGAATATTCAAGTGCAGCAAAGAGAACTCACAGTGACTTCAGGCCTCTAACTACAAAAAGAGCTTTGAAAAATTCTTCTTTACAGTTCTAACTAAATTAAAAAAAAAAAATCTGCATCTTAGTGTTGTTCATCTGTAAGTATACCACTTATTACAGGTATTCTCAAAGTGTTATTGAACTCACAAGGAATCGTTAAATAGGCAAATTCTTTGTCCAGAGTAGACTGTGAAAGTGTCAGTTTAATTTCTTGCTGAAGGGGATTCTTAGTAGGAAAGTATAATGTCATTTGGTTATACTTAGTAGACTTAGATTACACCAACCCTCCACTAGACCCTCAGCGTTACAACTGCCTGGCTCCCAGGCTGTGCAGGTGCATGGCGTTATTCCTCACCAGGTACAGGACTTCACATTTCCCTCTGTTGAGCTTCATGAGTTCCTAGATTGCTTCCATTAAAACCAGAGTGATGTAGTGAATCCGATATCTGTTTACCATTCACATCAGTAAAGACGGTCAGACAATGCTGGAATTTTTTACCTGATCAGGCATTCAAAAAGGCAGAAGTGACTGGAATATTGTTATTACAGAGTAGAAATAGGAAGAGGGTAGCTGACATGAGGACAGAGCTTCATTGCTCTGGCTTCTGGTGGCAAACGTCTTCCTTAGCACCTCCTGAACTGTAGAAATGCTTCTGTGTATTGTAATTGTTCTGAGGGGTTGTTGATTCCTGTTGCAAATTTCTGCTGTACTCTTTGCTGTTCCTGCAGTTTGTAGGTGAGACACAAATATTACCTTAAAAGTGCCGTATATGTTTATTCTTATTAAGCTTTTATAAATATTTTAGTTTTAAGGCTATATTTTCTTATTTGTTCTGGAATGCAGTCTGTTTTATTAATTAGGGATTTTTACTGCAGTATTTTTAAGAATGTTAACAGTAACATTGAATATATCAAATGGTTTCATACACGGTTAACCGTGCACTGTGCAGTGCGTACACGTCTGCCTTTGATTCAAAAGGTAAATGTAGCAGATCATGTTGTACAAAGAGCCCTTGTAAGATCTTTATTGCAGAAAGGCCAGTAATATTCAGAGTTGAGGTTTCAGTAATGTTTAGTTTGTTTCTAAAGCAAGTATGAAAATAAGGTCTTTTTATATGACTCTCCAGATGCAGTTGAGAAACATGAACTGTACCTACAGAGATGTATATACTCTTCAAAAATGTGAACCCACAGTTGTTGTACAGGTAGACATGGAAAAGAGAGACACGGAAATCAAGTTCTTCTAGGCTGGATGAAACTGGAATTTAAATGTGTCATTTAGGACCTAAGTAACAGCAGATCGAAAATTCCTCTGGAGTCCTTTGCAAGCTGTGAAGTAGGCCACTTTTATTTAGAAGATCATCTTTAAAATGTTAGTTTTGAATTTTTTATATTTATTGTTTGTGTACTGTATACTAAATACATTTCTTGGGTTCTGTGGAAAGAAATTTATTCATTTGAAGGAAAGCTGCACTTGAAAGAAAGACTTTTGTGAATCACAGTTTAACTTCTATGTTTCATGAAGGTAGACTATGTCCATATTCATTTACAGAGTCCCTGCATGATATTTCTCATAAATCTGTTCCTCTGATTTTCCAGGTAAGCAACTTTGGAGTGTGCCATGGCTCTTGTGTGGCCCGTGTCTTGGAACTACTTTTCCATAGAAACAAGAATGAGGGTGGCAAAATACAGAGTTTGTGTAATCCTGTGTCTTGTCTTGTTATGGAGTTGGGCCATGATGAGTTGGGTGTAGCCTTTGGACTGGTGTTGTGGTTAAATTAAAAGTGATTTCGAGCCTAGTAGTATATCTGTAGCCAGGATATACCCTGCTTTTCCTATCTAAAATGCAGCATTTTCAGAGGGTGCGTCCATTTTTTTTCTTTTTTTGTGAAGCTACTTGTAAGTGTTGCTATTTCACAGTACACTGGTGGGGCCAAAGACTTGTATTCGGACTCTGAAGGTGGTTCTAAAGGTGGCTGAAATCTACCTTTAACATAAACCTTACAGAACTCACTAATGTTCGATAAGAACAGAAAATCTGTCTCTCTCTTCTAAATTCCTGTTCATTTTTGCTAAGAAGGAAGAAACGTTTCCTTTCACTTCCATCTATGGAACCAGGACATTTTCTGCATTTATTTTAGGTGTATACAGGTTTCTACTTGATCCCAAAATCCATGTTGTGTAGACTGTAATCTTTTTGACTCACCACTTAAGATTAAAATTTACCCATTTCAGACACTGTTGAATCAGTAGAAACCATCAGTTACTCATTTGGGGAACCAACACGCATTTAACTACATGACTACGGATTGTCTGAAGGTACTTTGGAGAAGATGACAGCTAATTTGAAAAGGGGGGTTGAGAAAGGGTTGCAAAAGATCATGTGGTTGATAGGTTAGGCAATTCTGGGGCAAGACAAGGAAAAGGAGTGCGCCACCAGTCAGCATGGTATATGGATTCAGACATTCACCTGCTATGTGTTCATTCTGATGAATGCTTTGAGAGGTCCACTGCAGAGTATAAATTATGCTGGGACTTGCACTATAAGTTTTGTGTGCTCAGATTTGGAAAATCATTTGAGGCCATATTTCACTGTTGTATTTTAAAGCAGAGGTGATTCATAGAAATAAATGAACTGTATCCCTTTAGTAATTGTAGTATTCTGAAGTTATATGTCATATATATAATATGTCTCTCTCTGTGTATAAAACCCCCTGTTTTCTTTTCATGGCATAGGGTTAGGAAATACAGTTCTTTTCTGATGACCTAAGGACAGATAACAAGAACTACTGATAATATTCTGTTTTCTTTGGTGTACTTCAGAGAGAATTCATGCAGCGTACAGGTTTCTGAAAGGTCTCTCACCTGGCAGAGCTGTTTGTATAACCTAGAAACACGAAGACGTGAGAGAGCATTGCAGGAAGTTTGCCTCATGACTTCCAGACAGGCAAGTCATCTAGAGTGACTAAGGGAAAACCGTGCGTTCCGGCCGGTTCCTGTGTCACGTCTTCCCCACTCTCACGTAGGCAGTGTCGGCTGGTTTAGTTGGTAGATATATTTTTTAATAATTAAATGCCTTGGTAGCAGAACTTACCTGTGCAGCATGACCTCGTGTTGCAGTTGGCTTGAGCTTGTTTTACAAGCTTTTTAAAGTTTTTTCACACAAGGCAGTGGCAGTTAGGAGAGAATGGGAAGTTTGTTCCAGTTTGTGCCCGTTCCTGACAGCTGGACTTGAAATGGGCCAAGGCTTCCCTTCCTGATCTACATAGGGAGAAATCGCTTGATACTAAACCATATGACAAACAAAGTTCATAGGAAGACACGCGAGCAAAAAACCGAGAGTATCGAACGAGCGTTCGCTGTGTTTTGTGAGCCCGGGGGTCATTAACAGCCGGGGGCTGCGGTGTGTCAGTGGCGAGGATGGAACGCGGAAAATACGCGGAGGCGGAGGCGGTACCAGGCGCCTGGTAGCGAGCGCGGCCAGCGGCACCGAGCGGCACCGGCTGAGCGCAGAGGGGGAGGCGCGGGGACCGGCGACCCCCGGCAGGAAACGGCGGGCGGGGCCAGGGGCGAGGCCGCGCGTCGATTGGGCGGCGGCGGTGCCCGCCGCTAGGCCCGCCCGGGGCCGCGGTTCCCATGGAGACGGGCCCGCCCGTCGCGCCGCCCGTGGGACGCGGCCTGCGCCGGGAGCGGGAGGACGCGCCGGTTCGTGCCGGGCGGGGCCGCTCCGCGGGCGCCATCGGGAGGCATCAGCGGCCGCGCAGCGCTTTGACGCGGCAGCCGCGCGCCCTTCTCTCGCTGGGGATCCGCGGCCTTCCTGCGCCCTCCCCGCTGCCGAGTGCCCCGTGTCCTGCCTCTCGGTCCCGAGGGCGGCCTTCTGCCGCCGTGTGCTCCTCTCCGCGGCCTTCCTCTAAGGGGCTCGGCCTCGGCAGCCTGCCTGCCGTCCGCTCTTCTGCCTGGAGCATCCGACCCTCTGGGTCCTCCATGGGACTTCTCGCCCCTCCGCCGGCGATCTGCCTCCTGCCTGCTGGCTGTTCCCCTGGCAGCGCTTTCTTTTGCTCCCACTAGATGATGTCTTTCTCTCCCTCTCTGCACTGAAGGTGTACAACCTTCTGGTCCTGCAAAGTACGTGAACCCTGGGTTGCCAGTAGCCTTCCCGTCCCCCATCCCTGTGGCTGCCCCTTCCTGTCATCCCTGGGGGTATTTGCTCTGGGGACTTGGTGTCAGCACCCCTCATGGTGTGTTGCCCTCGGTCTGTATTCCTGGACGCTCTCTAGAATACGTACCCATTTCTCAGTCCCAGGAGCAAATGTTTCTTCCCACCCTGCCTCATCTTATGCAGTCCCTTCTGCCTCCTACGCTTCTGTCTGTCCTGCGTAATGGCAGAGCCTGCCGTCAGGCTGTCATGTACCCCGCAGCACAGCCCACCCCGTGCTTTGCCAGAGGGGAATCCCTGCTCAGTACCTGACATCCCAGCTTTCTCTGGTATGTTATTGGTTCTTATCCTGTCCCCCAGCTTCTGCTAAATTTTATCTATTCTGATCAGATTGTATAATGCACAATGTATATTTGCTGTTTTACATGTCTAACCTTACTTCTAAATAGCAAACCAGCTACTAGCAGTAAAGAAAGAGATAGCACCAAGTGACGTTAACTTGTATCACTGATTGTCATAATCTTTTTCTTGGAATGGTGGGGTTTTTTGGGTTTTGGGTTGTTGTTTTTTCAACAATGCTATGGCACAACGTGAGTGTAGCTGTGGCCTATGCTGATTGCAGCGCATAGTGAAACAGCTGTGCTAATGCTCAGGTGGTCTTGGTTCTGTCTGTTACTGTTTCATCAAGGGAAATAGTTGTGGCTAGAGAGAATTAACTGATGCTGGCTGTGTGGCATTTTCTTTGTCCTCTTTTCTGTAATTTTGAAAGGACAGGAAGCAATCCTGGCTTATTAGCTCTGCTGGTCTGTTATGCGCATCTTATTCTTTGTACAACAAGGAAGTGTTTTCAGGACAGCAAGGAAGAGAGAAGCAAGTACAGCTTCTTTATACTTTGAACAAAACTTTAAAGCTTTACATCCCTTTGACAAATAGGGGTTGTATGGAAGTCTGAAGGTTCTCAAGTGTTACTCTAAAATGTTCTTTAGCATCACCTTGTTCTCCTTATTTGGTTGAAAAGTGACTAGCTCAAACATGGCATCTAACTTCTTATTATTTAGTTGAAGTAGCGTTTTAGTAGCAACAGTTGTGAAGTCTCCACTGAATCAGATATGCCAGCTGCATTCAATGACGTGTGATTTACAGCCGAGCCATCGCGTCTCCTTGGTAAAGAGGCTGATGTGAGTCCTGCTAGGGCCTGATGTGTGGGAAGAGCAGCACCCTTCACTCTTCTCTTTCTGGATGTGCTTGAAGTAAGTGGTTGGATTGTAATGGGTATCTTTGGTTGGATTGTAATGGGTATCTTTGGTTGGATTGTAATGGGTATCTTTGCCGTTTAGGTTGTACGGGTAAGCTGTGCTCGTTGTAAGGTGTTGTCACTTACATGTATGCTGTTTCCTAAATCATCTCTTAATCTCATCGTATATAAGTTTACTATTCTTCTTTTGACTGTGAGACATCCAGGCAATTGGCACAATTTGTATTTAAAATTACACTGTTGTTACATTATGGTCCTTATTAAAACTAACTTGCAATTATAAATACTGCTACTATCAAAGGCAAAATGCTCCCTTCTCCCCTATTAAATTTCTAAGAAATACAGCTCTTTGTGATGGAAAGCAATATTTTAAAATTACAGGAAGGTTAGTTATACTGCTTTCTACATGGTAACATGATTTGAAGATTGCCAACAAGAAGCAGAATATGAGGAGAAAACATAATTTATTTGAATTGCCTTAGGGATAAATGTGAAATCTAGACTAGCAGAATTGAAAGACCACCAGATCATTGTGTCCTCTAGCAGTGTTTGTTACTCAGTGTACCTGGGAAGAGCAAGCTTGATTTTATTTTTCATTTTTTTTTAATGTTTGTCACATCCAAAGATCAGAGACTCATTTTTTGATCCTGGAGAGTTAGAATTGTCTAGTTTGTTTGGGGGGGGGAAGAAAAAGGTTGTTTAAACTGTGGCATCTTTTATCATAGAGATGTTGCGTTGTGTTTGCTGTTCTGGAAATCTCTCTTTCATTTAAAGAGATTAAAGAGCCGCTATTTGAAAGGCATGCTTGTCTGATTTGTTATCTGCATCCCTGTGCTTATCCAGATGGGATTATCTGTAACCACTGACACAGAATAATACTGTACACTGAGAGAAGCTGTATTGGGGAAATCTCTGGAGAGATCTGAGCAGAAATTACCTTTTTTTTTTTTTTTTTTTTAAGAAAGAAACCATGGTGCTTAGAAAAAACGTTTTTTCTCCTACAGAGTTTATAATTAGATATGAGGCAAATATGGAGAATAAACAATAGGAAGTGATGGAAGTGAAGCAGATAAAGGGTTTTACTGGTAAAAACACAACTTCTGTGTTGTTTATTTGCTTTTTAGGTTTAAAGATACAGTTAATATATTACTGAAATGCAGCTATTTCCTCATACCTGTTGGCCTTTCTGAAAAGTAGCTTCAAGGTGGATTTAACTGTAAACAGAACAGTAGCTTTGTAGTCCTGTGAGTAATTGTGGAAGAAGACTTACAGGAAGAAAAGGGCTTATTAGAAAGATGGGCACAAACTTTTTAGTGGGGCCTGTTGAGGTAGGACAAGAGGTAATAGTTTTAAACTAAAAGAGGGCAGCTTTAGACTGGATATAAGGAAGAAATTTTTTATGATGAGGATTTTAAAATTCACTGGTAATTAATTATCAGTGATGCAGTAGATTGGGAGTGACAACATAATTGATTTGTATTAGTTATCAGTCTTAACTGTCTTCTGCCAGCTCCTGTTTCAGATTTATAGAAGTATTACAAATGGAGAAAGAACTAAACGATCTCCTTCAGTGGAAAGAAAAAGAAGGGAAAGAGCTACATGCGTGCCAGTTCCCATGTCAAACGAAAATGCTGCAAGGTATCAAAAAGCAACTCCAGGACATGCATGAAAAATTTAACAGATTGAAAGAAGATTTTGTCTATAACCTAAGAATTTTAGAAGAGAGAGATAAAGAATTAGAACACTATGATTTCACAGTTGCTCATCTGAAAATATCTGTAGATGCTAAACAGGCGGAGATTAGTGATCTTAGAGTACACCTGGGTAAAGTGCAGCAAATGCTTGTCAAGGAGAGAAGAAAAAGACATGAACTTCATCATCACTATCGAAAACACATTGAAGAACAAAAATTAGAGCTGGAACGGTTCTGCAGGTGAGATGTGACTTCCTTAGAATAGTATGCAGGAAAAGAGAAATTTAGTTTCTCGAAGACATATTTGGATTGGGATAAAGCAGTAACATCATTCATAGAGTAGAGAGCACTTTGAGCATGGAGATACAATTATCTATTCTGACAGAGGAACACCTAGAACTTGAACAGAGTGAGGACTAGCAGAGGTGACTTGGTCTATCTTTACACCTCCTTATCTTGGCTTACACAGTAACTTGTTTGATTTCTGGCAACGTGTTAGAGAAAGGATAGCATTAGGTGAGGATGCCCTTAAATGTACAGCATGTCCCTACGCAATTTACAAGGGTGTATGTTGGGGAGACAATATGACTGGGTGGAGATGGTGTGATTATAAGGCAAAGGTAGTGTGGGGAACAGAAAAGGATTTTTCCGAAAGAAGTGCTTTTTAATTGGGCACTGAAACACCTCTGGGAAATAAGATGAATCTGAAAGTGTTGTGATATGTCTCCTGTATCAAGATGCACTTGTCGTCTGTGTATGTGAGGAGACAAATGGTAATGGTATCAACCATTGTCAATAATATTATCTAAGGTTACTAGACATTAGTTGCTATACCGTGCAGTTGTTGTGCTATATTGTGAGTTGGGTTTGTGCACACTTAAATACATTTTGTCCCACCCTCTCTGTTAGGCCTCTGTGAAGGAAAGAAGTTGGTTTGGGCATATCAAGTCACAGGACCAAGATTTATGACTAATACAACCAAGCAAAAAATGAAGATAGCTAAGCAGTGCACTTGTTTAGTTTGGCCATTCTCACTAATTTTTATTATTCCATATAGACTTCTAAACCTTGTGGGGGGGGGCGGGGTGTGGAATAAACACTTGTTTCTTGAGACCTGTCTGCACATCATTCTTGTTTGATGTAACTACTATCTTCAGATATAACAGTATCTTTGGGAGTATTCTCTGTTTGATGTGGTAACTGCTGTAAAGTGTTTCGGATCAAACTGCATTTATGATGTAGAGATGGCTGGATACATTTTAAATAACTTTAGTTATTAGAAACGATCCGGACACGGATCCGGAATTCCTTAAAAGTCACTAACTGATGTTACTGTGATTCTGGAGCATATGCAAATTCATTTAAAGCCAGTTCAGGAATTTTATATGGAGCGTATCCTTTGGGAATGAAAGGGGGAGTTTGTCTTACACACAGCATTGCCTCTTTGCCAGGCTGAGCTGGGTACCGATCACTGAGCAGTACCGCTGCTGAGGCCGTAGTGCTGAGCAGTCATTCTTCTGATCTACCTTGCCCTGGAGAGTTGTGGGATGAACGAGGGAGGTGTAAAAGTGCCTGGACAGGCTGCACTGAGACGACACTTCTGTTTGTTAGACTTTATTTATGTGCAGAAGTGTTGGCTATAGGATTTGGATTAATTCAGATGGAAGTGTAAATTCTGAAGCAAAATCTAGCAGAATATGAAAGTGGATTTGCATATAGCTGTTTGTGACCATACAGTTCTAGCTTGCAGTTCTGTCTGTGGAGTTATTATATGATCGACCTTATCTAACTAAGTGCAGGGGTCATTCAGCTGCATAAAGAAACTGTAGTATAGAGTTGAAAGTAATCGGAAGGCTGCAGAACCGCACGCTATCAATTCAGATGTGTTTGGCCATGTAACAGGTAGCACCAAGCCTGTTGACTCTTGCAGGGATTACTCCAAAGCTTGAAAAGGCTCAGTGTGTCATTAGAGAACTTACTGGTCGTGGTAGCAGTATCAGCTCTTCAGATTTGTTGGAAATGCTGGCCTTACTGGTATTCTTCCACTGTATCTCAGAGAAACATTTTTTGTTGATAGCAAATAAAAATAGGGAGGGGGTGAGAGGAAAAGAGATAGAGCTGCTTCTATTTTTAAATGTATCTAAAAGCTCAGATTTCTGCTGGGCAGCCCTTGGGCAATTTCTTCTCATGTAACAGAAATTTTTGGGTGGAGGAAGAACTCTGTTGTACCTAAGTGGAAGGCTTGCGTTACTTTTCAGCAGATCCTCAATATTCCATATGCAACTAACTTTTGAAGTATAGTTTTGAGAAATGGCATATACTTTTATAATTGGTCTCTAACTGACTGACACTTTTATGGTAACTGTTTCTTTAGGAAACTACAGCATCTTGTATTTATAGTTACATGCGTATGCCTCATTAGGTCACCAGAGATGCTCTTTAATGTAAATTTGGTTTATTTTTGTTTATGGCTCTAGGAACAGTCACATAGATCATCAGCATGAGGAGCATGTGAACCTGAAACATCACATGGAGAGAAAAACCCAAGAACTGGAAGGAGAGCTTGCCTGTCAGAAACAGGTATAAGAATATGGAGAAACGATGTTGTGTTGCTGTGGTGTCATCTATCAATCCTTTTTTCAATTTTTTTTTTGTTTATTTGTTTGAATGTTCTGGTTTAACATTGCTATAGTTGTATAAGCTGTTATTTTTTGCATCTTTTGCTTAAATTTATGAGATTTGTTATGACAGTTTAGAAAATTATGCAGTACTTGTGTAGTAGCTGTTTCTTTGCTTGTCTGGCAGCTGCCCCTTGTAAGGAACTGTTAAGAATGTATTTAGTAATCTGAGATTGTGTAAAATGATTTTATGTAGACAGCACACTGCTAAATTTGTTAACCTTGAAACTGCAGGAAAGGTCAGCGTCTCAAAAGCAGGAGCAGCCTTAGGCAAGATGGATAAATGTACGTTGTTTATCGTACTCCTAATTGCAAGGCTTTTTTTTTTTCCTTTTCCTTTCTGCCTTTTATATTGCCATCATTTCATCATAAAAGGGTAATCTTACTAACAGTGAAATTTGACCTTCAACTGTGATACCTTAAGGGGGCATTATACCACCTCTAGATATATATTACAGACTTTAAAAACAAAGAAGATTTTGTTGTTCTTCGTATAAAAATGTATTTGATATTAAAATGACTTTTAATTATTTACATATTAATGTGTTTAATCATTAGAACTAGAATGGTTCATTTTGGGCCTGTCAACCAAACCAATAAATAATATAAATGGAAGTGGTGAAAGAGATTGTTAGTACCCGACACCTGTCGATCCAAATCCCTCTGCCCCTAGTGTAGTGGTCCTGCTAAAATACCCCCTCTTCATCCAGGAGTCTTTTGCCCAAGGGCTTCCCAAAGACAGTTTATGAACCTGCCCAAAGGAGTATGAGCACTTCTCACTTGAACAATACCTGGTAACTGGCTTGATTTAGACGTTATCTTTGTGCGTTGTGTGGTTAAATTGTAATGATAAAGCTGATAACTGCTGTTCCGCAAGCATAAGGGCACATCATGTAACACACGCTATTTCTCTTAATTTCTTTTTTTTCTCCTCCAGTGTAGCATCTCCATTGTTTACGACACAACTAAAAAAGCATATCTTAAATGCTTGCCATTGGGTCTCTTTGCAGTCATTCCCCTTAACCTAACACATGATATTGCATCGATTTGACAAAATCCCTTGTGGCCTCATCCTCTTATTTTTCAAGTTTCAGTCACGATTTATCAATTGAACTCCTGGAAGTAGTACATCATAAACACTTTTTTTTAATACTTTATCAGTCTAAGCACCTGAATGGCCGCTCACTGCAACAGTTTAATTTCTGGAAAATCAATGGCTCCCTTATTAGTGGTATCCGTAGGTTCCTGCATCTTGAATGTTGACGCAACTGGAGTTTAGCTCCTGGTTTTGTTTTCCTGCCTTGTCTCAGGCCTTCTTTAGAAGACAGTCCTGTCGTAATGGACCTAAAACCACTCTGTGGTTTTGCCTATAGAGACTGCATGACCAACTGCTGCTGACTCAGTATGAACAAAGAAACTGCATGAATACTTATTAAATATAAATGTGCACATATTGCTTATTCTGTGATATGCAGTATAACTCTGATAACTTCAGAAGAAACCTTTAATCTGTGCAATTTTCAGACTTGACCACTCGATTGGATATTTCTAATACTCTTTCAGTTTGTAATACTGCTTGCAGCTGCACCTCAATGTAATAGCTCTCAGTAGGCCTCGTATGCTAGACGCTATTACATCGTTTTCTTTCTTTACGAAACATATTGTCTATATTGAGTTATGTATTTATGTATCTATTATTTGCACCTGAATTGGTGGTGGAAGTGTTAAGCAAGGGAAGGAGAGGTCATCTGCAGTCATTTCCCCCTTGTATTAGTGAGACCAGCTGCAGGGGAAGCCAAGAAGTCAAAGAATAAAAAACTTTCTAAAAGGAACTTTAGGCAGAGATAGGAAGAGGTAGTGTGGAGAATTAATGTTAATGTAGGTAATAGGTATAGGAAGAGGATATAAAATGGATATTTAGCAATAATATGGGAGTAGAAATCTAAATAATAGCAGAGGTTATAGCTTATGGAGAAGGTGTTTTAATGTGTTTTGTTGATCTAATGTTTATACCATGCAAAATGTTACTTACAAATTAAAAAAAAAAAAACACAAGCAAACAAAAGAACTATACCCACCCAAAAAAAAATTTCACCGCACAACTTTTTGTACTGTTTTGTTTGTTTACAGAGCTGATGTGAACACCTCAACTGTATGGACCTCTCAAAAACTTAGGTTACATCAGGCTCTCATTAGAATTCTTAAGTCTTATTCTCCTCCTCTCTAAGGTGAAGCTGCTGACCAGAGACCTGGAGACTCTGAAAGAGACTGGAGTGCAAACAGCAGAAATGTTTGATTTGAGACTGGAGAAAGAAAACCAGTTCAACGATTTTGTTGCTGTGAAAGATGCTTGGTA
Source organism: Rissa tridactyla (assembly GCF_028500815.1). Classification (NCBI taxonomy): domain Eukaryota; kingdom Metazoa; phylum Chordata; class Aves; order Charadriiformes; family Laridae; genus Rissa; species Rissa tridactyla. Next base: position 11,168,265 of record NC_071480.1, read on the forward strand.
TTGTACAATTTTTATTATAATTGAAATAAACTGTTTTTTACAGACTCTACAACTCCACAACACTTTCAACTTACTCTTCTTCGCATACTCGTATTTTAGCAACAGCTTGGGATGGCGTAAGTCAATTAATTGATCTAGTAATATATACTGTTACAACAGAAAGAGGTAACCCTTTGTATGAAATATTTGCCAAGTTGCATGGATTCAGGTTAATTCTGCTATATTCTTTCTGAATGTAACTTGTCTCACTTTAAAAATAAAATGTTATCTTAGAAGTTTTAATGGTTCAGTGGTTCCTTCTGCCTTTACTGCAAAAAGGAGTACCTCTTCCAAGCAGTAAGCATAATGGAAAAAAACCTTAGTTCATCCCACTTCTAGAGCGTGTGAGTTATTTTGATCATATTTCACACGCTTGATTTGAATCCAGTATACAGAATCACAGAAGGGTCGGGGTTGGAAGGGACCTCTGGGGATCATCCGGTCCAACGCCCTGCCAAAGCAGGGTCACCCAGAGCAGGTTGGACAGAAACACATCCAGGCAGGGTTTGAATATCTCCAGAGCAGGAGGCTCCAGACCCGCTCTGGGCAGCCTGTGCCAGGGCTCTGGCACCCTCAAAGTAAAGAAGTTTTTCCTCACGGGAATTTCCCGTGTTCCAGTTTGTGCCTGTCCTGTCGCTGGGCACCACTGAAAAGAGTAGGTCCAGTTATGTTCAGTCACAACTTCATACTTTCTCAAGCAGCTGCAGACAGATTGTGAATATAGTGACAGAAAATAACTTGTTTAAACCAGGGTGTTTTTATCTTTTGTTTTACTCAGCACTGGTTCAAACTTAAGAAATAAGAGTTACTCATAGTTCAATTTCTGTTCCTTCTGTTTTATCCTTTATATCCAAAACTTTGGATATATTTTAAAAATTTCTATGCAGGTCAATTTCAGAGGGTAAGAACAGAAAACAGCTGTTATTTGCATGTCTCCTTTTTTATTTACTGTTCTATTTCAGTTTTCTATAGGAACTATTCAGTGGTCTTTTCTTCTAACGACTCACTTCTGTCTTCTTTTAAACCTAATCTCTATTTTTCTGTGGTTGCATGCTCAGGAAATTAATCTGTGAATGAAAACTGAATATTCAAGGAAGCATTTTTGCTCCGTGGATTCCTGCAGTCTCTTATTTGGGCCACCTGGTCATAGCTGTCTTTCAGTTGTTCAATTACTGTGAAGAATATTTTCAGTATGGTAAAAGTGAGTGTTGAATGGAGTAGTTCACCTGTTAAAATAGCTTCCCTGTGAGTTTAAAAAAAACCTAACAAAACAATACAACTTATTTTTTAGGATCACCCTGATCCTATAATTAGGTGAAACACTCTCTGCAGGTATAAGAAGGATTCAGCTCTGGTCCTAAGTCCAATTAATTAGTGGCATTCTTAATTTGAAAAAAAGAACGCAAAAGACCTCCCTGCAACCTGTTCCACTGACAAGTGGACATTGACTTCTGGTTCCACTGTATCCGACTGATTCTGTGAGTTTGCTCGAACCAAATTGAAAAGAAAGCAAATCAAGAGTACCAAAAAATAATGTGCCTGTGTTGCTTGAAACCTTACTTTATTCCATCTCTCTACATCTTCTAGGCATGAAGAACTAGCTCATGCTGCTAAGGAAAAGGATGCAATGCCAGCTTCAGTGGAAGACGCCCAAGTTAAACAATCTAAAAAGTTGAGGCAGCAGATTAGAGAACTGCAGATGAGACATAGAAGTCTGGAAGCTGAGCTACGTAGAAGAGAATGGCATCACAGTGCTTGTTCAAGAGAGAAAGATGCTCTTATTAGAAAGTGAGTGACTTATCTTGTTTCATATGCTGTGATGAAAGAAATTCAGAACATCATACTTACCAGTTTTGTGCCCAACTTATTTATGTGAAAAGCTCACAGTAATTCATGGTTAAACAGTTACCATGCCTAGAGTACTGTGTCCGCTTCTTATCCCCACAGTTGGAAAAAAGACATGGACGGACTGGAGAGGGCCACAAAGATGATCAAAGGGCTGGAGAACCTGCCCTGTGAAGAAAGACTGAAGGAGTTGGGCTTTCTCTCCCTGGAGAAGGCTTGGGGGGACCTCACTAACCGTACATAAAGGGTGGCTACAAAGAGGATGGAGGCACTCCCTTCCCAAGGAGCCACATGGAGAAGACAAGGGGCCATGGGTACAAGTTGCACTGGGAAAGGTTTCTTCTCAGTGTAAAAAAGATTATTTTTTTTACAGTGAGGATAAGCAGTCACAGGAATAATTGCCCCAGGGACATCACTAGAGGTTTTCAAGACACAATTGGACAGGGTACTAGACAATCTCATCTAGGCTCTCTTTCTCACAAAAGGTTGGACCAGATGATCTTTCTAACCCGGGCTGTTCTATGTATATTATTGCAACCACATATGTTGCAAAATTTCTATATATGCATATAAACATTAGTTTTACGATTGACATAATCAAGAAGCATCTCCTCAAGGTCGAACAAGAAACTGAGGTCACATGAAAAAGAAAGTATCTGGGAACTTAGAGAAGGAACAACACACCAGAAGAAAAGATCTTCTTTCGTAGCCAGGCTGGAGAGGGACAGCTGCCAGGCCAAGGCGGCCGCTGGAAACTAAAGAATTGCTTAGGTGGCCTGCATTTTGTATGGCTGGAAATCGTTTACAATATGCATTTGGCTCATGAAAAAGTCCCTTTGAGCTCCTAATTAAAAAAAAAAAAAGAAGTAATTTAACAGTTTTATATCCAAGATTGCATCCCATGTTTTGTTAATTGTCTTAAGCAAGTAGGACTAACATGGGACGGGGGTTATTCTTTTATGTAGACTTGAAGAAGAAATTGTATTGCAAAAAACGGGCCAAGACTCTCATCTGATTGAGACTTTTAGGGAGTCTGCCTCTCCAGAATTCAAAATTCTGTCAATGCATGGGCAGGAAGAGAAGTTGAGGGCACAGTTGGCCAAATTCCAGAAAGATGCAGAATGGTGAAGATGACTAAGACTTTGTCTACAGTGACATTTACAACCAATCTTAACAGTGCCCTGAAGTCTTGATGGCTTTGTGTTTTAAAAGCGTAGCCACATGACATTTGAACCTGTCTTGAAGCCCTTGAATTCTGAATATGAGGTTTGTATCATTTTGTGCACCTCCTGTCTCTTCTCTTTGTGTGTTTTCAATGTATGTATATGCAGCAGCCTTTGATCTTAGGAATTTTACCCTGACAATCCAACAACTTCGATTCCTAGTTATTTTGTATCCCATTTCCATTATTGGCAAATGGGAAACATGCTGTGGATGGTATTGCCAAGAGCAATATCGGTGTTGAAGAGCAGTTTATGCCACTTGAGCTGAGGTGACCTCCAAAGTTGATTCTAAATACCCATACAGATGGACCCTAGGAGACTGCCGAGCCCTAAGCAATTAAAATGCTTTTGTCCAGTAAAATACTTAGAGTGGAATAGAATAAAATAGTTAATTTGGAAAACAGAACAAGAAAAGGAGATGAGAACAGCAAACAAGGCTGAAATTAAAAAAAACCAAAACAAACTGAAACAAAAAAAACCCACGGAAAACAAACACAAAACATCCTCAGTATTTTTGCTGCTGAAATCAACAGCTTTGCTCTGTGTATCATAGGTATAAGCAACAACTGGCTCTGGCAGCTGAGCGAGAATGGATTCTGGAACGGAGTGAAATGCAAGCAGAACAGGACTGGCAGCAGCTCTGTGAGAATGCTGAACGTAATCGGTATCAGAAATCACAGGATCCAACACAAAGCCTGTCTTCAGCAAGAGAGCAAGTGAGAATTTCAAATTAACGTTGTTTAGGAACCATCTGTTACATAGAGAGCTACAGAGATTTTCCATCATGGTGTTTCTCAGGGGAGGCGTGTCTTCAGTCTTCTTTCAAAAACCTGTACAATAGTAGTTCTGTATTGTGCACGGAAGTTTATCAAATATATTTGATCAGAGACTAGATTAATTTCCATGGGCAGTCTCTAGTAGCAGTCTTTTCTCCTTTGTAATGATGTCAAGTCAGCCTGAGAGATTCCACTGCTTTGCTCTTGGCATTGTAGCAGCAGAAGAAAAATCCATCTTAGAGCAGCCCCAGGCCAAAAGGAGTTTCAGATCACAGTACAGCTTGAATTCTAACAAGGGAACAATGTTAGTCCTGGAAAATTCAGAGTATTTTTGTAGGGAAAACAAACAACCCCAAACTATCTTGTGAAGTGTACAAGCTTCTGTTTCTGAAAAATGAAATACATGTGTATTGTTTAGAGCTATTACGCAGTGGGCTCACAATAAATCTCAGTGACTAGTTGCCTGGTAAAGTCATTGGTACAGACAAAACACTTGTTTACGGAGTTTAGAATGCAGGCATTTACTCTGGTGTTTTATTTTACCATTATCTTACCAAAACGATTCATAGGCATCAATAGGTGTAGCATAGGAACACGTGAGAGATGAATTAGCATTGTCCCTTTCACAAACGGAAGACGAGTCATTGAAGCCAAATTATTTTTCTGTGAAGGCAGTTTTTGACAGAGCCAAATGCTTCAAGTCCCTGTCCTGTGATTTAAAATATCTTTTTATTTTATTTCCTTCTTTTCTTTTTTCTTTTCTTTTTTCTTGGTTTTTAATCTCTACACCCTTTGTCCTTGAGATACTGTTGTCCTCTGCTTTCGCTCCCTTCTCTCCCTCCGAGGTTGAAGCCGATCCACAGAAAACAAACTACGAGTTGCACGAAGTGAAGGCTGTTCTTTCTGCTTTGACGGCTGAGAGAGAACAGACAATGCGAGCATCATTTAATCACAGTATTTTACCTGAAGGGGAGAAACGGGTTAGACAACACTTAATGTCTTGACTTGGATGAATTCATTCTGAGATGACAGCTTTATGGGGCTTGTTTCCACTGGACTTCTCGTAAGCAGATCATCTGATTCATATGTTTAATTCAAAATATAGACACATCTAGCCTGGAATACCCGTAGATTGGGTGTCACAGGCGTCATTACAGCTCTGATCCATTACTCACTAGCAAAATGAGCAAGCTGGATGTAGACAGTTGCTCCAAAACAGGACAAGGTACTGTACCACTATGGCACATCATAATGGGAAGAATTAATTTCTGGAATGTTCCTGAGGCTCTGTTTTAGCTGCAGTTCAGGGTAAAATTTTTAAGGCAACGCTTCAAGATATGAATTTGCTAGCTGTTTAAAATAATGTATTTTATTTTAGAATCACAGACTAGTTATCATTTCATTGCTACTTATTAAAAAACGTCTTTTTTAAAAGCCATTCAAAATTGCAAACGTAATGCTGGTTGGAAGCCATGAAGGATAAAGCATTGTGAGTAGAAAATTGTCTTTTGTAAAAGAATGAAAGTAAAGAGTGTGCTGCAGCGCGCTCTACTGGGCAGCTGCAGGTGGTCGGCAGGGAGCAGGCAGGAGAGGTACCAGAGCTTGCTGATGAGAAAAAGCAGTGTTAAGCGAGCCTGGTCGTTTCTGAATGCAGAAAGGGTTGTATTCAGAAAGATACTTCCTGAAAACAATTTTTGTAATGGATTGACAAAAGTAGACTGCTAGCAAAAGCTTACTATGGAGCAAGTTGTTGTTCCAGCTTCATTTCAAACTGGACTGATTTGCAAACTGATCGTCCAAAGACCAAGAGAGTCAGGGTTGGGGCGCAGTCTTCTTTTACTGTTCACATTCACTCTTGTCGTCCACTGTAACTGACTTAGTATTGTTGGCAAGACTTTGTTTTTGTCGTCACGCTTTTCTTTCTGTTGCTAATATATTCTGTCTCTGTTTTGCACTTTTGGCTTCTAGGATAAGCAGTGTCCATCTCAGCAAAACTGGTTTTGTCTCTGATTTGTGTGAAGGGACACTGTTTAAAAACAAATAAGAAAAAAGAAATCTGTTATACTGGACTACAACCTTTTCTCATAATTTTTCTATACAAAATGAGTTTTAAACAAACAGGAAGGGGAGAAGTGATTAAAAGTTTAAAATTGATAACATTTGTGTCAATGAGTCATCTTGAAGAAGGAATTGTATGTTGGCTAGCCTCTGGTTCAGACAACTGAGGCAAGAAAGATTAAAGTTTAAATACATCCTATCTTCAGCACGCAGGTCCTTTCTTCAGATTGGTCTGAGAGCCCATGAGGGTGTTAGAAATATTGCAGTAGTCATTCTTGGCCTTTAATTAAGCAACAGAGATGTGAAACACACCAGCCTGGAAAATCTTGCTTGTAACTGATTTTGAGTATGGCTTAGGTCATGTCTGCCATACTCAAGTGTGCTAATAATACCATACAAGTGCACAGAGAAGAAAAGATTGCTTACAATAAGTCTGGATGATTATGTAGTCTTCTGTCTAGATCCTTTTCCACTAGCAAAAATCTGGAACAGTTGTATTTCTGGTTCAAACTGTGATAGTTCGTGTGTATGTTGCAGGTCGAGACGAACTTCTGGGCCCCAAATTTCAGAACACACCTGGGTGATGCGTGCCTGTTGCTGGTGCCTTTTCCTTCATACCCTTACAATCTCCCTTTGCCGTCTCCTCACCTTAACAGCCTTGGAGAGATTGTAAAAGCAGAATGGAGATTATCCTCATCTTCTGCATGCCCTGTGCTGTTAGGGCAGAAAGAGCTACAGGAGGGAGAGGCTGTAGGGCAGCTGTTGTCTTCGTGACAGGGAATTTTAACCTGAAGGCCATTAGCCTTCCAGATCACACTCGCGGAACAGACCTATGACTGATTTTCCTAAACATATGTTGCTGACTATTGTCAAGAGTTGGATTCTGGAGCTAGCAACCTTTGGTGTAACAGAGTAAAGCAATTCTTAAAGTCAGTGATCGAGAACGTTTCACATTCTGGTCCTGATTAGGCCATCACCTGATTCACACAGGACTAGATTTCCAAACTAAATCTCTAAGATAATCTTTAAGGCTGTGTGCAGCCCATAAAGCAAATGCTGAGCAATTCCCCTCCAAAAATTTAAGAAATAGAATGATTTTGGGATGTTTTACTCTATAAGCAAGCTGCTTGTATTTCACTAATATAAATTAGGTTTTTTATGGTAGTTAAAGCCACTTTGGCAGCCTGGGTTTTGTCAGCCTCTTCAGTTCTGGAATTCTGTAAGAATGACGTTTGCTCATCAATTCATACTTCAACCAAGTATAATTCCAAAAGTCAGATTTCAAGGCCTTTGTGAAGGCAGAGCTTCAATCATTATCTGACAAATGTTCCTTTTACATTGTTTGCTGTTAGCTTATCTGGAACTAACGCGCAGAAGGAAGACATTACTACTTATTTTAGAACTTAAGTGCTTAGAGGTTTTGTAGATGTTGTCCTTGTCCAGGTTGTCTAGACGTAATCCATACACTCCTTCCCCTTTTCCAGTTTAGCAGAGGATGTCCAGCCTCTTTATGTTCTTGTGAACAAATGATCTCCAATGACGCTTTCAAGAATTTGGCAGGTCAGAAAGGGGACTGCTGTTGAGCCAGTGAGTTCCTTAAGGAGGTGGGTTACCCATGCATGGAAGAGATAGAGGTCGCACACTTCAAAGAACAACAGTGATAAGACAGAGCCGCCTCAGTGGCTGTTCTTTTCCCCATCTGTGCCTGCTCCCCCATCTCAGGTTCTCATCATGGCACTTTTTTTCCTGGCAAATCTCCAGAATAACCAGATCTTTCTTTTCTTCCTATAGTTCTTTTCTCGCAAGCCTGTTAATGGATTGAAAGTACTAGGATCTCTGTGCGTGGTGTTGTGGAGAGAATATGTGTTGCTTATTAATGAAGAGGTGTTATTGTGTTGTACTTTTATTTTACAGATATTTGAGTATGATGATAAAAGTTCTCTGAGCAAAGATATTCCTACCTTGGAAATAAAAAAGCTGCAGGAGCAGAATGCCAGCCTTCGGGCTGCTGTGGCACAAATGAGGAAAGAAATGGAGAGTCTTGATGAGCAGATGTTGTCTTCTCTTCCTCTGACAGAAAACAGACAGCTTGCAGAGCAAGGTGACAACTTTCACCACAGAACTATAAATTCAGTTAAGGAAGCGTAGCGGTCACTGTCATGACCTATGAGGGCTACGCAACCCACAGGTGTGTAAAGATCATGACCGTGGGGTTCTCAGGATTCCACAATACACAAGCACACAGAGGTCTGAAATTCTGAGAATTTCTTTATTACAAATTACTACAAAACTATTATTAACAAAAGCGAATCGTAGAATCTTCATGGTTGGAAAGGACCATTGAGATCGTCGAGTCCAACCATACATATACAGTATAAGTCACTACAAAATTACCACTAGGAAAGCAAATGTATATATATTGCAAGAGTAAAGCAAATATATGTATATTACAAGTTATTACAGAATTCCAACTAGCGAAGCAAGTCTATAGAATCATAGAATGGTTCGGGTTGGAAGGGACCTTTAAAGATCATCTAGTCCAACCCCCCTGCCACGGGCAGGGACACTTTCCACTAGACCAGGTTACTCAAGGCTCCATCCAACCTGGCCTTGAACACTTCGAGGGATGGGACATCCACAACTTTGCAGGGCAACATGTTGCAGTGTCCAGCCACCCTCATCATAAAAAATTGCTTCATAGGAGAAGGAGTCTAGCCTTCTGATAAGTTTCATGGACCCCACCTTTAACAGGTTCATGTCTTTCTTACAAACCTTTATCTGTGCACGCGCCTACAATTATATGAAGCGTTACTGGTAAGACACTCACCAAACTGCTCGCAGAAATGGGACTAATCGACAATGAGAAAAAAGTCTCACTTCAAAGATGATCCAGATGACTGAGTCTGCAGTCAGCCAGGTGTCTCCAGGGGGGTCTGGTCTGTCCCTGAGATCATGTGCAGGGAAGATCTTGCAGAGGCTCATTTTGAGCAGGTAGTGAGTTACTTTTTATACCTTTTTGGTGTAGATACGTAAGTGGGCATAGGGCATCAGTTCCAGGTATAATTGTTGCTGACTCCTGTTTTCCTGGAAAGTCAGTTTGATATCACAGTTTCTTTGTCGTGCACCCATCAGGCTTTCTTTGGCCTGTCTACTACGTCTGAGCATTAAGGAGATACCCTTCTTTGTTAGTATGTTGACCTGATGGCCTTTCCTCCATCAGGAAGCTAAAAATTTAAAAACACCTCAATATTAAATATATATAATACTTTCAAATGCATTCCTTTACCAGATATTGTCACATTAGTTGGGTGATTTTTAGCATCTCTTAGAAACGTCTCCATATCTCATGTCTGTCTTATTAATTTTTTTTCATTATCCTTCATGGGAAAGTCAAAGCTGATAACATTAAAAAAAACCAAACAAACAACTGTAAATGCATTACAACTAGATACATTTTGTAGTACATTTATGAAAATTTGCTAGGTTTGGTTTTGATCAAACACTCTTGTGACTTTTAGACGTCTGTAGAAAAGAGGAAAGGGAATTAACTGTAACTTGGTGATGGAATAACCAGGCCTGATTTGGTTCAGTTTAAAAAAAAATAGGCAAGGTGTAACTTTTTCAAGGACGTCTTTTACTTCTGGGGAATAAGTAGCCCTGTGTTTAGCACCTTTTATCAGTTATATAAATGTAGGTAGATAGCTGCTTTATACATCTCTGTGCCTCATCTATGTAAACATTTAATTTCTAATTGCTTCACGCTATTCCAGAGACACCATGCATTGTTTTCTGTATTTCAGAAAAAATAAGATGAGTTGATGAAAGGTGTTTTGTTGTATCAACTGTTTTGCTGTCGTTATGCTTCTCTCTTTTAATTTTGCAGTGAGACTGGATCTGTGTGTTTCCAGTTTGCAGAAATGGTTTTAAATTGTCATTTGTACAGTAGCATGAAATCATGAGCTAATTAAGCGTGCAGGTATTTTTAAAGAATATAAGCATATTCTAGCTTTGTTAATAATGAGACATTAATAACCAATTAAAGTAAAACCTCTGGTAATTTTAAATAAAAACCAAATTCAAGCATAGTTTTTTGTCACAGGCAGCTAAAGTTAGTCCGCTGTTTTTTGAAGATGTTGTAGCCCAATATGTATGGGGTTAGCAGTGTTCAAGAGAAGCAATAATCTTGGTCAGCTGCTAAATGTAAGTTTTCAGAAATGTATTCTCCATTTTCTTTACAGATGAAATACTTTATTCAACTGAAATAATCTTTCTTATATCCCTTTTAAAAATGTATAGAAATTATATTCTATCACTAAAAGAGATAATAATGTTATTTGAATTTTTAAGACAATGGGAGCGTAACTTGAAGGGGCACTTCTGGTTTCCAGAGTCAGCTATTCTTTCCCCTGACTTGTCCATATACATGAATATGTTCAGACTCTATATTTTTATTGGAACTAAAAGAAGAATTTTGGGGGATTAACTTCCATTTATTGGTGGATTTTCAACTGTGATTGAATGAAGCTAGTGTGTCTTAATTATTCCTCTTATATTCAATATTGCTAGTTTCCCAAGAATGATTAAATACTGCAGTATTGAAAGAAATAAAACCTTCTCTGCGCTCTTTACCCACAAGTTGACCTTTCTAGTTGTGTCATCTCTAGTCACTTCTGTATTTTGTAGCTGGCTGATGTCTGTGTATTGTGAGACTCTACTATTTTTTATATTTCTTCAGCTCTGTTTACAATATATCTACTGAAGATATACTGTTTACAATATATCTATACATGTATATTAATGAGACAAAGTTCTGAAGCGGCTGTTGCTATGAAAGCCTGAAGTCTGTGTAAATACGTATACATTCATATTATACTCCTCTTCTCTTTTAGGTTCATTGTGCACAAACAGGATTTCATCTGGGACCACTTTAAGCAATATCAAAGTCAGCTCAGCTAACTTGGATTATGTAGTAAACCCAGACACAGAAAAGGTATGAAGAGGTTTAAACTACCTAAAATATCCATATTGCACGTGTGTGTGTAATAAAATACATAGCATATTCTTTTTGTTTGAATAAATATTAAAAACTGAAGCAATATACACTTATGTGGTCAGTTACGAATGAGTGTAAGTTAGATGAGAGCCAGCAATGTTTTTTTCAGCCAAACTTGTGCTTATTCTTTCTAGGGAATAAATTTTGACTGGTCATTCCCTGGCACAAGTCACTCCTGATCTTTCAAGCCCTTCTTGATATTTTTTTTCCACTTGCAAATTCTTAAGCTACTGTGTATCACCTCTTTGAGTTTTCCATTGTAAATCCAGATTTTAGCCTTTTTTAAAAATACCCAAAATCTTTCAAGGTGCCTTGTAATAAGGTGAATAGAGGTGAAACTGTAGGTACTGTGTCACCGCTGGACTCTGACGAGGAGGTCCTGGGAAGCCGTGGTTGGAGAGGCAGATGCACAGGGTTTGCACAGTTAGGGGGTGGGTGGCTGTTCCCGGGAGAACCTCGAACTGCCGGCTCGGGGCTCGCTTCCGCCAGCCCACGCCAGGGACCAGCTCCAGCCGCGGAGGGCTCCTGTGTGTACCCTGTAGTCCCCTGGGGAATGAGTCGGTGTGACCAGGAGAAATAACCGAACGCTATTAGGTTTGCAGAGACAAAACCAATGGCAGAATCTTTACTTTTCACTCGCAGCCTTTCTCTTTAAAACAATGTTTTAAGTCATATCTATACCATATGTGTGTGTGCACATGACGATTACACAAAGAAGGGTTTGTGGTAGCTTGCTATGTGCTGTAAAGTGGTTTTTCCCACATTTTATCTTAAAATTAACCACTTATATGTTTGCATGTTTAACCTATGTCTATTATTTTACACTTACAGTTAACGATATTTGTGGGAACGTCCCAGGCTGTTACAGTGATTTGCCCCACAGTTTAATTTGCCCTGTATTGCTAACAAAATCCTGAAAATGGACCCTCAAAAATGGGTCATAGAGTTCAATTTTACACTTTTTTTCTTCAACTGGCTTCTAATGTGTGTTTGTACAAATCTCTAAACCTGCAGACCACACTTTCAAAATACTCATGAACACTACCTGTTTTTTTCAGGGGCCAAACCCCAAAGTTCTTGAAGAAAAGATGGTAGATCTTGAACAGCAGTTACCTGATGTAAGTCCTGGAGTTGGTCTTCAATATGGTGTCAGCTGCACTCTACAAGGAATGCAAAATAAACTGAAGGAAGCAGCAAGAAAAATCTCAAATCTGAACCAAGAGAAGCAGCAGCTGATTGAAATGGGAAACGGACTCAGGGCAGAACTTGGAATGGTATTAAAGGAAGGTAAATTTATTCTACAGAAGAGTGCTAGCTTATACATTCAGAATAAAACCTGGGAATCAGCTCATCCTTTGAGCTGGAGAGAGCTAGGCTTTAATATGAAAACGAAGTGTTGAACCTGACTGATTCTTGACCTGCATAGCTTGTGTGAGACTGTGGTGCTACTTGTCGCAAGTAAGATTATCCTGTGATAGGAGGTGCTAACATAGAACAGTGAGAGTCTGTAGGCAGTAATTTTTTGTTGATGAAGATCTTAGATGGGCTCCCTGGTGCCTAGACGTCAGTGTGGGAACTGGAAGTTGAACTAAGACTTCTTTTAAGAGCAGAAAAGAGGTAGTTTATCTCTTGGAATAAAAACTAATGATTTATGAAAGTGGAAGAGAAAGCAGAATAGACTTACTATAGAGTAAACTTGAATCAAGAGTGTACGTAATGTAAGAAGATTTCACTGTGGACATTTAAGTTCCATGCAACAATTGCTCTGGCAATGAAGCAAAGGAAAAAAACAGGAGGGCAGTTTCTGCGTAGCGTTGAATCCATCTGCAATGAGAAGGCCTGTGTTCTGTGATTCATCTATATCTGCTATAAACACTTGCTGAGAATGTAATATTGATGACAAAATAACAACAAAGAATGCCTTCCTCGGTATTTTCTCTCCCTTATAGGACTTTGGCATCCTGTTAGCTCTAACCGCTGCACAGTTTGTATTGCCTCTGGTAGTCTTCTCCCAAGAGAGCTTCTCAGAAGGACACAGTGTCAGCTATCAGCCTTAAAGCGTCTACAGCACAGGCTTACAACACAGGTAATGATCTGCTCTCTGAAATCTAGTGGTAATGAGCAGTTAAGCCAGTTCTAATTCCATTAATATAACTTTCCTTGAAATTCTGCATTTAAATGTCTTTTTCTGACTTTATCTCAAATCTTCCTTTGGGACTTGGAAGATTTCATAGAATCATAGAATATCCTGAGCTGGAAGGGGGACTCATGAGGATCTTCAAGTCCTGACTCCACACAGGGCAACCTAGAAGTTAAACCATGTACCTAAGATCGTTGTCTAAATGCTTCTTGAACGCTGACAGGCTTGAGGCCACGGCCAGTCCCTGGGGAGCTTGCCCCAGTGCTTGACCACCCTCTCAGGGAAGAACCCCTTCGTAATACCCAGTCTGAACTTCCCCTGATACAGCTTTAAGCCGTTCCCTCACATCCTATCACCAGACACCAGGAAGAATAGATCAGCACTTCCCTCTCTGCTCCCCCTTGTGAGTAAGTTGCACCAGGGGAGGTTTAGGAAAAATTTCTTCACAGAAGGTGTTATCAAACACTGGAACAGGTTGCCCAGGGAAGTGGTTGAATCACCATACCTGGAGGTATTTAAAAGACGGGTAGACATGGTGCTTGGGGACATGGTTTAGTGGTGATTTTGGCAGTGTTAGGTTGATGGTTGGACTTGATGATCTTAATGGGCCCTTCCAACCTAGATGGTTCTATGATTCTATAAGGTTCAGCCAGCAATGAGGTCATCCCTCAGTCTCCTCTTCTTTAAGCTGAACAAACCAGGTGTCCTCAGCTGCTCCGCATAAGTCTTGTCCTCTAGTCCTTTCACCATCTTTGTTGCCCTCCTTTGGACACATTCTAATATTTCTATATCCTTCTCACATTGTGGAGCCCAAAACTGCACACAGTACTAGAGGTAAGGCCACAGCAATGCTGAGTATGGTGGGACAATCACTTCATTCAGCCAGTTAGCTGTACTGTGCCTGATGCTTCCCAGGAAACAGTTGGCCCTTTTGGCCACCAGGGCACGTTGTTGACTCATATTGAGCTTCCCATCGACCAAACCACCCCACATCTCTCTGCAGGACTGCGCTCCAGCCTCTTGTCCCCCAACCTGTATGGACATCCAGGATTACACTGTCCCAGGTGCAGAATCCAGCGTTTGCTCTTGTTAAATTTCATACAGTTGGTAATTGCCAAGCACTCCAGTCTGTCAAGATCTCTCTGTGATGTCTCTACCCTCAAGAGAATCAACGAGTCCTCCTAATTTAGTATCATTGGCAAACTTACTTCATGTGCATTTGACTCCTGCGTCCAGGTTATTCATAAAACCGTTGAAGAGAACTGACCCTAAAATTGAGCCCTGGGGAACACCACTAGTGGCTGGCCACCAGCCGGACGTTACCCCTTTTACTTAAGGGGTTATATTTGGGACTCCAAAATTAACTTTTCTAAACATGATTTTCATCCAAGGAATTTCAGAAACACTTGTGTTAATGCAGCATAAATGCAATCCTGAATTATGAGTTTCATAAAGCTTGGTTTTGAATAAGTACAATAAGCATTTGCAGTAAATTCTAAGATAAACTTGAAGATGATTAATCAGTGAGCTTATTTCCAAATATCCACAGTGGTGGGATTTTAAAGCACCCTTGTCCAAATTATTGTAATACCACATTTTGCATACACAAGAGCGGGGTATATAATTAACCTGTCTCTTACATGTTGTGATTAAAATACAACTTTTAATAGTTAAATTTCAGCTTTCATCAGAGACCCAAATGGATAAATCCTGGCTCCCCTAGTAGTTAGTGGCAGACCTCCCAGTGACTTCGATAGTCAGGATTTCATTGTGTACTTTACTTAATTGATCAGCAGATTTGTTCCTGTGAGGATTGAGTCAGAGCAGCTGATTGTCGTTGTAGTTTTGAGGGCAGTAAACAGTGTTCTTTCAGAAAGGGTGAGGTTGTTGCTCCGAGGTATAAAACTGCAGTAGAATTATTAACCAAGTTCAGTTGGGGAAATACTTCCTCTGGGAACCTCTCCAGGCAACTTGTTCCAGTGTTTGATCACCCTCCCAGTAAAGAAGGCTGGGGTTTGGTTTTTTTTTTTTTCCCCTTATGTATAGGCAGAGTGTCCTGGAAGAGTCTGGCTCGTTCATCTGTACCTCCTCCCACCACCCCCATCAGGTGCTTATACATGTTGGAAAGATCACTCCTGACCTATCTCTTCTGGAGGCTAAACAAGGACAGCTTCCCTAACCTCTCCTCCTATATCCGATGCTCCAATTTGCTCATCATCTTTGTGGCTGTTTGCTGGACTTGCTTCAGCATGTCCATGTCTTTCTTGTGCTGGGGAGCCCAAAAGTGGACGCAATACTCTAAATGTGGTTGCTCCAGTGCTTGGAAATCATTCACCTCCCTTGACCTGCTGGCGGTCCAGGATGCTGTTGGTGGAAGGCCTCAAGAACGCATCGGTGCCTCGTGTTCAACATGTAGTCCACCACGTTTCCTGTTTCTTTTCTGCTGAGCTGCTTTCCAAACAGTGAGCCTCCAGCCTGTTAGATTTAAACTGCAATCTCCTCTGCCTCCGGGGAAAAATCAGCTGAAGTAAAGCTGATCTCCTCTGGAGGATCCTGTTTATTTTTAATTCTGTCTACGCATTCTTATTTCTCTTAACTGGAGTCAAGAACAGATTGAGAGCCTTTTTGTGTATTACTAAGGTTCATCCAGGAATATGTAGGAGATTGAAGTTTAATGTTTCTCTTTTCACATGCTAAGATCTCTTGATAATACGAAACTACACAGGAGATAATCCTGTCATGTTGTCAGATTGCACTAAGAAATCACAACTGTTAGTCATTTACTTGAAAATTTTACCATCTGAACACATTCTAAAAACATCTTGGATGTTTTTACATCTAGAAACTTTCTAAAAAGATAAGAGGGAATAACCGCATATTAGTTTTGAGCGTGCCATCCTGTGATTTTTTGAGGCTGAAGTTATCACTAATTTCTCAAGATGTTATCTGGTTGGCTGAGGTGTATTACAAAGTATATGTCCCATCTGGCCAGACAGTTTGAATGACAAAGGTGAGCTTCTTAAAAGAGCCAGTGGAAGTAAATTCTAATGAATATTTTACTTTTCTTAAATCACAACAAGAATGGTGTTAAGGAAAAAAAATGTATTAATCTCTGTAGTTGCTTAGAATAAGTGCTGCAAATTAGAAAAATGAAGGTTAAGTGGCTCAGCTGGTACTAATTTAACCAGTTATGTGTCTGGGGATGATGCGTTTTCAATTTGCAATTTAGTTCTGCCAAAAATAGATTTATTTGTTTCCTGTGAAGTAAAACAGCGCTGCAGATTAGCCATGTAATTATACCCATGAGGTGTGTTAGTTGGACTAATTACAGAAACTTGTGGGCCAGTAGATTTAAGAAAATATTGTAAAAAGTTGAAGTGCAAAAATGATCCAGCAATTGAATTTGAGAACAAGTGTTGACAGGGTGAAGTTCAGTGTTCTGCTGTGAGGTCTTTAGGCAGACAGTTACCCAGCTTCTGCACAGGATTGCTATTCTCTTGGATAAAGAATAGTAGTAAAAACAGGTAGTACCTGTTTGGAGGGCTCAAGTGTTTGAATATGAAAGGAAAAGGCTCTCCAAGCATCCAAAGTATGTATCAGTATTTCAGCCTGGAAAGGCATATATTTGGGGAAGAAAATGGGTACACACGTTCCTTGTTTAAGGTGATTCTATCAGATTGAATCTTTGGCAACATTTTGGAATATGCTCTAAGGGAACCTGGCAGGGAAGAACTCTGTGATTGGACGTTCTATCACAGGTGCTTGAATTTCTGTTAGCTTCTTCCTGGCGGAAGATATCCAACGGGAGGGGCACTCCTGTTTGATAGAGAAACGTTGCCTGAAGTCTGAAAGGCTATGCTGTTAGAGCCAATTAGAACCAAATTTGAACAGATTGCTTGAGTGAAAGTAAGCCCCTGTTCTTCTTTACTGCCCATTAGTCAATGAAGAAGTTTTAAAGGTTGCAGTGTGAGCAAACATTGTAAACCATCCATCAGACGGTGATAACTGAGAATGCCATCTGGTGTACCTTTACAGAGCTAATGGAGACTTACTCTTCCTTAGATATAGCAGTAGTCTGAGATAACAGAAATTGAGATCGGTAACAGGTTAGTCAGGTAAGTGCAATGTGACCTAGGCAATCTGGTATATCTTACCAAATTTATCTAATCAAGATCTTTTGGCATCAGAAGTATTAGGGAGGGTATCAAAAATATCAGTTAGAACATACCATAATGAAAGCCACATGGTTTCGAGACTGGGAAGGCTCAGATTGTTCGAGGTCTGTGAGAACAGGTCTGGGAATGCAGTGTTGTTTTTCAACCCTTCATTGTCAGTCTGAGGACCTGATGAAAGAGCTGTCACAGCAGCGCTGCCACAAGAAGTATTAGCGTCTTCTTGTACTGTGAGGAAGGTCCTTAGAGAAAAGAACTGGGGAGCATTAAATAAAGAGCCTCGCTGGCATATCAGTGATGCATCTTATGGGCTAATTCTGGAGCAGGAGATCTTAAATTTCTTCTAAAACTCCAAGGTGAAAAGGTCAACTCTGGTCCTAGGTGACAGTCCTGAGCTTATGATTTGATCTCCCTCTGCTGGGGTGTCAGAAGGAGATAGGTGAGGCAGCTGTTAAAGTGCGCTGGCAGAGTGGTCTGCCCGCAGGTGAGCTTACCGTGGAATGCCTCAGCAGCGCTCCTGCGGATATGTCATTTGTTCAGGATCCTTGCGAACATCTCAACATAAAGGCACAAGCCTGGCATCCTTTGTTCAGTGAACTGTTTCTTAAGATCTTTAACACTGGGAGTAATTTTTATGAAGATTAGTGTCCAGCAAAGCATGTGGATAGACCTTTTGTAGCCTGCTTGTTTCATCTGTGCACTGCTTGGATCGAGGTCTAAAAAGGATTCACTAAATGCATATACTAAACGTATGTAAAAGCTGTTTCCAGATCTGGGCCAAATTGCAACAATTCAAACACGCATGTTTTACAATTTTTTTTTTCTTCTTCACCTCTTTAATTTTTCTTTCTTTCACAACTCATCTTAGAACTTAATCTTCCCGTGCCTTATTTTTAATGAGCTAGGTACTGTGTTTTCTATTTTTTCTGACATCTCATGTCTCCCATGTTCTTGCTTTTGTACGAATAAATCAATTTTAAAAATACGATGTGTCCACGGCTCTTGGAGAGGTAGCATTTGACTCTGAGTTTCCAGATGTGCTAAACTCCAGGAGTTTAGTCCAACCTCTTCAGCTCATGGATTGCGTGGAGGCCACAGTTGAAGTGGCTGTCACTGAGGACCTTTCCTGCTCTGGAACCTTTGGGATCGTCTCTGTTACTGCTGGACTTTGTCCAGACTGAAAAACTGGACAAATACGTATCCAAACTGGGCATCTTCAGTAGTCCCATTCCAGGCTGCTCTTTACCCAGAACATACCTGCTGAGGCTGAGCTCCGGGTTGAGTTTCCAAAGACTGCTGCTCTAGTTTGGGTGTTTTTCTTCTAGGTAATCACTCTTACTAGCCACGCTACATTGCTCCTGTGTTCAAGATCATCATCCTGACCAAAAATTGAGAGAATTTATTACTATAATACCTGCAGGAATTTCAGTGTCAGTTACTTTATATGATGGGCTCATGTTTTGTTTCTTTAAATATATAGCAAAATACTTTGATGGTTTATTTTCATCTTCTTTCACAGGGCTGAAGGAGTTTGCTTTTCATCAAATCTCACTTTAATTGCTACATGTTGAAAGTTGGTGAAACTTTGTGGGGTAATTAGGTTTTTTTAGTTGCTGACAAATTACTTTTTCAGAGCTGCTTTATTTCATTTGGGTTTTTTAGGACTTCTATGTGAATTTTTCTTCTGTAATTTAATCATGGGAAAAGACAAAAGTGAAGAATGACCCTGACAATATAAACTTGAGTAACGAGCAGAATGATAGTAACAGCAGCAAGAAATGTAGATTTTGAACAGGTTTAGTAAGAGGTTTATTAGGAGGGTAGTTTGGCCCTGTTGATCTGAAGGGAATGTAATTTTGTTTAATGTTATTTATAAGTTATTATTTTAAAACTATCAGTGTAACAGCAAACTGAGATATAAGTGTGTTTTTTTTAGAGATCATGAATTACTTGTGCTAACGCAGTATTTCATATTAGGAGCTGCAGTGTGCAAAGCCACAGCGTCCCTCAAGGATCTCTTCTCTACTTGCCTGCCCTAGCTTAAAGGAAGAAGCAGCTCCAAGCGCCTGTGGGGAAGAAACAGAATTGCCATCCACTGAGGTACGGTGCAGTTTTATCATCAATGTCATTTACCTTCAGTTGGGTTTTTCAATTGCAGTGGCTCAACAGCCATCTCCTGGAAGACTTAAAAATACTTTTTTTTTTTTAAGTTACGGATTGTTCCTGTACAAAATAGTATTTGTTAATACCTAATAAACTAGGGTTTCTCAATCACTTTCATGACGTTGTAATTAATCTTCTGGTACAACCTTTCACAATTAAAAATAATTATTATTTTTTGTCTTGTCTCTTACTGAAACCTTCTGTCTTTCCAAGACCAAGATGCCACTATGAGATTTAATGAATTTTCAAATGTCTTTGATGTGAAAAGTATGTATCTCTGTAAGACTGTGTTTGAATTTGAACAGGTTCGGGTAGATTTCTCTGTTGAAAATCACGGGCCAGAGCAACGAAAGGCTGATAGATCCTCAAAGATCGGTCAAAGTCACCCACTCAGGCAGAACACTAGTCAAGCCCAGCAGGTCCAGCTTTCTTCATCTAGAGCACATGATTTCTGCCAAGGTGTTTGGCAAACTTTAGAAATGGGATCAAGCCCTTCTATTCTCAGTCCTCAAAAGAACGCTGACCAAGGTAAGCATGCTTCGTAAAGCAGTCACAGTATTGGACTCTTCTAGAATTGAACTATGGTAGTGGATTCTGCCCCCTACCACTAAATTTTTTACACGACTGCTCCTGTTGTTACAGTTCTGTAATCAGAATCTGAAGATCTAATGAGTTACTTGAAAAAAATTTAACTGTTGCCAACAGAAGTAAGAATTAAGAGGAATGCCTATATAGCTCTCTGGTTTTAACGCCAGTGTTGCAAATGCTTCTCCCCTTTTATTAAATACTCCTGAAAAATTCAAATACTCTTCTGTTTTCACATAGTCTAAACCTTATCTGGGGCAGATATGAAAGTGTCTATCTGAGAATTGCACACTTCGTGTGTTGCCAAGTGACTGTTAGATCAAATTGTAATTTGGCAAATCCTTGCTTAATCATTATTTTTGTGGCAGATTAATAGCTACAATACTGCTTAACGTGCTAAGACCTAAAGGCCGAAAGTGAGATCCCGGGCCTAATGTGGTATACGCTGTGGACACACATTGTTACTCACTAGAATTTTATAGTCTAGTGCAACAAGTTGGAACATAAAAAAATAAAAGCAGACACAAATTCTTATATGTGAGACAGCATCCGCACCTTGCACATCAGACAGTATCACGGTTAGGGTGAGGGCGGAAGGTGAAACCTAGGACACAGACTGAACATTAATCAATGTTATACTTTACAAAAAGTACCACATGTTCTTGGAATTTTTAGCAGAAGCGCCATTTGTAAGATATGTGCAGTAAAAGTGTAGCCTCTTGACAGGCAAATTGTAAAGGTTCTTTTTCATGGTGGCCGTTATGTTGAGCAGTGTATTGCAGATGAATGTTATGTCTCCCAAACTATTGGCCTGTTCATGAAGTAAACCTTCATCGGCAAAACTTTGGAAAACTGTTCTAACACCTGCTGTGGATGGGACAAAAAGCAATGGGCTTAAATTATAATACTGGAAGAACTTAAGGATGGCTAATAATGAAGTATGTTCCCCAGAGGATCATACTCTTCTTTATTAAAGGTCTTTATAAATAGACAGACAAACATTTCTCCAGAATGTTCCAAGTAAAGGTGATTTTTACTTTTTAACAAGAGGCATAGCATTCAATAAATTATTTCTTACAATGCTGTGGGGTTTGTGTGGGTTGTTTGGTTTTTTGGTTCTGATGTTGTTATTTTTATCATCATTATTCCTAGATCTGATGCCAATGCCAGCTGTGGAGCTAATATGGCAGCTATTTAGCTTTTTCAAATGAGCTTTATATTAATAGTGACCGGTTACCGTTTCATAGATATTGGTGTGCTGCTAACCACATACCAGAATGCAGGAGCAAGAATGCAACTAGTGGGTTAAGGGAAGTGATTTGTTCCCCTCTATTTGGTACTTGTGAGGCCACATCTGGAGTGCTGCGTCCAGTGTTGGACCTTCTGGTACAAAGGATTGACACACTGGAGTCCAGTGGGGAGCCACTACGATGGCTGGGGTGCTGGAAGACGTTACACGAGAAGAGGTTTAGAGAGCTGGTTGTTCAGTGTGGAAAAGAAAAAGTCAATAGGTGGTCTGATTGCTGCTTTTTAGCTACCCACTGAGGGATTTTGGAGAAGACAGAGCCAGACTCTTAGAGGCGCACAGTGAAAAGAAAAGAGGCAATGGACACAAGTTGTGTCAGTATATATTCTGATTGCGAAGCGCTGTGACATTTCACCCAGAGATCCTTTACAACCTATATTACATCTATTTTTAAACCAACCTATAGATGCAATGAACCATCTTTGGCAGCACGCAAGAAGAAAAATAGATTTAAAAAGGCTTTCAAAATGAAGAATGGATTACAAGTGTATTTATTCACAACAGCAGGGCATTGTGGGGACAAAGCAATGTGCATGGACAGACCTGTAGGACTGGAATGGACATAGTGCTGACAGACATGATTTGTGTGCTTTTTTTGTGGGGCTGGGACTGAAATAGAAGGAGTATTTCAGGTCAGGCCTATATTGACAGGATAAGCAGAAGGATGTCTTTGAAACATTACTGATAGTGCCATGCAGTTTCGTGCTGCCGTATGCATGATGCAACACCACTGGCAGCCTTACAAGGACATCAGTTTCTTAATGTCTAGAAATTTCCAGCCGCCGTTGCAAAACTTACTGTAGATTTTTGGGGATCTAGAGAATAGCAAAAGGGAAAGATTACACTGCCAACATGAAACAAGTGAAACATCAATAAGGGATGATATTTTCCTGAGAACAACTTTAATTTGATCTCTGTGTCCGGGTTCTTGAGCGGAGCTTCTTACTCAAACGTGCAGGCCCTGAAATACTGCATTGCAAGAATAGGACTTTTAAAAACTCTTTTATGTTTCTTAGCTTTCTCCTTCAGGAAACCACACAAATGGTATCTTTAATTCTACTATACTGAATACTGCATTTCAGAAAACAAGATTGTGAAAGCAAAATCTTTCTTTTTTGGAAGAGCGTCACCTCAGAGTAGAATATACAACATTTTCAAGGAGTTCTGCTTCTGATTTTTGGCAGAGCCTTGCATTATTTTTCATGCCTGAGCTATGGAAAAGTAATTCAATCTTTCCTGTTTACAACCACTCACCTGAATTTAACACATTCATCAAACACATGGTTACAGTGGATAGAACCACTATTAAAACAGGGTGACTCGGTCCTGGGCTTTCAGGTACAAGTGATGCACACACAGACTTGAAAGCTCAGTAACAAAAAATGGTTTACAACAAGCAAGCAAGTTAGTTTGCTTGTTCAAACATTTATTTTACAAGTTCAACTCTGTACATATCTGTCACACGAGTAGCTGTGCGTTATGGGCATTTCTGGTGAAACAGAAACAACTGTAGTATGAGAATGATTTTTTTTTTTTTTTTTTTTTTTTCCCCTGAACCTGTTGAACAGCTTCATTCATTTTTTTCGTGTAGAAAACAGCCTATTGGGACTTAAAATGGTTGGCATGTCAAGTAAGCCTTGCAATTTGCTGTATTTCCAGCATATGACACAATTAAATGACTCAAATGTGTTTTGGAGTGTTTATGACTACCTGTTAACACTAAATTACTGAAGTGGACTGTTATATACTTTATTCATTTCATCATCAAATTCAGAACTTGTGGAAGTTTCCAAGCAAGTCAGAAGGCTATGAGATATTTTAACATTTTCTCTCCTTACTCTACCAGCTGATTTTTAGTTTGTACTGTAGGAATGAGATGGATTTAATAATATGTATGTTAATTTTGCAGATAAGTAGAAAGAAAGGGTTTAGAAGAAACGCAGGTTCCTTCTTCAGGGGTTTTTATTGTTCTGTGTTATCGAAAGAAAAAGATCCTGCTACTGAGGTAGACAGGTACGGGCCACAATTATATTAAAAACATCAGTGTTGCATACATAGGCTGTTCTAGTAAGAAAAACGGTTCTGTATTTCTTACCTTTTTATATGCCCTATCCCAGAGGTTGAGAGCAGGTGGGAGACTTTGCCTGGTGATCCATACCGTATATGTCTGGAATGCTGATGACAGGCCACCCCCAAAGGAAAGCTGTTTTTCAGAAGAGTTGTGTGCTTTCCTCTGAAAATCCTGACAGATGGGTACAACTGCGTGATTAGCTTCTATACGTTCTGCAAGGTTTCTCTATTCACCTCTGGGCTATAGGGCCTTTTTTTGATTTTAGAATAAATGTTAGGCAGGAGGAGGGGAAGCTTTGCAAAGCATGTAGAAAACTGGAATTTCTTTTTCTTCAAGTAATTCGGCTTAATAAAGTTTTTACTTGCTATTGGAGATAATAGGTCTTCTGGAAAGAAAGGCAGCATCACCAATTAAAGTTCAACTGTGAGACGGAGCTTTGGGTGACGCCAATACGGTGAAGGCTGCTTTGTGCTGCCATGTGGAAAGTTCCTGATCAGCTGTATCTCCTTGGGTCAACAGAGGCTGGGGTCAGTGCAGAGGGAATGCGGGTGGAAGGCAAGCTGTGTCCGCACTCAGAATGTCCCCACTGGTCACTCGTTTTACACATTTCTGGGGTAGAGGAAACTTTGCAGTTTCCATGCCAGAGGAGGGCTCCGGTTGGGGTGCAGGGTCCGGCTGGACGTTTTGGGAAACCCCACCTCCAGAGATACTCAACTTGTGTCCTGGGCGCCTTAATTTGAGTTTACATTGTAGCCTAACAAAGAACGAGATTGAGCTGCTTTTGAGGCAAAGTAACTTTTCTGGTTTGCTACTTGAACTTAGATAGGGGAGTTTCTTTTACTATAATTCTCATTGTTACTGTTACTTGCAAAGCTCTGTGGTCTGAAATTCTACACTTTATGGATCAAAAGTTATCTTAAGTGTTTCCACACTAGACAGAATTTCAACAGCTTTGACATCACTGACAGTTCTAAGAGCAATCCATGTGGGTAAAAAGCTGTCCAGAGAAAGAATCTGGTAAAATATTAACAAACAGAAAGAGCGCTCTGGCTTCATTCTGGCACCAATCAGAGAAAGACTCATGATTTCTTTTCTGTGTTACATAAAACTTCATCTTTGAAGTGTTTCACAAATATTAACTAATCCCCTAGTTACATTTTCTTCACTCATATGTTCTTCTCCTGAATAGGAACTTGTTTGAGTTGGTGTTCCTTCAGAAACACTGTTAGCTATAAGCAAATATCTAGTGACAAGTTTCTTAAATGAAATTTTCCATCTGGGGAAATTTCAGTTTGCTTATACAACATCTCTACCCGTGTCTCTTTAGTTACAAAAAAAAAATAATCTGAATATTAATTTCTGACTGTAGTTAACACATATCCAATAGAAAATATGTTAAACATTTCAATACACTAAACATTTAAACCCATTTTCAAAAGCAGTTTAGGCTCTTAACTATGATCTTACTAGCTCTCGTTGCCAAGGTCACTTCTGAAAGTAAGTTACAGGCTTGTAAATTAGGTGTGCTTTTTCATTGTTTCTTTGTGTGTGAAAACCAAGCTACTGCATTTAAATTTTGCTGCACAGTCCATATTCGTGCTGATTTTATTCAAGGTCCTTCACACACGTGAACAGTCCCAAGAGAACCAGTAACGTGTGAAGGCCCTTATTCAGTGTTCTCTTAGGATGTTTCACTTTAAATAGCATTTCTGATTCTGGGGTATTGGTTCTTTGTCTTTTTCTACTTTGTAGAGCTAACCTTACAAGTTTGCAATTTTATGGTTTTCAATTTCTGTGTTAACACAGATTTTTGACATTCCAAAACTTTACAGTAACCATATAGAATGCTTGTGCTCTGTGCTGTTGTTCCAAACACCTAACTAAGTAGCCTTTACTGGTTATAACTGTAGTTTCTCTACTAATGTCAAGAGACAGACGTGCAAAAGACTTCAGAGAAAGGGATACATGTGACGCATTGGTGCTTGGGTACTTTGCATTTCACACATTATTTCTGAAAGTCGTCCCCTTGGTTGAATACAGAAGACCCTTCCAAACTGAGGGAGTATTTCAAAAAACAAACCGTCTGTAAGCAGTGTTGACTGTAGACTATTTATGGATCTGCTCGTTGCTGTTATTTAGACCACAAACAAGAGGTAATCTCATTCTGCTGCAGCTCCTGTTTGAGCAAAATGATCTTTGAAGCTGTGTCTGGTACCTTTCAGACACGGCTGCCTGCACTGTGCTAGACTGGAATTCTGCTTTATTATCTGCTAGATGTGGTAAAGGTCTAGGGTAGTGCACTATAATGATTAAAGTCCTTTTTCCAGGCAGGAAAATACACCCAAAGGTCTTCCCTGGGCTCAGGCATCCTCTTTGGCATCTTCTGCGTCTGTAGGTAACCACTAGGTGGCAAGCTGAACAACGTGATTTCGTACCCATAGCGCAAGAGCCCACTGAGCTTCTGCCACCTGTAAAAACAAATGCCACCAAGCTGACTCCATGCAGAGATTGCACACACATGAGCGAACAGCTGGTTCAAACTAAGCCTGAACATAAAAGTTATTTTGAAAAGTGTCATGTTTTGACACTAGCCACAGCGTCAGGCTTTGCATAGAGCTATAAACCCTCAACAGATTAATTCATTCCATAATTCAAGAGTATTTTTTATTCCCTTACTTGTAGAATTTTGTTTGGACTCTCTGTCATGTTCTGTTGACTATGAAAATTTACCTTATCCTACTAATAACTTATCTTTGTCAATTTATGCACCTCTTATTCTTGCTCTGTGACTAAATAATACCTGGGACTGAAGCCTGTCATGGTCAAAAAATTCAATGAGTAGAGAATGCTGTAGTGTGTGTTATGGCAAGCACATTATGACTGCTTCTGCTGTCTGCTTTGGCTCTCCACAGGAAAATCTAAAGTTAAAATCTCAGTGCCTAGAGAAATAAGGATTAAGTGGCTGGAGCCAATCATCTGTAAATATTACCTATACCTTAATGAATACTGTGATTGACCAGTTCCACTTGTCTCTTATTACCTAATGAAACCTGTGATAAGACTAAAGTTCAGTTAGTTGGAGATAGTGGTTTTCAGAGAACTATGCGAGAGGCAGCGGAACGGACTCCGATTGGTATTAAGACCAGTCTCCCTGCTTCACAACCAAAGATGTTACTTTTTGAGTTAGTCCTCTCTAGCACATACAGATATTTTAGACAATAGAATGAAGATTTCCACAGTAAATGCCTTCCTCTGTGAGAGAAGATACTAAAAAAACCACAAGCCAAAACCCAAAAGATAATAGTAATAGTGCAGCGTTCTGAAGCACACAGAATTGCCTTTGAGCCCTTTGGATCGTGCATATCCAAGCACATTTTGCTGCAGCTTTTACGGCTGCTGGTGATTTCTTGAAACAGATCAAACTATTGCAGCCAACTACGATCGAACTATTGCAGCCAACTACTTTATCACCATTTCACAATACGAGAACAGGTAGGTCCAAGTTTGTGCCGTGTTGTCCAGTGTGTTGGTGTTCTCTCACAATGGAGAGGGGGGTAAACTTGTAAAATGTGATGTTTAAAAACAGCTGGACAGATAGGTAGTGCTTGACTTGAACACTTACACCGACCTTCCAGCTGTCTTCCTTTCCCTTGTCTTAAGCAGTCTGACGCTAACGGAGAATGAACAGGTACAGGTAAAGCGAGGCCTGAGCAGCAGCTGCTGATGTATTTTACCATCAGCGTAGTGAGCGTTAATGGATGGTTCTGTGCCTCCTGGGTACAGAAATGGTTCTGTTACTCACTCAATGTAAGACTTTGACAATGTGGCGCTATGGCAGCAATATGTTTAGCGAAAAAGAGTAAACCGGTTCTCTTCAACTATCCAGTCTCATAATTAAATACAAACATAACTACAAAGTATTTTTATTTCTTTTTTTGAGCAGGGGAGTTTGAAGTTATACGTTCAAATGAGCAATCTGAAGAATCGCAGCAAAATATCAAAGCCAAGGATAAACTTGAAATGCCAGCTGCAGATTTGACAGTCAGAGGAACCAGGCTGGAAGTTCATCAGAAGTTAAAATCCAGGAATTTGTCATATGCTCATCCCATAAAACCAAAAATCTCTTCTAACATGACAAAAATCCGCAACTATAATATTAGAGACTGATTTCTTTGTTGGCAGCAAGTTCCAGGTCCACACTCGCTTTTAACTTACTTTGAAGTCTATAAATCAGATGTAAATACCGGCTTCATTTTTGTATGTTGAGTTGGGATTTTTGCAGCCAGAAGAGAGAACAAATACCCTGTTTCATACTGTGAACCCTAAAATAAAGGGTTAATATGTGTACATTATGAGATTAGTCTTCACTGTCAATACCGATTTGTTTTAATTATATATGTTAAATATTGCTTGCATCATGGATTTAGAAATGCCCAATTAATACATATGTAAAGCCTTGTGCCTTTAGGCAGGGCTTGGAGCTCTTTAGCAAATATTTTGTTGAGAAACTGTAGATGTGAGTTAAGCTTAGAAGTGGGGTGCCTCAACTTACTTGTTTTCTTACAGCTAACAATGCAACCGTTAATCCTGCGCAGCTATCTTTCTGCTTGAAAGGGGTTTGAAAAGATTGCACCCAAATGTGTATTGTTTCTCATTTTACGTAGCTCTTCCCACTTGTTCAGGCAGCATGCAAGAGTATAAAACTAAACTTCTACTGTCCCACCGGTTATTATATTGTTCTTTAACAAGAGATCGCGTAGAGCTTAAAGCAATGAACAACACATTGATTAGCAACACTTAGAATCATACAGAAGCATTGGAAGAAATAAATCTTACAAAGATGAAATTAAAAGAAAACTTGAACAAGTTGCAGTGTAATGAGGGATATCTATACAGTTATGAAAACGCCAGGACATTGAAACAAGTAATCAGTGTGGTTTCGTAATATTTCCAGTAATGCTGGGCTGTCTTGGGATATTACAGTGATGAGCTTTACTAAAAGCAAAGGAAATACACATGAAAAAGGCAAGAAAAAGCCTTTTTTAACTGTGAGGATGGTCAAGCCCTGGAACAGATTGCCCAGAGAGGTTATGGAGTCTCCATCGGTGGAGATACTCAAAGCCCAACTAGACATGGTCCTCGGCGACCTGTTCCAGCTGACCCTCCTTGAGGAGAGGGGTTGGACTAGGTCATCTCAGGAGGTCCCTTCCAACCTAAGCGCTCCTGTGAGTGGTATCACTGAAGTGAATAATACTTCTCAGTTGCTGCGAAAAACATACAAGCTCTAAACAGGATTAATGAAGGAAGAGAGCTGCTTGCCCATGAGCGCTTTTTTTTCCTGTAGTGCTTTTCTTTTTAGAAATGCATTTCGGGTGCTCTTTGCAAGCAGCTGCTCTCTTTGGCATCAGACAATGTGGTAGTAATCATTTTCAGAATTGTTTTTCTACTCTCTGCTGAAAATGTTTTGCGTTAGTGCAAAGGAGCTATGATACTATAACCAGATGTTAAATCTGCAATAAATTTCATTGAGATGTTACCAAGCCAATATGAGGCCTGAGAGACCTTGTGAGCTTCTTTCTAAGACATTTAATTACTTGAAAATCCTGTCATTGGATTCAACATTTAACATTGTTCATGAGCCGGAACAACATGATGCATTCCCTTGAACCAGGCCCTGAATGAGCTCTTTCTGTAGCTCAAAGCATAGTGGTTTCTCACAAGTACAGGAATTTTGGCCCAGATCACAGCAGTTACAGCTCTCACTGGTTATTTCTAGAACATAGTGTGTAAATTCCAAAGTTTTTAATACCCGTAGATTATCCTGAAAAATGTTTTTTTAATTTCCAATTACATGTTTAATATTAAACTGTGGAGATGCACAGTATTTCAGAGCTATGAGATTCTGTGCATTTACAGGTGTTAAAAGCAGCGTGCACTTAGAAAAAGAGCAGTTTGTTCCATCATCTTTGTGACACTGCCTGCGAGCCTGCAAAACGTTACTCTCTATTCCTTACATCGTGGATGTGAGCTCATGGGCTGCAGACTTCAGAAGTGCCTTTGTGTTGTTTTCGTTGCAGATTTTTAGGGTTTTTTGCGTGCTTGTTTGAGGGGGTTTGGGTTTTTTTTTTGTGGTTGTTTGGTCTCCCCCACCCCCAGTATGTCACCTGGCGTGCCTGGTCATGCAGACCTCTAGCCAGAAACACGACTTTAATTTATTCAGTTTCCCTGAGAAACAGGTTTCCTTAAGGCAACTGTAGGTAAGGGAAGATGATAGCTCTTGGTTGTTTCATTTTGTTTTACTTGTGATAGAAAAAAAGTAGTTCAATCATTGCACATATATTTCAGAGTAGCTATGAGAACATAGTGTCTAAGTATGCTGAAAATGAACAAAAGTATGCATAATAACAATAAATAACACAATCATAGTATTTGGGTGACGAGTGGGGAGGTTGTGCTAAGTGTGTACTAAATACGGGGTGGGAGGGGGGGAATTCTCATGTGTTTCTCTTAAGACCAAAATACTTAACAAATTGGGCACTGACTCTTACAATCCAGAGGAGGAGGAGTGGTGACAAGGTAGCACCGTGGGTGCTATTGAGTTGTACAAAGAAAACAGAGCCTGTAAAAAAGCATTCCAGCTGGCCACGGAGTACTGAAGAGGTAAAACACAGTAAATTGCTGACCGTTGGTGTTATCGAAGGGTTAAAAAACTATCATAATATTGAGGAATATACGGATAAAGGCGAAGGCTGAGCCGGAGGAGGTGTTGCCCGCCGTACCGCGCACCGGCCCTGCCGCGGCCTTCCCGGCCCGCGCCCGGGGCTGCTCGGGTCGTGCGGGAGCCTCAGGTGATGCACCACAAAATTCAAATTTGTTTAATATTTTGCCGTAAAACGAGGAGTGTAAGTTACAAAGCGGCTAAGGGGCGCCCGCACGCAGAACCATCTGCGCCTCTCCGCCCGTCGCAGAGGTGGGCGTATCGGGGCCGCGGGGCCCAGCAGCCCGGTCACGGCGGCGCGGAGGGCCCGGCACGGGGCAGCGCATCCGCGTCCGGCGTGCGCGCTGCCCTGTGGTAACCCCGGGGCCGCGCTCCGCCGGGGTGAACGACCGCCGCGCAGAGCGGCGGGCGCTGCTCGCTCCGCCGGCGGCCCCGCCGCCCCCTCCACCGTCACCACATCGCCTTATCGCCTAGCAACACCCCACGGGCCCGCCATTGGCGGGGCCGCGCCCCCGCCCACACGCTCCCGCCCCCGGATTGGGTGCCGGCGCCGCGCTGCGCCCCCAGGCCGGCGCCCCTTCCCTTTGTGCGCCGCGGACGCCCCGCGGCCCGGCCTGGCCTGGCTTGGCCTGGCGCTGCGCCCGCCCGGACCCCGCCGAGCCCGGCAGTAGCCCCCGCAGTGTGCACGCCCCGGGGTTGGGGTGGGAGAGGGACACGAAGAGGCCCCCGCCCGCGGAGGGTCGCCGCTGCGTCGGCCCCGGCCTGGCAGGCCCCGAGCCAGGCGACCCCCGCAGCGCCCGGCCTTCCACGGACTCCAGTGCGGGGCGGGGCGCCAGGGCTTGGCCCGGTGCCGCGGGCGCGGGGGCCCGCGTGGGCCCGCCCCGGCCTGGCCAGGACCCCTCCTCCCGTGGAGCGGCTCCGGCGGGCAGGGGCTGGCATCACCCCGGGGCCGGCTGGGGGTGGCCCTGCCCCGGCTCTCATTGGACTGCGGCGAGGAGTAAACTGTCAGCCCATGTGGCGTGGCCGCCGGAGGTGGCGGCTGCTTAAATAGCGGTGGGAGCTAGAGGGAGACAGTGAGGAGAGCGCGGAGCATCGGCCGTGCGCAGACAGGCATCGGCCGCCGCAGCGCCCACCCGCAGCGCCCGCCCCTCAGCAGCCCGGTTCGGCGCTCGGCTGACGCCAGTCTCCCCGGCACGAAGCCCTCCGCCCCTGTGCAGGTACCGGTGGGACCAAGGATGCGGCGGGGCCGGGGGAGCGGCGGCCTCCGCTCCCGCCTCCGCGGGCCGCCGCGCCCGGCGGGCGCGCCGGGGAGGCTCCATCTTGCCCTCTCCGCCGTGCGGGGCTGCGCCCGCGCCTCGCGGGGCGAGTGGTGGGGGGTCCGCGGGCTCGGCCGAGGTCCGCGGGCCTGGCCCGCACGTCCAGAAGGTTCCGCGCCGTGGTCGCCGCTCCCTGTTGCCGCGGGCCGTTCTCCCGTGGCCCCGCGCGGCCGCATCGAGGAGGGTCCCCGCGAGCTCGGCGGCTGGTTACCGAGCCGCAGCCCCCCGCTCCGCCCGCCCAGCGCGGCGGGAGGCTGAGCGGCTGCATTGTGGTGCCGGCGCTCGGCCATCTTGGCGGCGGGCGGGGACCCCTCGCCGCGGGGCCGGGCGGGCTCGGGGGAGGCAGGGGCGCGCCCGGGGATGCGGCCAGGGGCGCCGCCGCCCGCAGTGCCGGCGGCAGGAGCCTTACCGCCGCGACGCCCCCCCGAGCTGCGGCGTGCCGCTCCCCGGCGGCGCGGCTCGGCGGGTGGTGGGGGGCCGGGCGGCCTCGGCGGCCCCGCGCTGCCGCAGCCCGGGCGGGCGCCGGGGCTGGGGGGGCCGTGGTGCCCCGGCGGCCGCGCCGCGATCCCCTGCAGTGCCGAGGGCGTGAAGGCACCGGGGGGCCGGCCGAGGAGGCTTGTCCGGGAGGAGATCCGGCGTTCGCTGTTGCGAAAGGTGACTTGTCAATAGGTACTGGGAAACCGTGTCAAAAAAGGTGCCGCATAAACTGCTAAACTTCTTTTTTTTTCCACTTCGGAACGAACCAGCTGCCCACATGAAATAACCCATTGATCGTGCACCAGCCTGGCTTTGATGATGTGATTCTGTCAGGAGCATGATGATCATCTTCTCTCTTGTGCTGTTTTTGCTCCTATTTGGTTTTTCTTCCACGTTCTTTCCCTGGCATAGGGCCCTTTGAGATACTGAACGCGCATTTTCCTAGCTAAGAGCTTTATCCGGATGCTTAAATTGAAACAGGCAGCGTTAAAGCTGTGTATGTTAACTTGCATTCTCGTTCAGAGGGCGGTGTTGGGGGTTTTGGAGCGTGTCTTGCCTTAAAAAAAAAAAAAAAACAAAAGGAAGGAAAAGCCTCAAGCCACATGAGCAAAGAGTTCACCTTTTCCTCCAGCCTCTGTGCTTCTTGAAACAAACTGAAAATCATAGTACATTGAGAAAGGCTGCATTTAGCAGACGAATTCAGAGGATGAGCTCTCTACACGGAGGGCAGTTACAAACATGATATAGTGATACTGGGGACTTAAATCTCTCTATAAATCAGTTCTGACCATTTGGGAATCAAGAGAGCTGTGTTGATTCCATGAGCAAGATCTAACCTACTTTTCTCAAATAACATGTCTGAACCAGATCGTGTTTCCTGCTAAGTAGTGCATTTTAAATATGAAAGCACACTACCATTTTTCATTTGTCTTGTGGTCAATGGGACAAATCCAGCCTTGAAACAAAAAGACACAGTGAAAAGGTCTTTGTTAAATCGAAGTTATAGCACACCGGTTGATGGTAGACAAACGCTTTCAAAAAGTGAAAAGCAGCCTGTGTTTCCCTCTGTTTTTGTAAAGGTTTTTTTGGAGGCGGGCATTATTGCTATTCACAAGTGAAGTTTCTATGCAATGACCGTTCTAATTACAAATTTTGGAATTGATAATCCAAGATTAGGAAAACTGGATTATGATATAGTAGTACTGAAAAACTAAGGAAGCAATCATTTTGCCAATGTCTGTGCTGAAGGAAGCTATGGAGGAGTCATGGACGTTTCAGTTTACAATAACGGGAGCTCCAAAAAAGATCAAGATTTGGACTGCCTAGAAGCGGTAGCAGAGTTGGCTTTGAGGACTCTGTCCCACTGTGGTGACAGCCATTGAAATAGCAGTGAGATAAATATAAGCGATGGCCTCCTGTCTAGGAAAGAGAACTGTGCATCAGGCAAAATAAGATGGAATTTTATTTGTTGTTTCTTTGCAAACAGTTTCTTTGTAGTTTCTGCCTCCTTCCCTCTCCCCCTCCTTTCCTCACTGAACCTTAGGTGGACATAGGTACAGCAGAATAAGATAAATATTGGTGGTTGGCAAGTCAGGTATGAATGGGAGAAGAAATAAAATTTTACCTTCACTTTTTTTTATTTTTCTTTTTTGTCTTTCCCCCTCTAAAAGCTTACAAGTTTAATGGGCACAGAGATATCTTTGTAGGGAAGCAGTAGACAAAATTGGAAAATGATGATT
Organism: Rissa tridactyla; assembly: GCF_028500815.1. Taxonomy (NCBI): domain Eukaryota; kingdom Metazoa; phylum Chordata; class Aves; order Charadriiformes; family Laridae; genus Rissa; species Rissa tridactyla. The sequence continues at coordinate 11,201,946 of NC_071480.1, forward strand.
AATACTTTTCTTCTGGATTCAGTATTGGTGCTGGATTAGTGAGGTACTTAAAGACAACTGTTTTAAATGCAATCGAGAACAGTATTTCCATTTAAGAGTAGGTTTAATATTAGCATTAAGCTGACAAGATACCAGTAGGTATCCAGTACATAGAGAACAAGGTTAAGAAGGTACAGCATGATTGGGGAAAGGAACTGGCATCAATAAACAAACCAGCCTTGTCAAGTGGCTAATGTGGGAGGTAGATAACCAGAGCACAGGTATAAAGTGATGAAAGTTGTTACTAGTCAATAATACCAGAAGGGATTGTTAGTTATTACCAGACACAAACTGAATGAGTCAGCAATGCAATATCATTGCCAAAAAATATTGTGTAAATCCAATGAGGTGGTAGTTTATGCTTAACTGAGGTGTCTATCAGACTGACATATTGGGGGTGGGGGGGTGTATGCTTCTCCCCCCCTCTTCTCACAGTTAAAAATGCAGGCTGTCTAGGAAGAATTCACATAATTCAAGCAAAACTGTGGGGTAAACAGAGGAAAAAGGATGTTAGGTGTCTGGTTGTGTCTGACAAAATACAGCCTTAAGAAATCGAAGAATCCTGTTTGTCCCCCTTTATCATCTTTGGCTGCTTTTTTGACCTCTTGCTTTTCTTCACTTTGGTCGTGAAATATAGTAGGAACAACCTCTTCTGTATATTTGCTGTAGTCCAAGCTCCTTTAAAACAGCTGTAGAAATAATTTTCTTTCTTGATCTGTGCTACGTCCTCTACTTCAAGAACTGTCAATGTACTGTGTGTGGTCTGAAAGTGCTCTACAGGCAAGAAAAAAGTCTCTAATATAGTAACAATACACCATTGGGGGCTAAAGGCAGACTTTAAAATGGTCTACCTGCTTATCTGTCAAGGAAGACCAAAGACATTGTTGGTAGCTGTAACATCTACTTTAATCACTGTTTAATCAGGGATGACTTCATATTCATTATTTTTCCTCTTGCCACTCTTGTTTTCCACTGCAAGTCATCTCTACTGTCTGCTGCTAAATCCACAGTTTGCCTGTTATCTTAGATGTATGCATTTGGAGCGCTCTGTGTCAAGTCTACATCTTTCCTGTTCTTCGTGTATAAAAAATCCTTAACTTGTGGCTTTTCTTACCCATTCACCCAGCTAAAATTAACTTTTTGGCTCTTGTTCTTCTCCATTTTGATTACTGCAGCATCTTTTTCTCTGCCTTTGACACAGTCTTGCTCAACTACATTCATAACATGTTGGCAAAAATTGCTTTGCTGATAAATTCCCTGACTTCGCTGTCTCGGAATAACGTTTTGTCAAGATTGGCTGTAGCTGGATGGATTTTTTTTTTTCTGGTAGTCCGGGAGAGATGTGGAATGGGAAAGAACAATCCCAGAAGTGACGTTTCAGTCCCCTGACATACAAATTATACTTCTCTCCCTAGAGATCATCACCCAAAGAGGTGAGGTGTAAAATCGAATCATAATCATGTTATCATCTTGTACATCTCTTGCCTTACGCTTTATGCCCGAGATCCATTCTTGCCCTGTCCCTAGTGCCAAACTACTGCAAGGACAGGGAGTTGTGGCCCTTGGCTGGGTTTTCCAGGCACGGTGGTGATGGCGATAATAAAGTTGACTCGGGGAGAGCCTCTCAGAGGGGAGCGGACTGGCCCTGTTGCTGCCAACTTCAGTTTTGGAGAATAGGTTTCTCAGTAAAGGGCATTTGGCCCTTAGTTGTTTCCCCTTTTAAATGAACAACCGGAGTGGGACGGAACTTCTGTTGTCTGGTGTTTAGCATAAGACTGAGAAATCCAAGCTGTCCTTTTGGGAGCACTTCTGTTTCTGCTCCCAGAAGGGATGGACTGGATGAGGTAATCATCGCTTCTGCTTCAGCGTTGCATAATTCCACAGTTACTCCACAGATCTCCATCAAGATAACTGCTGAAGGAAAGACGGGTAAAAGAGATCGGTCAGCCTCTGCGGGGCTGTATGCTGGCGGGGCTGCGCCCCGGCTGACAGAGGGCTCTGCGCTCCCTCTGCCCCACAGCCTCTTCTAGCCGCAGGAAGGCTTCGGCCTGAGCAACGTGCGGATGGAAGAGGTGTCTATTTCTGGCTCAAAAGCATCAGGAACTCCTGAAAGAGGCTGCAAAACCATGCCGAAATGGAGCGTCTTGTGTTGGAAGAACAGCTGTGAAGCGTTCCTCAAAGAGTACTCGTTCGTGCTGTTTTGTGGGGGAGATGCTCAAGCACCAGCAGCATTTAAGCGAAGTGTCTGCATGGCACTACGGAGCATAATCCGTGATGGAAGTCAAGGTTTAGGTCTTCTGTAGCAGAGTCTTTCACTCAAAGTTATTAAGGCAGACTTTCAGCTATTTGAGTTGTCTTTGTGGTTTTTACTTGTTAAAATCCCACACATTAACTCTAAAGAATATTTTTCTTCTACTTACCAGAAGGATTATTTAAGGAAGGATTGTGAATGTTTTCTAACTCTTCGGTTCATGCAACCACACTCTTATTTATTTTTTTTATAGCTATAAAAATAACCCATATATATGGGATTCCCCCCCCCCCCTTTTAACTTGCCTACTTAGGGTTTAAAAATTGAATTTGAACCTAACCAAAACATCAGGTTAACTTTCCTTCTCTCTGCTTATTTGCTAATGTATTTTTAGTGTAATAGAAAATAAATTAAATGTGTGTTGACTGTAATACGTGCGCGGTCACTTGGTGTTGTGATCAGTGTAGATGGCCTGCCATGCTGCATGACGCACCGTGATGCTCTCTGGTGGTCTTTGAGACTGGGGTCTTAGAATGCAAATTTCTTGGAACAGCGGCTAGGGTTTTTCATCCCATCTGGAATCCAAATCTGTTTTGCCAATTCTTACTTCAAAGCCCCAGTCTCTATCATACGTGCTCAATTCCCCATTCCCAGCCCTCCTAACGTGCGGGGTCCAGTTGGGAAGCACTTCTTATGCCAGACTTCTTGTTTGGGGTATTTAAAATGCTGCTAAGTTGTAATCTTTGCGCTTTTGTGTAGGTTTTCTCCTCTGTGTGTGTCTTAGGGTGGTGGGGGTGTTTTTGGTTTGTTTTTTTGGGCTGGGGGGAGTGGTTTAGTTTGTTTGGTTTTGTGTTTGTTTCTGGTTTGTTTTTTTGCTTGGGTTTCTTTTTTTCTCTCCAACAAACTTTCTGATTATTGATTCCTAAGTTAGCATTTAACTTTGTAATGATCGTAGAACTTGTTTTGCTACCTGTTAGGTTTGCCTTGTAATTATGTATTTTACTATATGTATTTCATAATTTCTCCACCCACCTCTGCTCCAGCATGTTAATCTCTCTTCTCTGCTGACTTCACAGAGGCTCTGTTCGTTTTCTAGTTGTCGTGTAGAAACTGTTGGTTCTAGGAGCCCGAGTCTCCTTTGGGATCATTTTTTCTCATCCTCATTGTCCCCATGGATCTTATGGCCCATTTGATTAGTTGGGATGTCTTTTTGTAGTAAGAGGCTCCATGGGCTCTTCCTGTGTGGGTGTTTCTCCTGCAAATATGCTTGTTTGTCACAACACGTCAGGAAGACAAGAGACACACATACTCTCATCTGTGTGAAATCTTACTAGTCTTACTGCTTTCTGGATCTCAGCAACAGGGAGAAGCTCAGAGATGGAGGACGTGGTGATTGCAGGCATAGCAGGAAGGCTGCCAGAATCGGAGAACTTGCAAGAGTTTTGGGAGAACCTGCTTAATGGAGTTGATATGGTCACAGAGGATGATCGGAGGTGGAAACCAGGTGAGTGCTTATTGTCTCTCCTTTTGGAGCCCTGAGTTCTAGAGGTATTATCGTGTGAAAGAAAAGGACTTATCAGATGCAAAACCCTGACAGAGCTTCTGAATTCCCTTTTGATGTATCATCAAGACGTTCAGGAGCAGAACACTTTTATGAAGGTCTCGTGCAATCCGTTTTATAATGTCATGTCCCATGCAGTAGTAGCTTATAAATATCTAGCTTACTTCCAAGTAAAAGAACATTCTGACAGAGCAGCTAGGCAACATGAATCCTGAACCTCCTGTTGATAGCTGCGGCACTAAGACGACTCTGTCATTTTTCTGGGTTCAGGAGTAGAACAGGAACTCCAGTCCTGTGATTTATGGCTTTCTAAAACATTCCCTTCTGTCTGATTGTCTTTCTGAAGTGTTTGGCACATGCCTGTCCGATTCGAGCTAGTGATTTGCAGAAGTGGAAAGTAGCTTTTGTTTTTCTTCTGCCTGGTAACTGACAGGAACCACTGATTTGGACTCTGATTATGTGCTTGGTACAACTTGCCAAAGCAAAGATGCTTAAACTAGATGGATGTCTTTTGCTGCCATATCTGTAAGAGACTTAAAAATGACACTTGTTTTTGGTAGTGCAGCGTTGTCATTTCCAAATGAGATTCAGGGAGTTGGATAGGTAGATATTAAGGCAGCACTCTGGGTGCTGCAACAGGGAAGTGAGACTTCATGCGTAATTGAGAATCGACTGTGGTCATTCTGTACTTCGTCTCAGCTGGTAGCTGCTTTAAAACTGATGTATTCTGTGACTCAGCGTCGAATTTTTCTTCTCAGGAATTTATGGACTGCCCAAGAGAAATGGAAAGCTTAAGGACATAAGCAAATTTGATGCATCCTTTTTTGGGGTTCACCCCAAACAAGCTCATACAATGGATCCACAGCTTCGCTTGCTGTTGGAAATTTCTTATGAAGCTATTTTGGATGGAGGTAAGCAGCTGAATGACTGAAGAGGGAGAATTATGCTGTATTGTCTCTGTGCAGCAGGCGCACACGTGCACCTGTGCGATGAGATCTCTAACAAGAGAAAGCCATCACAGTAGAGAGACCGAAGAACTGGTACAGGCGTTAGAACAAAGCTGTTTCCTCTGGAACTCAGTGGTGATTGCCAGCAAATCTTTATCTACCTCGTATGGTACAACTAGTATGACAGAAACACTTAAACAGTCAGCAGTTGTAGAGCTTTTGTATGTTCTGCTCTACCCTAATATTCTATAATAGATCCTTTTGTTAAAGGCTTATTTGCAGTGCAAAAGGAAGTTGACTTGATTAGAATTCTCATCCATGGTCTCAAAGAATGGCAGATGGCCTGATGTATTCCTGTCTATTGGCTAGGTTCATGGAAAACTTGTGGCATTTGATCTGCTGCTTCTATAGAAGGTTTGCCCAGGCAGTGTGCTTTCAGAAGTAGAAGCCTCTTTCCTCCATCACTGACAGTATCTTGAGCTTTTGAGTTACATACCTACAGAGACAAAAAGTTTATTCTTCGTGTTAATCAGTATCGTGTCTGAACATAAGAAGCACATGGGGAAAAAGTTGTAATCATGTCACAAGTACTGACTTACTAAAATTAACACTTAGTCTTCTGCTGCTGAGCCTCAGTCTGAAGGCTTGAATATTTTGCTTGTCTCCAGTACCCCTGAAGCACAAAGAAGAAACAACAGAGATCACTGCAAGTTGAGCTTGCTAAGCAGTTTTTTAAAGCAGAGTTGTTTCTTCTTATGATTGTTGGATTTTGTGCTTAAGAACTTTGCTTTCTGTCTTGTCCTCCAGATCTGGGCTTTGTGTGTGGCTACAGATAGATACTCGTGTACTCACATGACATTCCAAGTGCTGTGATTTTTCTCCCCTTTCCTCTGCTCCTTTTCTTTACACTGGAAGTTGGCTGTTAGCTTATCTGATCAGCATTTGTCTTTGATAGTCCATACACTCTTTTACATAAGACTCTAGCAATGCCCAGCTAAGCTGAAAAGCTGTCTCTGGGCATGGTATGTTCTGGCCAAAAGCCAATACCAAAGTTGTGGTGGACTTTGCAGAAAGACTTGCAAGGTCTGCAATTGAAACAGATAAAAGGTGACAATAGGTAAGGGAACAATGCTGCAGCCCTGCTAGAAAGGGAGAGTAAGTAGTATTTCATGAACTGGTGACAGTGTACCTGATGTCTCCTGAGTTTGTCTCCTGTAATCTACCTTCCAATATCCTTATAGGTATTAATCCGGCCACCCTCCGTGGCACGGACACAGGTGTATGGGTTGGTGCCAGTGGGTCAGAAGCTGCTGAAGCCCTTAGCCAAGATCCAGAAGAGCTTTTGGGATACAGTATGACTGGCTGCCAGCGTGCTATGCTTGCCAACAGGCTTTCCTACTTTTATGACTTAAAAGGTAAGTGCCCCCAAACCTGTTGATGCTGGTCAGCAGTTGCAATTTGAGCGTGATCGTATCACAGTTTCTGTAGACAAGTGGGATGGATATGATGACGTAGACCCCTTTTAGGATGAGAAAGTAGCATGCAACTATTGTAGGGAGGCATATAAGAAGCAGCAAATGTATTGTAACTGTGTCATAAGATTTGTTGTAAGGTTTTGTAGCTCAGTTGCTGCTGCTGCTGGGCATAGCTGGCATTCATCTGACAGATGATGATGTCGGGAGGCCTTCATAAAAAGGCCTCGGTTCTTTCCTGAGTTTAGACTGCTATTTGGTATCTAGTTATGCAGAAGTTGGATAGCCCACAGACAAACGGACTGCAACAGTTGTCTCTGACTAAAGTGGAAGAAGTGGGAGAGCCACCAGAATGATGTAATTGAAGGCATAGACAGGACTTGAACTCTGTGTGGCACTGAAGATAAGAATGGAGGGATAGGAATTGCTCTGGAGAGCAACAGAGATACTGGGAAGGGAGTGGGATTTTTATTGGTGAGAAGGAGGAAACTACCTGCAAAGCTACAATATCTCCCTTTGATGGAGATAGAATTCTAAAAAAAAAAAAACCAAAACCCTTAAAGCCAAACTATTTGCAATTTTTTTTTCCACCTTTCTCATCCTTGTTACGTGGTAAGCAGGCAGAGATGGTGACTCTTGTCTCCCATTGTATCAGGATTACCTGTTATGTTCTAAAGCAACTCTTTTTTAACATTTTTTTGAATATGTTTCTCTTGTGATCCTATCTTGTAGTTTTTTGAAGAGCATCTCTAGGAAATAACCAGTAAAAAAAAGCTTTTTTGTTTTCCCTTTCTGTTCTGTAAGGACCAAGCATAGCTATTGACACGGCCTGCTCCTCTAGTCTCGTCGCTCTGGAAAATGCTTATAAGGCAATTTGTCATGGATGGTGCAGTGCAGCCCTAGTAGGAGGGGTCAACCTTTTGCTGAAACCCAACACTTCTGTGCAGTTCATGAAACTGGGTTTGCTTAGTTCTGATGGTGCCTGCAAGGTTTTTGATGCTTCAGGTAAGGCATCAGTACAAAGAGTTACCATGTTGTATGAGAGGATCTTATTGTGGAGTCTGTGACCAGATACTCTTGTAATAGAGCAAAGAGCTGGCCTCATAGTTGTTCCTAGATGCACTGTTTGGGACATGTGCTGGACCTGATCTGTGTTGCATGCTCCATTGAACCTGGAAAACTAACTGTGGGGAAGAAACTGTATGGTTCATTCCTTAGCCATTGGGGAGAGGAAATAGCTGTCTCTTGGTGGCAACTTTCTGTCATCATTTCTGATGAGCAGCGAGCCTTTCTAGGACATAATTGTTATTATTTTTAAAGAAATGGATGTGTCATACTCTCAAAGTCGTCTATTTTAAGTGGTAGCACAGGAATGAGGTGATCTTATGGCGTGGTGTTTTGCAACTTCATTCAGAGCAGAGTTAGTGACTTGTTCTTCTTTCTCTACTCTCAGGAAGTGGATATTGTCGCTCTGAAGCTGCTGTTGTCGTTCTTTTGACCAAGAGATCTATGGCTAAGCGGATCTATGCCACAATAGTCAATGCTGGAAGTAACACCGATGGCTTTAAGGAGCAAGGTAGGCCTTGAGCCTCTGAAAAGTGAGATGCCTACAGAAATGTTCAGTCTAGAGTCTTTGTCATCAAAAATGGGCCGTTAGAGGGTGGCTGCTCTTTCAGTGTGTGAAGCGTTTTTTTTATTGTTCTTTTTTTTTTCTGTTTTGGTAATGCAAAGTTCAGGACCCTATTTTGTAAAGAAGTTAAAGACAAGTGGTGGTTTCTACTGTACAAAGCAATAGGAATGTCCTGTTGCTAGTTCGGCCATCCTCAGGACATCTCTACAGTAACTTCTGCACTGATGGCAGAAATGTAGGTGGTGTTTATGACTATAAGGCGCTGTCCCATTTCTCCCCCTGTCCAGTTATGGAGACAACAAGTTTCACATATTCTGCTTGATCTAGATGAGTCCTAGTATTTTGCTAACCAGTATCTTCCCACACTAGTCTAACTCATTGCTTTAGGTCTGTTTCTGGTTCCTCTGCTCTTCCTCCAAAGAGCCCGAGAAGCTGATTGTGTCTGGTGATAAGAACATTGGGGTAAATCCTTAAAAAGTCTCTCTCTGGTTTTTTTTTGGTTTTGTTTTTTTTTTTTTTGTTTTTTTGGACCTGGTAGCCCCAGGCAGTAGAAAAGGTGCTAAAATCAGAACAGAAAGCATCTGATATAAGATAGGAATTGATGGCAATTTTGGTCCTAGGTGTGACATTCCCATCTGGAGAGATGCAGCAGCAGTTGGTCAGAGCTTTGTACAAAGAATGCGGTATCAAACCTGAAGAAGTGGAGTATATTGAAGCTCATGGGACAGGCACCAAGGTCAGCATGGCCCCTTTGGGTTTGGAGTGTGAAGGAGTTTTCCTGTCCTTTATCTTCTTCTCTGCATCACTTGCCACACTTTTCCATCAAACTGTTCTTTGTTTTTCCAAAGCGAACTATATTTCTCCCTTCCACAAGTTACTAGAATATATGCTGCTTTGCCACTTCTGGATTTTGCCCAAGCTTCTTAATCTTTCAGGTTTCTCTTTTGTGGTGTGTTTTGGAAGTGCTCGCTAATAGCCATTCTCGTTCTCTTCCTACTAGGTTGGAGATCCACAGGAAGTAAATGGCATTGTAAATATCTTCTGTCAGTGCAAGAGAGAGCCACTGTTGATTGGATCAACCAAGTCAAACATGGGTCATCCAGAGCCTGCCTCTGGGCTTGCTGCATTAGCCAAGGTAACAGGTGGTTTCAGAAGGAAAACTGGGGGAGGAGGGGAACACAACAGTGTATGGGTTTTTAATGTTTGTTTGTTTTAAGGAAAATTTGCACCGATCCAGATAAGATGTTCACTGGTAATGAGAACAGCTCAGGTGCTTATCATTAATTACCTACTTCTTGCTTCACCTGCAAATACCTTTAAAAGCTCAGGCGGCTATTCTGCAAGCTGGACACAAATGCCCAGGTGGCCCTCTGCTGTGTGCACACACACTTGAGTTCCCCCTATCTACTGAATCCAACATGAGCATAACTCTGCTCAGAATAAAGGCTTTGCAGTCACTTTATTGATTATCTTTACACTGGACCTTCCAACAGAACTCTGCTGTGAGTCGTTTGGGTTTGGGAGGTGTACAAGTAGAGGGATTTAAATCTTTGGACTAGTTGACAATGACCAACCATAAGAGGCAGTGTGGGCTTGTGGTGCCAGAAGTGTAGGTGATCCTTCTGGCTGTTTGTCATCATCTCTTCCTCTTCTCTCTTGTGTTGGCAGGAAGCCAGGTGAGCTCTTCGGGATGAGGCTACCAGCTTGAATAACTGGTTGTCTTAGCAACCAGCCTACTAACTACTGCGGTAGGCAGACAGTCGTCTATTGGCTCTGGCTGCTAAACTGCTTAGCGGAGAGCTGGCTAATGTTCACACTTGGTTCTAAGCCTATTACTGACAGCCTTGGAGCCATGCAAGTTGAAGTCACGTACACTGTCACTGCTAGAATTTTGTGCTCTTTAAAGTGGTTATTGTGACCTGAATGCATACTACTTGCTTTGGATAGCCTCATCTGCAAATAAATCATCATGGAGACAGCGGTGTCTTATCTGTCTGTAGAGGAAAGTTTACTTTTTTTAGCACCTCTATCCCTCAGATTGACACCCTCTTAATAAAAGGAATGATAATTGAGTCAGAAAGTAAACCTCTCCATCCATACTGTATGGTAAACTATAAACAGTTTGTTTAGTGCCGTTCTGCTGTGATCTGTCAGGACAGGATCATAACTTTCAGGTATTGTTTCCCTGTCTGTGTCTTAGAGGATGTAGAACTGCAAAGACAAGGGCCATAATGTCTTTTTGAAGACTTCTCTGACACCATGTTTTCTCACTCTTTTCATCATTTTTGTCACTTAACTTTGCATGGGAACTTACATCTGCAGGCAAGAGCCCATGGCACCCACCATGCCTGCTAGAGTATCTTTTTGCTGTGCCTCTAAGTTGTGTTGTGTCTCGTTTCCAGATCTGGCATCTTGAAAGTACTTGAAGCTTTGTCTCTATTCTCAATTCTTTGGAAGTTGGGCAGCACTTCATATTTAAAGCTTTGGAAGTTGATCAGAATGGCAGATCAGGCGTCCTTGAGACCTAGACAGAAACTGCACCAAGGCCACTGTCTCTTAAGACAGTAACTATCTCAGGAAGTTTGCAGTTTCTATAAATGTTTTCTTTTGGAATTCCATAACATGGTCTTATATGGGAGATGTCAGTTAGGAAAATAGATCTTGAAAGTATCTAATCTCAGACTTGAAGAGAATCCATTAATTATGTGGATAGCTACAAAAGAAACTAGGGCTTGCCAAAGCCACTTAAGTTAAATTCTGGTGAGGGAGGGAAAACTCACCTGCAGCTTTGAAGTACTCAGCCTGTCTAATTACTTGCTGTACAGTGAAGACAAAGCTTCTTGGTGCTCTGATGTATGCTCACTGTACTGTACTCTCAAACTTGTGTAGAAGCCGTGGCAGACTTAAAAGTACAAATATGTGTGCTGTGTAAAGCAACATCAAGTTCATAGTGTGTAATATTGTTGGTGTAGGACAGCATGCATGAAAATAGTTGGGTCATTGCAACTTTAAACATGCTGACTGGAGTTGAAATCATGCATTTATGCTGGTTGTCCTCCTAGGTAAGCTGCCATGTCTCGTTGTCGACTTGGAAGAACAGTTCCCAAAACAATATCTGTTTATCTGACCATTTTGGGGGTGATGAAGGAACGACTAAACATGCAGAGCACTGAGTGTTTGCAACGGACCTTGTGGTCTGTGATTTGCTCGACTTGTGCCACAGAGGAGCTTGGTGTCATGGGCTGTTTGTAGAGATGCTGTGGAGAGAAGGGAATTCTTGCTTTTTGGCACAGCTATTCTAACTCTGTCTGTTTCTGTACTTCCCTTTGGCTTTGCCAGTTCTGACCAGTCTGCTGTCCCTTCTTTTTTTGGATCAAGAAGACAACAAACGGGTGCAAAGCAGCAAGGAAACTCCTTAATCAGTGCTTCAGCTTGGCTCATTTGCAGCAAAGGCAGAAATGGAAGCATTCATTGTGATAAGAAAGAGCATGTGTTGGCTACGTGTGGCTGGGGAGAGATGAAGCAGAGCGTGATGAAGCAACAGGATCTGGAGAGGGAGAAAGAAAATGTGATATTCTTAGTAGCCAGGCTGCTTTTCCAGCAAGGCTGCACGGCTTTCCAGTTAGAAAGGGTCTGGAAGCTAAACTTAAAACTTACCCCCCTCACCTTCACTGATGGCTTCCTGCATGGACTTAAAATTTGCCTAGGTGAAGTAGGTGCTACCTCTGTAACATCAATAATGCTGTTCTCTGAAGTGTCCCTTTATCCAAACATAGAGCGCTGCTTTAGTGTATGCTACATGGTCATTTATAGTAAAACAATAACAACAAAAGAATGTTTGTTACAAGAAAATGTGGAGCACAGAACACTGTTGTTTTTTTTTTCTTCCAGGTCATTCTCTCTCTGGAACATGGGGTGTGGGCTCCAAATCTTCATTTCAATACCCCAAATCCAGATATTCCTGCCTTAAAAGATGGCTCTTTGGAGGTAGTTTGTAAACCAACACCAGTGAAAGGTGGCCTTGTCAGCATCAACTCTTTTGGCTTTGGAGGTGCTAATGCTCATGTCATTCTGAGGCCAAATAAGAACAAACGCCAGCCTGTGGAGACTTCTGGCGTGCCAAGACTGGTTCAAATTTGTGGCAGAACCCAGGAAGCTGTGGAAATACTAATTCAAGAGAGCAGAAAACATGGAAGCTGCAGCCCATTTGTAAGCCTGCTCAGTGATATCTCTGCAGTTCCTGCATCCTCCATGCCCTACAGGGGCTACACACTAGTTGGTACTGAGAGTGACATAACAGAGGTTCAGCAAGTTCAAGCGTCTGGGAGACCGCTGTGGTACATCTGCTCAGGTAGGTGTGCAGCAGTGGGTCCAGGCTTCTGTTTTCCTCTGTAGATCTGGGGCTTGAGCAATTAGATTCTGTGCTCTAATGTTTTCCACTCTAGCATGAGGCGACACCTTGCAGCCCTGTGATATGTCAGGACGCTCATGTTTCCTGTGTTTTATCTAATCCTTCCAACTTCGCTATCTTCTGATGATAGCGAAGTCCAGGAAAATAAAAAGCAGTGCCGAATTCAGAGGATGTTAGGAATGTACACTTTGCTCTTAGAATTCTTTCACTGCCAGAGCGAGTGTGTGGCGTCTACTGTTACGGAGCGTTACTGAAGCTCACTTTCTTTGCCTGTCCTGCAGGCATGGGAACACAGTGGAAAGGTATGGGCCTGAGCCTTATGAAGTTGGATTTGTTTCGCCAGTCTATATTGCGCTCGGATGAGGCTTTGAAGAACACAGGCCTAAAGGTCTCAGACCTCCTTCTGCAAGCAGACGAGAACACTTTTGATGACACTGTCCATGCATTTGTTGGATTAGCTGCTATTCAGGTAAGACTCAAAAGACCGGTGGAGGGGGTCATGGACTCAGTCCATATAGGCCTGCTCTGCTAGTGTGTCTGTTCAGCCAGTAACGTTTCGTACTGATTAAGGGAAGCTTGTTTTGTGTAGCTAGCAAATGGCAGCTGTTAGAAGTACCTCTCTGGTAGGAGGGAGCATGTTACACCCTTGACAGTTTTGGACTGCCACTTGCAGGATGCTTGGACGAGTATTGATCTAAACTGATTTGGGGGGGGGGGGGGAGGGGCAGTTTCTCCTTTTAAGAGACTAAGGAATATTTTAAGTTTTACATAAAGGCTCGTGCCACGGAACAAGGTTCCATAGAATGCCTTCTAAAATCTGTTCTGCAAATGAACTAAAGGATGCTGAATGAAGTCTCTTTTAATTTTGGGTGACAATGTGGGATTCGTTGTTTCTTAACAAACTAAAGGCAGGGCTTTTAAAGGGATCTGGAAAACTGGTCTTGCCTCTTACTTTGTACAGATGTGCTCTTGGCGACCTCCTGTTGTTGGAAATACTTTCCTAGTGGAAATGTACATAGTGGAGAGGCCCAAACAATGATGGAGTCACATAGTGATTCCTGGGATTGTTTTGAAACAGGCTGGAGCTGCAGTTGCGGGGGGGGGGGGGAAGATAGCAGTGAGAGAGGAGAATGTCTGTACCAAAAAGCCATTTTGTAATATACTCACTTCAGCTGCGTGCCTTTGAGGCCTGACACCCACTTACTCTGGCATGGAATCGTTAATCCCTACTTTTCCTTGCAGATTGCTCAGATTGATCTGTTGAAGGCTGCAGGTCTGCAACCTGATGGGATTTTGGGCCACTCAGTGGGAGAACTAGCTTGTGGCTATGCAGACAACTCCTTAAGTCATGAAGAAGCCATTCTTGCCGCTTATTGGCGGGGACGGTGCGTTAAAGAGGCCAAATTACCCCCAGGAGGAATGGCTGCTGTCGGTAAGTATACCCTTACCAAAGGAGTGGTACAGGAGAGTTCACCTCGTCTCTCTTGTATGGTCGGAATAAAATTGGGCTCTGAAATGTGTTGGTGGAGACAATCATAACTGTAAAATTTTGGCTACCGTTGCCTCTTCTTTTTCTTTTGATGTAGAACAGGATATTAAGCGTTGAAGTTGATATAGTGGTAGGAATTTCTGACCTGGAATAGAGCAGGATTTTGGTAATCCATCCAAAACTTGAGTGGAAATTGAGAGATTTATTGACAGGTGACCAATGACAGAGGCCTGATAAATAACCTGCTTGAAAAGAGGTGAAAATCTTGGGCAGGGCACTGGAGTTTTTGTTGGGTGTTTTTGGCTTGTTTTTTTTTTTTCTTAATAGAGAGATATCTCTATAGTTTGTGTATATGTACACACATGTATGTATTTAAATTACTGAAAAAAAATAGAGAGAGATATTTATGACTGTCAAGAGTAACGAGATGTGAAACCAGTAAGCCACTACTACTTAGTAGGCAACTAGCTAGTGGAACTTAATGCCAATAGAACTTACATGGGACTAATAGCACTGAAGCAGCTTTCTCCTGAACAAGCTTTGCTCAGTGTTTCTGCAAGTCCTATAGTTTTTGCCCACTATTGGGAGAAATTTTGAGCTTTGGACCCAGCAGGCTGTCTTCATGGTGTGGCTTCACAGTGACTTAATGTTTAAAAATAAGATTATTATTGGTAGCATTGTTGCTCTTCTGCTTCTTATTATTGGATGCAGTGGTCAATTAAAAACTGAAACACTTAAGAGAAAAGCTGTTGCAGGTCTACTGTAGTATGTCTGGTGACTAGGTCACTTGCTACTATCCTAGACTCCTTACTTTAACTAATGCCACAAAGGATACCTACCTAATTTAGCTTTCTTTTCTTTGATATTAAATACATGACACACACTTATTGCTGAACTTATCTTGGAGTGCTGCATATATGATTTTTGTAATCTGATGTTGGGTTCAAATTCTTCCTCTGACTTGTACCCATGTAATATATGACCAGATGCTGTGTATGTTAAGCTACCTTAAGCCACTGGAGTTGTCGATTTCTATGGGTATTCTGTGGTGCTCTGTTTCTGTGAGTCAAGCTCACGTGTTCTCTCCCCTATTCTAGCCCGGATTGCTAAGGGCAAGATGAGACAAAACAACCAACTCTGTAGCTTTGAAAGTGTGTGGGTTCCCCCCCACCCCATCCCTTAATGGGATGGTACAAAGATTCAGTCCTTTGTTCCTGTGCTCAATATCACAGTGATAAACGTCACATTAAAGCTCTGAGATAAATATCCTTAGCTTTTGCAGAACCCCTTTTGGGGCAGAGGGCGATGTCTGTCTTTCTCTTAAGAATCCTTCCTAGTTTTGCAAAATGCTGAATTAAGCGCAGTGATTGTGCCGTTAAGACTGCCTCCCTTTATGAGGCTCACTGCTAGAAACACTTGTGTTGTCATTCTGTGTCTTCCTTCTGCAGGTCTGACATGGGAGGAGTGTAAGCAACGCTGTCCTCCAAATGTGGTGCCAGCCTGTCACAACTCTGAAGATACTGTCACTATTTCGGGGCCTCTGGTGAGCAAGGAACTGATACTGTGCATACCAGAGTTGTGAGTGGGACCCATGAAGAAAGCGTGAAGCTGAGTTAAAGCTCAGCTACTTGCAAAGAGGAGCTGGATTAAAGTGGTGGGAGGGGACATGGTGCTTTGTATAAACTTAAACACTCAAATATTCTATGAAAGGAAGTTATATTAGTGCCTCAGTAAGCTAGTAATAAAAGATCTCGTGTGCTGAATAGTTTTATAGCCATGGACATAATGAGAGATAAATTACGAGAGTGAGAAGGCAATAACCTCATCCCAGGTATGGCTCCCCTTAAGTGTCAATGATGAAGGGCGTGGGGGGGAGTACAGGCTCATACAGATCCCAAATACATTGTGAGCTTTTATTTTTACTTCACTTATATTTCTCTTCTTAGAACTCTGTGAATGAGTTTGTAGCCAAACTGAAAAAGGATGGTGTGTTCGCAAAGGAGGTGCGCAGTGCTGGAGTCGCATTTCATTCCTATTACATGGCGTCTATTGCACCAGTGCTGCTCAGTGCCCTGAAAAAGGTAATCTTGCCAAACTGTGGCTCGCGTGGCTTATGCTCAGGCACCTGGATTGGAGTATAGGTCATATTGAGCGTAAGGGGGGTTCCTTTCTTTAGGAGGAGAATGAAATCTTAGAAGAGCATGTAAACTGCTGTGAGACCTAAGGTTTTAAGTCCTATGGCCTCAAGCAGAAGGGTGTCCTGAGCAATCAAGCTGAGAAAAATGGCCTGCAACAAGGAGGGTCTGCTTGTTTTTGCCTGTCTTATTGGTATCTATGACATGTAATTCTTCCTCCTTTCCCTCTTCCTTGTCTGTCTGTAGGTCATTCCACATCCCAAACCTCGTTCAGCACGGTGGATCAGTACATCTATCCCTGAATCTCAGTGGCAGAGTGATCTTGCTAGGAATTCCTCTGCAGAGTATCATGTGAACAACCTAGTGAATCCAGTGCTGTTCCACGAAGGGCTGAAGCATGTTCCAGAGAATGCCGTGGTAGTAGAGATTGCCCCACATGCTCTTTTACAGGTATTGTATTTGTGTCAGTATGGTGCTATATTGATATGCTGCTGCAGGAGGGAGATTGAGGGTCTGAGGGGTAGGGAACACTGCTCCCCCCCATCTAGTTCTGAGAACGCTTTCTCACTCCAGTACTTCTGAGTCTCTCCCAGTTTTAACGTTTTCTTGGGGGTGTGATTTTTTTTTTTTTTTTTGGGGGGGGGGGCAGTGTTCTGTGTGATTATTTTTCTTCTATTTGTTTTGGGCTTTTTTTTTCGAAGGGGGTGTATGTTAACGTATAAAAAATAAATTAAAAAAAAAAAAGTCCCAACACATTATCACTTCCCCATCCAGAGATTCACATTGTTGCTTTTATTCATTGCCATGCATTTCAGATAGCTGATGGTCAGCTCTGAACAGTGCAATGAGTAAGAGAAGCATTTAATTGTTTGTATCTAATGGAGAGTGTGTGTGAAATTGGGGTGGGAGGAGAAATCCAAGGCTAACAGGCCTTCTCTATGGAAAATCTGTTATCACCATCTGTACACTGGATTTGGTTTGAAGTTCTTGTCTTAGGAGGTGGTGGCTGGTAGTTCTGGGCGTTTTTTTTCTCCTCTTCTCCTAGACCAAGTAGCCTGAGACCACAGGAGCTTTCTCTCTTCATAAACTCCTTTCCACTGATGATCAGATCATTACACTTCTTTCCCCATCCCATAAGAATTGATCTTTGTGGAATTAGCTCCATAGTAGAAAATGCAGAACATGAGGTGCATAAGGATACATTTGCTCCACAAGATCAGTGCTGGGGTCTTGTGCCTGTCCTTTAAGGCTCAAGGACTGGCCTTTTTTATTTGGTCTGTGGCTTGCAAGAGGAGAAGAGTGTTAAGAAGAAGAATTGTTAGTTGTGAGTCAAGTTTAAGAGTTAAACAGTGCTTCTGAGTTCCAATCCGGTGTATATTTATTACGTCATGTTAGTCTTACTTATGCTTTGAAAGTGATTTGTAGGAAGAATCAGAGGAGAGCTTTTAAATTAGACAGGTATTTTTCTCTATAAAAAATATTTTACACTTCGTGTTAAAATCATTGTACAATTCTTGACTCTAATGCAAGTGACTAAAGGCTTCATCAGCTGGGTTTGAGAGTGTTCTGGTTTCTGCTTCCCCTTTTCCTTCTCCCCTTTAAAGACTGTGGAATCAAATTGAAGAGAAGATACAAGCTGGGTCAGATGTTCAAGGCTACGTTTTTTGATTTAATAGCTGTCACTTGGAAAATGCTCTACGATGCTTCAGACTAAAAAGGGCTGCTCCTGGGAGAAAGGGCCTAAAGCTCTGTGTGTGCATGTGTGTGTGCGTGAGTGGGAGGCTTGAGAAGAGTGATCTTGCAGTTCTTGAAATGCAGCTTTTGTTTCTACTTGAGAATCCGCTTGGGAAAGGGAGATTTGTGTTTTGGCAGATTTCATTAATATTATATAGGTTCTGCTTTACCAGATGTGCAACTTCTTGGGTTGCTGGAAGGGTATTGTGCTGCTCTTACTCTTGCCTGTTAAAATGTTGTATGTTCTAGCACCTAGCACAGAAACAGAAGTGGTTTGAGATCTATAGAGAGAAACTCAGAGACAAAGTAGTAAGTAGTGCCTTCCACCAGTAATTTATGGACTCTACTTGACCAGGCTATCTTGAGGAGAACTTTGAAACCAACTTGCACCATTCTACCTTTGATGAAGAAAGATCACAAAAATAATTTGGAGTTCTTCCTAACACAGACTGGAAAGATTCATTTAACTGGGTAAGGAGACAAAGGGAGGAGGGCGAGTGGGGTGTCGGGAGAGAATTCAAGTCTCTTCTCTAGCATGCATATCTTCACAAGAATTGAAATACTCTTTCAACAAACCTGAAAAAAATGGTGTTTACATCTGTGCTTTACATATTTAACCTGCTCACTTATGAAACGTTGCCTTGGGTTAGAGACTGCTTGGGCTGGGAAGATGCCTTTTAAAGAGAAGGAGTGCCATTCTAGAGGCCTAGGCCCCTGGAACTAGCTCTTGGAAATAAACTTTGCATCTTGTAGACTATTAGAATTACAAACTTGTCTGCAGTAAGTGTTCATGGTACTCCTGGAGAAATCTCAGACATGGAGCCCAAGACCAATTACTGTCTGACCTCTAAGTATTATGGTCAATTTTTTTTTCCCTTCACCCCACACACATTGTCTTGATCCTTTTTGTCTTCCTAGGATAAATGTTCTTGGAAATAACTTGTTCCCACTTGTGGAATACCCTGTCCCCGCGGGAACACCCCTTATTTCTCCATACATCAAATGGGACCATAGCCAGGAATGGGATGTTCCAAAAGCTGAAGACTTTCCATCAGGTTCCAAAGGCTCTGCGTCTGCTTCAGTCTACAATATTGGTGTGTTTGCCTGTTTGGGTTTTTTTTTTGGTTTGTCTCTTTCCTGCTTTACCACTGCATTTCTTCTGTAAAATTATAAAAAGTTTACCCAAAGCAACATCCCTGAAGCCATTTTCTGAAGTGTAAGGCTTGGCTTGGTTTGGTTTGGATGGAAAAAGACTGGATCTGCTTCTGAAATGGGATGAAAGAACGTGAACAGAGCTGGGAACTGTCTTGATTCAGACTCACAATGTCTTTGAGCTGTATGTTGCCAGGCAGGATATTTGGGGAAACCACTAGAACCTCTTACAGACACTGAGGGGAAAAGACCTCTTTGTTAGGACGCTGGTAGTATTTTTATTCTGCTCTTTATTCTTTGACAGATGTGAGTCCTGACTCTCCTGACCACTACTTGGTTGGTCACTGCATTGACGGCAGAGTCCTGTACCCAGCAACTGGGTACCTAGTGCTGGCTTGGCGAACTCTGGCACGGTCTCTTGGCATGGTTATGGAGCAAATGCCTGTTATGTTTGAAGATGTCACGATTCATCAGGCAACTATCCTTCCCAAAAAGGGTGAGTGAGGAGTGCTGGTACAACTGCAAAACTGTGTGATGAAGATGAAGGGAGTGGGAGGAAAGAAGTGCAAGGGGGAAGTGAGGAGGAACACAGGAGAAAGATATAGAGAAGGGTGCAATATGACTGAACAAAGAAGTGAATTCATACAGTCAAGTAGCACAAGGTCAACTTTATTCCGTGGTCATCTTTATTCCATGTTGCGTGCAGTGAGTCTGGAGATGGTGAGAGAGGAATCTCTGCTCAAGGATGGTAGCAACAAATGACCTCACAGTCCTGACTCCCTCAATGTTTCTTGCAGGATCAGTACAGCTGGAAGTAAGACTCATGCCTGCTTCCCGCTGCTTTGAGGTGTCAGGGAATGGGAATCTGGCTGTAAGTGGTAAGTGAAAGAAGTGTAAGTATATGCACTGTCCTACTAAAATCTATTATTTATGGACACTGATGATTCTTATTCTTGACACTGTGCCCATCAGGGAAGGTTTCCTTCCTAGAAAACACGGCTCTGAAGAACATCCATAACCAGCCAGTTGACTTTCAGCCTCAAGTAGGCAAGAGCTCAAAGTTAAACCTCTTGAAAGAAGACATTTACCAAGAGCTGCATCTGCGTGGATATAATTATGGACCAACTTTCCAGGGTGTTCTGGAATGCAACAGTGAAGGTGAATTTACTTTCTATAGAAGGATGATGAATATTTGATCTTTTACTTCCATTTGTATTAACGGTCCAACTGACTGTGCTTTGTGTGATAATGGAGAACAACCACGTGCTCTGACAGAGCACTGGGAAAGCTGTTATCTCCAACGTAGAACTGACTATTGGAGTTTACAAGGAAGGCTGGGCAGACTTTGCATTTGATAAGCAGTGACTTCTGGTATCTGCTGGATGACAAAAATCACAGTGAGGCTTCCCCTTCCTCTTCTTTGCAGCAAGCGTAGGGAAAGTTCTGTGGAATGGGAACTGGGTGACCTTCCTTGACACCCTGCTACATGTGATAATCTTATCTGATTCTGGGCGCAGCCTACGCTTACCCACCAGGATTCGCTCAGTGTGTATTGACCCAGTGCTGCATCAAGAGCAGGTGTGCCAGTACCAGGACAATGTAGAAGGTAACGTTTCTCATGCTTGGGCTTTTGCTAGTTGCTTTGACTGCTCTGTGGATGAATGTATGGCTTACTAAGAAGCAGGGTGGACTTTGAGGGGCCCTCTTAATCTGCAAGCTATTCTGCAGCTTCTGTAACAGTCTGACATAGCACTGTTCATCTGATCAACTTGAATAAAATATTGTAGTGTTTGATGCTAGCTTATATTTCTTTCCTGTCTTTCAGCTTTTGAGGTTGTTGTGGACCAGTGTCTTGATAGCCTTAAAGCAGGAGGTGTTCAGATCAGTGGTCTTCATGCTTCTGTGGCACCACGACGACAACAGGAACGGATCCCTCCTACCCTGGAAAAATTCTGCTTTGTGCCCTATACTGAGATTAACTGTTTGTCTTCCAGTGTCCATCTTACTGCCTATCTGGAGCAATGCAAAGGTAGTGTGGGTTTAGTTTCTTGTCATATTAGGGGAATCTTCCAGTGTGGCAGAAATGTCTGAGAGAAGCTCTTCATACTCTTCAGAACATCCAAGAAATAAAGTGTTGGTCTCTGTAGAAGACTTCAGCAGGAGTCTTATGTATGTACACTTGCGAGAAGCTAAAAGCTACTTTTGCCTGAGGTATCTCTAGAATGTGCGTAGGCGTAAAGCCTAGTAGGGCAGGAGGGGCATCTACCCTTATATAATAGTCGATGCCATGTCAGATGGCACAACCCCCTCTTCAGGCAGAGGGGCACAAATCATCTTCTTCAAAGAGAAATCCAGCCCACTCCCTCAGTTCTTTAGCTTGTTTTGTTTTCCCATGAGAACTGCCAAGATGGGTAAGTTGACATGGCTGTTCCCATGTGGTTGTGGGCACAAGAGCATATCCAAGGAGGGAAAGTGATTTAATGAGGCATGCCAAAAAAAGGTTTGTGTTTGCTTCAAGAATAGAATAGGAGCATCTTAGTCTATAGTGAAGCTGGTGGCCTAGTACGGCGCTTTTTGGATGGGGAGACATCCACTCAGCTCATCGCTTTGGGTGCCTTTTCATCAAAGGGAAAAAAATTTACTACTTTTTTTGAAGTTTTTGCTCTAGTGATGAATCTTGTTATATCTTGAGACAGCAATTTTTTTTCATTCTGTATTCGTAAAGTGTCTTCACGCATCCTTTGATTCGGTGATAGATTTTAAAGATTTCTCTCTTTTCTGCAGCGCCTAAATACTGTCCCCAAAGTCTTTTACGCATGCTGTAGTGGGATATTTTTTTTTTTATGTTTTTTGTAGTGCTGTTTCTGCTCTTAGTTGGGATGAGCTATTTTCCGTCTGATTATAAAGCAAAAAAGTATTTTAGCCTCTGCGGAAACTTACAATTTCCCTCCACAACTCCCTAAATCAGAGGTCTTCTGTTAGTTGCCCTCTTTCAGTCAGTCTTGCCATGGGTAACTTCGGTGTTTTAGGCTGTCTTGCCAAAAAGCCCAGTTGTTTGGGGGCTGCCGCTACGGCACGATACATAATCATGTGAATGTACAGGAGCATGCGCTGTGTCTTTGTGTGTGGGGTAATGAGACAAGATGCTGTAACTTGTGGTGCCAATCAGCTGGTATAGCAAATGGGGACAAAGAGGAAAAGAAAAATCTTTGGAAAATCTGACTCTGTTTCGTTTCTCTTCTGTTCCATAGATCTAATCCTGAACTTAAAGGCTAAGGTGGCAGTGCATGGGGTCAAACTAGTTGTCCCTGGATTAGAAACTGCAGTGGCTGCTACAGAGTTCTCATCTGCCCAGAAGGGCCTTCAGCATATCCTTGCTGAAATCTGCCGCCTGGAACTGAATGGAAACCTCCATTCTGAGCTGGAACAGATTGTGACTCGAGAGAGGAGGCACCTGCAGGATGACCCTCTTCTCAATGGATTACTGGATTCTTCAGAGCTAAAGACTTGCCTGGATGTGGCACTGGAGAACATGACCAGTCACAGGATGAAGATAGTAGAGGTTAGCTGGAAGCACGGGATGGGACCATAGCTAGTGTTCCTAGAGTTTCCAGTAAACCGATCGCATACTTCTGTCATTACAGGTATAATTTCTGGGTATCATTCAAGCTTCAACTTAGTTTCCCCTTTTCCTTCTTCTCTCAGGCTCTTGCAGGAAGCGGACATCTGTTCTCTCGTGTCAAAAGTATTCTGAATGCTCAGCCCCTGTTGCAGGTGGACTACATTGCCACTGACCGCGTCCCGGAAACTCTTTCAGCTAATGAAACAGAGCTACAAGATGCTGGGGTTTCCTTTAGCCAGTGGGATCCCTCTAGTCTTCCCTCTGGAAATCTGACTGATGCTGACCTGGTGGTGTACAACTGTTCAACAAGTGTTCTGGGGAACACCATTGAAATTCTCTCTCACTTGGCAGCTGCAGTAAAAGAAGGAGGGTTTGTTTTGCTACACACCCTTCTTAAAGGACAAACTCTTGGAGAAACTGTCAGTTTCCTTACCAGTCCAGATCTACAGCAGAAACACAGCTTCCTGAGTGAGGTAAGCCTCCTGGAAGGAGAAATACTTTCCCAGTGGATAGTCTGGAGTCTGCTGCTTGCAGATGCTCTTGTGATGAACGTTGATTGGGCATCACTTACATCACTCTCCATTGAGGCCCTCTGCAGGACTTCTTCAGAACACTTCTGCAAGCACTTCTTTAGAAGAGTTCTGAACTTCCAAGTTATTAGGTTGGGAGAGTAAACTGTGAGTTCAGTCAGGAGTGCCTTAATGCATTGAAAATTATTCATTGTCATTTCTGTATCTGTATGAAAACACTGGCCAGGACAATTCCTTTGTAGCTAAAATAAAAATAATGTGCTGCCTCGTTGGATGGGGTACAGCTTTATCATTGTAGGATCCTAAAATGCTTCAGTATCAGAATCTTTTTCTTCTTTCAAATATCACTGCTGGGAGTGAGGCTTTACAACCTAGTTAAGTTCTAACATTGAAATGCTCCCAGAAAGGAAGGTTTTTCTCTTGTACTTTTTGCTTTTTCCTTCCTTCCCTTCCTCCCCACTTTATCTGATCCTGTAATGAGATACAGCAAAACAAGCCCTTGGAGTCAGGGGGCTGGAGGGCAGGGTGTCTGCTTTATATCTGCAAACCAGTATAATGGGCAGATGAACTAATGCCGATGCTGGAACAAGAGGAGGAGAGTGAGTGGCTAGGGTGAGGTGGGAACTGGGACATCCCTTTCTCTTGGCAGCTGTTAGACTAAGCAGTAATGGGGAAACTGCCCCTTTACAGAAGGTATGCGTTATTGCTGATTTGAGTGGCTGTAGCCTCTCAGATCTTCTTTTACAATAAGAGAGTAGCAGTTCTAATAGTTTAACTTTTTTGCTTGTAATTCTGGAGTGTGGTAGTTGGATTTTGAATTTTGCGATGACATAGATTCACTTTCTGCAAAGATTTTTCAAGGAGATTTGAGAAGAAAGGGTGAGTTCTTCAGATTTACGTCTCACCTAGTGAAGAGCGGGGTAAAAAGAAGACTCTGAGATGCCACTGAAGCTGATTGCTTAAAACCCGTATCTGTCATAAGTGTCAGTAGCCTGGTATTAGCAAACTTCTTGGATATGATACGTGTGAGTTGGATGCACCTTCTCTAAAGAAAACAATACTATGCAGGCAAGAGTGGGCAGGACTTAACATAGTTCTTAAAGTTTTCTAGATAGGGACGCTGTCCCTAGCCCTTGATATAAGGGATCATGCTCTAAAAACCTTCTGCTGTTTTGCGTCTGGCAAATGGAAAGCAAATGGATGCTTTTCTAAGAGACTGAAGTAATCTTTATTTCATTCAGATAATAGAGCTTCAGTATTTCTGGATATGCCGTATGTGCATTTTCACTTTTTTGTTGTTCTGGAATGCTATTTCAATGTAACTTACATGTATAGGTGCTTTTTACCTGCTAGGGGTTGGTTGCTTCTCCCCACTCCCCTGCAGCTGAAGGATTTGGGTGACTTGGTTTTTCACGTTTCCTCTGTCCTGCTTTACTTTTTCTATTGCAGACAGGGCTTATGTGACACGGACTAGTAACATCTAAACTCAGCGTTTCCACTTCTGTTATTCTCTCTGTTGGGATCTCTGTTTGTCTTTGGAGGTGTGCCTTACTGCTGGAATTAAATTCTAGACACGTTCTAACACCCTATGGGATTTGGCAGCATGGTCACTGGTCTGGTTTTTTTGCACACCTGGTAGGGTGGTGAGACTAGTTCCCTAACCAGGATTTCTAGATACTTGTACTACCACTTTCTGAGGATCTTTTAGGGAAGAAGGAGTAGTCTAGATGTGGATAAAATACTGTTATGTTAATCAAACATACATTTGTACTGAGACACTACAGAACAGATGGAAGATTTCAAGCAAAAGCAAGGAAGGGGTGGACAGTGCCTGTTGTTCATGGTGAAGCAGTCTTTGAGGAGACTCAACGCGAAGTATAGATGTGACTTGTATTTTTAATTGACTTTTGACTTTCCTGTTAACTATTGTTTTACCTGATTTCACAGGCAGAGTGGGAGGGCTTATTCAGCAAAGCCTCACTGAATCTGGTCGCCATGAAGAAATCATTCTTTGGCTCTGTTATTTTCTTGTGTCGTCGCCAAGTCCCTGCCAAAACACCCATTTTTCTGCCAATAGATGAGACCCATTTTAAGTGGGTTGAATCCTTAAAGGTGAGAATTCCCGTGTCCTAGATACCTGCATTTCCAAATCATTACACTTTCTAAATGAGATATTTGACAGTGTTAAAAGAAGTGTACGTGTTCAGTTATTTTTCTTAAAATATGTTATTGATCTCTGCCTTAAGGATATGAGGGCTCTTTCCTTTGTGGTTCCTAGTAAAACAGTTTGGGGTTTGTTCTGTAGGAGATCTTGGCTGACCCATCAGAACAGCCTGTGTGGTTGACTGCCACCAGTTGTGGGAACTCAGGAATTTTGGGAATGGTGAACTGCCTTCGCCTTGAAGCAGAGGGCCACAGAATCAGGTACGTAAGCTTGGCCTTGAGTCACAGTTGGGGATGAGACATTTTTGTGTTAGCTTCTTTTCAAGCCTGTAGCAAAACAAACAAAATGACAACTCTTTGCTTCTAGGTGTGTGTTTGTTTCCAACTTGAACCCTTCATCAGCTGTCCCACCCACGAGTCTTTCTTCCCCGGAGATGCAGAAGATTGTTCAGAGGGACCTGGTGATGAATGTGTATCGTGATGGAAAGTGGGGCTCCTTCAGGCATCTCCCGTTGCAGCAAGGTAACTCCTTTGAGGTCTGAGGATCACTTGCAGGGTCTTGAATCTGAATGGATTTTGAGTAGAAAATTAGTAGCTGTTACTCCTACAATTATTTTTTATTTTATTTTTTATTATTATTTTTTTAATGGATAATTTGGAATTCTTCTGCTCTGGCTCAGAGTGAATAGTAGCATTCTCTGGTGCCAGGAGGAGGGATGAGCTATTTGGGGTATGGGTAGAAGTGCATGGTAAGAAAGGGCTTTCTGGAGAGCAAATGGAGGAGGAGGTAGCAATTACACAAGGAATTTACTCCCTCTGGAAAGTATCTGCCTGTGTTAATGTGTGTAAAGTTCATATTGTTCCTTCTGCAGCACAACCTCAGGAGCTGACAGAATATGCCTACGTAAATGCATTGACTCGTGGAGACCTCTCGTCTCTTCGTTGGATTGTCTCCCCTCTTCGACACTTCCGTACAACTAATTCCGACGTTCAACTCTGCAAAGTCTATTATGCATCTCTCAATTTCCGGGACATCATGCTGGCCACAGGAAAGCTTTCTCCAGATGCTATCCCTGGTGAGTTAAAATTGCACTAGAAGAAAATGTATTTATGTTCTGTTCTAGAATTTATTCACATAGTCTCCTGAATATTAGCTATGCGCTGGCTAAAGCGTATATCAGTTTTTGTTTAGCAAAAAAAGCACTCTTGAAATGGAAGCATAGCCCTGCTGCAGGACTGTACACCAAGAACTCATAAGCTTTACTTCCAGTTGCAGTCCCATTTTTCATATGGCAGAATTAATAATTGCTGTGAGGAAACGTTACTAGCCCTGTTGTATTGATATCAAGTATGAGGTGAAACAACGTAATGGAGGTTCCAGAGATGGGCAAGGTGCATGCCTAGGTGAGAATGTTGAAGCTTCATGCTGCCATGCTACTGGACATGCTTTGCTTTTAAGGGAGGAAAAATGCAAGATGAAGTAATCCCCTGCCTACAGAAGGGAGGTGATAATATCTTGCCTCATAAGCAATTAATCTCATGCCTGCTGAATGGTTTTAAAGCTCTTGAAAGGATGGGGGACGACGATGATGACAGATGTAAAAAGTGCATTTGGAGATTCTTAGGAGCAGCTTGACTAGGGCTGGGTTTCCCTTCGTGACTGAGATTAGTCTCTGCCTAAAATGGGTGTTTGCAAAAATTAAGGTTTTACAGTAAAGCTATTTTTGCTGTTGTCATCCTTTCTAGCTTATGTAGCCTTCTTTTTCAAAGAGGAACAAAATTGCCTCCGAAACTGGAAATTAAAGCAATATCATTAAGGATAAATAATAAGATTTAATGAGACCGAGTCCCTTTCTGCTACGTTTGTTCTTAAGAGCAAGAAATTAACTGTGGTGACTTACGAACTGTGTACTTAGTAAACAAATTCCAGCACTTTTTCTGTTTAGGGTGTTTCAGCTTTCAGGGATTACTGTTGTAGTAAATTCTTGGCCAAGGGATTTTAGAAGAGAAATTGCCTTTGTAAAAGATTCTTACGTTCTTTCAGGTAACTGGGCTTTGCAGCAGTGCATGCTGGGCATGGAGTTCTCGGGACGGGACCTGGCTGGCAGAAGGGTGATGGGATTGCTGCCAGCAAAGGGGCTGGCTACCGTGGTAGACTGTGAGAAGAAGTTTCTGTGGGAGGTGCCTAAAAACTGGTAGGTCAACTTCTGTTTTCTGGTTTGTGTATGTGGTTAGGATTTGCCTTCCTGCCTGAGGCTGATGACAGCCCTGATCAGACCAGAGGACTGCACAATGGGAAGATTCCCTTCTGGGAAATGGCAACAGGGCTCCAGCCTCCTGAGCAGCTGTAGGATTTGGCTTTGATTCACTGTAGGAGTTGAGCGCTGGTTTTTGTACAGTGCCTTGCACAAAGTTCTCGTCTCTTTCTTGGGCTTTTATCTCCATGTGTTTCAGTATACGCTGGGATTTTGGTGTCGGTTATGTTGCTGGTTAGTTACTAAAACATTTTTGCAGAATGGTGAAGCTCTTGGCTGTGCTTGGCAGCTGAGGTAGTCTGATGTATGATTGAGAACTGTTTATACTTTTTTGGCCTGTCAGGGCAGTTTAACCTTTCCATTGCAGTAAAGCAGACTTCGTCAGGAGGATCTAGTAGTCTTTTCCAAGGCTAAAGATCTCTTCTGTCTTTCACTTTGCTCCTTAGGACTCTGGAAGAAGCGGCTTCAGTGCCTGTGGTTTATGCCACTGCTTACTATGCCTTGGTGGTTCGAGGTGGTATGAAGAAGGGTGAGAGTATCCTTATTCACTCTGGCTCAGGCGGTGTGGGCCAAGCAGCCATTGCTATTGCCCTGAGCATGGGCTGCCGTGTCTTTGCTACTGTAGGTAAGTACTGAGGGCCCAATGTTGGGGGCACAAGGGAGAAAAGATATATATAATACATAGAGGAAGCGTGTCTGTGTGTGCGCACGCATGTGTTTACATATAAAAATATGTTTTTATGCATATATTATTTTTTTTTCCCACAACATGATCTCCTGTAACATTGATCTAGCTTCTAGACTCGGAACAGGACACATGATAGATACAGCTACTGACTATACACTTGAAACTTCCACAGCACAGAGAAGTTTATATAGTGTACAGAGGTAGATAATCAAAAGTATGGAAGAGAATCACGGCTTCTGCACGTTAAATTCAGGAATGTGATCAAAGAATGCCAATCTGTTTGTAAGGCTCCGTCTGGTCTTGGTCCTTGCTCTATCTCATAAATGAGCAGTAACAACTAGACAGCCTTTGTCCTAAGGTTTGACACCTTGAGAGACAGAGAGCTCTGAAGCAAGTGCTTGATGGCACTTGCAGTCCTTGGGGAAAGATGTGCAGATGAAAATAGGCTGTTTAATCAAAAAAAAAAAAAAAAAATTAATGTAAGCATACTGACATCATTCAACCTGTCTTCTACTTCAAGGCTCCACTGAGAAACGTGAGTATCTCCAAGCAAGATTCCCACAACTGGATGCTAATAGCTTTGCCAGCTCCCGAAATACTACCTTTGAGCAACATATACTGCGAGTTACCAATGGAAAAGGTAAGTTCAAGGAATAGTTTTCCTTCTCTTGTTGTTACGCAGTTGCACTTTCTAAAGATGAAATGAGTCACTAGAAAACAGGTTTAGGCTCTCAGCAGAATTGAGTTTATTAAATAGTTTCTTCTCCTTTTGTTGGCAGGTGTCAACCTCGTGTTAAATTCCTTGGCAGAAGAGAAGCTCCAAGCCAGTTTGCGTTGTCTTGCTCGACACGGGCGATTTTTGGAAATAGGCAAATTTGATCTGTCTAACAACAGTCAGCTTGGTAAGATGGGACTTTGTGAAATACATCTTGTTAGGTTTAAGCAAGCACAAACTTATATACTGTCTTAACACAGACTAATTCTCAAATTTAGAAAAGCTTTTAGCTGGAATACTCATTTCACTTCTGTCACTAACAATTTCTGTAGTCTTATCAAAAAATACTTTCTTGGAGAAGCATGGCACTCAGCATTTTTTTTCAGGAAGCCTGCATAAAGCGTGCAAAATAATTAAGTTACTTTCCTCAAAGTCTGTCTTTAAAATCAGTATAAGACATGTTGCCTACAAAGTGTTTGGATAGGAAGATAGTAAGAATCAGTATTCATTTCACATGGCACTGTTTACCGCTGCGTCTGTTAGCTCGTAGATTTCATACATCTGTTGGACTTGACTTAAAAACCTTTTGGGATATAACATATCCATTTGTAATAGATGAATGCGCTATGAAACTGAGCAAAATGAACTTCATAGGTATACAAGTTGCAGTTTTGCCCTCTGTTCTGAATAAACTTGATCATTTGTAGAGTGAAAGTAACTGGAATTTTTCAGATAACTACAGAGAACCTGATCCTTGTTTTGAGAACCTTGATTTGTTGTTTCAGCAAATATCTGTGCCATTTTGAATAGAATATGATAGTTCCAATTGGAAGGGACCTGCAGTGATGATCTAGTCTAACTGCCTGACCACTTCAGGGCTGACCAAAAATTAAAGCGTATTATTTAAGGGCATTTTCCAAATGCTTCTCAAACACTGACATTTTCTTTCTAGGGATTGCTGTGAAGGGAATGTCAATAATGCATATTGTTTTAGTTGTTGCTAAGTGATGTTTATACTTTCCAAGGACTCTTCAGCTTCCCACATAAGCTGAGAAGGATCCTAGACAGAACAATGGAACGGCCAATGGAATATTTCGTACCATAGATGTCATCCTCAGTATCTAAATGGGGGTTGGCTGGGGGGCAGGAATTCATGATCACTGCTCAGGAAGGTGCCAATTTTGCCAGTTCACCAGGTGGTGAGAGTGACTTGTGCCATCATTATTATTGGGTTTTTTTCCCTTTTTTTGTTTTATTAAACTGTCTTTATCTCAACCCACGAGGCGCTTTTCCCCTTTCTTCCCTCTTCTCCCTACCCTTCTTGGGGGAAAAGCAGGGGAACTGTGAGAGCAGCCGCGTGGTCCCAGCTGGCGGCTGGGGTTAAACAATGACACCTAGCATCATAGAAAACTTCCTATGGGGGAAGAGTTTCCTGTGGAGATGGACAGGATGTACCTGGGATTCGAACTCGGCTGTCACTAGACACAAAACGTCCTTTTTAATATCAGACTGACCATGTTATATCTTGTCCTCTTGACTCACAATTTTTGTGAGTCAATTTCTGTTAAACTGGTCTGCTTTTAAGAGAACAATCTAATTAATATAGCATTTAGAGAGTACATGCAAGAATGAGTTTGAAAAATGTAGTATTCTAGCAACTAATGACTGCTTTACTCCTCAGTCTTACACTGCTGACCTACACAGAAATGTTTCTCGAGCAGAAGATAGACTCTGTTTCGAAATGCAAGCAGCATCAGGTGATAACCAAATTGCTTTTTCTAGGAATGGCTCTCTTCCTCAAGAATGTGGCATTTCATGGGATCCTACTAGATTCTATCTTTGACAGTGGAAACGAAGAGTGGGAAGTAGTATCAGCGTTGCTGACGAAAGGCATAAAAGATGGTGTAGTAAAGCCCCTGAGGAGTACAGTCTTTGACAAAGAAGAGGTAGAAGCTGCCTTCAGGTTCATGGCACAAGGAAAACATATTGGCAAAGTAATGATCAAGGTAATGAGATAATGACTTTGGGTCTCTGATGCATCTGTCATCTTCTGTGGGTGACTTTATTGGATATTTTGATTCAGTTCAAGTGAAGTTGTATAACTAGGACAGCACAAAGTTACATACGTTACGACATCAGCAGTAAAAACAGTAACTGTGAAGTCTGTCACTCTGATTCTACACTTCCCACTGCCTGGAGCAGCATAGCAGGGAAAGACCAACGTATTGTGTATCTCATCTTAACTGCTTTTTTTTTTAACCTCTTCTTTTTTTTTTTTTTTTTTTTCTTTTGGGGGAAAGGTCCAAGAAGAGGAAAAGGAACATCCTTTAAGAAAGTCAGAGCCAGTTAAAATCTCTGCTATTTCTCGAACGTCCTGTCCACCTACCAAGTCTTACATCATCACAGGGGGCCTAGGAGGATTTGGGCTTGAGTTGGCACAGTGGCTAGTTGAGAGAGGAGCACAGAAGCTTATACTGACGTCTCGTTCTGGCATACGAACTGGTAAGCAAAAGCTGTCAAGGAACAGGGGATGTGACTGACTTTTAACAGCCCTCAATTTGTAGTTTCTTTCAGTTTTCAAGTGTCCTACCAGCAAATAATAGTGTCTTGATCTCTTTTCTCCTCGTGTGTATGTTCTCTCACTTCGAACAAGTTGGCGTGCCCTTTATTTTAAAGGAGGAAGTGTCTTTTCACTAGACCTGTCTTCCAACTATGTCTTTCCTGGTTTTTGTGGTTCCTAATTCTATCGACCCATTTTCTCCCTTACCCACAATTTTTTGTGCGGCTTTACTTTGATCTTTATCCCCTCTACAGAGTCTGTATCCAGCCTCCTCACTGACTTGCCCGGTGGCTGTAGCATGGTGGATCACATGCCACCAGGAAAGGCCTATGACCTCCTTGCTAAAGATACACTCTCCTTCAAGTTATACGTGGGGCTGCTTGCTCATGCTCCTTCAGATAGCTCATCTTTACAGATGAGCCCTGCTATCCGATAACATCAGTAGGCGTTTTTACTCTAATTTAAGCCATTACTTTGATTCCAGTCGTGGCATTGAGATTTCTTATCAGTGGTAGTCTTCAGTGTTTCCTCATACAAATTCAGCCGTAACGAAACTTTTCTCCGACTCTATAGATTTCTTCTTTCTATTTGCAAGTTTGCAATTGCACCACTTGAGCCAACACATAGATGTTGGCACATACTTCTGCTTCTAAAGTTCTGGTTGTGCTACTATAATCTGTTGCCTTGGTCTAGTCTAGTCATCTAGTCATTCTTTCCTGTCTCAGTACCCAAATTCACGTTAATTTCCCTTCACTGTTTCTTCCCCTACGCACCTTACATTCTCCCAACTCTGCTCTCCACTTCAATCTATTTAGAATATTTCTGAAACTCAAGTGTTTTCTATCTACTATACAAGAGGAAAATGTGGAAAAAAACCAACAAAACTTGAAGCTGAATCAGTCCCTGTTCAGTCACTATCTGGTCAGAAAAGCGTGAGGAGCAGGTTAACCAAAGCCTTATGGTTTGAATGCTTCATCCCAGGCACTGTTTATTTTTTGTAGGCTACCAGGCTAAACGTGTTGAAGAGTGGAAGGCACTGGGAATCCAAGTATTGGTATCTACCAGTGATATTGGAACACTGGAAGGAACACAGCTATTGATAGAAGAAGCTTTGCAGCTTGGCCCAGTTGGAGGCATCTTTAATTTGGCTGTGGTAAGTGACAAAAACACTTAGGACTTGTAAAAGGCAGCAGCCACAGAAGTGGCTTTTTTACTGAGGGCAGTCAGGCTTCACGCAGTTTTAGATTGCCTCTGTGTGTTTCAAAGGACACTTTGCTTTGGCCTTACCTGGTGACTAAAGGCTAACAGGTCTGGCCCCTTGATCTGGGAAGCGGCATTCGTTGGCCAGCGAGCTCAGTTCTGGGAGATGAAAGTTGTCCAAGACCCCTGGGGACAAGAAAAATCCCATACAGACCTTGCCAGTTGAAGGCTGCAGTGGCAGTACTGGAAAAATGCAGACTTGCCAAAAGCCATGTGGTCCTTGTCATGTTTTAGGACATTCAAGATATGTCTGTACTGTAAAGTTACAAAAAGGCGTTGTGTAGTGATAGCCTATCATATCTCAAACCACAGGGCAGATTTAAATGGAGAAACTGGAGATTCTGAAATCGCACCTCTCTCTTTTTTTTCTTTTCTCCCTCCCCACTAGGTCCTTAGAGATGGCATGATTGAAAATCAGACCCCAGAATTATTCTGGGAGGTCAACAAGCCCAAGTATTCAGGCACCCTTCATTTGGATTGGTAAGTGTCTGGAGAAGGGATAAATATGAACTGCTTTTATGGTCACAAAGCTGATCAGACGTAGCCATTTTAGTCTCGTGCTAGCCTTCCGTGGTAACACATAGCAGGTTTTTCTGATGGGGTTTCTCTCTCCTGCTCTGCTCCAAGGGTGACTCGTAAGAAGTGTCCAGACCTGGACTACTTTGTTGTATTCTCCTCTGTAAGCTGTGGAAGAGGAAATGCTGGGCAAAGTAATTACGGCTTTGCCAATTCTACCATGGAGCGTATCTGTGAGCAGAGACATCATGATGGACTGCCAGGTAAGATGAGTTTACTCATTGAGCAGAATAATCTATCCTACCAAACATCCAGAGGAAAATCAGCTCACCAGAAACTTCTGCACTTGTCTGGAACGATAATGAATGTTGAAGGCTGTTTCCTCCCCTAGCTGTTACCCTGGGTCTTTCATGTGTGAATGAACACTGACCATTTAACAGTACAAAGGAAATGCAGGCCTTTGCTTAGCTGTTTTTAAACTCGCTTTTGTTGCTGCCATGTGCTTTAGCTAGTTTCCTAGCGTGTTCTTTCTTCTGATTTCTCCTCCAGGCCTGGCAATCCAATGGGGAGCCATTGGTGATGTGGGTATCCTTCTGAGGACAATGGGAAACAAAGAGATTGTGGTTGGGGGAACCGTGCCCCAGCAAATCAGCTCATGCCTGGAGGTGCTTGATGTCTTCCTGAATCAGCCTCATCCTGTCATGTCCAGTTTTGTCCTAGCAGAGAAGGTCTCTGTGAAAACTGAAGGAGGCAGTCAACGGGATCTTGTAGAAGCTGTTGCTCACATCCTGGGTAAGTGCTGTCAGACAAGCACTGCTGGGCAGTGTCTACCGTCTCAATGCTTTTGGAAAGCAGCGGTGCTGCTGCTGCAGGTGCTCTGTTCAGCATCTCCTCCTGATTCTTGTGGTGTGGGTGTGGTGGTGGTTTGGATACTTTTTCTTTTACGCTGCTCCTTCTCTCCAGTAACCAATTTGTTTCTTCAGTGTGGGCTTTTCTCCCTTAGCATGTTCACACACGTGTGTACACATACTTCGGTTTCTTGGGTTTTGCTTAGAGTGGACTGGTGCCTTTCTCCAAATGGAGAATCAATAGCATCGCAGAATCATCTAGGTTGAAAGGGACTCTTAAGATCATCAAGTTCAGCTGTTAACCTAATGCTGCCAAAACCACCACTAAACCATGTCCCTGAGCACCACCTCTACCTGTCTTTTAAATACCTCCAGGGATGGCGATTCAACCACTTCCCTGTTCCAGTGCTTGATAATCCTTTCTGTGCAGAAATTTTTCTTAATACCCATCTTAAGCCTCCCCTGACACAACTTGAGGCCATCTCCTCTTGTCCTAATAGGACAATAGGAACAGCCCCCAAGAGCAAAATTCTGTGTCAGCACATAATAGGGCAAATACGTGATTAACTTTCTGGGTACTATTCCAGTTTTCAAACAATCAACTTGGGATGTGCCTATGCCACAAAAAGCAGCTCTTATGTACTTAGTGACTTAACTGGTCACTGAGTGGTTATGTGAACATCTAGTAACTGTAGCTGAGCTACGCGTTACAAGAAGTGCCATGTCCTCCTGTCTTGAACCTGCTTCCTTTTACCATCGTGTTCCCTGTTCTTGTGTTGTGTCGACAGTGAATGATCTCTGTCAACTGTACTATGTCCCACTTCAGTTACCTCTTCAGCAGACTGAAGTGTGTACTGATTCTTTGTTTTCTACCAAAAGAGGTACTGATAAATTAAAGACAGTCTCCTGAGTTAAGGAATTGCATGCAGTAACTGACAGCACATCTGACCTCAGAGAACAGACGTGGCTTTTAGAAGTCCTAGGAAAGTGTCTGAGAAATTTTACCAGCTGTAGAGTTAGTTTGGAAGGAGAGAGTGTGTGAAGATGATAAAGGGAGAAGCCAGTACGAAGCCTAATGGTGGAAAGGGTGGCAACATGGGGCAGCATAAGGTGGAGGAGGGGAGGAAGAGCTGTAGATGCAAGTGTTATTATGAGAAGTCCCTTACAGGTAAGGAAAGGGTGAGAGACTTGAACAGTGTGAAAACTGAAGG
Organism: Rissa tridactyla; assembly: GCF_028500815.1. Classification (NCBI taxonomy): domain Eukaryota; kingdom Metazoa; phylum Chordata; class Aves; order Charadriiformes; family Laridae; genus Rissa; species Rissa tridactyla. The sequence continues at coordinate 11,237,135 of NC_071480.1, forward strand.
GGAAAAGGTGATGAAGACTAGATGAATTACTGCCTCCTCTGATGTGATAGACATCAAGTGTTGCAATCAACCATCATTGACAGTGATAACTGCTTAATCTCCTGTTGTAGCTGAGGATTAGTTGCATTATGTCTAGGACTGCAGTTTCAGTTAGAGCCTCCAGTATGTGAAACTACACTAGCTGGCTGCTCTGAACTTGGTCTAGAGATGAAGTGACAATGTTCGTAGCTATTTAGCCGAGACTAATGTCTCCCATATTATAAAGCTGTGCACATTTAACACGTGCTCTAAAGGCTAGATTCCCATATGACCAGATGTAGGTTGCGGAAGGGATGACTTGTGAGAGCGTTAGATGATCCTGAAAGGTAATTCTCTGTAGCTGCAGTTTATTCAGGGTTTAGGAGAAAAAAGGAGGATGAGAAGACTTAGAGAGGCCTAGATCTGAAAAGAAATAGGCCTTTTCTTAGTGTGCTGTTTTTCCTTCAGGTGTCCGTGACGTGAGCAGCCTGAATGCTGAGAGTACCTTGGCAGACTTGGGCTTGGATTCCTTGATGGGTGTGGAGGTGCGCCAGACGCTGGAGAGGGACTACGACATCGTTATGACCATGAGAGAGATTCGGCTCCTCACAATCAACAAACTGCGTGAACTTTCTTCCAAGTCTGGGACAGCAGAGGGTACGGTATCTGGATCGGCATTGCTACCAGTCCCCTGAATCCGAACAATTAAGCTTCCAGTCTGTTGCTTTCATCTCTAGTGACATAAGACTCTATCAAATCATGAAATAAGGTTATAGCTAAAAGGCTGTTAAGTGACAGACGTGTCATTGAAGTGCATTGACCACTGGGTCGGGCCTATCGGTTCTGGGGCAGGGTATCAGAAAGGGCGTGAAAACAGCTTTTTTGCCTGGCTAGCATCTGCCTGCATGAGTAATATTATGCAGATGCATGCAGGATGTAATTTGAGACCTTTTACTTGTCTGAGGAATGAACAATGTAATGTCATGCTTACTGTAAGGCAAAAGGATATGCAGTTGCCACAGAGGAACTGACAATAGGAAGATCCCTATGTCTGTGCCGTGATGACTAGTGAGCGAGTGGGCTGAACCCAGGGCAGCCCTGAGATTCTCCTTTAGGACTATGGCTACATGACAAGACTGATCCTGAATCTAATGTGTGTGTTTGGTGTGCTTCCCTTCAAAGAGCTGAAGCCATCCCAGCTGATGAAGACAGGCCCAGGCGAACCTCCAAAACTAGACTTGAACAACTTGCTGGTGAACCCAGAAGGGCCAACGATCACCCGTCTCAATGATGTTCAGAGCACAGAGCGTCCTCTTTTCCTTGTTCACCCCATTGAAGGATCCATTGCAGTTTTCAACACTCTCGCCTCCAGACTTCATATGCCCTGCTATGGGCTGCAGTGCACAAAAGGTATCTCAGTTCTTCAGCATCTTGATTTTTGTAAATGTAGCATTCTGAATTTTAGTTGCCTTATAGAGAGAGCTTTTTTTCTAGACTCTTAAATGTGGAGGACCAAGCATCAGTACCTATAGTCTGCATAGGGTTGTGTCAGACATCCCCAGGTAACACAAGGGAAGTACAAAGTTAGACTGAAGAGCTTACGTACAGGGAAATGGAACAATGAGATGATGATTGTGTCCCTGCCAGCAGATAAGCATGCAGGAGGAAAACAAGAGATGCAGTTCTACTTGTCTCTGGAAACCAGGAACATTACTATTCCTTGTCCAAAACATAAGTTGCAAACCATAATTTAGAAACTTACCTTCAAAATAACCCATATGTTTCCAACATGGTTGTTTCTGAGGTCTTGAAAATGTAATTGTCTCTGCTAGTGTCTTTTTACCAGAGTCTGTTTCTGACTCACTTCTGTGTTGTAGCTGCTCCCTTGGACAGCATACAGAGCCTGGCAGCCTATTACATTGACTGTATGAAGCAGATACAGCCTGAAGGACCTTACCGTGTTGCTGGATATTCCTTCGGTGCCTGTGTAGCCTTTGAAATGTGCTCCCAACTGCAAGCACAACAAAATGCTTCCCATGCACTCAACAGTCTATTCCTCTTTGATGGGTCTCATTCCTTTGTGGCCGCATACACTCAGGTAAGAGATACAAAGAAAATCTGTCTGGGGACCATCCTGTGTCATCAGGGCCCGTGTTCTTAGAGTTTACTATTCTAGATAGGAGCCATCTGAAAAGCTGACAGACTTCTTGGCAGGGGAGTTGGGAGACAGCTGTAGACAGTGGATGTTTAGGGATGACTGAAGGGTGGAACCATACGGGGGGTGGTCTTCATTAACTGGAGAGGGCTGGGACACAAATGTTGTTGTTGCTCTTGCTGTGATAAATCATGGTATTAGTATGTCTTCTGGAAGATCCTGGAGCGCGCAAGATGAGATTTTCATGTAGGGGTACTAGGAAACCTTGCTTAAGCCTTCCTTTCTGTTTTCATTGTACTTTCTAGAGGATTGTAGGCTCTTGACAATTGCCGCCTGTGGATTTTCTTTCTAATCTGTCCTCAAGGGATCTTCTTCCCCCACCCCAAGCTTCAGTCTATCTTTTTTGTTTTGTTTTGTTTTCCCCCCTGTTTCTTTTTTCCCAGTTCAGAGCCCTTTGTTCTGTAACTGTTTTTTATCTAACGTTCAAGATCGGGCACATTCCTCTCATGTTTGCATTTTATTCTTCTCTTTTTCCAGAGCTACAGAGCCAAGCTGTCCCAAGGAAATGAGGCTGCATTGGAGACTGAAGCGTTGTGTGCCTTTGTTCAGCAGTTTACAGGCATTGAATACAATAAGGTAATGTTTGGGGTTTTTTTGTTTGGGTTTTGTTGGTTTTTTTTAATATGTCTTTATGTTGCACGGGAGGGGTGCGGGTTTTTTTAATGGAGATGGATTCTCAAATATTGAGACTAATGGGGGGAAAAAATGTTAATACTTTCCAGCTGCTGGAGGTTCTTCTGCCCCTGAAAGATCTGGAGGCTCGTGTGAATGCTGCTGCAGACCTGATAACTCAGATTCATACAAACATCAATCGTGAAGCACTCAGCTTTGCTGCTGCTTCCTTTTACTATAAACTGAAGGCTGCTGACAAATATATACCAGAGTCCAAGTATCATGGGAATGTGACACTGATGCGGGCGAAGTCTCACAATGAATATGAAGAAGGTCTGGGTGGAGACTACAGACTCTCAGAGGTCAGTGTGAGTCCCACTGGTGACTGTTGAGGTTCTCCTGACACCTGTGAGGGCAAAAGAAAAGCACAAAAACCATCCTTACTGAGAGAGAAGGGACGAAACCAACCTGAAAGAAATCATTATTCTGTGGCTATCATGCTCTAACAAGAATTAGAAGTCCCCAAAGCACATGAGTCGATTTGGTTCTGGGCACTTTCTCAGGGTATTGAGGGTCAGAAGGTCTAGCCTCTATATTGGATAAGTAAGCGTTTTCTATAGCTAATTGTTGCAGCTCTTTTGATAGACTTTAGATAATAAAGATGTGTAACTTGACAGAAGTAACTTTTAGTCTCCTCCTTTCACTGAAGGCCCCTAAAGTTTGTCCATTACATGAGGGCAGGCTTTTGAAGAGCAAGTGTCAGCCTGCTGACCATAGAGGTGGCTTTTTCTCAGTTATATTTCGTGGACCACTTAGAAGTTCATATGTGGGTTTCTTGTGGGCCTAAAAAAACTTAGGTTTTCAGCCTGTAGTCCAGATAAGGTCACTGTTCTTTAGCCCCTGTTAACACAAAAGGGTTGAGTGTCTTACGTTATGGTACAGGTACCAGGAAGAAAAGGAAGTGATTTTCAGAATTACCTTCCTGCCTCTGGCGTCTCCTCTCCCTTCAGACTTCTGACTTGCATTCGTTATTGATTCCAAGCTAACTTCCATGTTATGAAAGTTATATAATGACCTTAAAGGAAGATTCATGGTGGTGGGAGAAGGATTAGGCAAAGGGGAGGATTATTTGATTTCCTTAAGGGCTTGGAAGTTGCTACTTTATCATTCGTTCCTTGATATTGTAAATAAGTTACTCTGTTAGCATCAGGTTGGTTGACTTCCTGCCTAGCTTGTATTTGAGTGGATCACCTGCCAGGCTGTCAAACTAGCATGCTTTAAAGCACTGGTTCCAAACAACGCCGTGCAGCTGATCTATGAAAATGTGGTGCTGTTTTCATCTGAGTTTGATACAGTGGTGTAAACTATGAGTAACTTGGAAGACTGACAAACCCAAAACAGCTACATGACCAGCTGGTTGTGAATTGTGAACGTAAAGTTTTTCTTTTTTGTATCTGTGCAGGTATGTGATGGAAAAGTATCTGTCCATGTTATTGAAGGGGATCACCGCACCTTATTGGAGGGAAATGGCGTTGAATCAATTATTGGGATCATCCACAGCTCACTGGCAGAGCCACGTGTCAGTGTCAGAGAGGGTTAACTTCTTCTGCTTACTTACGGTCAATGGTGAAGAAAATACCAACAACATTCCTTGTTATGACAGACCCCAAGGAACTCTTCCTGTTGTTCGACATCTCATCTGCTCTGCTGCCAGAACTGGGAAGTCCAGCTGAACTTGATTGGTCTCTTTCTCTCTCTTTCTTGCTCATCTTCTCCTTTCCCAACTTTTATGGGTTCTCTCTCCTCCTTCCCTTCCTGTGCTTTGTTTTCCCCTAGTATCCCTGTCCACGTTACTCCAGTGCCGTGACTCTGTCACTGTGCACAGCTGTGAGGGTTCCCTACCAATGGTTGCTTCCTAAACCCTTGGCAGTATGAAAAACAAATTTAGGAGTAGATTTCTTGTGCTCTATATTGTTTGGTCTTAACAGTATTCCAAAGGGTATGTGATAGCACTTGTTGACCAAGCCCAGTGAGCAGGGAGGGGAGCTGCAGCTGATTTCGGAGATACTTTTTGTCTGTGAAGAATCTGTCTGTAGTTAAGTCAGAAAGAGGATTCCATTAAGGCTTTTGTAACTATATTTTTTTAATTTGATATATTCTAAGTATTTATTGTGTCAAACCAGAGACGACTTACTTGGTTTTAATTTATCGTGGGTTATAGGAGAAAAGAAACATCCCTTTTTGGAGGGGAAGGTTTATTTTATGAGGGGAAGTTACCCATTTGTTAAACCAAAGTGCATCTTTGGAACAGTCTGGTTTATTTTTGTTTTTTTTTTTTTTCTTTTTCCTCTTTCTCCCACTGCCCTGCCCTGTTCAAAAAGGAAAAGGTAGAAGGGAGGGTTCTTGCCATCATACACTCTTTTCACTCTTTTTGGGGGGGGGGGGAAGGGGATGGCTTAACAGATGCCACTGTGTATTGAACAGCCTTAACTTGGGTGTGATAAAAACAGGCAAAGCTGTCCCTAGGCAGGTACTTTGTTTATATTTGTGCGAGGTTCTGTGCTCTGCTCTATCAGGACCTTAGTAAAGCATTAAGACTATTTCTTTACTTTATTCCCTCCCACCTCCAGTCTCACCGCCCAACCAGACATTTGGAACGGGGCAGGAAATAGAATTCTTCAACAATAACTGAACAAATCCTCCTACCCCTGCTCTCCCATAACCAAAGCTCAGGCAAACATACAAGCATCTACCCAAAGCCCCTGTTTTATTTAGCACAGGGCTTGCTTAAGCCTTGTGTATTCATTTTCCTCTTAGTAATGAGACTGGAGATCCCACATAAGTTAGCTAAGTAATCAGTTTGATGGTATGATTTTAAGATATAGTACCTTTTTAAAGGAAACTTGCATAAGATTCAATTAAAAGTTTCTTGCCTTTGCTATGCTGGATCTGTCCTTTCCGAAATCAGTAAATCCTTGCTACACTTATGACACAGAGGAGACCTGGGTAGCAACAAAGCACCAAACAGGAGGAGCTATTGTGCCTCTCAGAACCGCTGTAAGACCCCAGTTCTCTCCGACTTCATTCCCCCGTAAAGTATCCTGTTTAGTACAGGAGCATTCCAGTGACAGGAATGGGTGGCTCTTCACTACAGGTTCTGACCTAGTGTCTTTTGCTTCTACCACCCTCTGTTGATAGTGGCTGGGTTAACTGGTTTTAGTTTTATAACGTATTTCTTTTGTGAAATCTGAAATAAAACCAACATAATGTCAGCTTAAAGCATCTCCAAAATAAGTCTTGTTCTTTTTTTCTTTTTTTTTTTTAATACTTTTTGGTCTGAAGAGTGTCTTTTTCTCTTTGGCTTTCCTAGTATTAAACGGAATTGATCACTAGTTGGCTTTTTGTCTTATTCTCTACTACCATTTCTTAATCCTGTGTTTCATCTGGAATCTCTCACTTCTTGGTATAAAGCAAAAACTGCTGCTGGCATATCTGATTTGGAGTCTGTAGAAATAATAACAATAATAAAGAATACTTATTATTCTGGAGCATGGCTTCTTGTTGCCATGATTTTGATACCTTCGATACAACCAAACAACACACCCCCAAGCCTGACATGGAAACTCTCAAATTCTAATTCTGGCTCCATTGTTGCAGTTTTGGACAAGCCGTTAATGCTACTGCCTCAGTTTCCCTATCTGTAAAATGGGACTAATAGCATCTACCTCAAGGTCGTTGAGAGTGTTAGATAGGCAATGGGTATAAACGCTATTAAGTTGTTAAGTGGTAGGGTAGCAAGGAGGGAAGCAGGCACTGTGTGAGGGTGAGGTGCCTTACAGCTGCGCAGAATCTAATACTGAAGAGTGGCTGTGTGAACTGGGCACACGTGCATACTAGGGGACTTCATTATATCTATTGCATACTATCCATGCACATCCTAGCATAGGATACTACATAAACCAACTGTGGGTGGGTGGGTTGGTTGGTTTGTTCTAATTTAACAACTGGCAGTTGTAGTGAGCCTGAAAAAGGAGTTGAAAGAATCCTACTTGCCTTGGTTGTCTTGAAAGCCTAGGAGGAAAAAGAGAGTGATTAAACTTTAAGCAAACAGGTACGACAGTTCTGTGCTAAAGCGTTTAACAAGCCTGACCGGGCTCTGTGGAGGGAGCAAGGACTAATGCTCTTCCACCTGTTGAAGCAGGAGTTGGACGAGTTCTCTGTATAAACATAAATGTGCATGGTCTCATCTAAGCAAAGCTCGAAGGTACTGGTTTAGTAATAGAAGTTCCTCAAGAATTACTTACAGCCTCTATGCTCTCAATGTTCTTGTGGTTGTTGTTTGAAAAGCAGGTTGTTTTGTTTTGGGGTCCATCCGCCCCCCGTAATTGTCTAATTATGAGCTGCTGCCCTGTAACCCATTATGTAACTGGCTGCTGAATACAGTGTGCCAAAAATAAAAACCTTATTAGCGCTGGTACTGCTTGTTGTTTCTCAGTAGTCCATCAGATAGACATAGGCAGAACAATAATAGCATAACGCAAAATCAAATACTGCAGTTACTTGTTTTGAGAAGACAAGGGCAGAAGCAAAGCCCTTCTATGTGAAACGGGAGTGGGAGTCTTTTGTCAACTGCTACTCCCTTTCCATCCTCCCTTTCAGCAAGCTTCCCACAGGCTTCTCTACACCATACTGATCTTAATCTCGAGACTGAAAACCACACTCCCCTGTTGGCCCTATAAACTTACATAGGCTCAAAAAGTCACAGCGGGGGCAGTACACCTTAAATCTGCAATATAGCCTTAATAGTAAGAATACGGATGTATGGCACACAGCACATCTAGCAGTCGGCATTGAAGCTATTATTTTTCCTTTACTATTCTACCACCTTCCTGAGGGAAAAGATATATGCCTCTTTTGCCAAAGATGATAGCTAAAAAAAAAAATGCAAGAAGGGGCACGGTTTAAGGGAACTGATGGCTTTAAGCAGCAATACCAGACCACGGAAGTAGAGAGACTTTCTGGTTGTGAGACAAAGGTCAAGTAAAACCCAAAAGATTTAAGGTGGAATAGTCATAAAGGAACCAGGTGTTTATTTCTCCTGCAATTAGTTTAAGTTACCATAACTGAAGATCAGATACCTTGCCAGCACAGGAGGGTCAAAAGAAAGAAAACAAAAAACAAACCCAAACCCTGGAGCAGCTGCATAAGAGGGAAGGGGATTGCTGAAGGAGGGGTGGAGAGGCTGGGTATTTAAAATAGCAGAAAGGGTTACTTGGGCCTCTAGAAGGTAGTGGAAGATAGCAGAAGAGAAAGAGAAGAGCCTGAAGCTTAGCTAGTTCTTGCAGCAGGGTTTGTCACATGAGGGCTCGGGGCAGGGGCTGCACGGGCCGCGCACCGGCGGACGCCCGCGGCTTCTCGCCCCGCCTCACGGCCCGCGGGGCTCCGCGGCGGGGAGGCCGCCCGCTTCCGTCCTCGTAGCGCCGCGCGGGTCGAGGGCGCGTCTCGGACCGCGGGGGGTGCAGCACCGGCCGGCGCCGCGGGAGGGGCCTGTGGGGTCCCAGCCAGCGCCCGCCGCCGCGGCGGGAAGGCGGGGGAGCGCGGGGTCCTCCCGCCCGAGCCGCGCCGGTGGCGCCCGGACTCCGCGGCGCGCGGCCCCTGCTGGCGGTGCCGCGGTTTCCGGGGGGGACGACGCGCGGCTGCGCTGCGGAGCCGGCCGGAGTGAGATGGCGGTGGCACCGTCCGGCCGCCTCGCTGCCCCGCCAGGGCCCAGCCATCGCGGCCGCCTCCGGGCCTCAGGCGGCGGCTGCGAGCCCCGGTACGGCGGCACGGGGTGGCGGCTGCCGCAGCGCCGCACGGACGGGCAGGCGGGAGATGCCGAAGCTGCGCGGGGAGGCCTTCTGGAGGGAGACGCTGCGGAGCGCCCACTACGTGGTGGCGCCCATGGTGGACCAGAGCGAGCTGGCCTGGAGGCTGCTGAGCCGCCGCCACGGCGCCCAGCTCTGCTACACGCCGATGCTGCACGCCCAGGTCTTCCTCAGGGACGCCAACTACCGCCGCGAGAACCTCTACGGCGAGGCCTGTCCCGAGGACCGCCCGCTCATCGTGCAGGTGAGCGCCGCCGCCGGGAGACGCCGCCGGTCCGGCCTGGGGCGGGAGCGTCAGCGGGGCCGGCCGGGAGGAGCCGGCCCGGGCTCGCCTTGCCCCGGGAGGCGCCGCCAAATGCGGCTCCTCGCCTGCCCCGGTGCCTCAGCACGTCCAGAGCATCCCCAAGTGGGCGAGTTCAAGCGAGGCAATCTCACCCCGATTTTAAAGTGATTGTATGGGGTGACAGGTCTCATTTTCTTCACCTAAATACCGTTAGCGGTACTTAGCGCATGTAGATAAGTGTGTTTTCCTGTTTATCCCCTGTCTAGCAAAGAGAATTTGGCTTCCTAACAACAGGGGCTGGAGCACTAGACTTCTCATGGGGTTTCAGTCCTCCACACCTCATCTTTAGAAATGGAGGGCAGCCGGTCTTCGAGAGTCAAGGGTTGTTCCAGATCTGATACCACTCAGGGAGGATCATGGTTTTTTGAGTCATTATCTGAAACCATGATCTCAGTGCTTAGCTCTAGAAAAAGAATGCAAGGAAGGTAGGACACACTTTTAAGCTTGTGTTGCTTCTGCTTCTTGAGTACTGTGTGAGGTTCAGGTACCTCCCTCCACTCCATCCCAGAGAGGGAGAGGGGCCCGCGGAGGTGGAGAATAGTACAGGGAAAGGCAGTCGGCATGAGCAGAGGAATGGCGTGAAGGCTTTTGAACACAGATCTTCAGCTCCGGAGGCTGTGTGTTCTGGGTGAGCCTATGTGAAGAGTGTCCATTACTGTGAGCTTCTTCCCACTCACCACTGTTGGACATAAGGCACAGAACTAACTAGAGTAGTCCTTGAATCGACCCAGGAAAGCAGTCCTTACTGATTTCTGCAATATTTCGGGGCATGCTTGGGTTTTGGTCACAGACTCTTGGAGATGGGTTAGGCAGAGGTACCTCTGAGCCCAGTCTGCGTTGTGGGCTTTGTTTAGTGTGTAAAAATCCTCACTGATGTGGCTTGGTTGGAGGCTTTCCATTGTTTCAGTCATCTCACAGAAAGAAAACGCCTTTTCTAGTTTTAGTTGGTGTCAGCCATAATTTATGTAGTGCTGTTAGGTTTGAATGACACCTTTTGCTCACACGTGTTTCAGTTTAAATACGTATTATTTAAAGATGTGACGGCATTGTTTTTTGTTAACGAATTTTAGAAAATCTGTTTAAGAGCATAAATGAAAGAATAGTCTGGGTCTCTCCTCTTCAACAAAGCAGCTTCAAATTAACCTAATTTTTCTTAATAAATTGATTTTTGCACTGTGCTTTAAATTTAAATATTAATTATATTCAAGACTGAGCATTTGACTAACAGCCCAGCGTGTCTGTTTCACACTCCATGCTAACGTGAATTCATTTCGTGGTGCTTATTGGTATCTACAAAGTTTGATTTGTCTGAAGACCCAGAGACACCACAGGTAACTCTTTTCTTCTGCACCACCTTTATGTATGAAAATGCTACAGCTGTTCATTCTACAGGGGGTTTTAACAGTTGTTCCCTCCTGTTCTTGGATCCTACATGTACTACATTCTTTGCCTCTTGAATGCTCACCTTTCTCATTTTGTCATTTGAAGGTTGAGGATCTTGAGCTGGTAAGCGTCCCAGTTTTTGTTTGGGTTTTGGTGGTTGGTTGGTTTTTTTTTTGAGAAACGATGTTTTCTATTATTAACTGTGCGTATTATGCCTGTTCTCTGTAGCAAGTAGTTGCTTCGTAACTTATGTCATAATGTGTTGTCAGTACTTGAAGAAAGTTATCTCCTGATTATTCCACTTTTCTTTGTCTTTCTCAGTTCTGTGCCAATGACCCTGAAGTGTTTGTCCAAGCAGCGCTGTTGGCTCAAGATTATTGCGATGCCATAGACCTAAATTTGGGTTGCCCCCAAATGATTGCAAAGAGAGGTACATGCAAATCTGAACCCTGGATAAACAGAGAAATGGCATGTTTCAAATGTGAATGTTGTCAGTAAAACATCGAGAGGACCAAATTAAGCCTTGGGGTGGGGGAGTGGCTGCAGTACTGCTGAAGTCAGACTTAGTTATGCCTCCTTTAACAGGTAGTGTTCTGTAGTACCTAGAGCAAAAATTAGATATGCTAATAATTAATTCTAACTTCTCTTGAGTGACGGCTCTTGTGTCTAGAATATCCTTCAGGAAAAGTATTTTTAGCAAGAGCTTGATTTTCTTTCTGATTTCAGTTGCTCAAACAGCCTAGTTTTGTAAAACTACATTTGAAATTATATCATGCAGGCACTTAGTGTCTCCTATTTCCTCGATACTTGCACAGTTTATTCACATTAGCGTATAAGAGGATAAAACCTGCTGAATCCCTTAAAGGTATTGCAAAGATAGCTATGTTTGAAAACCAGAACCAGTGTTTGAAAATTTTAGATCACTTAGAAGGTTGAGGAAAGATTTGTTCAGTAACTGCCCATTCATCTTCTAAAATCTCTTTCTAAGACTAATAGGAAATCATCAGCGGTGTACAGGGCAAATAGATCTTTTAATATGATCAGGTTTTATCCTGAAGGGAATTTTTAAACACCTGGTATAAAAAGTTGGACTTTGAGTCCAACACACCAGCCCATGGCAGTAGCGGTGAAAGTAGGGTGTGGGGATTCATTGTTCATCCTGTCCGTGTAGGGTGGTGTGGGGAACAGAATGATCCAACTATTCCAGTCTGGGCAGGACAGAGCAACTCTCTCTCTGCCAGGGAGGTGTGTAAGTTTCTGGATCTTTGTATGCGAACGTTTATGAAAGCTGTGTACCTCAGAATCTTACTCTTCTGTACAAGTCAGTCATATGCTATTTTGTTACAGGTCACTACGGAGCATTTCTGCAAGAGGAGTGGGATCTTCTTCAGAGAATGAGTAAGTCTTTTGAGAGGCCTCACTTTGAGAGGGAATGGGATGAACTTATCATGGAGAGGAGGTTTAGGGATTTTGGGGGAAAGGAGGTGCAGCATGTTTCTTTGGGGAGGGTTGTGTTTGGGTTTTTTTTCTTTCTTACTGGGTTCTAGTGGCACCCTCAAGATGGTGGTGTCCCACTACAAACTCATGCTGGATCTGCTGAAAGACTTCAGTACCTGAAACAGACTTTGGGTGAAAGTGAGTCAATTAAGTCCCAATCTAATGATGGCTTAGTGCTAGTGCTAGTGCCTCTCCAACTCTAGAAACAGCAGAGCTCACAGTGCCTTACTTTTTCACTTTGAAGCTCTCGGGTGCCAGGAGTTGTGTTTCTGCTTGCAGCCACAGTTGCCCTTTTCCAATCAACTCAGCGTACTCTTTCTGTCCACACCATAGCAAGTTATGCCACTGTTCTCCAAATTTTTGTAGGATATTTTCAGACTATCAGTAGCCGTAGTGAACTGTATCATATTTTTTTTAAGAAATACATTCAGAACTGATTTAAAAAGCAAGGTTTTGGTCATTGTGTAGAGCTGAGAATATGCCTTTACCCCACTTCAAAGCAAGGGTCTGAACCATGAATTTAAAGACTCTCACTTCTGTTTGTGTTCCCTGTGGTCTGGGGAATCTTGAATGATGTTTAGCACAAAGACGCTGCTGAAAACTTGGAAAGATAGACGGTGCTTCCCTGCCCGGTGTGTAATGTGGTTGTTAGGGCACTTTTCTTAGGAATGAAAGATGCAAATCAGAACACCCTCAAGGTGAGAGGAGAACCCAAGCCATCTAGTTGGGTGAGAAGCCAGGCGGTCTAGTAAGAGAGTTGTCTTGCTAGGCTGTTGTATAAAAGGTGGTCAAAGCTTCCTCTTCCTCCTTCTTCCCCAGCCTTCTTTAAAATGATGGAGTACTATTTTCTGCTTTCACCTGTATATACCTTGTTTGCTCCTTTGAAAGGGTGATAAGAAGCACCTATCATTAGAGCTCCTAGGATTTTGATTAAAAGGAGGCGGGTGACGTCTTACATTACATATCCAAGCTCTGGAATAGAAGAGAATTTCAGGCATGCTATTGCTCAGTGTTTTCCTGTTGGCCGTCTTCAGTAGCTTTCTTTTTAGTACTTTTTTGACTCCGTGCACTGTGTAAAGACTATGGGAGTTTAACATGTTGATCTAGATTTCACCCTGACTCTGTAACCTACGTTTACTACTTAATTGGGTCCACAGCCTACCTCAGTTGATAAGCCTCTGCTTACCATGGACGTGACTGCTTGTCATGATTATTTGGGTGATAATTTGGAAAGAAGCAATGCATCTCTTGTAGGAAAGGTGGACAAGCAACTATTAATGTTGTTGGCAGAATAGAAGGAGTACAATAGCCTGTGATGGTAGCAAACCTGTATCAATTACTAAGATTTGAGGGGGGTGGTCCTTCAAAGTCAAGGTTTGATGCAGTGGAAACGTTAAGGCTATTAAATGCTGACTATTTTATGCCTTCTTGTTAGAGTGCAGATTTTGTGCTTCATGTTTTACTATTACTCGATTAACCTGTGCAATAAGGATTGCAGAGGAGGTTGCTGATTGTTTAAGCTGTGAGAACTGCGTAGCATTAACTTCAGGGTTTTTTCCATACCACACCCAGTATCAGATCTTGAGAGTAGGCACTTTTCATAGCATTGTGCAGCCCACTTACCTGTCTTTTCAATCTTTCCCAGTTTTACTGGCTAACGAGAAGCTCTCTGTTCCCATCACATGCAAAATCCGCGTTTTCCCAGAAATTGACAAGACAGTGAAGTATGCACAGATGCTGGAGAAAGCTGGCTGCCAGGTAAGGAGGCAGCTGCTCCCTGTACTCTTGCATTGGACACGTGTCTCTATGTAAAGCATCTGATGACCAGATCTTGGTGTACTGTGGAGATGAGTAGGCTACATTGTTTTACAGCCAGAGAAAACGGGATGCAGAGAGATTGTATGTTTTTGGAGCCATAGGCAGCAGGTCAATGGTATGATGTGGAAGACATCATGACTTCAGAGTCTGTCTTGTAATCACTGCACAGCGCAGCATCCTTCACTGTGGCTGAGCATCTCAGTCTAACATAGTGCCGCAGGAGGCAGTGCACATGCATGAAATCCACAGGGTTATAGCAAAAACAGTATCCAAGAACCTAGGCAGCCTTCTAGGATTTAACTACAGTTAAATTGGAAGAGACAGTCTGTTAGAGCCAGTACTGACAGTATTCAGGTCTGCTGAGGAACAAGACACATCAACATACCACAAATTCCATAATGAATCACTAATGGGAGCCAATGCAATAGGAAATACGGAGGTTCTCCCAAGATACAATCTTGTCATGCCATGGAATAGCAAGGTGAAAGAAGCCCATGCCATGGTAGGTGAGCTGCTGGTATCTTTCTGCAATACCAAAGTCTCTGCACTGTTGAAATTGCAGTGGGAATTCAGGGGCATCCATGAAGTGTATGGGGTAAAAGGAAATTTTTGTCAGTGGATTTGTTCCGGTGGCTCATACACATGAAAAGTAAATGTAACTTTGTGTTCTAGCTGCTGACTGTGCACGGCCGTACTAAAGAACAGAAAGGACCGCTTGCTGGCGTGGCATCTTGGGAGCACATTCAAGCTGTCAGGTTAGTGAGTAGGACCAATCTTAGTGGATTTTAGCGGCGTGTGCAGTTTGAAGAGCAAACAAATTTGTGTGACAGGAGTAGACTTTCTGGCTTGACTCTAATTCTCAATTTTATGCATCTTTTATTCACTGGTATAGAAAGGCTGTAAGCATTCCTGTATTTGCAAATGGAAATATCCAGTGTCTCAGTGATGTGGAAGAATGTATTCGTAAGACAGGAGTGCATGGTGTCATGAGTGCAGGTAAAGAAAATTAACTTCTACTCATCATAGATGAGAATACGAACTGTTTCTTACTTCCTTAGCAGCCCCATATACATTTATTAAGAGATAGACGTAGACGGACTTGGTGAACAGCTTTGATTGAAAGCTGAGTGGCCATTCTCTCTCCTCTCGTATTGGCCATCTCTCACCAGGACCAGGAATCACTTAAAGATTTGTAAGAATTGTTATGTTGGACTTGTAGTACCATTGAGTGGGCAGCTCAAATCTAATTACTTGACAAAGGAATGTGGGACTCCTGTTGTGCTGGAATATTTTCATGATATCTGTTAATCAGTGGAATAGTTTTTAAGTGGATCTTGATGCAGTAAGTGCGTCCACTGATATTCCTGCAGATGATTCATGTTGGGTTGGGACAAGAAAGAACTGGCATAACTTCCTACAGGAAGAGCTAGGATAGACATCAGAAAAAGCTTTCAATCACTCGCACAGTTAAAGCATTCAAACATATTTGTAGAATATGTAGAATATTTGTAGAGGTTGTAGAATCTTATTTTTAGAAAATACTGGTTAACAAAAGGCTTGTGAAGCTAGTAGAGAAAAGCATAGTGAGAAGCATTGTCTGTACACTTAGCCCAGACAAATGTGAATACAGACATAGGGTAAGACACCCATTGTCCAAATATTTAACCATTGGGCAACAAAAGCAGTGTTTTTTCTTTTTTTTTTTTTTTTTTTTTTTACGGTCTTGGTATCAAGACTGGATGCTTTTCTGTAAAATGTACTTTAATTAGATATGAGCTATTTGCCTCAATTAAGAATTGTATAGTGAAATATAGTATCCTGAGTTCAGGCTAGAGCTCAGTGGACCCTGTGTTCCTCTTTGTTGCGTACATGGCTGATGTTTCTGTGACTGGCTGGTAGAATCGCAACAGAGCTGATCAAGCACCAGAGCCTAGATTTTGTTTTCTGTTTCAATCCTGAAATGAAAGTTTGAGTATTTCTTTTCATTCCCTAGAAGGTAACCTTCATAACCCAGCTTTGTTTGAGGGCCGAAACCCATTGGTGTGGGAGATGGCTGAGGAGTATCTGGAGATAGTGCAGAAGTACCCTTGTCCATTGTCTTATGTTAGGGCTCATCTCTTCAAGCTCTGGCATCACACGTGAGTATCTCCAGAGAACTCTTAATATTTTCAGGGCTCATCCTGCTTAGCAAGTGTCTGGCTTTTCTGGACAAGGATTTGTTTGGCCAGAATTAGTGTGCTGCAAGGTTTTCTTTCCTGGACCTGGCTGGAGAGAATGTGGGCTGAGGCCTTTACCCTTCGTTGCATATCTGGGAAACAGGGCACGGGGAATGAACAAGTTACCACAAGATAAGCTAGGGCGTGCGCTCCCAGCACATCAGCTACCGTGTGGTAATTGCCCATACGCACACACGCGCTTTATGGCAAACAGGAGTTAACTAATTCCTTGTTCATTGTGAGGCAAGCTGTCTTGCATTTATTGTGGAGTAAGAGCATGGGCAGTTACTGAGGAGCAGCTGATGCACTGTACGTTCGTGTCAGCTTATCCCTAAGTACCTTGGTTGTGTGCCAAGTATTTATTTGGAAAAGAGGGGCAGGTATGTGTGCTTTTCTCTGGACTTACAAGAAAGAAGATAAGCTTCTACCAAAGGCAAGTGCAGCAAGAAAAATCTATATAAAGCTTTTATAAAGACATTTTTAGTTGATTTCCTCAGTCTAGCAATAATGAATAAATATGACTTGATGTTTGGGATTTGCCTCAGGCTTCAAGTTTACCAGCAGCTGCGTGAAGAATTAGCAAAAGTGAAGACTCTAGAGGGCATTGTAGATGTCAACAGGGAGCTGAAACTACGATGCCAGGTACCAAGCTGGGCCCTGATCTCCCAGAACAGCACTGTCCACACTTGGTGGGAACTTAGCCTGTGTGTCACGCAGTTGATGTCTGTTAGTCACTCCACTGGAACTTTGTGGCTTACCAGCCTTGATATTGGTAGTTTACTACAGTAGCGGCCCCTTAAGTGTGAATGGCTTTACATGGGATAAAGTTGATTTAGGAGTTACAAATCTGCTTCAATTCATCTGTCTTAGTAGTTTGCCTGTATTTGACTGTCAGTAACTGTTAGTATAAATTACAATTTGTAGTTTCCTGGAGGTTGAAGTATTATTTAGAGCATTTTCTGAGAACTCCAGGAAAACTGACTGTAACTCTATGCTGCAGGAAGAAATAGCTAACCAGAAAGAAGGAGAAAAGCCAAAAGAAGGGTTGCCTTTTTTCCACTGGATCTGTCAGCCATACATCAGGCCAGGGTGAGTTATCTATTCTAACATGAACAGGTCCCCAAGGCCTTTCCCGCCCGTACCGTCAGTACGGAGCTGATAGTACGGGTGGGAAAGACAGAACTATCCAGTTCTGTTCTAGGAGCTTACATTCATTTGAAAATAAGTGAAGATATTGGATAATTTTTATTCTGGTTTGGGTTTTTCCTGGTTGTTGCTTTGTTTGTGGGGATATTGCTCACTGTATGCAGCTTCTCCTTTAGATCCTCCTCAGATTTCTCTTTCTCTGGAAAGTAAAAATGAAGAATTCCACTGCATTGCAGCTCAAAGAGAATCTGATATGCAACAGATATGCTACCTGACAGTACTTTATTGTTATACGTAACACGAATGTTGGTGGTAACTGCCAGGGTAGCAAAGATGGGCACTCGATTGTATTCTATAAAGGATGCTTGTGTTGTACGGACAAGCTTTTCAGTTAGTTTGTTCCCTTTCTGTTGTGAAAATTGGGCTGAAGAAGAGAACAAGCATGTTAAGATTAATACTTCAGTAAAAACTTAAGTAAAACCTGGGAATAACAGGTTAACAGGTGCCTAACCAATTTAACTGGCCAACTTTTATTGACTTTCCAACCAATATATCTGGCAGCGTGTCTGTTATTAACAATGGTAACAAATGGTAACAAAAAAGTTAGGTTTTTATATCCCACTTCTAAGGGCAATGACAATTCCTTGCAATTTTGCCATGATAGAAAGGTTTACCGTTTACCCAGAGTTCTGTAAACCAGAATAGTGGCCAGGGAGCACCTACTTCTTCCCTTCAGCCAACTTACGATGATATTCACTGTTTCAGGCCAAAGGAGAGATGCAAGGAGAATGGAGCCAGTGGGACTGAAAAAGGTGTGCGCGGAAAACGTGCTCTGGAAGAGGAAGAAGATGGAAATGCTGAGCTTCTGTCAAAGAATAAGCAAAAAAAGAAGTTAAGAAATCCAAATAAAAGCTTTGATCCATCTTTAAAACGTAAGTTCCATTTATTGGCATAAATGCATGGAAAGTTGCTGATACCACATTTGACATAAATTGCCACTATTTTCCTTGTCAATGTAGTTGTAGAAGCTTCTTTTAAAAGAGGGAGGATTATTGGGAAATTTTGATAGTATGCAATGTGACTCAAATTATGTTCATTAGTTAAACAACCAAAGAAGTTGGTCACTGATCCACTATAAGAATCTTTTTAAGATCAAAATGCTTTACAAAGTAACTTGTAGCTGTAGCTAGTATTTGAAATTGGAATTTCATATGCATTTCAAGCAGATGTCCTCGTCTTTTACACCTTATTTGAGGATTAAAATTTTCTATGCTTGGATTTAGCTTAGGGGCACTTGAAATGTCAAAGTATCTTTACCTTTGCACTGTTCTTTGAGGTACTTTATTTCAAAAACAGTCTCTCTCTGGCTAGAAAAGCGCCAAGCTTTGTCTGATCCTGATTATTTTTTTTAACTTACCATTGCTGAAATCAGGTCTCTCTCTTTTCCAGCAAAATATGCAAAATGTGATCAATGTGGAAACCCTAAGGTAAGTCAGTGCCAGTGTCCATTAAATGGGAATTAAACGACCAGGTAGTGGTTGATGGCTCAATGGCCAGATGGAGATCAGTGACAAGTGGTGTCCCTCGGGGGTCTGTACTGGGACCAGTACTGTTTAATGCCTTCGTCAGACGTAGACAGTGGGATCAAGTGCACCCTCAGCAAGTTTGCCAACACCACCAAGCTGCGTGGTGCGGTTGACGCAACTGAGGGACAGGATGCCATCCAGAGGGACCCGGACAGGCTGGAGAAGTGGGTCCGTGGGAACCACATGGGGTTCAACAAGGCCAAGTGCAAAGTACTGCACGTGGGTCGGGGCAGCCCCCGGTATCAATACAAGCTGGGGATGAAGGGATTGAGAAAAAGGACTTGGGGTTGCTGGTGGGTGAAAAGCTGGCCATGGGCCTGCAATGCGTGCTGGCAGCTCAGAAAGGCACCCGCAGCCTGGGCTGCATCCCCAGCAGCGGGGGCAGCAGGGCTGGGGGGGGATTCTGCCCCTCTGCTGCGCTCTGTGAGACCCCCCTGCAGTGCTGCCTCCAGCTCTGGGGCACCAACAGCAGAAGGACACGGAGCTGTTGGAGCGGGGCCAGAGGAGGCCCCGGAGATGCTGGGAGGGCTGGAGCCCCTCTGCTGTGAGGACAGGCTGAGAGAGCTGGGGGGGTTCAGCCTGGAGAAGAGAAGGCTCCGGGGAGACCTTAGAGCCCCTTCCAGTTCCTACAGGGGCTCCAGGAAAGATGGGGACAGACTTTTTTAGCAGGGCTGTTGCGATAGGACAAGGGGTAATGGCTTTAAACTGAAAGCGAGGAGATTTAGACTAGTTAAAAGGAAATTTTTTTACGCTGAGGATGGTGAGACCCTGGCCCACGTTACCCAAAGACATGGTGGATATCGCTGCTTGTTGCAGGGGGGGTGTAGAATAGATGGCCTTTAAAGGTCCCTTCCAACCCAAACTATTCTATCATTCTGTTCTATGATTCTAAATTCTCTTACTAGGGTTAGTGGTGGGTGGTGTTTTCCTGCGAGGATTGGGAATTTGAGTAACTGGCGTGGTTATCGGTGTACTAATACAAAGACTTTAGACAGCACGGCAGTGCGGTCTGTGGCGAGTGTCAGGCAGCAGCTGCAGCTCTGGCTTTTGTTGGGTTTGTATCTCTGCCCTTACTCGGAACAAGAATGAACACCCAGTCAGCTCTGGTGTTGCGAGCAGATTAACATCAACTTTCACCAGCTGTTTTTCAGGTTGTGTATAGTATATATATTTGAAAATTTATATATGAAACTTCATATATTTTGTATTTGAAAAGAGTTAATTGGGTTTTTATTTTCCCTCAGGGAACATAGCTGTTTCCTTTGACAGGGTGATGTTGCTGAGCTGAGTGAGCAGAGTGTATTTATTGCTGCTAATACACCTGTGCACGCAGACACACGAGCAGGTCGTAAGACACAAGGAATAATTTTGTGTTCTAGCAGAAACAGTAGCATTGCAGCTAAGGGGGCGAGGACACAGGGACACAGGCTTGTGGCGTCGCTCTTCTGTAACGCTTTATAGCACCTTAGAAATAGCAGACAGCTGGGGCTCAATTTGGAGCTGCAGCTACAGAGGAAAATATTTTTCTTGCTGTCTTAATTGTTGGGAGAACATTGCGCATTCATCGGGCCTGCTTTCAAGGCCATCCTGTTACATGGCTAATCCAGGTGACACGGCTTGGTGCATCAACCATGACTGTCTGAGGCTGGGCTTAGTGTCATTTTTGTTTTGCTCTTACAGCGTTGTAATGTCGCAGGCAGCCCTTGAACTCTTGTGACTGCGCCTGGGCTTGTTTGTGTGTGTTGGTTTTTGTTCTGGATTGTATGTGTCTAAGCCATGTCATGGAATGGGGGGAGACCAAAAATACAAACAAACAAAAAGTTCAACCAGGGCTCCCTCCATGGGGTGGAGGGAGACACACCAAACAGCAAAACCCCACTTTCCTAAAGGGTCACTGAGCGTGTGTGAGCCAAAGCCCCAGAGACGCTCTGTCCGCTACAGCCGAGACTCAACCGCTGCTCTCCCCTAAGGGCCATACGTTACATTTTAATAGATATTTGTTAAAATATATACTATATTTTAAGCTGCAAGTAGGGAAGTAATTGCTGGGGTAACATTTATTTTAAGTGTAGCTACAGAGAGCAGCAAGCACGTAGGTCAGGCACTGTGTTTCACATCCTGCTTTTGCACAGAACTGCAGCAAACGTCACAACGCTTGTTCCAAAGTGCTGGTGGCACTTGCCTGCTTGTGTTGTGTAACTCAGGCTGCCCAACAGATTCCTGATGTTGCAGAAGTTGAACGTGGAATTTTTTTTGTTTATTTTGTTTTGTTTTTTGTTCTCGAAACGCAAACAGTTGGTAGCTGCCTCCCCATAGGACAGCTCTGTCAGCTTCCTTACACCGAGGTGTGACAGCCTAATATACGAGTTTGTGTTTTTAACCCAAGGTCTAAATGTGCGCAGCTGTTACTGTTGTTGCTGCTTACTATAGAAACCAATAATAATTTTATTTCACTGATACAAGCTTCTTTATGCTCTTCCCAACCCAGGGCAATAAATGTGTGTTTAACATGTGCCGAGGATGCTGTAAGAAAAGGGCATTCAAAGAGACAGCAGACTGTCCGGGTAAGTGCAGCAGACCTCACCTTGCAAGGCCTTGAGCAAATGCCTCGTCTCCCATGTCTGTTCATTACTGCAATCTTTGGTTTATGGGGTGTGTGTTAAAATCTACATACATACCTATCTAGAATTCTAAAGTACAAGTTTAAAAGCCTGCTCTTCGTTCTATGTACAGAACTTCTTCTGCTTCCAAAGCTTTGGGATGCATAATTTCCAGACTATGAGGACCCAGTTTGTATAACTATAAGGAATGAGCTATTCTGTTTAGCAGTGCAGTCATCTTATTTCAGTTTCTTTTTTTTTTTTTTTTTTCTTCTCTCCCCCCCCACCCCCCCATTCATCCTTGCTTCTTCAGGTCATGGATTGCTTTTTAAGACCAAATATGAAAAATCCCTTTCATGGCAGAGTAGTCAAAGAGTAATTCAAACCCCAGAGATAAGTCGGAGAGGAGCTGTAGATGTGGGGGAGACGGCTGCACTGGAGGAGGCTGGTGACAGCGCAGTGTGACGCTTTGGAAATGAGGAGTTAAAGAGCTCCTGCCAGGCCTCTGCTTCCCTGGGCCAAAGAAGGTGTCGTCTCCAGCTCACCGTCAGCTGTGTGAACTTGTTCCACGGGTTTATTTTAAGTTCTGGAAAAGTTTTATTTAAGTAAAAAGCTGCTTACTCAGGGAATTTTCCTGCATTTGAAATAAAAAGGATGCAATTGAATATCTCATGCTGTGTTTGAAAGACTGAAAATGCTGCATTTTTGAGCGGAGGCAACCTCTATAAGCTGCCATCACAGTCTGCCTCTTGTATGTTCATTAACCCTTTGTGTCCTGTTTTTAATATTGGGGAATAAATTTCTTGTATTAGAACAGCCTTCTGGTGCGCTAAAAGTAGGAATCTCGGTTTCTTCACTAACAGAAATGTGTCACGTTTGTCTGAGTTTCAGCAGGCCGCCTTTGCGCTGCAGAAGGAAATGTAGCAGCACTTTGAAAACGTGACTGTAAAACTATAGGGTGTTGCTATAACCACACTGTCTATTAACGATTATTAGTTTTATACAGTATGATAAAGCTTACTGGTCTGCCCTGAGCCAAAGGCTGGGGGGGGGGATGAAATCTCTATTTTAATAGTGAGGGGTGTCTGAAATTACATGCTGAATTAGACCGAATTCCACGACCCTTTCCATGCTCAAAGTCTCATACTTAATTATATGATCATTCTTTCTCCTTCCCACCTGATACTTCTGGGACAAGTGTGTCAAAACCAGGTCTGCACCCACAAGGCCCCTACCTGGCTTTTACCCTTTTCCCCCGGGGGGTCTGGGTGTCAGCGCAGTCTCCCAGGGTTCAGGATGCTGTAATGGATGTAGCAGCCAAAAAAAACCACCCAGAAACCAAAAAAGCAATAATCTGCACCTGTTTAACAGACTGAAGAAATGGAAGTCAAGCCATCCCATGCTTAAGCTTAACCACTGCACAACGGCAGGACCCACTTCCCGCAAGTCAAACCTCTGCTTCCCAAGAGCTTGGGAGGGCAGGCCCTGCTTGCTGGGCTAAGCGTGCCTGTTCTGAGCCTGCAAGTTTGCCTCCATGGAGGCAGGTTTTATTCATAACTGGTCTCTATTTTTTTTTTTTTCCTTGTTAGTTTTAATTTATTCTAGGCTGGTGTGTAACCTAACATTTCTCTATCAATCAGCCAACTGCAGCACTACGGTGTAGTCAAGCCATCAGTTTTGTAAGTTTTGCAAATAAAGCAAGCAAATTGCCAACACAACGTCTAGCAAGTTGACCATCGTACAGGATGCAGTAACGTGATGAGTGGAGGCGCTGTATTATCAGCTTCTGTCTCTAGTTGTGAAGAGCTGGTGGGTGCTGGGGGTAGGGGGAGCCTCTTCCTTTCACAACCAGCTCATCCTGTTGTGGCTGGTGCTGCGTGTTCTTATGTTCAACCTGTGCCACCCAGTCTCCACAGACTGGAGCTGATTTTGATGTGTACCTTACACAAGTTAAAAATTGGTCGTTCAGCATCAGCGCTGGACGTACGTATTTAGCTGTTTTGAACACCACTGGGAGGACAGGAGCCAGGAGAGAGACGTTTAGGGCTTCTTTCTTTGATCCTTCATCTGACAGACATTGATTTTTCTAGAATTCTGATTGCAGATAGTCTTCCTCTGCCTGTCAGAATCTGTCGGATATTCCCTTTTGGAAGTGACACTAGGTCTGAAAGGAAAGGAGCAGGAACCCCAGCACGCAGAATGTTACGTCTGCATGACGTTGTGTCAGAGTGTCTTCTCGCTGCGGCCTTGCCTTGGAAAACAAAGATTACTGAACAGTAACAAACCAAAAAGCAAAAGTGCCCCAGAGGTCAGAAACCAAATGCCGCACCAGGCAGTTCTGGGAACAGGGCAGACCCTTCCCTGCCTCATACCCGCCCCCGCTACCCCCCCCCAAAAGAGGGGCTCACAGTTGTTTTTTAATGACGGAAACACAGCACCTTCAGGAATCGGGAGATAACATCACACCCTGATTATTTTATAAACCATTTTTAACACCTTTTTTGTGACTGCTCAACAACCATTCCCTGTTTATGCACCCGTGTGTGTGTGTTCACACATGCACACCTACGCACACCCCCTCAAGCTCCGCAAGATCAGTTTGTATTTCCTAACGTGCATTACAAACTACGTTATAGTTTAGTCATGAGTTCATACGTGGACTGGAAGAGTCTGCTGAAAAAAAACCCCTAAACTACCACTAGCTGTAGACATAGTCGATCCATGACCAAACATTCTCATTCAAAGCATTAATTAGCAGAGAGCCCACAAGCAAGATTAACAGACCACTAAGCACAGCGCCATACGGGAAGCAGAGGCCTTGACCTACCCTTATGTCAATCACCCTAGTGCTCATTTTCTTCTATTCCGTGTTCAAATTTTCCATGCCGTTTCTTCAGGCACCTTCCCTGTCGCAGGAACGTGGGCAGCGTAATCTCTTTGGACGTTTGTCCACATCTAGCTGGCTTTTATCCAGCTGTTCCCATTCAGTCACACAGTCCTCCGGAGGGACCACAGGAGGTAAGAACAACATATCCATTTGGAGGATGGACTTAAATGCTGCCTAACATTTAGTTGTGGCTTTCTACAGATTACGACAGTACAAGTAGCTCAGACTCTCCTTTTGAGGCTTCCCATGTCATTTGCTCATGACTTGAGCAAAATATTTCCCATGATGTTCTGGGAATAGCATCGTCTAACCGTAACTGGTTTGTTAACCAAGACTTCCAGCAGCTTTCATCATTTCTCACTACCCTTGTATTCAAATCACATCGCCACTAAGCCGGCAGGTGTTATTCTAGCTTGCCTTGTGGATTGGAAGCGAGGGGAGGGAAAGGGTGCGGCATTTACCAACTAGCCCCGTGACTAGTGTGGGAGAACCAAGATTAAAACTGCTTCTCTGCTTTATTTGAACTTGAAACCGTACCTTCCACCTCCTGTGGAAACAGTCCACTTCTTCCCTCGCATGCACTTTAAAGCTGGCAAGTATTCTAAATTCCCCTGTCTGATCAAAAAGCCCCTCTTCTAATAAAAAGCTAGATGTTCGTTATCATGGAATTTCAGACTGCTTCCCTGACCTCTTCTTGTTTACACAGTTTCCCAAAAACATCAGAAAGTGAAAATTTACAAAGTCAGAAAAGCCGTTTGCATGAGAAACATCCGCTGTTACAACCCAGCGGCGGCCGGGCGCTATGTGAGAGATTCGGGTTATATTCTTAAGCGCACAGTGGGATTTCAGAACAAATCTCTCCTGAGTACTGTTTCACCACAGAATCACTTACCAGTGTGCAGAAAGGATCACGCTGGCTTTAGGCTCCCCGAATGCAGGAAGGGCCTTATACTTGAGAATCCTAAATGGATATATTTCTACACAGAATTAGTATTTAAGGCATATTCGTCCCCACCCCCTCTTCCAAAGCGTTCCTCAGCAGGCAATGCGGCCAGATGCACGCCGGTGTTGTTGGCTCCTGTCCCGCGGCCTGGCAGAGGCTGCAGAGCGGCGAACGCGGGACTGAACACCCTCTAGCAAAGCGCTGCGACACTCGGCTCCCTTTGTGCCTCCAACTACAAATCACGAATGGGGAAAAAAAAAAAAAAAAGTCGCAACCTGAACTTTCAACAGACATTCTAGAATATGATAACCTTGCGATTAACAAGGTAAAGATGACCAGTGTATCAATTCCTTAATAAACAACGCTTGTGAATTAGGAGGCTCTGTTACAACACGGGTGAAGCCGAGCCATTTACTGTTCATGCCGGGCACACCTGCACCTACACTAAATAGGGATTACTTTCAGGCTAGGCAATATACTAATTATCCTGTTTATCTCTAATCAAAAAATTGCAGCCTGCCAACTCAGCGAGGTGATGTCCTGTTTCGGTTCTGTTTCACAGGCCCTCAGGAAGATACACACTATTCAATTCTAATGGCAGTAGGGGGAGGAGAAGGCAGTGCCCCGCATGGAGAATGATGGTGAAAATGATACTCGGTCTCTGGGTTTGAGACAGACTGGATTCTTGTATCTAAATCCATTTTCAGAGGCACACAATAAAAAGTAGTAGTAGCTCACCTGACAAAGCCAACTGCCTTTATTTGGCAAATAGCTTGTGAGATATCAGAGAATTAAAAAAAAAAAAAAAAAAAAAAAAAAAAGAAGAAAAGTAGTAGTACATCAAAAGAAAGCTTGAAGACCCTGGATCTCAGCATGTATTTACAGGGTACAAACTTTATGTACACAAAGACTTCACAGTTCCATAAACTACAGGCACAAGGAGTCACACAGTCAAAGTGGGATCAAGAGCAAGCTCGCCCAGCCTGATCTACCACCTACGACAGGTTTTCAGGTCTTGCCACTTGAATTCTTGTTTGAATTAGACCATCTCTGTCTAATGCTGCTACCCTTCAGTCTGTGGCTTCTAATAAGTTTACTAAAGCCTAAGCTTGAATTATTTCTTTGCTGTCAAGAAACTGTCTTACGTGCATTATGAATTCACCAAACTTGTAACTACCGAGCCCCGAGCATTTCTCTTAGAGGCTGACATACCCTATTAGCCAGTTTCTGATCCCTATCTAATGAAATTAATCTGATCAAGTTATCCTATGAGATAATCTAAAGATAGGTTATTCTGTCAGACCCTATAAAACGCTGAGTGGAATTCACAAATCCATAGGAGCGCAGAAGACAAAAATAATCCCAGATGAAGTACAAAGCTCATTTGCAAAGCAGGGGGTAATTCATCCCCTGTTCCCTACCAGCACCAGAGAAAAGCCTAAGTCCATTTCGTACCGGTTTGGTGGTTTTCACCCTACTGCAAATTCACAGCTGATGGGCTACCAAAAAAAAATGAAATGCTGACTTCTGGTAGTCAAGCAGGGGTGGCGCAAGAAAATACTGAGAGCACTGTCCTGTGGAGCACACCGCTCCCCCGCTGCAATCTGCTTCATATAACAAGTAACGAAGGAGATTGCATAAGAACCTCGAATAGCCCAATTAAGTTGTCTGAGACTTTACTCCTAAAAAAATAAACATTTTTTTTAAAAATCAGTGCTTGACCAGCACATTCTACCTGTGTATGATGGGTCTCTAATAGAAGCACTGTTGCTATGACTGAAGTTTCCGCATTCGTTTTTCTGAAAATTTATATTTTTTACACTGCATGTATCAGAAATAAGAAATGATTCAGCGGCAGTTTTGGGAGGTGTCCAGAGAATGGAACAATGCTGAAATTTCAACTAAATTAGGATGTAACGCCGAGGCTCAGAGTCTTGTTATGGCAGAGTCCCAGAAAACAATGTAGAGATCGTACGTGCGTGGCGCGGGGCGAAGACAGGACTCCATTACTTTCTCCCCCATCCACTTAAGTCTCCCAGATGACAGTAGCTCACAGACGATGCTGCACCAGCCGCAGTCCGATATCATCTCCCCGGCTCGCCAGCCGCCCTCTACAAATCTTAGCAACACAGACCACTATGCTGGACAAGTTCCAGCCAGACAATCCTCAACTACTCCAACACAAATCTCGTAATGGCAGTTTCTACAGTACCACTACAATTAGTTGTGCTAATTAAAACTGCCTTCGCCAAAAGAACCGTGTTCTTTCCACCCATTTTTCCTTTATCCCTAGCTAGGTCAAGTAAAGAAATCAGGATTTACACTGCACGAGGACACCATCAATTATGGCCTACCACGGGCATCTCCTTCCTCACCAATAAAAAGGTGCTGCACAAGTTCATGAAATCCACTTCAGTAAGTTCCTCTGAGCATATCTTAGATATAGCACCATGCTACGGATCCCACAAAACTTCATCCCCTCAACTACCTTGGTGGTCACAGGGAATCACTGGAAATTCATTCTACGCGAGTCACTATTTCTCATTTATTACTCGGAAATTACTTAAGACATTTAAGGTACGAATCGTCTTTCATTATGGGAAACTGCTTATGAATGCAAGTTACACAGAACTATATCTGTGCTGGGTTGTACTTCCTGATTTCTGGGCTGGCGGGTAGTTAGGACTGAAGCAGGCATTGAACAATGTCTAGAAGAAATATGCCCGGACAGCCCTGACTCACACGTTCAAGATCCTAAAGCAACAGCAGCTTCTTTCACAGGCCAAAGGAGCGAGGTACATGCTAATGGCGCTACACAAAAGCGCACACCAGGCTCGACCAGCACCAAAGAACTAAGCAATACCTATCTGTCCAAAACGGGCTGTACGCGTTTTTGTCTGGAGAGAAGAAACTGATCATGCTTCTGCCCCAGCCACGGAACTGCCTCGGGCCACGGCAAGAGCTGGGAACTGCGGATGCCACCTCGTGGGCTCCCTGCGACTGCCGAAGGACACGCGCTTCCAGCCAGCTCCTGAGAGCGGGCAAGCGGTAGCGCCTGGCAGAGCAGACTCTCAAGTCAGCGTGCTGCAGACGTCCACTTACACTTGAGGATTCCTCCCGCAGAAAGCCTCCGGGAAGGAACAGGCGTAATCTAATAAAATCAAGAGAGTGGAACCTGTGCACAAGCAAAGATAGTCGGCTGACACGACGCACTTAATTGGGTTGCAAAACCATCTTTTCAAGAGCTGAGCATAAGATCTTTTCCTTATCAGTGTCCCATTTTAGGAAGAAGGCAAGAACATTTAAGTAGTGTTACAGGACTGAATGGCTTTCCTTCAGCATGAGCAGAAGGCACTAAAATTACTTTCGCAGCATTTCTACAAGGACGTACAGCAATTTACCTGAGGACTCAACTTGCCTTTCTCACTAAAACGGCCATCAGCGATGGCCGTTTTAGTGAGAAAGAGCTTAAAGTTCTCGGTTAACCGGCTTTCTCCTTTGTCCCCTCAAAAATGGGAGACTTTTTCCATGCGAAATGGAAGACATTTAATCAAAGACCTCACACAAACCGTTGCTTCCATTTTCAGCACCTAAGTCATAAAAAGCACGGGAAGGCAGAGGGAGAGAGAGAGCACTGTTGCAATTCAGCAGCAGCGCAAACGCAGTCCAGGGATTTTCTGTTAGAACGTTCCCTCAAATTGCACTTTCTTCACAGTTCATCCAAGCTACATCTCCAACCAGATCAGAAAGCAAAACACAACGGCCTACAGAACATCCTCCAGCTTCGCAAAAAAATCAACAACTTGGGAGCAAAATACCTAAAACACAACTTTAACACAAAACTCCAAATACTCACAAGCTTTTTAATCCTGCTGTTTAATACACTAGATATAACGACTTATTAAAAAAAAAAAAAGGAAAAAAAAAAAAAGCATTAACACATTAACAGTAACATCTGTAGTCAGTTGCCAGACCAGTCGGCGCTGGATCAAAATTCTTAGCTTGCCTTATGGATCAGATGAATGCAAGGCTGCAGTGACTTCAGAAAATTCAGTGCATATCTCCTTTGATTAACACAGAACACACACACCCCCCCTGGGCTGCCACCTTTAATCCCTTTATAAAAGGAAAAGCAGAATAAATGCACCTGGAGAGCGGGCACCTAGATTGGATGCCTTCAGCTCTTCCACAGGACTTGAGTGGTGTTTTATGGCATTTATCCATGCTACCAGAAGCAACTGTTGCACGTGTTGGGAAACCATCACACGCTATGGCGGTAAGACTGGACAAGCAGCAATATTTGCACGAAGTAGAGATTTACTGCTAGGGTAACACTGGACCCCAAAGCCAGGTCATGCACAAGTGGGAAACACATCAGGAAACAGGTCTTCGAAAACAGACACCAGAGAGAAAGAACCTGGATCCAGGTAATCATAACACCCTAAAATAAAGGCCTGTGACTGAATGCATGGAAGCGGTGCCATGTTTTCTGGTGTAAGTGAAAAATCATGAAGAGTTTCTCAAACGAAATGTCTCCCATCAGAACTCTAGCTCCGTAATTGAGAGCAACACTTGTAAGTTTATCTGGAATAAACAGAAAGCTCAGCATCACTCAGAATCAAGGCAATACTTTCAGGCCAGAGAAATTCATCTTAGTTCACGCCTGTCCATTCAACTTAACACTAACTATTTTTGCAGCTTCTAAACAAGAAAACTAACAGCAGCTGAAAAACCTCTCAAATCGGCATCTGTATGAATAACCTGACAGCTCTTTATGGAGTGGTGGAAGAAGGAGAATGAAGGAAGGTGTTCTACCAAAACTGAAATGATGACCCATTGCAGGGATGGCGATTTTAGAAAGAATTTCTTTTCAAGGAGAGTTGAAGTTATTGGACTATTCATATTATCCACCATCGGCCCTGACCCTCTCAATCCAAGTAAGAAGTGAGGGAGACAGGGACAGTTTGTGAAGCTCAGCAGTTAGTGGGTGAGACACTGGGTACAGTCCTGGAGGGACCATTTCTTTTGGTAGTGCACGAAGTTTTTCACATGTTGGTGCTCATCCTGGACTGGCTGTTAGCTGGAGTAAGCTCCCCTTGGCTACCTTCTCTCGGAGGAGACTGCAACAAGACCAAAACACATCCTAGTTAGTGATGTGTAAATATCCTGCAGAGTGCTTCCCGAGAGACCAAACGAAGCACAGGTGAGGTACAGCAGGGTAACAGCAAGGGGAGAGCATTCCCCCAACTCATAAATAATGACGATGGCTTTGCAAAAGCTTTGCGTTTACAACTTCTATTGTTACAGCTCACAAGAACTGTTCCTAAAAAAGTCAAACCAGAACTTTCACGCCACTCTTAGTTACTACGTACAAGGTGCTGTTGGCCCCCTGGAATCCTGTCTGGCATTTAGTTATCACAGAGATTAATATACTACAGAATTTAATATGTTCTGTGGCAGATGGCCTATCCTCCCCTCAGGGCATTCCTTTGGAATTACAGCCTGGAAGGAATACTCCAAGCAATTCATGCATTTTTTATTTCCTCTACTAAAAAAAAAAAATTACTTCAAACAATCTTTGTTTTGGTAAGATAAAAGACATATGTCTCAAGAATTAGTCGGAATTAATTAGTTAGAATCAACCCAATCATATAAACTTCACAGGACATTCTGTGTTGTACAGGCCGGTCGATATATGGGCTAGAAGCACTTGCTCCTTATATATTTAGCATTTACTATTGTAAGAATTCGCCCAATCGTGAGCACAATAAATCCATTCCCCCCCAGAATCTTCAATTCACCAACTTCTATGGTCTCAGTTAAAAATCTTAACCCTGTCTCAAAGTCCACATTTAACACGCCCATACCTTGACATGTATCTGGTTGCGCAGGACTGCAGCTCGCAGGATCATGGCTTTGGCACGTCGCTGAAATTCTTTGCCCATTAGTAAAGATTTCTCGAAAGTTGTGCTGCGCTGATCTACATCTCGAGCATAAAGAATCTGTAACCAACACAGAGAACTGTACGCAGGAGCTATGCCAGGGCTCCACAGCATGAAGCTCTTCCTGCGCAAGGGAACAAAGCTAAGGTATCCCAGAGTCTGAGTTTACGCACAGATCGGCCCTACTGAAAGATGAATCCAATTTCAAAGTGTCCCAGGGATGGAGAGTTTCTAATCTTAATACAGCTGTTCGGTCTATAATCCGTGGCTCAGATGCACTCACCTTACTGTGTGAGTCTATTCTGGCGTTGATCAGTCCCTCCAGGATCAGCTGAGTAAGTTCATCTTCCAGAGCAGCCACTGTGGTATTAAAGGCAGTGGCCATCTTGCGCATATCTGCCGACACATAGGGGCTGAAGTACTAGGAAGAAGGAAATATTCAGTTGCCAAGTGTACTCCCCGCCCTCTGAAAAACCATGTGAAAAACAATTACGAAGAGATGACCCATCTCACTGTTCATCCATCTCTGAGGATTACAGGAACAATTACCTGGATAAGGGCACGATTTCGAATCTGGGTATAAAGTGTCCTGACATGAGGTGCGAGGTACATATCCAGCAGCAGGTTATCCTGTGCAAAAAAAACCCGAAACATGTAAGAAGCTGAGAAGCAGCCAGGAAAAACATATTATTCCTATGTTGTGAAACATGTACGTACGTACTCAAACCTTAAGGATGTTACATTACAGCAAGACAATACCATAAAACAAGAACAAATAAAAGAACTGGCAATATATTTTAAAAATTTATCATTTCTCCTCCCTCTCTACTGCTAAACTACTCCCAATTGCCATTCACCGTGTCAGGGGACAGAAGACACAGAAGAGGTGAACGCTCTTAGTAGCTTCTCTTTTAACAGTCACTGCTTCTCAGAAAAGGCTAGGCGAAGGCAACTTCTACTGTCGACACTGTTCGACACTGCTCCCCTGCAACTCACCTTCATCTCATCCAGCATCTTCAGGCATGAAGCATATTTAGATTCATAAAACTTGAAGATGATGTCACGAACTTGTGGCTCCAGCTCCAAAAACAATTTGAAGGAGCTACAGATAAAGACGGCAGCAATCAGACATTGGAACTCACCGGTTAAATACCCTACAACCCCAGCACTCCAAGTCGCAAGGTTACAGACTCTCACTACAAGTTAAAGGTTCCAAGAATTTACTCTCTAACAGACCAGATAGCCCATTTTCAGCAGGGCTGGGAGCCTGGAACATGGCGAGATGCAGCACAGCGTCACAGCTGTGGTGAAGAAAGGCAAGAGGCTTTTGACAAACCAAGCAGTGGAAGTGTTTGTCCACGCAAAACAAAAAAATTAAATGGGAACAGGTCAAAACGAGGATTATACCACCAGAAAACATAGTCCACATGTGTGCATGCCTTGTGTCTGTGCTGGCCAGCTTTGTGTTCCCTTTCAAAGGACAGCCTTCACTACGTACAGCGTGCCAGAAGTAGGTTAAGCATGCAACTGTCTCAGGAAAATAACCTATCCAAAGTGTGAGAGATCTTTGGGATGAACACAGTTTCTCAGCACTCTCCCAATTCCCCATCACAGATTTCCAAACCTTGGGATCTCACCCTATGAACCAGACAATAAAAAAGTCACGCTAACAATCCTTTTTCCACATCGATTTAAAATTAGTGCTTCCATAAACTTAGCTGACAGGAATTCAGTATCGTTGTAATTCAATCTATGACACACAAATATCCATTTTCTTCCAAAGACTGTAATTCTTTTAACCTTGTTTATGTCATAGTTAGATTACACTGCAAGTTGCATTAACAATTATTAAACTGTATTAATACAGTAAAGCATACACCAGAACAAGTGGTAACATGAAGGCAAATTATCTTACAGCTGCCTTCTGCAGGGCTCTGTCCCTCTGAGTCAGTATCGGATACGGACTGATGACTGCGATAGGAAAGTGGGCTACGTAGGTGTTGGATTTGAGCTGGCTTGGAAACTTCTGTTTTACTGCGAAAATTTCAGCTGTGGTTAACCACTGTGTTTTAGACAATAAAACATCACTTAATGCTAAAGCCAAACTAAGGCTCAGTGATTCTTTCTCTTCTGTGTGAGACAGCCACTACTCCTGCCAGAATCCACTCTCGACCGAAGTCCCATGTCCCAAAAGATGTCCAGTACACACAAACTCCTATTAAGGCATCACTTACCTGCTGGAGATAACGTTTCGTTGCAGTTCCTGACGGTCAAAGGTAGCAAGGGCACAGAGACCACCATACACAGCCACATTGCTAGGAGATAACAGCTGGAGAGAGAGAGAGGGGTCACCAACTGATAAAATGGCAGAAGGTTGGAATTAAGTATTCCACCCCAGGCCTTTCCTTCACTCAGTGACAAGATTAGTCCTTGTCACATGCAGTGGAACCACTCGGGATGCTCTCAGGCATCCACCCAGAGCCCAAGGATTGATTGTCCGCTGCTAAGAGAGCAGAAACCACTTCCAACAGCCAGTCTTTTGACTGAGCTACACCAAACCATGGTTCACAGCACTACCAAACTATACAAGAGGGCTGTGAGAATAACTACAGCGTCTGAATTTTACAACCTAGTACTTAGAATTACATCCCCTCCAAGACCTGCACAAAGCTCCCTCTTGGTCCTCACCTCAGGGAAATCACAGTGATCAAATGATGCCAACAAGAAGCACTTTGCTGCCTGTTTGTACTTCCGAGCAGCTAGTTCAGCCAAGCCTAGGAACCAGAAAAAGTTAGTCCTTTGTTTATGACAGCATACAAATTAGGAGAAATTGCGAAATCTGGGGTAGGACAGGCCCCCCCAGCGTTGCTAGTGCCTTCACTATTGAAGTGAAACGAAACTCTCAGACAGTATCTAGCATCCTTGGAACTACGTTGACTCACACTGGCATCCTCTCTGAAGAAATTTAGGGAGAAAAAGAAATGGCAAAAACAAGTCAGCAATTCCCTCTCATCGGCTTTATCAAATCTTGCATTTCTAGTGAGAAAATACAAAGTCTGTCAAATCTGAGAGGAAAAAACAAACAAACGAAGCTAACGGGCAGAAAGGCGGGCAGACAATACAGGAAGCTGAAGGATTCGCTTACCTGCTGCACATTTCAGTTTGGTGAGAATCGCTTGTGTCTGGCTGTCTCTTTCTCCTCTTTGCTAAACGATAAGAAAAAGCAGTAGTGAGCAAGCAGTATGAAAACCATTTTGATTACAAATGTCCTTGGGATGTTTCATCCTAATAATTAACTTGCAAATCTCAACAGCAAGATAATTTTGTCTTATTTGTCTTGGGAGACATGGCAAGAACTGAAGATGGAAGGTCTCTCTGTCTTTACTATGAGACAGATTTCCTACACACCTACGATGGAAGAAAAGCAACAACGAATCTCAAAAGAAATAGTACAGCAGCCAAGGAGGCTGGATTAAAGGAAGAACAGACTGTAAGATGAAGGGAGGCTTATAGGGAGCAAGTCGTAAAGGGGGAAAGTAAGAAATTGTTTTACAAATTCTGGAGACGGAAAACAAAGGGAAAATTCTTGCAAGTTAAAAAGCAGGACCTTACTTCTGCAATTTCTGGTGTAGACTCAGCCTTGCTTACGTAGCTCAGAACGTGAGACCAATTCTGGAGGTAGACACTGACCTGCAGAAACAGTGCAGAAAAGATGGTGTTACTTGGATAAGCAGCATCACTGCAGACGCATGAGAGGTAACCAGAGCAGAAGCACAGGCAGATGTTGGGGCAGATATCAGAAAGACATCAAGTACCATTTCCCGCAAACTTTCCTACCTTGATGACATTGAGACACATGTTGATAACATGTTTAGCACTGGTGCAGTAATCACGGGCTCGTGAGTAGCACTTGAGAGCGTTGCTGAGGTCCCCACAGTCAAGGTAATGATCACCTAAGTCATCATGGCCTCTCCTGGAGCACAGGAATTAAAATACCAATGAACTGTGTGCTCAAAAAGGGACACAGTCAGTTTGTACCAAACAAGTAATTCAACGCACTGACCTAAGGCACTGAATGCAGTTGACATTCTGCGTTAGGTGTCTGGAGGAGCAAAAAATGCTCTTCCTTGTTCCAGCAGAGCCTTCTGCATCTCACCTGATACTCTCCTTGATGGAGTTCCCTTTGTAATTTTTCAGATCTGTGTCGAGTTTCTCCAGTTTAAGAAGAGCTTTTTTGCGTGTAGCTTCAACCCAAGCTGTGTCAAGAGGAGGGGGTTCGATTCCACTATCAGGGACAGCATCAGGTGTATTCTGCAGTTCTCTGAAAGGAAAGAGTTTGAATGGGGCAATTATGCTGCAAACTTCTCAGAACAGAGGTCTGCCAAGAACCTGGCACTGTTGCCCTAACAACCAGTACCTCATACACAAAAGAGACCAAAGAGAAAAGAAGGGTGGTGGGGAAAAAAGAAAAAGACTTATAAGATTTCCAGTGAAAACAGTAACATAAGTATCACAGACATTTACAAAGTCTTTTCAAAGTTATCCTAATATCTTTTGCAGATCTTTGCACAAGTCCAGGCCGATGACAACAGTTGCTCTTCCCTTATCAATGCTGTAACACCATCATAGAAGGCCACCAAATTTGCCAGGCGCTATTTGCCCTTGGTGAAGCCATGTTGGCTGTCACCAATCACCTCCTCATTTTTCATGTGCCTTAGTGTAGTTTCCAGGAGGATCTGCTCCGTGATCTTGCCAGGCACAGAGATGAGAGTGACCAGCCTGTAGTTCCCCGGGTCTTCCTTTTTCCCCTTTTAAAAAATGGGGGTTATGTTTCCCCTTTTCCAGTCAGTGGGAACTTCACCAGACTGCCACGAATTCTCAAATATGATGGATAGTGGGTTAGCAACTTCATCCACCATTTCCCTCAGGACTCATGGATGAATCTCATCAGGTCCCACAGACCTGTGCACCTCCAGGTTCCCTAGATGGTCTCGGACCTGTTCTTCTCTTACAGTGGGCGGTTCCTCATTCTCCCAGTCCCTGCCTTTGCCTTCTGTGACTTGGACAGTGTGGGTAGAGCACTTGCTGGTGAAGACCGAGGCAAAAAAGTCATTGAGTACCTCAGCCTTCTCCAGGTAGCCAGGTGTCCTGTTTCCTTCCAGAGAGGGCCCACATTTTCCCTGGAGTTCCTTTTGTCATTGACATACCTATAGAAGCTTTTCCTGTTGCCCTTGACATCCCTGGCCAGATTTAACTCTATCTATCTGTCCTTTAGTTTTCCTGGTCTCTGGCTGCTTGGACAATTTCTCTATATTCCTCCCAGGCTACCCGTCCTTGCTTCCACCCTCCGTAGGCCTCCTTTTTCTGTTTGAGATTGTCCAGGAGCTCCTTGTTCACCCATGCAGGCCTTCTGGCATTTTTGCCTGACTTCCTCTTTGTCGGGATGCATCACTCCTGAGGTTGGAGGAGGTGATCCTTGAGTATTAACCAGCTTTCTTGGGCCCCTCTTCCCTCCAGGGCCTTATTCCACGGTACTCTACCAAGCAGATGCCTGAAGAAGCCAAAGTCTGCTCTCCTGACGTCCAGGGCAGTGAGCTTACTGTGTGTCTCCTCGCTGCCCTAAAGATCTTGAACTCCACAATCTCATGGCCACTGCAGCCAAGGCTGCCCTTGAGCTTCATATTCCCCACCACCCCTCCCTATTGGTGAGAACAAGGTCCAGCACAGCACCTCTCCTCGTTGGCTATTTTATTAACAAGCAATTCATTGCTAATATTAAAGAAACAACCTGCTCTACAAAGCAATTGAAAGCAAGTTAGTAACAGCGCTGCAATGAATTATTACATTCTATGAAAGCATTTAGTGACTCTTTAGGGTCACTGAATCCAACCAAACACCTCTGTATGGGGCACAGGGTGCACATGTTTACAAGTTCTCTCCCCAGCTATATTGCAATGGCTTGACAGCAAAGCTACACTGTACAGATACTATCCAACTTTTTCCATCCAGCTCAGATCAACACATCTACTTGCACCGAACTCAATTTCCAATCTTTTAAACAGAAAAAAGACAATTTGCACAAGAACATGCTCGTATTACATGCCAAGTCCCCCACTGTGGCACACTGGTCTTAACTCAGTCAAAAAAGCTCCCCAGGTTCCCACGATCTCTTAGTACCTGGTGGCCTCAGACAACTTTCTGTGGATTTCTTCGTACACATCAACATTGAAAGTTCTCTGGACAAATGACAGTGCCATCTTGAGAGCTTCCACCCGCAGCTGTGGACAGTGATCAGCAATAAATTGCAGCCGCTCAATTCGCATCAGACCACTGTAGCTGGACGCATACTGCTCCAAATCCTGCAAACAAAACCTGGTCTTAGAAGGCGAAGACAGCAACGCTACATCAGGCTCCTACACTGTCACCTGCACAGGTTTTCCTGCAGGCCTGACCCATTCACGAAGGGCAACGTGACTCAGGCAAATGACAAATCAGGTAAGATTATTCCATTTCTGCTTTCTTCAAACGCTAGTAGTTTCCTCAGAAACGTGCAGTACATTACAATTTACCTTTTTTCATTTGAGTCGTGATGCTGTCCATTAAGGCTAATCAGCTCATCCACTTTAAGCATTGGTTATACCACCCGTTAATAATTTTGTCAAGATTCCATCATTTGCGCTGAGGTTTCCTAAACCAGACAACCATCCCAGATGTAGTTTTTCCTTGAAAAATAGTTTCCATAGGACAATTTGCATTCTTTTGCACATACTAATTTCCTAAAACATCTCCTTTGAGAAGAAACAGGGTCTCTTACTCTTGAGGAAAGGTCTGAGGTTTCAATTCTGAACACTTAACAGATTTTAAGCCTTGGGGTGGGGGGTAGAAAAGGAGCACAAAATGTCTAGTAAAGATATGATATGGCATTGCAGGGAGACTTCCTAAAGACAGAAGCACACACGCAAACAACCACAGCAGACTGTTCAGGGCTAAGTCAAGCATCCAGGCAGTAGGAAACACTCGAGTCAGGTTGGCTGTTCACATTTAATATGCATCCTGTGTCACGTCTGACTCCCTCGCCCCGTATGTCTGAATTAAGATACCGCTGTAGATGGCACGGTAACATTTTCTAACATGATTCTTGCCTGATTCAGTGCAAGAATGATTTTGCTCTGAGACTGAAACAGGACTGTATGCGCTGAAGATTTGTATTTAGGATTCCTGCTTTATTTGCTACAGAACTTGAAAAACACAAAGGCAGGAGCATTCCTTCTGCCACAGTTTTATGCCTGATGTTGCACAATACTCCTGAAATCACTGAGTAATTTCACTTTACTCCTCAACTCTTTGAATGACAAAGGGGAATTATGGTCCTTCGCATCAGTTACAGTGAAAAGAATATCACTGATTTTTTTGGAACACTTAGATGCTATAGCAATAACAAAGGCATAAAGGTCGCAACATAATTGCTTCATCACTCTAGCTTCAGAACAGAACTGAAATGCAATGAAATCAAGTAAGGTGTCGGGTCACATGCTGAAAAAAACCCACAATCAACCCAAAACCAAATAAAAACCCCCAACAACAACAAAGAGAGAGGTCTGTGCAGTAAAAAGCGAATAACTATGTGATAACCATTATAAGGCACGGGGACAAGAGGAACAAATTAAAGCTTCAGAGGTACCGAGGTGAGATCCAAAGCTTCCTAACTGAATGCTTTATTTTGCAAATTTAATGTTGCTTTAACTTTTTCCAGTTAACATTTTTGTTCTCTTCTGCAACACCCATCTCTCGCTGTTACAGAGCTGATGCATAAAAATTGGCCAAAATCTCAAACCATTACCTAAAAACTGAAAAAAACAATATAAGCAAATACAGGCTTTTATAACTCTACAGCTCTGGGGGGTTTAGCCAGTCTCCCTCCAGAGGATCAAACAGTGAAAGAATTATATCCTAACTATATACTTAAAGCTCCTCAAAGAACAAGCCTCAAAATAAGTGAATGATGTCTCAGAAATGTACTAAACTATTTCAGAATGAAAACTGCGTCAAACGGGCAGCACGCAGCAAGTCACAAAACAGCAATTCCTCCTTCATCTCAGAAGGTGCAGCAGAGGTCAGTACGTGACAAGGAGCTACGGAAGAGGTCACTGCTATTCCTACCCCACCTTGCTTTGAAGATAATGTCATTTAATGTCTAAATGACAACCTGACAAGGAGTAAAAGGAGGGATTTTTTCAAAAACCTTAAAGGAAGAGGCCCTGACCATGAAATGTAACCTGCTAGCCCTCAACCAGCACCTACCAGAGTGGGGTTCTCCACCACATAGTTGATATCAGGTGCATTTTGCTGATCTTCTTGTGGATCTACGTCAATCTGCATGGGCTCTACTGCACCCTAGAATAGCAAAAATGAGGTCAAAGGTAGCATATTACATTTGAGCAGAAAACAACTAGGTCATTCAATCTATTAAGGACTTGCTTAAATACACATTAAATTTTAAAAATTAAACAATACCGCTCCGTCTTTAGACATGTTTAAGATTTTCCTCTAGCAACAACACTACTCAGCATGATGCTTTGTCTAAAACAAGCAGTACTAAGTCTCAGCATTCACACAGCGTGTTTTATTTTGTTTGGTAGATTATCAAGCAAAAAAGTGAAGGCGTCAATAAATCTGATTCTACAAAGTATGTCAGGTATTCATGCTAAATTCCAAATGACATTCCGTCTCTCTTCCTTGAGCAAGAGCAGACATTAACACTCAGCTCAAGAAGTTCCAAAAGTACCCAAAAAACCTCACCAGAACCTTTCAAAGCTGCTTTAATGCTTAAAAGTAGTAATTTTTTTTTTTTTTGGGGGGGGAGAAGGGAAACAAAACCACCAAACCAAAAATGACAACTCTTACACTTTTTTAAAGTATTAAAAAAATGTAAAGAACAGAATGCAGAATGGCAATTCCACAGTTTCTAACAAATACCGGGGAAAAATTTATCTGCACTGCAAAAATTTACCATCAGTTGAACTGTCCTGCTATAGTTATCCGAGTCCAATTGTTTAGGTAGATTCTCTTTTGCAGGAACAACAGAATTTTTATTCTCCCGGTATACCTTGCTTTGAACCACATGAGGAATCATAACCTGTACAGCGACCTCAGTACGACTGCATCAATAAAACACCTGCATGTGTTCCCACTTAAAACTAATTTACTGTGCAGTCCCACAATCAAAATCGGCATGCTATCATGAAATTCTTTTCCTCCTCCTAGTCAAGACCGTGCCGAACATTCCCCCTAGGTATTACCGATTTAAACTCGGGAAAACCAAGATGAACGTCATCTTATAAAATGCTGACTATGTGCGGATATTACCATAAGCAACACCTGATTTCGGGCACATCGCATGAGTGGACCTTAGAAAGGACAAAAATGCCAACTACCTCATCCCCACCAACACCAAGTTATTTCCATGTTTTTATTGATTTTGCTGTCTGTTAAGAAATCAAAGATAGAGCGCGCTTGGGGTTGGGTTGGTGATTTGCCTGTTTTTTCCTTTTTGTGAGTAGGAATAGGGCAGATCCAGATTTCCTAACTCTAAAAAAATTGATGCATCTTGTGTTTACCCACAGCCTGCTTATTCCTTCAATATCAAATATGCACATATCTCAACAGTGAAGTGAAATCTCGCAAGATCTGAAGCAAAAGCAAGTAAAGCATATAAAAGCTTGTTTCCTAGTTATTCTCTATGCAAAGGGAAAGGGAGGGAGGGTGCAAAGCAGAGTTTGATTGTCTAGATGACCCCTCAGGAAAAGCGGGCATAAAACCACTTAAGTCACCACATATTGAGACGATTACTTTTTTCCATATTTATCTACTTTATCTCTTTTCTTATATCATAAACACTGTCAGGGTCGCTTCTTTTATGCTGTGTTTACCTACCATAGTAAAAACCTGAAATGGTCTCCTTCGAAATCAGCGTTACAGAAACTACCCGTGACTCCGGTTGGCGGAGCAGAACGTCCTGCTCCACTGGTGGGCTGCACTCTGCACTTCTCAACTCCCAGACAACAAAGAACACAAGTGGGCTGGAAGTCCCACTGGGACAGGTGAACTCAGACGTTTTCAAGCTAACGCTTTATTTTGGAAGGAAGATGCAAGGTTTACTTAAGAACTACTCGCAAAGCGAATGAAACAATGCTCGCTCCCCGAGATTTTGTGAGCCCAGAAGGGCACGCTGTGGGAAGGTACCTCACACAGCTGGTAAGCTGCCGCTCAAGCTGAAGCATCCCGCGGTACTCAGGGCGGGGGGGGAAGAGCCCTGCTGCCGGCGGGGGCACCGTACAGACCGGTCACTGAGGAGGAAGCTGAGCTGCAGCCTGTCCCCGTCCTGACCTCCCGCGCCCCGACAGCGAACTCGCCGGCCGCGGCAGGGCGGGCGGTTGACCCGTAAAGGGATGGCGGGCGCGGCCACTGAAGGCCCGGGCTCAGCACACCGACCTCCCCGGGCTCCTGCGGCTTTCCCCCTGTCCTGCAGACCCTCAATTCCTCTTCATCCGCCACCTCGCTGCCCCACCTCCGCCGCCGGGCCCTACCCACGGCACGTACAACGCGAAAGCCAAGCACGGAGCCCGCTGCAGCGGCGGGGGACGCCGCGGGCGCCGGAAGACGCTCGGCCGGGCGCTGCTCTCCGCGGACAGCGGGGAACCACACAAAGGGACCCGACAGACGGGCGAGCGAGGGCCCGGGGCCGACCGAGTGCGGCTCCCGTCCCGGCGAGGCGGCCCCGGGCCGAAGGGGAAGGCCGCGCCGCCCGCAGGCCGCGGCAGGGCCGTGCCGAGCGCCGTGCGGGAGAGAGGCCGAGCGAGGCGCGGCGGCAGGCGGCGGGGCGGGGCGGCGCGGCCGGGGGCGGCGGGAGGCGGCTGCCCCGTACCTGCAAGTTAAAGACCTGGACGGGCAGCGGCATCCTTCCCCCGGCGGCCGCGCTTCCGGCTGACCCCCCGCCCCTCCCTCCGGAGCGGCTTCCACTTCCGGGCCGCGCCGTGCCGCCGGGCCGCATCCGACAGGTGAAGCCTTTAAAGGGGCCGCGGCCCGTCTCGCCTCTCCCGCCGGGGCACCGGGCGGCGGGGCGGGGCGGGGCTGCGCAGGGCTAGGGCGCGCTCGCTGGGCCGCGCTGCCCCGGGCGGGCCTCGGTCAGCGCGGCCTGGGGTGTCCGGGCGCTGCCTGCCGCCGGCCGCGGGGGCTGCCGCCGCCTCCTGGAGCCGCCGCCCGGCCGCGGGGCCATGAGGCGGCCGCGCAGCGCGGCGGGGGCCCGCGGGGCTGCAGCATGAGCGGCTCCTGCCTGGGGCTCCGCAAGGCCTGCTTCCTGCTGTCCGTCAGCGCCGCCGCCCTCCTCCTGCTCCTGCTGCCGCGGGGGCAGCCCCCCGCCGCGCCCCGCCGCCGCCCCCCGCCCGCCGCCGGGCCTAGCGGGCCCCCGGAGCCCGGGGGGAGCGGCTTGCCCGGCACACAGGCGGAGGCGGGCGGCGGGACGGGTGCCGGGGCGGGCAGCCCGCAGCCTGCGCGGAAGGGCCGCCTGGGCCCGGCCGGGGAGAGCCTGGAGCTGAAGGATATCTTCATCGCCGTGAAGACCACGAGGAAGTACCACAGGAGTCGGCTGGACTTGCTCCTCCAGACCTGGATCTCCCAGGCCAGGGGACAGGTGAGGCTTCACCGGTGGCCGCGTCCCCCCTGTCCCGGGCAGCTGCTGCACCTTCTCACCGAGCTTTTCCTGCCGTGTGTTAAAAGCATCTTTTCTGGTAAGACTGAGGAAGGTTGTCTTATCTAAATAGTTCATCTGAACCGACCTCCAGAAGAGTTCCTGGTTGATGAAGCTAGTGACTTGCAATCCGGGATCGTGGTCCAAGCAGAAATGGTTTGCTGGCTCCTGTATGACCGTGAGAAATACTACATGGTAGTGAAAGATCCCTAGCATTGATGCATCTAAGCCAATATTTTGGACTAGCTGATCTTTCAGTGACTTAGGTTTTCCCATAGAACAGCGCAGAGTTTGTTCCCTTGTTTGGGAATTTCAGTCCATCCAAGCTTATTAACCCAATTTTGTCCAGCAACTGGGACAAGACAGTGTTACTGCCTGGCACTTTGCACCCTGGCTTTCATTTTTCCTTTTATCTTGGATAACTCCTAGCCAGAGAGAGGAGGTGAAGTTGCAGAGGGAGGTACTGCCAAAAAAGACAGTCATTCATGTCTAGAAATTGGTTGTCTGTACCCTGAGATGAGGAGAGTAGAATTTTGGATGCTTTACTTAAATGAGACTCTTCTGGTTTGCAATGCAAAAGTTTATGAAATAAGGCAAGGGCAGAAGCTGCTCATGTTCTCCCACTCCCAATGGCTGCTGTGAAATAAACTAACAAGACAAAACATTCAGAATTCTGACTGCAACCGAACAAAGCTGAAATTTGTTTCTGAACTTCTCAAATGCGGACACGCCATTTTTGTCTCCCACAGACGTTTATATTCACGGACTGGGAGGATCGGGAG
Organism: Rissa tridactyla; assembly: GCF_028500815.1. Taxonomy (NCBI): domain Eukaryota; kingdom Metazoa; phylum Chordata; class Aves; order Charadriiformes; family Laridae; genus Rissa; species Rissa tridactyla. Next base: position 11,280,733 of record NC_071480.1, read on the forward strand.
CTACGCCTGAAAGCAGGTAAGCTGTGTAGCATAGGTACATGCTGTCTGTTATAACTGAGTTTTGTTTCTGTCATGCTTTCCCTAGAAGTCCTTATTTCGTGCTGTACAAGCAATTAGGGAAGTTTAGATGGAGAAAACTTCTCCTTTCGCTGGAGAGTATGCTGTTCCTACTTACCACCTGGACAAGATGCCTGGAACTTCCTGAATGGTGGCTTCACCTTTGCACCCTCTTCCTTCCTCTTAGAAAGCTTAAGTTTATCTGGTCCAAAGTTATATTAGGTATTTCCTTTGCATACAGTCTCATGGCACTATTTATATACCCTGCACTCACACGTTTTTGTGTACTCTACAGCTTGCATGCCATATGCATAACCCGTGAGCCCTGCCGGTCCTGCAGTGTGCTCTCCATGTGTGCACCAAATGCACTTCAGATGTACAGTATTAGTGCCAAATGTACGCTTCTTTTGTAGTCTTTTTTTGGACTACACATGCTTCTGAAACCTGAAAGGGCTGATCTTTGTTCTTCTAGGGGATCATATGATCAACACCAACTGTTCTGCTGTCCATACCCGGCAAGCTCTCTGCTGCAAGATGTCTGTGGAATATGATAAATTCCTGGAATCTGGGCAAAAGTAGGTGAAACACGTTGTTCTGATTGATTTTGTTTCTTCCAGTTCTTTGTTCACAGGAAACTTGAGTAACCCTCTCTGCTCCAGTAAGGAATGCAGCATTAGCTAAAACGTGGTGGTAGGCAGAGGGCAGGGAGCGCAGCATGAAGGAGTGTTTATAAACAAGCATCATCTGAAGGGTGGAAAGGATGATAATCTTAAGGAGGTTATTAATTTCATCCTCTTTCCAGAATTAGGATCTGTGGCTGCTTTCAGCTTCCAAATTTTGTAATTCAGGACAATGGGAAATGCTTTCTGTTCCAAGGCTGGAAGACTAAGGCTCAACTCTAAACCTGTAACTCATTTCTCTGTCACTGCTCTGCAGTAACTGTCTTATTTTGTTTTGTTTGAAGGTGGTTTTGCCATGTGGACGATGACAACTATGTGAACCCTCGGACTCTCCTGCATCTCTTATCTGCTTTTTCACACAGCCAGGATGTCTATGTGGGGCGGCCGAGTCTGGACCATCCCATTGAAGCAGCTGACCACGTCCAAAGTGATGGATCAGTAAGCACACTCTGCAGTTAGTCTGAAAGACATCCTGACCTTCTAAGCTTTTAAAACCTTGCGAGTTCGTAGGATACCCCCATAAAGCCCGAGTGATTTAATCTGCAAGCTTGGGTTGCAGAACGTGGCACTGCTCATTTTCAGAGGCAGGGGGCTGGGTTAAATGAACCTTCCATCTGACCTCATATGCGTATGTACAAGAGAGTTTGTCTCCTGGGTGGATGTCTGTTTCTCTTCCTTGACTCGTGTATGTTGGTGATCTCCCCCACACTGAGGTGAGGGGGGCCCCCCACCTTGACTCTTCCTTGAGTTGTTTTGGGTGCAGTGTTCCTTGTGTTAGGGTGTTGGGATTTGGGTTGGGGTTTGCGTTGGTTGGTTTGTTTTGAGAGCAGTATCACGTTGTCGTCATCTTGAAACAACCTCAGATGGGTGACAAAGGCTCTCTGGGTGTATAAGACATTTCCAGCACTGAGTGGTTACTAGGTTTCCAGGAAGGGGAAGCAAACACATCTCAGTCACAAGATACACGTGCTACAGGACAAGTCCTCACCAGGTCACCTATACTGACAGGCCTAAAGATAAATCAATCCATTGTCCAGAAAGTCAGTTACAAAGCAGCTTGTTAGGGAAGACTCTGCACAACGAAATAGCCTCCTTGGACATGGAGCCAAGCGACTAATGGGCAGCTTTGATTTTCTCAGGAACGCTGAGCTGGCTGTGGCGCTTGGCTAGAATGGCCAGGGTACAGGTGGAATTGGGTAGGAGCGGGACTACGGTTTGTTTTGTTTCATGTGTGCTACCTCAGTTGTGCTAACTTGGTGGTTCACCTGCTGTCAGTTCCAGGATAGAGTTTCGTTTGAGAGAACAGCTACCTGTGCTTTCAGCAGCCTAAAAAAATAGGAATTAATCTGTAGTCTTGTTCTGACTCAAGCGCAATACGTGATATCCAATAGAGCCTCAAGTTCCCTTCCCTGCCCAGCCAAATGGAAAAAGCAGATTATCAGTAACTACTGTGTGTTTTTCTTGTTGCTCTTCAGAAGACAACCGTGAAATTCTGGTTTGCCACAGGTGGAGCAGGATTCTGTATCAGCAGAGGTCTTGCCCTGAAGATGAGTCCTTGGGCCAGGTAAATGCTGTTCCTAGCTGAGCTCCATCAGTATGCGTTTGGTAGGCTTTAAAGCATATTCCATCTTGTCTCCTGTGCTTTGTCTCACAGCCTGGGTAATTTCATCAGTACCGCAGAAAGAGTGCGTCTCCCTGATGACTGCACTATTGGCTACATCATTGAAGGGCTGCTGGAGGTAAAGCTGCTGCACAGCCCGTTGTTCCATTCCCATCTGGAAAATCTGCAGAGACTACAAGGCGAGTCTGTACTGCAGCAGGTGGGTCTAAGCCTCGTGTAATTACACCTCAGTCTGATCAGAAAGAATACTCTCCATGGATTTAGCACTCTTCAGCAAAAAAGGATGTCTGCAGACTCACTCGGAGCTGTGTCCTGCCTAATTCCTTCATTTAGGTAAAAAGCACACTTTCACCCTAGCCAATGAGGTGATATAGCTGACACGTTCTGCTACGTTAAGCCTAAATATGGTGCTGCCCATCTTCTAAACTCTGACTTCCCATAAGTCACAGTAGCAGCAAGTGTAGAAGGGGGCAATATTTAGTTTGCCTGCCACGTAAGAAAGTATTTCTGTCTTTGCCTGACAGTCCCAGTCTTAATTCGTGCTGTTCAAAAAGACGAGCGTCGCAGCTATAGCAAGTACCTCTTCAATAACTAAGACAGTCAAATGTTTGATCATTTTTAAGAATAACATGTCTGAATCTCAAGAAACTTAATCAGTGTTTCTTAGGAAAAAAATCAGTTTTCGGAAAAATTAGTTTTTTAATTGCTGGGATACCTTTTTACTTGTGGGCAGTAGGTGGAGCTGTAAGGCAATCCAGAAGCTTTGTCTGCCCCTTCGTGGTGCCAAACAGTAAAAAACGAGAGAGCAGTTTTGCCCCTCCAAACTACTTGGTTATATTTTCCTGCTAATTGTATTAGGCAGCAGAAATGTACAGTTGGGGACAAATTCTGGCATGACGTAATCTCCTTCGTGTTAGTGTATTTAACTGTAGGCTGAATACAGCCTTTCGTTGGTGTTCATTGTTTCCTCGAGACTGTAACAGCTAACCCAAAATCCAGGAAATCTACAATTAGAAAGAAAATAAAAGTAGTCTGGCACCTGGCACCTGAAAATTTCTCAATAGGGTGCTTGTGTGGATGAATAGCACTGAATTGGGAGTTCCAGAGATCGAAATTTTGTTGCCAGGTTTGTCATGTGGCAGTCCTTTGCTCAACATTTAACATCCAAATGTTTTTAATTTTCCTCTGCTAGGACAGTACTATTGCAGACTTCAGGCAGTGACTGGCGAGGAGGAATGTATGTTATTTAGTGAAGGTACAGACATTAGCAGGATTGATGCCCCTACAAAGCTTACAATTGTAATTCATCTTGTCCTTCAGGGCAAGGCGGCTTTCAGCTCCTCTGTTTATTCTCCCACACTGCAGTGGTCCGTTTGATAGACACCATTCAGTGCCAGTATTGCTTGTGGCAAAAATAACCACTTTTTTTCAGATGTAATCCACTGTTCGGATCATAGGATTCTTGGAGTCTTTCTTCATACCTCGTCAATAATCCTGCTATCCCCGCTCTTTTTTTCTGCATTAGTGTTACAATTTCTGAATATTTATTTGCTTGTACAGGTAACCCTAAGTTACGGGGACCCTGAGAACAAACACAATGTTGTGAGTGTGGGAGGAGTGTTTGGCCTTCAGCAAGATCCAACACGGTGAGTGTCCACCTCCAAAACAAGATCTCCCTGCCTTGTTCATGTTTATCAACTGTAAGATGATCAAACTCACCAATGGGGTTATTTTCTCATGCCAGCTCTTGTCGCTGTGCCTAAGGCAGGTAGACCCACCCTCTATTCAATGATAGTGTGTTCCTTGTATGGGGAATTCCAATCTTATATTTTCCTTTTTTTTTTTTTCCTTCACAGATTTAAATCTGTCCATTGTCTGCTCTATCCTGACACTATTTGGTGCCCTGCTAAGAAGATGTCATAATTCTTGACCAGTCGTTGACAACTGTATCTTACCTAGCTTGTATAAGACAGGAGTTGTGGTGGACTTTGCGGGGTTTGGGTTGGGTTTGTTTTTTTTCTTCTTCTGGGAGACAACCAGAGGTATCTACAAAGGAGGTAAACAGACTGTTTACAAAAGCCAGGTGGTGTGGTTTGTTCAGCTGCAGCCTGGGACATTCCAAGAATAATCCTTGTTCTTTTGTCCAGTGGCTCTTTGTAGAATGACTACAGTCCTATGTGTACGAGTCACTTCACACTTAGGTCTGATGTCCTGTGAATCTGTGCTGGGACACGTCCCGGGCAAACGCAGTACTTGGTCTGATAGCATTCTTACAACTGTTAGGGGCTTTTAGAGGCGGTTGTCTTGAAGCTGGAATGCTATAGCAGACTGTAGTCCCCATGGTGACAAGAGAGGGGAAGTTTTCACTCATCTTTCTTGGGAACAGAATTAACACAATTATTTAAGAGCTTCTGTGGCCTGCCATATTAAAACTCCACCTGTGGGCCGGAACAGGGTCTGCTCGTTAACAGCAGAAATCCTAGACTCACGAGGGTAAACAAGGCGGAAAGCCTTTGTCGTGGGAAAACCCCGTGTAAGGGCGAGCGTACCCAGGAGTGGGTAAGAGTTGCTTACAGTGCACATTCTCCCCTGTAGCCCGTGTGTACCTCCCATGGAGGTGATTGTCAGACTTGGCTCTCTTAGCAGCTGAATTGCAGTAGTTGTTGATTATGATGGTGGTCTGCCAGGTCCGAGACTATTCCCTTGATATTTGATACTGAAGAAATACTTGCCAGAGTAGATGGTAATCGTTTCTCCTGCTTTGCCCACAGCAGGCTGTATGAGCTGGAGCACGATCGCTGGCTGATGAAACACGCCCTGTTTCTGAAGCTGTGTGTAATCGTTTGCCGTCTGTGAGGGAGGAATGCTAGATAGCTGTAATGCCCTGAGGAAGCTTTGATGGTATCATTTGAGGACCTTTAATTGTATGACTGTGGTTACTCCACTTCGGCTTCTTCAGATAATCTTTTGATTACCTTTAGCTCAAGATCAGTGTTTATTTTCACTCTACTTCTTAATGTTTCAGTAAATAGTTCATGCAGTCACTAAGAGGAGACTGCACACTCGCACAAAGGCAGAAGTTCAATGCTGTAGCAGTTATTGACTGCTGCTGCTTTATAAATAAAGTAAGCTTAGTTTTGAAAATGGAAGAAATAGGGTTCCCTATACTTTTACTTTTCTATTAGCCCAGACTTTGGCCATGTGCAATCCTTACCTGACATGAAGAATGGCATTAAAAAATTACTTTGCAAAACCACTGTTTACTCTCACAAACTCTTCAGAAAACACTTGCTGGTTTAGTGCTAGAGTCTGAGGCTGAATTAAGGGAAGAATAATAGAATGACATTGTATAACCTGGAACTATGATTAACAGCTAGAATGTGGACCTAGCAAAAGTTTCAGGTTTCTAAACAGCTGTGCTGAGCTGTACTGTGGACTTCAGCTAGTTGCTTAACTTCCTACCATTTGAAAAGTGGTGTAATGTGGGCAAACGCCTGCAGCGTATTCAAGTATGAAACTTTGCAGAGGTGTCAGCCTCCTGAAGTACACTGTTCCTTGCACTCTATTTTTAACACAAACCTTCCAGCATTTACCTGGGTACGTTGTCCTCTCTGCGTGATTTTAGTTAATTCCACTGAGGAGCAAACAAGCCGACTGCTACTTGCCTCAGTCCTGCAACTCATTCTTAAATCCCTCCTTTCCTTCAGGTCTACTAAGGTGACCGTGAGGTACAGGAGTAAGAATGCTGCGGGGCATCGGATCAGATTCCAGCCAGCACAGTGGCTGTTCCGTAACGGGTACACAGCAGGTACCGGTGTTCCGTACACCGGTAACACTGACGGCCCGTTACAGAAAACAGGGAAGGTCTTGTGGAATGGTAGGTTGTGGTATGTTCTACCTCTTCGTTAGGTCTTCTGCTCACTAAACTGAGGCATCCTATGGTTTAATGATTTGTCATTAATAGCTCTGGAGATTCCTGGTATCTATATAAATACTCTTTTTTTAAACACTTACTGGGTTCTTGGTTTCAGCCTTCTGTAGCAGAAAGCTGTGAATCTTCATGAGCTCTTGATGAGATTTTTGTCTTCAAACGCTGATTCTGAACTCCTCTGTGAGAGCTTTTTTTCCCCTTACACTGGTAGCAGCCTCTTGTAAGGTATCACAGATGGCATGGACTGGGTAGGGATTGTGTGGCAAACTGCAGTTCAAAACCGGCGACGCTTCATGTGGGTGGCAGCAAAGCTGAGTAGTAGAAGTTCCACACTGCGGTCACTGGTCGCCCTAAGCCAGCTGTGCCAGGGAGGCAGGTACTCTAAGCTGGTGGGGTGTTTATTAAATGGAAGAAGGACCACATTCTCCTGTGTGGCAATACAGAGCTGTTCAATGTGTTCAAGCTTCTTTTAAGGTTTCTAGTGTTGACAATACAGTAGGCTGGGTGGATATATCAGGATGGAGCTTTTTAATCAAACTACTGTCTCATACATAAAGCAATTCTACAAAATAAATATTTAAATATGTAAAAGGCTGTGTTTTGTCACATTTCTTGACACGTTTTCTACACCCAAAATGGACTATAAACTCTGTGATCCAGGGAACTACAGTCTCCCGTCAGGCTGTTGTGAGGCGAAACGGCCAAAAAGCATGAGACAGATGACTTGGATGTGCAGAGGAATGAATGTGGATAAGAAGCGTATTTGCAGATGATTAACAGAGTAAAGTAATTGGAATAAGTTAATTGTTGTAAACTTGTCTCAGCACTTCCCTACGCTGTTGCTGCACTTACGAAATATGCAAATTATTAGCATAATTTAAAAGAGTCCTCAGAAGGCAACCTCTGAGCTGGGTGGTCTTACAGCGAGCCCTGTTCAGGGGGCGGCTGATGGTCAGTGCCGCTCTGTCACCGCGCCAGCTCTGCGGGCCGGGCGGGGGCACGGCCGCGGTGCGGTCCTTCACCAGCCGCGGGGGCGGGCAGCGAGGGCAGGTCTCGTCTGGCCAAACGCCCGCTCTCCCGCGGCCTCTCGCTTCGGGACCTCGCGGAGAACCGGAGCCCGGAGAGCCCATCCCCGCCCGCCCCTCGCCGGCCGAGCCCAGGAACGGCCCCTCGGGGGACGGCCCCGCCTCCGCCCCCTCCCACGTCCCCTGGGTGAGACCCGGCCCCCTACAACCCCCCCTCGCCCCGGAACCGAGTCCGCCCGCAGCATGGACCCGCATCCCAGCTTCCGCGGCCGCCGGGCCCTGGTGACCGGGGCCGGCAAAGGTGGCCGTGCGGCGGGCGGGGGCCGGAGCCGGGGCGCCGGGGGGTGCCGGGGCCGGGTCTGACGCGTCTCCCCGCAGGGATCGGGCGCGCCGTGGCCGTGGCGCTGAGCAAGGCCGGAGCCCGCGTGACCGCGCTGAGCCGCACCGCGGCGGACCTGGAGAGCCTCGCGAGAGAGGTACCGGCCGGGCCCGGCCCCCCGGGACCCCCCGCCCCTCCCCGGGACGCACCCCACCAGCCCCCGCCTCGGGACCCCCGAGATCCCCTCCCCCGGCCTCGGGACACCCCCCCCCCCCCCCCCCCCGTTCACGCCTCCCCCTGCCTGGGGACAGCCCCCCGTCCCCGCCACGGTGACCCCAGCCGAGCCCCCGCCCGCAGTGCCCCGGCATCGAGCCGCTGTGCCTGGACCTGGCCGACTGGGACGCCACGGAGGCGGCGGTGGGGGCGGCCGGGCCCTTCGAGCTGCTGGTGAACAACGCGGCCGTGGCCGTGCTGCAGCCCTTCCTGGAGGTGACGCGGGCGGCCCTGCAGCGGTGAGTGCCCGGCGGGACAGCGGGATGCCGGCGAGAGGAGCAGCCGGTGCTCAGGCGCCGGGCAGGTGACGTGCACACCGTTAGCAGTGCCCCACCGGTCACCTTCTCGATGGGCTGTTGATCGCTACTGCTCATGTCCACTTCCTTTCCTTGACTGTGTTTTAATACTTTATGTAATCGCCTTTCACCCTGTAAACACCGCAGGGAAGCCAAGTACAGCACCGACACTGCTCCACGCTGTTAGTGAGTACCCAGAACCTGCGATTTCACCTCTTAGTGGCCTGCACAGGCCATCCAGCCTACACGGGGGAGAAGAGGCTCTTTGCTGTTAATCCAGCTCAGAGCGTCCAGTCCAGCTCCCGCTCAGCCTCTGTTACATTGAAAGTCAGCTGTCGGTGAGACAGTTCAGATAGATAGAGAGAAGACAAATCCAGGTTAAGGGAGTATGAAACTGCCAGAGTGGGAAATTAAATCTGCTTACTGCAATAACACACCATCTTTTTTTTCCTGAAAAGATCCATAGTTCCAGCTGGGGGTAAGCTTTAGGACACACGACACAGAGAGTTGATGGGTCACGCGTCGTCCCTGCATTAAGAATGGCTATTGTGGGTCTATTTGTGACCAGCATATAAAATGTATGGATTCTACTAAGACCATTCTGCAGAACTAGCAGGTAAAACCTGACCAAGGAAGGACTATGTGGCAAATAGAAGAAAAGCTGCTTCTACCCATTTCACAGCAGGTTTGCTATTTTAAAGCCTTGTGAAGGGTTTGATTGACCTAAGAAGAGTCACTGGCTGAGGCCCAGGGCTCCCTGTTTACACTTTAACAGGGGAACTACGTTAGTTTGCTAAAGATCAGAGTCCTGCTAAAGATCAGAGTCCCACCGGTGTTTCCAGGATACCAGCTGCAACCTCTCTGTAACTTTTCAATTTGATTTATTTGTAGGTCTCTCGATGTGAATTTTGGGGCTGTGCTTCATGTTTCCCAGGTGAGGAAGAACTGTCACTGCAGTTGTCTCCATGAAGAGCGGTGACTAAGTTGCTCTACACAGCAGAGATAAGTGTCCGCTGTGGGGGCTAAAGGGACTGTGACCCAAAGTTAACCTGACAACAGCCCCTTCACTCGCTCGCTGGCTTTGACTTGATCTCTTCTGAGTGGGAGACAGTGAGGACTTACTTCCTCCGGATGTTTTTGCTCTTTTGGCTACCATAACAGCCCAGCAAGATTCCTACTGAATGAAATAATGGTTTCTTCTGTTACAATTCTGGCATCCCTGTGTTTTTTTTTTCTTCCCTCCCCCAGATTGTTGCTCGGCAGATGATTGCCCAGGGGGTGCCAGGTGCTATAGTAAATGTCTCTAGCCAGGCATCTCAGCGTGCTCTGCGGGATCATGCTGTTTACTGTAAGTACGTCTGGCTTTAGCAGTGCCCCTCTCATTTCTGATTAGCTGGAGACCCACAGCCACCAGGCTGCTGGCTGCCAGTTCTGGGCAGTGAAGTACTTCTGTGCGTTCCAGACCAAGCGCTATGCACTTAAATGCCTCCTGTTTTTCCCTTCTCTTGAAGGTTCCACAAAAAGTGCTTTGGATATGCTGAGCAAGGTAATGGCAATGGAACTGGGACCCCACAAGGTAGGATTCTTTCCGAGAGAAAGGAAAGCATGAAAGCTGAACCTGAGCATTTCCCCTCGGAGCAGTCTGGTTAGATTGTTTGTTGCTCTTGGTCCCAGATTAGGGTGAATACTGTGAACCCCACCGTGGTTATGACCGACATGGGAAGAATTAACTGGAGTGACCCTCAGAAATCTGCTGCCATGATTAATCGGATTCCGCTGGGAAAGTTTGCAGGTCAGTGGCGTGCATTTGTTGCCAGGCTGGGCTTTTCTGTTGTATCCGAGCCTTCCCTCTAATCGACATCACAGCCACGGGTACCTTGCTTCTTTTGTGGGCAAAGTCACAACCCTGCTGAATGGCTGTGGTTGAATTCCTAAAGGATACGATGAAGACAGGGTGAGCATCAGCCTTATCTCCCCTCTTCTACAGCCTTCTCGTCTTAGGATAAGTGAAACACTATATTGTTCATAAATATGATTGGGAGAGGAGCATAGGTGCTTGCTGTGAACTAAGTGTCATTTGATCACAAGAAGGACTTTTTGATGCCCAGCTCTCAGCTACACTGTCCTGTATGTTGCATCAAGCACGGTCTGGGGGCAGAGATATTTCCCTGCTCCAATTACCTGTAGAGGTCAAAGACATACCTTTTGGGATGCTTATTTTTCTAGTACAATTTGAGGGGTGCATCGGATGTTCTCTGTGTTTGATTCCAGAGGTGGACGATGTGGTGAACAGCATTCTCTTCCTGCTGAGTGATAAGAGTGCTATGACAACTGGCAGCTCACTGATGGTTGATGGGGGATTTCTTGTCTCCTAAGATGACACCTGCATTTCACACCTGGCCTTAATTTTCATACTAGTACTGCATAGATGTAAACTGGATAGAAAACAATGACACAGACCCAGTCTTGCTGGAGAAGAGGGGCAGCAGGGCTGGAACCTGTATGAGAAGTGAGGCAGAAAATTACCTTTAGAAGGCTGCTGTAGATAATAAAGCTCACATACGCCGTCATGGAGAATGTTTATTGCACCAAATAAGGTTTTATCTTGTCACTCTACATGATGATTAGAAATTGGACCTGTCTTTCTTCCAACCCTATTCCCCCCCCACAACCCTTCAGAAGCTCTCCCTGTTCCATCCAAAGCCTGCACTTTTTGTGGGAAGGGGAAGAAGTTAACAGACTCCTCATTGCTTCCTTTGCCGTCTTTAGTAGAAAAAAACAAAACAGAGGCAACAACCACAGCCCTGCTCTGCAGAGACTGGGTTTGGGGGGGGGGAGGCCCTGCTGAAGACTGATGGGGGGAGCAGCACCACGCTGTCCTAGGGTGTGCACACACAAAAAGGCAAATACATGGATTGCACAGGGCTGTTTCACTCACTGAGTTTGGCTAGTACCCAATAAAGCACCTAATGATTAGTTCTTCAGCTTCATATGTAATTTACTTCGCCCCTTTCCGGGGCTGGTTATAATTTCTTTAACAGTCTCAGGCACGTATCTGCTAGAGCACCAGTTTGTTAACTATTAGCCACAGTAGGCTGGGCAAGGAGACCCTACCACTCTCCCAGCTGCTCTTGTCATTCAGCACCGTTCATATCCGCTCCCTCCCCACTCCCACAAGGATCTTCACCACCTGTTTCACCTGTGGGTTGAAACCAGGGGTTTCCAGGACAGGATGGATGTCTCAGCCCTTTCAGCGTGGAGTTCAGGAGAGTCAAAACAGCCTGTTGCCCCGAGGAGCTACCTTGCCTTCCCCATTGTACCTCCCCTGAGGGCTGTACAGCCCCCAGCTAGTCTCCTGCCCCCGCTGCCCCTTCACATCAACACTGACGTTAAATCAAAGAGACATTTAAAAAACACTGACTTCATACATGATGAAGGGCCCTACACATCCCAGCCCCCTCCAGAAACACCCAGCTAATATGCAATCTGTCAGAGGACGACAACATGCTGAGCCAGCACCTGGGCCACAGCCCTCAAAACACGGTGCACTTTTTGCCGGGCTTCTTCACGGGCGGTGGGCAGAGCACAGCCCGGATGGCTTCATCAAACACCGTCTTCAAGCCCCGCTGCGTCAGGGCAGAGCACTCGAGGTACTTTACCGACCCTAGGGGAAAGAGAGCTCCAGCTCAACCACTCCAGTGCTACCAGGACATACTGTCCCTCACCCACTCCAAAACAAAAAGCTCAATGCCAGAGATCTGCCAGTACGTGAGACTCACCAATCTCCCGAGCCATGGCCAAACCTTGGGGGTAGGTGATGGGGGCCAGTTTCTTATCACGTAACCTTTCAATAGTGTCCTTATCATCCCTCAAGTCCAGCTTGGTGCCCACCAGGATGATAGGTGTATTTGGGCAATGGTGTCGGACCTCAGGGTACCACTGAAACAGAGAGGCACGATAAGAAAAGTAGCTATAGCAGGAGATTCAACCATGAGGTTGAATCTCTATTTCCCAATAGCAGAATAGTATCTACTATTGGGAACAAGATTTTTACTATGATCTGACATGGTGGCAACACCTGAACAGGATACTCCTGCCTGTAGTTCTGAATATGCTCTGCAGAAAGGGACAGGTGCAGATGTAGTAACGAAGGCACTGAGACACAGAATCATGACAGACAGTGCCAGCCAACTCTGCACACAGTGCTTCCCTTAAGTGCATTTTAGCTTCTAGGATGTCCCTTATCTTAGTCAAGATGCAGATTCAAAAAGGCAAAAAACTTTGCCAAAGAAGTAATGAATAAAAAGTAGGCCCCTCTTAAAACCTGCAGACTATGACCTTCCCTTATAAAAACATGACTTCTAGAAATTTTGGGCTTCTTGGTGTGATGCTGGGTGGGGCAGGGGATTTCACTAGTTCCTCCCTTCCACTGTTTCACCCAGAAGGAGAATACTTTACCTTGGCTCTGACATTCTCAAAGGAGGCTGGACTCACAAGGGAGAAGCAGATCAAGAAAACATCCTGTGCAGAAACAAGAGGGTCAGCTGCGTAGAAAGAAACAGCCAGAGAGAGTGGAGGGAGGGTGGAGAGGGAGACTTACAGCGGGCAACCTCCTGCCACAAACAAGGACTGTGGCTGTAAGAAATTTGTCCCCATTAAGGATGCTAAACTAATTCAGAGAGGGAAGGAATGCACTTTGAGCATATGACTTCATCTTCTTTTACAGTACTGGGCTCTACATGTTAAGAGCCTGTGACCACAAATACCTTAACAGTGCTTTGGGCTTCATCCCTGGTGGGGGGCCATGTGGGAATTGCTACAGACAGGGAAACTACTACTGCAGCCCAACGGTGACCTGTCCCACCGAGAGAGAATGGGAATAAGGAACGTGGCTCGGCTGCACAGCAGCCCCACACCATTCCTTTCACTTGAGCCTCCCTATGGCATGCATAACTGTCCAAACACCATTACAAAGCAGGGACTAGAATAGAACGATCTCTTAGGAGAAATTCAGCTGTGATACTTCTTACCAGAATTATGGCTACAGCTGCAGGAACTTAGATTTTCCTCAAAGGAAAGCCTGGCTGTACTTGGTAGCCTCCCTGTCCCAGAGAGGGAGCAGTTACAAGCCAGTCCCAGCCCAGACTCACCGTCTGTGGATAGGAAAGAGGCCGCAGTCGGTCATAATCCTCTTGCCCTGCTGTATCCCAGAGGCCTAGGTTCACTGGCTTTCCATCTACCATCACATTGGCAGAATAGTTATCAAACCTGCCAAGGAAGAGGCCCCATCAGTGACAATCTTGTTGTGACCTACTCATCTCTTTATACAAAGTCCAAGGGGGCAGTGAATCAGGAGAAGACACTGCAACCCAGTTCCAGTGGGGACAGCCTGCCCTCCTTACACACACAGCCATGCCACCAGCATCCTCCTCGGGTGTGAAGGTTGTAGTCTGATTTGGGACAGCCTACAACTGCCTTCTCCACACCTACAAAACCAACTTTTACAGGACACATGCAAACAGAGCAAAAAGCAGCTGAAGTCCAAGGCCAGTACTCACACAGTGGGGATGTATTCTCCCGGAAAGGCATTTGTGGTGTAACTGATCAGCAAGCAGGTCTTCCCTACAGCTCTGCAGAGGGAAAGAGTGACAAGCATAAAGAAGGGTACAGCAGGAAGCACTGTAAAACTCACCCTTGCCCCCCACAAAAAAAAGGTTAGATAAAAAGTTAGCATGTGAGAAAACAAACCTGTAGTAGGCTGGATTTCTCTAGCTGTCGGGGACCAGGCCTGAACTCACAATGTGCGCCTTGCCTGAGCACTTACCTGACCCTGCCCTCTCCCACTCCCTTTCCCCACCCATTCAGCCTCAGCAGAACACCAGGCAAAATATATTTGTTCCAGGATCCAAAAGAGAAGAAATAAATTAGGGTTCTCTATTGGGCTCAACACATCCCTAATAATCTAGCAAAACGGGTAATCAGTGAGATGAAAAAATGTGCAACACAGAATTATTCAGGCTCCTCAGATATGGGAATTCAATGCCAAAAACTACAAAAGTGAAAAAATAAGCATCCATAAACAAAAATGATCTTTAAGATCTACCACTGCCAGTTTGGAAACAGATTTTGGCATCAGTGTAGATCACTGAAAATTATCAGCTCAGGGCTTTGCTGAAGGTGGGTGGGATTGGTCAGCCCAGTGGTGGCAGCTGTTGGGCCCCACTGGCAATAGCTGAAGTGTATGAGCTTTAGCTCGCCCTGTAGGAGAAGGGGAAAGCTTAGTTATAAGAACAGAGGAGTACTAGGGGCCTAAACCACCTATTTATCACTGTGAAAAAGTTGTGAACTGCAGAGAACCTCCCAGAGAAACAGATCGCGGGTCACAGCAATGGGAACAGCTGTCTGTTAGGTGTCCAAGTTGAAGCTGAAGAGCCAATGGAGATGGGCATCCTCTACCCAATTCTATAACCAGAAGAACGTGAGGAAAGACTTCAGGAGTAAGCGAGAGACCCCAGGGGACCCGCACTCCTGACCAGGATGACACAGCAACAACCACTACAGTAACCCACCCAGCTTTTCCCCGGGGATCCCCTCTCCTGGAGAACAGGGAGGTGTGTGAGGAACCGCTACGCTGACCAGCCTGACCTTCCTCCTGTGTCACAGCCTCTCCCCCACCAAACAGGGAAGTCATGTAATTCACAGAAAGCACACACATCTACAATTAAAGTGTTTTGATATCTGAGTTCATTTAGTCTCTACACTATCACTTTGGTCTTAAAGCAGAACACCGGACTTGCAAGCCTTCAGCTGAAGTCCCCCTCCAACACGCCGTGCTCCCCCCCACAACAAGGCTGTGCAGTTTTGGCGGGTGGCTCTTTCCCCCACTCCCCTTTGGCCCCCACAGTCTGGACCCCGGGAGGCCTCGCTCCAAATATGTATTTGAGGGGGTGGGATGCGTGGGAAGGTGGGAAAACCAGTCCCTGCCTAAGACTGGTTCCTGTTTAGTTGTCCGTATCTCAGCTCTGTGCTTGCTGCAGCGAACAGAAAAGCAAAGAGGAATTATGAGGTAAAATATGCAGGCCACGCTAGGAAAAGTAAGTTATGAAGCACCATAAATCTACAGCATGCCTGCATCTTGCATACAGATGTGTTCACAGAAAAAGGCATATAGGAAAAGCCTAAAGAAAAGAGCAAAAAGGACGACAAGAGGCACATGGTGAAATCAGGACCAGCAACGTATTCCCCCTTGGAACACAAACAACAAAAGGAGATACGAGAGAAACCTGTGAACGTCAAGATTTTTAGGGTGGACTTTGTGATAAATCACGCTTGTATGACGAAAATTACCAAAATACAGGCACCCTCTAACATAACGAGGAGAAGATGTAAAGCCTGGGAAGAGAAGGCGTTTGTGTTCCGGGCAGCACGACCCTGGATGCGGAGCCGAACGGCGTGAAGAGACGGAGACCCAAGTTGATGCGCGGGAGCGCTGGGCCGGATCGCGGCGCCCGCGGGGCCCCGATCTCCGGCCGGGCACGGGCTGGGCCTGGCCCCGCCGCCGGGCAGGGCCCAACGCCCAGCTCCTCGCCCGCCGCCTCTCCCCCGCCGAGGGGACTCGGCCGTCTCGACCAGGCGGGCCCAGCGCCGCCGAGCGCCGCCCCACCCCGGCCGGGCCCCACGGCGCTCCGGGCCGGGCCGGGCCTCGCCGCCGCGCCGCCCGCTGGCGGAGCCGGCGCCCCCGGGCCGCGGGGCGGGGCCGCGCCGGGCCCTCCCCTCCCCCGGCTCCGCCGCGCCCGGGCCCGCGTTGTGCGGGACGGCGGTGGCCGCGGCCGCCGCGCACTCACCCGTCGCCCACCACCACACACTTGATCGCCTGCATCTGCCCGCGATGGCGGCGCCGCCGCGACTCCGCCGCAGTGACAGCCCGCGCGCGCCGGGCGGGGCGGGGCGAGGCGGGGCCGCCCGAGCCCAGCCGAGAACAGCCGAGCCCAGCCGAGCCCGCGCCGGCGGCGGGGCAAGCGCCCCTCCGGCCCCGCCCCCCGCCGGCCCCGCCCCTCCGGTGCCGCCGCGGCCCCGCCGGCGGCTCCCGGTGCCGCGGGCGCTGGCAGAAGACGGCCGAGCGCACGTACCGCGCCCCCCCCTGCCCAGAATTCCCGTCCTCCGAGCCGCCGCCCCCCTGCCGTACCGTCCCCGAGGGGCAAATTACCGGCGCGGAGCGCACGGCCGGTGCTGCTCAGAACCTGGCGGAGGCCGGTTCTCTGCTCAGGGAAGAAGCTCTAGGCCTGGGCCACGTTGCAGCCGCAGATTTCACCCTCACCCGCCCAGAGCTGCTGAGGAACAAAGACACAGCATCAAAAATCCTGCAGCATAAAGATGAATTTTGGTTTCCTCCACCTCTCCCGGTACTCTGCCGGTACTCGCTTTTCTCCTACCCGCTGCCCAGCACCTGCAGACTATGGAGCCTCAACACGGGTGCTGTGCCCTCCCCTCCCTCTGACCGGGGCAGAGGTTCTCAGCTGCTTCGCTTTTACCTTGGTTTAGAACCAAATTCTGTAGTCCTACGTGGCTGTTAACACCTGTAACAGCCTTTTCGCTCCAGGACAGATGCGCAGGATCGGCCCCTCCCTCCACATCAGCCAAGCACCCAGCTTGTCACCGGCCGTGTTATGGCAAAATGAAAAAACTCTTTATTAAAAAAGAAGAGCAAAACCCAATATGAAAAATCACAAACCACCCAAGTCCACGCAGAAAGTTTCACTTTCCAGTTGCCTCATAAAATACGTACCGCAAGTTCATTTCTCCCACCACAGACACACTGGAGAAACTCACAGGAGGCTCTGTCCTGACAAAGGTCTCCATTTTCTCTGAGTCAGACCCTCACTCACACCCCTTCCCCTTCCCCGTGACACAGGAGGACTTGCGCTGCCAGGAAAAGGAAGCACCTTCTCCCCTTTGTGCTCTGAGAAGCAGCTCCGAAGCATCGCTCCTCTCCAGGGTAAGGCCCAGAAAACAGCACTCAGCTCCAGGACCCTGAGAAGCCAGCAGGACAGCCTTGCCATTTGTCATCGTGGAATGAAATCCTGTTGCATTTTGGCCACCAGAACTCCACCCACAGGCTGCAGTTACAGTGAGGAAGCACCGACGCTGCCCCCGACACCCTACCCCACGCCTTTCCGTGCCCATCGGTGCTGTAGGGGCTTGAACCACGGCCAAAGCCCAGCTGCCCGACAAGAGTATGGACGGCCACTGCACAGCAGCCCCCCTCTGCACAGCTCTTTCTACGTATAACAAATGCATATCTACTGCCCATCACCTCAGCCAGACCACGGAGGGGCAGGGGAAAGAGCACACGTGATCCCTGCCCGCCCCCACTTCCATCAGTAAGCACTGGGTACAAAAGCACAGGGGTAAGATCTGGTGCTTCCAGCAGCTTCGGGACCCCATGAGCAAAGTACATGGCTCACACCTACAGGGAACTGTAAACACTGCTGCCCGTCATTCATCGCGTTTCACTGTGGACAGCCCAGGCATCCAAACGAATGCTTCAGAGTGACCGCTGCCCAGGGAATGTACAACCCCCCCTGAAACAACAGGGTGTGCTGACAGACTGGCGCTGTATAAAAGGACACAGAAACTACTTAAAATGCCGCAGCAGTGCAGGGTCAGGGCTCCACATCGTGAACTCAGACCCACGAGTCTCTATCCCAGCCCTGGATGGTTGTTTCCTCCTCTCCTTTATGCAGTCGGGAGCAAGATTTCAGAAGAGCAAGAGCGATCGCCTGTGTTTGCAAGCCTTCATGTCACCCCACTGTGACAAAACTGTCCCACTTAGAAAGAACGGGTTGTACCTGAGTTGCTCACTCTCTTCCTGACAGCAGGTATCTGGATTCTTTAAGCCACTTTCTCATTTCCTAGAACCGTGGGTTCCCAAGGGGGAGCCCTGCACATATGCCATGATGGCATTCTGCAAGAAACTTGCTCGCTGGGCCTCTTCTTCCCTCATCCTGGAGATGTCAGCCTCTTTCATTCTCAGCTTCTCCAGCAGCATAGAGATTTCACTTTCTTTGTCCAGCAGTGCCTCGCGGTGATTACTTGATAGGGCTGGGAAAGAAAAGCAGTATTAGTAAAGAAAATCAGCGCGTCCCTAGAATAAACAGGAACACCGCATTATAGGCACAGCCAAAGGCAATAGAGGCAGGATGATCAACAGGCAAATGAGAGAAGCTGCATCAGACAATATGAGAGGTTTTGCACAGACAAGATTTTACACTTCACTGTGCAGGAAACCCCAAACATTTTGCTTGCTGTGCAGCTTTGGGTAGTTATCTGAGCCTTGGTCTCTACAAAAAGAGGACAAGAATCCCTGCAAATACATCAGGGTGGGTGGAGGGTGCAGTTCACGGTCCTACGCGCCGGCAGGAAGCGCCGTTGTCGCTGCCTGTAAGTGCAGCTCAGTTCCAGGCCCACTGCAGGGTACCCCAGCATTACCATTTGAGAAGCATGAAGGGATCCATCACCTTTCAGCTGTCTCTCCAGGGCTGCAATCTTCTCTCTCAGCCCTTCCTGTGCTGTGCGTTCAGCCTGCAGGTGTCCAATCTGCTCCTGTAATTCCACCTTCACTTTATTCACCTCTGTCACTTTCTCCTCTTCTTTACTGTTCAGGTCCTGACACACAAAGACAAATCCATGAATAACCAAACAACTTCAGCAACCTGTTCTGCCCCTGTGGTGACCACGTCTCTACTGCAGTCCAGATTACCTGCTGGAGTTCCTCCAGCCGCCTTCTGAGCCCGTCAGCATGCAGGCTCAACTGATTGGCTTTGGCTTGGGCCTCAGCAACCATTTGTTTCTGCTTAAGGCAGCAGTTCTGAGCTTCATCCCGTGACTCAGTCATCAGCCGCAGCTTCTCTTCTAGGTGTTCTAGTCGTTGCTGCTGCAAGACACAAAGGAAAATGAAAATACATCAGTCCCGTTCTATTCCTGCAAAGGGATTCTTCCCTTTTTGTTCCCAACACAGTGAACCCTTGGTTGAATCAACTGGCACCGAAGAACAAGAACAGGACTTAGCCGTAACAGATACAGCACTTCCCCCTTGCATTCAGCAGTGAATCTAAGCTGCTTTCTGCTGCCAGGGAGAACATTCTGATGGAGACACTGCAAAGCCCAGCCCACTCGCTGAGAAACAGAGGCATGGCCTTGGCAGCAGCACCAATGCCACCACTGATGTTTACAACTAATGCTCTGTCTTCACGTCCTCATACCCCAAATGGCTCTGAAACACCACTGTATGCAGCCAAGTGACTGCTGCGTCCCACCACTGACACACATGGCAGCCTTCATATGTTTGTAACTCGGTAAAGCAAAATCTGTGATGTTACAGGTAAGTAAATGTTCTAACAGTTTTGGTGTATTTTCCTCATCCTTTATTCTCTTTCACAGGGTGTTGACTTCATTGTCATTTTCACAAGGTTCAATTCTACAGTCACTTTTTTCATCCAGCAGCAGTAGCCACCTGTGGGAATTCCTCTCAGTCCAGAGAAACAGGAGCAGCCCAGGAAAGCTGCTGTTGAACAGAAGGATCAACAGCTGGCTGCTAGCTTCAAAAGTTGGCAACTTAAATGGAATCTGCTATGACAATATCCACATCAACTCCGTTACTGCTTGAAAAGCAGAGGGCAGGGGGGATAGCGGTTACATTCTGGAGACAATTAAAAGCAGACTTTTCAGCACTCCTTCCTCAGAAATCACACTATTTGCAGGCCAGTGAAGCCCAGGATGAGGAGGAGTGATGCAGCAGTTCCCTGAGACAAAAGCATTGGCAGCCAAATCCACTCCTTCCCGCAGAGACAGGGCCCAGGGCCAGGTCTCGTCCTTACCTCCTCCAACCGTGCCTGATTCCGGACTTTTATTAACTCCTCCTCTGCCTGCCCTCGCTCAGTGAGTGCAGCTGCTTTGACTCGGCTCAGCTCCTGCCACAGAAACACGAAAGATCGTTCCAGATAAAGCTGCATCACTGCAACACTCACTAGAAAACATCATAAGCTTCCAGCAGCAACGTGACACAGCGGTCTCCCTCACTCAGTGGCAGGGAAACAAACCCAGAATACATACCTTTTCTCACCCTGAGACTTCCGTCTAAATTCAATGAGAATTTCAGTTACATGAGGGCAAGGAATGGGTGACACTTTCCAAAGACAGGGGAATAGGAGAGGGCAGTGCTGGATCTAGCTCGGGGAACAGACAAGGAGAAATAGGCTACACTGCTTGGGACCACATGGGAAACCTGTGAAGTCAAATCCCGGTAAGAATTTAACCACATTCAATGGAACCTTTATTTTTGTACAACCAGAATCTACAAGTTTCTCCTTGGAACCTTCTCGTTCCTTAGTCAAAAAGCAGTAAAAATTATTTTAGCTGGTAAACTGCTGCTTTCTGTTCTTCCCTACAGCACATGACAATCTTTACATAGGTCATCAATGGAAGACTCCACAAAGCTCCCCAGCACCTTGTCCTGCCATCGCTACCTGAGCATTCCAATGCACCCGGAGCATCCTTCCTCACCTCCTCCAGAGCTATCCTGATGGCCTCCAATCTCTGGATCCTGTCCTGCATGGAACGTTCACTGGCCTCAATGTGCTGTGCCATATGATCCACCTGCAAAGTAGTAGAAATCACGTCAGCAAATGCCAGAAAACCACTCCTACCTCCAGGCACAGCAGCATGGCCACTCGGCACGAGAAAGAACATTCATTGACACACCTACGACCAAAGCAAAGCTCTTACCTTCCCTCCTTCCACTAGGAAACTGTAATATAGATAGAATCTGCCCTCTAGAAACCGTGAGCTTTAGACAGAGATCCCTTTCAGGCCAAGATGAAAGATACAGAGTCCAAGCTCTCATCTTCAAGTGATACGAAACACCAGAGATTAATATTCTAGTTGTTATGTAGCTAAAAATCTTCCTGGCTTACGTCTTTTCTTACAAGATTTCAAAGTCTTCAGAGAAACCTACTGGTAGGATTTTGAAAGATTTCACACCTCAATAAACACTCCAAAGAGAGCTGACCACAGCCTCTTGTCCTGTCCACACTCAGACAGAATCCCCCTGAAACACAAGGAAGTAGCAAGCTGAGCACCGCTAAAGGATGGGTTGTATATAGCACATATGTCTCGATTTCCTCCATTAATGCAAGACTGACACAAAGGCCAGCCTACAGGCTTCTTCTGTGGAATCACACACCTCTCTGGTCCACACTCTTGCAAGCCACAAAATCTTACCAGCTGGTAGAACGTCTTGTGATCTCTTCAGCTAGGCTTTGCTTGTAGAAATGGCCTATTATTCCCACAGTAAGTCCACTAATTAAAAGGCAGCTGACAGCAAACAATAGCCTCCAGTGGCACCTGTATGTCAGGACCAAAGGGATGCTGCAGAAAACCCACTCTTACCTCTTTTAACCGAAGGGATTCCATGTCTTCAAGGCTTTGTTTAAATCTTTTCTTCTCCATTTCCAGGCGTTCTGCAGATTAAAAGCAGGCATATCCGAAATATGACATTCCTGCTACAGAGGGTATATTTATTTATAGTCTATCACAAGCTCTTCCACCTTTCCCCTTGGCTGCCTTGCACTGTTGACTCATGGACAGTAATCCCAACCCACAGGGTCCAGGAGCTGTTTCTGCTCCTCTGCTCACCCTCCGCCTGCACAGCCCGCAGCTTCAGCTCCGCTGTTGTGTTGGTCAAGTCTTGTTTCACCTGGAATAGCTGGTCCTGCTGAACTTTGCACTTCTTCTGCAACTCATCCACCTACAAGGAAATTACCACCACAAAGGATTTTTTTTCCTATTAGCAGAGAAAGGTGGCTGTACAGAACGATCAGCAGAGACACAAACAGGGATCAAAGCAGAGGACATATATACAGAGCAGAAGCGAACAATGCCCAAGTCCCACTTCTCAGCCTTGGACTTACTTTCCTACCTGGTTTCTTAGAAGCAGATTTTTATCGCTGGCAGCAGACAAGTCACGCAAAAGCTTGCCTTCTCGATCAGCACCTTCCTACGAACAGAATCAAAATTAAGAACCTGTACTCACCTTAGTTCTTGCACTGCCAACCTACTCCAGCCAACACCACACACAAGGAAATCCAAGCACCCCACAAGCACCATGGCTCCTCTCCGCACCTAGCACTCACCGATCTAATTTACACAAGAATTTTCATCAAGGCAGCTGTGGTTAAACCACTAAAAATCATGCTTGCCTATCCCACCCAGCATCCCCCAAATCTACACAAACAGGTATGACCCGGAACCCTGCTCTCAAACCTAACTAGGACTTGTCCACCTCACCTGCTTTTGCTGCTGGAGCTCTGTAAAGTGGCGCTCAGCCATGCTGGTTTGTTCCTGTTTCGTGGCATTTAGCAGCTCTCCCAAATTGTGCACCTTCTGCTCAGAGAGAGCCAGGGCAGCTTCAGTCATCTGCAGCCTACACAGAGAAACACTTTCCAGAGTCCTTTCTGAAGGAGACACTGCCATGAGTTCTCCACCCCACATGGTACAGGATGTTAACACGCGTTTGGCAGTGGATGAAATCAGCTAAATGAGGCATTTTTTGCCCCTAGGAAAAGGACACCGCTTATCGTTACCAGCACCGCTTATCGTTACCAGAGGTGCAGCAGCCTCCACAAACAGCAAATGACGTGGGACTTCTCAGAGCCTGGTGTTCCGGCGCCCCACTGCGCTTTCCCCGTGTTGTCTTCCATGAGCTGCTTTCCCCACCTGGACTGGTCCAGGATTTGCCCGCTCTCACAGGAGAACAAAGCTGGCTATTTTATACCACTGCAAGGTTGTTTAAAACGAGGGCCAGAATTTTAAACACAGGTACCAGAAGCAACTTCCCTGCTCTGCACAGGAGGGGCACGTCCACCCTGAGGCATGGCGTAACAAAACCACCTTTACCTGCCAGAACCGAACGAGGCTCGTCAGTGTTTGCTCTAACCACTGTCACGCACGTATGGCTCTGCTCCACCTCACCGCTCCCGAGCAAACAACCTCACTGCTCAGGTTCCTCCATTCCGGCAGTGGTTCTCAGAGGATACGGCCAACTGCCAGGGGAAGCAGGTACAGACTCTTGCCAGGCCGTACACGTGCAAGGAATATTCCCCCATTTTTGCCTTTTCACCCTCTGCGATTCACTTGCTCTTACACCAATGCACTGTAATTGCACTTGGAAGCAGGCTAAATATCTAGCGTGGCAAACCAAAAGGCCTGATCTGACCGTAATTTCTGGATATTGCTGCAGAACTAAGAGAAGTAGTAAGTTAGCCACTCTACAAGATTATCCCTTCTTAACAGCTCTGCTCAGCACTGCCTATACAGCACGGAACAGTGGGAAGGCGAAGGTTTGCCTCCTCCGTACTTGGCTCTCAGTGAATTCATAATAGAGTGCTGCTCATCCAATGCTTCCTGCAGCTGGCTGGCTCGTGCTGCAGACATCCTGCATTTGGGGGGAAAAAAAAGAAAGGAAAAAAAAAAAAGGTGGGTAATGTCTGCCAGGAAATGGAGAGGGACCAATTCTGCTATCAAAGAGAAGAAAGCACTCAGAAATTCAACTCACCTGCCACTCCTGGCTATTTCTTCTCTCTGCTTGTCTATAGTGTCCATCAAATCCAAGAACTGTGAAGAAGGCAAAGATCTATAAGAAAATTTTCCATCATATTTGAGAAGTCTTGGCAGTCCGGTGAAGTTCCCACTAGCTGGAAATGGGGAAACACAACCCTCATTGTTAAAAAGGGGAAAAGGAAGATCGGGGGAACTACAGGCTGGTCAGTCTCACCTCCGTGCCTGGTAAGATCACGGA
The DNA here is from genome assembly GCF_028500815.1 of Rissa tridactyla. Taxonomy (NCBI): domain Eukaryota; kingdom Metazoa; phylum Chordata; class Aves; order Charadriiformes; family Laridae; genus Rissa; species Rissa tridactyla. The sequence continues at coordinate 11,304,788 of NC_071480.1, forward strand.
GCAGATCCTCCTGGAAACTACACTAAGGCACATAAAAAAAATGAGGTGATTGGCGACAGCCAACATGGCTTCACCAAGGGCAAATAGTGCCTGATAAGTTTGGCGGCCTTCTACAACCAGGTTACAGCGATGGTGGATAAGGGAAGAGCAACTGACATCATCTACCTGGATTTGTGCAAAGCATCTGACCCTGTCCTGTATGACATCCTTGTCTCTCCATTAGAGACATGGATTTGACAGATGGACCACTCGGTGGGTTAGGAACTGGCTGGATGGCCACACTCAAAGGCTTGCAGTCAATGGCTTAATGTCCAAGTGGTGACCAGTGACGAGTGGTGTTCCTCTGGGGTCGGTACTGGGGCTGTTCAACATCTTTGTTGGTGACATGGACAGTAGCATTGAGGGCACACTCAGCAAGTTTGCCAACACCACCAAGCTGTGTGACGCAGTCAACACGCTAGAGGGAAGGGATGCCATCCAGAGGGACCTGGACAGGCTTGAGAGGCGGGCCCGTGTGAACCTCATGAAGTTCAACCAGGCCAAGTGCAAGGTCCTACACATGGGTCATGGCAATCCCAAGCACAAATCCAGGCTGGGTGGAGAATGGATTGAGAGCAGGCCTGAAGGGGGGCTTGGGGGTGTTGGTGGATGAGAAACTGGTGAGGGGTCTGGAGACCAGGTCATATGAGGAGAGGCTGAGGGAGCTGGGCATGTTTAGCTTGGAGAAGAGAAGCCTGAGGGGAGACCTCACTGCCCTCTACAGCTACCTGAAAGGAGGGTGTAGAGAGGTGGGGGTTGGCCTCTTCTCCCAGGTGAATAATGACAGGACCAGAGGAAATGGGCTGAAGCTGCAGCAGGGGAGGTTTAGATTAGATATTAGGAAGAATTACTTTACTGCAAGAGTGGTCAGGCACTGGAACAGCTGCCCAGGGAGGGGGTTGAGTCACCATCCCCAGAGGTGTTTAAGAAACGTCTAGGTGTGGCACTTCAGGGCATGCTCTAGTGGCAGAGATTGTAGCGGGTTTTTTTTTTGTGTGTGTATGGTTGGACTCGATGATCTCGAAGGTCCCTTCCAACCATGAAGATTCTATGATTCTATGCTCAACATGAGCCTGCAATGTGCGCTGGCAGCCCAGAACCCCCCTGCAGCCTGGGCTGCATCCCCAGCAGCGTGGCCAGCAGGGCAAGGGTGGGCATTCTGCCCCTCTGGGGAGACCCCCCTGCAGTGCTGCCTCCAGCTCTGGGGCCACCAACAGCAGCAGGACACGGAGCTGTTGGAGCGGGGCCAGAGGAGGCCCCGGAGATGCTGTGAGGGCTGGAGCCCCTCTGCTGTGAGGACAGGCTGAGAGAGCTGGGGGGGTTCAGCCTGGAGAAGAGAAGGCTCCGGGGAGACCTTCCAGCCCCTTCCAGTCCCTAAAGGGGCTCCAAGAGAGATGGAGAAGGACTCTTGATCAGGGAGAGGAGTGATGAGGGGGACCAGTTTTGAACTGAAAGAGGGGAGATTTAGATTAGATATTAGGAAGAAATTCTTGGCTGTGAGGGCGGTGAGCCCCTGGCCCAGGCTGCCCAGAGAAGCTGTGGCTGCCCCATCCCTGGAGGGGTTCAAGGCCAGGTTGGACGGGGCTTGGAGCAACCTGGTCTGGTGGGAGGTGTCCCTGCCCAGGACAGGGGGTGGCACTGGATGGTCTTTAAGATCCCTTCCGAATCTAACCATTCTATGATTCTAAAATGAACTGCATCAGCTTAAAGCACTTACATTTTTTTCCTAGTGACAGCTGAAGGCAGGTCAAGCCACTCTACTGAAAGAAGCAAATTGGAGGTTTGACAGGTTCATGATCACATCTGACTGAGGTCATCAACTACAGGGACTCTGCACCATTAGGTGTCAGAAGGAAAACAGACACGTATATCTAGGTTTTCACCACTTGGAAAATATCAAGCCAGTTGCAAAAGAACAGAAAGCACAAACATAGGTGAAAAAAATCACCAAAACTGCTCCAGAATCCAGAGTGAACATGTTCAGCAGGGCATGTGTCCATACCCATACTGTGATGGATTTGATTCCTGAGCAACATAGCTCAGAGGAAGGACCCGATGTACTAAAACCATGCTGTGTGCCCTCACATAAAGATGCACATGCAACTTCAAGTGCACAATAATCCTGTCACTGAGTGTTTCATGGGGACACCAAGGGAAAGCATAGGATTCCAGCTGTCCCACTTGAACTGCCAACAGTAAGATTGCTGACCTGCTTGGTCTTCTCATCCTTCAGACTCAAAACCTCCTTGGTGAGTATGTACGTTCGGTTCTGGGTCTCATCCAGGATAGTCTGACGGTCTTGGTTGTGATTCATGGCTTGTTCTGATGCAGAGAGAGCAGCAGAGCATGCACGTGTTTCTAAATCAACAGAATAGCAAGTACTGCTGGAAGAGATAGCACTCAGGATGATATCTGGCTACCAGAAGCATCAGGACAGTGGCCCACGCAGAGACCATTCTCACCTTACAGACACAACGTGGGGCGGAATTGATGGGGGAATGAATACCCCAGCCAGAGGAGAGCCATTCGACTCCACTGCGGGTAGGACAACGACAAAAGGACACGCTGCGTGAGCCATATCCAAACTTGTCTACTCAGAGGGAAACTAGAGCCCCACGCTCTCCCACATTTACATGGCACAGTAATCTCTAATTCAATCCAAATAATTTTTTTCCTCTTGCTGGTAAAAGTGACACCTTCAACCTGACCAGCCCTCATTAAAGGACAAGAGGAAGCAATGCAGAGCTCTGTGTAAATGCTGTTGAGAAAGGGAGAGGAGGAGGGACAGCTGTCTTCTGGAGCAGCAAGTGCCCTATATGCCTCCAGTGCTGCAATGGGAAAGGAGTCACTGATGCTTTCCTACACAACAAGTCATACTTACCCACGGCTTTCAGGATGTCACTAGGAACATTGTTCCCAGCCAGCTCCAGCCTCTTCAGCGTCTTATTGCTGTGCAGGCAGTTCAGCAAAGCTCGGCCACCCAGAAGCCCAATATTGTTCCAACGCAAATCTACACAGAAAGCAAACTTTCACCCCAGTAGTCACACATCTGCTGAACGATGTATGTGTACATGCATGCATACATACATATAGGTGGGCAAAAAAACTAGACACACTTACCCAGCTCCTGAAGACTGGCGTTTTGTTTCAGTGCCATGGCCAGCTCTCCAGCCCCTTGGTGGTTGATCTGGTTATTGCGCAGGTCTAGCCGCTGGAGAACAGTGTTTGCTCCCAGTCCTTGGCAGAAAAAGGAGAAACCCTCCTCCCACACGCCAAGGCTGTTCCATTCCAAGATTAAGCTAGGAAAAATCAGACAGGATTGGAGTTCGTGGACTAAACAGACAGTTACAAGAGCCTGAATGACACCTGGATCATGGTACCCATTTGAACACCCAGGTCCCCTAATAGGGACTCATTTTCAGAGAGCAGGATGCTGTTAGGGCCATGCATCCTCAGAACGGGCACCTCCAGTTCTCACTCCCTCACCTGTCCCATCCCTCACAAGAAACTGCACTTGACACTCCTCCTACCCCAACAAAAAACACCCTCAACCCTTTTCTAATGTTGTGCTCCATCTGTCAGGAAACAGCAGAAAGAGAGGCAGATACAGTTTTTTACCTTCTGATGGATTTGTTCTGCCTAAGAAGTTTTCCCAAAGCCTCAGCTCCCATGGTTCGCAGGTTATTTCCCTGAAACAAAAGTCCCAGGTGATCAGTAGGCTACAACCCAGCCATCCCATCAAATGCCACCAGGTGCACCCCAGTGTAACGATGACTTCAGTCTGTCAAAGATGGTCTGAATAACATTTGTCAGCTTTCCAGAAAATGAAAGAACTCTGGGAGGAACGGCAGACACATTCACTGCTAGTCTTGTGAGGCATCATGACTGAGAGCTCACAAATCACAGGATAAGCATAGCCCACGATGGGACGGAAAATGCCGATTCTAGATAAACAGAACCATTTCAACACAGTTCATTAAAAAGGGCTGGGCTAGCACCAGCAAAAATGGGAACGAAAGGTGTGATGCGGTTTAGGGCTGTAGATTCAAGGCAGTAGCTATGTGCTAGAGGAACACAGACAGCAGTCACTCTCACAGTAGCGCAATCATCACATCTGAAAGTGGACGCTTGGTTCCAAGCCCCAGGAGAGCTGAAGGACACTGGCAAGCCAGATAAACTCCACAGAAGTGCAAGTCAAACAACTAGTAACTCACTGATTAATACAGAAACTCAAAGAAAAGCCTACATATGCTTCACCTGACCAAGCAGCAACTAGCAAAAAATATACAGCAATAACTTCCTATCAAAACAGAGTAACTGAATAAAAATGGACAAAGATGAGCTGCAAAGCAACTTCGCAAAGTCGTGACAGAGTGTCAGGGAGGCAAGGACCGAGTCACTTGAGAACAGGAACTTTGCAAAAGTACAACTCTTGTGGAACAATGATTAAGCTTATGCTCCTATTTCCTTCTCTACCTCTTTGCCTTAATTTCATTTGAACAGACTCACCTTCAAATCTAAAGTCTTGACTGTGGTGTTGGAGCAAAGACCATGCAACAGAAGTTTTGCACCTGGGTAGAAAAAAAAAGAGACAGTTGTTTATTTCATATGTGTAACCTCTGCCCGAGCTGGAAGATAAAGCATCCTTTCAAGTGGCCAGCTCGGAGAACGTGGCTGTGATAAACATATGACTTAGTAAGCGGCCACTTACTAGGAAGTGTGAGTCTGAACTTTGAGGGCAGGAGATTTGTTGTATGCTCAGGGCAAGAGGCGCCTGGGCAGAGAACTGCGTGTCCCCCTGCGTGTCCCCCTCCTGCCGCAGCTCTGACCGCAGCCCGTGCCCAGACGGGCCGCGCAGGCGAGACGCTTGCTGGTTTAATGAGCCCCTCTGAGCTTAATGAGTCCCCGCTGCCTTAATGAGCTCAGGCAGCAGGGACCGAGCAGAGACTCATCCCGCCTCCGACAGAATCCCCAGCCGGTGCTCGCTGGGTTTAACGATCCGGTCATTACATCCAGCGGATCATCGGCCGACCCCCCCCCGCCCCGGTACCAGCAGCCGCTGCCCGTCCCGGCTGCTCCAGGCCCACACCCGCAGAAGCCCGAGCCCCGCGGCACCTCCCCGCCGCTCGCCACCGGGCGCCTCGGCCGTGTCCTCTCCGCCCTCCCCGCCCCGCTGCCGGCGGCTCCGACGCGGTCCCCGGCCCCGCCGCTTCGCCCCCGGCCCCGCACCTTCCTCGCTGAGGCCGCAGTCGCCGAGAGCCACCTCGGCGAAGGGCGCGGCGCCGGGCAGCAGCCGCCCGAGCGCGCCGCAGGTATCCAGCGAGAGCCCCAGCGCCGCCAGGTCCAGGCGGGCGCGGGAGGCGGGCGCGGGGGGCTCCCGCAGCCGGCGCAGCACGTCCCCCTGCGGCGCGGCGCAGAGCCGCGCGTAGCCCCGCCGGAACTCCTCCATGGCCGCGCCGCGCCCGGCCCGCGCGCTTCCGGTGGGCGGGAACGGCGGCGGCGGCGGGATGGAGCAGCGGGACGGCGGCGGGTTCCGGAAGGTGCGGCGGCACCGGGCGGGGGGCTGGGCTCGGCCCTGCGCCGACCCGCTCACCCGTTCCCCTCTCCCCGCAGGAGACGGTGGACCGGCTGCTCCGCCTCCACTTCCGCGACGGGAGGACCCGAGGTACCGGGGCGGCGGCGGTGCCGGGCCGGGCCGGGCCGGGCCCCCGCCTCCCGTCAGCGCTTTGTCGTTGCAGTTAACGGGGACGCGCAGCTGCTGATGGCGGAAATGCTGAAAGTGTTCGTCCGAGGTGAGTGCGCAGCCCCAGTCACGGGCCGGCCGGGCCCCGGGCCAGCCCGACCCGCCGTGGGGCCCGGTACCGGCTGGAGTGAACCCCCCACGCCGCCCGCCCCTCGAGCGCCCGGCGGCCGCCTGCAGCGAGCCGGTGCCGGGGGACGGCGTACCTCCCCCGGCCGCCCCTCAGCGCTCTCCCCACGCAGAGGCGGCGGCGAGGGCGGCGCGGCAGGCGCAGGCCGAGGACCTGGAGAAGGTGGACGTGGAGCATGTGGAGAAGGTGCTGCCCCAGCTGGTAGGGAGCAGAGGCACCGAGCCGCGGCGGGATGGGTGAGCATGGGGCTGGAGCAGCTTCATCGTCTTCCTCCCGGGAGCCAGGGAGGCAGGCGCTGTGCCCACGGGCTTCTGCTCTCCTCACAGCTCCTCGACTTCTAGAGGCCTCATGGAGCTCAGGCGGCTGCCAGCAGAAGATCCTGAACTGTGGGCAAACGTCTGGCTCATCCTCAGTCCGGCTCTAGGAAGAACAGTCTCGACTTTTTATTTCTCTGCCCTTTTGCTTCTGTTTCCCCTCTCCTTTACCACGCCAACAAAGCCCCAGATAATGTGCTGTTAGAGGCTGCCACGCGCTGGGTGCGTAACTGGTTTCCATCCTGCTGCTTCGCCCCTTCAGCAGCCGCCCCCAGCACGGAGAGGTGCCGCTGCTTTCATCCGATGTGAGAAACAGGTGCCGCTTCAGAGACGCGTGGAAAGACTCAATGGCTAGAAACGTCGTCCAAACTTCAGGCTCTCATCGCCTCAGCAGGCAGCTGTGGCAGAAACATCAGGTCCAGCTCCAAGCCCGTCTAATGAATAGGTTGTTAACAGGAGCTCAGTCACAGGCTCTTGCCAAAAGCAGGTAACTGATCTTTATTTTATAAATAAACAGTGCCTGTCCCTCACTACCTTCCAGTATTTCTCCAGGGCTGCGACATCAAAGAACGCTTGGAACCTTTTAACCATTTGATATTCGCCTCAGAAGCTGCTTCCCCTCTGCTATAAATTTGTTCTCACAAAGAAACATCAATAAATTAAAACCGAGTCACCCTCCCTTGTGTAGGCTCTTTGCTGCAATTAATCATTGAAAGTCAACTTGCTTCAAAGACTTGCTAAGTTTCCCCCTCACCCACCCTCTTCTCTAAATCTTTGTAAGCCGAAAGGAAAAAGGACAGAATAACAAACAGCATGTGTGAGAATCCCACATCACGGGACAGCCTGGCCCTGCCGCCAGCAGGGGGGCCGGGGGCTGTGAAATGAGAAACCTTACACATGTAGGCAGGACCCACCCAACCGAAGCGGCTTTGTGGGGAAATATATAGCTGGCTGCTCGGGAAGCAGCTGACACCAGCGCGTCTGAAGGACGGCACGCTGTTGCTGGCTGGCTGGCTGTACTCTTCATGACTAGTAATAGCCAGCCATTTTTTCCCCACTGGCAGCTGTAGCAGGCGGAGGCTCAGTGGGTCACCCTAGTCCTTCAGCCAAGAGCCATCAAGGTCATCGCTCAGGACACCAGCCACTTGGAAACTTCAACTAAAACCACAATTTAATACACATTCTTTCTGATGACAGTACCAGCTTGAGCAGTGCCCCATCCCTCTGCTCTGCAGCCTCTTTGCCAAGACAACTGTTTGTGCAGCTGTACGAAACCAGTGAAGGAACTGACCTAGTTCAGCCTTCAGCCCCGCAACCCTATGGTAAAAAAAGGCAATAGCAAAAAAATGCAAGTAATACTACCTTTGAATGCCCCAAGCCCCCAGGGGTGAGTTGAGCTACTATAGCAGGAGCGATATTGAAACAAATGGGGTATCTGCATGTATTGTTCGGTGGCAGGGTAAGAATCCTTGTAGCAACTACCTTAGTGAAGAGCCTGCAGTTTTAAATATCGGGGTGTCTTGTCCCTCTTAAAAGCATGGACACGCTCAGGCACAGCCGGCTGAGGTAATGCACACAGTCAGCAATATGAAGTCTAATCCTCACCCCGTCACCCATGAAACTGCCCCGGTAATAATGATGTTGCTGCTTGTGTCCCTGAACTTTTCCTTCCGTTTTCCCCTATCGGGTACTTGCAGGTGATAGTTATGGCGCTTGCTCTTTGTCAAAACTGGTGTAATCAATCCGCAAAGCAAATCAGTACTATTTGACACTGCCCGTGCTCTTCAAAAAGCAAGACCAGCGTATCTAAAAGCACACTACAACTTCCTACCTACCAGGCTGCTTCTGTTTATTCTAACCCTGTCAATCAAACACACCAGCACAATTATAACATCACCCATCATTAGCTATGGCTATCCGTTGGCCCCTGATATATCCTGCATAAATTCAGCAAAGCAGCTCTAGCTACAGTCTACCTCTGACTTCTGTGACACGCATAAGCCTGAAACAGCACCTGAACCAAGATACAGGCAGTCCTATGGAGTGTAGGCTCAGCCCACACTTAATCCACTAAAGTAATACGCTTTCAACATTATTTTAATTATTTTTTTTCCTGTACTATGTCTTTCATAGCCTGTCAAGTGCAAGAAGGGCTTGCTTTCCACAGGAAGGATTTAGAGCAGCAGCTGTACGTAGTGCATTCCCCGCTGCCAGCGGCCGCACGCATTCCCTGTTTATGTTTGGGTGTCATATAAGAAATCAATCAACATTTTTGCTAAAGCATTCTGCTCCCTCCACTTTGAGTCTCCTTTTTCCTCTTCCACCTTCCTTTCATGCCTCCCCCTCCCTCTGAGTTTCTTCAAAGCATCTGGGAGCATTTGGAAGTAATTAGACCTGAAGGGAAATGTTGGCCAGGCTGGGAGACAATGACAAGTGCCAGGAACCCTGGGTGCCCTTTCTAGCCACTTTGAAGTTCATTCAGATGGTACAAAGCTCCGTTTTGCTTTGTTGAAAAAAAATGGGAGGAAGGGAATGAGGCACGACAGGCCCATTGAAAAGGGAGCAGGTTCCTGTGAACTGAGAAACTGAGCACTGGGGGAAGAAACGTATTATCAAAGAGACCGACAAAAAGGCCTCCTATGGCCACTCTGCTTTATTACATCTACAAATTGTGCAGATGCACACGTAGTTCAGGGAACAATTGTCTATACAGGGAAAATGGAAAACATGTTATTACCGTAACAGGGAACCCCAGCTGTCCAATACGAATCACTGATCCATAGAGAAGACTTCAAATAAAATACAGCACCATGGCTACTGTGGCACTACAGAGTTCATCTCCCTCGTGTGCGCAACTCTAACCAACAATATCCATCCCAGTACAGCATCGCAGGAGGCAAAGACCCGGACTAGTGCCTCCCTCTGCGCACTAACTGCTCTGCGGAGCGCAGCTACTCTGCTGCGGAGACACTCGCACCCCAAGTCCATAGATTGAAGGTCACGTGAAGAGACCCTTTTACTGGATGTTTTTTTTTTCCTCACTGTTAACTGTAATTACTGATGTTAATTATATGTAGTGAAAATAAAACACAGAGCTTGGGGCAGAAACAAACTCCACATGTATTCCATTAACAGATACCTGTCTTGTTTGTTAACAAGATTCTGGCAATGGAAAACCAGACGAGTTCAGCAGATCCAGAGGCTCACGGGAAAAGCCTGTTTGAAGTGACCTAAGTGGTTCCTCTTCACCCACTTTCCAGCCATCTATGCCCAGACTTAGCAGCAGCACTAACCCCAGCCAGCAAGAAGCAGAGAGAAGTCTTGTTCTAGGCAGCACTTAAGTGTAGGTGAAACTGAATTGGATTGTATTTTGATGCTAGAATTCAAGCAGCTAGACTCAAGTTATCTCTGAAGGTAGAACTGGGAAGATGTGAATTTAAAAATATGGATAGAAATAAAGTCCTTCACAGAAAGTACACAGGAATTATTTGCCCATTAATTCTCTATTCGTATTATTTGCATGCAAGAAACCTTAAATTTAACCTCTAACCTTGCTTCTGTAGTCACGAAAACCACAAACAGGCCTTCCACTCCTCCAAAAGGTGAAGCTAGCATCTGAAATACCAATTTTCTATTTATAACTAATGTTCGTACTGATTAGATCTCTCCAGGGCCACCAACAATTTCTTACACATTCTGAGTAAGTTCATCAGGAAAGAGGCACAGCTGACGGCTCACTGATCCGGCAGCCCAGAACGTTTCATCTCTTCCCACCTACAAAATAAACACAAGAGCATTAAAATGCTTAATCACATAATTGGCACTGGTGGTCTTCTTGCTGAGGGTTCTATACGCTGCTGCGCTCAGGTGACGGCTGGGTAACACGTAGGGGCACTTCTTAGGGAGATGGAACAGGGAATACATCATAACTTTCGGAGTGGGGAAACTTAATCCTACTTGTTATTAACATGCATGTTAGAGCATGTTATTAACGTCTCATACCAGCTGTTAATGGGTAACCTGCACAGGTGGACGAGATGTTATTTCGTACTTCATCCATATCATCTTTACTTTGGAAAGAAAGTCCTACTCTAAAGTGTAATGCTTCAAGCATAAAGATACTGTTCCCTCCATGACCTGCAGCAGCGTCCCAGTTCCAGTCTGGCCGAGACCAGCCACAGCAGGGAATGACACCAACCCCTGTCCGCAGCCTTCCAGCAATCATTTCACACCTTACGCTGTGCTTGCGGATTATCTTCCATAATCAAACACTACAATTCTCATTCAGGAAGTTAACATTTGGCATTATTAGCCAGAGAATTCCATATAATTCCTCCTAGTTTTACTGTCGTTCATCGAATGTCTGTCTCCCCCTCCCCCCCTGCCCCTTTCTCTTTGCCACCGCATCAAAAGTGAATATTGCCAATTGTTTAATTCAGGAATTATTCCTCTAGTTCCTTCATATTTTGTATAAATTCTCATATAAAACCACACATAAGCTATTGGTTCTCAGACTAAAAATAAGGTTGCCTTTTCTGATCAGGATAAACCAAGAAAAAATTCATAATGGAAACTTGGTTGTAATCTTAACTATGGAAAACCACTACTGTTTTCAGTGAAGATTAAAAACAGAAAGACCAACTCCAAAAAATGAAGAGAAAGTACTAAAACAGACTGTACCAGCAAAGGAAAAATAACGATAAGAGCTTTAACAGATGACAAGGCCCTTGGTATGTAGAATATCATTCCTATTAGTATTTGAACTACACTAGCATAGTTAAGAACTCAACACAGCCTGCCTTTCCGGGCAGTTCCGAATGAGAAGAGCCCTCCTCGGATTTCATGATACCTGGCAGCTTCAGCCACTTGGGGATTTTCCCAGGGGCCCTTCTCAACACCTGTGGAGCTTCATCCACACTTGCTGGTTTTGGCTGCTCATTGGTCTTTTTGTCACTTCCCACTTCTTTTTCAGACAGAGATGGAACTATTGATTCTAAAGATGATGAAGCAGAAGGTACTAATGATTTGGACAAACATCTGAGGAAGAAAATAAGCAAACAGAATTAATATTATTTTTTTTTATAATAGCCCCTTGTACCACCTTTAAAATCAGATTGAAAAGGCTCTTCTTTTTCATGATAAAAGCCCTAAGATTTACTTGATTTAGTCACTGAAGTCCTACTTTGCAAAGAAGGACTCACAAAGCTATGAAGTCAAGTACGACAGTATGACTCTCTCCCAGGAGAAAATGAAGTATCTTCAGAGCACATTTCTTCGCAGTAAGATGGGCTCATTTCACGCTTCCTATCCCTGAAATATTCACCCATTTGCCACTCTATTCAGTCCTACGTACCTGGCTACTAATAAATCAGCTGCAGAAGGGGAAACCGCAGAGCTCAGCAGGTCCGATTTCAGGTAACAATCTGTTTAAAAATGAGATCCAAGCAGAGACATCAATCACCACAGAATTGCAAAGCTCTTGGCTCAGCAAATACCTCCTGTATTCTACAGTAAGTCTCCATCACCTTCCCCTAGCTGACACAGGACACTTTTAAACTATGATAAGTTTCTTTCACAACTCAAGGTGCCCTGTTTCATCATTCAAACCTCAAGATCTCAACATTTTCTTTCAGTGCTTGCTGCATCTCAAGATACTTTTCTGTGAAGCCAGAGCATGCTCTAATCTCTGGGAGAAATGGAGATTCTAAGCATAAACCAGAGGTGTCAAAGAATCAAAGCTTCAGATCTGTTCTCCCATCTCCAGACAGACCACTGCACCAGGAGGTCTGTAAAAGTGTTTCGTAGTCATTTGTCCAGTTAACATTTTGAACAATGGACTTCCTTCTACACGGTGGTTGTTCTATCATTCTTGTCCCTGCAGCAGACAATGCCTGCTCCAGAGCCTAACAAATCTCCTAAGAAAGGTACCACGTTTACATTTGTGCTGAAGCTAACTGACCAAGCTACCTCTGAAGAGCTTCAGCCATTTGGAATGGGAACACTGACCAGCATTCCTGGGGACTGCAGTATCTTTTGTTGGAAGAACTCTGAACGTAAGGATGTAACTCTTCTGGGTCTACTACAGGAGCTATACAGTCAGCTGGAGAATAGAGGAAATTCACTCACCCCTGCACTCCTCAGATCCAAAATGAATGACAGCAGTTGGAAAGAGTTTAGCCTGCAGTAAAAGGGGAAAAGATCACCGACTGTAGGTGCTTTCAGAGTTCACTGTGAGCATTAGGAACAGGTTAGACAGCTGCGGACAAATTCACAGAGTTTAAGCTGAGGTCACCGAACCATCTATAATTCAGAGAAGGCGAAACTTGTGTAGAGCCTAAGGCACTCAGGGTAAGGCATGGCGCAGAATTCTAAGAGCTGTTCTACTACACAGGTGATGAGACCTGCGCAGCAAACGCTCGTTGTGCTGATGATCTGCCATTTGTTTTCCTCTGCCCCCGTATCTCAGGCCATTATTTTTCACCCACATTCTCCGCTGCTGACCGGATAACGTAGGATTAAGAATCTTCCAAGACCTGGGTGGCTGATAGTAAGAGAAGGAAAATCCAGCTATGCCCTCAGAAATCTCTTCTAGATTATTCTATTACATTTATACCCTGTCTCTAGTTGCAATTTGTTTCAACAGCTTTCCAGGATGCAGTCTACCCTTTCACAAATCCAGCCCCAGTTCCTGGTTCCTACCTGTCAGAATAATTGCCATATTCAAAGATTTTTTTTCCATCCATTTAGCTCACTATGTGACCTAGATAAACACAGACATGAAAAAGGCAGTCCTACAGTTATCTGTCTGATGATCTTTACTTCACCTGGAAATGTTATTAATGATTATTTTGTATTTATATATCTACCTCCAAACCAGATAAAAATAACGAACAGAGCGTGGCCAGAACTAATTCCAGCAAAACACCAGCATAAGTGATTTATGTTTTCCAACAATTCCTCTCTGACTATTATTTGAGATGTCAGGCAGCCAAATCATAGTTCATTTAGTGGGTGCTTTAATTACTCTGTGTGGCACATCTTAAAAAAAAAAAAAACAACAAACCACATATAGCTCATGAAGCACTGAATCAAGTAAAAGTAAGTTTAAGTACAGAAATTTGTTGAGTCTGTGATCTCGTAAGGTCTGTCTCCACACAGGAAGACCTATGGTAAAGATAGTGCCACGGTGCCGCGTCTGACCAACACCCGTGGAAGGCGGGAGACCCCGCCTGTCTTACCCGGAATGGCCCCAGAAAGTTATGCATCATGCTACCTTCCGTCTTAGCTTTTCGCCTACCCCTTCAGTGCTCCACAAGAACAAGCCATTTCTGGTCAAACACGTACACAAGAAACACATTAAACTGAGTTCCCATTAGCTCATAATCCAAGAGAACAAACTTTTCCTTCTGCAACACAGAAGCGCAGTAAAGCTGGAGTCATTTTTGCCACTCTACCATTAACCCCCACTCCACGGAGACACTCTCTGCAGGAAGGAAAGAGAGGGGGGAAAAAAAAAAAGTGGAAATGTCCACAATTCTAGTCAGCAGACCCGGTTCCTAATTTAGCCTGTTTGTAAAATTACCACACTGCTTTATACTTCATTTTCCCCCATTTTAAGGTGTAGACCCATCGCACAGAAGAATGAGATGGCAACTGGTACCTCTCAAGTTACTCAAACGTAATGCACCAGACAGTATCCGGCTTGTTGCAGTTCACTAAGTTTTTCTCTAATTTTAGATACCAACAAACCGAAGTGATGACGCTTCTGACAACTTGTGCTGACAACGGCCATTCTCAGCATCTTCTCCCCCTTTCAGTGCTTTACACTCAGTCTCTTATGTCATGGCTAAGTAACTCTATTCATCCACCTCTGCATAAATAAGTACTGAATAAAATTCAATACAAAATATGAATTATGTTTAACATATGAACACACTAAATGACATCATAAATGACATAAATGACATACTGCTGAGAAGTAATTTGTCAGTAGCTCAAATGATGACCTACTGAACAAATCATTGTAAACATAAAAGAATTCTTTTCAACTAGCCCTAAGTAATACAAAGAATCAGATTCAAGCCAATAAGAAACACTGATTACAATGTAATAAAACTGAACACCATAAGAAATGAAAATGTATGAACAATTAACACAAACACCGTATTTTAGAAAGAGAGGGTTAAAATTAAGCATGCTGATTAGAGACCTGGAAGTCAGAGGAAATGGAAGTAAAATCCTTAGCTATTGAGTAAACATTACTTGGAAAAATGGAGTCTTAGAAGCGCTGTGCAGCCCTGACTGGAAAAAAAGCAAGCAGGGGAGGAAGCATTAAAGCAAACTAGCAAATGTTGTCATCTACCCATAACTAAAAAAAATGACAAAAGATCTTTCAACTTTGGTAGCTAATACTTCTGAGGTGAGTAATAAGGAATGAAGCAGCAGTATGGGTGTAGGGAAGGAAATTCAGAAAGCTAAAATACAATTAAAGGATTAAAACAACAAAAAGTTACAATAAGAAGTTCAGATAAAGGAAGTCCCTAAAATAATTGCTTGGGCCACCAATTATTAAGATTAAGGAATCCAATTAAAGAAGAGAATTTCAATGACTTCTTTGTATCAGTTTAATCATCAGGGAGACTTGGAGAAGAGTTAACTGTTCTTCACCTGTAACAAATGACAACCTGGGTACGACTGTGCAGCTACAGGGGCAGGAACGTCCTGTCCTGCAGCACCGTGGCCACCACAGCATCACTGGGAGGTTGAGGCTGTAAGAGCACCTGGGGACTGCCTAGTCCGAACGCCCCCGCTTCGAGCAGGTTTCTCAGGACCACGACGTCGAGTCGGGTTCTGAATATTAACAAGGATGGAGACTCCAGAACTTGCCCAGGCAACCTGTTCCAGTGCTGGACCCCCCTTTTCAGTGGGCTTGGGTGGGTTTTTTTTTCTCCTTTTATTTCAATGGAAATTCCCATAATTTGTGTCCATTTCCTCATGTCTTTTCTCAGTGGTGCCCAATAAAAGGTCTGGCCCATCTTCCTTGCTGTTTCCCATCACGTTTATTACATGCATTGACAGGACCCTCCCAGAGCCTTCTCTTTTCCAGGCTTTACCACCCCAACTCCCTCTGCCTCTCAGATGCATCAGTCCCTCAAATTAACCTTTGTTCCTTCGCTGGGCACCAGAGAAACTGCAGAACTGGACTCGCAGTCCCACTGGTTCAACCGAGGAATCACGAAAGCAACTGCAGGTCAGTGCAGAGGGCACCCACTTACGAGCCACTTACAGCAAGTACAGTACGGCACCGCGGCCTCACAGGAACTGAAGCGGTAGAAAAACTGGGGCTGGAACTAAGTCATGCATTAAAAAGCACAACATCACCCTGTCCAGATGGTACATCCAAATGTTCTCAAGGGACTGCAGAGTAAGAGATTTAAAATCATTAAGCTTTGTGCTAAAAACAGACACTGCTGCAAGCACAGGCTTGTATTTTTAAAAGGTGATATGCAGAAGATTAATACGATATGGTGTAACCAGCTGTACCAGTAAGGATTCTGAAAGAAAAATATCGTACTTGCTACCAGAATTAACACATCAATATAATACTACCTAAAGAAAAACTAGGCGAAACAACTATTCTAAGCTTTCAGAAAGCCTTATACTAAGAGACAGGTAAAGAAACCAAATCATCATAGTGTAAAAGAGGTAAGTACTGTCATAGCCAGAAACTGTACAGAAAGTGTCGGTTAATGGTCTACATCTACCCTGGCAAAACAGTAACACTAGATTTCTCACCTTAATCCAATAAATAAACAAATAGATAAACACAAACAACTGCCCCTCTCGGTACCCTTAATGCATGCTCAGGAATTGTGCAGGGCAGGCTGCCTGCTCTTGAGTTTTCTTGAACCTCTGTTGCCACCATCAGCACAGTCTGGATACTGGAATGACGGTCCTTGGACCCGACCCAGCACAGCGATTACCAGAGCTCAAAGGAACCCTGATCTTCACGGGGCAGTCTGTGGATTGCTACCTAGTACAGAGACTAATAGAACTGCATTAACTGGAGGCAAAATGAAACAGCTTCACCTATCTTCCTGACTACAGACTTCAAATGAGTATGTGGTACTACCATTTTTTTTTACATTAATCCAAAGGCTGCAGGAGAGTTTCACATACAGTATAGCCTACATCATGCCAGACTGAAGCAGGAGACATTCATCACTCTATTCCAACTCTCAGCTCCTGCTAAAGTGGCCAGGCATCTTCACATCCTTGAACTGACATTTTAGCAGAAATCATTATTTATTAGGTCTTTTAACATTTAATTCCTCAATCAAGAGGGCCTAAGGTTGCCTGTTCCACTCACAAAGACGGCTCTCCATAAACTTTTTTAATTAAAAAGTACCAGACACGGTTTAGAAACCCCAGAGAAAACTCTTGCAAGAGCTTTGATGTTTCCGCTGCATTCGTCTGAAGGACGAATTTTTTTCTGAAGGACGTCCCTCTATTTAGGAAATGGGTGCCTTAAAAAGGCCCCCCCCAACACACATACACTCAAGCCCTTTTACACACAACATCCTTTTCATGCCAGCTGCAAGTTGGAAAATGAGGTTTTTGTAGCGTGTTAGTGTTGGAATTTTTTAATAACCTCCCCTCTCTTTTTTTCCCCTCCCGACCAATTATCTTGGTAAATAATTAACATTCTGAAGGAGATAAGTAAGCACAGCATCTCAGAGCTCAAAGCCCTTTAGTTCAAAGCCCTGCCCTTTTCTCTTCGTTTCCCTGCTGCCGCCACCGAAACTTCCTTGTCAATCAAGGTCTGGGCACACACATCAAAGCTTCATGTGGGAATGGCCCCAAGGGGTCAGAGAAAATTCATAGCAGGGCCTGCATGAGGCACAAAGAGAAAAAGAGAGTGAGAAACACAGACCAAGAGCTAGACAGACACACTCAACCACACAAACACACAGACAGAACGTGCCCCAAGATAAACCTCTACCCTATTTACTCACAGGTTGACAAATAACCATAGTTCTAAGTTTCAGGATCCACCTCCACAACCATTTCCCACTGCTGGCAAAACATCAGTCCAAACGTTTCAGTTCAAAATCTTTTAATTGAAAGAAACTTAAAGGAACTAGACAGCAGCTCACAAGTACACAGAACGCAACCTCCTTCCCATGGCTCATTTCCCTGCATCCCAATCCTCTCCTCGGGGTCAGCCAACACAGAGTCCCCTCTTGCCAAATTTACATCCAATAAGTTCTTTTTCTTCAGTTCAGATAGACTCCTGTCTCCTTCGTACAACCCTTTGTCTAGCGTCCTTTGTGCAGAACTCTCAGGTACCGTCCCAACTCAGCACTTAGGGACGGTTCAGTGCAGAAGGCACCTAGCTACATCTCACCGACCACCCCAGGAATTCTCCAGCCAGTCACTGGCAGGACATGACACTGTCTGAGATTTTTTTGTAACACAAAAGTATTTACATCAGCACCAATTTCACATTAAAAAAAAAAAAAAAAAAAAAAAAAAAGCCAGTGGAATGATCCCACTGGCCAAGGAATGTCTTGGCATAAAGATGAGAAGGCTTTAGTAGCTGCAGTCCAGGAACACATACAAAGATGGAGCCTTTATTATTCTCTAACATTGCTAAGAATGCAAGGATCAAACACCGGGCAGACCATTACCTGAAAACTCTGTTCTCAAGTGAGAAGTATTTCCTCATTTGCAGTTGTTCTAATGCAAATTATCAATGTCTCTAGAAGAACTCTGCAGATCTTAACCTCACTGCACAGGATTCTTACAAGAATATCTGTGAATCAGAACAGATTTAGAAACCTCTTAAAGAGTCACCCTGAGCCCACCAAATTGACCAAAGAATCATAAGCTGTTTGAAACAAATATTCGAAAAACTCCATTCAGTTATATGTGAAGAATTACTACAATATGAATGAGTCAACAGCTAGTTACTATCCTCAAATATCCAGCATTTCTCTTTCTTGCTGCTTTGATTTCCAGCCAGAGTGCCATTCCGTCTGGGAAAGTGAACGCTATTAATCTATCGAATTACAATGTTCAAATCACACTGTGCAAGGCACATTTACAAGAAACAGTTAGATTATTATTTTTATTGCAACAGCACCTAGAAATCCAATTGAAAATGCTGTCCCATTGTGCAATTACAGATCTGTAAGGAGCAGCAACATGCAGTATAAATAAAAATGTAAGAAAGTGTGATGTTTTAGGGTTTTTTGGGTTTGGTTGTTGGTTTGGGCTTTTTTTGGTACAGATGAAAAACTGAGATCTAGAGATTAAATAACTTATTCAAGGTCACACAGGATGGTAGCAGCACAAATGAGAACTAAGTGATTAAGTCTCCAGAGTCCCATCCAAGGCCTTAATCGCAGGACAGCTTTCTTGTGAAGGCATCAGGAAGTCACTGATGAGGCAAGAAGTGGAAGAAGCCAATATCCTGCTTACCGTCCTCCCACGTAAGGAGTGTCATTCTAAATGACCAAATCCTCGGATTTTAAAAAGATCTAAATAACACAGCTTCGTCAATTTACTTAGTTACAGTTGCAGAAATTTAAATGAACGCTTTCCATTTCTGAAATCTGAAGACCAGCCTGTTACTCATAAAGCCACATTTATCTGAAACTGCGTTGCTAAGTAACTCCAAGTTTTATTTCAGACGGGCAGAGTGCACTTACTCAGACACCACAGTGGTGAGCGTGGTTTGTGACAGCAGGGCATCCTGGCTGGAGAGTGGCACACTGGGGCTGCTGCATCTTGCATTCCATGATAAAAATATCGACACTACAACAACATTTCCCTGTGAATCCAGCTGTGATACACACGAGAAACATTTCTGCTTTGTTCTACTGCATGTTTTAGTAGCTTTTTCTCTAGAGCACAGAAAAGACTTCAGGCAGAAGCCTCCTCAAATAACGTCTCCGTATTTCCTCCTTCACTAGGTATCTCCAGACACACATATTCAAAAAATCCTACAACAGAATATTGCAAAATAAGTCCATTATCACCACGCAGTTATTCTGTTCACAGACAGAGTGATGCTTTCAGACCAGGCAGACACTGCTGTCTACGGGGAACTCGCAGCTGCCAGGGTGAGCAGCATTCTTTCCGTTACACGATCTGAAAAGATTAGAGTGCCACAGGTCTGCTGTTAGTTTGATGTTCAAAGATGAATAAGAAAACAAGCACTTCAAAGGAACACGCGCATGGAAGGAGAAACCCAAGCTACCAACGTGAAATACTGCATAGTACACACAGCCCAAACACATAAACTAGCTCTTGGAAAATTCAACCGGAAAGCCGGTGGATCAAAAGCTTCTCCAGCAAGACTGCAAAGCATCGCTGAAACAGAAATAAACACTACAGTCATGGTGAAAGGGGCAAACTGACTAAGTGGTTCGTGTTTATAACCTGAGAACAAAGCTGCTCAATGTGGACTGCAACTGCCAAAAAAGATGGATATTCTGCAGCCAATTCAGAGGAGGTCTAACCCAGCTAGAGCGGAGGACCTTTAAAATTCATAAGGCAAAGATAAGATTTGAAAGCACTATTTTCAAAAGGCTACTTAAAAAGGAATTCAGGTATAAAGGCGTTCATTGAGCCCTTGAGCTGAGATAAGAAAGATCTGGCCTCCAAAACTGACAGAAGAAGAGAGAACATTTTTGGCAGGATTTCCACTCTAAACTCAAATGTACAAGGACGTCCCTCATCTGGACTGAGGGGATGAGTCTTACTCGAGGACAGCTTAGGCAGCAAGTACGGACAGCCTTTGCGAGCACGGGTAACAGACCTCGCAAGGCAAACAGGAGGCGAGATGGCTACCCAAACCTAGTCGGATGAGAAAACCCTGAATGGACAAATAAAGGGCTAAGAATTCATACGGGAAGGTGAATGCCATCCTCCAGGCTGGATGAATTTCACTATTAATTGCAATTTTCTTTGCTAGTGAGTGGAATAACCGCAGGGCCTGCCACTGGAAATAGCTCCGACGGACTGACTCTGATGAAGTAATTTTTTCTGAAATTGCATCCAGACTCTTGCCAAAAGCAGAGAAGGCTTCACACTGCTCAATTCGTAGTCGGCTTCACTGAACAAGCATGCCAGACGTACTGCCCGAACTAGCATTAACAAATAGGATATGGAAACAGAACCAAAGGCAAAGGAAGGAACAAACAGCTCCTCTGGATTTCTGCCCCACAGTACACGCCAGAGGAAACACTCGGTGCACTCTAAGATCTGATTAGAAAATCTAAATATTTATGTGGAAGCCTGTGGATTCCTTTAGCTCCTCTGAAGATGGATGATGGCCTCCTGCCCTCTTCGCTGCCTTGACTTTTCCAGTGGCTGGTATTCTTACCTTCTGCTAACTCTTTCCTAGTATTAAATCAGCAATCAATGATTTTTTTTTCCACTAACACACCCCAGATATGCACTACACAAGCGTCTGTTTCTGGGAGGAGAAAGAAGGGAAGAAGCAACTCTGAAAAGCTCAGCTAGCCTAGAGAAAACAAACAAGCAACTAGAGCTATAAGGAACCCAAAGCCAAGTGCTACAACAAGGAAGCCTGCAGTTGATCAGTTCTGGAGAGCAGAACATTATAAAACACTTCAAGGGACATGAGGATAAGGCAGCCAGCAAAAACAGCAATAACAAAAAATCAAAGCAATGCCTTGAAGTCTTTATGGGTTCCAAAAACTCCACGTTGCTGCCAATCTGTGTGCTCACTATACTGTAAATACACACATATTTTGGGAGAATTCACTTCAGACAGTTCTTTCAGCCCAAGTATCTTGGCAAATAAGTTGACAATATTTGTCTTTTTCCCCAGTTTTGCTTGCAGCCTAAAGGTTCTCCCTTCATTGTAAGCGATCAGATTTAATGACTGTGGTTCCAATCTTATCAGCTTGAATGGAGTGAGAGGGTGGAGAGAGAGCAGAAGTGTTGATAATATGGTACTCCACCATCTGCAGTGACTCCTGTCATTGGCTTCAGCACAAATTTCAGTCATTCATAAATGTCTGAATGCTCAAATGTGCTCACATTACTGCCTCAGACACCATCCGCTCTTACACACAGCACCAAGGCAGCCTACAGAGTGAGGATAACCTACTGCTAACGTCAGACCTGGGAAAGCTAGGTGCAACTCCATGACTCATGTCTGACATTGGACAAGCAATCCCAAAGAACCAGCTCCCAGCCGTGTCACAGAAGCAGCAGCTCTGTCCTAGCGGAGGGTGGGGTTGTGATACCACCAGAAACCATGCAGGGTCCACAACAGGTTCCTGAAGCGTTCAGGCTGGCAATGGTCAATGTCCAGAACAGCCTGTGCTTGGGCTCAAGCAGGCTCTGCCTCTGCCAGCCCCAGCAAAGACCCTGAGTTTCTAGAAAATCCTTTTGAAGTTCATCAAGAGAATTCCCATATCCTTGGAGGGTGTTGCTAGCATTCTCTATGTACCAAGACATTTCTCAAAGTAAAGGAGAAAACAGAAGGCAATTAAGTAGCCTATGACTAAACTGGAGGGAATAAGTAATTGGATGCTTCTCTGCCACAGTCCTGCTTAAAAGTAATAACAGTCCACCACATTTAGACATGAGTGTGTCATGTATTTTAAGAAGGCACGAGACAACGTAGAAAACCAAGAATGGACTGTGCAGAAGCTGTAAATCAACCTCTATTCCTTTACTCTGTTTTTCTTAACTATTTCTCATTTTCTGTTTCTCGAGAGTTTAAGCACCGTATTTGGGGAACAAGAATCTAAGTCGTCCCTGAGAGCAAAAGGAGAATAAAATGCATTTAAAAAATGGAAAAGCATTTGTGGAACGGAGCAATTAGACAAAATCTCATGTTTGAAAGTTAGGAATTCTAAGGCTCATATAATTTCAATCATAGGTCACAGTTATTGCTGAGATAAGGAAGACTGCACTGAAATCTAATTATGATTGCTTTTGCCTCCCCTGAAAGTCACTTTATTCCTGAAATGAATATACACTCCAGAGGTGTTCTACGAAGCACCTACGTTCTACCTCTATTTTCATATGTTGTCTTCTGCTCAAGTGAGATGTGTATGAAAGAGTGAACAGCCTGATAATAAAAAAGTTAAACATTGAAAAAATCCAGAATGACCAGATACAACATGGTAGTACCTGTTTTGGAAGACCTGTTTTGAACAGAAACATAGGTTTTCTAGTCATCTAAGAAATATCCCATTAAAATCAAGTGTCAGGTTATGTGCAGGCATCTTTGCAAGGGAACAACATCAGGCAGAAAGCATTCCAGCAGGCTATTGCTAACACTACTGACACCGAGCACCGGGAGTGAAAGCTTGAAAGCTGTGAATTCTGGCAGTTACACGATATGACCTGACAGTGTTAAGAGATGTACTACTGATAAGGCAACATCCCTCCTCAACCTTTCACAGATTCTCAAAAAAAAAAAAAAAAAGATACCACAAAAAAGCTTAAGAAATTAGCTGTTACGTTACTTTACTCATGCTCCCTTTTCCCTATGATGTTGGGAAGAACCACATGCTCCATAGCACTTCATTCAAGTTTGCATCCTACCAAAACACAGCGTTATTCCAAAACAAGCTCTCCCACTATGGAGATGCTGAGTACTGCAAGGGCACCTCAGCATAAAAGGCTCCTCTTCCCCCAGCCCGAAAGCCACACATTTTACAAAATACCTTAACCTGATGCCTTCTATCTTTACAGAGCAGCTCTGTCTTTTCATCTCTTTCCCTCTAGAGGATGGGAACAGACAGGGAGCTCTGACTAAAGTATAAAAAGTTTCCCTTTGACAGACCACGTGATGCCTGAAAGGGGCAAAGTCTTCTCCTGACCCACCCACGCGGATCCCACGCCGTCCAGTGCAGGACCAGCACCGCAGCCGGCTTTGCGGCGAGTGTGGACACTGACCCGCACCAACTTCTTCCCAGAATGAAGACTTCGTAGTTTGGAAGGTAATACTGGAGAGCAAGTCCTGTCACCAGCGCTGCCCCACTGGCCCAGCACCAGAGTTACCACCTCTCCTGCTCCTGCTCTGGGCCGGCATCATTTTTACTGAGCACCGAGGCTCGGGCAGAGTAGCCCGATCAGTAACAGCCGCCTATAAAAAGGGCATCCAACAATAACACAGTTGCCAGGGACACGAAAGCCAGAGCGACTTCCGTGCCCGTTTCTTCCTGGAGAAGAAAGCCCCCTTCAGCCCCTGCCAAGTGCTCAGATCTGCAGCAGAAGGGAAAGCCTGCCCAAGCAGAAGACATTATGGCACGGGGCCTTCGCTGACTCAAGGCAAAAGTCAAAGATGAAAACGGATTTATATTGGTAATGGGGAGCAAAGCTTCACCCAGAATCAGCCGACTGGAACTGGAATAAGGCACCATCCCGGTGAGTTCTGTGGTCTCTGACATGCAGTACGGGTAACCAGAATGGTATGACAAGCTCTCGGCAGGAATTGTTTTTTCCTGTTTGATGCTTCATCCAAATAAAATGTTTATAAACACACAGAATCATTCCTGCCATAACAGACTGTGTCCTGAAAGGGCTGAAGGGCCCCAGGCAAGGGACAGAGGCTACATGGCCACTGGCACTAATCGCAGCTCTTCCCATCCCCAGACACGTTTTACGTAACAGCCATTTTACGCCCAGCTGCACCAAGCAACTTCAAGGCTTTAATGTCCAGGCTTTGTCTGCCCTTCCCCAGCACACGCTCCGGGCCGCGCAGAAGCCACTGCTCCAAAACCCACAACTCCAAACAGTGGAGCCCAGCCCCGTCCAGAGACGCATTTCTTTCTGCTCCCTCTCTTCACCCCGTTCTGTCCTTCCAAGTTGCCTCAGCCCCTTGCAGCCTTCACCCTTCTCACCCCGAACTTACGAGAATTTCTTGGCTCCTCAAACAAATCAATTCTGTTGCTGTTTCTTGACAATCCAGTGACACGTGTCTTCCCTTATTGCCGAGCCTCTACTCGCTCACCTCATTAGTGTTGCCAGCCTCAAGCATTTGGGTCAAGTCACTCATTTCCAACGCCCTAGGGCCCTGTAGTCAAGGCTAAAGCCTCCCTGAATATAATTTGAATTTAAAAAAATTATCTTTTTTTTTTTAAAGAAAAAACACTTGATTACAGAAATGCTCTGGCCTGCTCCTTTCACCATCAACTCATTTTTCCAAGTCAACTGTGATGAACTGGATGGGCTTTCCTAATTCTGCAGATAAACTTCTGAAAACGATAGCATTGTGAAATGTCACATTGAATGTGCATGGTAAAAAAATCTAGAAAGTTAAATACCTATAGCTGCATACACACGTCCAACTGTCTGAGGTTTCTGCACCAGATGGGCTATGGGGACAAGATACACTGCAAGTACAAATTTTGCAAAGTTGATATACTCAACAGCAGAAGGAGAAAAAATACAAAACTCGAAAGTGAGTTCTTTAAACTGACCGTGAACTTTAGCAAGGTCTCCTGCAGAAAAAGTTTGCTTGGGTTCATTGGCATAACTGCATCAGCAAACTCTTGTAGAGCATGAGCAGCGTATGTGAGCAAAACCTTTGCTGTCACCACGCTGCAGACACACATCCCCTTTCCAGCTAAAACCACACCCCTGAGCAGGGCACCTCCTTCAGCCCATCGCTACCACCCATACCAACAACCACTTGGATTTGCACGTTATGAGACTCTAAATCCACTTCAGTCAAGAGCCTGCAAATGTCCATTATTTAAATTATTTATATTTATCCAACTCATGTAGAACGGAATACACAGCAGCCCAGGGAACAGACATGACAGTAACTGCGGCAGCAGTCTCTTCATCTGACTCAGCAGCTATGCAACCACTGTCTAAATTACTCAGTGAAAGTTACATCCACCTTAGGGTTTTCAGCAGAAGTGTCTTAAGAAATAGTAAAAATTAGTATGCAAAAAAAAAAAAACTTCTACAGGCCACCTAGTTAGTGCCCTTACTGTTCCACATACTCATTTTCCATTACTTTTATGTGTCACATCATCACTTGTCCTGTATGGAACACATCATCTCATAAACAAGTTGCATATAGTCTGCATCTTTTTTTCACAGACGTGAAGTGCCACACAGGATGTCACATAGCAAAAGAAAATCTAACAAATTCCACTGAAATTATCAGCTGTTTGCTCCAGGGCTCTAAGGCTCATACAGTCTGTATTTTTTTTTCCTTAAAATTGGAAGAATTATATACAAAATAGTTCCATTAATGAAATCATAAAGCTAAAAAAAAAAAAAAAAACCAAAAAAAACCAACTTAATGTAACAGGCAGTAAAGTTACAAAGGCTTAATTATTCCAGGATATTCAAAGAAATAAGTCAAATATACCAGTTTAAATCCTGTGCTATATATGAATTTTTGTGTACTGTTTCATGTGTATTAGTCCATTATCATGCCATCTATAGGGCAGTTGTACCAATACAGGAATTTCTGTTAGGTCAGGTAAGGTCGCCTGGTCATAGAATCATAGAATTGTCAGGTTTGGAAGGGACCTTAAAGATCATCTAGTTCTGACCTCCCTGCCACGGGCAGGGACACCTCCCACTAGATCAGGTTGCTCAGAGCCCCGTCCAGCCTGGCCTTGAACCCCTCCAGGGATGGGGCTTCCACCACCTCTCTGGGCAACCAGTTCCAGTGTCTCACCACCCTCACGGCGAAGAACTTCTTCCTAACGTCCAGTCTGAATCGACCCATCTCTAGTTTTAATCCATTCCCTCTAGTCCTACCATTACCCAACATCCTTAAAAGTCCCTCCCCAGCTTTCTTGGAGGCCCCGTTAAGATACTGGTAGGCCACTAGAAGGTCTCCTCGGAGCCTTCTTTTCTCCAGACTGAACAACCCCAACTCTCTCAGTCTGTCCTCACAGGAGAGGTGCTCCAGCCCTCTGATCATCCTCGGGGCCCTTCTCTGGACACGTTCCACCAGGGTCAGTCCACCCCCAGCAATACACAAGGATAGAAGAACAACTGGATGCAGACCAAAAGTCCATTCAGTCCAGCCAGTACCCTGTCCCTAACAGTGAATAAAAAAAACTGATGCACAGAGAAGAACATCCTTGCTCTTTGCTTCTTTGTGATACTTTCCCCTGACACTACTAGCTAGCAATGATTTTCAGTTCAGAAGCTTCCCGAGATGGTTTCTACATATTAAGAGAGACTCTCAGCAGGTCGGAGCAGAGGCCGTGGCCCGGTGCGGAGCAGGAGGCTGGCAGAGACAGAGCGGCCGCGGGCTCCGAAGCCGGGTGGAGACCAAGAGCTGCCACACACAATTCCTGAAGCACAGAACCAAACAGGCCACCATCCCCAAGAGGCTCAGAGCTCCCAAGGAAGCTAAACCTGTCACAGGTGTGGTGACAATACTAGGAACTCCAACATC
Organism: Rissa tridactyla; assembly: GCF_028500815.1. NCBI lineage: Eukaryota > Metazoa > Chordata > Aves > Charadriiformes > Laridae > Rissa > Rissa tridactyla. Next base: position 11,331,439 of record NC_071480.1, read on the forward strand.
AACAAAACCACTCCCAAAACTTCAAATTTCAGCAAAAAAATTCTTAACAGGGCATTAGGAAGGGGAGAGACTTCCCGCTGTGAACACCGAGATCCACTCTTTGCTTCCCTGAACGTTCAATAGTCCAAAAGCAGCTGCACGTGTACCTTTTCCACATGGCCTGCTCAGGAAGCTGTGGAATTTGGAAAGCTCCATTACAAACAACTTCAGAGGCATGCTAATCCCTACCTAATTCACCACGCTGCCTGAAAGGTGCCTTTCTCTATCCCTCTCCCTGAATGACAGCACATTTTAAACATGGTGAGTTTGGGGCAAAGTCACTCGATCAGTCTCTTAATACGTGAGTGATTTACACAGCCAAAAGTCTCAGGCCCAGATACTTCAAGACCACCTTAACTGATGCTTGCAAAAAATCTCCAGGAATCTGTATTTGAAAAAAAAAAAATAAATTTCAGCCTTTGAGCAAAGTTACACATAGAGATTACATATTCTTCAATGTATAAATTGGCTGAAAATAAATTCTCACATAGTGATTATCAGAAAGGTCAGATTTTTGTCCACTATGGCCTCTAGCTCCTGCTGTAGAAATTGAAAACAGTTACCTATCCAAATCCAGTGTCACATCTCCTACTATACTACCCCAGCTACAGATACAGCTCACTCGCGTTAGCTCAGCTCTCGCAATAATGTTTTGAGGTTAAATACAGCTCAGATTCTGTAAGGCACTGAGCGTACAGATGCAACAATGCGACACCCCCCCCATCCCTGCGACAATACACCAGTGCATATTGTTGCACAAGGTGGACCTCTTCTGGTGAAGAGCTTGTGCTCCAAAACACCTGGTTCCATTAGTCTTGGCTAAGCAGAAGTCTACAGGGATCACAGCATCATACCGCTTCTTTTAAAAGCAACTAACACACATGGCAGGGTGAAGGGGAGCAGCAAGTCAGAGAGAATCACAGAGCACACATGTGAGTCCTTACCTCAAAGAGTGTCAAACTTTCATCGTTCAAGATGATTCTGGGAGGTGCAATAACTGAAGTTAAAAAACAAGTTACAAAACAGGACCACCCAGCAACCAAAACAATAAATACAGCAGATATGGGAGGGATTACTGATCTTTAAAGGAGTGACACATTCACACTGCCCACACAGGCTTCTTATGAGGCAGAAGCATGATGTGGCTAAGTGAGCAGGTCACACCTCCTTTGCGCTCTGAGGCATATTTAGGGAAGGAATTCCTCCCCAGGTCATACCTCAGGGCATCACAAGATCCCATATGCACCACAGCTAGGAACAGGCTTTGTAAAGTAAGGCCAAATATTACCAACAGCACACTCACACAAGTAAAAGGGCAAGTCTGCATCTGCAAGGTGGCTTCTCACAAAGTCTCTCAAAACGCCAACTGTGAAAAAAGAAGAGAAAGGGATGCTGAATTACAGTTGTTTCTTCAGATGCTGGGCAAAAAGGCTAACTTGTACCAGCAGAACTGCCCTCCTACAGTGTCTGTAGAATGCCTTTTCCTCAAAAGAGCACTGTTACTATTACTGATATCTTAGAGAAAAAAGGAAAACCAAACCAAAACAAAACACAAAAAAAACCCACAAACCAAAACACACTTAGACATGCTGGTCCCTTAGCAAAATCTAAGGATGCCAGTGAAGTTCTTCCTAGAAAATCCAACAGCAGCTGCAAGATGTCCAAAGACCAGCCAGGTGAGACTCTGGTAACTAGTTATTAGTTCTTATTCCATACGAAAGTATCTAAAAAATTGCACGGGTAACCATCACTGCCAGCTGAGAATAAGAGGATCTCAATTAATAACAGTAAGAGCTACTTGGTGCATGGCCTGACTGCCTTTTGTGAACTGACGGAGGCAGAAAGGTTCATCCCCTTTTATTCTTATTACAGCTTCTTTTTTTTCTTCCTGGTTTTTTTTTGTTTTGTTTTGGATTGGGGGATGGGGGGGTGTTGGTTTTCCCCAAAACTTTTTCAGCTTTAACATAGAGGAATTGTCCAAACTCATCTCAGTAACATACCATTTGGACACAAACAATGCGATATCAAGTGGGACAGTTTCCTGAGCAGAAATATTTTGCCATCGAGCAGCCTGACAATCTCCATTCAGTAATTCTGGAAATAAATTCCCCCAGACCCTTTTCTCATCCACTTCAGCAGCCCTATAAGGACAGTGTAACTCGCTACTGCTGCTTTTTTTACTGTTACTTCCCTGGACAGCAGAATGATCTGTCCAGAGCCATTCTGCCACTCTCTTTTGTCACGCAACTAATCAATGATGACAGAGGTTAGCTGCAGCTACACAGAGTGAAGTGGAGATTGCTCTTACCAGTTTCACTAGGATGGAAGAACCCCTGTAGAACATAACGGTCTGGAAAACGAACTCTCAACACCACCTAAGTCAGAGGTAAAGCACGTTAGGTCAATTCTTTATGGCTGTTCTGTAACACCTGTCCTTGGCTTAGAATTTGTGAGCAAGTTGGTATTTTTAAATGGGGATATTTGAGGTATTTACTCTACAGGGGTAGAAAAGCATACTGGCTAACAATTACTGTGCAGCTCCTCAGAGAACACGGGCTGTCTGGCTTTCAAATGCTGTAAGAGAGCTGACCTATAAAAACAGTATGGTGTGCAGTGCACAGCCCTTACTCAGAGAGTAGAAGCTCCCTGTGCTTAGTGAGGCACACAGAAAGTAGAAGTCATAGCAGCAGGAATCACCCCGCCATAGGTCTGAAGTAACCATTCTATTTCCAGCATTGGTCAGAAAGCACTTAACTTGGGAACTTAATCTCTTATTTTTTCCGCAATAAATCACCACAGACAAAAACTGCATTAGGATCATATTTACCGAGTAAGATATCTCCAACCTGTAACATCTTATCATTTAACTTGTAATGAGATACTATGAAAATGTAAGAGTCTACAAAGGCGAGGCAGATAGGAAAGCTCAGGTCATACAGACTGACGTGTGCACTACACAGAGAGCCTGAAACATCTGGAATAAAATAAAAGGAGCTATACTGCCCACTACTCAACCATATCGTTACAGGCCAGCTGATTTTACATAGTACAACTGTTATGCAAGTCCCACAAACAATTAACAGCGACAGGAATTTGCCAAGTCTTCCTGTAAGTAGCTCAAGATCCTGTTGATCACAATTGATTCCCGAAGTTACTCAACCCCCAAGTCTGGACTAGCCAGAGGGACTGGAAAAAGAACAAAGGCTACCTTTGGGTAACGCTCCAACTTTTCCTTCAGCTGAGCTTCCCTCAAAGATTTTGTCATCAGTGGAGCTTCTTCCAGGCGTTTCCTAGACACATAGGAAGACGACAAGCTGTCACTTCTGTAATTTTAAGATGTATTTTTATTTTATTAAGAAAGCAAAATGTCCAAGCAGGGCTGCTGAGAATTGTTCAACTGTTCCGTGTATCCCTCACAGCATTTTGCCCCCCTCCTGTGGTTCCTAGCCCAAAATCTTATTTATGGAACAACTGAGCACCAGCAACAATACTGTATAAAATTACTTTTCTTGTATAAGTTTAAAAATAAGTTCACTACAGCAGATGCCAGAAAAGATACTAAGAACAGGGGAATGCTTCCTTAGACTACTCAAGAAGAGGTGGACTTATTTATTCAATAAATCAAGAGACTAAAGTTGGACATGATTACTCCAGGGAGGAAGAAGAGCTACTGAAGCTGGCACAAGAAATGAACGTACCAATTGCCAATTCATACCAATTCTCAGCTCTTCATGAAGTCAGAATTAAATTCTAATTGCATTTAAAATATTGCATCGTATGCAGCTAGGTTTTGTTAAGATTCGCCAGCTGAGATCAGAAACCAAATGGTATCAGTTTCATGTGTAACTTGCCTTTATTTTTATCCCTGGCTGTGAGGGGAAAAGGGATTACAAGCATCAGCAAATTTGGAAATTAGGTCTTTTTTTGAGGGGGCTGTATTCCAGTAACCCCCAACCAAACGATCCTACATTTGTACCACTAAATACTCCAGGCCCACAAGCAGCAGAGCAATTTTCAGGCCAATCTGTGTACTCATGTGGATTTTTCCCCACAGTGGCCTGTGGGGAAAAAAAATCAGCTCTAAGTAAAAAGTCCGACTCAGACTTGGTTCCCGTGTAAAGTAGGCTGTCCCACGGCCTCAGAGAATGCTTGTAGTGTGTAAAGGAACGTTATGATCCACTTGAAACTGAATACATTCATGAGATTAATTTCTTTAAGGAATATATAGACAACACAATGCTGGTGCAATGAAGAGGCCAGTTTATCTTAATCTGAGTTCTTAGTTCAGAACTAGAATAAAAGTACAGCAAAATCATGAATATTTGACAGCAAGCTACTTGAACAAGGAGATGCATAGTTAGTCCAGCTTCCTATCCTTCTTCCTCCTCTTTGTGCGTGTTCCAAATATTCTCATGTCTTGATTTGTGGCTAAGTTTGAGTTTGCTTTATTTCCATCTGGGAAATTTCCATCTGTCTCATAGCCAGTCTCTTCTGATGATGTCTAATAAAAGGTTAATTCTGTTACTTAAAATACAAGGCGTTTCTCACTGGTTGAAAATACTACTATCTACTACTGAAGTCAGGGGGAGTTATTCTTATGAAGCTGGATCATTGTGTCCATCACAAGTTACAAATTCCATCCATTTAATTCCTAATAGTTAAAGTGAAGTCAGACCAAAACAGACAGCAGAAGCTCACCACTGCTTTGGGCCTCTAGGAAGTAAGAGCACATCTACTTACAAAGGCAGTGCCTTCTCTTTCAGAAGAAGGGAGAAGGAAAAAAAGAAAAAGAGGTGGGGTGTTAAGTGGCTTTGAATGACTCCCTGAAATGCAGAATATGGCAAGGAATCTTTCTCTTAATCCTTTCTCAGCGAGGGCCCATCCCTGATTAGCTTAAGGTTCTCAGATAAACCTATCCCCACACAGGCATCACAGACACTTCACGATGAAATTTTCAACATCCCCGTGAAACCACGACCCCATGCACAAATGCTCAAATGATTCACATAAAAACACAGGTTCTGTCAGAGAGACATGACACAGCCCTTGAACTCAAATGGCATAAAGGGTAGAGACTTTCAGTGCTGATCGTTAATTCCACACGCAGTCACTTATCTACAACCCTCTACCCAGAGATCACAGCCAGCTATAGGTGCATAGTGCCACTTTGCTCAACAAAAGGATATGGAGCAACTTCAGTCGCCAGCAGAAAGGGAACTTGCCTCTCGCTCTGTAGCTGAGCCAAACGTTTCCGTACATCATCCACCGTGACTTCAAAAAACTCATCAGGAAGCTCTTCGGGGCCAGCAGGAAGAGGTTCTAGTAGGTCTAGGTGACATACAAGTGTCTCTCGTTCTACAAGCTACAGAATAAAAATGAGCTTCGATTAGTCTTAACTGCATTGCTTTGCTTATGCTGTAAGGTTCCTGAAAAAAGTAAGAGGACAGTATTTGCAAACTGAAATACAATCACTAGTGTGGAATTCGTGTCACTAAGACCAGACTAACAATACAGAGGTGGTCAGTGTTGTCATTTTTTATAGCTGATAGAGCTCAGGGCACAATTTCTCCCAAGGTGCAGTAGGAATCTGGACTGTCAGATGAGTCACACCCCAGCAGCGAGCTGCTCTCCGCTCTCCGCGTAGGAAGCCCAGGGTAATAACCTCAGCAGTCATCTAACGTAAGGAGAGATGACTCCTTTCCAGGGAGTGCCTGTGGAATCTCTTCACTTACAACACAATGATATTTTGCAGCTGAACCATACTTCCAGCCAGTTACAATCTTGTTACAAGTACTCAGAAATTATTCCTATCCCAAAACCATAACCTACCTCTCTCTGCTCTACCCCAGACCTCTCTCCGTGCATAATCACTTCCTGACCATTCTACAGCAGCATACAACTTACACAGGCGCTATTCTTCATACGACAGACTATAAACTGCCCTTTTAAGTTTTTCATCTTCCATGCACTCCTGGCTCGCATCGTATCTTCTGTTCACTTCACATTCTCTTGCCACAGAACCAACAGCACTAGCTCCCAGACAGAGCTCACTCCATCTCTTCTTACTCTAGAGAGGAATCCTTTGTTTTGGGGTATTTTTTGACCTGTTGAGTTCACTGAACTGAGCCACGGCAGGGTTTCATTGTACATGTCTCAAATTTTTAACCTGGCTTCTGGTGTGCAGAAACTTCTCTTAGACAGTGAAAATCCTTTTGGTTTGCACTTACAAAGAACTTAGCACTGAAATCGGCCTTTGCTGCAGGCAAGCAGACAGAGCCGAGGGGAGCGATTCACTGTATGCACTGGCTGCAATAAAGGTACTTAATACATATACTGGCACCTTTCCCTACACCCAGCTGCTGAGGACAGGCCAGTCAAGCAGCCAAGAGACCCCTCTCGCATGCACAGGTAGCCCCGCCACTCAGCCCCCTTGCCTCCAGAGCCCACAGCCAGCTATCACGATGGCAAACCTTTCACCACAACTGTGTCCTGGTCTTTAACTATGGTTACAGTTATTAAAAAATGTCCATCCCGCCCCCCCCCCCCCCCCAAAAAAAACCAACAGAAAACAAAAAACATCACCAAAACCCCAACCCCACCATCTTATTAGACAAACAGCATTCACCGTCTCTGAAGGGAGAATAGCGTTATGTACCCTTCCCAATTTACAAAAGGTAGACACCGGCTACTATCCCTCGCATCAAAAGTAGCAGCTGTGTCAGCATGTGAATATAAACCACAAGAGGCATCACACCTATTGGCTCTTGAACAATTCAGACTTTTTAAATCACAGAAATGTTTAAACACAACGCTTGAAAGCAAACGTACTGCAGGCCTCAGGAGATGCAGGGGGGGAAGCAGTCCATGAGAACAAAAGCTTTGACGGTTAATACAGCCTTTCTTTAGAGCAAGCTTCCAGCCAAACACAGCTCTGTGAACAAACCTGATGCCCGTTTCTTCTCCCCTTAGTCCCCCATATACTCTTTCCAATCCTCATTAATACCCGAATGTCCTCCCTCCATCTGTTCCATCCATGCTCCCTTCCCCCAGGCGCAGGCCCCTTGGGAGCAGGAGTCTCCCTCAATTGTCAGAAGCGACAACACAAATTACAAGGCAATGTTCACTCTGCTTGTGGGCACTAAAGGGTAATTTGAGAAATGAGAAGAGATAGGTTGTGTGGGTGGGACCCTCGGCTACTTTTAGAAAGTTGAGCAGGGTCAGCTCTAACGAGCGGGTGAAGGAGCTGATGGCAGCTTTCCCGGGGCACGGGGGGGGATGCCCAGCACTGGGGGAGCGATCCCAAGCGTGCAGAGACACCCTCCGGGAACCGGGCTGCTGTACAAGGGCACAAACCGCTGCCAGCATCTGGTCTGGTACCCTCAGATGGTGTCAGAGGCCAGAGGAGAATTAATCAGGCCTCCCCAGTCACCAGGTGTGCCTCAATCTCCTCAAGCAGGCTTAAGTTTCATTTCATTCCAAACACACACGTGCTGAAAAAAGAATTCTTCCAAAAAGAACCGAATACTAAAGACTGAGCAGGAGTATGTTACGGCATGTTGCGAAGGGTGCTGGGATACAATGGACAGAATTCCAATCTCTGCATTAGCAAGTCCTAAACTTACCATTTAGTATTGGCTCTGGCAAGGACTTTAACTAATCCTAACAGCAGCAGGATTCCACAGGGGAAGCGTCAGTCAGTGCCCGAACCATGGTACTAGCTAAAGACTTCAGCCAAGACATCAGAAACCACGAGACAGCAGAAGGCTGACATATATCCCAGTCCTAAGTGTTCACCCCTCCTCCTCGCTGCGTGTTCCCTGCTCCCGACTGGATATCCGAACTGCCATTCAAGCATGGATTTCCAGACATCTTCGTTCAAAGGAACGGCTCTCCGCTGCCAACAAGGTTCTGCAGACAGGCAGCCAGGAGCCACTCCCCAGCCCACCAGAACCACCTACCTGCTGCGATTCAAAATCCACCACTGCCCAGACATAAGGCACGTTATTCTTGACCCCCAACTTGCATCCAGGCAAGATATCCCCCTTCAGTTCTCTGCAGGATACCTGTACTGGCCTTCCACAGACACACAGCTGCCTTTTAGCTCTTCAGTCTGCAATGTTACCTGTTTCCCCAGCCAACACCAAATGCTGAATACCTTAACGTTCAAACCAAGACACATTACTTAGCTAATACCTTAACACGAAGAAACATACTTTCCTGTACAGAAGAAGGAGCAGATCTGTCCATGTCTAACAAGACTGCAAAAATAGACAATTAGAGTAAGAATCCCCCAACATTAAATTTTCATCTAACCCCCAATAACAGAGTGGAGCCCTCTGGAGAGAGCTGTAGTGAGTGAGTTTTTGTGAAACGTAATTCAGGTGGTTTGATTCAGAGTTTCTGCGACTCAATTCCAGAACTGCAATGGGATCTGATCAGAGAGGGGCAGCACAAGGTGTCTACTAAGCACTGCTTAGCAACCAAAAGACATCATCACTTTGCCACTGAGCAGGCAAACACTGCCGCATCATAACAATATCATAGTATCTCTTCTGCCATGTATTTAACAGCCCCTGGAATCAACGATACATCTCGCCCCCTTCCAGACATAAGAAACACTCTTCAGAAAGAGGTATCCAGTCCTGTTGGTCTACCAATTCTCTCCTTCCCCAGAGTCCAGCCATCATCCTGTTCCTCTCTTCATCCAGTACCGTTTGCTCACTTAGGTATCTCTCAATCCGAGTACTCTCAATACAGCCTTATTTTAATCATAGAATCATAGAATGGTTTGGGTTGGAAGGGACCTTAAAGATCATCCAGTCCTACCATTGCCCTGGGCAGGGACACCTCCCACTAGATCAGGTTGCTCCAAGCCCCGTCCAACCTGGCCTTGAACCCCTCCAGGGACGGGGCAGCCACAGCTTCTCTGGGCAACCTGGGCCAGGGGCTCACCACCCTCACAGCAAAGAATCTCTTCCTCAGATCTCATCTAAATTCCCCCTCTTCCAGTTTAAAATGGTTACCCCTTGTCCTATCGCTACACTCCCTCATAAAGAGTCCCTCATAATGTGTCACCAACAATCCTAAAGTGCAGACAGAATCCGAAAACCACCTTCCCACAGTGATTTACAAAGAGGAGGCTCTCAGGTACACCAACTTGCTTTCCAGTCCACCACAAACCTAGTGTTTTTCTACAACTGTGACAAAAAGTAACCATGTCCACTCACAATAAATGGAAATTTCTGCCTTCCATTACGTAACCCTGGAGGAAAGCAAGCTGTGCATTTTGCTGTCACATTTCCATCAGTGATACCTTTCAGAAGCCAAAGATGCTGTGTCACGGTTTGTCACCTTTGTTCTTCAAAGTCTCTACTTGCACCACTAAAGCTGAGATGTTAGGCACTTCTCACCAGTAGTCTGAAGTCACCTATTCATGTCTATTGTGTCTACTGGACAGTCTACATAACTGCAGTGTGTGCGATAAAGCCAGGTGTCAGGCAGAACGCGGTTCACTCTATGGTCACCGCCCTGGACCTAAGCAAGCAGGTAAGATGAGGAAAACTTATTTCATTGTAAGTGAAGCAGTGGCTATTGTGCTTTCCCCAGCAGCGAGCTCTCCCTCGAGACCCACCTCCTCCCTACCACCTCAGGGAGCTCTAATCTCATGGGGAATCTGGTGTAAAGTTACCTTCTAATAATTAATGTTCTGACATCAAAGTCAGCATGCAGCTGTCTGTAAACCATCTTTAGCCCAAGAAACGAAGGGACGCCGGCACAGATTTTATCCAGCCTCTCTCTTCAGCTTCAAAAACCACACACAGACAAAGCATTAATGGGAAGATTCTTTTACAAAAATGGACCTTTGATGTTTAAAAATAATTTGTTTTGTTTTGGGTTTTTTCCTCAGGACTGAAAAGGGACAAAAAGCAGATGCCATGTGGCTAGCCCTGCTCTGCTGCTGCTGCTGAGAGCAAGGAGAGCGGAGGATGGCAGGAATGGAGGAGGGAACAAAATGTAATCAATCAGCAGCAAAAGCAGCAGAGATCAAAGGGCTTGAAAGCAGCAGTCAAAATCACATGCTGTTTAACACAAGGGCAGAACCCCCCCAACAGAATCTGCAGCTGCTTCCAAAGCTGCTCTCAAACCGGGAGGGAGGCTGGCTCCAGAAGTGCCGCCGAGTGGTTTGAACTGGACTGCAATTCTGAGAAGGATGCCGGATGGTGAGAGTCCTTCGGCCGCTGCTGTTCAGCTCTGGGCCCAACAGCACAACTTCACATTAAGCTGTAGCCAGTAAAATGATAAAACAAGTTCCGTCACTCCAGCCAGCATACGGGGAAGCACAGACAACAGGACTGGTGAAGAATTCCACCACAAACCCTCGCACTTCTTCCTTCCCTCCTTTTCAGGCGCAATTGGAACTCCTCCTTTCCAAACCCCTCACAGGTGAGGATGCGACTGAAGCAAGCAGCACAGAAGACTGGACAAATCACCAACCTACTGTTTAGTGCTCCATGCTCAGGGTCTGTTCCAAAAGGTAAATAACACTGATTAAACGAACCCAAACATGTGTCTAATATACTGAAATATTCACCACTGGTTGGCAAGGCCTCTTTCTGCTACGTTTGTAACTACTCCAGAGTCCTTCCAGGGTCTGGCTTCTGCTCCTAAACAATTCAGAAACTCGGTAAGAATGGACTGCAACCACAAAGAAGTCAACCAAGGCAGAACCTCTACAACACCATGGGAGCATACAGAGTCTTGCTAAATTCCTCCTGGATGGAGCTCCCTTTGAACCTCATCAGGAACCCTTTCTTTCTGCTCATGGCTTTCCACTGTTTAATCCCATGGCTGGATCACAACCAGAGATAAACACAAACCTCCAACTCCAGGAAGAACTAAAGAGCGGGAAACAACAAAGGGGATCTCTGAACGCTAAAGCCAGCCCTAGTGATGATGTATGCAGTGAAGGGGCAAGGGAAAGAGCCGGTCACAGAGCATCCAGGATGTGAAACACCCAATGCATGATAATGTGGAGTAAGTTATGAATTTAGTGCCTCCTGTGCTTCATTTTACGCTACTTGCCAGACATATCTAACCTTGCTGAAGGCATTCAATTCCATACAGCTGCCCTACAGAAAGCATACTTAACAACATTCAAAGGCCATCCTGTGTTGGCATCGCAGCACTCTTGAGCCATCTGTTCCGGTGCCTCTACATGGGTTAAAGCATTTTTAATTTTAACCAATATAGCTTTACTTCAGAGACACCAACAATGATGACAGATGTGCAATTTGTCTTTCTGGGAAAAGGGTTAGAGAGTTAGACTTTATTTAAGAAGAAGAATATTTTAAAACAAGACAGAAAAGATTTGTAAATGCAAGCAGAAATAGAGAAGGAGAAGGATGGAATGTTTCTGCTTCACCTGCAATACTAAGAAAATTAAGAGTCATAGAAGGGATGGGACTAGAGTGAAAGGAAGATAAGAAGTCCAGACCTGTTTGGGTTTTCTTTTTTTCAAATATCGAACTCTTGGCAAGTAAGATGCAACTGTAGCTTAAAAATTCCTTTTCTAGATCTATACCCCTTACATTCTACCACACGTATCACCAAAAGAGTTAAACTATAAGTCAGAGTGACCACAGGCAGAAGGAACTCTGAGGAAGCAGATCTTAACAACTACCAGCATGGGATACTGCTTTTACAATAGCTTTACTATGGAGTTCCACCTTACACAGAAAGGCTCAGACAAGAAATCTGAGCACACCTTACAACCTAAGAGTTAGAAACTCTGACCATCTTCTCTGATCTTGGAAGTCATGGCATCAAGTTGCAACAAACCTATTAAGACCACTTCAGCTCCTAGGACAATCCTACAACAAGCTAGAAAAGTTATCCCTTTCCATATGTAAAACTCTACCAAGCTTATACCTTCTGCATCATCTGAGAGATAAGTCAGTCACAACAAGCAGTAAACACCTTCAGAGTATTATAAAACACAAGTCTGACCAAACTCTGCTCATCTTTAGCAAAACTGCACAGCAGATAGCAATTTTTAAGAGAAGGGCAAGTACCCAGGGCTCAGGTGACAAAGCGGGCATTTGTTAATGAAACTTGCATGGGATTTGAAGCACAGAGATTAAGGCTCTTCTGGGACTGCGCTTTTAATGCAGTTGTGTTGCCTCCGTTAGAACCATTCATCAAGGATACCTCAAGGTTCAAAGCTTTGCTTGCCTCTGGATAGGAAATTCTTAAATTCCCATCCTTCATATTCCCTATAGTAAACTGTCCAAAATGCAGTACTTCCTTACTGAACTCTTGGCAGAACTGTATGTCACCAAGGCACCTAATTAAGTATGGAAACATCTTTTTCCTCATAGAAGCTCGGCCTCGGGCAAGGCAGGATAAAAATAGCATTCATTGCAAACAAATATTCCCTTACCTGTTCTTGCTCCTTTTGCAGTTCTTGGCTGTTCTTAGACTTCTTTGGCTTAGAAGGGCCTCCAGGGCTGGAAAAAGTTGTTGGCAGCTTTGAAGATGGCATATCTAACCCAAGAGATGGTGCAGCTACAGAAGAGTCCCCCAGACGCTGCCCATCTCCAGAAAAAGGGACAAATGGGGTAGACTCGGGCTCTGAGGAAGGCCACAGCTCCTCCAAGCTGGCATGAGATTCTCTAATGGAGTCTTGCTTGTCTGTGCAGCTGTTTAAAGACATGGCCACATCCCTGTGGTCCAAGTCCTTTGGGAATGTGTTTGCTTGAGGTAGGGGCACATCCACTGCTCCTTCAATAGAGCCTGGCCTCACTGGCAGCTCGTTACACTGCACCGTGGCACCCACAGCTTCCTCCTGACCAGATGAGCCGCATTTCTTCATGACAACTCTTAAAGAAGACACCAAAAGGAATAAAAGCAAAATCATTCATCCTAACAGTACAGCCCTCCCCATTCTCAACATGACCGTGACAAAGACAGCAGCTAGACTCAAATATACTCCTAATTTAATGATCTGCTTCTTCCAGACACTCACAAAGAACAAGCTCCAGTTGCTCTGAAGTTAGGGGTGGGGGGTCGGGAGTTGGTGCAAAAAAAAGCAGAACAGGAACTACCCACTCTGCAGGAAGAAAACTGCCTTCCAGGGAAAAACAGCAGTCAGTTGTAAAGCACAGCTTCTAATCACTCCTGCTTTCTGTATATACTGCAAAGAACTGGCTAGAAGATCACAGCAAGGCTGTCCTTGCCCCCCACCTCACCCTCCCAAACAGTCAGCAGGAGGCACTGCAGGGATTGGGAGTTTAATGCTTGAAATCCAAAGCAGGGAAGAATGAAGTGGTAGATGATTGTCCTCTCAGGGAGGCTTTTAACTTTGAATTGTCTGTTTCACTCACAGGAAAAAAGGAAAGAAAAAAAGAAAGAAGCAAACAAGCCCCTTTAATCTGCATATGACTGGTCAGTGCCAGCATCTGCAGCTGTGGGAAGCACATCTGGGCAGCAGTTTCAGATAAACAGGCAAATGCAATAATTACTGAATGCCGCGATGTTTGTCTTTTTGAACTTTTTTCATGGTTTTTTGGGTTTTGGGTGTTTGGTTTTTTTTTGGTATTTGAAACAAAACAAATTCACCACCGGAGTGGAAAGGAAAAATAAAGAACCCAAACTCTGCTCCTCCCAACCTGATGATGGCACTGCCTCCAGTCAGGCCAAGTGACTTCAGTGTTGTCTTCTCTAAGGCATCTTTTCCTGATACCTGCAACAAAAACAGAGGAAAGTAATTATGGCAACTGCCTACCTGCCAGAGCATTTAAAGTGCTCTTTGTAGAAAAAAGCCTGTATCAAAGCAAACACAACATGGCACCAGAAACAGCTCAAAACACACTTTTTCTGCTGTTGGAAATGAGACCTGAACCCATTGGTATTCACCTGCACTGCTTTACCGAATTCACTGCTTATTAAATTATCTCACGGGAAGATAACCTACTTATATTTCCGTCCCATACATCCATCCAAATTGGATCCAATCTCAGCAAAGCATTATTTTTATGTCAGAAGTTAAATCACAGGCAATATCTCAGAGCTGAAAGACAGACGATTTCATTACATACACCTCCCATCTGCTTGTAATGACCCGTTCCAGAATAAAGATGATCTGTCCACAGAGGTCAGTGGGACGTGAAGGGGACAGCTAGGGAGAGCAAATTCCATAATACGCACATACAAAATATTAAACAAAACATTAATAGCGAAAGATCAAAACACAGAGAAAAGCAAATATTTATTAAAACGAAACCACTGTTTTGACTCAAGCTTTAAAAGAAGTTGGAAAGAAAAACACAAACAGGTCATTGAGCTCATTTTATGGGCTCAGAGGTCTAAACGGCCCAGGGTTACGTTCCAAGAGAGCTTTTTTCCATACAGACACGTCATGCTTTGAAAAGACCAACATTTTTCTACTTCCCCTCCCAAGAAAGTTCAAAAGAAACACTTTCCAGGTTGGAAAGCAGAGCTGAGTTTTTCTTATTTTTTAGGGACAGGACAAGAGACAGTTAAGAAGACTTTGCTGACCTACCTCATCTCGCATGTAAATACAGACTGGAGAGAATTCACCATGCTGTTCCATAAACTCCCTGTAATAAAGAACAAAATACTGCAGCATCTGGTTTTGGAGTGGGCAGGCTGTTCTACAATGTCGAGCAATAGTAAAAAATGAAATTAGCTTGCAAAACTGTCCTCCACGTTCCTCCAGCAACAACCATTACACAGTTCACAGAGTCAGTATTAGACATTAGGTAAAGACTCTGCTCCAGTGCATTCACTCTTCCTTAAACACAGCCCTGAAAGTTTAAAAATAAAGGAGAAATAATTACAGCTAATTCTCAAATTAGTCAATCTTACTACATAAATATGAGCACATCATTCTTCATGTGCCTCAGAACATGACTTAATAATACTTGCTCTTTTTAATCCCTTATCTAAGGTTAAACAGTTTATTACAGTTTAGATGGTACTTTCCTTGGGGACAGGTCAGTTTCTTTCCATGTACCCAGACAACAAATAGAATGAAATACTGCTCTAAAGCAAATAATCTGAGGACAGAGGATTTGCCTGTCTTAGCATCAGACAGATTAAAAAGAGAAAAAAAGAAAAAAAGAAACTGCAGAAGCTTTCAGATTCTGGAGACCAGGCACAAAACAAAGCCAAAGCAAAGGCTGCCACAGCAGACAAAGTGCAGATCAAGCCGCACTTGAGCATTTCAGTGAGGCAGGACACACATTAGCAATGACGACAACTGCTGACAGGCTATCTGCAGAGGGAGACATAAGTGAAGGACTCTTAGCATAGAGAAGGTGAGAAAACAGGAAGATGCTACTCTTGACAAGATGCTGCTCTCCCCATTTTCCTCTAGATAAGCAATTCTGAGGCATTCAGGTAGAAGAGAAGCTTTATCACACATTCACTTGACCAAACACAGAAGACGAACAAGGAAAAAACAATCAAACAATCACTGTCTGTCCCAGAAAGTCTCAGTTCTCATCCATCCAAGACCATGCAACTTCCAAAGAGAGCACATGTGGAAAACCCTACAACAGGGTGCTCTTAATGGGGCTGGGGGGGGGGGGGGGGGGGGAACAAAAGGCTAACACTTTTAGCAAGGAAACCTCAGATGCCTGTAGAAAAATAAAAAGCCTTAAAGAATCAACCAGTACATTTCCTTAAAGCACTGAAAACGGTGAGACAACTAGATTCAACAGCAGAAGAAACCCTCATGTTGGTCTCCCCTTCAGGAGTCAAAGTAAAACTCAAACTGAAATCAGCTGAGAACGTGGCAAAACATGAAATTCAGCAGAATGGTTTGCTTCCCCCCTCAAGCACATCAATGGCAAAAGGTGACCAGGAGACACTGTCCATGCTGAGATAGCGGTGGTTTGGAAAGATAACTAGCTGAATTCTCGCAAGCGCTTTTTTCAGAAGTTTTAGATTCAAAAGTTTCAGCCCAACTTAGCAGGGGAAACTACAAAACAAAAGGTGAGAAAGTTGCCCCAGGATATTCCCCATCAACACAATGAGAACTGATGAGATTTTTCCTGCTCCGTATCACTCCAGTAGCTCGTTAGCGCATTCTGTCCTGAGCTCTCTGCCATTTCAGTTGCAGCAGGACTCCGCTTGGTAAGGAGCTGGTATGTACCATCTGCACTGCGACAGCTGTTTTATTGTCAAAAGCAGAACAGCTGAAATTCTTCCTCTTGGCAAACTCCCTTGATCTTAGTGCTCTCTGGAGTCCAGTCTCTGAGGGGAAAAAATGGCTTTCCTCTACGCGCTCATCCCACCAGGAAACAATCACCCATCACCTTGGGTGACTTGAAAAGAAACCACCTCTCTGCAAATCAGCTAACGAAATCCACCTGACAGCCCAGTACGGCAACGCACCCCTGCTCATCTCCCGAGGACCCCGACAAAAGAGGCTGAAGCTAGGCCCTGAAGACAGCTTGTCATTTTAAGCCCTATTACGCCAGTGCTGACTACTGAACTCACGAGGAGCTTTGCAAATGACTGACTGACAGGGTTATGTGAACACTCGCACTTAACTGCCTCTTCAGTCACTGGATTCTAGTCTCTGCAGTGAACTTCACAGGAAAAACCAAACCCTGCAGCACCCTGGCAGCCTGAAAAAAAAATCCAGTATTTTTTACTGGAAACTAGAAGTTTTGGAAAGATATTTCTACATCAATCATCTCTTTGCATTGTTTGTAATTCTGCAGTAGCAGTCATAGCCACACAGTCTCCTAAATATACTTGCAAAACATTCATCAACTTGGTGTCTAAGTGCCACAAAATTTAAGCAGGAACTCAGACTGCTCATAGCTAGTGCATCACTTACACCTATCACTTGTACCCTCAGGGACTCGTTCTCTATCTTGTGCTTTACTTTGTGAGCATCATACCCGGGGAACGGAACTCAGAATGACTATAAGAAAAGGACGTCAGTGATCAAGGCTGGGTTCATTCTGACTTTCCCTGGAAAGCAGTTTAATGAGCAGAGTTCCACTACTTAAAACATTCTGCCTTCAGCATCATGTAATTTAAACATACATAATTTGGGATGCAATATTACCATACACAAAGTTATCTCCAAGGTTTATGTAGGAAAAGGGTCCCTTAAGTAATAGTCGAAATCCATTCAGTCAACCAAGCATCTTAATTCTGAAGTGAGTGCATGCCCAAATGCATCTTACTACTTTCAGTGCATCAGTTCCAATAATCTGAAGTATCACCATCATGTTCCAAGTTACTTAACAACAACGGTTTTGCCAATATTATCTTATGTAGTCTTTCTATTATGTCCAAAATACGTCACAGATGAGCAGCTTAGAAGAATATATACACAATCAACGTCTTACATAATATTTTAACACCCATCTATTTAGCCCAGCACAAAGTGACAAAACAAACTGAACGGGAAGGAGTCAACCAGCTTACAGAGTAGAAATGGAAGGAAAATAGCCATTAAGTTCTGGGAAAATTCATGAAGGACATTTACATTTAGATACAAACCTCAGGTTAAATGAAATGTTAGTGAAATAGCTGGTACGCTCGGGATTGAGAGCGCCACCGTGAAAATTATGATACTCAATCTTTGAGTAATCCACAACAGCATGTCAAAGAGTTCCAGCTGGAGGATGTGGGGAAGTAAACCTGTTAAGCACAGACCAGAATTGCAACTTCTGTTTGGTTTAATTGTAGCAATCTATCTCCCGTCTTGATGTAAAGATTAAAACTTAAGCCTTTCTAAATAAAGCATGCAACAGCATGGTGATATGGGACAAGGTGAGTCATAATGAAATTGAGAAGTCCACTCGCTAGAGTTAGCAAATCCAAACGGAGTGACAT
Organism: Rissa tridactyla; assembly: GCF_028500815.1. Classification (NCBI taxonomy): domain Eukaryota; kingdom Metazoa; phylum Chordata; class Aves; order Charadriiformes; family Laridae; genus Rissa; species Rissa tridactyla. The sequence continues at coordinate 11,349,358 of NC_071480.1, forward strand.
GTAAAACCAGTCCTGAGGGTCAGGTCCGGCTTAGGGAAGTCAGAGGCTGAGAACCACTTCCAGACCAGCTGCAGCAGATCACAAGGGGTGTATAGTCCTGAGGTCCCATTCTTTCAGAATACTTCTCCCAGCCACCGCACCAAATCCCACGTGCAGAAAGCGACAGACACACCCAGAGCATCCAAACTATTACATTGAAGCTTCAGATTATGAAACACAGTTAACTTTCTAACTCAAGATGAACAACCAAAACAACACTAGAATAGATCTGACACCACTTTGCGGTTCTGCAAATAGTTATTCTATGTCAAGGACAGAAAGCCATATACAATGCTCTGCAGGAATCAAGAGATTCAGTTCCCAATACAGAATGAGCAAAATCTTGTTATTCAAGACCCAGGCTCCGACCTCCCTCACTGTTTTCACAGCAGCAACCAAGTAAGTTACAAAAGCCAACACTTGACGAGGACAGGCAGAAAAAAATCCTGTCTCGATTGGAAGACTGGAACAAAACAGCACCTAAGAGACTACCTTTAGCACACCAGAGCAGGCTACGCGCACTCAGATTCTTCCAGACAATCCAGGAGAGCTAGTCACCCCTACCTTATTTTCAATGGTTTTTCTTCCAATAACGATCAGCTGTATCCCTACAGGAATCCTCGATAAAAGTGCACGAAAGTTGAAGGATGGCTGAGACATGGAGGAAGCAGTACAGGATCACAGAAGAGGCAGACAAAATAGCCCAGAGGAATAAAAGTTTGAACCTCAAGTTGCCTGTCTATCAGGAAAGGTGAATGATCGCCATTTAGGAGGGGAGAAGCCGAGGCACAATGGAATGCATGTCCTCACCAGAGACCCACAAGACAGCAAGTCAATTTGACTTACACAACCTAGTTTCATTCACCTTTCCAAAACTCTTTTCCGCTTCAATCCAAACAACTCTTTGGACTGAAGATCCTTCTAAAAATGTATGGAAAATATCTGAACTTAATGAGCGATACCACAAAAGTAGCAAAGAGTCATAGTCATTGTCAAAACTGTCTTCAGTTGTCCAGCCTGCAATCACTTCTATGTAAAACAGTCTATAAAGCTACTGAAGCTGCCAGACAGGCAAGAGTGGGAGACAGAAAACCAACAGTTCTCCCAGGCCTTGTGCTAAAAGGGTATACAAAGCCTGTGCCCTCAACCGGTCTCTGCAGAACAGACTCCAAGGAAAGATCCCCCTGAGACTTATTTTTGTATAACTCTTGGAAGCCAGCAGGCTCCTCCTCCAGCTGCTGTTAATCCATTACATGCATTCACTGAGGCAAGCACACACATCAAACACACTGTCATTTCTTTGATGTGCTGTTCTTCAGAAGGGGAACGGCAAGCAGATTAGATTCCTTCATGTAGTGATCTGACAGGGCCTGTAAACATCTTGTGCAAGGACTGCCGCACGCTGAGAGGAGGAGCAGCCTTACAATAGCTTCCAGACCTTCTTCAGACCCAATTAGCCAAGATGGACGCTGGAAACCCGGGGGAAATTCCAGTGGATTTAGAATACTTCCCCTCACGCACTTAGAGCAGCTGAGCATTCCAGGAAAACGTCTCCAGTTGGAAAGTCAAAGGAAGGATTCAGCAAAAGTCAACAACTAGCTGACTGGTTAGTCAACTGAGTCAATACACCATGAAAAGCAGCACAGCCAATGAAATCTATATGGATGGCTATAGATCCAGCTCGTTTTGTCACACACAGCATCTTTGCTGCTTGTTGAACTTAATCAAAAGTTTGCAAAGTCCATCCAAACATCTGAGCACAGCTTCCAGAGGGCAGAAGAGAACAGCTGTGTCGTATGAACTGAAGTTAACAATGCTTAGCACACTGTAGCAGTTAGAATCTTAAAAAGAGCAGCATGTACATTAACTATCAGTATTACAATAACCCATAACAAATAAAACCACTCCAAAGGAGTAAAATTATATAAAAAGCTCAAAATTTAAACCAAAGAAATAACCAACTAATGTGCAAGAAAGTGACACAAAGGCTATTTGCCACTGTGCGTTAATTACCACCCTCACCAGTCTACCAGTTCCCAAACTGCAACAGGCACTCTCCTCCTCCCAGAGGGCACAAAGTATGTACTAAGGTACAAGAGGGGCCTTAAAACACCCAGGAAAATGATACCTGGCTTTTTTTGCCTACCTCTTTCCTTGATCAAAAGAAAAAGGGTTCTTTTCTCTCTAGCATTTACATGAAGACTGTCCCTTTTGACTTAAGGGTGAATGCCACAGTGCAGACCTGGTTACGGACCATTAAAGATAAAAAGAGAACGATAAGTAAGACTCATTGATATTACTTCAGAGCCACTAGACTACCTCAAGCATTTCCTCAAACTACGGTTCAATGATACAAAAAGTTGAGTAGAAAAACAGACCTATGCCATTCCTACCCATCTGCTGCATCCTCCTTTTGCATCCTCGTTTCCAGACATACTACACTTCTTGTCGTAACCACCTATGGAAGACAACCCTTAATTGGGTTAGGAAACTTATCTACCTGAAAGATAATGTAGGGAAAATACTATTTTTCATCTGTATTAGCTACTTAAGCTCATTCTCCATAAAGCTGCATAAGCAGTATGAGGGGAGTTAGATAGGAGGGCAGGCAGTGAGCAGTAACTGTTCAATCCCCTACTGTTACGCAGAAGATGCCCCCAATACAAACTACCTCACTTGGGCCAGTACTAGTCACCCCTTTGATCTTGTTGCGGGCCAGTCTGGGAGCTAAGCTAGCAGAAAATTAACAGCACATCATTGGGAGACCGGAAGAATTAGTTCCTTACCCTGGAAACAGCTCCAGAGCAACTCCAGTCACACAATTCAACTGTGCAACCCTGACTTAATGAGATAACATCAGCCAATTCGAGCCCAGAACCATGCTTCTCAGGCTATTTCAACTGCAGTGTAGAACAAGCAACTTTAAACTTTAGTTAAAGTAATTTATGCTAGTACATGTTAGTCTAGTACTAACACATACCCATAACCAGTCAATTACTACGGCTCAGCTAACAGGTGACAATTCATCATTCTGCATCCTGTAACTGCACCCTAAAAGGTTGAGCTTATCTGAATGCTACTGCAGCATCACCCTCACTACTGCCTCTTTAGATGAGTATTTAATTGGCTTGAGAAATTAATAAAAATAGTTCCAATTTGCACAATACCACAGCACAGTATCTGTACAGATGAGCACGGGATTCAAATGCAAAGGAGCAACTAGCAGAAGGTGAGGAATGTAAGAAAAAGAACAAGCTAGAAATACAGGATCTGAAAAAAAAATTATCAAGAGAAAGGTAAAGCCAACTACAATACAAAAAAACCCAAAATTTGGAAATTCTGTTCAGAATGGGATGGCTGTCACCGCTTCAAGGATTCATCTTCCAAGCCGTGACAAAATTAAAAGAACTGTCTTTAGAGAAAAGTTTATTAGTTTGACATTTCAAAACAATACAGTATTTTTAAGTCAAAACTAACGACAAAAGCAAGCACTGAATGTAGGCTGGACTCTAATAAGATTTCTAACCCACGTATATATTCAACAAACGGAGGACCAGAAATTCTTCCATTTAAACAGGATCTAAACAGTCTTTTGAAGATGCCACATCAGCCCGCTGAGAGCTCCAGACTTCCTTGAAGAACTTGCATGACAGCAAAGCCTCAAAAGCAATAGCCAACTCGCTTAAGAAAAAAAACCAAAACTCCACCACATGGAACTGCAGCACAGAAATACTGGTGATCAAGATAATGGAGGCTCCATCTCAACTCTGGCCGCAACCTGACTTCAAACAAGTCTGCGTTAAGACAGGCGTGGCAATATATCCAGTTATAGCTTCTTCCTAGCCTTAGCAGTTTGTTACTAGTTTATGCCCTGAAACAGGAGTGCTATGCCATGATTAAAAAGTAATAATGAAACCATGGAGCGTCAAATCTGAAAAAGGAAGGAAAAGGCAAACACCTGTGTTGTAAAGGAACACCAACACCGTCAAATAAATGCAAATTCTACAAATCTGCAGGATTTAGCTGGATCACTGTAACAAATGTAACTACCGTCATGCAGAGATACATCCAAACAAGTATTTTCTCTCAGCATTACTCACCTGATCTTTGCAAAATGGTTGAGAAGTTCCCACAAAGTCTGTTGACAGACAAATGTGTCTTGTAAACGGGAGCCATCATCTAACTGTAATGCAATCCGAACCTATAGGAAAAATACACTAAATCAATCTAAAAATTGAATAAAAACTTTTTTTTCTTCACAACAACTTTTTTTCAATATTTCAGTGATCTCTAGAACCCGCTATCCAAAAAAAGCCCTTCTTGTTGTCTTTGACATCCCTAGCCAGACTCAATTCCAGTTGGGCTTAAGCTTCCTTAACTTCATCCCTGACTGCTTGGACAAGGTCTCTCCATTCCTCCCAGGTTACCCACCCTTATTTTCACTCTCCGTATGCTTCCTTTTTGTGTTTGAGTTGGCCAGGAGCTCCTTGTTCATCCACGCAGGTATCCTGGTATTTTTGCCTGATTTCCTATTCATTGGAATGGGCCACTCCTGAGCACGGAGGCAGCCGTCCTTAAACATTAACCAGCTTTCTTGGGACTCTCTTCCCTGTCATATCCTGAACCGAAATATATTCGGACAAAGGCCAATGCAAGCGTCCCAAATAACGTGTCATCACAAGAGACTGAGATGTTCTGTTTTACACTAGCTGAAACTTTACAGCAAAGGTCTTCGCAGCTATTTAAAATGCATTCCAGTAACCCAGATAGGATTGATGCAGCTGCATAAACTAAAACATCAACCCAGAGCTCTGTCGACTTAAGCATCGATTTGCACAACACTTCCCCAAGGCAGAACAAACAGGATACGTGCACAGCCACACAGAGAAAGGATGAATACGGTCCAAATCTATCTTTGAGTTATTGAAGACCTATCCAACTATTATCAGTCCAAAGAGACTACATGTGTAACTTGCAACTCACTAACGCTTCCTAACCACAAAATTTTGACATACAATTTAAGAGTAAATTAATCAAAAGTCTCAAAAATCATTCTGGACACTCAGTTATCAAGTTCTTAAACACCTGCAGAAAAAAGACAAAGGAGAGGTAGCTGTCTATTCTAACAGGCCTTTTCCAACATGGAATGATTCACGTTCATTAGCAAGTCTCATGCAGATCCTACATATTCTACAGAGAATTGCTACCAAAAAAAAAAAAAAACCAAACCCCAAGGCATTTCTAAAATGAACACACTGAGGACAGTCCTGAAGAACTGCAAACTCAACTTTGGGGGTTGGACTAGATGACCTTTAAAGATCTGTTCCAACCCAGACTATTCTGTGATTCTATAAACTCCTGATGGTACCAAAGGAAAAATCCAGCAGCTGACCCAACAGGTGCAGAACGGCAGAGCACTTCAGGTCTTATCTTTACCTTTTAGGGAATATTCAGCTTTCCTTTTCAAAATGTGTAATTCTAAGTTTTCCCAATTAGCTCACCCATCTAAAGAAAAGTAAAAAAAAAAAATAATAAAAAAAAAAAGTCCCTATTAGACAGCACCTAGTGTCTCTAGTCAACTACGTTTTTCTGAAGTCCACAGACATTGGCCTTGTTCAAAAGTCTGACGTAAGCCTAGGACATCAACAGAAGCTTTCTTTCGTTCTGTTTTCACGTGTCCCTACCGACAACCTCAGAGTGTCCTCTCTCTGTGAGAGCGTGTGTCTGTGCATGTGTGTGAGCTGAGGGGGGAGAGAGAGATGGGAAAAAATAGACACCACATACTCCGGCAATCTACTGTGATTTCCTTGGAGGAATGTGTTTGTCATCTGCCTCGGCTCCTACCAGTCCTTGCAGGACTGCAAATTGCGATCTGCTGGAGACAGGAATTTTTCTACATAAAGGAAACAGTGGCATCGTCAACAACTAGCCAACAGAACTAAGTCGTTTCATCCCACCACTAACACAGTCTCCTGGTTTCTCCTATGCTGGAGACAAGCCTTAGATTATCTTCAGCTACAGCGGAGTGATGACAGCTGACATCACCATTCTATAAGAATCCAGCCCAGAAATTCAGACTACCAGTTGCATCAGTTTTTGGGCAACAGTTCAAAGCTAAGCATGTCACGAAAGTCATATTCAGTCAATTAAAAAAGTCTTCTTAAAAATTCCAGGCTCTCTATAAAATAATAGAGACACCACTGCCAATTATCTTCTAAGTTTAAAAACATATAAACAAAAGGCTAACAACTTTAACACTAGAACTGTACTGATGTACAGTTCCCCTGAACTGTACCCCGAGATCACCTGCCATCAATAGGGGAATTCGTTCAATTTTTCTCTAAAGAACTGTCTTATAGGAATCAATGATTTTTACATGCGAAGGCAAATCCAAAAGCATTCTGCTTCCCAAACATCAGCTCTGCTGAACAAACTCGTGATTTATCGAAACCTGTGTCCTTTCTCTAGGGGTAACTGCTGCCAACGCACGACAGGAACGCACACCTACTTCCACGCGCATTATCTCAATAAAAGAGACAACAACAAAAGGCACAGAAGCAAATTCATCCCAGCATTACCGCAGTCAGCCTGCATGATTGAGTTCACATCTCAGCTGCCACCGTATTAGGGCATAACGCTAGTGCCAATTCTGGTCACAGAGTTGTCTAGCTGTTTTAAACTTCCTACAGTATTTGACACTGTGGCGGGGAATTCTTTTGGTCAATTGTGTTTTGTACAAAGTATTTTCTTACACCGTCTGTAAAATTCTTCCAAATTAAATCTCTGTTCTTGGTTTATGGGACAGCAACTCTGTTTAGACTACACCCTTCACAAGCACATTCGCTGTATCTTCTCAAGTCCATAAAATAGCAAAGAACACACCAAGGGAAGCCTCACTTCTGCAGATTCTTCTGTTGAAATATAACTAAACAGCAACAATTTAAACTTTCATTAAGTCTTCTCTTTTGTGACCTAAAGTAGTGATTCCATGTTATAACCCCTCTCCTACAGTACACAGTCCTTCTCACCCTTTCTGATATGCTGCGTGTATCTTCTTGGAAAAAAAAATAAAATCACTGTTTTTGTTCAGTAAAATACCTCCCAAACTGGATGCAAATGTCAGATCAAGTCATCACTGTACCATCTTAAGAGAAACACTTTCCTCTGGAAGATGAACTCCATGCCATCGCTTTTTTTAACTGAAAATTTTAAGCAGATGCTACCAGCTTGTGGTATTTTTTTTAAATAAATACGTCATTTGGAGCACAAACTTCTTTCTACCACAAAGTCATAAAGAAAACATTAGTGCCAAAACAAAGCACATGCAGGTTTTACAGAGGAAAACATGGACATCAGTGACCCCCAAAACTACGCTGCATGCCCACAGTGAACTACAGCAGAGATTCCAAAACCTTCTCACACTACAAAGTTCACTTTTCAATGTATGTATCGATTTATCTTTGTGACAGCGAAGGCAGCTGCCTATAACAAAATGCCACTGATGCAATTTGGCAGACAGACATGGAGATATTAGCACTAAAAGACCTGCAACTTTCAAAAAAATCAAGAAACTCCATAGGAGGAAGTCAGTAAAGAGAGATGACTGTCAGTGATAAACAAATTTTCATTCCCAGGCTACTTAAATAAGATCACACATCATTTTTACTACATAAAATGTTTACACTCATTAACACCTATGCATTGTTTTAAAAGTTATGCCTCCAACTGCTATAACAACATGCATAAAAGATTCTTAAATCTCCTAAATGTAACAAGAATTCAAACACAACACAGCATCCGTAAGCGCTTTGCAAATTTTACTGAATAGGGACATTCGGCAACTGCTAAACGCAGCACGCGTCAAAAAATTCTAAAGCCGTGTGAACCCACCGTGAACAGCAATGCTGGGAAAGAAGCAAAAGAGAATCCTGTAAGAATTTGAGATTTTAGTCAAAATCCAGAGGCAGACAAGAGTGACTGAAATAGAAATTAGGAAAAGGAACTGAGTTAGTAGCTCTACTGCTGAGCAAAGTCATCAGTGATGTTTAGCTTTTTATACATTCATGGCTACTAGCTTTTCAGCTCCCCAAAAGATCTCCCTATCCTCCAGCACACAGCTGGAACTCCACTATCATAGCGACCGCGAGCAAAGACTTCCAGCTACTAAATTACCATTTTCCACCACACCTCAGCTGCTCTTTGGGTGCTCTTCCACTCAAGCATTGGCCGAGCCCAACAATACTCTTGCTCATTAGATCCGAGGAGCTCAAACCCAGCACAACCAACAACTGAACAGATCAGGTGACACTGTGCAACAAACATACCGTGTTTCCAACTCCCACTCTATTAGAGACTGGCACCATCTCCAGCTTGGCATTGTTGGGCAGTCTGGCGAACCTCCACTGTAAAGAGAGATCCAACACGCTCCTCTGAAACCTAAGGAAGAACACAGCCCATGAAGACACCAGGAACGGTCCTGTACCGCCTTCAGATCACCTCAGGGACTGGCCACAATGCAAAGTCCAGGTACTGAACAGGAGAATTCCCCGCAGGCTGACCAGAAGCCATAGAGCACGATTCAACAACGCACACCAGGTAATTCAGGAAACAGTCATTGACAAAAATTACACGGCACACCAAAAAAGTTGCAGTCTGTAGAGGTCACAGATATAATACTCAAATACATGTTTCTCCTCAGGCTTTAGGAGATAAACAGCAGCTGAACACGTATTCGAGCATGGTGTTCACTGTTAAATAACAAGGTACTTTTTTTTTTACAGCTGCTCAGGCAAATAACTTCTTGGTTATGACTCCGCTGAGGCACAGAGTCTCACACGGGCCTAGAGGGGCCGAGTCCCACCAGCCTGTGAGCCGGCCGCAGCGCGCGCGGGGAGGGACGCCCTGGCGCAGGTGGCACGGGGTCTCGGTCATCCACCCCAAAAGCGAAGGGACCCTGGCACGGGGAAGTCGGGAGATTCGTGTGCACAGAACTCTGTTCGCGAACAGCGGGGACCCGCGGAGCCTCTCGCCAGGGACGAACTGACCGACCTCCCCCGGTGACCGGCGGAGAGCGGGGCCGGCCCTGGGCGAGGAGCTCCGTCACCCCGGGCCCCCGCCCGCCGCGGGGCAGGCCCGCCGCACCACGGGCAGGCCGCCCTGGCGAGCCCGGCCCGGGAGGGCGGCCCCGGGCGCGGCGCCGGCCGGGCCCGCACGCGGCCCAGCGGGGCGGAGAGACTCACTTCAGGCCGTACTCGCCGGGACTGCCGCCCTGCTTCCTGCAGACCTCCTCAAGGATCTGCGGAGAGAACGGAGGCGTTACGGGCCGGCCCGAGCCCCGCCGCGCCGCGCCGCCGGCCGCCCCCGCGCGGACCCACCTGCAGCAGCACCGTGCCGGGCCCCACCCGCACCGTGACCCGCCGCCCGCTGGGGGCCAGCACCGACACAGCGGCGCCCCCCCCGCCCGTCGCCGCCATCTTCCCGCCCGCCGCGGCGCCGGCCCTCGCACAGCCGGGGCGGAGCCGGGCCCTGGGACGGGCCTGCCGCAGGCCGCGCCCCGCCCCGGGCGCAGCCGGGCCCGGCCGAGCCGAGCCCAGCCAGCGGTCCCCGGCCCGAGGTGGGCTGGGCAGGCGGCTGTGCGGGCCGGGGCCGCGGCCGGGGCGAGAGGAGAACCCCGAGAGCCGGCGGGGCCCGGCTGGGGCTGCCCCGCAGCTCGGCGGTCAACGGCAGCGGGCCAGGCCCGGTGCTCGCCGGGGTCTCTGAGGAGACGTAGCCGGTCTCCGCGGTGCCCCTGGGCCGGGGGTGGCTGCTGCGGTGCCTGGCACGGCTCAGGGACGGGCCCCGCATGCCCCAATTAGGGCGAGAAATGTGCAGATTTAAGCTCTCGCCTCTCTACCAAGCAGTGAGGGCAGTGACTGACAACTCTGACAATACCTGTGCGTGCAAGAAAGGTGCTCCTTGGCAAAGCATAAAAGCCATTGCAACAGCCAAATTTTGGTGAGAAGAGGGGTGCATCTCGCTACCTTCCCATTGCCAGATGAGTGTCACACAGTGGCACTGGTGGGATGACGAATTATGGCATCCGGCTGCCTTGGAAAGCTATTTCTTTGGGGGGGAAAAAAGTAAAAATGTTGATTGGGCATCTCATGATTAGTGTTGCAAACTCAGGGTGCACTGCAGCTAGGGAACGAATATTGTCTTGCATTTTACAACACAAAATTTCTCAGAGACTTCATGAGTCCTCCACTCTCAGCACCGCCTTTTCAGCGTCAAAGGCATTCTCAGAGATTCAATTACAGTCTGTTTTGTTTGCTATCATAAAAAAAAAAAAACTTTAGTTTGGGTAACCACTGGAATTTATTTAGCCTAAGTTGTTACCACATGCCAAATATTTTCTCTACTACTTCTATATTTATCATATATGTTAAGTCCCCACCACCACCCCCAGCGCCCACAAAAATGTCTGCTTTGCTTGGCCTATAAAGGAAAAAGATCCTTTTAAGGAAAGACACTTTTGTAAAAGATAACACTTGCTCTTTTTTACCGTATCAGCAGTGTAAGCGAAGGGAGAAAAAGAGAGGATGGGAACTTTAATGATGGTGAGACATGCCCTTGCTTCTGCGTGTGGATTCCTTAACACCGTAACTGCTCAATAAGATGTAGTAATAGTAATAAAGGATGCCCGGGTGTATAATGTGTTGTTTAATGCTTAGAAATGTCTGTACATTTTTTCTTTCCGTTCTGTTGGGAGATGTCATGGTCCTATCACTTACACAGCTACAGTATTCAGGATACTGGCATCCCAGTCCGTTTCCGTAATTCCTAAACACATTAAAATGGTTTAAGTTGAGGTAGTTGACTTTCAGAGCTAGGATGGACACAGGGTGTATATATGGCCAGTTTCCACAGAACAGCTGATTTGTAACTTGTCAGCCCACATCAGCTGAATGACCTTCAATTGTACATCACTACCCTGTAAGTTGTCCATGGGCACTTTTTTTTTCCTACTATTTTAGCCAAGCAGCTATGGAACTTTCTGAATACAGTCATGATAGCTATGTATGGAGGTATTACCACCATCCTCCTCTTGTCAGTTCTCAGCTTATGTAGTGAAGAACTTTGTTCATACTCTGAAATTCAGCGTTGCATGAGGAGGTTATGAATTACCATCCTCTCGAGGATGCTCTTTTCTAGGAGAGAGGCCCACATCTTAGAAGTGCTTCTCGATAAGGATGGCTACACTGCTCACAGCAAGGGATGCGGAACACAGCGTCTGACGGCCACTGGGAACAGCACTGGAGCACTCTGCGATTATATTTTCCCCAGTATCAACTTCCAGTTTTCAGCAATCTGCATCTTCTAGACTTCCCGAGTCAGGGGTTGTGTCTTTACATCTGATCATACCTGATGGATTTTTCTTACATGAATTTGCCCAGCCGTGTTTTGAGCCCATCTGAGCTTTTGTCACGCCCAGGATCATGGAGCAATGGATGCCACAGTTAAATTGTGTCGTATGACACAAAGTAAAGTACTTAATTTTGTTTGGTTTAGAACTTCTTCCTTGGTGTTCCCCAGCTCTTGTTAAGAAACAATCACTGATCATTCTCTGTTACCATCTCTGTAACATTCACAACTTGAGAGATGCATTTCTTATAATTCCCTACCTTTTTAATTGCTTTTTGCTGTAAAATATGCAAAGAGGCATGAGGACTTACGGGCAGATCGATCTGAAAGTTTTCACACTTTTTCCTACAAAGGGTGCAACAAGTATCTATGGTGTGCAAGTTCTTGGTTTTTAAAATAGGGTAGAGATCCAAAGCCCTGCAAGCATCTAACACAGAATGAAGATATCCTGTCCTTCCACTAATTAATACCTTCATAGAAGGTATGAAGAAGAAAAAACAACCAAAATGGTTATGTTAACGCCAGTGATTATTCAGCTGCTGAGGTGGAGCACCCTTTCAATTTTAAAAGATAGATTTTGGGTTTCACGGAGCCCAAAAAAGTGGTCTCGTTTCTGGATAGGGGGTAGCTCCTCTGATGTCTGAAGCAGGCAGCTGTTTCCGATTTTGCATTTGAAAGTGACACATCCCTTAAAGAAACGTTGCTCCTGTTAAAAAAGACACTGATGTAATTTGAGCTGAACGTTTCCAAGTTGCGGGATTAGAGAGATGAATCTAGTTTTTAATGGCATGTCATAATCAGAGAGTTGCATGGAGGTTAAGGGTCACATTTCATACCCAGAGCCACTTCTAATCTCAAATATTTATCTCAAATTAGAAGCATCGGGAGAGAAAGAAGGGGGAGGTAACTACAACCTGGAGTTCATTAAAGTGCTACAAGGAAAGAGGAACTCATTAAGGAATAGCTGAAAATACCCTTCACAATTCGGATTTCTGTCACTGTCAGGATCAAGAGGATGCCCGCAAATCTACCAGGTGAGTCTCTGCAAAACAACATCTGCCGTGCTGAAAACTTCTCAGAAATTGCATTTCTCTAGTGATTAGAGTGAACAAACTGTCGAATGACCTTTCCCTAAAATCACCTTTTCTGCAGCTGGTGCTTTGCATTAGAGATGTATCCCTGCATTATCCACGTTTGCACTCTGTCACACCCATGCAGAGAATAATGCATACATTTGCTTCTCAACAGAGCATGGAAATCCCTCTTTTTTTTTTTTTTTTCTCTTTCAAACGTATAGGAAATTAACTGCGAACATCTAGAAATATGTTGTAGCCAGTTCCAAAACATGATACAGAACAATAGTTACTTATCGTGGTAACGATGATTCTGAAAAGGATTTCCTCCTGTCTGTACCAATGGTATGTAGAACCACAGAATGGCTTGGGTTGAAGGGACCTTAAAGATCATCTAGTCCCAACCTCCTGCCATGGGTATTCTACCTGCCACCAGTCGTGCCAAGTCCTGGGGACGCTCAGGAGAGTGGTTCCCACCAGAGCATCCCACGGCTCATTACATTTGTACAGAGGGTATAAACGAGCTCTGTTGCCCTGTGGGAGTTGCTTTGCCCTCACTCACCACAGATGCTAGAAGAGATGCAGCGTGCCTGTGCGAAAGCAGGGTTTATCTGCTGGTGAGTGGTCTTCTGTGGGGTAACTCACACCACGAACGCACTTTTGATCAACACAAGACCCAAGAAACAACCTGGGGAACTTCATCTGAGCCCAGGCTGTGGAGCGGTAGAGCTGGCAATGGAGGGGAAACACACCTGCGGCACAAGTCCCTGCACAGGGCTTCAGGTGTAATCCTCTCGGCTTCCGATAGGGAAATGTCAAAAGGGCAAGTACTGGAGCTGCCTTGGTCCTGGCAGAGTACGAGGGAATGTCAGAACTGTCTCATTTGCTATTTATCACGTAGTCCGGTATACTTCAACATATAGAACAACATTAGGACATACTGGAACATACTATGCAGAATATTTCATTTTTAAAGGTATTACACAAAAACACCATCTCCCTTAGCATTATTCCCAATCATTAAAAATCTCTTGCTGGCCTCCTACGTGCCTTAATCCTACCAATAAAAACAACCCATCTTCAGTGCCTGGAGAGGAGTCCAGCTCTTTCACAGCTTTCCCCGAGCTCCTTTCCGCGCCGAGCCCCATCTCTTCAACGTAGGGTGGCTTCTACCAAAAGGTGAAAACTTGGTGAACCTCTCATGCTGAAGGACACTATCACAAAATTCTCCAAAATCTGTGTGCACTTTGATGTTTTCTCAAGTTCAGTATGTCAAAGAGTTAAACTGTACTAGATTTAAATGTCTAGAGGTGAGAAAGCGGTCTGTCACGCCATAACCTCACGCAGCCTTTCCCTCTTCTTACCAGCCCCTTGCTCCTTCCTGACAGGGAATCTGAACACCTCACTCGGCTTTGGAGGGAGGACAAGTAAGAGTGCTCTGAAATAAACCCTCCTGCGCTACCCGAACCAGAAGAAAGCAAGCTGAAGGGGGCTCAGTAAAGCCAAGATGGGCAAAATTTAAATTTCTTTGCTTCACCTCTTTGGACACAGGCCCAAAGATCTGCAACTTTAACATGCATTCCTCTTTGCCCTAAGGTTCTTCACATTCAGTCACCCCTTTGTGCAGCAGCTGGTAGAAGGTCTTACGGAGCCCCATAACTGCAGACCCCCCCAAGGAGGAGCATGGAACCCAGGAAGCCTGCAAGGGGATCAACTTCACGCCTTTTCCCTAAAGAAGTAGGATGGAGTTCAGCAACCTTATCCATCCCATTTTCTTGCTGTAGCTAGTGGAATTTGAGGTCCTGGAGTTGTTTATGCTGACTGTTCCAGTGATCCTGAGCACTCTCGGGGACTGACTTAGTGATTTAGCTGTTCGGACTTCGCACAAACTAACCAGCTTCCAGCTGCACCTCTGCTCAGGCAGACAGAGGAGCTCTCTGACTAGCTATAACTAGTCCTAGTGACCACTTGCTCATACCTGTCATGGCCAGTGAGGAAGGGATGTTAAACCCAGTATAGAAAAAGATACGGTGATACAGAATTTTGCTGGGACCAAAAATATATCAGGGTGTGAGTGTAGTGCACATGTAGAGGGGTACGTTCAATTTAGTGGCTTTTCCTGGCTTAAAGATACTGTTGGTACTATCAGCGCTTAAATAAAACATTTGGAGGTAAAAATCCGACTGAGGACAGAGCTAAGGCTGCGACTATATAAGAGTAACTGAAAGATTAAAAAACAACACAGAACAACCAACATGGCAAGCAAATTGCAAACCCATGTGCTACGTATGTAGGAAATTCGGAGTTGAGAATACACTTAGAAAGTCCAAGCGCGCCAAGGTAAAAAATGTACTTGCAGCAGCTGGACAGCCTTACCTCTGTCTCTACAAAAGACCCCTCCGCTTAGTACTTTAAGATTATACTATTTTCACCTTTTCTGATCCCAGATAGATTACATTTCCCGGTAAAGACAGGCTGTTTCCCTGCTAGGGGGGCTGTCGAGGGGTGTGAGCTGTCCGTTCCGGAATCCACAGGAAGATGGAATTATTCAAATCGTAGCATTTTCTCTCTTTTTCCTCGGTTTTTAATACCGAGGTCTGCGACAAGGACGGCAGGTCTCTGACACTCCTGGCTCTCGCAGACGGGAGCCACTCTGCTCGCTGGGACCAGACATGGCTTTTTCTCCAGGACCCTGTCTGCAGTCACGGGGATGCGCCCGCCCCGGGCACACGGCGGACAATCCTCTCCAGCTGTGAAGAGCAGAGTCCCCCCGACCCGCCGCCGCGCCCCGCAGGCTACCCGGAGCTGCGGGAAAGCCCCGTCCGGCGCCGCTGCAAAGGCGGCCGGTGCCACCGCGTCCCCTCGCGTTCCACGGCGGCGGCACCCCCCGGCCGGCAGCGACCCGCCACCCGCCCCGGCCGTCCGCCGCTGTCTCGGCCCAAATGACGGTCCCGGCTTCCCGCGGCTCCCGAAGCCCGGCACCGCGGAGCACCCCCCACCCGCGGGGCGGCCCGCACCGACGGCGGCGGGGGGGCGCGGGGGCGGCGCGGGGCGGGGCGGGCAGCGCCGCCCGCGCGGAGCCGGGGAGGAGCCGCCGTCGGGGCGGTAGCGGAGGGGGGGGGGGAGCGGGGAGGCGCCGCGGGCCGGGGGGCGCCGCCGCGGGGGCTGCCACGTGCGGGTCCTCGCGCCCGCGCGGCCCGACCTCCGCGGGCGGCCCCGGCCCCGGCGAGCGGCCGCCCCGCGCCCCCGCCGCCCCGCGGGCGAGGCTGGCGGGCGCCGCCGGCTGCCGCCGATCGGCCCCGGCGCCGGCAGGGGCGGCGATGGCGGCGGCGCCGGCGGCGGGGGGCGCGGGGCGCGCCCCGACGGAGCGTCCCGGCGTGCCGGTGCGGCGCAGACCCCCCGCTCCCTCCGCCTCGCTCCGAGGGGGCGGAGGGCAGGGCAGGGCGGGGGCTGGCCGGCTGCTGCCCCACGCGGCGCCCGGGCTGGCGGCGCCCCCGGCGCGCTCCCCGCGCACTCCGTGCCCCTCTGTCATGCTCGCCGCCTGGGAGCGGGCGGCGGGCTCCTGCGCCGGCAGCCGCGCCGCCGACCCCGCGCCGCCGCTGTCCTCGCCGCCCTCGCCGCCCGCCGCCGACCCCCGTCCCCGCGGGCGGCGCGGCGGGGCGCGGCGGAGCGCGGGCGGCGCTGCCCGCCGCCGGGGGCTGGCTGCCGCCGCGGCGAGCGGCGGGTGGCGGCGGGCGGCGATGGGCACGGCGGCCGTGCACCTCCTGCTGCTGCTGGGGCTGCTGCACGCCGGCCCCGGCGGCGAGGGCAGGAAGGGCTGGCGGCGGCGGGGCCCGGCCGCCCGCGAGCGCGGCGAGGCGGCGGCGGCGGAGAGCTTCCCGCTGGACTTCACGGCGGTGGAGGGGAACATGGACAGCTTCATGGCGCAGGTCAAGAGCCTGGCGCAGTCGCTGTACCCCTGCTCGGCCCAGGCGCTGCCGCACGACCTGCGCCTGCACCTCCTGCACAACGCCTCGGTCACCTGCAACGACGGCAGCCCGGCCGGGTGAGTCCCCGCGCCGCCGCCGGCCCCGCCGCGGTCCCGCCGCTCCCGCCGCCCGGCCCCGGCCGCCGCGCGCCCCCGGCCCGGCCCCCGCGGCTCTGGCGCCACCTGGCGGCGACGCGCGGCGCAGCGGCGACAGGTGCAGCGAGCGCCTCCCGCGCGGCGGCGGCGGGGCCCGGCGGGCGCGAGGCCCCGGCCCTGCCCAGCCCGGCGTCGGTCGGGCCCGGCGGCCGCTGACGT
The DNA here is from genome assembly GCF_028500815.1 of Rissa tridactyla. Classification (NCBI taxonomy): domain Eukaryota; kingdom Metazoa; phylum Chordata; class Aves; order Charadriiformes; family Laridae; genus Rissa; species Rissa tridactyla. The sequence continues at coordinate 11,366,152 of NC_071480.1, forward strand.
CGCGCCGTCGCGGCGCGTTTGTCCGCAGGTACTACCTGAAGGAGTCCAAGGGCAGCCGGCGGTGGCTGCTGTTCCTGGAAGGTGAGTCCCGCCGCCGCGGGCGGCCCCTCCTGCCTCGCTGGCGCGCCCCGACCCCGCCGCCCGCGGCCCCTCGGGCGGCCGGCTGAGCCCTCTCTCCCCCAGGAGGGTGGTACTGCTTCAACAGGGAGAACTGCGACACCCGCTACGACACCATGCGCAGGCTGATGAGTTCCCGGGAGTGGCCCGCGACACGAGTGGGTGAGTCCTGCCCCCCCGCCGCGGGACGGGCCCGAGGCCCCGGGGATGGGCCGGGCACCGCAGCGGCGGTGGCGTCGTCCTCGCGGGCACGTGGTCGCTGCCGTGTGACAGGGACGTGTCGGCATGGTGCGGCCCGTCCATCGGTGCTGTGGGAAGATGCCCCACAGGACGTGTTCCCCCCACGGCGCGCGTTCCCCGCTCGCTGGAGCCGTCACAGACGCCCCGACGTGCACAGGCGTTGGGCACGTGGTTGTCACCGGCCGACAGCGCCGGACGTTGGCCAGTGTGTTCTTTCGATGTTAAATGCACGCGTGCACTCACAAACCCGCCGGGGTCTTCAGAGCTGGGGTTTAGTTTTTTCTTTTTAAAGAGTCTCTGTGCTTCTCTTAGCCCTGTCAGAAGAGCCGTTCCCGAGCCTCTCGCTCTGTTTCTTGTGACAGATGCGTTTTCTTGCTGGGTGCCCTTTACCCCGCGGTCAGACGGGCCCCGCGTGCACAGGGAGGAATGGGATCTGGCTTTTACCTTGAGCTGGGTCCTTCCGCATTTTCCCCACTTACAGTTGCGTAGCATTACTTAGCCAGCTCAGTGGTTCTCTGTGTGTAAGCATCCATTTGGTGCATACGTGAAGCATTTGTAGCATCTTCCGTCATCGTGCATAAGGTGGAATTAGCACCGCGGATACCCATGCTCGGGGCGCTCCTGACTCAGCACAGAAGTCTTGAGCTTCTCTTTTCATTCTCGCTGCTTATGCTCCAGCTTTCTGAATATTTAAACCTCCATCATTCATACAGATCTTGTAATTGCGTGTGTTGGAATTAACTTGCTAGGATTTGTTTTTTTGGAGAAGTGCTTAATTTTACGGATGTGCCACAGGTTCTTCTCTGTGCCACGAGAGGCTTCTAGATAGGCTTCGTCTCGCGTGAACCAAATTCTGAAAGTCACATCTGCCTAGGAACAAATTTAGAAATGTTCCTTCCGCTTTCCTCACCAATGTTTTTCATTGTGGATGTTTGTTTTGTGTGTGGTCAGAGATCCCGCGTGAGATTCTTACCGTTTCTCTGAAGTCACAGACTGTCATCTGTACATTCCATGTTTCTTTGTGCCCATCTGCAGGAACTGGGATCCTGTCATCGCAGCCAGAAGAAAATCCCCACTGGTGGAACGCAAACATGGTGTAAGGAGGGACAACGAGGGGAAATAGGTTTATACTTAGACAGCATCTCCTGCCTTGTGGCCAGCAGCAATGCTACAAAGACAGACTAAGACTAGTACTTGCGAGAGAAAATTGTACGTTTCCTCATTTGTTCTAGTTCAGCTCTAACAAGTAGCGTTGGCAAGGTCTGGAGAAACTTTAGTCCAGTGTCCTTGGAGTTGTGGGGTCTAATGAAGACAAACTGGGATAGCTCAGAGACCCTTCTCGAATAGCTGAAGTGGAAGATACTGTTGTGCCTGGTAGGCTGATGGTATGTTACACATTTGCCAATGGGAGAGGAGCGTGGAGCAGCTCTTCTAGCTCAAAGAGAGAAACGAGAAAGACACCGGTTTATATATGCGTCTAAATAGGAGGGAAAGGCAGAAGAGAGGGATGTTAATTTGCATGCTGCAAGCTGGAGACAAAAATGTGAAGATAACTTCATTCCTGCCAAAACCTCCAGTGGCTGCAGTCAGCATTTACGCTGCATTGACAAGGTCTTCTCATTTTTCATGTGAAAAACGGAAGCACAGAGAGTTTGGCTGTGGCAGACCGTCCACCGTATCAGTGGGGCAGCTAAGAGCAAAATCTTGGCCCATTGTTCTGTCCACTGAACTCAGTGCTTCAATTAGATTGATAAAAGACACATTATTTATTGTTTTGACTCAGTAAAACTACCAGTGTTCATGAGAAAATTCAGGACAGTTATAATTGTCAGTTGGTGTGCAAGAAGGTAAGTTGTCTAGCTGGACAAGTAACTCTTCCCTTTTCCCCTCCCCAGGGTTTAATTTTCTTCCAGTTACTTGACCCTGCCCTCACCCCTGCTTGCATGTCAAAGGAACGTCAGTGCTCACACAACTCTCTCTTACAGATTCATCCCGTATTGCTCAAGTGATGTTTGGAGCGGTGCCTCTTCCAAGTCTGAGAAAAGTGAGTGTTGCTGATGGGCTGTTGCTGCCCCAGACATCACACATTAAAGGATATGGCCAGACTTCTGTGAAATTACGTGAATGAAGAACAGGCTTTTTCTTGCTGAAGGGCAGGAAAGAATATCAAGCTACTTCCAGATAAAACATCCTGATCTCTTTAGCTCGGGCTGTTCTGACATAGTTCAGAGCCACTGCTTGCAGAGCTGTTACACTGCTGCAGTATGCGACGGTTAGAGGAACCGGATTCCTTTTAGATGAATCTCCAGGTTCCAGCATGTGGCAAATTAAATGGTGTAGCTGAGGAGCCATGATCTGTTGCATGCGACTTTGGTTTGGCTCATCTGAGAGGCAAGTGCCGTGAATTTGGTTTCAGACTTCTCTATCAGGAGGATATTTGGCCTTTGAGAGGAGCCGTCGTGTGTCAGGGTAAAGCTGTCTGCAGGTTTCTTTGCGAAACGAAGAACAGTTCGTCTTGATACATGCATTACCATCGGCTGTCGTTTTGATGATGGTGGAACTCTGGGAGTCTGCTCAGAGGAGTCCACTTCCAGATTAAGCTGGATTTTGTGCAAATGAATTATTCTACCTCAGGTGCTTCTCTGGTTTTCCCAGTTTAAGCAGGATCGGTGTCTGGGTGCAGTAATGTCTATAGAAACACCAGGGGCTTAGTTCTCCTCTCGTTTGTTCGCGAAGGGGTTTTTTTGAACAGAATGGAATTACTGTTGATGTACGCTGCTGTGAACAAAAGAATGTGGCCTAAGATGCTCTTGTGACATGGCACTGAAAAGGCAGAAGGTTAATGCTTTTCTTTGAGTTGGTCTGTGAGGTCTGTCCTTAAACCAGAACTCAGTGTCACTCGATGGCTCTTCCACTAACTCGTACATTGAGAAACTGACCACTCATGGATACCACAGGTGCACTTTTTGTCACCGTAAGGGACCTTTTCACTTCATCATAGCTTCTTGTGGTTGTTCCCATGAAGCAGTTACACCTCAGCACGCCTGGCTGCCTGTCGATGGCTGTCTATGTAGGTGTAACATTTTGTGAAACATTGCTTGTCTGAATTGGCTTTATGAACTGGGGAAAAAAAGGGATGCAGTAAGTTGGAACTGAGATCCTGGGTGGGAGGAAGGTCTGCGTGTTCCTCGTGTATCAAGGAAGGGTCCCAGCGCCTTCCTCTTTGCTCTTGATTTCCTTCTCCGAGATTACCGGTTCCTAAGCGCTGCTGTAGGAAGGCGTGCTCGTGTTATTGTGTATTCTCTTCGCTCTCTATGCAGTCTTTTTCAGGGAAGCGAGCTTTGTACAAGTGGGAGTATCTCTTGCTGGATGTACTTGATAGAGGTGGAGAAAAAGGGCTGGTTTTAGGCTCATGATCCCTTCCTAAGGTTCTTAAGCATTTGTGGAGAAGAAACAAAAGTCTTAGCCTGGACAGGAAAGAGTTTTATTGACACTGATCTATCTCTTCCAGATGAATATGCCTTCATGGGAGCACTGATCATTCAGGAGGTTATAAAGGAGCTGGTGGGAAAAGGCCTTAGCACTGCAAAGGTGTTGCTGCTAGCAGGGAGCAGGTGGGTATCAACAAGATTTCCTGTGGTGAAGACATTTGCACAGTAGAAAGCTGTTAGGGAGGAGGTCTCAGCAGATCCTGAAAAACCTCTTCTAGGAGTACAGTAACACCAACACAGCAAAGCCCGTGTCTCTTCTCAGATTTCTCCTTTCAGCTGTGCAACAGGGAATGATATAATGTTATTTACTCAGCTTTTGGTCCAGGTACACTGATGAGAAAATGGAGAAAATAACAACGAGGTACAAGCTTTGCAAGAGGGAGGGAATGTGTTCATTCTTCCCTGCATCGAGAATGCTGGCTCCTGTTGGCCCACACCATGAGACACATTCCTCTTGTGAATAGATTCGGGACAACTGAATTAAAAAATAAGACTTGCCTGGTGCGGGTGCTCTGAATTGTGCTACGTTGCAGAAAGCTGTGGCACACTCGCCGTGTGTTGCACAGGGGTGTATTATGGAAGTTGCAGAGGGTGAATTTGTCTCACTTCGGGTTCTTCCGGGTTTTAGCAGCCAAACCCCTTGCAAATGATGTACAGCATATTTATCTCCCAGGAGAAAGAACAAGAACAGGGTTTGGTTTCTGAGGTATCAGATGGTTACTCAGCCGTGGCTTTTTTTCTGAGTGTTTTGCAAAGCAAGGAAATATCTTGGTGACCACCAAGTTAGCAGTGGATTGTCCTGTGGGTAGGCAAAGTTATTTACGGAGTGGGAGGGTGCGTGTGCGAGGCCGTGCGTGCTCCGTGACTGCAGCATGAACGTTGCCGTTGCCGTTGCAGTGCTGGAGGGACAGGAGTGCTCCTGAACGTGGATCGCGTGGCAGAGCAGCTGGAGGAGATGGGTTATCAAGGGATTCAGGTTCGAGGCCTGGCAGACTCGGGATGGTTCCTGGATAATAAACAGTATCGCAGAACTGACTGTATCGATACCATAACGTGTGCTCCAACAGAAGCCATCAGAAGAGGAATAAGGTACAGTCAGATGCTCTAAAGAACAATTTTGTAAGAGATTAGAGTGCGGAGAAGATGTCCTCCTTCTCTGTCTTCCTTCATTTTGATACTTAAAGAATATTTATCATCTACATGAGTGGTTTTTCAATGATTTTATTGGAAAAGATGATCATTTAAAATCTAGACATGCAAAAGAAAGTGTACAATTGTAGATGCTCTAAAACGTGTTCAAGGGACAATGTAGCCAAGAAAGAGCTCTGCGCAGTAAGTTGGAACTATAACCAGAACAGAAACAGACTGGGATATGAAAAGGCTGCTGTTAAGACTGTGCTATGACTTTCATTCTGTTATCGCTTTGTCTTCTAGGTACTGGAATGGTATCGTACCTGAACGCTGTAAGCTGCAGTTTAAAGAGGGAGAGGAATGGAATTGCTTTTTTGGATATAAGATTTACCCTACTCTTCGATGTAAGTATCAAAGGAGAGACATAAAATGTATTCTAGGGTTTCCTCTGTATCCGTAGCTAACTTAGAGCAATTCCTTTTCCAAATTTTTTGTCTTCCTAGGTCCAGTCTTTGTTGTCCAGTGGCTCTTTGATGAGGCCCAGCTTACTGTAGACAACGTACACCTCACTGGCCAGCCTGTTCAGGAGGGGCAGTGGCTCTACATCCAGAATCTGGGTAGGGAGCTGAGAAACACCTTGAAGGATGTGACGTAAGTATTTCATTGAGGAAAACCTGGCACATTTATTTTTAAGAGACATTCCTATCCGGTATCCTAGCAGAATTTCTCAGATCTCTCAGATTCAAGGCCAGGCTGGATGAGGCTTTGAGCAGCCTGCTGTAGTGGGAGGTGTCCCTGCCCAGGGCAGCGGGGGTGGAACTAGATGATCTTTAGGGTCCCTTCCAACCCAAACCATTCTGTGATTCTGCGTGTGTGATTCTGTGATCTCTGCAGAAATCAATGTTGTAAATTTGGTAACTCTTAGTCTACATCAAGAATGTTGCCTTTTTAATTTCTGGATAAGTGCAAAGTAATTTCCAGCTTCACAATTATCAGCTACCCTTTGTTATTGATAGGAAGGTGGTTTTTTTCTTTCCTACCTCCAAGGTGAGGTCTGAGACTCCTTGCCATTGCACGGCCGTTAACCTCACAGGGATGTTTGAAAAGCGCTGACAGTAAAACATCCAGAGAGCGGATGAGGCAACAGAGGAGGAACCGTTAATGCGCCTTACTTGGTTTATGCGTTCGGGAGTCTCTTGTTGCAAATGTGCACCGTTAGGCAGGATGGAATCCCTTTTCTTCTGGATGTTTTCCAGTCCAGTCAGGTTTTATATCATGATAGTCATTGCTGTTTCTAAAAATCTTGCCAGGAGCAGCAAAAATTCCACCCTCTATCTAGTCCGGAAGGTTCTATTTAGCAGGAGTTACTTTGTCCTTCCAAGACCTAATCCTTGTTTCCTTTTTTCCTTTAGCGCTAGCTTTGCTCCTGCCTGTTTGTCTCATGAGATCATTACACGCAAGTGAGTGCTTTTGCAGATTCTATGAAAGGTCACAGGGAAACGGTAGGGGAAGGAACCCTTTCCGGCAGCCCGGCCCCTCTGATGCAGTCTGTGCGGTTTGTCTTTTCAGCCACTGGACAGACATCCAGGTGAAGGGGACATCGTTACCCCGGGCCCTGCACTGTTGGGATCGGAGCCTACACGAGAGCAACAAAAATGGGAAGGCCCCTCTGAAAGGCTGCCCGATTCACCTGATCGACAGCTGTCCCTGGCCCCACTGCAACCCCTCCTGCCCCACTATCAGGGACCAGTTCACAGGGCAGGAGATGAATGTCATCCAGTTCCTCATGCACATGGGTTTTGATGTTCAGAAGATGGCACAGCAGCAGGGCCTGGAGCCCAGCAAACTCCTGGGGATGCTCAGCAGTGGTAACTAGGAAGGGGGCTGCAGAGGGGCAGAGCGATTAGATCCGGAGGAGACTCCAAGCCCTTCTCCCACACTTTCTAATCTTCTTCCTTACGCTCATGCAGGCAGACGCACGCTCACACCCACGCATGCTCAAACCTGTACACACCCACGTGCTCCCACACTCTTGCACACTTAGGATGTGTCAAGAAAGAAAAAAAAAAAAAAAAAAAAAAGGGCAATTTCTTGCTTAAACTATTTGACTGGAACTCATTGCCTCCAAACGCCAGGGCTGAGTTTTGGCCATTCATATCCTGTGTTACACAAGGCAATCTGATACAGGGAGTAGCAAAGCCATAAATAGCAGCAATGAGAACCTTCCCCAGATCTAGGACTTCTTCCCTTGCCATGAATTTTACATCATAGACTTGATACAAGTGGTGAAAAAAGCAAGCACTGGATTTCTTTTGTCCAACTAGAAGTGAAGGAATGATTACATGACTTCCTGGAGGTCAGCATCTCATGATGAGTCATAACATACGAACCCAGGACACGTGCTAGGGATGGACACTCTTGTACTCAATTTACTTTCGTATTATTTTATAAAATGACTTTTTTATTACTTTTTTTAAACTAAGCAAGAAATATAAATGATATTGTTTTGTAACATATTTTTTTTAAATAACGAAGAAACCTCTTGCTACTTTGGCAACGTGGACATATTTATTTTAATATGTAAAACGCTATTTATAAGGGCTGACCAGAGAACCATACATATGTCTTTGTAAAGTTGTTTATGCTGCTCATTTGGATGGGTTATCCTTGTGATCACTTGTGCCTGGGAAAAAAGGGCTGAGGGTGGTATTGACGTTTTGTAATAATTAGACTTCTGTGTTCCCCTTGCAGTACGCTTTGTCATTGTTGCTCTGATGAGAGGTTGCAATACGAGGTCTAAGTACAGAGATTTTCACCCAGCGTGGATGCTTGCCTACTTGCACGGCGTTTTCAGCTTGACTGTGATTTGCCAGGTGTTGGGGGCGTTGCATTTTAAGATGCAGGGAGATCTGGTTTTGCAGCAAAGGCCTCTGTTCTAGTGAGAGAAGTGTTTGATCAGACCGTCTGGCCCGTCTTAAAATGGGGAGCACTTGGAACATGAAAGGCAGAGAACACAAGACAAGCACGAACATATTTTTGTTCTTCTAGTCGTTTGCGAACACGCCCACCTCGGAAGGGAGAATCCCCGTTGGTGGTAATGGGAGGAGAAGACGGGAGGGATCGTGAATGCGGAGCTGGAGGGAGCGGGAGGCCGTTCCTCGGCAGGGAAAGCGCTTTACGCTGCCGTGTGCGCGGCTGGAGCAGACAAACGTGCGCGAGGAGTATAATGACATCCTTTCTGCAGAGTCCTTGATACCGACTTTGCATTCGCTTGCACTTGCGTAAATGGTTATACAACGCGTTTGGCCACAAAAAAATTAGGGCCTAATTTTAGAAGAATTCCATGCACTTTGAAGATAAGTCTTGCCAGGTTAAAATGGTAATGCTGTTTGTAGCATCCGCTGTCTTAGGTGAGTAAAACCAAAACTGAACAAAACTGCAGCCATTTGGTTACTTTTCATGGGCTTCAGCAGCCCGGCAGCGCCACCCAGGAAATTACCCATCCTGTTGTACAAGATGGGTTTAGTACGCATTTAAGGTAAAAAAGTAGCTAAAGAGAAAATGAACGGTGCTCCCAGCAGAACCGAAACGTAGGAAAACTACGAGTGGAGTTTCCCTAAGAACAATATAGGGATTACTAATATCCTTTATGTTTTAATGACTTGGGTATACAAGTAAAATTGTTCTGATTACATTTTTCATGCCACCAAGTTAAGAGGCTTCTTCAGTACAGACAACATTTGGGAAAGCGTCCAGGAGGATGGGATTCCTTTGGGGCTGGAGTCACGTGGAGTCAAAGTGCTGGTACTTGAGCAGCGTCCGGAATTTCTGCTGTGCGCTGGTTCATCGGGAGCACCGCGGGGACCGCTGCGCGTCAGCTCTTCGCAGGACGACTATACACAAGGTGATGCACCCGTAGATGTGGCAAGTGCCCTGGGCTGCGTCCAGCGATGTATTCCTACTAGGAAACAGTAAAGTGTAAGTGCCACTGTTGAAGTTTGGAATACTTTTTTTGCAGAGCTGGTTACGTGTATCCAGGTAAACTAATTCTAAATCTAAAACATTAATTCAAAGGTTAATTTCTAAAAGGCAAAAAGTGTTTGGGGGGGATATTTTCCTTGCAAGCACAGGAAAAAATCCCTGGGAGTCAGGGGTCACTCTTCTCGCTTAGTGCGCCACTGCAACAGTCTTTTAAAATGCCTCGGAAATATTTTTAAAGGGGAACTTGGCTGATTTATTAGAAAAATTATACAATGTGGTTACATGTCATAGCCAGAAATCGGGATCTGTAACCCAGGAAGTCACATCCAGCTCTATACTTCTTCTTGTACTTGTGCAATAAATATAATTTTCCCAAGCCTTTGGTAAACTGGCACTTCTAAGTTCATCCCCAGTGACATCTGCTGTGTGGAAGCCAGTGGCAAAAAGGGCAAGACTGGAAAATACAATACAGCGTGTTTGTACACTCAGATCTTATGACTAGATGATATTCTTTCTGTCTGAGAGGGAAGAGTTGTCCTCTGGTAGAGGTGAAGGATTAACATCACAGAGAGTCAGGAAGAGCAAGACCTGGGGGTGAGAGCACCTTCACCAGGGGCTCCTTGGCTCTCGCTGCATTTCCTGGTTGTTGTGATGTTAATTGTGCAACTTCCACCCCAAATGAATGCAGGTTTTCTACATTTAGCACCACAGGTCTTTTTAAGGAACATGGGAGGGATTTTTGTGAGACACTGAGGTTACAAGACGGTGACAAAGCTGAAGTTAGACACATTTTATCTTAACATCCACAGAATTTTTACTGTTCTCCTACGAATCGTTCCGTAGAGTTATTCCTGGCCTACAAAACACTGGCGGGGAGCTGCTGGAGCGCTGCAGCTGCTTTCCACCGCGAGCAATGCTGCCGTAACCGACGTCTGCCTCCATCTGTCTCTTGTCTTGAGCCACAGCTGGATCACGAGTGACTTTCGGCAGCACTAACGTAAACAGTTCCTGTCCAAGCCCCTGGTCCTGGCTGCCCCAGTTGTCGATGCTGCGTGGATGCACCCGTGCACGTCTGCTGTGTGCATCAGACCAGAGACGCCTCCAGGTTAAAAATAATCCATGTCAGGTGCAAGTTTTCTGCTGGTCTTTTTAAAATCTGAGATTAGTGCCCTGATCCAACTCCTAGAGCAGTTGTGTTGGCAAGATGTGTGAGAGCAAGGGAGGAAGGGGGGAACCAGCAGCCGGGAACCTGCCGCGTTGCCTCCAAAGCCCATTTTTTCCAAGCGGAGACTCTGGAGTTGCGTCCCGGCAGCCTGAGCTGTGGTCGAGGTGCCGCGCAGGGGCCACGCCAGCGCTGGTGCCAGCAGACCTTGCCGGCAGCCGTTTGCTGACATGGGTGTTCTTCCAGGGGCTGGGGGCTTCCAGCTGCCCAAGGTCCCCGAACCGGCCGTCAGAGCCCCCATCCAGCAGGAGGGAGGGTCATGGGGGAAGGCAGAGCCGCGTCCCCCACCTGGACGCACCCGGACTGCCCCAGAACTACGTGTTACGGTCAAAAACTGGAGCAGACACTCGCTTTTGTCAGATCTTCGTTGTAGTATCTGGCACTGCATGTGGCAATTCGTTGGTTAGGTGTCTCATCGTTACATTAACATACAAATCAGAAACAACAATATTAAGCGATTAAGCAATTATTATTATTGTTACCAAGTGTGAGGGTCGTTAGGAAGTTACAGACTTTGTCAGCACAGCTGATGCCCCCCCGGGCCCATTCAGGGTGGTTTTCGGGCTCCAGGCTGGGCTGGCCCCGGCTCAGGCTGCTCCCTGCAGAGCTCCTGGGAGCACCCCGCGTCGGCGCTGGGACCAGCACGGCGAGAGCTGGTCTGCAGGCGGGGAGTCAGCGGTGCTGCCATCAGGTAAGGGAGGAGTTTTTCTACTATGTTGTGTGTTTCATTTTTTCCCATTCTGAAATTACATCAGAAATTTTCTTTGGGGCTTTCAGAGTTAGAATTAAGAGACTTTTGGGCAGGGGCCAAGTCTGGGGAAACGTATGCCAAAAACGGCTACCTGGGAAAGCTTTGATCCAACAGGAGGGAGGGTCTGATGCGATATATTGAAATCTGTCTTCCAAAACAGAGCTAAGAATATCAAAGCAATTTTTTTTGCCTTTTTTTTTTTTTTTTTTTTTTACAATTGTATCCAGTTTTGGCATTCAGAGATACGAGAATAACTGGTTCCCGTATAAGTAAAGCAGAGACAGGGAAGAGTTTAAGGAGACGGTGAGGACTAGTGCTCAAAATCTTCACAGCCACAAGCTCTCACTAATGCGCAAAGCACGGCAGGGCCTTTCACAGCAGGCAAATATATTACTGCTCCAGATCAAATGCAGCAAAGTGAGTCAGCTTTTATCATAGCCTCTGGCCTAAATCTTTTTACAGGGCTTGTGATGCCTTCGGGCTCGTGCCCCCGCGCAGGGGGCCCTGGGTCTGCAGGACCGAGCTCCTGCTCCTGCAGCGTGGCTGGATCCCGGCCCGATTCCACGGACAGACCCCGCTGTGGGGTGGCTGCCGGGAGAACCCCGGCGTTCCAGGGACCCCCACGCTGCCAGAGGAGTAGCAGAAGGATAACCAAGATCCTCTGATGGGGCTCGCAGTTTCAGTGTTAAATAACACCCGCTCACGGCAGTTGAGGGGGGCAGGACTCATTCCAGAACTATTAATATAGCCCCTATTTATACTCCTGGGCTCCTGCGAACAGCGCGGCAGAGAGCTACAGCTGCAGGGCTGAAATGGAATAAACGTCAGCCTCCAGGGAGAAAGCGACCCTTTCGGCCATCACGCGGGAAGGGAGACGGGGAAAGGACAGAGCACGGGGCAGGTCTCAGACCAGAGGGAGCTGCTGGCGGCACCCTGAGATCGCGGCCGGTGGCAGAGCCAGCCAGTAACGTCCCTGCAGCCGGCAAGTCTGTGCCGAGAGGCTGCCAGAAACGCACACTCAGCGTCAGAGGCAGCACCTCCGGCACCGGGAGGGACGAGGCGGGGATTCGAGCTGCGGCTCTGCTGCTCCGGTACCAGGTGTGACTCAGGAAAAAGCAGCAAAACCCTGAAAGGACGTTTTGTGGGGGCTTTAACTGCATTGTCTGCCAGACTGCAAAGATGATGGAGAGCACGGGAGGGCCGTATCTGAACACGGCGGCTGTGACGTCCCCCGTGGGAATAGCTCGTTTGCTGCAGATGACGTTCGGATGCACCACGTTCAGCCTGGTGGCCCACCGGGGGGGATTCAGTGCAGCCTACGGCACGTTCTGCATGTTTGTCTGGACCTTCTGTTTCGCCATCACCGTCTTCATCATCACCTGCGAATTCACGCACCTGCACAGCTGCCTGAGCATTTCCTGGGGAAACTTCACTGCTGCTTTTGCCATGCTGGCCACGCTCATGTCTGTCACGGCGGCGGTGATCTACCCGCTCTACTTCGTCCAGCTTGACTGTTACCCCATCGGCTGCGAGGTGAGAGACTTCCGCATCGCCGCCAGTGTCTTCGCAGGCCTCCTGTTCGTCGCGTACGCCGCCGAGGTGTTCTTAACCCGGGCAAAACCGGGACAAGTCACCAGCTACATGGCCACTGTCTCGGGGCTCCTGAAAATTGTGCAGGCCTTCGTGGCCTGCATCATCTTTGGGGCGCTGGTGAACGACAGCCAGTACAGCAAATACGTGGCGACACAGTGGTGCGTGGCCGTCTACAGCTTCTGCTTTGTGGTGACGGTGGTGGTGGTGGCCTTCAGTGTCACAGGTAAGACGGCCGTGCTGTGGTTCCCCTTCGAGCGCTCCGTGGTCATCTACACTTTTGGGGCTGTGCTGCTCTACATGAGCGCAGCCGTCATCTGGCCGGTGTTCTGCTTCGACAGCAAGTACGGCTCCCCGCGGCGCCCCGGGCTCTGCGCCAAGGGCAGGTGTCCCTGGGACAGCCAGCTGGTGGTGGCCATCTTCACCTACGTCAACCTCCTGCTCTACATCGTGGACCTGGCCTACTCCCAGCGCATCCGCTTCGTCTCCCACCTCTGAACTGTGGCTCTGCCACCGCACAGCTGCCCCGGTGCCATGAGGGACGGCCACTGGGGATGCGGGGAAGTGGATGCTGGCCAGGCACGGGCATGAGAGCCATCAACCAAACTTCGAGGTCAAGACCGACTGGACCAGCAAATCATAGAATCATGGAATGGTTTGGGTTGGAAGGGACCTTAAAGCCCATCCAGTCCCACCCCCTGCCCTGGGCAGGGACACCTCCCACCAGACCAGGTTGCTCCAAGCCCCGTCCAACCTGGCCTTGAACCCCTCCAGGGATGGGGCAGCCACAGCTTCTCTGGGCAGCCTGGGCCAGGGGCTCACCGCCCTCACAGCAAAGAATTTCTTCCTTAATGTCTAATCTAAATTTCCCCTTTCACTTCAAAACTGTTACCCCTCGTCCCATCGCTACACGACCTGTAGCTGCAGCTGATGCTGGGAAAAGCCCACGTCCCCCATCGCCCAACATCTGCCCCAGCCGCCTGGAGAAACAATGCAGTTCGGAGCGTGGAAAATGGCCTTTCATCTCCGGGCCACAGGAATGGCTGCTGCAACAGAGGGTCTGCAGGCTACTGGGCTGCTGAGCCCAATATTAGGAAAGACACCGAGGATTTTGAAACTCTTACCAACACTTAACCGTAATCAAGTGACTACCCAGGAAGTGGGAAAGTTAAAAGCTGCATCAAGGAACACCAGCTCTGGGGATGAAAAACAATCCCTCAGAGTTTGGGTTAGTTTGGGCTGTGTGGTGAGATGTGAAATGCTTGCAAGTGTGGGAAATTCCAGTCGGGATGTTTCTGAGAAGAACATCATAGCTGTAAGAGTATTTTGAAGATTACCAGTCCTTTCCCTTCCTCTCCTCTCCCTTGCTGTTTAGCGCAGGAAAAGAATATCCTCAGGCACGCACCTTGTGGGGGGGAAGCATGGGGTATTCCTATTTAGCAAACACTGAGTCATTACAGGAATGAAAATTTGCGAAATCAGGGCTCTACTGCCAAGAAACAGGGTGCAGAAAAGAGCCGAACTGCAAAATAACTGCGTGTAGCTTGACATCTTCGCTCGCGCAGGACCAGAAGGTACCTTGGCACATGCTTTGTCTCGGTTCATGTGCCACCGTTTATTTATACTGATGTCAGGAATTCTTCTTCTGCAAGCTTAAAGATCAGTTCTGGGGGGAGGGGGGGGAAGGGACGCAGAGATTAACCGATCTCGCAGTGCTGCGTGAAAGACCAAACCTGGGCGGGGGTGGGCACGGACGGGACACGACAAAACTTGTGTAGAATGGTGACAAGTTGTGAGCGCCGCCGCAGAGCAGAGCGGGCACGAGGATTCCCGATCTCTCTGCGTCACCGAGGAGCTGCATTTCTCTGGCCCATCCCTGACAAAACACCCACTTTGAAGTCCCACACTGCATAGCTCAGATTTCAAGCTTAATAGGAAGAAATGTTCTTCGTTTCTGATCCAGGGAGAAGCCAAAGCAGCCCGAGTACTTGTGCAGAAAGCATGCGGTCTGGATAGGTTTGATTAAAATCTAAAGTAGCTGACTGTCAGAAGCAAGATTTATTTTTTAACCAAATTAAAATAAAGCTGAATGGCAGGCATACATGCTGCATCTCCAGAGATTTGTGTACTTTCATCTTGCTCTCCACACAGCTTCTGTTTCACCAGGAATAGCCCTTCGGCTTTCTGCCGGAAAGCACAGATCAGTTTATTTTGATGGATGGAGCCTGAACGCAGCCCCAAAAAAGTATATAGACAAGACGTCCGAGGCTTGACTGACATTCTTTGTGGCAGAGTCACTCAGGAAAAAGGAAGGAAACTTAACTTTTCATCAGTGCTTTGTATGGGGTTTGAAAGGCAAAGGAAAAAAACGTTGGGACAGATTGTGTTGGATAATTCTGCTACTGAGTGAGAACCAGCCTTTAGCGGTGGGAACCATTAGCCCATGAAACAGGTCAAGAATCAGCATCCAGCATAAAGGGAATGCGGGAAACAGCCTCCCGAGGGGAAAAAGAGCCTCCCGAGGAGGGAAACAGCCTCCCGGGGGCTCTTCCCTCCCGCACATCCCCCCCGAGGGCAGGAAGCCGGGATGGTGACGGCCCAACAAGACGCTGCCCAGCGCGTTCCAGGGCAAGACCCAAGACCGTCTACTCTAGAGATAAAACAGGGTGGGAGAGAGCTCCGTTTCTTGCCACCCAAACAAATTAAGGGGTTGTACAAATAAGAAATGCAAACTTGGGAAAAGAAATCTTTTCTGTTGCAGGAGGCAGCGTACAAAGAGCCATTGCACACAAAAGTAACCTCGAGCATTTACGGTGTATCCTTTTTAAACCTGCCAACCTGGACAAATCGATCTGGGTCACGCTTGAAAATGACACGTTTTTTTATTATTCCAGAGCACTAAAAATCAAAGAGGTGACTGTGAGCCATCACAGCTTCTCTTACAAAATTCAGCACAGCAAACCCAGGAATGCCCCTCCATGAAAGCCCCTTCCCGCAGCCTCCGGGGCGGCTCCGAGGGGCCCAGGGGAGGCCGGCAGCGGGATGGCGGCGTCCAGGGCTGCAGCTCCCAGAACGACGATGCGTCTGTCGGGAATGGGGTCTGTCGGAAGCTCCTCACGCTTTTTTTGCTTTTTGCTGTGAAGAGTTGGCACCAAGTAGGAGCAATTAGCAGGAGTACGATAAAATCTGCTAATGACACGAGTTGATGCAACTTACCCAGTGCCAGAAAGGCCCAAGAGAAACAGGTAACTGGGAAACAATGGGGGTGAAATTTAGTGCCGTCACAATAAGGAGGAATTTAACATGGAAATGATGATCCCAGTGACTGGAGGAGTGGAAAGACAAGTCATTGCCAAGAACAGTGTGTTCAGATTTAGCTTTCTCATCTGCCAGCCAAAGACTGAGCAAAAAATGTTAGCATGGTCAAAATGGCAAAAAAAGATTGTGTGGACAACAATCCACCCTTTTAGGAGGAAAAAAAAAAATCAAAACCTCATGCTCCAGTGGTTAAAACACTCACCAACCAGTGGAAACTATGAGATTACCCAATCTAGGACAGAGAACATCCGATATCTGCTTAATATGATTTTAACAACCAACCCTGTCATGATTCAGTTAATTAAAACCCCCTTTATTTCCAGAGCTCGCCTTTCCCCTTAATTAATAAGTCAAGTAACTTGTCTGCTGCCATCCCGTGTCACCAGTCAGTCTCAAATGTTTTTGGTAAACTATTGCCAG
Source organism: Rissa tridactyla (assembly GCF_028500815.1). Classification (NCBI taxonomy): domain Eukaryota; kingdom Metazoa; phylum Chordata; class Aves; order Charadriiformes; family Laridae; genus Rissa; species Rissa tridactyla. The sequence goes on from NC_071480.1 coordinate 11,382,413, forward strand.
CAAGTACATGCTTTAATTTTGAATTATGGATTTGTGTTTGCAAACAATCTAGACGGTTCCTAGACGATCCCAACCCGAAATATATATATGTAAAAAATCTTAATCTTTAACGGGTTGGACTTTGGTTACGTTCTTTTTTTTTTTTCTTCTCTGTCCGAAGACCGGGATTCAGTGCCCCCAAAAAACTATGTTTAAGAACGTTCCTCCGCAGGAGATGCGCCGAGATTTGTTTCTGTGGATAAAGGAGTAAGAAAAAAGCCCGAGGAGAGGGGAGAAGCCGCTGGGTTCGGATCACAGGCAGGACACGAGCACCGTCCGGCTCCCGGTTTTCACACTGACCCGTTTCACACCGGCCCGTCCCGCAGCGGCCTTCCCCGGACGCGGCACCGAGCCCTCAGGCGACAGAAGGCCCGCCCGGCCCGGGGGGACGCGCCTCACGCCGGGATCTGACCGGCGACGCCCGGGCGAGGCAGCGGCCGCTCGGGGCCGGGAATGCTCCGGCGGAGCGGAACCGCTACGGGGCCCCCTCCCGGGCAGGCGGTGCCCGGCCACCGCCGCCTCCCGCCTCCCACGGGCAGGAGCACCGGGGCGCAAGGCCACCTCCGGGACCGGGCCCGGACACCGGGACGGGCCGCGCTGCGCCCTACCGCGTCCGGCAGAGGCGGGAGTGGCCCAGGACCGTCCGGAACGGCGGCTAGGCAGGGCCCGGGCCCGCGCCCGCCGCGCTGCCACCCCGACCTGCGGTGCCAGGGCCGGGCCCTCAGGGCAGCGCCACCGAACCTTCCAGAAAGGCGCACGCCGCCGGCGCGGAGCGGCGGGCGGACAGCACCCCCTGGCGGCGCGGCGCGGCGGCGGACGCCGGCGGCGGTGAATGATGCAACACCGCGCGCCGGTTGCACCAATGGCTGGCGAGGGCCGCGCCGTTGGCACCGCCTCCCGCCCCTGAGTGGCGGGAAGCCGGCACCGCCCCCTCCCTGCCGCTCGCCGATTGGCTGCGCTCCGGCACCCCGCCCCGCTGCCACGCGGCACCGCCTCCCTGCGCGGCCACGTGGACGGCGGCGCGGCCGCGGGCGGGATCTGGTGGGGCCGGCGCGCCGGGACGGTCCGGTACGAACAGGGCGCACGGAACAACACAACACAACACAGCACAGCCCCGGTCTGCACCGGGACGCACAGCATCGCTCCGGTCTGTAACCGCCCCGCCCCGGGCTGCACAGCATCGCTCCGGTCGGCTCCGCACTCGCTCCGTACCGCCATGAGCGTGGGGTTCATCGGGGCCGGGCAGCTCGCCTTCGCCCTGGCCAGGGGCTTCACGGCGGCAGGTGGGCCCGGGTCCCGGGGGGCGAAAGGGGGGGGGGGGGCCGAGCCGCACGGTGTGACGCGCGTTGCCGTTCGCAGGAGTCCTGGCCGCGCACAAGATCACGGCGAGCTCCCCGGACACCGACCTGCCCACCGTCAGCGGGCTGCGGGTGAGTGAGGGCGAGCGGGCGAGAGGCGGGGGACGGGCGGCGACGGCCCCCCCGCGGGCCGCCCTGGGCACAGCGGTCCCGTTTGTCCCCAACCGGTGCAGAAAATGGGCGTTAACTTCACGGTGAGCAACAAGGACACGGTGAAGAGCAGCGACGTCCTCTTCCTGGCCGTGAAGCCCCCCATCATCCCCTTCATCCTGGAGGAGGTGGGCCCCGACATCGAGCCCCGACACATCGTGGTCTCCTGCGCCGCCGGTGTCACCATCAGCTCCATCGAGAAGGTGAGGGGGGGCTGGGGCCGGGGCCGGGCCGGGGCCCACCGTGGCGACACCGGTGCCCGGGAGGCGGGTGCAGCAGGGCAGGAGCGTGCGGGAGCCCGTCCTGAGCCCATCCCGTCCTCTGGCGCCAGGAGCGAGGGCCAGGGAGGGAATTCACGCCGCTGCGGCTGGCTCTGCCCGTCCGCAGCAGAAAAAGCTGTGAGAGTTTGTGCCAGCTCTTCCATTACATGACGGGCTATCAGATCTTTTCTCTCTCAACAGCGGTGGGCCGTCTCCCCTGAATTTCTGCAGACTTTGTGCTAAGTGTCTTTACAAGCTGTTTTGGAGGCTCGTGAGTTGATGCGGGATGAGGCGTTCAGGGTATTGCTTCCAACAGCAGCTCGGCCCAGCTTCCTATTTGCTGAAATAAAGCTTGCCTAAAGACTTCACATTTAAGTTCTGGCTGCTTTGGCTCAGAGTTGGGAGTTTGGAATACAGGAGTCTCTCTTTTCCCTCTGCTTGTGACTTTTTTTTTTCTAGACAGCCTTTTTGGTATGCCAAATATGCACTAAAGCTCATTTCTCTCTCTCTCTCCAATAATTTTCTATCCTAAGAAACTTTCTACCTTCTGCCCCACACCAAAAGTGATCAGGTGCATGACCAACACCCCTGTGGTTGTCCGGGAAGGTGCTACAGTCTACGCCACTGGGACTCATGCGGATGTGGAGGATGGGAAGCTCTTGGAACAACTCATGGCCAGTGTAGGCTTCTGCACCGAGGTGGAAGAGGACCTGATAGATGCCGTAACGGGGCTCAGCGGCAGTGGCCCTGCGTATGTACGTGCTGCTTCCTTAATTCGCAACAGCCGTGGGGAGGATAGTAGACTTTGCCCGCAGTGAAATCTTTGCAACTTCAGTTTGTAATTTCTTGTTTTTCTCATCACTTGCATTCGCGATGGGACAGGTAATCCAGGTGTCCAGTTTATAACCAGTTTGGGTCAACAACAAAAGTCCATTACCAGTTGGATGAGTCTGAAGTCCACAGCCAGCGTGCAGTGGCCACACGTCTGTTGCAAAATGTGGGCCTGTATTTAGTACGACCCAGACACTGAATTTCTCCCATTCCCCCTATTCCTGAGCTGGAACCAGTGGGAGGGAAGCCTGGCAGGGCACCCATGCAGAAAAGGGGGAGGCTTTTGTCAAGCCTGTAAGCAACAGGAGTCACAGTGTGATCCTGGAGCCCTGGATTCTCTCCGCCCTGAGAACATCGGTCTTGGAGTAGAGATTTTCCATCACCTTTTTCCTCTGTCTGGTCTCAGGCGTTCACTGCCTTGGATGCTCTGGCGGATGGGGGAGTGAAAATGGGACTTCCCCGCAGGCTGGCCGTTCGACTGGGAGCACAGGCTTTGCTGGTCAGTATTTCCTCCTCCAGAACACCTTGTGAGTCCGTGCCTGCTCTCTGCAGAGTATTCTGCACATCACAGTTTGAAATTATCTCAGCCCTCTTACTGAATCTACTTTAAGAAACGTGTTTGGTTTGACTGCACACAGGTTCCTGATGAGGGAATGTAGGAAGTGTCCGCAGCAATCTGCTGGCGCTGATGGTGGTGTGGGAGCTGGGGCCTGGGGAACCGTGACGCCTCTGCAGGCTTTGTCAGGCTCTGACCAGTGTTTTGGCAGCCTGCTAATGGCTCTCGGGCGGGAGACTGGTTTTGCCCACTGTGAGCGTTAGGTGCTGCTCCGTGCAGTGGAGAACGGGAGTATTTGACAGTCAGTTCCTCAGTCAGAGTTCTGGCAGCTGTTTTCTCTTCTTCCTTCCAGGGTGCTGCCAAAATGCTGTTAGAATCTGAGCAGCATCCCGGTCAGCTGAAGGACAACGTCTGCTCGCCCGGGGGAGCCACCATCCATGCCCTGCACTTCCTGGAGAGCGGTGGCTTTCGCTCACTCCTCATCAATGCTGTGGAGGCTTCCTGCATCCGGACAAGGTGGGCACCTACGAAGTCCTAAAGAGCCTGCAAAACATGTCCCCCGTGCTCTCTGTCTCCTCCTTTTCCTATGTCTTTCTCTCCCACCATGCCGTTGCAGGGAGCTGCAGCATCTGGCAGACCAAGAGAAGATCTCCCCAGCAGCCATAAAGAAGACTTTGTTGGATAAGGTGAAGCTGGAGTCTCCTTCTCTGTCCATGGCATCTGCCAGCAAAGTCAGTCTGTTCAACAATAAGAGCCACAGCAGCAAGAAGAACTGACCAGACTCCTGTAGTCTGGCTGTGCTGGACATCAGTCTCCTCCATGCCCTTTCTTTTTTATCTAAGGAAAAACGCTCTCTCTGGATGTTGGTGTCCCCCGTACCTGGCTCTTGGCTCGCAGCAGCTGTGGGGCAGTGCAACGCTGTAGAAGAGGGTCTTTAACCCATAGTGGGGTTGGTGCAAACTGTCCCTGGCATTGCTGTTCTCTCTTGGGCAGGGGCGATACTGTCATCAGAGTTTCATCAAGGGCACTGTTTGTCCAGAAGCCTTGGATACTTCTAGGACTCGGGCAGCGTCTGGTGTCCCATGCAGAAATGGTTTCTAATAGGATTTTTTTTTAAGAGGTCTCAGAATGCCTTTTGGTCTCAAAGGTTAGAACCAGGTCTGGACCCCTCTTGCCCCATCTTGCATCTGCTGCCAGAGCTTGTGTCTTGTCGCTGTCTTTATTAGCTAGAGCAGGTGCTGCCACGCAAATGCAGTGCTGTGCACTACGTTAGAGGCCCTAAAGCACCTCACAAGGGACCAAAGTCCTTCTGCCCCGTCTCCCATCTGCCTTGACTTTGAGAGACAGACGGTGTGAACCTCTGGACCACGCTCTGTTTCTCTCTTTGCTGGCCACCCCTCTCTCTGCTCTGTCTGGTTTGGGGAGCCGTGAACTGCTCTCGCTGTCCCTCCTTTGCTGCCAGCCTGGCTCGGGGGGTTGGGCAGGTGGAGGGGCAGTGGTGCTCCCTCTTCCCTGTCTCTGGCACCTCTTCATGCTCTCCATGGGCAGAATCTGCTCCCACACGCCCATGGAAATGTTTCAGCGTCACTGTGCTCCCTGATGCTCTCCTTGCTCTTTGCACTGCTTCGGGGCAGCCAGGAGAAGAGTTGAACTCGAGGACAACCTGCTCCAGAGAAAGGCACCTTCTGCACCGTTCCCTTAGGCTCCAGCAGGGTTTGTACCCAGGAGCTGGGCTACTGCGTGGCAGCAGGACTCTTCCTCGGCACCTTTCCTCGCACCGGGCTGTACCTCCTTCTTGGACTGCAGTCTGGATGCCTGTTGACAGTGGCTGCTCTGCTTCAGCTTGCGCAGTCCAGCTGTGTTGTGGTGGACTGGTTGTCCATTCCAGACAGTGTTTCTCCCAGCAGAGCCCCTGGGCTGGTGAAACCCAGCAAAGCAGCCCATGGTGTTACCTTATGTTGGCACAATTTTGTCTCTTTGGTGTTTTCTAGATGGTTTTTTGTTTCTTTTTTCCTGTTTCCTTGAAGGTGTTGCACTGCTAATGGCTAGAAGGGAAAAATACCTAGAAAGAAGTTGGAGGCTGCTTCATGCAGTTGCATTCTTAGTTCCTTAGAATACAAGACTAAAGGGAAACACTGTCACCTGGTCTAGCTCCAATCTTGTCCCGTCTCACCTGGTTTGTCCTGTGTGAGACTGAGGAGGAAAGTCAGACTCTGCTTGACACAAAAGAGGTTCAGGGAGGACTTGAGAATGCCCGATGCCTGTCCAACGACAACCTGCTTGGTGAAATACACCCAGATGACTACGCTTTTGCAGAGGAGGAAGACTCTTACTCTTCTGGTCTAGAGAATTTCCCAAGTCTGACTTTAATTTATAAGAAAGAACAGCAGCGAAGTACGGGGTCTAGAAGCAGTGGTCCTTTCTGCCCCTGAATCTCCAGTGTTTGTGAGGGAAGGCATCTGGCCAGGGTTGTGTAGCCGCGTCAGAGGGTGGCCCTGCGGGACAGCCCCAGCGCAAGCAGGGCCTCTGCAGTGTGGGGGGAGGTGCAGCTCCCCGTCCCTGGGCACTTGGGAAAGGAAGGAATGAGGGGTGTAGACTCAAATGGCGAAAGGGACCAACGCTCTGATCAGACAGAAGGTGGAATACAGCTCGTCCTTTAGGACAGCTAACCTCTCCTTCAGGCTCAGTCTTGGGAGCTAGCCCCGGAGCAGCAGCAAAGAGAAGACCGTGTCTACTGCTTTCTGTGGTTTCTTTATAGCCAATGTCCCTGCATGGCTTCCTTGCCTCTCTCCTTTTCTCCCAGAGCCCGAGTCCTGTCCCAAGCTGGAAACCTGCACGAAGCATCACTTTCCGCTCTCACTTCCACGGGGCTGCGGTGGGAGCAACGGGCTGGAGGGGATGGAATGGATTTGGGTGGGTGGATAACTGTCATACTGTAGTCTACGCTGGGGTACACCGGGGGGGTGCTGGTGAAAGGACGACATTTAATATGGGCTTATTCTCTCCTGAGGAATCTTGGACCTGCAGGTGATGCAGGAAAAGCATTTTGGTATCGACGCAGAGGCTGACAAAGGTGCTAGTAATGTTAAAGCATTTTTAGTTGTTAGGCTTTCGGCAGGTAGCAAGGTATGACCTTATAGGCACAACAGATGGTTACTCCTCTTCACATAATAAACTGCTTCTCTGGCAGAGCTGTGGCTCATCCCGGCTGTTTGGAGCGGGTCTGTCTTGCCTCTGGCAGCAGCCGTTGCCTGCCCGCAGTGAGTGTGCTCATGGCGTGCTGCAAACCTGGCGCTGAGGCTGGTTTGTGTGGGGGACCGGGAAGCGCATCGGCCTGTTTCTCAGCATCACCCGTGGTTCCTGAGCAGCAACACAAAAGTTACTCTAGGGCCAGTTTTTTGAGATTCAAAGGGAATGGAAAGAGGAAAGCCGCCTGGCTGAAATGTGACATGAAGGACTTGGAGTGTTAATCCTTCTCAGAGTATCCCAACCCTTTAGGCTTTCTAGTGGTTCTGCCACTACACATGAGGTTCCAGGGGAGGTGAGTGGGTGCCACGTGTTCCTCCGCTTCCCTGCTTGGAAGCTGTGAATACCCCATGCAGACGGGCCAAGCGGGAAGTCAGATGGCTGAAGTATTGGCTGATGCAAAATGAAAGGGAGCGTTGCAGAAAGAGTTTCCACTCGGCTGATAAAAGTACCGATGCAGAATAAAAGGTAGGATGGCTGAGCTTGAGCCCCCTTGCAGGGAGGCTTACGGACTGCCCCAGAGAGGCAGAACTTCCTAGATGGTTGTACACCTGTAACAGGGCTGGGCACCACAGCAGATGGAAAACCCAGCCTGTGAATGGCTACAAAAGAGCCCCACAGGGCTCAAGTTGTCCCCTGCACAGCAGAGAACAGCGGTGCTGCTGCTGAATGCCAGGGCCCGGGCTGTTTCTTCCTTCGGGACCATGCTTTCTCCATGATGTGGCCTTGACTCCTGTAGCCCCGGTTTCATCGCTGCACCTTCCCCTCGGCCCTCAGCCCTCCCTGCTGTACTGGTGTGCCCTGCTGCCCGTGTCGCACAGCAGTAAATGCAGTAGACACCAGTATTGCTGTTACGGACCCAGAACGGGGGGCAGCACAGCCGGAGCAAGGTGGGCACGACCTGGGAGAGCAGCACGTCACTGCAGAAGAGCCGGCCCCGGTCTCGATGCTTCTCAGCCGGGGCTTCAGCGCTGCCACCCAGTGTCTGCCGCCAGTGCCCGGCGGAGCTGCCGCAAAGCCTCTGCTTTAACTCGGCGTTTTCGGTGGGGACCTGTCTGCTCCTCCGCGCAGTTTCCGCAGCTCTGAGAAACTGTGGATGCAGCACCCCCCCCACACACACACACCCCCACCCCAACGCACACCGCCCCCCAGCTGCACCGGTCCCGCCGGCGGAGGCCGCCTGGCAGCGCGACCCCCTGATGCCGATCCGTCGGGGCCCTGGCGGGGCGGGGCAGGGCTCGCCCCAGGCCGGCGGGGGGAGGCGGCAGCGGCCGTGCCCACGGAGCCCCGCGGCGGGTCAGTGCGTGCGGGAGGGGCCGGTCCCGGCCCCGCCACCGCCCCTTTAAAGCGCCGCCCCCGAAGCGCCGCGTCCCCCTTAAGGCCCGGGGCGGTTGCGCCGGGCGCTTCATGAATGGAGCCACGTGACCCAAACATCACGTGACGCATCCGTGAGCGGCGGCGGCGGCGGCTCGCGGCGTCCCGGTCCCTCCCAGCGCGGCCTCCCCGCCCGGCCCGGCCCCGACAGGAGGTGAGCGCTACCGGCGGCGGCGGGCGCGGCCCGGGCGGCGGGCGCAGCCCTGGCACCGGGCGGGGCGGGGCGGCGGGCCGGTCCCCGGGGGCGGGCCGGGGCGGGGCGGGCGCGGCGGGCCCGGTATGGCGGCGGGGACCGCGGGGCGGCGGGGGCCGCCGCTGACTCACGGCGGGGTTCCGGGGCCGCGGCCACCCCGGCGCCTCCCACCCCGCCCGGGTCCCCGCCCCGCGGCCGCGCAACAGGTGCGCGGGGCCCCGGCCCGTCCCCGCCCGCCGCCTCCCGGGGCACCGCGGGCGCCTCCCGCCCCGGCCGCCCAGCGGACCGTCTGCCCCGGGGCCGCGCCCGGCCCCGCCGCGCCCCTGGGCGCTCAGACCCCGCCGAACCCTGCGCGGTCGCGGCCTGGCCCGCGACGGGTCCCCGCTGCCGGCAGGGGCGGCGGCCCCGGGGGTTCCCCCGTGACCGGCCTCCTCGCCCGACCTCCTCGCTCGGTGATTTTCGTCCCGAGCAGCGGAGGCGAAGGTCGAGCGGGCGGCGGGACGCGGCGGCGTCTCGCCCGTGGCCGTGTCCGTTTTCTCGCGGGGGGGCTCGGCCGCGGGTGGGACGGACACGGTCACCGCTGCCCTCGCCTCGCCGGGGCCGGGCCCACCGGCAGGGAGCCGAGGGGCTGCGGGGTGCGGTGCTGGCCCCTGTTCCCTGGGGGCCTCGGGCTCGCCGCCCACCGGAGCCCCCGGAGCGGGCTGGGGCCGGGGTCTGCTCGGTGCTCGGCGCTGCAGCGTCCTCGGAGCTGAGCCGGTCCCCTCTGCGGCGGGAGGTGAAGCGTCGCCGGTGGGACTGTGGAGCAGGCGGTGACCGGCACCGAGCGTCCGTGTGTGTGCATGGGGGGTCTCGATGTCCAGAGCCGCCGACTGCCTGGGACACGCCATGTCCGAGCTGCGTGGGTGGAGGAGGGCAGTGCCAGGAGGCTGGAAGAGGGCTCCGAGAGCCACCTCTTTCTGTTATCTGCGTAAGCAGAGTTAAAATTGTCTGGGTGAGCAGATCCCTTGAGGGAGGAACTGCTGCCAAGGTGCTCTGGGTGGGACGCGGGGTTGCCAGGGACCCCCACGGGGAGAGGGGGGGGACGGGAAAGGCACGGTCCTGACTCCGTGTGTAATTGGGGGAGTCACCAGGTTTGTTTGGATTCCTGGGAGGGCTGCGTGAGCTAATTCGGAAGAAAGCAAATAAACAGAGTATGAAATCCACACCGGGAGAGAGCGTTCTTGTGCAGAGCGCCCGACTGCTGCCAGCAAACCTCGCTCCTCCAGCCGCCCGGGGCTGCAGAGCCCGTTGTGGGGCACAGCCCCTTCCCCGGCCTCCCTCTCCCTACCCATGGGTCTCCCTCCCGCCATCCCGCCCTCCCGGCGCCGTCCCCGGGCCAGCCTGCGCTGGAACGGGTGACGTCACCGTGTTTACACGGGGCTCGTGGCACGGTTCTGTGATCAGGAATGTGGAGAATGGGGCCTGCGTTGAATCATGCGCGGTGCCGTCAGCTCCCTTGTGCTGCCTTTGAGCTGAGGAGAGAATTGGCTGCGCTTGTGCTGAGTTCAGGCCTTTTGAGCTCTGGGGAAATGTGTTGAGGCTGCATTTTCTTCATTGCAGTCATCGCGTTTGGCACTTTTCAGTGTGATCTTTCTTCAGGAAGCTATCAGAAGCTGAGCAATCATCAGTCTGGAGAGTTAGGCCAAGTTTGGTCTCTGTACCAGTTCTCTGGGTGTCCTCTCTGTGAGCTGCCAAAAAGCCCCATCTCTGATCCTTTAAATGGGACCCAAAAAATAGCCAACAACTAATCTCTGGGTTGTTCTTCCCACTCTGACTCGTGCGTTGCTGGGTCTCGTTTTGACCCCCTTGGGCCGGGGGACCTCGCAGGGTCCAGACGGTGCGAGCCCCACTGCGGGTTGCCCGGCCTGCCCCAATTCGCTTTCCTCCCCGCACCCTGCCTGACGCCGCACGTTTGTTGCCTTGTTTGTTGTATTTCAGCTCTGCTGTAATGAAGGAAGCTTGAGTGCTTGCCAGGCAGCTGGAAATTCTTTAGTGCCACAAGGCAAGCAAATTTTGGTGGTCCCGCTGACCGTACCTGCCCTGGGCTGCGTGCGCTCGCCAGTGGAGGGGGCAGAGAGGTGCTGCGGGTGACAGTACTGGTCTCCCAGCTGTTCCCTTCCTTCTCCCCTTTCTCCAGCAGCCGTGTTCTTTGCCAAGTAGGAGCAGAGCAAAGAAATACAACAGTACAGGAAAGTGCAAAAAAAAAAAAACGGATTTTATGAAGCCGTTGCTTGTGTGCTGTCTGTCCTGCCTTAGCCTGCGTCTTTGCAGCTACCTGCCGCGGATGGCAAAGTGACCCTTTCTGTACCAGCACGGTTGGGTTGTAGCGGACGTCTCGCGGGAAGCATTGTCCTCTGGGTATAAATAGCCTGCCTGCTGGCGGGCTGGAGGCTTTAGGAACGTCTCCGCTGGTGTCCCAGGGAATGCTGACCCCATTCACCTCTAATAGGTGGTAGATGCATTGCGGGCAGCCTGCGCCACAGCTGCTAGAAGAGCATAAATTCGTATTTGCTGACTTGTGCATCTGGTTCTCGGCTATGACTGTACATCAGTGCCTCTTACATTGAGCAAAGCGGTAGCAAACAACATTTTTGTTGACTGGCACCGAAGAGACAAAAGGTACAGAGGTGTTTGTAGACCGTGCTTGCACAGGAACGTTTGCCTCGCTTAAGGAGGTGTGGGGCTCCTGGCTGCTTGACGCGCAGCTCTGCCCGTCAAGTAATACCTGAGCGGATTAATTAATTGGGCAGTGTAGTGGCACTCTGAACTAGAGCCTGAGGGGAGGAGATATGTGGGGACAGAACACGAGCTTGGGCATGATTCACTGTAAAAACGGGCGTGGGAATTGCTCTTACCAGTTCTGATGTCCTGTCTCCTGTGGCAGCAAAGGAGTTTGCCCTCCTCTGTTTTTGGCCACCCTTAATCTTTGTTTTCTTATGAGCATACCTTCTTTCTGAAGATAAGGGAGGGAGAAGGTGGGTCTGTGCCCTGGAAGTGCAGGGACCAATAGGGACTTTCTCACAGAAGAGACCTACGTCTGGGGTCTGCTCTGCGCGACCGGGAGAAGTGAGGGCTGCTGAGGCATCAGCCCAAATTCGTGATGGGGTTCCTGCGTGCCCCCATACTTCCTCGTGCTTCAGTATCAGGGTGTCCTTCTGCTCCTTGGGAAAGGTTGGGTGCAGAACTTTTGCCTTGAACCTGGGTGTGCTTCCTTTCCTGGGAAGCACAAAAGATTTGGAGAGGCGCGAGTGCAGCAGTTCTCCCATCCCGCAGGATGCCCAGCGAGGGGTCTCACGGAGGCAAAGGCTCCCCCTGTGCTCCTTGCTCAGGGTTGCGTGTTCTTGAGCCGTACAGGTTTGGGTCCTGGGGGCACCTGGAGTCTGGTAGGACTCTTGTCCCGGGGAGTTTCTGGTCTGTGCTTGGGCACCTTGGGAAGGGCGCTTGGAGCGACGGGCTCTGCCTGGGAGTGACAGGGATGAGGCTGGGAGCAGGAGGCGCAGGGAGCCGGTGTGCTGAGTCAGCATGACTGGCCCTGAGCAGCCGTGCTCTGGACCCAGCCTGCTGCCTGCCAGGCTATTTTTAAAAATGTGGCTTCCGTGTATTCTGACTCCTCCTAGTTTTTTAATTTCTCCCACCCCAAGCAAAAAAAAAAAAAAAAAGGCAAAACAGCATTGTCACAAAGTCGCCGTGGGAGTAGGGGTGTGGAAGGGCAGCATTTTCTGCTCGGGGACGGAATCTGCCGCTTGTGAGTCCAGCTCAGTCGGGTGCTTGTCGCGTGTCGTCCGGGGAGGGGGGAGTGGGATGTACGGCAGGACAGGCCCTTGCTGCTGGACCCGGTGGTGGGAATGTCGCAGGCTCTGCTGCATCCTGGGGGTCTAACCTGTCCTTCCTTCCCTTCCAGAACCTGATTGACGAGGCTGTCGTGTTATGACGACCCCCAACAAAGGAAACAAGGCCTTGAAGGTAAAGCAGCAGCAGGTGGAGGAGAGGGGTGTGGGCGGCGGGTGCCCCCGCTCTAGGTCTCACGAGTGTGTGCCGCCTTCTCTTCCAGGTGAAGCGGGAGCCAGGTGAGAATGGGACCAGCTTGACAGATGAGGAGCTGGTGACCATGTCTGTGCGGGAGCTGAACCAGCATCTGCGGGGCCTGTCGAAGGAGGAGATCATCCAGCTGAAGCAGCGTCGGCGCACGCTGAAGAACCGGGGCTACGCGGCCAGCTGCAGAGTCAAGCGCGTTACCCAGAAGGAGGAACTGGAGAAGCAGAAGGCAGAGCTGCAGCAAGAAGTGGAGAAGCTGGCCTCCGAGAACGCCAGCATGAAAATGGAACTCGATGCCCTCCGCTCCAAATACGAGGCTCTCCAGAACTTCGCCAGAACCGTGGCCCGGAGCCCCGTGACCCCCGCGCGGGGGCCTCTCACCTCCAGTATGGGGCCCCTTGTCCCTGGCAAGGTTGCTACTACTAGTGTCATCACGATAGTGAAATCCAAAACGGACGCCCGGTCTTAGTGAAGCGAGTGTTGCCTGAGCTTGTCTGTGCAGGGCAATTAGGCACAAAACCAGCCTGGAATCCCCAAAGCACAAACCCTCCCCACATGGGTCCGGGTTCCTTCTACTTGGCCCAGGACTGGCCTGCTGATCACTCCAGTTTTGTTTTGTTGTGTCCAGATTGGTATGAGCAGTGGTGATGCGTCCCGTGTCCTGTGCAGACAGAGCCTCCCACCCAGCGGTCTGTAGCCCTCGGGCGCCCTTGGGACAGACTGCGAGATCTTGGTTTTCCAGCCAAAGAAAGTCTGTGCGGCGTGGCCGACGGCAGGGCCGAGGGTAGCTCTGGAGGGAGGTTTTCTTCCTGGGGGCCGGGAACCCTAGTTTTCGGTCACTTCCAAAGGCTTTATTTCATTACTCTTCCAGGTGGTGCATCTTGGCGCCTGACTGCCAGGCGCCTGAACCTGCTGCTTTTGTCTCCTTTGGTACCCATAGTCGCAGTTGGGGTGTTCTGTGTAATAGGTTTTTATTCCTTTCTAGGTGTGCCTCTGTGCCCTAACAGTGGGTTTCCTTCAGACGTCCGTTGCGTTAGCCGTGTAAACTAGCAGTGGTGGGAAGGAAGATGCTGCCGTGCCCCGCTGCCTCAGCCCCGGCGGTGGGGAAGGAGCCGGGACAGGGCCCAGCACCCCTGGGGAGGGAGGGACGGTACCGTGTTGACTGCAGGCCGGTTTTGTGCCTAATGCGTTGCACTGAACAAGACCAAAATCACTAGTTGTTCCCGTGTTTTGAGGGTATCAAGTGTCTCTAGTGTGATGGTTTACACGACCAGTTAAATAGCCCTTTATTTAAAGAGAGAAACATCATTTTAAGAGTTATTAAATTATCTAAGTTTAAAATTAAAATCAGACAGAAGAGAGAGCGTATTTATAGTCAGCTTTTTTATCTGAGAGGGCGAGAATATTTGACCATGTGAATGGGGAAATATTCTCGGAGACTTTGCTAGTTAAAAGTTAATAAATAAATAATTTTAAAGTTTCTCATGAACCTCCCGCAAACTGTTTGTGGCTCTGAGGTTAGTTTTTATAAAGAGTTATCAGACTTTATTTATAAAACTTAGAAAAAGACAAAAAAAGACGCAAGTCCTGTTTGATATCTTTTTGCAATTGTACCAAAAGTGACTTATTCTCGACCTTGCTGGCTTCCGTTGTGTCCCCTCGTGTTGCGCTCTCTGTGCTCTCGGAGCTCTCGCGTGGCGCTGTGGTGTGGTGGTGCCAGTGGCTGCCTTTGCCGTCTGCTGTCGTTTCACGCTGCCGTCATTTTCCTTAAGCTCAACGGAGAGATTGAGCTGGAATCTCTCCCAGGTTCTCCAGAAGGATTCTGGCACATGGGCAAAGGTGCTGCTGTTCTTGAAGGCAAAAACGAATGGCTGGTACAACTAGGTAGTGACGCCTGCCCAGAAAGTGCTTCCCTGCAGAGGCATGCTGCAGGAGCTCGGGCCTCCCGCTGAGCAGCCGACACCGGGTAGCTCGGTTACCTGAATGGGGAAAACCTTGTGCTTTCCTTCCAGCAAAGCTGGTAGAGAAGTAACACAAGGGAGAATTGTCCAGGTTTCGGGGGAGACTGATGGGATTTGACTCTGGAATTGGATCCTGTGGTCAGAAGTTGTGTTGCTCATCTGACAAGAGGGGCAATCTGCCTGCCTTCTGGGCAGTGCGGGACCAGCGCTAGTCCCGAGTGTCTGCATATTACTGAAAATTAGGCTGTGGCATGGTTGCTGTCTTTCCTGGTGCAGCTTCTGTCTGTGGGTGTTGGAAGAGTGCTTAGACTTACAGCTGTGCGACACAGCTGAGAAGCTATTTGTGGCCAGGCTCCATTTCCACAAACGCTTTGATCCCCCTCTCCCCTCCCCACAGATTCGAGCTGATTACTGAGTTGTTTTAGAGAAGCAGGATGTGGGGGTGAAGTCCATGTGATCTCCTGGCTGCTGAAAGTCTCCTGAGCGGAAGGCACGGTCCAGGATGGCACAAGTGAAACTGCAATCTTGTGGAGAGGCACGGTTTGCCATACTGGGTGGGTTTTGGTGATGTGTTTCTCACGTAGCTGAGCAGATACTGCTGTCCTCGGGGCTGAGAAGCAGGTAAACCTGATGAAAGCCACAATGTGGCGGGAGAGGAGCAGACAGTTGGTGGGGATTTCCTGCTGGAGGGGGAGATCAGCTTTGCTGTGGTTGGTTGGGACTTTAGGTAGAAGCTGTTTGGGATGGTTTTCTCAGTGAACTTCCTGGACGAGGAGTGGGTTAGAACATTGCCTCCAGGCTTCCCCCTCCCATCCCTGGGCTTTCTCTTCTCTGAGCTGAAGTGTCTGACGTGCCACTTCCCAGCTGTTCACTGGATGGGCTACGCACTGAGCAGTGCTCGGCACCGAACTCTGGGCTCTAACCTTTGTCTTCCAACTGGTGATGTGGTGCCTGGAAGAGGTGAGATTTCCCAAAACACGGAGTGCTCCAGTTGGCCTGGGCTGTTGGTCCCAACCTGTCCCTCCTGGAGCCAGCCTGAGATCGAACCCAGCTGGAGGCCTGACCTCAGCAGGGTGAGCAGCCTAGGCTTTGTGGCTAGGATTGGTTAGGAACTGAGCTCTGGGGGCTGGAGGCTGTGGTGTGAGGAGGGCCCCGTCAACAGGGCAGGCGATGATGGGCGATCCTGCAGCCATGGTGTGCTTGCTTCCATTGTGCTCTGCAGCAAGGAATGTCCGGGCCCTTCCCTGCCTGCTGGGTGGCAGCTGCACTGCTTTGGAGTGAGACTGTGAGTTAGGGGGACAGAGCAGGCGGCAGCACCGACTCCACCAGACGTTAACGCTGTTGTTTCTCCTCCCTTGTGCTCTGCTTGCTGGCTTGTGGCCCCAGCCTGCTCCGAGTGGCCCAGCGTGTTTGATGAGGACGGGTCGCGTAGGGGGGGAGCAGGGGCAAAGCCATGGCTGCAGGGTGCCTGTGTGGCAGACGAGCTCTGCGGGCGCTGGGCTGGATGTCAGCGGGGCCGTGGTCCCCTCGTGAGCGCTGCTTCCCTGTGCTAGCGCGTTGGTTTTGGTTTTGTTCTCAGTGAAGTGCTGGACCCCGAGTGATGTATTTCTGCCGTGTCCAAGGAGTCTCCCGTCCCGTCCCGGGGACCCGGTCCCCTGCCAGCTGGCTGCCCGTGCCCGCGCGAGGTGGCCCTGCCCGAGCCGTCACGCTGACTCTCTCTCGTGTATAGCGTTCTGGAGTGTGACAGTTCTTGTTCCTGAGGTGCTCGTCCGTTTGGTTTCCTGCTGTGAAGGGTGTCGTGTTTCCTTTCTCCTTTTCCCGGTGCCGTCGCGCTGGGGCGGGGGCCCTGCGGCGGAGCGACCCCGTGGAGCGGCCCCCGCCGCCGGTTTGTGTATCTTGTGGTGAATTGTGTAAAGTGACCCCCGCCTTGCGCAGCCTCGGCGGGCATCGCTCCCCGACAGGGCCGGGGCGGCTGGACGAGGGGAATGGTCCCGTGCCCCCGCCCGGCTCCCTCCCCGCCGCCCCCGGCCCGGGTCTCCCGGCGGCCTGAGGCCGCGGCCCGCCCCGCCCGGGGCTCCGGGGCTGGGCGCGGCGGGCGGCGGTATTTATTGCTAAGTTATTGCCGGGGCGGCGGGCGGGCGTTATTTATTGCTGTACAGAGTGTCCGTCCGCGGCCGCCGCTGTTTTGTACGTGACAATAAACCGCTTTCAAACAGCCCCGCCTGGCGCTTCCTTGGGGCGCGGTCCGCCGCGGCGCGGGGGGGGGCGCTGTCGCACACGGGGCGGCGCCGCCGGAAGTGGCTCGCGGCCGCTCTCGCCGGATAGCGGAAGCGGCGCCGCGGCGGGGCGGCCGGCAGCGGAAGCGGGGCGCTTCCGGGACGATGGCGGCCGGCGGCAGCCTGAGCCGCTCGGAGCGGAAGGCGGCGGCGCGCGCCGAGATCCTGCGGCAGGAGGAGCAGCGGGACCGGCGGAGACAGGTACGGCACAGCCCGGCCCGGCCCGCCCCGCCGCCGCGGGCCGCCGTGACCGGCCGTCTGTACCGGGCAGGTGTCCCGCATCTGGAGGAAGCCGCCGGCGGAGCGGAGCCCCGAGGAGTGCCAGGCGCTGAGCGAGAGCGAGGACATCGTCCGGGAGCTGGAGCGGCGCCGCAAGCGGCGCGAGCGGCTGCGCCGGCGGCAGGAGGAGGTGGGCGGCCGGGGGCGGCACCGGGCGGCGGCATCCCGCCTCTGCAGCCGCTGCTCGGTTCGCGGGGAGCGGCCCGCGGGGAGAGGAGCCCTGCTCTCCCGGGTGTGTGTGGGGGGCGGAATGAGGTCTCCGGGCTGGCGGCTGCGTGGGCCGCGGTGGAAAACGGCTGAGGCGCCTCACCGGGAGCGGCGCTGGCCCCCGGGGCTGCGGCCTCCCGCGGCTGCCCTCGGTTTGTCTCTGCATCAGCCTTGCTTTCAGCGGCTGCCAGGTTCCAAACGTGTGTTTTCCAAATGCGTGCGGTTTTCTGGACGTGGCCGTGTCTCGGGAGGGCGGATCTGCACGCACCGCTCTCCAGGAAGATTTTTCCCTTGGCCTCCTGTGGACAACGCCCATATTATTTTATTTAGAAACCACTTCTGATAATGCTGGTGTTGTTTTATCTGGCTCAGCTAGGCCCATATGAAAACTTGCAGGGAGCTCCCTGTTCCTCCGATTCAGCGATGCACTGTATCTCAGAAACATGTGAACTTGCCCAGTTCTATTTTCTAGGTGTGTGATGAACCAGAGGAGTTAAAGAGAAAGGTGACTGAGCTGGCGGCTGCTGTCCGGAATGCCAAGCACCTTGTCATCTATACAGGAGCCGGGATCAGTACGGTAGGATTCTTTGGGGGTGAGTGGCTGGAGCTTTGGGAGCTCCTTCAGGAGTGTTGCGATATTGTTTGGACTATTTTTGTGGTTTCCAAATGACTACGTGATGCGTGTTCTGAGTCTGGGCTGCTACATTAACGCTGCTGCGCTGCAAACCGTGACCAGGACATTCTCTAGTTTGCATCCCGGGCTTGCGCCTGCTGCCCAAGAAATTCCCAGGCTGCATCACCTCTGCGACCGTGTGAAGAATGTGCTTCTTAAACAAGGAGATCTCTAGTCTTACTTCATTCAAGTCTCTTCAACTACTTTTGGTGTAAAACCTAAAAAAGAAGTTAGCTAACTAACATTGACTGTGTTAACGGACAAGCAGGAGTAGCTGGTGGCTATCAGAACTTATAAATGATGCTTTAAGAAATGTTTGGTTTCAGTGGCCTCTGGGAAAGCGGAAATCTGGTTCTGCCTCTTCTAATGTGACATACGTCACCTTTGTCTGAAGTCTGAGACGGGAACCTTCTTTTTCTTTTCCTTTTTCTACAGTTTGTGCTGATACTGAGCATGATTCTGGGCAAGGTGTATGAGTGCTAATGTCACAATTTTTTTTGCTAAAGAACAATGAGTGCAAGGTACCAGAAATCAGTCCAGTGAAAATAAGGATAGCTTCAAGAATTGAGTTCTATGTAGGGAAATTGGAAGTACCAAGAGTCAAAAAGAGTTCTGGAGGGATTCCTTGACAGTAAAATTGAAGAAAATAAATACTGGAGGTGAAAATGAGAGCTGTAAGGCAGGAGAAGAGATGCTAGAAAGAGAGAGAGAAAACACATGAAAAGAAGGGTTTCCTGCAATTAGGGAACCACTGTGCTAGAAAACTTGGAGTGAATGAAAAAGCACCTGTGAGTGAGGTGTATCTGGCTGTCCTGGGTGAGACCGGGTTGATGTGTTTGTGGACACGGGGTACGAACCTCCCCTTCAGGCCTCCTTTTTCCTCCCCTGCTAACACAGGCAGCATCAATCCCAGACTACAGAGGCCCTAACGGCATATGGACGTTGCTGCAGAAGGGCAGGAGCATCAGGTAAGGAGACAAATTCTGAGTTGCGTAGCAGAAAGCTGATACTGAGAGAGAGATTAATGGCAAGAAAAAAAAAAACCTCTTTTATTTCCTTGCTTCTTGTCAGGGCTACAGACCTGAGCGAGGCAGAGCCCACGCTCACCCATATGAGCATTGCCTGCCTACACAAGCATAATCTGGTAAGATATTTTTTCCTCACCTCACTTGTGCTCCTCTGTCTGAAGTATGATAAATGAAACCCACCAGGGGAAAAAAGCTTTTCACGAGATTGCCTAACGACTGTTTTTACTCAGGAGGCCACACATCCATGTAGGGAAAAGCGCCTGTGCTCACGTATGGCTGAGCCTTTGTTAGGCTAGCTCCAGACTGTAGCTCTGGCAGGTTTTCCCCTGGTGCCTTTTCTTTAACACCTTGTATTTGCCTCCCGGTGAGGCTGGTCTGGGGACCAGTAGAGCCAGTAGAGCTCTGTTTAGCAGGAGGAGTCTTTTCATTTAGCTTTCCCAAAGGTCTGCTCTCCATGCGTTTCTTCTGTGGGTTCTGCTCAGAGGTACAGGGCTATTTGGTGCATATTGAGACATACACGTCACCTGCATTTGAGTAATACTTTCAGTCTTCTGTGTGTGTGTGTTAGCTCTGTTTTATTCTCTTCAAGGTGCAGCATGTGGTGTCTCAAAACTGTGATGGGCTGCACCTGCGGAGCGGGTTACCCCGAGCAGCAATATCTGAGCTTCATGGAAACATGTACATAGAGGTGAGCAGCCAGAACAGGATAAAGTTATTGTCTAGCGGCCTCACAAGATGATCATGTAAACTATTTCTCTCTCATTAGCCCACGAATTAGTACAAGGGCTAGCCTCTGCTTAGTTCATACCTTCAGGCCATCAGATTTGGGGTGAACTAGATAGCAAGTGCCAAAACAAAGTGTTCTGTACTTGCTAGAGCCTTCTCCTTCCAGCTACTGTTCCTCAGACCTTCTCTGAAATCACTCCTGTGGCAGAGTCTGTAATTCCACTTGCTAGTTGAGGTTTTCCAAGCTTTTCCAAGTCAGTGTCTGATCCCTGACGGATCCCTTCTACTGCTTCCATTTTATTATCCCCCCAAAAGTGCTTTTCTTCTGAGAGAAGTGGCTGGCTCCTGATGATGTAACTGCTTTTTTGCTGTCGTCCTGCACCAGGTCTGCACTTCCTGTACACCCAACAGAGAGTACGTGCGAGTGTTTGATGTGACGGAGCGCACAGCCCTGCACAGGCATCACACTGGCAGGATGTGCCACAAGTGTGGGGCGCAGTTGAGAGATACAATCGTCCACTTTGGGGAGAAGGGGACGTTGAGGCAGCCCCTGAACTGGGAAGCAGCAACAGAAGCTGCAAGCAAAGCAGATGTGATTCTTTGTCTGGGTTCCAGCTTAAAGGTAACTTTAGAGACTCGGTGAAGATTGTTAGCAGCATTCCCTCTTGGTGATACACCTTGGTGCTGAGCAGTCTCCTCCCAAACAGACAACTGTAAACTCTGGTGTCAGGATTCGCCCACCATCTGTGATAGTCTCTCTTCCTCCCTCTTTCCCCTCCTGGTAATACATTCCTTTTCCTCTCGCTGATACGGTTTGCAGTTACGCGTGCCTTTGGCTGTACTGATCATCTCTATTTTGTGGCAGGTCTTGAAAAAATACCCCCGTCTCTGGTGCATGAGCAAGCCACCCACTCGTCGTCCAAAGCTGTATATTGTGAACCTGCAGGTGAGGGCCATTTGTGCTGGGTTTGAGGGGCTGAGGGGACGCTGGCGGGCGGCGAGCCTGTCTGTGCGGGGTGCGGACTTTGGCCGGATCCAGGGCCCGATCCCGGGCAGGGCCCCCACTGCTCGCGGGAGGTCTCCGCAGCCGCGGCTCTGCTGTCGCCCCTGCAGTGGACGCCCAAGGACGACCTGGCTGCCCTGAAGCTGCACGGCCGCTGCGACGATGTGATGCGGCTGCTGATGGCGGAGCTGGGGCTGGAGATCCCGCGCTACGACCGGTGAGCAGCCCGCAGCCCTGCGGCGGCTGCGCCCGGGGCAGACCGGGGCCGAGGGCCGGTGTCAGCCGCCTCACGGTCCCCCTCTCTCCGCAGGGCGAGGGACCCCATCTTCGCGCTGGCCGAGCCGCTGCGCCCCGGGGAGGAAGGCACGCACTCGCGGAAGCCGGTGGCCCCGCCGCCGGGCGACGAGCGGCCGCCGGGCGACGAGCCGCCGCGGGAGGAGGAGGAGGCGGCGGAGGCGCCCGCCCGGGCCGGGGGCTGGCTGGGCCGCGGCTGCGCCAAGGGCGCCCGGCGCAGGAAGAGCCACTGAGGGCGGGCGGGCCCAAGATGGCGGCGGGGGCGGGCGGGCGGCGCGGCGGGGCGGGGCGGGCGGCGGCCCCGCTCGCTCGGTTGCGGGCGGGCGGCGCCGCCGGTGACAGCGCGGCCATGCTGCGCAACGGGGCGGCGGGCGGCGGCGGCCCGGCGGCGGGCGGCGCGGCGGCGCAGCGGCCGGTGCGCGTCTGGTGCGACGGATGGTGAGTGGGGCGGGCGGCGGGAATAAACCGTGTTGGCTGCCATGGTGCCTCCGGCTTCTCTGTCATCGCGGCGCGGACGGGCCCCGCGGGCGGCAGCGGGACGTGACCGCTCCGCCGCCGGGAGCGGCCTCGGGCCCGCGGTGCCCCGGTTCCCCAGCGCTGCCGGCGGGGCCGTCCTGGGCGCCCGGGGCTGCAGCCGGACCCGGCGCGCAGTCGGGGGGGACCCAGACCGGCAGCCCCGGCCGGGGCGGGTTATGGCGGCGTGAGGGAGCCGCCGCCTCCCCGTGAGTGGCCGGTCGCCGCCTGACAGCAGAGACCCCGAACCTCCGAGCCCCGGGGCCGGTCCCCGACAGCGCTGCGGGGGGGAAGGTCACCCACTGCCCGGCACGGCGCGCCCCGTGTCCCCGCACTGAGCGGCCCTTGTCTTTCTAGCTATGACATGGTGCACTATGGCCACTCCAACCAGCTGCGCCAGGCTCGGGCCATGGGAGATTATCTGATTGTTGGAGTCCACACGGACGGTAAGAGGTTTTCGCAGTTTTTCACCTCGTGCTGCCTCTAGAATCGCCGGGCAGCGTTAGCCCCGAGAGAACAGAAATATCCCGATACGAAGCGGGCTTCTTCCTGCATCTCCTCAAGGAGCAGCAGCCTCCTAAAGGAAAGTATCTTCCCTGGGTAAAGGAGCAGAGTTACCCGTTTCGTGCTTTCTGGCGTGAGGGCTGGGGGGTTCAGAGCTTGCAGGCTTCCTTTTGAGGGGTGATCTGTGTTCTGTGCTGTAAAAACAATTGAACCGTTTGAAAAGCAGTGTGGTTTGCTGGTGCACACTGCAGAACTGATATTCCAAAACAACTTACTGTGTGGACAAAACTCGTTTCAAGTCCCTAGAATCGTAGAAGGGTTTGGGTGGGAAGGGACCTTAAAGCCCACCCAGTGCCACCCCCTGCCCTGGGCAGGGACACCTCCCACCAGCCCAGGTCGCTCCAAGCTCTGTCCAACCTGGCCTTGAACCCCTCCAGGGATGGGGCAGCCACAGCTTCTCTGGGCAGCCTGGGCCAGGGGCTCACCGCCCTCACAGCAAAGAATTTCTTCCTCAGATCTCATCTAAATCTTCCCTCTTTCAGTTTAAAACTGTTACCCCTTGTCCTATCGCTCCTCTCCCTGATCAAGAGTCCCTCCCCAGCTTTCTTAGAGCCCCTTTAGGGACTGGAAGGGGCTCTAAGATCTCCCTAGAGCCTGAGAGTTAAGCGCTAGGAACTAGTTCTTGCATGTGAGGATGGATTTTAAATTGGTTTATGGATGTATATTTTCTAGCACAAACCAAATGTAGCATGAAGATATTGTTTAAAAGGGGAATTTTCCCCTCAGGGGCTGCCAAGAGGCCCAGGTGGTCCCCCCAGTAGGAAGCGTCTGGGTACAGGGGGATGCTGAGACCTTTTGCTTTCCGAGTGAATTCCAGGGCCCTTGTCACGCGCTTAGGAAATGCAACTGAATTACAATATTTTCTGATCTAGCTGTGGCTTCCTTCTCTACCACAAACCATTCCAGGCAGCATCTAGGCCCACAGTGAGGTTCACCTACTCGTGAAATGAGTGCGGCTGCTGTAGGTGGGCGTCTTTGTAGCCGTAGTACGTGCTTCTAACTGGGTTTTTCTGTTTCTTGCCCAGAGGAGATTGCCAAGCACAAGGGCCCCCCTGTCTTTACGCAGGAGGAGAGGTACAAAATGGTGCAAGCCATCAAGTGGGTGGATGAGATTGCTCCAGGAGCTCCCTATGTCACCACACTGGAAACCCTGGACAAGTATAACTGTGACTTCTGTGTGCATGGTGGTGAGTGGTATTCTGAAGCCATAACTGTATTAACACAGGCCCTCCGGGTCTTGTGTGCTCCTCATTTCCCTGCTGCAAACCGAGGAACTTTCTGGCCATGGGCAGATACCTCATGAGCGGAGGTCTGCCTTACCAACACCTGCGCTGGGCAGAATGGCCACTCCTGTTCTGGAGAAATATGTCTATGTGCCAGGCACCCTAAGAGTGGCCAAATCCCTTGGTTTAAAGCATCCCTTTCACTTAACAAAGGTGAAATGTGTTGTCTGACAGTTATCCTGAGGTTGCCCTTAGCACAAGCAGAAATTTGTGCATAGGGAAAAGTAATTTACAAAACTTAAACATGAAAAATGCTGTTAAAAAGGTAAGTGTGCAGAAATGCAATCAGGTTTATATCTGCTTATCCTGGGATGAGATCAGCTCTAAAAGCTTCTCTCTCTTTATCCAGCTGATAAGCTGTTCAGGGGCTTAGCTGACCGTGTGGTCAGAGTCCTAGTTCTTACTATGAACACTTTCTGTTTACAGTCACTGGAGAGAACCAGTGTTCTGAGGAAACATTCTTGCTTTTGTACTCTGTCCCTTCCTGGGACTGCTTCTCGTGTTCATCCAGCCTCAGCCCCTCCTCCCTACCCCTCTGAAGGTATTGTTCATTTAATCAGGAGTAGTCTTTGCGCTCATTTTACATCTTCCTCCTCTGATCCCAGCCACCTGCCATCGGTGAGCCAAGTGTCTAATTAAATGTGAAGAAATCATTAGTCTTCTATGAGATAGATACGCTTTTTCACGTGGACAGGGTGATTACCAAATTCCTTGTTAACTTCATTGCCTGCCCTGGACATGTGTTTGGGGCACGTGACCCCTTACTGGACTTGGTGAGGGATTATGGCAACAGAGAAGCGCCGGTGGCCTTTGCTCCAGTTTCCCTGCATTTATCCCCGCTGCCAAATCATTCAGTACTTCCACCTGAACAATACCCTCGCACGCTGCAGTTTTGCCAGGCTGCGTTTTTGCAAAAGATAAGTTTTGAAATAGCTGAGCTTAACTGGGGAGGTGACAGACAGCAAACCTGCTTTCTGCCTCTCTCCTGGCACGCAGAGCTGTGCCCGCAGCATGTTCTCTTCTCCTGCCCCTGCGCCCTCATCGTGCCACCCAGATGCGTGAGGGAGAATGCTCCTCAGCTGCCAGCACTGCAAACTGGCTGTTCTGCCAGGTGAAAGCCAGCTTAGGTTTTCACTTGTGAAGGTTTTATACTGTTACTGAAAGTAGATGAGAGGTGTTTTTGTAGATAAGAGTTAGGAACCGTGCCAAAGAACCACCAGAATTAACTCTGTCCAAGGGTGGCTTGATGTCACTGTAGAAGTGCCATCGCTGAGGGGGCGAACTGGCTGTTGGAGGACTGTTTAATTGACTGAAAAAGTTGCAAGATGAACCAACAGCTAAAACCGGTCCTAGAGAAGTTGTTAAGGTGGTTTTTAATACGGAGACTGATGGTAGCTGGTTATTGTCATTCAGGCAATAAATCAGTCGTTCCTGCTGCTGGATTCACTGCAAGGGCAGCCGGCTCAGATTTTCTGGACTATCTAAAAAACATGAGACCCCGTGGTTAATGGTGTTTATCATCCAGGAATATGCTTATCTCCACAGATAGGGCAGTCTTGCAAACCCCTGACGTTTCCATGGGATGCAGGATGGATCCCGTGTGTGTGCACAGGGATTCAGACTGCAGGAGTTCTAGTCTGGCTTGTGCGATGGACCTGTTCAGCTGCTGCTGTCGTTCTACACCAGTTTTTGTGCAAGGCTTGGGGTGCGGTTCTGAGGCTCTTCTCTCCCTGCAGATGACATCACCTTAACGATAGATGGCAAGGACACTTATGAGGAAGTGAAGACAGCAGGGCGATACAGGTAACCCATTGCTATTTACCTTTTTATCCTGTTTTGTACAGAGTTTCTGGGAGTTCATGCCCTGAAGGGAAGTCAGATGAAACACAGCTCTCTTCAGGTCACACTTTAATTCTGATGTAACGTGTCTCAGAGCTTCAGTTGCTCACACTATTTTGGCTTCTGGGAAGTGTTGCAGACTCGCAACTGGCAGGGGCTTCCTGTTCCGGGCAAATGCTAGTTCTGGTCCTGAAGCCTTGCTGGGAGTGAGCTCTGTTGGGAAGTCTGTGCAAGGTAAGTTTTCCTCCTATGAGCAGTTGCTGTGGTGTGAAGAAGAGGCAGAGGCTCAGCAAATGAGCGTTATATCAAGAGCAGGTAGAAGGAAGACTTTCTCAGGACGGTCCCTGGTTTGGATTTGTCAGGTGTCATGGGTGTTCCTGTGGTAACGGTGGGAAGAGAAGAGGCATATGCTTCTGTGGCTTCTGCTTTATCCTTTGCTTGTCTCCCTGCAGGGAATGCAAACGCACCCAAGGTGTGTCCACTACTGACCTCGTTGGCCGTATGCTGCTCATGACTAAGGCTCACCACAGCAACATAGTGAGTCAGAGGGCTTTGGGTGGGAGTTTGGAGTCCAGGGCATACGCCAGCTCTTTCCTTTTGCTGTCCCAAATGGCAGTAGAGCTCCTGGGTCTGGCTCCTAGGTGCACGGAGAACTGGCAAGCAGATTACGGGCAGTGGCAGCAAAACAACCTGCTTATGTTTGCTTAATCCTGTCTGCGATCACAGTGTGATCTCGGCCTGCGCTGCTTTGGAAAGGTGTGGGGGGATAAAAGCTTCGATCCCTCATGATTGGTGTGGGCTTCAGGAGTGTTACAGGAACTACAGGCTAGCCTATGGCTTCTGCGAGGGTGAAACTACATGGTGCAGCCACATTGATCTAGCAGCCCAGTGCTGCTAGAATTGGAAAGTCCTCTTCCTTCCCACTGAGCTGCCTGCTTCTGCCTTCTGCTGTCTCTAGTCTTATTGGACCTTTCTTGAGTCTCCTTGGCTCACTACCTGGTAGATAGACAACCTAACCAAAGAAAAATAAAGGAAGTAGTTTTATGTTGGTTAATGAGTTTAATTGACTTGGTAAACAAGCAATCCAGAGAACAGAATCACCTAGATAACAGCAGGGACAAGACGAGGGACGCATGAGAGAATTCAGGGGTAGAGGGAGGTCTTTTATGTGCTGAGCTGTTAGGTTGGCTTAGCCTTAATGTGTAAGTTCACACCAACATCTGGCACAGCGCTACTGTCTGTCTGCAGAGATCTGAGCCTGTCCCTAGTGGAGTGTCTTCAGGAGGAGGAGGGATGCTGTCCTGTTAGGGGCTTGCAGAGTCGAGGCAGGACGTAGGCGTGCAGCGCCATCGGGTCTGCAGGTTGGGCAAGAACCACCGTCACTGTGTGGTGCCAGGCTGGGATCAGATGAGGATGTTTCACCTCACTCATGCTGGGACACGACTCTGGTTTAGATATTAACTAGTTTGTCAGCATTCAGTGCCAAGGATCAATGATGTGCAACCTGAGCCTGGACCTCCTGGCACTTCTGCCCCACACAAGCGTGTTCTTGGTTGGATGAGCTATGTGAGTGCTTAAACGTTTTGACTCTTTATCTCCCTTCAGGATGAGGACCTAGACTATCGGAAGCACACTGACAACTTTGGGAAGGTAACGTGAGTTCTGGTCGTGGACGTCTGGTTGTTGTCCTGTCTGAGAAGGATTCAAAATGTGCTTTCTGGCCTGTGTCGCATTTAGTAGTAACCTCAGTTAAACATCTGCCCTCCCGTAAAGTAGCTGCTGTAGTCAGTGGAATAGGCAGGAGTGGCTGCACAGGGCTGGCGAGTGAACTGTACGTCAGCGATGCCATAGAGCTGTTGCACCCATTGAGCCTTCACTAGTTTTCTGGCTTGCATGTAAATTCTGTATCGCCGCTTCCTTTGGGACCGAAGTGCCTGCAGTTCCAGCGCAGGGACAGCCTCTGTGGATGCTCCTTTTAGTGCTCGTGTTGTTAAAGGTGTTGCATTAGGTCTGGGAAGGGTTTATGTGGCAGGCACGTAGCTAGCATGCTGTACTGCAGAATTAGTATGCCTGGTTTTCAAATCTCAGCGCACTTCTCCTGGGGCTCTCTGCCATTGTGGCCAGCTTGTGTCCTGGACTACCTCCAAAGAGCTTCCCCCCCCCGAGTGTTGGGTTGTCCCTGATTAACAAGCATCTGGGCCTGTGGCTTGAGTAAGTCTTTTACTAACAGGGGTTTGCTGACCAGGCTGAATCATCCTCTGCGTTCTCCACCACATTGGGTTTTTTGAGCAGGCTTTATGGGACCTGTAGTTCCAGCACGGCTGTTTCCTGGTGCTTGGATCCGGGGAGAATATCTGTGCACCAGGTCCCTGCATGACCCTGCCAGCTGAGCCCCCTTCTGCATGCTGCCGTTGGATGGCTTGCCGAGTTGTCTCCTTCCTTCCACGTCCTGTAGCGCCGGTTGCTTTAGAGAGGGAGCGAAGCAGGGGCCGGAGCTGGTGATTCGATGGCTGTTTCCAGAACTGCCACATGGCGGGGATAAAGCTCCGTCTTCGGTTTCACCGGTCCTGGGATCTGGCCCTTGCTGGAGCTGTGGGTGATCCCCTGCCAGCCCTGGTCCGGGGGAACGGGTAGGCTGCCTTCGGGCTTGAGAAGAGCCTGAGTAGGTTGTGTGTTGTCTCCGTTAGTAAGTCTTGTCTCTCCTGGAAATCCGAGACTGCCCTGTTGCTTTCCTCCTTCCTGAGCTTTTCTCTCGGCATCTCCTTAGCTGGCTGTTGAGGGGATGATTTAGACCATGTTTGATAGAGTGAAAAGGGATTTCATGAGATTGCATAAATATTTGGTGCCAGGAATGTAGAAAGTCCAAGCTGCTAGGAGCTGTAGTACTTGCTAGCAAATGAAGGCTAGCAAATTGCCTGCAGCTGCATTCTGTGTGTTGTCCAAAGCCCTTCCTGGAGCCTGAAAAAGAAACATGTGGGGTCTGTGTTTTCCCAGGGGCCGAAAGGTCACAGTCCCTGGACTGGTGTCTCACAGTTCCTACAGACATCTCAGAAGATCATTCAGTTTGCATCAGGGAAGGAACCACAGCCAGGAGACACTATCATCTACGTGGCCGGAGCCTTTGATCTGTTCCGTATCCTTGACTCTGTTTTGTCAAGAAAGTAGCGTTGGTCTTTTTGTTTGATGTTTTCCTGTTTTGAGGCACCAGACTAGGATATTTACCTCTTTTTTTTTTTTTTTTTTTTTTTCTTCCCGCCCCCCCCCTTTTCTGTAGGTGTGCATGTGAGGGAGGAGGCAGGAGTTCTTACTGGCAGTTTCTTAAGTTTCTTAGTCACAGGACACTGAGAAAGGAGCTACAGTTCCTCTCTAAATCTCCTTAGAGAGATTTGTGGCTGTTGGAGGATTTCAGGAAGACAGTTGGATACTCTCAATGCTCTAGTGCTCGCACTCTAGTACCTCTTGAGGACTGTCTGTCACAGACCAGCTGACTGCACAGGGCGTCTGGAGCAGATGCTTCATCCCTGGGATGGTCTTTGAGGCATTGTGCCAGAACACCTGAAAGAGGGAGAGATTCTGGAGAGAGGCAAAGTTGAGTCCATGTGAGGTGAAGCTGAAAAGATGTCTGGCTTTTGCCTAGAACCTGTGGAGCCTGAGGAGGAAGGAGGGAACTGTTGTTAGGACATAGACAAGTAATGCAGAAATGAAATCCTTGGGATTCCTGTCTCCCACTGCGTTTTTTCAGCGCATCTGTTTCTGTCTTCCTTTCCCTGTTTTCCATGTTAGTTTCAGTTCCTTAAACAGGTCTACAGATATTGGGCATGTAGATTTCCTGGAGAAGGTTCACCAGCTGGCAGAGAAACCCTACATCATTGCTGGGCTGCACTTTGATCAGGTCTGTATGTAATGTTGTCCAAAGACAGAGCAGTTTGGCCCCTGTGCTTTCTGAAACAAGCAGGCTGTGCTCTGGAAGAAAGGGATGTATTGGCCAATACAGGATTTTCATGTTGGGAGAAAGTGAGAGGGAAAGGGCGTTGCTGTGTCTCTCTTCTAATTGTGCCTGGTGCTTTGCCTTAGGAAGTAAATCGCTACAAAGGGAAGAACTATCCCATCATGAACATCCACGAGAGAACGCTCAGCGTCTTGGCCTGTAGGGTAAGTGCCTGTAGGGTGGGTGCCTCTGCGCTGCTCCTGGAGCTGGGTGGTGTTCACCTGTAGCCAACAATCCTGCGTGAGTTCTTTGGCGTGCACTGAGAAGGCAAAGACAAGACTGATCCCTTCAGGCTGCCAGAGGTGCTGGCATGCTCTCAGGAGGAATCGCAAGCCCCTCTGTCGACCTGGCTAGCCTGAGCTGCTGAAGCCATCCACCTCTGTTCCACAGGCAGTGAAAGGCAGGGTGCCTTGCAGAGTGCTGCTCTGCTCTACCACTGTGTTCTTGTAGAAAACTCCGCTCCCTGCAGCAGGGCAGAAAATTCCTGGGAAAGAAATGTGGGGAGGCCCAGAACTGTGTGCCTTGGGCAATTAACTCTTGGATTTGCTGTATATGCAGTACCAGAAAACATATTCTTTAGTGGAACAAAAAGCTGCTATGCGACAAGCAGTGGCTGCTAAATTCACTTTCCTCTTCCCTCATTTGGGTTGCTGACTCTATGATCAGATGATCTGTTCAAGCCTGTTTAGGAAGCAGGCTGGCCTCTGTTTTGGTTCTATTTTTGTCTTTCAAATCTGGACTCTTTACCTGGTTTCTTTTCTAGTATGTCTCGGAAGTGGTGATCGGAGCCCCGTACGCTGTCACTGCTGATCTGCTGGATCACTTCAGGGTGAGAGTCTTTGCCTATAGATGTACGTGAAGATGTTGGGGTGTGATGTGCTTAGGGAGCTAAAGTGGTGCAGGAAAACACAGGGGTGTAGAACAGAGATGATCCTGCTGAGCAGGATTACCAGGAGCTCCAGGTGGACTGCCAGGCCTGGTACAGGAGGGGTGGCTTTGCTGATCTCCAGGCTGTGCTGCAGGAAAAGTCCCTGTCAACTTTTGGATCTTGTCAGCAACTTTGTGTCCTTCTCCAGGTAACACTTGTGTGCCACGGGATGACTGAGGTGGTACCAGACAAGGACGGTTCTGATCCGTATGAGGTAAGTTACTGACTGCTGTTGTCCATGCTTCTTTGTCAGCATTTGACAGATACCACGTAGCTTTGTTCGTGTTCCTGAGCTGAGAATCCGTATGGCAAAGGATGCTACCCAGGCAAGTCCTTGGCAGGTGGTGCTGTTTTTAATCCACCCCGAGGGTAGCTACTTGGAGCAGAGCCTGTAAATCATTCACAACAGCTCCGTTCTTTTCTTCTTCTTCTTCTTCTTCTTTTTTTTTTTTTTGTTTTGTTTTGGCGGTTTCTGATGACTTCATGGCAAAATAAGAAATCCTGTAATCTTTGCTCTGTGCCAGTCCTGGGCAGCTCCCCTGTACATGAAGCTTTGCTTTCAGCAGTTATTTATTCTGCCTCCTAGGAGATGGTTTTGTGTCATGCCTGGCTGGGTGCCCACAGGACCTGCCGTGACTTCTGCTCAGCTTTCACTCCTGAGCTGTAAACCCAGAGGTCCTGCATGTTTTTCACAGCTGAGTCCGGTGTGTTTGTTCACAGGAACCGAAGAGACGCGGCATTTTCCAGCTGGTGGACAGCGGCAGCAATCTCACCACAGATTTAATCGTGCAAAGAATCATCAAGAACAGGTTGGCTTTGTCCGTCTCCCAGTTCTGTTGCATACTGTCCCATCCAGCTTGTCTTAGGACTAATTAATGGGATCAAACAGGAAGAGAAGGGGGTATCTAAAGGCACAGAATCAGTGAACTGGTCCTTCATCTTCCATAGCTTGGATGGGCTGCTTAAATGTGGAAGTACTGGACTGTACGGGAAAAGGAATAGCTAAACCCTACTATACTAGAATGTGCTTCACAGCATGTTTTATTATTTTTCCTCCTCTATTAATGATAGAATTTCCTTGCTATGTTCTTGGGGATTTAGCATGTTGCTTCTTTCAGAGTTTGCTCTTTTAGGCCTGAGCCCGTCACCTTCAGTGACCTTGGCTCAGGTCAGTGGTAAATTTGATTTCAGTATTACGGCACTAAATTGTCTGTCCCAGGGCAGACCAAGTATGAAAGAGCAGCGTCTTCCGCAGAGGGAGAAGTAAGTCTTGTTTGGCCAGTGTGGGAGCCTAGGACTGTGGAGTTATGGTAACGGTTGTGGTAAGGTCTGGGTGCTGGCTCTCAGAGGAGGCTGGGGGTTACTGGTGAGGTTTCTGAAGTCCTCTCAGGACAAAGCAGCATAGGAGAAGCAGTGCTACCCTGCTCCAGGTGCTTTTAGTCTACTAGAAATATGTATGGATGAGAATCTCATGGCATTTTGTGATTAATGCAGGCTGGAGTTTGAAGCTAGGAACCAGAAGAAGGAAGCGAAAGAGCTGGCAGTGTTGGAGGCCATGAAGAGACTGGAAGAGGAGAAGCACTAGGCTGGCAGAGAGCCAACGTGTGGGTCGCCGAGCGCCACAGCCTCCCCCTCCTGGGGAGCAGAGAGCTCTTCGAGAGGGGACCCCGGAACGGGGACACTGCTGCCGGCATGTAGGATGTCCTGTCCTACCCTCTTCTGTCCTAGCTCCTCCTGCACTAATTATGCAGACGTAACGAGTCAGGATCCTGCTGCCTAGCTTTTCCTCCATTAATCAGCCCCCGTCCCCTTTCCCAGGAGGAGATTTGACAAAAGGAAAAAAAAAACCACAACCCAACAAACGGTTTTAATTATAACTAATATTTTAACATGTTGATGTGCTTTTACCTTCTGCCATTTCTGGCTTTTAGCAGGAGGGAAACAGAGTGGCCGCACAGGCCCCTTCTGCCCCTCCAGGTCTCTCTGTCCTGGCCCAAATCCGTGTTCCAGAGCGTCCTGTTGGGTGGTGGGGGGCGGCTGGACAGACTGGCGGGAATGGCCTCCCTGGGAAGGGATACGGCACCCCTGGTTCCACCGGACAGCGTTGGGTTGGGGGCGCTGGGCCGTCGCTGTGCCGGCTGCGGGAGGTGCCGATGTGCCCTGGGGTTCGTCGTGTCGCCTCTTCTCAGCCGCTGCCTCGGCGCGAGTGCCCGACCCGAAGCTGCTTGGGGCTGAGCTGGGTAAAGCCTCTCTCCGCTGTGACTGGTGCCGGTGAATCATCTGTGGCGCAGTGGCTGCTGCAAGGGGCAGGTGGCCCAGGGACCCCCAGTTCTGCCCTTTCCCTGGTGGGTTTGAGGGATTTCTCCACACGAGGCGTGGGAACGCTGGGGGCTTTTGCGAAAAGCTTTTCCTGTTGTGAGGCAGCAGGACGCGGCGCTGCCTGTAGACCGTGCTCGGAGCCCTGCTTGCTGCTGCCGCCAGCGTCCGCCTTGTTGCCCGATGGGTTGCCCAAGGGAGGGACTGTGTCGGCTGAAATGTCACGGCTGTTTTCCGAGGGCCGGCACGCTGGCCCTGCGGGGAGGAGCAGGGCCTGGGGAGGAGGGTGCTGGGCCGGGCCCCTTTCTGCCTCTTACATTCCAGGGTGCTGCGGTGGGTGTCCTGGGCCGCTCCCTGCACTGCGCGGGACGGTCCTTCCACGCCAGTTCTGTTGTCTTCTCTGTTGTAAACTTTTGTTGCTGATCATTAATAAAATGTTGAAGAGTACAGTGTTGGTCTCTCTGGGGCTGGAGCCCGAGTAGCAGGATGGGGCCTGTCCCCTGCCCAGAGACTCCTCTGCAGTGGCTCCTCCCGGGATCTCTGGTGGGAGCCGGGGGGAGGCTGCCATGGCCCGGGAACGAGTTGCCCTTGGTCAGCCTGGACGGAGCTTTGGGACATGTTTGGTTTGTTCTGGTGCAGGGGTTAGGGATCACTCTGGCTAGAAGCAGCCATTTGTTCTCACTGTGGGGGGAGGTTTTTGCTGAATTCACTAGAAAATTGAACTAGACTGCGTGAGGGGGTCTTGTCTTTGCTGTCTTCTGGGGTTTTACGTTTTCTGGACACTAAAATTGCAGCAGACTTTGCAGTGGAAAGGTGAGCGTCTCAGCAGTTCAGTGGGCTCATAACCATGGTGGGTATGGAGGGAGGAGGTGACCTGAATTCTGCTGCTGGCTTGGTGTATCGTGATGCCAAAGCAGCGTCTGCGAGAGCCTCGGCAGGGACAGATCAGCTGTGGAGCTCGGGATCTCACGGTTGCATCATTGCTAATCCCAGAGCCTGTGTTTGCATATTGGCATTTCAGTAATGAATGTGTCATCCACGACAAGAGCCAAGATGCCCGCCTGTGTGGGAATGCTCCCACAGAGCCCCTGGCAGGAGGGACTGGAGAACTCGGAGCCTCTTGTCCTCTCCCGATGCTGCTGGAGCCCCTCAGGTGCCTGCGGCAGGAACAGCATCCCACCCCTGCACTGCGTTGAGCACAGGTGATGCCAGGAGTGTATCCGCTCATCCTGGGCTCCTTCCAGCCCCAAGGCGGCTGCTGAGCCCCAGATGCTCCTGTTCGGATGGTCCTTGCTGCTCCCAGCCTTGGTGGCTGTGCTCCACTTCGTACTCTGGGCTCTCCTGCCCCCGGGCTCTGTGGGGAGATCTGCAGCTGGAGGAGAGGAAAGGGCAGCCCCGGGGGGTGCAGGAGGGATCCCAAACTTCTGCCGCCCTCTTTGGCGAGAAGGAAGGTGCTTCCTCTGGAGGAAGGTCTTGCCTTGCCGGCTGGGGGGAGGTGGAATGCCTGTTGCTGTGACCCCCTGCCTGGCTGGAGACACTTCCCAACGTCTGGGGAAGGGACATCTCCCTCCCGGGGGGCCCAGGTGAGCCCTTGCTGCTGCTGCTTGTCCGTGCTGGGCAGCAGCTGCTCTGCTGCAGCTTTCGGATGGGACCAGGGCTTTTCCCTTCCTGACCAAAGGACATGGCAGCTGCTTTTGGGGATTCACCCCTGACTGAAGGGGCTGCTCTGCAAGCTGTGCCCTGGCTCGCTGTTCAGCTACACCCCAGCAGGAATCAGGGGTGAGTCCGTGCTGGCTGGGGGGCCTCAGCTTCCTGAGGGTCTGTGGGATCAGGCTGAGCCCCATCCCGGTCCTGCCGCAGTTGGTGGGGGGAAGCGGGATGAGTCCCAGCATGGAGCAGAGCGGCTCAGGCCGGCGCTACCCCTGCTGCGGGGCGCAGCATTGCACGGCAGGGCACAGGGGACGTGTGGTGGGACCCCCATCGTGCTGGGGCAGAGCTGGTGCTGGGGAGGTGTTGCAAACCCCATCTCCCTCTGTGCCCTCCTGGGACCCCGCTGCTTCGTCAGCGCTGCCTCCCGGAGCGCACAAAGTTTCTCCTCGCCCCTGAAGCAGCCACGACACCAAGCTGTCAGCCCCTTCCCAGACACACCCCCGCGGCTGCCGAGCGCTCAGACCCCTCTGCAGCCTGCGGCCCAGTTCCACAGAGACTGCCGAAGAGTTTGTCATGAAAAACAAACAACTCAGCTGTGGTGACGCATTTATCCCGGGCTGAGCATTTGCATGTAAATGAGCTGCCTCTGGGACCTAAACAGGTACCGTTGTTATTAAAAAAATGACAAAAGTACTTTATTTCTGCTCTCATCATGCGCGGGTGCTTGCCCGCTGGTACAACTTATTTGCGTGGAAACGTCAGCTTCGCTTGCTCAGCTGGAGCGCGGTGGAGCTGCTGCTGCTCCTCGGGGCCTCCAAGAGCCAGTTCTGAGTTTACTCTGAAAACTTCTGCATATGATGTTCTGTTCTCCAAGTGCCTCTGGGCCCTTCTTCTAAGTGTCTGTTTACTGACAACCTGTGAGTCCCAGGGGTGAAAATGAGCGTGGAGTTAAAATAGGGAGAAAAAAATTTGAATTAATTTCAAGTTTGTGACTTTGTTTTCTCTGGTTTGCTTTTTTTCTTTTTTTTTTTTTGTTTTTTGTTTCTCTCCCTCAAGCGCAGAAGCTCAAGACGCTGGTTCCTGCACCCCTCCCAAGGAGCCCTCCCCCGTCACGATGCAGCCTGCAGTGAGCACCCGACGTTTCTCTAACGGGAACTAGTTGACTGGAACAGTTGTGGCAGGTGCCCTGAATCTCGTAAGAGCAGCCAGGACCCTGCCATGGTGCAGGGCCCCAGAGCCAGGCTGGGGCTTGTCCCCAGGGCCCCGGTAGCCATTCACGGAAGGAGCAATGGGGTGAGCGGACCCTGATGCCCAGCACGTCACCATCAGCCGCTGCTGCCCTGGGCAAAGCCCGGCCCCGGCTCCTCGCAGTGCGTTGGTCCTGCTGCGCTGGCATATTCGTCCTGCTGCAGAGGGAAGGCTAGGGCTCTGCAGCCACTTGTCACCAGTGGTGGCACCGGCACCATGGCTGGTGCTGAGCCAGCGTGTCACCACTGTGGGCAGGAGGGTGGCTGCACCCAGGACACTTGTGTGGCAACACCGCTGTGGCTGTGGCTGCCTGCCCGGTCCTGAGCCGCCACAGCACTGGTGGTGCCCCTGGGATTTCAGAGACAGGGCTGAACTTAAGAGGTGGGTACTGGCATCCTGCGGCAGCTCCAGTGGGTGCCATGGCAGGGACACTGTGTCATGTCCCCCATGGTGGTTGGTGGCCCTGGTGCCCATCCAGCTCCCTGGGAAGATCCTGGGACCAGTGGCCTCTGCCTTGGCCGTACCCTGGAGAGGGGGAGGGTGTTGCCAAGGGCAGCGCGGCAGGACCTCAGTGGGGCTGGGCTGCAGCTGGGGGGGAGGTGGGTGTGTGCTCTGTTCATAAAGAGTGCGGTATTCTGACGACCCACACAGGGACTGCAACCTTGGCCCTTGGGGAAGTATCCCCCCCAGATGCCTGGGGCGGGGGGGACCTTGCCACCGAGCTGCTGGTGCCAGGGGGCTGCTGCCACCCCAATCTTGTCACCAAGCCCTTGTCCTGCTGCCAGAGCACAGCCAGGGTGCCCCGGTACCAGGCGGGGGCTGTGCCCGGGTGACCTGCAGTGCTGGGGGTCAGCGGGGCCCTCCTTGACCGGGGTGACACGGGGATGGCAGTGCCCTGTCTGTGGTCATTCACCGCCCAGCAAAGCCCCGTCAGTTCCTGCTGCTCCCCACAGCTCCGCCTGGTGCTGTGCTGCCCATGCAGGCTCCCTGCGCCGTGCCCTGTGGCCACCATGGGTGTCGGGCTGGCCCCTGGGGCTGATAGCAGGGTGACAATTTGCCGGTCATGATCAGGGAGTGATTTTTTTTTTCTGCCAGGTGTTTGAGCAGCTGCAGCACCTGGGACTGGGGGAATGGCTGTCCCCAGGGGCCCGGGCGGAGAGCGGCTGTGAGGCCAGAGCCACCCAGTGCTTGTTGAGACTCCCCATGGCTTGGTGGAGCCCAGACGTTGAGTGGAAGTGGGTGGCAGGAGGTGGGCACTCAGCTGGCTGACCAAGCCCCTGCCACCATGCCCTCGAGGAGACAAGGGATGGGGCTGCCCAGGGACTTCCCGGGGACACCGGGGTCCCTAGCAGCCGCAGGCTGGGGACCGTGCTCAGATCCACCCCCGCTCCTACTGCAGCCACCCCTCAGACCCCCAGCTGAGCTGTCACTGCCCTCTCACCCGGAACATCTCCAGAGCCCCGAGCGCGATGTTCAGCCCGACCCTGGCTTTGTTTGGCCTGACCCAGGGCAGCCCCCAGCCCCAGACAAGCCCCCGCAGGGCTCAGGGAGCTGGGGGAGCAGCAGGAGGGGGCTCCCCCCACCCCACAGCACCTCCTTCCCCTGCAAGGACAGACGCAATGGAGCCAGCCCAAGCACGTTTATTATCACCACAGAGACACCGCTGCCGGCTCAGGCATCCGCACACTCCCCGGGGTCCAAGGACACGGTCACGTCCGCCTTGCATTGGAGAGCGCTGGGGGCTCCAGGCAGCACCCGGCAGCTCCGCGGCTCGGGGGCCACATCCGTCACGCACAGTGCCTGCAGGGAGACCATCAGCAGGGACCGGGGTCCCCAGGATGCGCGGCACCGGCTGGCTCTGGTGGGGGGAGCCCCGGTGTCCCAGCCGAGCCCCGGTGGGTGGAGGACCCCGGTCCCACCCCGGCACAGCTCGCGTCCGGCATCCCGCGGGGAGCGACTCCAGTCCCCACCGAGCACCCGGGGACGGCCCCAGTACTCACCGCGGCGAGGAGCCGGTCGGGCTGACCGGGCAGCAGCGCGGTGCCGTCGGTGCCGGAGCGGCGGGCGTGGGGCGGGCGGCGGAACCCGGAGAGCAGCCCCGAGGCTCTGCCCACCGAGTAGTGGGGGGGTCCGGCCGGCAGCCTGTACCAGGGCTCGGCGGGGCGGCAGAGCCAGAGCAGCAGCCCCAGCCCGAGCCACCGGGCAGCGCGCATGGTGCCAGCGGCAGCGCAGCGCTCCGGGGCCGCCGCCGCCGCCTTTATAGCCGGGCGGGGGTCCCGCCTCGCCCGCCCCCGCCCCGCTGCGCCGCCCGCCCTCCGCGGGGAAGGAGCCGCTCGCCGGCCGCCCGCAGGGGCCGGGGCCCAGCACCGACACCCCCCGCTCCCGCCCCCGGCACCGATCCCGAGCGCAGAACGACACCTGACACCGGAGGGGCGGGCGGAGGGCGTACGTTTATTGAGGGCGGCCCGGCCGGGAGCGCGAAGCGGCGGCGGCAGGCGGGCACCGTCCCCGTCGTTCCCCGCACCCCTCCCCATCCCCCCCCGGGTGCGCCGGTACCGGCTGTCACTCCTTGAACTTCCACTCCTGGCGGCACATGGGGCAGTGCTGCTGGACCTGCTGCGAGTTCAGCCACTTGAGGATGCAGTGCATGTGGAAGCAGTGCGAGCACTGCCCCCACACCAGCGGGCAGTCGTCTCCGGGAACCTTGCCTGCGGCACGGACACGCCGTCAGGCCCGGCCCGGCCCAGCCCGGGGCCACCCCGCCCGCCCGCCCGCCCGCCCGTCGCTCACAGTCGGGGCAGCAGCCGTTGAAGGCCATCCGGCAGATCCCGCAGTTCTCGTCGTTGGCCACCCACAGCCAGGAGGCGACGCCATGCCAGCTCCGCACGCGCACCCGCATCCCGCCCCGCCGGAAGTCCCGCACCCGCCCCGCCGGCCCCGCCAGGCGCGCGCGCGGCCGCCGCGCCTTCTCCGCCGGCCCCCCCCCCTTCCGCTTCCGGCGTCGGCGCAGCGCGGCCGGAAGTGCAGGCCCCGGAGCGGAGCCGCCATCATGGCCGACAAGATGGACATGTCCCTGGACGATATCATTAAGCTCAACCGCAGCCAGCGCGGGGCCGGCCGGGGCGGCGGCCGGGGCGGCCGGGGCCGGGGCGGCGCCACCCGCGGGGGCGGGCCCGGCCGGGGCGGCGTGGGAGCCGGGCGGGCGGGCGGCGGCGGCCCCGTGCGGAACAGGCCGGTGATGGCCCGGGGCGGCGGCAGGAACCGGCCCGCGCCCTACAGCCGGGTATGGAGCGCGGCGGGGGCGGGCGGGCAGCGCGGCCGCCCGCGGGGTTCGGCGGCGCGGCGGGGGAGCGGGCCGGAGCCGGGCCTTCGGCGGGGCGGGCGGCGGCGGGATGGGGCGGGGGGCGGGCCCGCCGGGCGGCCCTTTGTCCGCTCCCGGCCGGGCGGGCGGCGGCCCGCGGTTCGCCGGCGGCGCTCAGCGAGGTGCCGGTCTCGTTGCAGCCGAAGCAGCTCCCCGAGAAATGGCAGCACGACCTGTTCGACAGCGGTTTCGGGGCGGGGGCCGGCGTGGAGACCGGCGGGAAGCTCCTCGTGTCGAACCTGGACTTCGGCGTCTCGGATGCGGACATCCAGGTGGGACTGGGGCTGGGGCTGGGGGGCGGCCCCGCGGGGGGTTAATTCACAGCGGGGGTGTTGGGCGCGCTGGGGGATCCCCGAATGAATGGGCTCTGCCTTTTGCCGGGGCTTGGAGGACTAAGGACCCTGTCCTGCGGCGGGTCTGGTGATTTCGAGGGGCTGCCATTCAGAAGAGCCACCGTCTCCTGCAGGGCTGTAGCTGGGCGCATTGTGAGTGGCTCTGCCACAGCGCAGGGGTGGGAGAATGCTGCTGTGGGGCTGAATCCAGCTGTGGCTGGAGAATTTGAACAGTGTAAGCTCTCAAGAGCTGCGTAACTGCAGAAATTTTGTAACTGCACAGCGCGTACATCTGCCTATTCTGGTTTTATGGGACCTGTTTGCACAGCTTTGTTAAAGTCATGTTCTGTTGAGTGTCGAGGTGTTCCTACGGATGTGCCCATCAGTGTAAGTGGAAGGGTTCTGTGTGAGGGAGAGCGTGCTCCCTTGCACTGCAGTGCCTGCGGTACCTGCTATGTTCAGTCCTCCAGATGAGCTGCCTGTCGTATCCCTCGTTTCAGCCGTGTCTTGGGCCAGAACCTGCCGGATTCTTTCCGTCGGGTGTGCGGTGCACTCTGTCCCTGGGCTGTGTGGGTCAGGAGGGGCTGAGGCGCTGTGCTCCTCTGGCCACGGGGGCATGGTCACTGGTGGGCCATGAGTTGTGCAGAAATAAACATTTGCAAACCCCAGGCGCGTCCCCACTGGGGCTATGCTGGCTTGGGCACGCTGCAAAGCACCTCCTTTTAAATCGGCTTCTGATCCTCGCATCCTTACCAGGGAGAAACAAACACACACTTTTATTTTTCTTAATCAGTTAATTCATTCCAGTTACTCCATGTGCCGATCTGGCTGTGCCTGGGGAATTGCAAGTGAGCTTTTTCAGGTCACCTAGTTACTGGGTAATGCTCTCAAAACCAGCTCTTTTTCTCATGTAACTTCAGGTTTGGTTTAAATAAGTTTCTTGTTTGTTGTAGTGAGGCCCCAATGTGTAAAACGTGACTCCGTGAAGTCACCTCAGCTTAACCAGCTCTTGCGCTTTGTGTGGTGGTTGAGATTCGCCTTCTCTGCTGCTGGCTTGTGCTGAGGTGTGGACAAACTTCCACGTATGGTTTATTTAGCAGGAAAGCCAACTTAATGGCTCTGCATCTATTTGTTACTACTCATCCCATAATTTAGCACTGCCTAAGATGTGGTGATTCCTTTCTTTGTTTCCATGCTAATCGCATCATTACTGCGGTGCAGCACAGCTTGGGTGCTGTGTTGGCTGGAAGGAACTTCGGAGGTGCGTTGCTGTGGAGGAGCTGCACAGCGTCCCTCCCTGAGTGTTCCCCGCTGCCGGGGAGGAATCTGTGTTCTCCACTATGCCCAGGGGAGCTCTGGAGCTGTGGCTGAGCTCCGCCGTGCTGGGACTGTGCTCTCTTCCAGAAACCTTCTGTCGAGTGCCGTGTAATGTTCACCTCTGGTGAATAAGTCCAAGAGGGGAGCTGGCCGTCAGCCCTGCCTGAAGTGCTGCTGGCTTAGGAAGTGGAAGACTATTGTCTAGTGCTCCCTGAGATGCTTGGGCAGTGACTCGCAGAGAGAGTGGTCGTCGGGCTTTGCAGCAGATGCTGGAGAAGGTGGCCTGTCCCTTTGGGCGCCCCTGGCTGCTCTGGTGTAGGGGTTTTACTTCTGAGGCACGGGGCGTAGCAGAAACTCGCCAAGATGAGGTGTCCTTGTTGACTTTCTAAACGTAGCGCCTGTGAAACAAGATCGGTGGCTCCGTTGCTGCCTCTTCGTTTCCATCCTTCGTGACAGCAAATTACGTACTTCAGTAGAGAGCTCTTCCTATTCTCAGTTTTTGGGGTGTATTCCTAATGGGCTTTGTTTTTAAATTGCACCTGGTCTAGTAAAGATTTAAGAGGGAAAAATAATTCAGCACAGTGCAACCATGATCATTCTTTGTCTATGAAATGGACTAGCGTCTGGGTTATTTTTAGTCTCCCCATTGACTCAGCCTCAACAAAAAGACCTGAGGTTTCTCTTGAGTCTGCTTCGCTGACTAAATGTGCACCCTGCAAGTGGTGAATGTGAAGTCCCACTTGGTTTTGCGACTTGTGGCAACTTTCCGAAATCTGTCTGATGGGCTTGTGCTCCTCTTGTCAGTGTCAGTGATGTTTTGAAAAGTGCCTGCAATTGCTGAGATCAGTTGTGTGTACGCAGCTGCCAGCGCTGTCTCTTGGCTGTGCGGTGTTTGCAGCGCTGATGGACGTGTGCGCTCTTCTTCTCTTTCTCAGGAGCTCTTTGCAGAGTTTGGGACCTTGAAGAAGGCAGCTGTGCACTATGACAGATCTGGCCGCAGCCTAGGGACAGCGGACGTGCATTTTGAAAGGAAGGCAGATGCTCTGAAAGCGATGAAGCAGTACAATGGCGTCCCCTTGGACGGTGAGTGTGTGGCTGTCTCTGTAGGGTATTTCACTGGCTGGAGCAGCCCGTGTGCCCGAGTCCCGCACGCAGGCTGACGGGCTGCTCTTCCTCCAGGGCGCCCCATGAACATCCAGCTGGTCACATCACAGATCGACACACAGAGGAGACCAGCACAGAGGTGAGATGCCGCATGGCCGCGGGCGTCCCTGTGCCTGGTCAGCGCAGGGCGGGAACGTGCCTGGCCCCTCTTTGTGTGGGGCACGTGGATCCATCTCTCATTTGGCAAACTTCTGCGTGCCTGTCTGGGGTAACCAAAATGCACTAAACCAGTTATTTTTTAAAAATCACAGTGTAAACAGAGGTGGCATGACCAGAAACCGCGGTGGTTCAGGAGGATTTGGTGGTGGAGGAGGCAACAGGCGAGGTACTCGTGGTGGGAACAGAGGGAGAGGCAGAGGAGCTGGGAGAACTTCCAAACAGCAACTCTCCGCAGAAGAACTAGATGCACAGCTGGATGCTTACAATGCCAGGGTAAGTGCTGCTCGGGCGCTGAGTACAGGCTCCCCGCAGCTTCTCGTGCTGGTGAACATCGGCAGCCTGGAGCCGGCAGGAAAGAGAAAGGGTTTTGCAGGTCACTGGGTTAAAGCAGTCTCCCTTTAAAGCGGAGCAGTGCCTTGGTCCGGTAGTTGGCTTTACTTTGCAGAACACTTTGTCAGCTACTGTTAACTGAGAGCCAAGAAACGGCCCCTTTTCCAGCTCTCCCACTTGCTGGGGCCAGCGTAGGGCAGGCTCTTCCGTAGCTGGAACAGCCATGGGGAACAGGAGCTGCATAACTAAACCCACAGAGACAATGGGCTGCAGAAATGGAAAACCAAAAAGAACCACGTAAAATAACTACGTGGATGCTACCAGAGGAAAGGTCGGTGATGCTGATGGTGGACACGAGCCCTCACCTACAGAGCCACGTCCGCCGTTTGCTGCTCAGACTTCTCTGTGCCGCAGCCAGATTAGAGTCTTGATAGAGAACTGAGGTTGCGTGTGTACGCGATGACAGCGGGGTCGGTGTTGTAGGAATGGGGTGAAACTGAAGTGGGATGAGCAGAATTCTGAGAAAAAAACCAGCATGGGGATGCCTGGTGTTTTAGAACAGTCTTTGGCGCCGGGGATGCGTAAATAGAGTTATTCTGCCGCAGGTCGGGTGGGGCGGGGGGGAGCGCAGCGGGGCAGCTCTGGAGAAGCGGGCTGGGCGCGGTGGGACGCGGCGGGCGCCGCGGTGCGTGTGGTGACGTCCCCTCTCCTCTCCTCTCTTGCAGATGGACACCAGCTAAAGCGGCGGTGGGCGCAGGGAAGGACTCGGATCCGGCCCCGGCTGCCGGGGGGGGGCGGCGCGGCGGCCACTCACACCGCGGTGGATTTGTTTTACTTTACGTTCTGGGATAGGTTTTAAACTCCTGTAAAGGTTTTTTTTAATTCTGACGCAGACCTGTTTTGTACCGAGTTATTTTTGGGATAAATTTTACTGGTTGCCTGTTGGGCCGAGGTGGCTTTTTCACCTTTGCCGTAATAAAATAGAACCGTGTCTAGAGCTGTGGACGCCTCCGCCTCGCCACGCCCCCTTGCCACGCCCCCCGGCCACGCCCACTGCCCGGCCCGCGCGCGCGCCCTTTCCCGCGCCCGGCCCGCCGCGCGCCGCTCTACCCCCTGCGCCCCAACTCTATCGTCCGTCCCGCCATCGCGCGCCTCTCCCCCGGGCCAATCAGCGCGCCGGGCCGCGGCCGGAAGTGAGGTGCGGGGCTCAACCCCTCCGTATAACGGGAAGTGACGGGCGTGTCCCGGAAGTGCGGGGGCGCGCGGGCGGCTGGGCGGATCCCGGCGCGTTGTCACCGCAGCGCGGAGAGCGAGCAGGGCCGGTAGGGCGAGGCCGGGCCGGGGCGGGGCTCGGCGGGGACCGGGACCGGGACCGGGACCGGGGCGGGTTCGGGCGGTGGGGCCGCGCCTCAGCCCCCCTGGGACCGGGCCGCACCGCGCCCCGCCGTCCCCGGGCCGCGGGAGGGGCCGGGGCGCGGCCGAGGTGCGGGAGCGGGGCCCCGCGTGCCCTTGCGTAACCTTCCGAGGGCCGGGGAGCGCCGCTGTCCCGGCGGGGGCCGTTCCCGAGCGGAGCGGAGCTCGCGGGGCCCGCGGTTGGGGTGAAACGCGGAGTGTTGGGGTCGGCTCGTGCTCCCGTGGGGGCCGGCGCTGCTCCGCGCCCGCCCCGCCG
Organism: Rissa tridactyla; assembly: GCF_028500815.1. Taxonomy (NCBI): domain Eukaryota; kingdom Metazoa; phylum Chordata; class Aves; order Charadriiformes; family Laridae; genus Rissa; species Rissa tridactyla. Next base: position 11,425,602 of record NC_071480.1, read on the forward strand.
GCTGCGGGGGCGTTGAAGGGGAGTGCGGGGTCCTTCGCGTTTCCCGGGCCTCGGGAGGGCTGAGTGTTCGGTGTGTCTCACACGGATTTTACATAAATGGCTCCTGGTTACGAAATGAGGAACTTGGAAGCGACTTCCTCAGGGTCGGTTTCCTTCCGTGTGACAGTAACTGAAGAGCCCATTTGATCCCCCGTAATGCTGCAGGCCTGGTGCGGGCTACAGCAGCTGGGGCACCAGGCACAAAGGCCGCAGTTTGGCTCCTGGAGGAGTGGTCAGTTCTCCCCCCACCCCTTTACAACCCTCCCGGAGGATGGCGAGGTCTGCCCTGGCTCTGTAGGCTCTCTGCAGCAAGTCTGAAAGTCGAAACTTCCTTTTCTTAAGACGAGAAAAACTCCTAGTCACACCAAGCGGATAAATTGTTGCCTTGAGGGTTTCGTGTCTAGTCCAGAGCGCTTTGTTGCTCTGGTTTTCCAAGTGTTCTCCCAGTGTGAGTATCCTTGCCCCGTAGCTGCTGAGCAGAGACGGTTTCGTCGTTGTGTTCCACTGTGGAGGCGAGGAGCAACACTTAGGGATGGGTCACACTCTCAGCGGTGTCCGGGGTCACTGTGGTTGCAGCCCGTTTACCCACGCAGCTTGTTTGCACCTTGTGTGTGAGACTGCGAGACTTTTTTAAATGTCTGAAGTTGTGAGCATACAGAGCTGTCTGCTCATGCCTTTGGTTTTGCTCTTGACAGTTAGCGCCTTCTAGGTGAACTGCAGTTCAGGGTTATGTCGTAAGCAAAAAAAAATTAAAATAGAATATTACATCTCCAAATGGCCGAGTCCCTGAAAGGCAGCAGACTGTTTCCAGAGTTGTCCATCTCCACAGCCATGAGCCAGTGGCAGGGATCAGCTGAGTGAGAGGTCTCGGATGCTCTTACAAAGCAGCTGGTGCAGTGGCGTTTTCTGGATGTTCCTTTGCCTCGAAATTCCCAGTGGTGTCAGAGGGCAGCGCTCAGCCTCAGGAATTGTCACTGAGTCACCGGTTACTCCTTTGCCGCTGATGCGTTTGCGTCCCCCGTTCCCCCCGGCTGCCCTGGGAACCATCTGAGCCCAGTTCAGCTCTGATCCAGCCTCCTGAGCTGCCGTGGTGCGAGTAGAGCAGCAGCGCAGCCTGAGCTGGTTTCAGCAGTTCTCTGTCTCCCTGTCCTCACAGCATAGCAGCGTTTGTAGCCACGTAGCGAACTGGAGCAGCGAATTGATCTGGCTGGAAAATAGCCCTGCAGAAATGGTTTTAACTGGATTAAATTCCATCTGAGTTTGCCGTGTGGCTGCACAAGCTTTCCCTTGCGCCACGGGGGAAGGAAGAAGGGTGGGGACCTCTTGAATTGGCACTGCTGCGCGTCCATGGCTGCGCTGTGTCCTAACGGACGTCCGAAGCCAATTAGCTGATCTGAGGAGAGACTGACTAACTCTGGTTTCAGTAGTACCGTGGGATCTTGATCCTGGGGTATGAAGAAGCCGCTGTTTACTGCTGTCTGCCTGAAAACAGGGTTATGTTCCTAGCAGTTTTTCTGTCTGGCAGAAGGTGGGGCTCTTGCATTCACTGCTCTGAGCTCCTTGATCCTGTGTGAAAAATGCTGAGAATCCAGGAGAAACTGCTGACTTGAGGAAGCAGTGAAGGCAGCTGAGTGTGAATTCCTGGATGGGAAGCGATTCAGGCTCCTGCTGTCTCCTGCAGGCTTCTGTGATCGGTGAGGATCTGAGAGTGCCCAGGGCTGTTTCCCTAGACAGGGCCGAGGAGCCCACCTCCTGTAATTTGCTTTCGGGCTGAGTGCAGGCTGGGATTCCCCTTCCCTGCCGGCCGTGGCAGAGTCCACAGCAGGTCTGTGCCATCTCCTAGGAGCTGCGGAGGCACCAGCTTGAGCATTCTGTGACTGAGTCTTAAAGATTCTTAAGAACCAGAGAGCCGCTGTGCAGAGGTGCTGAGCAGGGCATCCGAGTGTCAAAAGGAGCTGAGGAGGAATTTCCTTCCCAAGACCTTGGAGCAGTGCCTGAGGTTTGAGGTGTTGAGCTCCTGTGAGGCACCCGTGCCCAGCTGCCGGTCAGCAGCGTAGCTGCTTTTGTTCAGGAGCTGAGCCCTTTGAAGGACTGTGTTGCAGGTCCCCTCTCCTCTGCGTGTCGGTGCGCGCTTGCTGGGGGTCTCAGCACGGCACATGTGGGACACACAAGTGCAGTTCTCTCCTCTCCTGGCAGTTCACATGCGATCGAGTCCCTTGGCTTCTCTTTGTCCAGCAGTGGTGGTGGTTCTTGATTAATCCGTGTGGTGGTGCGCATGATTGTGTCTTTAGCTCTGGATCACAGGATTAAGGCTAGAGGCATAGGAACACAAGCAAAGAGCTGGGGATTTGGATTTTTTTTTTCCTTTTAATTTTTTTTGGTGCCCTCTATGGCACAGTTGTTGCTAAATATCTGTTTGAGAGGGATTACCCTAGTGGAGCTGATGAAGATTGGGTGCTGGTGATGCATGGGAGGAAACTGTTGCCCCGCTGGTTACATCTGGAGGTTGGTTGTCAATGAGTGGAAGCTCTGTACTTGGTTCAGACCAAACTGGGTCATTTCTTAACTGATGAGGGTAGGATACCGGATCCTGGAAATTGTCTGCTATTTCAGCTGCTAGAAAGCAGTGCTGTTTGATGCTAAGGCTGTTCCTGTGCGGAGCACAGTGATCTTCCTGACCTGACCCTGCTGTTGGGAAGCTGCACTGTGGCCGGCACTGCTCTGTTCACCTCGCAGGGATGATCCTTTGCCGCCTGCAGTCCTGGCTTCAGCAAGCGTTGGTTCTTCGAGGGGAGGCTGTCTGACGGCTCCTGTGGCCTGTCGCTGCAGGTGCTGATCAGACCATTTGCTAGAAGTTTTGTCTCTGCTTGGTCTGAAAATTGGAAGGTGGTGGACACCCGTGGACAGTAATGCTGTGGATAGGGACGCAGCACCGTTGGGGATATGCATGTGGGTGGTCTGCTGTGTGTGCGTCTGTTTATTGTATTCATACTTTCAAAGAGGGATCAATCACAGAGAGTTCGGAAGTCGACAGAAGTCAGTGACTTGGGACTTCAGTTATTTAAAGCTCTCACTGAATTCCATCACTTCCATTTCCTGAAAGCTACAGGTCTCTTAGGAGGGGTTCAGGTATTCTTAGAAGGAGTTCTTCAGCCTACAGAGAGAGAATGACCTGTAGTGCTTGGGAGGTGAAATCTGACCTGGAGGCGAGATGAAGGCCTGCAATAAGGGGATCAAGCAGTGGAGTGGGTACTTGGGTGAGTGTTTGCTCAGCGCTTCTGGGAGTCTTCAAGGCTGGAGGGTTTTTTGGACAGGAGTGCAAAGCAAGTGACTGAGTTTGATAGGGAAATACCAGGGTGAAATCCAGTCAGATGTTTGTGTATGCCATGAGATTAAATGGCCTTTTGGATACAAATTTCCACGATATTCAGTGCCAGGATATTGGAGAATGCCATGCAGAAGAGCCAGCTGCTTGTTGTAAAGCGTAGGGGTCAGAACCGGTGGTTGTTTGCAGCTGTAAGTGTGAAGGTACAATGGGGAAAGCTCCCCTACACAGACGTGCTTGTGCCACGCGGTGCCAGAGCCCTTGTGATAATCCCAAAGTGTCACATCGTCCCCCTACCTTTGTCTGGTGATAAATCTTAGTCAAGCTTTGATACCCAGAAACACCAGTTGCATCCATTGCATGTATCCTACTCCAGGACGCCCTGAGCGCTGTGCTAGCCTCTCTGGGGAAGCTAGTCTGTTGCAAGTGGTGTGTGCTCGTACAGAGCTCCAGGTGGGAATATTGAGCAGGATACAGGAATACGTGCCAGCCCAGGGCACGTCAGTGGAACGTCTGTTCTCGGGTCTGACAGTGGGCAAGAAGTGGCTCCCCACCGGTGGCCAGGCTACAGCTCTGTCTCAGCACTGGCTCCGCAGCCGAGAATCCTGGAGGAGAGCTGGTCACCAGTTCTCCCTCCCCCTTTCCTTTTCTCTCTCGTCTGTGGCTGATAGGTCTGCTGTAGTGTCTTCTCTTCTGGCAGAGATGTGCAAAATTTCACTTCCTGTGTCTAATCTGTTTCCTTTGCCCTGTTCCCCAACAAAATATTCATAATATTTATGGCTAAAAACATGAGTGGAGCCCAGGTGGCACCTCCACTGTTCTGCTGTTCCAGCCATTGCCAGGCTAGAACTGGATGTGGAGTGAGACCAGCCCTGGCATCTGCGGAACTTGCCCTGCGTCACTATAAAATGTGCTCTGTAAACTGTGTGTGACTCATGTCAGCACTGAGGTCTGTCGTTCCCCCTCTGGGTGGCACATTGGGTAGAAATGGAAGAGTTGAACTGTGCGCTATTATGTCAGCTTAAAGACAAAAAGAATGGATGATGGTTAGTTTATTTAGTGTAACCTGTATGAGAAGCTTTAGCTGCATGTTAGATCATAATTAAGCCTCTAGTTATGTACGTTGTGTGTTTTTCTTGTATTTGTAGCAAATGTTGTAGTTCTTGATTTATTTGGAAACTAGATGCCAGAGCAGTGAATGCAGTTCCAGTCTGTTGCAAGTGGTGTGTGCTCGTACAGAGCTCCAGGTGGGAATATTGAGCAGGATACAGGAATACGAGACTGACAGGAACACCTGGATCCATCAGCAGATCATTTGTCAAAGATTTTGCTTCTTCAGAAAGCCCTTCAAAAGCTGTCACTGAAAGAGTTTTTTGAGTCTTTAGAGTGTCCAAGTTGATATTTGCTGTAGGGTGACCCTTAGGACAGTGCACTCTGTGGAATTACTGAGGATGTCATTGGCTTTTACTGAGGTTTTTAACAGGGTGTTGCCATCGCCTTTCACCAGCCCTCGGTGTGCAGCTGGCTGTTTCCTGGTTAGAGTCTTGGGTGGCCGAGCCAAGCTCCACACATGTTTTTAATCCATTATCTGTTTCGCTGGCCGTGTGTGACACAGATCTTTGCAAAGGACCGAGTGTGATATCAGCTGAGCCAGGTGTCTCGTTCCACTCCTCCCAGGCACCCAGCGCAGAGCGGATTGATCTGATTGAGTTACAAACTGTGAGCTCCGGGTTGCAGCTCCTGGCATTTGTGCCAGTGGTGGGGCAGAGGCCTGTTCTTAGCTGGAGTCGTGTGTTGTAGAGAGCAGAACTGAACTGGGTTCATTCTGAGCTCAGGTTTCGTATAAGTGAAAGCCTGACCCGGTTGATCTTGTGGAGGAGAGTGTTTTCTCTATGGCTCGGGGCATTTACCTGTTACAGCTCATGGGTAAAGCTGAATTGTGTGGGCCTCCATGGGCTGAATATGAGACCTGGTGTATCGGAGCAGTCTGCAGGGTGGCGGGGTACCCTTGGCAGGGTTGTGTCCCCCAGAGCTCCCCTGGGGACAGCCCATGAAGGGCCTGAGTGACAAAGGGAGCCTGTGGAGTCACAGGGAGCGGTTCTGGGGAAGCCTGGCTGGGCTGATGAGCTGCTGGGAAGGAGCTCATGCTGGCGGAGGGGGTAGGTGCAGTTACACTTCTCCTCCCCACTTCAGTGTAACTCGCCTGTGTGAGGATGGCAGAGCAGGAGCCGACGGCGGAGCAGCTGGCACAGATTGCAGCTGAAAATGAGGAGGACGAACACTCTGTCAACTACAAGCCACCTGCCCAGAAGAGCATCCAGGAGATCCAGGAGCTGGACAAGGATGACGAGAGCCTGCGCAAGTACAAGGAGGCACTGCTTGGTGCCGTCACTGTGACTGCAGGTGAGCAGAGGACATGGCTATGCCTTGCTCCAGCCAGAGCTCCATCAGCCACCCCTGGCCTCATCGCTGCTCCTGCCTGGGAGCTGTTTCCCTCCCAACTCTTTGCCCTTCAGCAGGAGCACCGCCAGGAGCATAAAGGCGTGTGTCTGCGCCCCCCGTGCTGATGTCAGGCCCTTGGAATAAGGCACCAGGGACTGGGGGTGGCAAACCCAAGAAGTGCCCTGGAAGGAAAAGGAGTTGTGTTGGTTGGTATTAGGGATTAGGATTAACAGCCTTTTCGCTTGTCTTCCAGATCCCAATGCTCCGAATGTGGTGGTGACCAAACTGACTTTGGTCTGTGCTACGGCCCCTGGCCCTCTGGAGCTGGACCTGACAGGTGAGCTGGGCAAGAGCCAGAGCTTCCACTCCCTCGCCAGCCCCGTTTTGTAGAGGTGCAAGCTGCCGGGTGGGGGAGCCAGCTGTCCTCCAGCCTGCACAGCGACACTGGTGGCAGCTTCGAGATGGCGACAAGCTCGGAGCAAACGTCTACAGAGGAACATTCTTGAATTAGCTGCATTGCTGCGCTGCAGAGTCCTTTCACAGGGCATCGCTTGTCCGCCTCAGGTAGCCTGGGCAGTGCAGCAAGGAGGCTCCTGTCAGGCAAAAATGAAATGGATGAACCGTGTGCTGCCCAGGCAGCAAGGGTCATCCCCTGCTACCACAGACATTGTCCTCGTCACCTGTCGCATCTTATATTTGCCCCAGAGCACAATACAAAGGGACTCTGACCTCTGTCTTCTTTGTAGGTGACCTGGAGAGCTACAAGAAGCAAGCATTTGTGCTGAAGGAGGGTGTGGAATACCGGATAAAAATCTCCTTTAGGGTAAGAATTCAGATTTGAAAACTGAAGAATGAAGGGAACACTGAACTGCTGCAGTCCCAGCGTTGGGAGTGCCTGAGCCCCAAAAAGTGGTGTGATGGGGGAAATTGTCTCCTCCTGTGGGCGGGCAGTGTCTCTGGGAGACATCTTCTACAGTCCTTGCTTGTGTCTCTGCAGGTTAACAGGGAGATTGTGTCGGGGTTGAAGTACATTCAGCACACATTCCGGAAAGGCGTGAAAAGTAAGTGCTTCTCTGTGACTCAAGTAGTGCTTTGTGTGAGGGCTTTCTGCTCTTCCCGCTGCGGTGATGGGGGCTCGCCCGCTGCTGCCCCACAGCGGGAGGAGACGGTCTGCAGCCATCTCTGTGCCGCTGAGCCTGTGGCAACGTGTGGAGGCTTCTGGGTCTGCGGTGGGGTGGCAGCCTGTGGTCCTGGCTGCACCCGCGCCTCGGGGCTTGGTGTGCGATCCCCACTGGAGCGTGGTGGCGAACAGATCGCTGCTGACAGTGGTGCCAGTGTTGGGGGGCCGCTCCTGGAGTGAATGGAGCTGTTAACGTGGGTGACATTCTCGTTCTCATAGCTCCGCTGTGGATTGTTGTAGCAGTAACAGACCTTTCATTTGCTTTAGCCTTGCCCCAAATGCAGGGGAGGCTCTTGAACAGCCTCCATAGACCTCTCTTTCTCCTCCTAGTTGACAAGACCGAGTACATGGTTGGGAGCTACGGCCCCCGAGCAGAGGAGTATGAGTTTCTGACCCCCATGGAAGAAGCCCCTAAGGGCATGCTGGCCCGGGGCAGCTACAACATCAAATCCAAGTTCACAGATGATGATAAGACTGACCACCTGTCCTGGGAGTGGAACCTGACCATCAAGAAGGATTGGAAGGACTAGCCCTTCCCAAGGCCAAACCCCAGAGAGCGTGAATCAGACAGTGGCTACCGTAGAAATCCCCCCCTGTACCAAAGTGCTGACATCGGAACCCTCCTACCTTTCACCCCCTGTTATAATTTGACCAGAGAGCTCAGTTTTTTAATGTGCCCCCTCCCCAGAGAATCACTGAGTGCATTGATCAAACCGTGCTGTCTGCATCTGATCTCCAGCTGCCCGTCCCCGGGCCGGGCTGTCCCAGCGCAGAGGTGGGAGCGGTTCCTCCCTCGCCAGGCCCTTTGCTGCTTCTCACCTTCCTCTGTTCGGGTAGGTGCTGAAGGGGAGAAACTCCTACGCTCTGTGTGGGATCCTGTGCTTGGCTTTCCTGTGCACAGCTCAGGGTAGCTACTGCCTCCAAGTAGCTGAAGAACTTTGATGCCAGGCAGCTATTGAATCCATTTGTTGGCTCAAATCATGTCCGGCCTGTCCCTTCCACCCAGTCAGTGTCCTGGGAACACTGGCAGCTTCATTTGTGGATGTTCCCTGTAACCATGATGCCTTAATGTGTAACACGTATCCTCTAGGGAGGGGGCCCTGCCCCTGTTACACTTTTTAAACGCCACCCGCCCTCCCCCTGTTTGTTGGCATGGCACTCCTCTTGGTCACGCCCCTCATGGGTTATTAGGAAAGAGTCACAACTTCCCGCTTTGCTGCTGGTCCGTTCTTCACCCAAGACGGGACATCTCCAGAGGGGAGGGCAGTGTGACAGCCTGGGTGACGCCCGGCCACCCCTCCCGCTGCCCACAGAGCTGGGCTGGCAGGACCCCGGCCCTGCTTGCGTAGAGCTCCCAGCTCTGGCAGCCTCGGCGCCTGCGAGAGACAGGGGGGGCTGCGAGGCAGGCGGGTGTGGGAGTCCCCAGTGTTGCCATCACCTCACACTTCTCATTGCAGCCAAGGTTGCTGCAAAGCACTGAAATTCCAGGACTGCACCTGCCCTCCTGGCTGTTTTGGGCTGAGGATGGACTAGTCTGTTTCTGCAGCTGCTCTCCTGATGCGATCAACAAAGAGCTTGCAATGGACAAGTATTCAGAAGCGGTTAATGCCTTATGTATCTGTTCTGCCTTTAAAATCTGTGCCTGGCCCGTCAGTATTTATTGCCTTGACACTCGCCTGCCCCGTGCCCGTAGCAGAGCCCTGCAGCACCCAGCCTGCCGCCGGGGCTGACTGACACCACGCTTGGGGCCAGGGAGCCCTCCGTGGCCCGCGAACCCCCGCGGGCTGGGCAGGCACCTTCCAGCTCCGCAGCCCTCTTATTTGGATCCTACCACGTTGAGGTCGTATTAGAACTGGGACCAAGTACATGTGGCTTTCTCGTAGCTACGTCTTTGCCTCTAACTCTCCCTTGCCCTGCCCCTAGAGAGATTTTTGTTAATTTGATTTGGTGCATATTGTCTGTAAATCCTAGACCCGGGTTAACAGGTTTGGAATCATCATCTGCTTCTCCTTTTATGACAGTTAAATAAAATCTTTGAACTGACTGTCTGCTGCCCGCTCTGATTCTGTTCTGGAACTTCCTGGTTCTGGGCCTTTGGGGGCAGTGGCAGAACTTCTGTTGCACGGGGGATTTCTGCAAACACCGGGGGTGGGAGAAGACCAGAATCCCTGGGTTTGCTGAGCTGTGAAATGGGGCCTGTGACAGTCCTTGCCAGAGAAGGAGAGGCAAAAGGGCCCCCGTGGCAGTGTTTGTCGTTGAGATCTATCCCTTGCTTTCACTCTGTCCTGCGGTGTGAGAGGTGAGAAGGGTGTGGGGAAGGGAAAACAAGGGGTCTCTGCCAGCGAGGAGCAGGCGGGTTGTGGGCCTTGGCTGGCCTGTGCTGCGCACCAAGTGAAATTCCTGCGCAGAGGAATGGGGCAGGCAATCGGAGGGAGAACAGAACCCAGGAGAGGTGATGGGCGATAAGAGCCTGTGGATGTTTACAGAGCGTGTGGCATGTTTGTGTTAAGGATAAGAAAAGTGTAGCCAGGAAAAGTTCTTTACAGAACCTACAGCGCTGGAGAAGCTGTAAAGGAGATGGCTCGGCCCCTGCTCCTGCTCTAAAAGACTCACGATGGTAACTGAGAGCTCCGAGTACAAGAGGGAATGAGGGAACATGCTGAGCCAGCAGCACAGGCTCCTTTCTTCTCAGTCCCAGGAAAACCGCTGTGCTTCCCAGATACCGTAGCTAAAGGAAATGGTGCGACTCGGAAACTGCAAGGAAGTGGAAGGGCTGAAATGAAGCACCCTCAGCTGAGCAGGAGCTGCCCACCCCGATGAGGAGCAGGCGAGTGGCGGAGCCCGCTCCTGGGCACGGCACGCTTCCCTGGTGCTGCTGAGAGCTGTGGCCACCCCAGCCCCCTCTGGCGCGGGGACGTGAACGGCAGCGCAAAAGCAGGAGCCTGGAGCAGGCGTCACCCTCTGTCACATTGTCGGTTAGAGCGAGCCCAGATGTGCTGATAAAGAGAACAAAGGCCCTCCCTGTGCTGGCCCCCAACAGCCGCTCTGTGGGCAGTTACTGTCAGGGCGAGATCCTGTCTGACGCAACTGCCAGCTCTTTGGCAAGTCTTTCCAAACGCGAGACGTTGTTGGTTCTGTTAGATCGTCTCCACGATGGTGGGATGCCTGGGGAGGGCTACGCAGGGCAGCCGTGACCTGCTGTCACTCAGGGGACTGAGGGGCTGCGGTGGCAATTTGCTGCCCGTGATTTCTCTGGCGTGTGGTTGCTGCTGCAGGGCCGCAGCCTGGGCTCTCCCACCCCGCAGCCAAGCCCACGCCGGCACGAGCAGCCCGAAGGACATGTGGCTCTGGTCACGGAGCCAGGATGCGACGGATGATTCCCACCACTTGTGCCTTCCATAAAAGCCTCAGCCCGTTCCGGGAGATGCACCTAAACTTCAGGTCGGTGCTTGCGCAAGAGCGGTCTGGGCGGCTTTTCTGGTCAGGCGTCTGCTGAGCAGAACGGAGCTGCTGCAGCCCAGCAGTCGCCTCCAAGAGCGGAAATGCAGCTCCCCAAGTGCAGAGCTCTCACCTGGCTGTCAAAACGCAGCCTGGGAGAACCGAGCGGACGGGGAAAACTTGTGAATTAATGTCCTGCAGTGCTGTAGAGCCCTGGCCATGGGCCTGGCCCTGCTGTGCCAGTGGCTGGCAGGTAAAGCATGGCAGTCAAGTGAGACACTGCCCCAGCTGACAGTCCCAGCAGGGAGCAAGACACCAGGGGAGATGCGCTGCCGCCATGGAAGGCAGGTGGTGCCCTATTGCGCGGCTTTCCTCTGGCAGACACTGCCATGCAGAGACATTTGAAGAAAACAAGAGAACTGTGCTCTATCCATGGGGTGGCACAAGGAGGCTGCACTCGGCAGTGGTGGGATCCCTGACAAGCACCGAGAGCTGCAGCACCTGGAAGTCGTCAGTGAGCGCTGCTGGCCATGCCAGAGCTGCTGAGCACACGTTCTGGTGCCCCAGCACCGTGCTGGGCCCCACTGCCTTTGCTGACGTGGTAGAACAGCTCGCCGCCACGAGCCCCAGGAACCTGCTGGCAGCGGGACATGCCACTTCCCTTCGGCAGCTTGCTAAGCCAGCGCGTCAGGCAAGGGTTTTCTGGCAGGAACTGCCCTGATGCAGGGTCTGGCCCCTTCAGCAGACAGCAGCACTGCAAACCCCCCAGCAGGGCAATGGCTCCCAAGCGCTCCCTCACCTGTGGAACCTGACAGGCTTCAAGGTGGCCGAGCATTAACGCAGGATCTTGTTCTGGCAGCAGCCGATCCCCACCCTGGCAGCCCAACGTGCCTGTGCCTGCACAGCCCCGAGCGGCAGTGGCCAGGCAGTGGCTGCTGCACACTTTGTTCAACGCAGCTTCGTCATCTACAATCTCACTGGACTCTTTATGGGCTCAGTTCTGCTCCTGGCCAAAGCTCCTGAACAGACAACTGCTCCTTGTGGAGCGACTGGGGCACCTTGCTCCGATTGCTACCGTCATGGGGCACCGGGCCCAGCCCCTGCAACGGGAAGTGGGAGAGCAAAGAGCAGCAGCTCTCCTTTGCAGGGTGCGGCCGGGAGGCCGGACGGAGCCTGTCCCCGCTCCAGCACTTATCAGCGGGGCAGCCTGCATGTACCGGAGGTGCCTGCTGCAACCCCACTGATTTCCTGGCGCTGGCACTGCCAACGCCGCAGCCAAAGGCCAGCTGGTTTCTGCCCGGGGCGCGGGGGCTCTCCTCCCCCAGCCCAGCGCTGGGAGCAGCCCCCAGCACCGAACCTGTGCTGCATCAGGGGACGCTGGAGCAGGGCAGGGGGAGACGCGGGACGGGACCATCCCTGCCACGGGACCCGTCTCTCGTGGACCCCTCTGCAAACCCAGCACACAACTGTGCGCTCCGCACTGGAACCCTCTGCCCACGGGCCCCCGCTCGCCGCCGGGGGGACGAGACGCCCCGTGCCCCGCCTCCCCCCGCCATCGCCTGGGGAAACGGGACGGGGCTCCCCTGCCCACGGCGGGCCCAGGGCAGCTCGGGGCCGGGGGTCACCAGGGCCACCAGGACGCCGAGCGGCCGCTGCAGCCTCAATAGGACGGGGCGGGCCCTGAGCACTGCACGGGGCCCCCGGAGACCCCGGTACCGCCCGGCCCCAGCCCGGGCCTCGCCTCGACCTCCGGCCTCGCGCGCCGTGACGTGTCCCGTGGCGTCACGTGCCCCGCGGACTTTCCCTCGGCGGGCGCCGGAAGCGCCCCTTTCCCTTCCGGGCCGGGTCAACGGGCAGCGGACGCGGCCCAGTCAGAATCCACCACGCGCGCCTGGCCGCGCGCAGGCGCAGCGCGCGCCCGGCGGGGCAGCCCCAGTGCCACGTTCGAGGGCGGGCGGCGGCGCGAGGCGGCGGCTCTGGCCAATCGCGGGCGGCGCAGCGGAGAAAGGGGCCAATGGCGGCCGGCGGGAGGGCAGCGCGGCCGGCGGCCAACCCGCGGCGGCCGGCGGAGGACGTGCCCAGACCGCCGGCCAATAGGAGGCGGGCGGCTGCCCCGGCGGCGCGGCGAGCCAATGGCGGGCGGCGGCGCGGCGGCGCGGCGCGGCCAATGGGGCGCGGCGGCGGCCGGGGGAGGCGGGTTTATAAGCGGAGGCGGCGCCGCGGCCGCACGCCCGTCCCGGCCCGTCCCGACCCGCCGCCATCAGCGCCATGGCGGGGCTCTGCGCCGTCGCCGCCCTCCTCTGCCTCCTCCTGCCGCCGCCCGCCCGCGCCTCCGCCGCCCTCGAGGAGGAGGATGGCGTCCTGGTGCTGCGCGCCGCCTCCTTCGAGCAGGCGCTGGCGGCGCACCGATACCTGCTCGTCGAGTTCTGTGAGGGCCGGGCCGGGGGGCGGCGGGGTCGGGAGGGCCGGGGAGGTGTGCGGGTGCTGAGGGACCGGTGCGGGTAGGCTGCTGCCGGCGGCCGTGCGGGGCTGGCTCGTCGAGGGGGCGGCTAAGGTATCGGCTGGGATGGGGGCTCCGCCGGACCCGGGGTGTGGGCTCCGCGCTGGCCTCGGCCCTGCCCCGGTACCAGGAGCGGGGCCCCCCGAGCCTGAGGGGGGAGCGGGACCGGGACGGCTCTGTCGGGCGCTGACGCCCTGTCCCGCCCCGCAGACGCCCCGTGGTGCGGGCACTGCAAAGCGCTGGCGCCCGAGTATGCGAAGGCGGCGGCGAAGCTGAAGGCAGAGGGCTCGGAGATCCGGCTGGCCAAGGTGGACGCCACGGAGGAGTCGGAGCTGGCGCAGCAGTTCGGTGTGCGCGGGTACCCCACCATCAAGTTCTTCAGGAACGGCGACAAGGCCGCACCCAAGGAGTACACCGGTGAGCTACGACCTGGCCCCGTGCCCGCCCGGGCGCAGAGGGCAGCGACGTGGCGGCAGGTCCATGCCCCTGGCCCCACGCTCCTGCCTGCGCTGGGGCAGCTGGACCAAGGTCCACGGTGACAGCAGTGACAGTGGCCCAGGCAGTGGTGCCACAGTGGTTGTGCGCTGGGTGGGAGTTGGGGTGTTGAGGAACAAGTCTGCCTTTAACAGGCTTTCACACCTAAAGCTGGGGAAATCCCTAACATGAGCTAAAGCAGATGGAATTGTTTTTGTGTAGGAAAGCAAAGCAATCCAAGCTTGGTTTGTGGCTCGGCTTGACTTTACTTGAGCATTGTAGCACCCAGAACTGAAAAAAATGCTTTGGCAGTTGGATAAAGGGGCAAACACAGGACATAAGACAGATCTGTGAGGAAGACCATGACAAGCAGAAGTCAGTCCAACTAAGCTACGCTGTGATGGATGCTGGGAGTAACATCCAGAATACTGATTTTGAAAGGAAAAGGTGATAAATTTGCATGGAAAATATCAGCATCTTGGAGAAGTGCTGTGTTGCTGGTCAAAGTTTAAGAACATGCTTGGGCTAGAAGCAAGAGAAGAATGGGTTCCTGGGAGCCCCTTGTACCTTGACTTTTGACAATTAGTGATTACCTTAATTACCCTAGGAGTGAAAGGAAAAATGTTGCGTAAAAGATATCTTGATTCTTCCCAACCTCTCAGCCACCTGCTGAACAATCTGTCTCAAAACTTAGGGATTTTGTGTTCTTAAACTTGGTGGGATGAAAAGGTGAGTCGGTGTTTTTATCTTTCTGGTGTAGCTGGCAGAGAAGCAGATGATATTGTCAGCTGGCTGAAGAAACGCACTGGCCCGGCTGCGACTACCCTGACAGACGCTGCTGCAGCAGAGACGTTAGTGGATTCCAGTGAAGTGGTTGTGATTGGTTTCTTTAAGGTAGAGTTTGTGCTTCGATTTGAGGAGCTCTTGTGTATGTCCAGGGCCTTCCCTGCTTTGTGCCCTATGGGGACCTGACAGCTGGGGAAGGCTCTCTGTAAGTTGGGAAATACTTGCTGTCCTGCCTTACTTGATCTTCCAGTTCCCTGCGTGGTAAGCCCTGGGATGTTTGTGCTTCTGTTTGACATGTCCCATGTGAGACACTTTTCTTTATGCTCCAGGATTTGACATCAGAGGCTGCAAAGGAGTTCCTGTTGGCAGCAGAAGCTGTGGATGACATTCCTTTTGGGATTTCCTCCAGTGGCGATGTCTTCACCAAGTACCAGCTTAGCAAGGATGGTGTGGTCCTCTTCAAGAAGGTACTGGTTGGTGCCAAGCATGAGCACCATGCTTGAGTCTTCTGCCTCTTCTTACCTTTTCTCTAATTACATTCAAATGAGGGCAGCTCTGGACGAAACAGCAAAAGTTCCCGTGCTGTCAACCTGGCTGTTTCCAAGCCTCAGAGCCTGGGCAGGGGGAAGAGCAAAGCCTGCAGCCACTCTGCAGGGTGGCAGAGCCCCAGGTCCCTTTGCAGGGCACAGCTGGCGGTGGAGAGGCACACAGAGGGCAGCTCCCTTGGTCTCCCAGCGCGGTGCTGCCCTCCCAAAGCTGCTGGGCTTTGGGTCCAATATGTTGTTTCACTCGCTTCCCTGTTTCTCAGATATCGGGCTGCAGTGCAGTAATGGTCAGCACAATGTTTAAAATATTCATGGCTGTAACTAGTGAGGCCTCCTGTGCCTCTCCCTGAACTTTGAAGGTCTTAAACAGAATGGTAGCCAAGTTCTTGATAGCTCGCCATGGTGCTCTGTGTTTGATTGTGGCTTAGCAAAGTTGCTTTTAGACATACTCAATATTGGCCTCTGCTGCAGTCAGTCAATGGCTGTGTCCAAGAGTTGTTCTGTCTCACGCTGCTGTGGGTTCTGCAGTGTAGTGATTCCCGTGGCGTTCCTAAGAGGATTTGCATCTGACCAGGCTGGGGCAGATGGATTATACGAAGAGGGATGCTGGCAATCTACAGAATCAGAAATAAACTTACTGATACCTTTTACTATTAAAATCCAGGTCACTGGGATGAAATTCTACTTGTCTTCAAACCTAGAGGTTCCTTAGACCTGGTGGTGGTACTGCATGCTTGGGTGTGGTGAGGCAGGACAGAAACCTGCTTTGGGTTCAGACTTACTAAATCTGTAATCTAATTAGTCATCGGTCTTACCAGTTTGACCTAAGGCAGGCTAAAGAGTTTAATTCTTATTTCATTCTTTCTTTGTTCAGCTAAAATAGCATATTTTATGCTACTACCCCACTGAAATGGTAGATATTTTTATGGTGACAGAAACTTGTAAACTTAAATTTTCAGTCAGAGGTTGCTCAGACAAGTATGACTGAGGGTGTAAGTAATTATCTGGTGAAGGAGTTCAAAATGGTAGGGTTTTGCAACTGAAAAGTTGGGGTGAGTGGAGGGATTTTGTTCTTGTCTGACTTATACATGCGAGAAAAGCAAGATACAGCTTTCTGTGTGTAATCTTTTTGTATGCCCTATTCATGGCTAATGCTAGGCTGAAATAGCTGTTGGCAGGGGTTTTCTCAACTTTTGTTCTGTCCAAACACTGAAGCCCAAATAGAAATGCTCCTCTAACACGGACTGTCTCTTTGAGGCTTTGGGGAGTACCAGCTTCGGGCTCCAAGCAGGGCAACACACGAGACTGCTTTGGAGTGGCCTGGTTACAGCTAGGGCCTCCAGCGCTGACAAGTTATTACCCTGAGTTTTGTTCAGTTTACATGTAGGTTTTCTCTTGTTTAGTGCTCTGTAGAATGGACTTATGTTGATTTGATCTCATGTACCATCCTCTAACCCTGAAGTCCTGTGAGCTCTGTTACGGTTTCTTCTGCTTCTGAAGAACTGGGGCAGGATCAGTAAAGGAGTTTTCAAGCTGTTTTCCATAAGTGTGGTCAACTTGGATACATCTGGAATGAAATGCAGTTCTGTACCTGGCAGCTTCTCTGTCAGGTGTGTTAGGAGTGGGAGGAACTGTGGTCTGAAAGGCAGTTCATGAGCTGCTGCAGGGCTGGGATGCTGCAGAAGTGCTCTGCTCTACCTGGCAGAAAGGAGGTGAGATGCCTTTCAGCCTGTGGATGTTGCCTCCTTGTTCCTGTTTAGGTGTGATGTCATGGTATTGCCAGGAGAGCTCTGAAATATGTCCACCCCAAACCGAAGTGAAAATGAGCACCAACGGTAACCAAATACTAGGGCATAAGAACCAGATGGTTTATTTTACCGACAGTTATGTTTTTGGACTTTGGCTCAGCTTCCTGGAGTTAGCTGGGTCTAAACTGAGAGAGTTTGTTGGCTGGCCATTCTCATTCTTTGTGTGAGCTGTCCAGACTTGCAGACACCCTCAAACAACTGTTCCGAAGGCGTAGGGCAATATTGAATGCTCTTTCAGGTA
Source organism: Rissa tridactyla (assembly GCF_028500815.1). NCBI lineage: Eukaryota > Metazoa > Chordata > Aves > Charadriiformes > Laridae > Rissa > Rissa tridactyla. The sequence continues at coordinate 11,442,380 of NC_071480.1, forward strand.
TTTACAAAGTTAACTTCCAGTGTTGAGTGTTTTGCTCAGCTTTTCAGCTGAGACTGGTATGCTTCCTCTAACAGAAGGTTATCCGAGTCCACTCTCGCTTCTGCCAGTAACTTGAGCATTGCCCTGCCATGGGACTGCTGTGTTATCCTTCACATCCTCTCATTAACCTTGATGGTCTGCTACAGCTGTTCCCTTTCCAGGCTGCCAGAGAGGGTTCTGAGAATCCTGGTCAGGGATACAGGTGAAGTCCTAATATAAAAAGGGATCTGGCACCTCTAGTGCGTGTTAAACGTGTGCTGTTGTCTCTAACAATAGAGACTGAAACAACCCCACAGAGCTGCGTAAATTACTGTTTACTTGCTGTGGTTAGTGGTGTTTGTCAAGACTTCTTGCCTAGCACTGTCTGGTTAAAGTGGTGTGTGCTCTGACACTGCCAGTTCCTGCGGAGCAGAAAGCTGCCTGTGTGCTCACTGGTCTGTCTAATGCCTTCTGCAAAGCTGTAAGGCAAGGGTTAAAAGTCCTTCTTGGTGACCTGATTCACAAATGGTTTCATGAGCTTGCAGAACAAAGCTACGATCTACACTGATGGTCTTGTTGCTGCTCACTTTTTGCTTCTTGAGGGTGATTTAAGGCTTGAGAGGTGGATTTCTGCTCTGAACAAGCGCAGCTGAGATCCACTGGGGCAGTGATCTGGTGTGAATGCGTCTTATTTCTTGAAAGAGACTCGTATGGGATATGGAAGTGTTCTAACACAGGGATACCTGTTTTTGCAGTTTGATGAAGGCCGTAACAACTTTGAAGGGGATCTCACAAAAGATAATCTGCTGAACTTCATCAAGTCTAATTCATTGCCTCTGGTCATAGAGTTCACTGAACAGGTAGGTCTTTAGATACTTGGCAAGGCTTCTTCCCATGGCTACTATATGAATATAACAATGCTTAAATTGTAGGTTGCGTGGTTGTGTTTTATCTTGGAGCTGACACTAGTTTGGGGCTATGGAGAACACAAGGGAAAGGAGGCATAAGCTTGCTGTGCAAAGCAGTCCTGCAGTGTTGGAGGGTCTAGTCAGAATAGCAGAGCCAAGGTGGTCTTGACACTGATTTACCTCTCTTCCAAAAATGAAGTTTATTTTCTACTCCTCAGACCGCTCCTAAAATCTTTGGAGGAGAGATCAAGACTCATATTCTGCTGTTCCTACCAAAAAGCGTGTCTGGCTATCAAGAGAAACTGGACAACTTCAAGAGTGCAGCTGGAAACTTCAAAGGGAAGGTGAGATGGATTTCTTGGCTTATGAATTCAGTGACCACCTCCTGTGGAGAAGCGTAGCACTGTGTCTATATCCACTTAACAGCTGTGGAGGAGGACTTGAAGTTAGCGCTGCCTCTGCCTGTGTCCCTTGATAATAGGTGACTGAGTCACTGACTTACACGCTGGCTTGCACAACTGTTGAAGGAATAGCAGTTAACTCCTGAGTTTCCTTCTTGTGGATGTAAACCTGACTGCCTTAATCACCAGTGCCAGGTCTGTCACATGCTGCTTGAACTGCTGCGGCTCCATCGTTGGTGCTCTGACAGGGTGCCATCTTCATGGATTTGGGGAAGGGAGAGGGGCCAGTTCAGCTACTGCCCATGCGAGTGTGTGTAAAGTATCAATGGCCAAGAGGTGCTCGTCCTCACCGTATACTGCCTTTGACTTTTTCCTCCAAAGATCCTGTTCATCTTCATAGACAGCGACCATAGTGACAACCAGAGGATTTTGGAGTTTTTTGGCCTAAAGAAAGAAGAATGTCCAGCCGTACGTCTGATCACACTGGAGGAAGAAATGACCAAATACAAACCTGAATCGGACGACCTCACAGCAGACAAGATCAAAGAGTTCTGTAATAAGTTCCTGGAGGGCAAGATCAAGGTAACAAAGATAAATGCTGCTGGTGGGTAACCTGCTGGCTAAGCAAACATTAAAAAAAATGCTCCCTGTGAGGAGTTGTGTGAGTCATCTGTAGAAAATCCTTCCAACTAATTTGGGGCTTTGCTGAGAAACGAAAGGCAAAACCACTGGGGTGTGAAGACGAGGGAAGCAGGCCATGTACTGGCACTGCGTGCAGTCAGAGCCTGCTGCTGCTTACGGTCACTGTGCTGTTGATCCAGTTGCTCTTTGCCAACAATCTGTGGAAGGTGTGAACTTGTGTGGCACAGTTCAAAGAGCTTTCAGCTCTCATCTGCTGGAGGTGGCCACATGCAACTTACTCCAGTAGTGACTGTTAAGCTAAACTGGGTCCTGTGGGAATGATACTGTCAGCAATATTGTTTCCTTCCTACTGAGCTCAACTGCAGTTCTCTCTGCACAAGAGCACTTGTCATTCCTTGTTCAGGACGGGAAGGAGACTTTCTGTAAGTGGAAGAGGAAGTGAATGATTCATGCGATGTCTCACAGCCTATGATTGAGGCACTGAGGCGGGGACACTGAGGGGACTGCTTAAACCTGGAGTTCTTAGGATATGTGACTGCATGGACATGCCAAGCAGCTGTGTAGCAAACCATTTCTCTGAATTTCATTTCTTATTCCAGCCCCACCTGATGAGTCAAGATCTTCCTGAAGACTGGGACAAGCAGCCTGTCAAAGTTCTAGTTGGGAAGAACTTTGAAGAAGTTGCTTTTGATGAGAATAAGAATGTCTTTGTAGAGTTTTGTAAGTATCTTTCAACAGCTGATTCCAAGTAACTGGCATGAAAGGAGTGTCAGAATACTGCATGACTGGGATTAGGGAGAACGCATTTTACAGAATCTAAGCCACAAAGGGAGTGCCTTGGTTGAAAAGATGCGTGTGAACTCTGTCTGGCTTGGGGGGGGGTGGTGGTGGTAACTTGTTAGGTTGGTGGTGCTAGTGATGTCTTTGTAATTAACAGATGCCCCCTGGTGTGGTCACTGTAAGCAGTTGGCTCCTATCTGGGACAAGCTGGGAGAGACCTACAGGGACCATGAGAACATCGTCATTGCCAAGATGGATTCGACAGCCAATGAAGTGGAGGCGGTGAAAATCCACAGCTTCCCCACACTCAAGTTCTTCCCTGCAGGCTCTGGCAGAAATGTAAGAAGGCAGCTGACCTTTGTATATCGCATAACAAGGGAGTGCTAGAAATGCGTAGTTGCTTGCTTGAGTTCTGTTTCGGACAAGGCCTTTGGGAGAGCTCTCTGTTCTGTAGGGATGGAACATCTCAAGTCTACAGGACACCTGAGATGCTTTCTGGGGGGCTGGGCTGTAGGGAAGAGTTTGGGGGGGGTGGGAATGGGGAAAAGAGGGAGCATAGCAGAGGACAGTGTGCTCATCTGCAGGCTATTCTTTCCTCGCAGTGATCTCTGAAGTCTAGTGGCTGAGCTGTTTTCCTTCGTCTCATATGGGTGAAGGTGAATTTTTAAATTCCCTTTTGCTTGGCATGTTGACTGTTGCTCAGAAAGAGAATTCTCCTCTCCAGGGGCGTGGTTCTGTGGGTGCCCGTAACCATTATCTTGATGTTTTTTCCTGTGTAGGTGATTGACTATAATGGGGAGAGGACACTAGAAGGCTTCAAAAAATTCTTGGAGAGCGGAGGTCAGGATGGGGCAGCAGCTGATGATGTGAGTAATATTAGTACAGTACTCTGGGCCTTCAGAATATGGAGCATGGGTTGGATCTGGTGCTGTGCTTGAATCCTCGGTCCTGAATAAAATCCTGGGTGGTTACGTGGCAGGAAAGAATATTGTTGGTGAACAAAAGTGCCCATATCATAAGTCATTTGTTCGGTTGCTGCCTGGCTGGCCATTGGCCTGTAATGGACTCCTTTTATTTAGAACACTTCAGTTTGTGTTTAAGCCTCCCAAGAACATTTACTTCACACACCAATGTGTAGAGACTTACGTTATAACTTCTAAATTTGCACAAGCTGTCTCTGGTTGTCTGCGAACTGGAGTACTTAGAGGGCTTGTTCTTTATTGGGAGCTCCTGCTCAGCACCTGAACTGAGCGGTGTAATGAACACTGCAGAATGGTAAGAGCCTTGCCTGCCGGGGTGGAGGGTGTTACAGGTGCAGGTACCAGCTTCCAGGGGTTTCTAATCCTTAATGTCCCAAATCCAGAGCTCCTGGTAGAAGTCTCTGGATGTTTTGTTAACACGGCAGCGGAGAGTAGTGAACAGATTAGAGATGCTGTTCTGTGCTTGGTTTTGGATCTGCCTGATGTGTCAGAAGCCAGTAGCTGTCTTTAACCTACACAGGATCTGGAGGACCTGGAGACGGATGAAGAAACAGACCTTGAGGAAGGGGATGATGATGAGCAGAAAATCCAAAAGGATGAATTGTAAAGAGAAGACTGATCTACATCACCCAAAAAATCAGACACTAAATTGGCTGCTGTTATGCAGCCCAGTGAGTCAGAAACCCATTAAGATTTAAAGCAGAAGGTGAATGACTGGAAATCCAGGGATTGGCTTTTAAAATAACACTTTACCCTCACTTTTCTGTACACTTTACTATCTTTTCTTTCTTTTTGCTTTTGAGAAGGGATCTGTCACTAGGTAGCCAGCCCAGCCAGCTGGGCTAATTTTTTTTTTATTGTGATGTACTTTTTTTGTACACAGCTTTTGTTTGAAGTATTCTGTTCTTCTGGGTAGAAGCAGATTGTGAAGCGGTAGCACATGTTCAATGGCCCAACACCCTGGAGCCTTGCCACTAACATCTTCCAAGAATGCTTTTTTTTTTCCTTTTTTTTTCTTTTTAAACTAAAGCCTGTAGTTGATTTCTGCACCTGGCAGGGTCCTTAATAGTCTTGGCTGTTCTTCCCTGGAATCAGCCTTCAGTATACGTAGGGGCAGAGGCAGTAGGCTGACGGCATCATCCTGGTGAAAGGTGTATATGAAGGTGCTTCTCTTCATACTGGCCAGATGTTTTCTCTCCCCTCTGCTTTAAAACACTTGGAGATGACTATTCCAAACACCTGGAAGGGTGGAATACTGTGTGCACTGGCTGTGGCAGGCTCTGAGGGCGGAGGTGATAGCTGGCTCACCAGCTTATATGAGACCTAGCTGTGTTGCCATCCTTTTGATCAAATGCAAGACTGTTTTGCAATCACTTTCCATGAGTTATTTTGAATGGGTTGACCAGGCAGGTGGGTGGTGTGGGAGGGCCTGATAAAGTAGATCAAACAGGACATTTGCAATTACTGGGTTTTGGGGAGGAACTTGAACAGAGGAGTGCCTCAAAGGCCTGAGCTGCATCAGGCTGGTTCTTAGCATTCCGCTACAATAACATTGGAACTGAATTTGTTGGCCAAATAAAGTTGAGATTTTAATACTATGCTGTGTCTCTGCCTTTATAAGCATATAGAATGAATGTATTTGCACCTGACTTGAAAGATGATCAGAGTTCTAGGATGATTCTGGAGGGACTTGGCCAAAGTGGTGTGTGTTTGTCAGCTTTCTCAAACTTTTACTAAATACCACATTTCTGAGAGAAACTACACTTTCTGAATGCTTCCAGTTTTGAGGGTGGCTTCTGGTACCTTAACCTGCAGAAATTTGTATTGTGTAACTTACAAAGGAAAAGGACTTAAAGATGACCATGTGGTGTCCAGGTTAAATCAGCTTGTACAGGTATCAACTACAGCTCCGTTAGCAGTGAGCGGACACGGGCAGGGGCTCCGCTTGCCAGCTGGCCTGAGGTGAGGGGACGTTGTCGCTCTGGAGCAGTTCACTGAGGAATTTGCCTACAGTGAGACCTGGGGCTTGGCTAGTCAGGCGCACATGATCCAGTGAGCTACGCTGCTATTTCCAAACCAGTCACTTACTGCTGAAAATATTTTTGTAAGAAAATATGCTATAAATGTCACATGGGAGGGCATGGTGAAGCTAGAGGGCAACTCAGGAGGCTACTGGTGCCTGTCCCTGAGCGCGGGTGCCCTGGGGTGGTGGAGCAGCAGCGTTGTACCACGCTCATCTGCAGCTCCAGAGCCCCTGCCTGCTCCTGGCAGGGTGTGTGTGGACATCCGCCACCGCGGCAGCTCCTCGCCTGGGGCTGAGCAGGCACTGGCCCACCCTGGGATCAGAAAACAGGGTTTGCTACTGCCTGTTCTGTTAGTAATCAGTTGGGTTTGTGACTGTGACCTGCGGTTACGGGGAGAAGGATCTTTGAAGATGCCTCCCCACCAGGGCTGTGGCCTTGTGCCTCTGGAGGCAGGCGGGGGACCTGTTGGTGGTGCACCCAGCTGCCATGGCCCTGCCCCAACATGGCCGGCAGTGCTGGTGGCTGGTGTTGGGGCTGGTTAGTGGTACCTGCTCCAAGTAAGAAAGCTGCCTTGCCTTTCAGGGTGGGGAGGGAGAGAGCAGTGCTAGTAAGAAGCTCCACTGGAAGGTGCTGGCTTGGACTTGGCTCAAAAAGGCCCATTTTGTGGAGACAAAATGTCAAGAAGGCTGAGCCCTGCAGTGTTTGTCCTCTGTTTATGGTCTGAGATCTGCCTTGCTCAGCCAGAGGAGGGGGTCTTTTCTCATACATCAAGGCTGCTCCATCGGAGTCATCTTGGGTACACAGCTAATTGCTGTTCCAAGAACTAAAAGCTAAAAGCGTTCTGTCTCCACAGCAGAGAGCTCGGCCTCCTATTGAACAGTGTTCTGTCTGACGTGCCGCCGAGCAGAGATGCTCAGCAAAAAGATCGATGTGTTTGCCAGAAGATGAGCAAGTGCAGTGGGCAGTTCTCGGGTCGTGGCTGGCTGAGCTGTCGGCCTCGCTGCTGGCTGGGGTTCAGGACAAGGGTTCTCTGCAGAAGGGGCAGAGTGAAATCCCCGTGGCTCCTGACACAGGACAGGTATTTTTCCGGCTGTACTGCGGCAGAGTTCATTGTCCTGTCTGGACAATCCCCTTCTGCATGAAACAGAGCACAATGTGTTCATGTGTCTGAAATGACCAAACTTTGATGGGAAAAAGCATAGAGGAGTGGTTGTTGCTTGAGCCCTTGGTGGATCTGAAAGATTCCTCTGTGTAAATGGTCCGTTTTGGGCCTTTGACAGCTACAGCTGGCAAGTAAGGAGTGCAGGAGTGGTCTGGAGGTGGTGCTATTCCTCAGCCGTTCTTCTGAGGCTGTTCCATAGAAGCCTGCCCTTACAGGCAGCTGGTTCTGAGTTGGAAGTAGGACGTTGGACACCGTGGACTGCGATTGCAGGCTTCTGGTTCTGTGCCTGCATGAGGAGAGCCCGCAGCACCTCTGTCCTCGCAAGGGCACCAGTAACATCCAACGTGCTGGTGGTGGTCTCCACGCTTAGCTGTGCGCTGTCTCACAGCCGTGCCAGGCAGCACAGCTCATTCTGCTCCTTTCAAGTTGTCTGATGCAACTCCAGGAGAGTGACTTCGCTCTGAATGTATTTGGCACCACAGCTCTGACACGTCTGCCCTGCGCTGGCTGGTCGGTATGAGAGTGGCTGGTTTCCCTCGCTTGGTGACCGTGCTTGTCTCTTTTTCCTGGCACATGTGCGTGTGTGTGAGGGCTTGTTGCTGGGAAGGTCTGTTCTCAGGCTCTTGGGCTCCTCTGAAGGGCTATCCATGCAAAAGCAAGAGTAGATTTGACCCCTTGGATGGGCACATCAACAGGTGGGTGGTAAGATGAGACACCAACCTCTGCCCAAAAGTGGGAGGCTGCGGGCCTGGGCGGCTCGATTACAAGGTATCATGGCAAATAGGATGAGCTGCATGTCCTGAAAATAGCCTGCAGGAGCCTATATAACGCAATGCCCCTGGAGAACCATCAGTCCTGGCCAAGGGCCTGCGGGTGAGCTGCGTGTGCCCGGTGCCACCTCCTGCGTGCGGCAAGGGAGCGCAGGGAGAGCCAGCGAAGGGACCGGCACCCACTGTGGACACGGTCACGGGCGCAGAGGGAGTGCAGCGGCACGGGGTGCCATCGCTCCTCCATAGCGAGGAGGAGCCTGCCAGGCAGAAGAGGAGAAAGCAGTGCTTGGAGGCCAGCAAGTTGTAGGGCCAAGCACTGAGCGACTCCAGCTGCTACTACAGCCCCCCATGCCCCTGCTCCTCTCCCTCCTCTGCAGTGCCTGAAGGCTGCCATCAGCATGAAGGACTATTACCCAGTCTCAATGCCCCGGTACAGTCGGTACGCACAGAGACTGAAAGCCTCGCGCACTGTGCGCTTCCCCAATGACATCGTCTTTCAGGACCACATCAGGCAGGGGGACCTGGAGCAGGTGGGCAGATTCATACGGGCCAGAAAAGTGACGCTGGACACCATCTACCCTTCTGGTGAGTGCTGCCGGGGTTGGCAGAGCTGGAATCTGGGTGGCCGCACGGCTCAGCCATGCTGCGAGGGAGACCAGAGCGAGCTGTGTGGCCAAAGCTGGGACGTGGGCCACCTTTGGCAGGGTGACAGGTTGGAATCGACTAATTTTTCTCCCTAGCAAGGAGTGCTACCCCCAACACTGCCCGGCGGGGCCCAGGAGAGCCCCGTGCCAGCGCCCCAACATCTCCCCTCGACAGCGTGGCCCTCATGCGCTGTGGGGAGGGGGGAGGATTACCCACGGGTCCCTTTAAGGCATCACCACTCAGCTGCAGCATGGTGGGACCTAGAAAAGGAGCCGTGGGCACAGGCTGGTCTGTGGAGCTGTGGACGGGACAGCGGGGCTCCTGCCTTTGCCCCGGCTTGGGGGAAGAATGGGAAGAAGGGAGGCTCCGCATTTGGGTCCTGGCTCTGGCCATTTCTCACAAACACTGTTCTCTCTCGCACATGTGGATCTGTGGACTGGTGGCATTTATGTCTGTGGGGAAGGCGTTGTGTTGTGTTTGCACCCAACCTCACAAGCAACTGTGTATGGAATGCCTTGATCCGAACTGGCTGGTGCAGAGCCCAGATTTGTCCCTTTCTTGGGCTTGGCTTCAGCTTCTGCTGTCACATGGCCATGGAGGCAGGGGCTCAGATGACCCCGGGCTCCCTCCTATCTATACTGATTGCTTCACTACTTGCTCTGTAAGGAGCTTCCAAAACTTGGACAGAGCAGGACCCCGGAGACACTCTCCTCGTGTCCCCACGTGAGTCCTGGCTGGGACTCAGGGCAGGCTGCTGGCCAGGAGCTCTGCAGGACAGGGCAGCTCCTCCTCCCTTCAACCATCATGGCCAGGGGGGAGGTGGGTGCTGTGCCACCTTAGAGAGGGTATTTATGCTGTAGAAGGGGAACAGAAACATGTGGTGGCTCCTCTTGGTTCCTCAGTCTTGGTTTCTTTCCCCAAACTCATCTCCCTGTAACGAGGGTTTGCCGGCAGCGCTCTTTCCTGGGCTGTGGACAACCCGCACTTGTCAGCTCTGCATTAAGAGACTCCTTCCCCAGTCCAAGGCTAATAAACCCTTTCCTTCCAGGCATGGCAGCCCTCCACGAAGCTGTGCTTACTGGAAACCTGGACTGCGTCAAGCTCCTGGTTAAATACGGCGCTGACATCCACCAGAAAGATGAGAATGGGTGGACGCCCCTGCACATGGCCTGCAGTGATGGCTATGCTGACATAGCCAGGTGAGGAGCACCTGGCCTGGGCTGTGACGGGACCCCCGGTGCTTGTGGAGCCCTGAGAACCAGAGCCGACAGCGCTGGGGCTGGCCGGGGCTCCGGGGTCTGCTCCCAGGAGGGTGCCCAGTACCTGCGGGGCTGACGGGGCCTTACAGCTCCCCGTGGCTGTGCCCGGGCACCCTAGCAGCAGACCCGGGGAAGCCGGGGGGCCGTGCTCAGCGCTGTGTCTCCTGCAGGTACCTCATGTCCCTTGGGGCCAGCCCGGAGGCCACCACTGATGCCGGAGAGAAACCCTCGGACCTCATCGACCCCGAGTACAGGGACCTGGTGGAGCTCTTCCAGGCCACCGCCATGGGCTGAGGCGGGGCTGGGCGAGGAGCAGGCCTCGGGGCGCCGGGGCGGCGGGGCCGCGCCGGGCCCGAGGGTTGGGCCCGGGCCGGGCCCGGGCCGGCGGGCGGGCGGGGGCTCGCCCGGTACCGCGTCTCGGGAACCACTTTGTACTTTTCCAATAAAGCATATTCACACCGACGGCTGCGGGGCTGCGCCGGGGCCGGGGTTGGGGTTGGAAGCAGGGCCGGGGCTGGGCCTGGGCCTGAGGCGAGGCCGGGGACGGGCGGGGCCGGATCTGACGCGGGGGCGGGGCCGCGCCTGCGCGCTGCGGCGCTTCCGTCGCGGCCCGAGGGCGAGCGGAGGCGGGAGCCGGGCCCAGGTGAGGGGCGCGCGTTGCCATGGCGACGGGCGGGGGGCGGCCCGCGGCCTAGCCCGGCCTGGCCGCCCTCTCCTTTCTCCCCGCAGCCGCGCCGAGCCCAGCCGAGCCGCCGCCGCACCCACGACGCCATGGCCAGGTGAGCCCCGCCCGGCCCCGGGCCCAGCCGCGGCCCCGGGCCCGGCTCAGCCCCGCGCTTCGCTTTCAGCTCCCCCGTGTCCCGCGTGGTCTACAACGGCAAGCGGAGCGGCGGCCCGCGTTCCCCCGGCGCCGGCAGCGAGATCTTCACCCCGGCCCACGAGGAGAACGTGCGCTTCATCTACGAGGGTGAGTGGGGGCGGAGGCCGCGGCGCTCGGCGGCGGTGGGAGCCGGGGCTTGGGGGGCCCCGGCTGCGGCCCAGGTGGTGCCCGAGGCGAGCGGCCCCCTCTCCCCCATCCCTGCAGCCTGGCAGTGTGTGGAGCGTGACCTGCGCAGCCAGATGGGCTCCGAGCGCGGCCTGGTCGAGGAGTACGTGGAGAAGATGCCGAACCCTAGCCTCAAAGGTGAGGGGGCGGGGGGCACTCTCCCCGGCCCTGCCGGAGGGGACGGCCGGCCCCGGGGAGCCTGCGCTGGCCGGGAGTGGGCTGCGATGCGGCCTCTGCCGCCAAAGTGTCTCCTGTCTTCCCTGCAGCGTTTAAACCTGTCGACCTGGGTGATCTGAAGAGGAGGAATACACAGGATGCAAAGAAGTCCTAAGGCGAGTCCTCCCTGTGGATCGGCTGGTCTCCTAAGGTCCTCAAGCAGATTTAATTTGAGATTTTGTGTTGATTTCCTCCTCTGGTCTGTACTCCCAAAAGCCCGCGGGAGAGCCAGTCAGCTTTGGGGCTGGCTCTGAAGCTACCTGAAATCAAAGATGCTCAGGGGCTCACCGAGGATGCCCAGAGCCTGTTGCAAAGGATTCCAGTCCCCCCAACTGATAGCTTTCTCTGGCCTCAAGCTGTACTTCCCCACTTCATACTGGGCTCACAGACCTCCCGTTCTCCTTTCATCTCTGCCCCTGGTGTGTTGAGTAGGTGGGCTCCCTGGGCTCTGGTGTGCGGCAGGGCAGAGCAGAGTGGCTGTGTTGTCGGTAGAGGCAGCGCTAGTTCTCCGCTCCCTCCTGAGCGCGCAGGATCCACGGTGGGCCAGGGGGAGAAGGAAGGAGAGCTGGTTCTGTCCTTGTGCCTCAGGACAGGCAGGCAGCCGCACTTCAACACCCTTTGTGCAGCTGACTGCTGGGCAGGTGGCACTCTGGCTGTTCCTTGCTCCCTGGTGGGAGGGCTTAACTTGCACCTGGGCTGCTAGTGCCTGGGACTCCTCAGAGCTGCCAGAGCTTGTGGGTCATATCCGAGGCCAGTTTTCCTTGTGCTTAGATTGGGCCAGGTCCCTGTGGTGCTGTGGGTGGAGCTGCTCCTCTCTCCCCACAGATGGAGAGAGATGGAGCATCAGCGCTGGCCCCAGCCCCAAGCGCCCGAGAGGTGCTCAGAGGCGGGTGTTGGGCTGCGTTCAGCCCCCCTGGCCTCGGTGCGCTGGCAGCTCCACAGGTGGTAACAGCAGTGGGGGGTGGATGGTGCTGACTGTGCGGAAAGGAGCTCGTTGGCGTCTTTGCCTGAGCAGCGCCGCGCTGTTTTATACTAACACCATTTTCCAGACATGCACCCTTGGAAGAGATCTGGCCTCCACAGCTGGCAGAAATGTCACTGTGTGGCGGCTGCTGTAGTTGGTATAACTTGTCCCGGGGGGCTCTTTCTTGGGACCCCTGCCCCTCACAAGGCTTGGGTGGTTTCTGCATCATCATCATCTCTGAGCGAGGGAGAGCGACTGTGCCATCCTCACCCATCTGAGCAGAGCAGCCGTGCCGGCCGTGTCTGTGCCCCCAGCAGACCCTGGGGAGCGGTGGGAGCAGCCCCCTGCCTGCTGTGCTGCGAGCCAGCGGGCAGGGGGCTGCCAGGGGGCTTGGGAGCGGTGTGGGGGGAGCTGGGCCTGCCATTACCTTTCCTTTGTTGAGTCGGTGAGCTATGCTGTCTGCTTTTCTTTTTTTTTTTTTTTTTTTCTGTTGTCTGTCACTTGAGGAGTATTGTAAATAAAAGCTGGTGTCCTTTTGGCTGTGCCTCCCTGTGACGCTGCCGCAGCCCCTACCGTGGCTGCTGTGGCCGGGAGCGGGGCCGGTCCATTGGCTGTTTGCCGCAGCGGTTGTGGCTGGTGGTGGAGCAGCGTGTGGAGCCCAGCTGCTCCTGATGGTGCTGGTGTGCTGTGCCCAGCGTGGCGCTGCCAAGACCCATTGTCTCAGCCATGGCGTCCCGGCAAGCTGTTCCCTGCCCGATCCCCACCATGGTTCCTTGGTGCCTGTGCCCGCAAGCTGTGTGTGCCCCCTGCTCTGTCCCGTGGGTGCCTGCAGCTTGGCTGGGGCAGGGCCCTCGTTCTGCCCTTTTTTAGACTTCCAAAATGTTCCTATTTTGTTGCTGAAGCCCCGTGTTTTCCGTTTTAGACCAGCACTGGCAATAGAGGCCAGGGCTTTCTGTGCCTCCTCAGGCCTGACCAAGTCCTAAGGAGACATAATGCAAAGTGTAGAAGCTGCCTCTTACTTTTATTTCTTTACATTTTTTCCAGAAGGGATCTTGCCCTTGCACTTTCTCTGGGCTCTTAATTTCACCACAAGCATGTGCAGCCTGGCGCTGCGTGCTGGTAGCACAATGCCCTTGGGCTCTGGCAGCCCTCCTGCGAGCCAGCATCCTCTGAGTTGTCGCTGGACCAAAGTTTTAAATGTTGAGACTATTAATACACTCGTATCTTCTTCCCTCCGCTGCTTTAGTGGCATTTAAAGTATACTTAGCATTGCTAGGATTTCTTCTCAAGTGCATCTCTTTACACTCAGCCACGACCCTGTTTACCTCCCATCACCAGAACATGCCCAAGGCGCACTGCCAGGTTCTGGCGCACGGGATGGTACCTCGGCACCTCTTGCTGCCGACTCTGCTGGAGCCTGTGGGGAGCTGGTGCCCTCAGGGGAGCAGGGGCAAGAGGTGACATCGCTGTCACGGTCCTTCTCCTTTGGCTGTCCCTGCAGGGTGGGCCCCGTGGTGTGCCCCACGTCTGGGGAGTGTGGAGCCGAGTGGGAAGCCCTGAGCACAGCTGTAGCCGTGTGTCCCCCGGTCTGTGTGTCCCAAGGGAATGGCAAGGGGCTGGAGGAAGGCAACCTGTCCCAGCCGGCCGGAGCCCCTGCAACTCGGGTGGCCGAGGGAAGGAGCGGCGCAGGGCTGTGCGAGGGGCGTGGGCGAAAGCCACGCCAACATTCTGGGAGCTGCCCGCACGCTGCTGGCGCAGCCCCCGAGCCACTCCTCTGTGCCACTTGCATCTGAGCTCCGATGGCTGGTGCCGGATGGGCTGTGTGTGGTGCCCACCTCCCCGCCTACCCGGCCGGGCAGGCTGCTGTCTGGCTGCCACAGAGCCTGGCACTGCTCCCCGCAGCTGGGCACACACCGCAGACCACTTCTGGGGCTGTCCTGGGGGCTGCAGTGGTGTCCCCGAGCTGGAGGGCATGTACAGGGGTCCTGCAGCCCAACCCTGCTGGCCACTGCCTTGTTTTTCTCTTGGCTTGGGCGCTGTAAAGCTGGAGGCGAAGCAGTCACTCAAACCCTAATGAAATGTCGTACCAAAATCATTCTATAAACAGGCAATTTTTATAAAGACTAATAACAAACCACGGGGGTGAGGGCGGTGAGGCGGCGCAGAAGTGTGGAAGTCAGGTGGCGGGGGGGGTCCCCCTGCAAGGGAGCGAGGCCCCAGGCCAGAGAAATCAGGCTGTTTACCTATAAAAATCGAACTCGGCAAGGGTTTATTTTCCCTGTGACTCGGATACAGTGCTTATCATTAGATTAAATGGTGGGAGGAAGAGAGGTATGTGTTGTATCATTGAATTAAGCGGTGGGAAGAGGGGACGGCAGCAGGCAGAATCTACTTAGAAGACCAATTTGTGGTGCTCAATTCCCTTGATAAAGTGGGAGTATTCCTGCAAGGCGCCACGGCCCCGGGGTGCAGCCCTGGAGGTGCCATGGGTGGCGATTGAACGCTCCGGCCCCACGCCATGGGTCCAGCCCCACAGCCAGGGTCTCGTGCTGTGGCTGAGCCTGGCCTCTGCCCCCCCACTGGCACCTCTAAGGAAGAAACGTTTTACACTGGGGGTGGTGAGCCCCTGGCCCAGGTTGCCCAGAGAAGCTGTGGCTGCCCCATCCCTGGAAGGGTTCAAGGCCAGGTTGGACGGGGCTTGGAGCAGCCTGGGCTGGTGGGAGGTGTCCCTGCCCAGGGCAGGGGGTGGCACTGAGTGGGCTTTAAGGTCCCTTCCCACCCAAACCATTCTATGATTCTGTGATTCTCTGCCCAGACTGTGTGGGCTGGTGGCACCACCTTAGTTCCACCAGTCACGGGGAACAGGTGGCTTCTGCCGGGCAGCCAAGGTCTGTGCACACCCGCCTGTGTGTGTATTTGTGTGTCTGTGTGAGTGTGCGTGCACGCATGTGTGTGATGTGCAGGTTTTGCTGCCTGAGATGCACCCCAGCGGTGTCAGGGTGCAGGCGGTGACCCCCAGGGGGCTGTCGGGGTGACCCCCCCACTGTGGGCAGTGCGAGGCTGCAGCAGGGAGCAGCTTCCCAAGCCCACACAGCAGGGTCCCCGGGGCGAGGGGCACAGGCACCTTCCTCCAAGCCACCCTCGTCCTGCCAGCCCTGTCCCACAGCATGGAGCAGGGTGGGTGCCATGAAGGCTCTGCCCTCAGCCTGGGGTGCAGCCAGACACAGGGTGCAGTGACGCAGGGACAATGAGCTGTCCCCTTCCAGAGGCTCCCCATGGTGATGGGAAAGGATGCTGGTGGCAGTCTTGAGGGACCTGGGTCCCTGGGCAGGACTGGCCCTGCTCCCAGGGGCTGGGGGGCACCCTGCTCCCTCTCCCCAGGGTCCCAGCAGCAGTGTCACCGTGCCCAGAAGTGCTGGGGGGCCATGTGTGCCAGGGAGCTGCTGGCTGAGGGGGGGGACAACCAGGGCATGGGGGCTGCAGGCTCACCCCCGTGGCACAGGCACTGCCCCGGCTTTGGGGCGGCAGCTGGGCTGGCGGCGGGGGCTACGGGCATGTGCTCCAACGCGGGACGGGCGGTCATCGGGCACTTGCACAAGGCTCCCGGCCACCCGCAGACACCGTCCCCGCTCAGGGCTGTGCCCGGTGCTGGCAGCTCTGACCCCAGCCAGCCCCTGCCATGTGCCTCGGCCCCGCAGCAGGGACAGGGCAGGGGATCTGCCACCCCCAACACGGACCCCCGGGGTGCCGGACTTAGCCAGGCTGCGGGCAGGATGGTGGGACATGACATGGGGCTTTGCGGGGGACAGCGGGCTGTGGGGACATAGGGCAGTGCTGGGGGCTGCCCTGTGGCACCAGGGGACACAGGGTGTTGCTGCAGGGACACCCCGTGGGCTGGGACTGGCTTGGGGTCCCTGAAGGGTCCCCATCATGCTGTAGCAGACAGGGCGAGGGGTTCATATCACCCCTCCTGGGCAGGGTCTGGGGGTCCCCGTGCCCTCTGCGCCGTGGGGCCAGCAGGGCATCACCATGTCACCAGGGGATGACAGTGGGGTGTTGCCACGGCAACGCTGGAGCAACATGCACAGGGCCCGGCGCCACGCGATGACCATATTTACCTTCCCAGAAACCGCTTCGTGCTCCAGCAATTTGCCTCAATTAGGCTTGTTACCACGTCAGGAGGCCACAGTGACGGCAGCGGCCATGGGGGCCAGCCCCGGCCGGCTCCGGCACCACAGCGCTGGGCAGGGTCCATCCCTGTCCCCCTCCCTGTCCCTATCCCCATCCCCGCACCCAGGGAGCCGGGCAGACCCCAACCCCTGCGCCTCCCTCCCCTCGCCTGCTCAGCCCCATGGCTACTGTGGGTACCCCATGGGTACTGTGGCCCCACAACTGTGGCCCCACGGCGTTGCTGCCATAGGCTCGCAGCCCCCCGCACCACGTCCCCGTTGCCTGCGCTGCACCAGCCCCTGGATGCTGGGTCCCCGCTTGGCCGGGGCAGACAGCAAGTTGTCAAGTAAACAGAGGAAAATTACTGCATGCTCGGCCCACCGCTGCCGCCGGGAGCCAAGGGCTGCGCAGCCGGGGCCGGCGCTGCGGCCGTGCCCTCCCCGTGCCATGGCCAGCCCCGATGACGCCCTCGCCATGGTCCGGGACCCCACCGCCCCCGGGCAGACAGCATGGCTCCCGCCGTCCCTCGTGCCGGCTGGCGTGGGCGGGCAGGGCCGTGGCCGTGGCAGTGCTGGCGACGCTGGGACAGAGTGGGATTTGGTGGGGAGGCGGCTGCCTGCCCAGCGCTGCTGTTTCCTGTGGGAGGCTGCCGGTGGCCGCTGGGGCACGGCTCCAAGCGCTTGCCCCGCTCGTCATGTCCCCTGTACCGGGCTGTGCGTGGGGTCCGACAGCCAGGGACTGTCATCTGCTCAGGGCCAGGAGGGGCCTGCCGTGGATGGTGATGGGCAGTGCCCCGTGCCTAGGGCCTGTGGGGTGGCCGGGGGTCACGGCAGGGCTGGCTGGCTGTCCCACCACCCCCCACCGGGCAGGGTGCCCCCGGCTGCGGAGGTGCCGGGCTAATCCCTGCACACCGGGCCATTGTGGTGCCCAAAGCTGCAGCATCCGGGCTTAGCGCTCATGTGTGCGGCACAAGCCTCTTAGGGTGCCGGCCCGCCGCGCTCCCACCCCACCGCAGACAGACAGCCCAGCCCGCCGGCCGGGGAGACCCGTGGCCCCGCACCCCATGGCACTGCTCACAGTGCTCAGTGCTGCCGGCGGCCGCTGCCCGGACCGTGGCCTGGGCCAGTTCCCAGGAGAGAGGGGGTGCCGGCAGGCAGAGCCAAATGATTTAATTAAGGGCTCCTGGCAGTGAGAGGACAGAGCCGATTAGCGGCCGGAGGAGAGCATGTGCTGGCGGGGAGCTGGAGCCCCGGCTGGCAGCGCTGCAGCGGCCACTGCCTCACGTCGGCCTCGCTCACCTGTGTGGGGCTGTGGGGCAGGCAGTGGGGCTGTGGGGCAGGCAGTGGGGCTGTCTTCTGGTGCAGCCCATCCGTGCCGGGTTGCCCAGCTCCCCCTCCGTGGCTGTGGGATCACCCGTGGGTGCTCGCGGGCACAGTCTGGGGCCATGGTGTCCCCGGTCCCCACCCGCCGGACACCGTTTGTGGACAGAGAGGCACACGCAGAGCTGGCCCTGCAGCCCGGCACGGGCCCACACCTATTTACAGTTACAACAGATAAATTACAGCACGGCGCAAAGGGTCTCGAAGGCGCACGAGGGCAGCACCACAGGACAACCCCCCCCCTCCCTCCCCTACCCCCCCCCAGATCCCCCTGCCCCACAGATCCCTCTCCACAGAGGTCCAGGTCCCGCTTGCCGTGCCTCACCCGCAGCTGGCCCAGCCGTGTCCATCGTCCCGTGCACGTCCAGCACGGCGCCGCGTGCTCCCCGGGGCGGGCAGGGTCCCGCAGCGCCCGGAGCGGGACGGGGCTGGGGAGGGAGGTGGCAGCCGCCCCAGCCGGCTCAGCCTGTGGCAGCCGGGCCGGCACAGCCCTCCCGCTCCGGCTGCAGGCTCAGAAGTGGCTCTCGGCCGTGGTCTCGGGGAACTCGTAGCAGTGGTGCCGGTCCCCCAGGGCAAGGTGCTCGACAGTGCTGTGGCCGGTCCTCTCGAGGTAGTGGGTGCCGGGGCGCGCAGGGGCCACGCTGCGCCCCAGCCCGTTGGCGCTGCCGCTCACCAGCTGATGCTTCTCGCAGGCGCTGCCGGCGCCGTTGCGGGCGCTGGGTGCGTGGCTGTAGGTGTGCTTGTACTCCTCCGCCAGGTCCTTCCCCAGCTTCCACCGCTGCCACCTCTTCAACAGCTCTGCCTGCACCTGTGGGCAGCCACCGTCACCATGGCCCTGTGCCTGCCGGCTGCCCGAGCCCCCCCCGGCTGCCCGCTTGCACGCCATCCAGCTCACCTCCTTGTTGACAAAGCAGTAGAGAATGGCCACCAGCATCCCCTGGGCAGAGGGAGGAGAGGCATGAGAGGCACACGGGGTCAGACCCTGACCCCAACCCTGGTCTGGTCCCTCCTGAGATGGAGGGGGGTCCCCATGGAGAATCGGTCCCGTGCGGGGCTGGGCTCACCTGGAAGGAGCTCAGGAAGAGGTCGAAGAAGAGCTTGACGTAGCGCAGGGTGCCCTGGGCGTGCTCATCCGTGATGAAGGCGAAGACCACCTCGTGGATGCCCAGGAGTGGGATCAGTGTCAGTGTGGACTTGGCCAGCCTGCACGGCGAGGGGGGGCCCGTCAGCGCTGGGGCTGTGGGGTGGGCACACACACACGCACGCATACATGCACACGCAGCAGCCCGTGCACCATGGCCGTGCAGGGCCGGGGCTGCGCCCACCACCCACCTGAACTTGTAGTCGGTGTAGCGCATCTGGTGCGCACGGAGCTTGGAGACGAGGATCTGGATGATGCGGATGAAGATGAAGAAGTTGATCTGCAATGGAGTGGCGTGAGCCATGAGGGGCCGGGCAGCTCTGTCCCCTGCCCAGGGCAGCCCCTTTCGCAGGGGGCTGGGGGCCCTTGTGGGCAGAGCCGCAGCCCCGGACTCACCAAGATGGCCAGGAACACAGGGAAGCGAAGGATCCACCAGAAGCCCATATTGTTGTTGGTGGTCCAGCACCTGCAGAGGGGCGGGACAGGGACTGCCAGGCAGCCCCTCAACCAGGCGGCTGCCAGAGCCTGGCCTGGCATTGGCAGCCCCAGCCGAGCGACCGCCACGGCCCGACACCCTGCTCCTTGCACAGGGCGATGGCATGGAGCCTCTGCGGGGCTGTCACACCGTCCCCACCATCCCTCAACGTGTCCCATGTGCGCCTGCCCATCCCCGCATGCCCGCAGGCACCGCTTGTCGCCCGCTGCAGGGGCTGGTACTCACTGGATGTTTTCGTAGAGGAACTTCACGACGACCCAGGGGATGAGGAACAGCACAGGCGCCCCTGGAGGGGAGGCGGGCGGGGGAACGGTGAGGCATGGCAGGGGACAGGGTTGGGGGACAGGGACAGGGAGCCAGCCCGCCCGCACTCACCCCAGCCGATGCACAGGTAGAGGGTGAAGTAGCTCCTCTCGGAGAAGACGGCCACCACCAGGAGGTTGTGCAGGTAGATGCCCTCCACCAGCAGCCAGCAGTAGTTGGCCACGATGCCGTACTGCATGAAGACCGTGGCCGTCCGGCAGCCCGCTGCCGCCTGTGGACAGGGGTCAGGTCTGCCACGCCACCCACACCCCCGTCCCCGCCGTCCCCGCGCTCACCTCGTCGCTCAGCCAGATGTGCACGTTGTAGTCGTCAATCTTGTCGCTGTAGTGTGTCTTGAGCAGGGCGTCGATGACCAGCACGGAGACGCCCTTCAGGATGAAGGAGGCGAAGAGGTTCATGTGGATGTAGTTCCTCATGCAGTGCAGCTTGCTGCGGAGGGGGGAGCTGCCATCAGTGCCCGCACCCAGACCCCGGCATGGCCCCCCCATGCCCCCCGGCTGTGCCCATGCCCGCGCCCCTACCTGAAGCCCAGCAGCAGGGCCAGGGCGAGGAGCAGCGCGCAGAGTGACACTGAGTAGCCCACGGTGTACATCACCTTGAAGCTGCCGTAGGTCTTGGCAAATTTTTCCTGGAGAGGGCAGGAGCCGATGAGGGCTGGGCAGGGTGGGCAGGGACCCCTGCACCGGCTGCCCCCGGGCTCTGCCCACCTGCGCCTCCAGGTCCTCGGCGTCCAGCTCGCACTGCGTGGCATCGCGCAGGGACTGTCCCCGGGGGCCCGTCACCCACTGCCCGTCCGGTCCGCAGGTCTTGAAGACGTGTCTGTGCTTCACTGCGAGGGGAGGGGGCCGTGGGGGTCCCAGGCACCAGAGCTACCCCGGGCGCTGCACACCGGCCCAGAGGTGACCGCTGGGAGCAGCACCAGCACACACATGTGTGTACACACAACACATGTGAACACACACACACACACACACACACACAACACGTCACACACGCGTCCGGCCGTTACCTTTCTGGTACCAGGGCAGGAACCACGGGCAGGGGACGCTGGCGGTGCTGTTGGGCAGCGTGTCAGGCCAGCAGGAGAACTTGTCGAAGGTGCGGTTACAGACCAGCTCTGCAGAGGGACGGGAGATGGCGGCGCCCTCAGCCAGCTGCTGCGTTGTCCCCGGTCCCCAGTCCCTGTCCCCCAGTCCCCGTCCCCCAGCACCGTGCCCTGCTCTCACCTGTGGGCGCGGGCAGGCGGCTCATGTTGCGGTGGCACTCCTCACTGTACTCCTTCCAGCTCTCGAAGAGGAAATCTGTGATCTGGGCAGAGGGGCCCTGGGGACACCATGGAGTGTCACCCACCGCCTGCCCGCGGGGCCACCGTGCCAGGCAGGGCAGCGACCCCGGCTTGGGGACAGTCATGGGCGAGTGCAGGCTATGCCATGCCACTCAGTGCCGTGCCATGCTGTGCCATGCTGTGCCGTGGGCAGGGGTGGCTTGATGGTGGCTCGGGGACAGGTAAAGCACCATGTTGCCGGATGACCCACCCTTACCTGGCAGCAGAGGAGCAGCAGCAGAAGGATGAGGAGACATGGCTGGGACATCCCTCCGCTGGGCCACGAGCCGCATGGGGAGCGGCGCAGGACGCTGGGCTTCCTACCGGCCCTCGGCAGCTCCTCTGCCCCGGCGGTGGTGGCCCTGGCACGTGGGTGACCCTGCACGAGACGCCGAGTCACGGGGACGTGGGTGGCGGGACCCGTCCGGGGCAGAGCTGGGGGACGCGTGGCCAGGGGCAGGCACCGGAGGGGAGGCTGCCCCAGCACAGAGCCACCCCTGGTCACTGCGCCATGGTCCTCGCTTGACCCCGCCTGGCTTTAATGTTCAGCTGGTTGTTTATGCGTTTTCCCGTCAGGCTGACAAGCTGCTGTGTACCTGCCGCTTCCTCCCCAGGATAAGCATTGGAGCCACGGCCATGCCCCCCCTCTGCTCACTGAGCCCAAACCAGACCCCTGGTCCCTGCCCTCACACCTTCCCCAGCCCCTGCATGGCCACACGTGGGACGTCTGCCCCATACAGGGCAGATCCGGGCCAGGGCCACCCCACACTGGTGCTGGTGGCCGGTGGCACATCAGTGCTGAGCTCCGAGAGCCCAGGACCCCTCCTCACGCCCGAGCATCTTCCCAGGGTGGGGGCTGACGCCCCTCCCTGCCACCACCGCTCCCAGCAGCGCTGATTTCGCACCTGGCTCCAGTGGTAGAGGCAGCCTGGCCCTGGGACGGCTCCACAGGGTGGCTGGGCATCCCTCGAGCCACCCTGTCCCTCGCCCCGCAGGGTGGCTGGGCATCCCTCGGGTCACCCCAGCCTTCGCCCCGCAGGGCTCCCCGGCTGTGGGCAGGGAGCTCCCAGGGCAGGGACGGGGCCAGCGGCCAGCCCTGGGGCCGTTAACCATTAACCGGACGCCTGGGAGCTCCCGTCCAAAGCCGGGCTCACGAGGTGCCATAATTCCTTACATCCCCCTAAGCCGGTTATGGGGCTCCTGAGCAGGATTTCATCTCTTCCCACAAGGGGCCATTCTGACGGCAGCCCCACGGCACAGCGTGGCCGTGGGGGGTGAGGGCAGCCGAGCTGGTGGGGATGGGGACAGAACAGACGGCAGTGCCGGTGCCACTGCAGACACTGCGGCATCACCCCCCCCAGCCTCCCCCCGGGCACCAGCCGGACCGTCGCGCTCCCCAACCAGCCATCGCTCCCAGGGCTCGCTGTTCTGCCCATGCCTATTTTTATCCCTGGGAAAGTCGTGTTTCCTCCATGCAGACCCACTCGCCATGTCGCAAGCGGCTGCCTGAGAAGCTCATTAATCAGCGCGTGGGGCTCCAGATGCGGCTCGGGGAGCTGGACCTGCCGGCGCGTGCCTTATTTAGACAGTCCCAGGACAGAAGGAACCGTCTCCTGGGACAGACCTCACTGGGTGGGCTCTGGGAACAGGAACCTTCAGTGGGTGCCCGCCGGCCACCTGCCCGTGCCAGGATCCCTGTCCTCATCCCCCACCAGCCCTACACCAGCATCCCTGTCTCTGTCCCCCTGCCAGCCCCATGCCAGCAGCCTTGTCCCCCCCCTCAGTCCCCCACCAGTATCCCTGTCCTCATCACTCCACCAGCCCCATGCCAGCATCCCTGTCCCTCCCCTCAGTCCCCCACCAGCATCCCTGTCTCTGTCCCCCTGCCAGCCCCACACCAGCATCCTTGTCCCTGTCCCCCTCTCAACTCCCCACCAGCATCCCTGTCCCTGTACCTCCCTCGGTCCCCCGCCAGTATCCCTGTCCTCATCCCTCTGCCAGCCCCCTGCCACCATCCCTGTCCCCCGACAGCACCACTCTCCCCTCGTCACCCCCCGAACAGCAACCCCATCCCTGTCCCTCTGCCAGCCCCACACCAGCACACCCCCGTCCTCATCCACCCACCAGCCCCACACCAGCATCCCCATCCCTGTCCCTCTGCCAGCCCCCTGCCAGCATCCCGGTCCCCGCCTCAGCCCCCGGCCAGCATGCCGGTGCCCGGCCCCTGCCCCGAGCATCCCTGCCCTGGGGCAGTGGGGGGGAAGGCTCCTCCCGGGCACCGCAGGTCAGCAGCGAACTCGCTGCCGGCCCCTCTCCGCAGCTTTGGGGCAGAGGTGTCTCTATTTTTAGCTGCCTGCGATGGGATTTAGCGTCGGGGAGGCCTCTGCCCTAGACTCCCCCCCCGGCTGGCAGCGGCTCCCCCGGCCCCGGGGCACTGCCGTGGCCAAGCTGGGCAGACTGCACTGGGTGAGGGGTCCTGGCGCGCGGGGCTGGTCACGCTCCTCGCTCCGGCACGGGGCTCCCCGCTCCACAGCGGGGCCCTGCCCAGGCCCTTTGCCCCAGCTGCCCGCGGTGCCGGCCCCCGTGCCCGCGGGGCAAGGGACCCCCGGCAGCTCGGCCTCCCCACAGTGCGCGCTCGGAGACACAGGCTATTTCTAGCAGACACCCGGGCATGCAGGAGTAGCCATGGACCAACTGTCTGTGGTTCGGGGCAGACGGGCAGCGGCAGAGAAGGAGCAGTGGCCCTGCGTGGCTGGGAGAGGGGATCTGGGGCAGCTCGGACCACTGCTAGCACTGAGCACCTCCCCGGCAGCTGGCACTGCCCAGCATCGGTGCCCGCAGTGCTCGGAGCAGCCGTCGTCGCTGGCTGGATGTGCTGTGGCCACTGGTGCCGGGAGCCCCTCTCTGCCATGTCCAGTGCCAGAGGCAGCACCGCGGGAGGGACCCAGCTCCAAGCCACCACCTCCCGTCACCCTGCCGTGCCCAACTGGCTCCCGGTGCCATGTTCCCCCGCCCCGGCACCTTGCTGCCAGCCGGGGCCAGGCTTTGGGGGACTGTCCACCATGCCTGGCATGCAAGCGGGTGCATTTGCTGGGGCTGCGGCGTGCTGCAGCGGGCACACAGGGGACTTTTGCCCCACGCTGGCGTTGGGCAACGCGACATGTTCCTGTGTCATGGCTCTGCGGCTGCTGACCCCCACGGAGGCCGGGCTGCAAACACCCGGCGCTGCTCTGCTGACGAGGGGGACCTCGCGCCTGCCACGGGAGAGGAGGAAAATAGAACCAGCCCCTGGGACGGCTGCACCCACGCAGGGAAGGGGCCAGTGCTGGCAGCCCCAGTGCTGGGGTACGGCGGTGTCAGACCTGCTCCATCATCTGCCCTTGGGGTTGGGGGAGCGGGGCGTCACTGGTGCCCGTGTTGGTGTGCTGAGCCCTTCCCGAGCCGGCGGTACCAACCCCTGCGGCAGCAGGGGCAGAGCAAGGACCCCCCTCTCCCCCTGGACCAGCTTCTCCACGGCCCCCGGACCTGCCCCCTCCCAGTGGCTCATGGCCCGGCAGCTGCTGGCCCCGTGTTTGCCGGCAGTCAGGGTCCGGGACGCGCAGCCTGGGGAGGGGACAGGGTGAGCTGGGTACCAGAGCACGCTGTGCCACCGGGCTGCTGCCGCCGCTGCGGCATCGCACCAAGCCACAAGGAATGGATGGGAAAAGGCTTGTGTCGGGATTTTGCCCCCCACCTGCGGGTGTGCAGCCCCCGCGCTGCCCTGCGGCAGCTCTGTGCCCGTGCAGACCCCCCCGCAGCCGGCTGAGCACCCGCCTCTGCCCAGCTCGGCTTCCCAGCGGGATTTTGCTGCCCCGGACGGCGCCCGGCTCCCGCTGCCACCACACGTGCGAGGGAACGAGCTCCACATCTGGGATGGCTGCGGCTGATTGCTACATGGATCAGCGGCTCGGTGAAGCCTCCACGGGGACACTCATGGGCATCTGCAACGTGACCCGGGAGCACCCGGGCACAGCCACGGCCCCGCACAAGCGCCGGGAAGCCGGTGCAGCCCAACGCAGCCCCCACAAGCGCAGCCCCGCGCCCAGCACAGCACCGCTCGCTCAGGACGGGGCGGAGGGGGCTGCGTGCCCTCCAGACAGAGGGATTAGCCCCCAGTGCGCTAATGCAGTGCTTTCCACGGCTGGCTTGGCTTTGAGCTCAGCGCTACAAGCCAGCGCGGCAGGGGCTTCGGCACTTGGCAGGGGAGGGGACGGTGCAGGGCCAAAGCTGATGCAATGCCAGCGCGATCCTGGCCCTGCAGATGCTGCTCCACTTTCCACCCAGGACCACGGCAAGCACGACAAGCGGTGCGGGGAAGACGGCCGCGGTGGAGAGGGCCAGGAGGTCTGTCCCGCACCCTGTGCTGTCCCTGCCTGTGTCCCTGCCCCGAGCTTGGGGGTCCCTCCCGCTCCCCACCTGCGACCCACAACTGCTCCAACCCCCCGCCATGAAGTGAGAACGAGGAACTTGGGCAGCAGAGGAACAGCAGAACTGCCTGAAGCAGCCCTGGCGCTGCAAGACCGCAGCTCGTTTGCACAGAGCTACATGATTGTGGAAACGCTGAGCAGCGGCACACAGTGAGAGCCGACGTCACCAGCCACCGACGATGTCGGATTCTGTGTCACTTTGGACCAAGAAAACCTAAACCAACCCTGACAGCGTTTTCGTCAACAGCAACAAAGGATGCAAACAAACGGCACTCGCCCCCGTGCCATCAGGACGAACGCTCTTTGCATCACCTCCGTGACTGCCCTGGTACCAAACAGCACTGAAAGGGACAGTCAAGGGCATCCTCCGCAGCCGCCCAGCACCAGAGAGGGAGCGTGGGCTGCCAGCACGAGCGGGCAGTGGCCAAATAACCTTGCTGCCCGGCAGGCTCCGGCGAGGGGATGCTGAGGGAAACGGGTTTTTCTTGTTCATCACATTGCATGAGAGCCCATGGAACACAGGAGGATGGCACGAGAGACACGGCGTGACACGTGTGGTTAGTGTGCCACAGGGGAAGGACAGGACTGGGAAAAGCCTAGGAAAAGGTCAGTGCAGACAGGCATGTGTGCACGCTCGCCTGCACCAGGAGCTCAGCACCCGCTTCCCCGGAGCAGCTCATGTCACGAATGAACGCTGTGGTCATCACGGAGCTCGGGACAACCTCCCGGCACCTCACCGAGGGAGCTCAAACCCTGCCCTGCTGAGGTCCAGATGTGCAAATGGCATCGCACACAGCAGCCCGTCCTGGCAGAGTCCCTCCCTGTCCCGAAGCACCCGCAACGCTGGGGTGGCATTTGTGCCCAGCATCCACTGGCGCCTGCTGCTCGCAGCCAAGTTCCCCAGACCCCTGGGCTGGGTCAGACGCACAAGGACAGGGCTCTAGCCGTGGGGGACGCAGGACAGGGCAGGATGCAATGGAAGAGCACGGGAGGACGGAGCAGAGCGGCCATCCCATCCCATCCCATCCCATCCCATCCCATCTCCCCTGCAGCCGGCTTGCCCAGACCCTGCCTCTGCCTGGCAGAGCGAGGAGCACGGAGCAGCGCTGCGCTCAGCGGCTGGTCTCAGCCCTGCGCTGCTGATCAGGGCTTGCGGTCGCATTTTTTCATTAACTATTTTTAATCCACATTTTGCCTCTTCTCTGTTGAGCCTTTTTTTCTTTTCCCCTCTCCAGGCAACAGAACATAAAAAAAATCTGCACCGCAGCGTGCGGAAAGACATGGGGATTGGTGGGAAGGACAGGAGCTGGCAGCTGGGGCGGCACTAACATGCCGAGGAGGGGTGCTGCGGGCCCTAAATTTTCCTGCTGATGCACAGATAAAGCCGAGGAAATCACAGGGGCACCCACCGAATTTGGCATGGGTCAGGACACCCACAACACACGCTGAGCACTGTGTGGGGCAAGGCGGCTGCGTTACAGGGTGCGTGTTGAGGTGTGGGGCGGGCGCTCGGCAGCGTGGGCTGGGCAGCAGCAGATGCCCCGTCCTCTGCCTGTCCAGCCGCCATGGCTCGAGGGGAGCCGGGCTGACACCGGTGTGCCCTGCTCTCCCCTCGCCGCCCCGCGGGAGCTGCCGGGCCAGGAAACGCAGCGCCAGGCAGAGGTGATCTCGGCAGCCGCTTTGGAGATGCGCTTGCAACCACGAGGGCGGCAAGGTCACATACCCAACATGTCCTGGTTAAACAAAGCCATTTACCAACACCGTGTTGACACAGCAGAGCTCGGGACAGAGTCACAAAGGGCACTCGCAATGGGCCCCTGCAACACCCGGAGAGCTTGGGAGCTGGGAAGGGTGGAAAAGTGTCCCTTGCTTCTGCCTCCCAGCAAGAAAGCTCTAGGCACTGCTGTGTCCGCGGCAGGGGACCCAGCGGGCAACACCCCGGCGAGGGGCTTCTCCGGGAGATGCTCCCAGCACGTCAGAGCCCGGCTGGTACCACTCGCCCTGGGCTCACGACAGCCACGGCAGCACCCAGAGGCGCCCAGAAGCCCCACGGCAGAGCCCCTTCCCGGGGGTGGCAGCGGCAGCGGCTCAGATGGGGAGGGGGCACAGCCCAGCCGGGACCTCCCCAGCGCAGGACGCCCCTTGCCGACGGGCTCAGCCCCCCCGGCGCCGGCGCCCAGCACCGGGACGGCTCCGGGAACTGCTGCTCCGGACCCCCGTGGCTCACGCCGCGGCCCCGGGGATGCGCCGCCGCCGCCGCCGCCCGGGTCCGCATCCCCGCGTCGGGTCGTGCGGCGTCCGCCGGACGGGGAGCCCCACGGCCGCGGGGATGAGCGCTCCCTCCCTCCGCCCCTCCTTCCCCGTACCTGTCGGGGCTGGGCTCGCGGCGGCTCCCGGGCGCATCGCGGTGCTGGCGGGGACCGGGACCGGCGCGCTCGGCCGCTCCGCCGAAAACTTTTGCCGGAGCCGCGGCGGCGGCGGCTGTGGCGGCTCGGGGGGAGGGACCGGGGCGGGGGGAGGGACCGCGGGCGAGGAGCCGCATCCCACCGCCCCGCTCCTCCCGCCGGCACGGGGGGGGCGCAGCCCGGTGCCCCCCGCCCCCGGCTGCTCGGTGCGGCGCTGCCCGCGCGGCCCCTCATCACCGGCGGACGCGACCGGCAGCTGCGGGGGCGCCGGCGCTTGTCCCCGCCGCCGGTCCCCGCCGTCGGCGGCTCCGCCCCGCCCCGCTCCCGGACACCGGCTCGGCTCGTCGGGGCGGGCGGAGCGGCGGGGGACAGCCGGACCGCGCCCGCCCCCGAGGGAGCGGGACGGGGGTGCCCGCGGCTCCGGGAGGGGCGGTGCAGCCCCCGCGGGGTCCCCCGGGGAGGCTGTCCCGGTCCCCGGTG
Organism: Rissa tridactyla; assembly: GCF_028500815.1. Taxonomy (NCBI): domain Eukaryota; kingdom Metazoa; phylum Chordata; class Aves; order Charadriiformes; family Laridae; genus Rissa; species Rissa tridactyla. Next base: position 11,470,379 of record NC_071480.1, read on the forward strand.
CCGCCTGTGCGCGGAGCTGGCGGCTCCTGCCGCGGGAGCGGAGCTCGCCCCCCCCCTCCCGGGACCCGGGCAAACCTCCGCCGTGCGGCCGGGAGCTGCCTCGGGCCCCGCGCTCCGGCGGCCGCCGGCGGTGGCGGGTCCGTGTGTGCCACTCGCAGTCCTGCTGCAGCACCAGCAGGTAAACACGTCCCAGCGCAGCAGCGACGCCCTGGGCCCCCCCAGATCCCCGGGCGAGGGCCGCAGCGGGGCCTGGGCAGACCCCCGGCCGCGGGGGTGCAGCACCCACCCGCCGCACAAATGCATTTACCGTGGGCCGCAACGGCCACGCAGGCCCCGGCAGCTCGGGGACACCAAGCGTGTCCCCCCCCACCCAGCTCAGGGCTGGCTGAGCGTGGGGCTCCGTGGCCCTCCGAACTGGTGCCCCCCGCCGGGGTCCTGCTCTGCTCAGCCGCCCGCTCGCTGGGAGACCCCACGGGTGCAGACAGAGCCACCTGGGCACAACCTGGGGTTTGTGGGTGCCTCGCCAGCGCTGGGGGGTCAGACTGATAGCTGCACACCCCCCCCCCGAGACAGCCCTTGCACCCCTCTGGGTGCCGGCTGTGGAGGGGGGGCCAGCAGCCCCCATGGTGCGGCAGAGGGGTGCCCTGTGGGACCCCCCACAGGCAGCAGGGCCTGGGCTGGGCGCACTGCCCGGGGCGGGCAGAGGGCAGGATGAGGCTGGGGGGGGCCAGTCAGCTCCGCGAGCGCAAACACCGCTGGCAACGAGCTGTTGACAGTCCCGAGGCCTCTCGTTTTCCGATGCTCAGAGATAAGAAGCTCCCACTCTGTGCAGCTGCCGGACGCTCCGTGCTCCAGGCTGTGTCTGGCACATGCTGTCCTGCCGGCGTGGCCGCGGCACAGCTCCGCTGGTGAGGGACGTAGGAAGAGGGAATGCGGGTACGGGGAACACAGGGCTGACGCAGCCGGCAGGACCATGGCCTGGCTGGAACATCGCTGCCGGTGGCCAGCACAGGGCTCCATGCCACTAGGGGTGATGGCCAGGCAGGGCCCTGTGGCTCCATCGCTCTCCCGCTCCACGCTGGCCTTTGGCATGGGTGCAGAGCAGCACGTGTCAGCCCCAAAGCAGTGCCAGGGGGTCCGGGGCACAAGCCACCGCAGCCCAGCCAGGGCCAGGCAGCCCCCAGACCCTCACGAGGAAAGAGGGCTCCACTGGCCCCACATGCACCTGCCCACGGCTCTCACCCAGAACCAGGCACAGGAACAAAGCCGCGATGCCAGCCAGCATCATTAGACTTCGTTAAGGTGACAAGCTTTCACTTTTCTGCTGTCCCAGGCTGGCTCTGTTCCGCCTGCTGGAGCCCAATTAGTGTCACATCCAGGAGGCAGCTCCCGCGAGGAGGAGGAGGAGGAGGTGGGCAGGCGCTCTCGGCACGGCTCTGCCCAGGGACTGCCTGCAGGGCTGAGACCGGGCACAGCTCGGAGCCGGGCTGGCACGGGGGAGCCCAGCCCACAGCTCCCACTCTGCAGGGCCGGGAGGCGGTGGGCACACACGCCCTCAGGGCTGGGGGCATGGAACAGGGTAAAGACCCCCACTGCTCCAAGCCTGAGCCCTCCTACAGTGGGAAGGCACGCAGCATCGCCCCCCCGCAAGCAGGACACTCAGCCCTGTGCTTGTTCCACTGTTTATTATATATTAAGGTCACAGATACTCCAGTTCTTTGATCCCTCGGGGCCACCACGCACAGGGGTGCACAGGACAGAGGGGCTGGTGCCGGCAGCCCCCATGCGCAGGGCGGTGCAGGGAGAGGGGGGGCTGTGAGGCGACCTTGGTGTGAGGGGTGTGGGGGGGTGTGAGGTGGTACTGGACAGACGCCCCCACCCGAGGCCAGGTCTGGTGGAGGGCGAGGGCGCTGCAGGCGAGCTGACACCAGGTCCTCAAGCAGGCACTACCCAGCCCCAGCTGGAGCCAGGGGCCAGGGGCGCAGCTGTGACCTTGCCCTGGGCCGGCCAGGTGAGAAGGGCTCCAGCCCATGCCTGGCCAGCAGGGCAGGGGGGCCGCACGGCTGCCCCTCGCCTGCAGAGTCCACTCTCTGTCATCATTGGTATGAGGCACAATCCCTGAAGAGCCCAGCAGCCATTGGGCGCTGGTGAGTTTTGGCCAAGCAGAAGCGGGAAGTGTTTGGGAGCAGAGCGGGGATGCCAGGCTGCACTGGGGCCGGCGGAGGACCGCGTGGGGCCAGAGGCACTAAGGGAGGACAGGGCTTTGCTGTGCTAAAGCCACGTCTCCCCTTGCTGCTTGCAGGAGAGGCAGGAAGCACGCCTGCTCTGCTGCCACCAACACAGGCCCTGCTGCAGCGTGGGCACAAGTGGAACTGGCCCCCCCCAGCCCTGTGAGGCTCCGTGAGCAGGGACGGAGCCAAAGGCCGGATGCCCCAGAACAGCACAGTCCTGCTCCCAGGAGGCAAATAAGGGACAGGGCTGAGGGAGGTAAGGGCAGAACTTGCGGCCAGTAGTGCAGTGGGAAGAAAGCAAAAAAAAAAAAACCCAAACCAACAGTGCAGAGGGGACAAGAGGCCCAAGAATACCCCAGAGGTAACGGAGGTGCTGAGAAGGGGGGGTGAGAGAGGGAGGGAGAGTCTGGGACTGGCTGGCCACAGGCACTGGCAAGGCACAGGAGTGGGGATGAGGGGCAGGGGGAGCAGCGCTGGCCCCAGACAGGGGAGAGGGGTTCTGGGATCTCAGCGGTGACCTGCATGCTCACCCCCCTGGGGCGAGGGCAGGGTCCCGTCCCTCCTACTCAGGTGGTCACTTTGATCCCAAAATATTTGCGTAGCTGTTCCAGGAAGACAAAGGTGAGGATGGTGTGAGGAATGAGCCGGACAGCAGCAGGAACAAAGCCCTGGAAGTGGACAGCGAGAATGAGGAGAGTCAGCATGTGCCTGACCCTGGGCTTCCCCGCCAGGGCTGAGGGTGCCCAGCAGCCCAACCCACGGGGAGCGGCACCAGCTTGCAAGCACGGGGGGCCAGCTGGCCGGGCATGCAGCAGAGCTGCCACAGCGGTGAGGGAGGCACCGCAGCCATCGCTGTGCACACAGAGCTCAGCATCATGCATCAACCCCTCTTCCCCCAAACACATCAGTGCTGGCATCACCACTATGTAGGCAGAATCTCGGTAGAAGCCCCGGTCAGATCCCACAGCCCCCGGTTCAGAAGGGGGTTGGACGCTGCCTGGGAAGATGAGCAGACAGGCTGTAACAGGGAAAACGCCTGACTGGCAGCATCTGGAATAAACCTTGGGTGCGAAACCCCTTTGCAGGGGCCCTCCCAGGAGTGAGGCTGAACACACAGGTGACTGCACCAAGCCCGGGCACGTAGGGCCCAAGAGCTGACCAGTGTCTGCTCGTCAGTTACACCCAACGAGTGCTGGAGCACCACTGCCCGTACCTGCATTCCCGTTTGGGAACCCAACGGGTGCAACAGGGCAGCTGCTGTGGTGCCCGGACCCAGGCTGCAAGCCCAGAAGAGGCCAAGCCGGAGGAAGGCCTGACACAGGACGCAGTCAGGCTGCCGGCAGCAGAGCCTGGAAGGCTCCTGCCCCAGAACCGTTCTGGACCTAAACCTCTGCTCCCAGGCAGTTTTCCCACACTCCACCCTGCCAGCCCATCCCACACATCCCCAGATCAGTACCTTGTAGAACGCGAGAGGGCCGAGCTTGGCAGTTTCCACGGCACAGTGGGCAACACCCTGCAGTGAGATGGAGAGAGATGAGGAGGTGCAGGGAGGCAGAGGCCAGTGTGCAAAGGGGACTGGACCAGCAGCAGCGGGGCGGGCAGGAGGGGCTACTCACCCGGTACTCGCCCTGGGAGTTCATGAGGCGGGTCTTGAGCACATCCAGGGGCTGGCACAGGAATGTGGCACATCCACCCTGGGGAGAGTCAGCCAGGGTCAGCAGCCCCAGCTCACAGAGAAGACCCAGGTGCCAGCAACAGCCAGGGCCCCTGGAGAGACCCAGAGCCCGTCCCGGGCCGAGCCCCAGCCTGGGAGCCCCATAGAAGCCTCTGTGCCTGGCCCTGCTGCATCAGAGTCCCGAGAGGCAGCTCTGGCAGCCCCAGCCTGGGCTCCTGCAGGCAAACCCAGTCCCAGTCCTGCCTCCCCACGCCCAGCCCTGCTCACAGCGATGAAGCTGGCCAGGAAGTGAGTGAAGATGTTGTCCGACAGCAACCCAGTTGAGAGAACCAGCTGCTTGGCCTGGTCATAACAGGCGAGCTGCAGAGACACAGGGTATCAGTGACACTTGCCAAGCCAGGGACTCCCCCTGTCCCTACCCCGGGCACCTACTGCCCATCAGAACTGTCCTACCTGCCCAACGGTGACTAGGGCCCCTCGGCTGGATGCCATCGTAGCTCCCGAGAAGAGCTTCTTCAAGCCCTCTGTGGACAGACAGATTGGGATCAGCACAGTCCTGGGACATTACTCACACTCCCTTCCCCCCAGGAGCCTCCTTCCCTGCCTGGTCCGTGTCCCAGACTCCTCATACAACAGTGCTTAAACCACACAACAGCAAATATGCTGCAGGAAAGGAGACCCCTTCAGAACAGTCCTGCCTCCTCCCATTCCTTCCCACCTGCTCCGCACTCTTGTGCTTTTTCATAGCAGCTCCTGGCAGGTCTCTCTTTCCCTCTGGAGTAAGGGCAGGCTGCCTGACCCTCGGCTCCCCTAGCCCCACAGGCACTGCAGTCACCATCCGTCCCCTCTGCCTGCCCTGGCTGAGCCAGCACCTGCGGCGACTCCCAGACAGAGCACCCTGGGACACTCCTGCCACGGTTTCCCAGTGTCAGTGAGGACACCCCAGGCAGGCTCACCCTACCCCGGCTGGCACGGCCTCACCTTCCCGGAAGACGCGGTACATGCCGTCCAGGGCATGGGAATAGCTGGAAAGAGCAAGAGGGGAAGGTGTCAGGGTCCGAGGCTCCCCAGCCCCCGGCAGCCCCACCGCACCCACCGGGCAGCTGCAGCTCCCGGGACCGCGGCCCCGGCCCCACCACCCCCGGGCACCGGGCGCGCCGCCGGTGCGGTGCTGCCCCCCCGCGGCCGCACGGACCCCCGGACCCGGGAGTCCCGGGTCCTCCCGGCCCCCCTTCCCACTGCCCCGGCCCCTCCCGACCCCCATTCCCGCCGCCCCAGCCCCCCGCCCCGGCCCACCCTGGGAGCCCCAGCTCCTCCCGGCCCCTCCCGACCCCTCTTCCCGCTGCCCCAGCCCCCCCGGGAGCCCTGGCCCCCCACTCACTTGCGCCGCAGGGAGGGTGGCTGCTTCATGTCGTTCTGCATCCTGTAAGGTAGAGCACCACGGGTGACCTGCCGCCCACCCCCAACACCAGGGGCCCGGGGCAAGTCTGTCCCTGCTCAGAAGAGCAGGCAGAGGCCCAGCAGACAGACTGCATCGGCTGTTTGCAAAGGGATAAGAAAGCTGCCTCCAGCCCCGCACCCCTCAAGGGCCAGGCATGGGGCTGGGCCCAGGGCTGCACACTGAACGCGGAACAACTCTAGTCTGTTTGGGCACAGAGCTCCCCACCAGGACGGGGCCGATAGCCACAGGGCAGCCTGTTCAGGAGAGCAGGCAGGAACACGGGGCGTGCCCCACCACCCCGACTGCTGCTGCACACCAGCAGCGCTGGGACACGGGCAGAACTGACCTGACATTCACCAGGTCTGCTGGGGTCCCCACCAACCCGCCGGTGAAACCTGCAGCCAAAGAAGAGCTGGGGTTAGGGGGCTCCTGAGCCCGAGGGAGCCTGGGGCTGAGGGACCCTCCTCCTCACTCACCTCCCACTGCACCCATCAGCACTTTTTGGTAGAAGGGGGGAGGCCCCTGGTTGCCCCGGCTCAAGCGGTCCCTTGCGGTCTCGTAGATGGCAAAGCGAGTCAAGGAATATGTCATCTGGAGGAGAGGGAGAATGAGCCGCTGTGCCCCGCTGGGCACCCGCCTCCTCTGCCCTGCAGCTCAGGGCAGCCTGTCAGTTCCAGCCCAGCCACCAGCACAGCAGGAGCTCCGTGCTGGCCTTGGGGGACCAGAGCCCATCAAGGGCATGGTGGCACTCACCTGCCGGCACATTGAGGCACTGAGCCCGTTATAGAGAGCCAGGAAGCCGTCGGTGCGGATCACATGCATGGCCATCCCCATCATCCGCATCTTCACCTCCTGCTGCGTCTGCAGGTGGACCTGGGGCAGAGTTTGGCAGTATTAGCGCACCAGCCAAGGGCTGGGGTCAGGCAGAAAACAGGAGAGCGCAGGGCAGGGATGGCCGCTCTGAGTCCATGTCAGGGTCACTCGTTAGCGCTTGCTTCCGCACAAACAGCAATAGCTCCAGGCTCCCCACACCTAAGCAGTACTTAGAAACAGGCCCAGCCCACCATCAGGGCAGTGGAGGCTGGCAGGAGAAGGGGCAGTGCTGAGGCACCTGCCCACAGTCCCTCCCAGGCGCCTGCCCAGCTCGGTGGCCTCAGCAGCATGCCTCAAGATGAAGTGATAGCGCCTGCTCCTCCAAGACAGGCCCTGGGCCACAACGGGGTGGGGAGGATCCAGAAGCACATGAACAAGCAAGCAACCAGCGTGAGTTTGTTTGGAGGGACTACAACAGGGCAAGTGAATCCGTGACCTCCTGTGCCCTACACCCTTGCCACATGAGGCAACAGGCCTCCAGAAGGAACTTCCCCTCCTCCCCTGCCACAGGAATTGCAGAGGCAGGAAGACAGCCCTACAGCTCTGTGCACCAGCTCCAATCTATTTCGTGCCACGGCCAGCACAGCCTGGGCGTCTGGGCGCTCCCCTCTGCACTCGCAGCAGCCCAGCACTTCCCACCATCACCAGAGAAGCGGCAGCAGGACCATGGGGGCTGCCTGGGACAGAGGAGCTGTACCAGCCGGAGCACGTTCTGAGCGCACCCACCCGGCCCCACGATGCAGGTCAAAGGTCCCAGGAGGTAAAATTAAAGAGAGCAAAGGGCTTCTGGCAGGGGATCAGCCCTGGCTCCTGTTACAGAAGCCCCGGTGCGGCCAGGGCGTGGGACACGCAGCAGGACGCTGGGAACAGGCTCTGCCTCCCGTGTGGAGCAGCAGCAGGGATGCAGGGAAGGGACTAGCTTTGGAGCCCAGCAAGCAGAATTTGGATGTCGGGGACCAGAGCTCGTGGTGTGCTGGGGAGCTAGCTGGGCAAGCGGCTGCTGGGCAGCCCGGGGCAGAGGGAACGGGCAGAAGCGCTGCACTGCCTGCCTGTCCCAGGGCCACAGAAAGGGCAGTCAGGGAGGGGCTGGCCAGCGCTGTGGTCACTGCCACAGGGCAGAGCCCCGTGGGCGGCTAGAGGTTGTGTGCAGTGCCAGCTCAGGGGCTCCAGCAGGGGTGCGAGCACCATCCGGCTAGGCTGGCTGGGGCCTCCCATGGGGGCCAAGGTCCAAAGGTGTAGCAAAACACCCTTGGCCCCCTGCCCTGCCAGACCCTGAGGCCCCTCCTGCTTCCCCACGCCTGGCAACAGCCCCTGCCGTGGGGGGCTCTGGGCCAAAGCAGGTCCGTGTTCAATATTCAGGTGTGAACCCTCTGGCAAAACCAGCCAGCTGGCCTGGGCTGCTCATGGCCAGGGGGCACGCAGGGGCTTCGCATCCGCAGTGCATAGCGTGTGGGGACGCAGCTGAAAAGTCACACCCGTCACACTGGCTCAGACACAGACCTAGAGGCATGTGCCAGACTAATTCCCCTTCTTAGCGGCTTGCCAGGGCATCCTACACGAGCTCCCATGGGCTGCCAGCCACCTTTGCTGGGCAGACAGGGCCAGCCGGGCACGGCAACAGGCCGAGCACTGGGGAAGCGGCATCCTCCTGCCAGTGCTGGCTCCTCTCCTGGGCCTGCGCCCGGCACATCTTCCCCTCTCTCCGTGGGGTGGGAAGGGGCTGCCTGTCCCCAGCCTCACCCATGGGCACAGCCCTGGGCATGGCATGGCCTGGCCTGGGCTCGCTCTCCTGCTCCCCCTCCACAGCCTGCCTGGCTGCCAGCCTTGTCGCTGCTTGGCTGGCACACAAGGCTCCGGGCAGCGCTGGCATTCACCCCGTCCGTGGGTGCTGGCAGCGCAGGGCTACGCGCGGCGCTCTTTGTGTGGGAGCGGGGATGCCAGGCCGTCCGCGGTGCCTAGGTGACATCTTGGCCTGAGGACACGGAGCCCAGTGGGCCTGCGTCCAACACCACAGGGCCTGGAGCCACTGCCGTGCCTCACACGGGCGCCTGGGCCGCGGTGTCCTCCATGCCCCACAGCCCAGGAGCTGACACCCTGAGCTCCACAGAGCCTTCAGCCCCACACCTGCACCTGCCCCGGGGCCGGTCCGCGTCCCCTCAGCCCTGTCCCTGTGACCCACCCCACCCTGCCCCTGTCCCCTGGCCGCCGGGCCCCACAGTCGTCCCTGTCCCCCCCGGCCGTCTCCCCCCCCAGTCCCTGTCCCCTCCCCGAGCCCAGGGCCGCGTCCCTGCGCGCTCGGTCCCCTCACAGCCGCGAGCCGGCCCCTCAACCGGCCACCCGGCGGCCGTTCTCCGGCTCCTCCACGGCCGTTCCCCGGCTTCTCACAGCCGTTGCCCCCAACAGCCGCTCCCCGGACCCCCAGAGCGGTTCCCCGGTCTCTCGGAGCCACTCCTGCAGCCGCTGCCGGTCCCCCCAGAGTGGTTCCCCGACCCCTCGCAGCCGGCCCTTCAGAACCTGCTCTTCACGGCCGTTCCTCGGCCCCTCACAACCGCTCCCGGCCCCTCACAGCCGCTCTCCAGACCCCCATTGCTGCTCCCCGACCCGTTCCCCCGTCCCTCACAGCCGGCCCCCCACAACAGCGGCTCCCCGGTCCCTCACAGCCGTTCTGTCCCCTCACAGCCGCTCTCCAGGCCCCCAGAGCGGTTCCCCAGCCCCCTCAGAGCCGGCTCCTCACAGCCGTTCCCCGGTCCCTCAGAGCGGGCCCCACAGCCGCCTCCCGGTCCCCCAGAGTGGTTCTCCCCGGTCCCCCCGAGGCGGTCCTTCAGAACCAGCCCCTCAGAGCTGTTCCCCGGCCCCTCACAGCCGGCCCCACAGCTGCTCCCCAGCCCCTCACGGCCCTTCCCCGGCATCCTCAGAGACGGCCTGTCAAGAGCCGGCCCCTCACAGCCGCTCTGCAGACCCCCAGAGCGCTTCCCCGCACCCCTCAGAGCCGGCCCTTCACAACCGGCCCCTCGCAGCCGTCCCCGCTGCCCTTCCCCGTCCCCCCGCAGCCTCCCCCCGCCGCAGCCGCCCCCTTTACCCCTCACCTTCAGCAGGTCCAGCGGGTGGGTGCAGCAGGCGGCCCCGCACGAAGCGAGGCCGCCGAAGTACCAGCGCGACACGCGCCGCTCCGCCATCGGCGCCGCTCTCCGCTAAAGCCACGCCCCCCATCCGCGGCGGAGGCCCAAACCACGCCCCCTACGCTAAGCCACACCCACTTCCCCGACAAGCCACGCCCCTCGCACAGCACCGGGGGGGGGGGGTCTGTATCGCGCCCGGGGGGGTCGCGACAGCTCCCCCGCGCCGCTACGGCGCGGGGGAGCTGTCGCGACCCCCCCGGGCTCCAGGAGCACCGTTCCCAGCCCCCAGCCAGCTCCACAGACCGAGAAAGGCACCCCTCCCCTTAATTAACAGTGAATAATTAACGGAGTGGGGGGGGGGCAAACTATCCCGTTTTGGTGTGGCGGCACCAAAAAGCAGCTGGAGGAAAAGGGCTGCTGCGGGGTGCGGTGGGCGTGGGGTACGCGCGTTGAGCCCAGGGGCTGTTTTTCGAGAGATTTAACCATTTCGCAGGGTTGTTTTGGTTTTTTGGTTGTTTTTTTTTTTTGTTTTTTTTTTTTTTTTTTGGATATTTATGAAGGTAGAGTTCATTGCCATGCCGGGACTTGAGAGCAGCCCTGTCAAACCGTACAGCATTCTTGCACCAGATGGTTTCGAGAGAGCATTCCCACTGCGCAACTAGGGGACGTCCCGCACGGGGAGACGTCCGGAGCCCGGCCCGGCTGTGGCCGTCGGCAACGGGGAAGGCTGCGTCACACCAGTCCCTCCGTGGTGCGACCGGGCCGCCTACTCCAGAACCACAGTCCCTCCTGCTGCCTCCAGCGCCGCTTTGATCTTCTCTGCTTCCTCCTTGGAGGCGTTAGCCTTGATCTCCTGCGGAAGGGACTCTACCAGCTTCTTTGCCTGCAGGAGGGACAAAGTACGAGACTCGTAAACTGGCATTTCATTAACCGGATTAACAGACTGAGAGCCACGAGCCTGACCTCTGCCTCAGCAGACCAGGGAAACTCACCCACTGCTCCAAAACCCAAGACTTCCACTTGAACTACAGCACATCCTGCCGGAAGACATCTAAACCTGGCTGCAAGTGACGGCGCATCCACTACAGCCCTGGAAGACCTTTTTCAGCGAGTAATTGCCCATAAATTCCTCCCACCACGTGCATGGTGCTCCCAGATGTGCAGCCCCGGTCTAAGAAGGCATCTGGGACACACGCTGGGCCACCACGCAGTAACCTGCCAAGGCAGCTACCGGCCTGCGCTGGGTCGACTTTTTTCAATGCGAATGCTTTGTTTCACATATTTCTGCCAGTGGGGAGGAGAGGCTGTCAGGGCTTATACGTGGCTGTTCAGGAATCCACTGTATCAGATAAAAAAAAAGAGTTCCAGTACAGACTATGCTTGACCACAAAATCTTGGTATTTTCAGGACTTTTTATACCGAACTACTGGTACTATGCAGCACCACAATATTTAAGGCAAGCTGAAAAGATTTAAAGGGACTTCCTGCAATTCTGCTGTGCAGAAAGGGACAGGAGCCCAGCAGGATAAGCCCCTGCTGCAGTCAGATGCTCTTAGACAAAGCAGCATCAACAAAGCTATTTGGTTCCTTAAAAACAAACCCTGGGAGAGCCGCTGCCAGCTCCCTGCCGCGTGGCACTGCAGGTATTTAGCACCCAACGGATTGACCACTGCTAATAGAAGGGTTTTGTTGTTTTCATTTACGTTGGGTGCAGTGACAATGTATTTGTGGTGGCAGAAAATGCTCTTTTTGCTCATGAGAAGGGGCAGCGGTGCAGGCAGAGCTCGGCAGGGCAGGCATGGCTTCACTCACCACAGGATCTGGAAAGGAGCCTGTTCTTGGCTTGCTGTGATAAGGACAGGCAAGACAACTGAGGTTATTCATTTGAGATCCTTGCTCACTAATGCTTAATTTCTGTTCTAAAGCAGCCCCGGTCAAAGGAAGCGGCTGCTCAGAGCTGCCAGCAGGAGGAAGAGCAGGGCCTGAGCCAGGCTGCACCTGCGCAGTAACAGCCACGGGGCAGAGGCAACGCGTTTCCAAAAGCAGGAGAACACCACCCCAGGGCTGGCGATGGGTGTGTTGGGTCGGCTCTGAACACGCTTTCAGAGCTGCAAACGGATGTGAGTCCAGCTTGTGCCGACGATGCATGTCTCATCAAGCGGTCGTTCCCGTAGGGCTGACCTGCTCAAGTCACAACAGCACCCAACATCCAACGATTTCACTAGCAATGCCTTCTTCCAAATCATTAACAGCCCTACAGGCCAAGAATAGGTTCCCTGCAAATCTCATTAAAAACACCTCAATTGGATGGCAATAAAATTGACAATAAAAACGTATTGCTACACTTTGAATACAACCTCTGTAGACAGAACCATCAGTAGCAGTTTGTTCTGTGTGTGTGTTTTAACCAAAATCCCATGTTGGGTAAGTCACACTTGACGAGGTTTACCCGCAATAACCTGCACCTACCAACCTTGTACCTGCCTCGGAATTGTCGCCAGCCTGTTTGACAGGTTCCACATGCTAAGCCAAGCTGATCTAGCATTAGTTCTCCAGGCAGATTTAATTATTCGCTGATCAGGTCCGTTACAGGGTTTTGGCATTTTAATGGTTGCTTGGGACTGATACTGGATAAACAACTGCCAGACTGACCAAGCTGATACTCAGTTAATTACCCCAGTGGGCCAATGCAACTCACATCTTGCCCCCCAGCGTTTCTCTGTTACTGAACTGTTTGCTTTGCAATACAGCAATACGAATGGGTTGGATTTTCTGCAAATCCTTCTGATATCCCAGGCTACTAATAAAAGTACATTTTACGATACTCAACATTTTTTCCTTGCAAGTGGATAAATAGAAAGCGCTACTACTATCCCCAAGATATGAAAGCATCATCCAGTGGAGAACTGAAGCACGTTAAAATGCTTCTGCAGTAGCAGATGTATGTTCTTTGCTCTGAGCCTACATCACAGCTCAAGGGCACGAGCTCAGACGGTGCACAGGACTGTGAAAGGCCCGTCTCCCCCGAGAAAAAGGAGGAGGCATCGCCTACGAAAAGAAAAGCTCTGAAAAGCACTGGAGGCGTGGATTGCAAGACGCATCAATTAGACAAACTCATCTAAATTCAGAAAGTTATTGACCTTGAAAAAGCAAGAAACTTTAGGGGAAGGCAAGCCAAATCCATCTGTAACAAAGAATCCTGGCTGCTCCTGAGTCCTGCAGGAAAGCTCAGAGCAGCTCTTAGATTTGGAGAAGGTGAGGCTGGCACAGAGGACTCTGAGGTCTCTGCTCTGAGCCCCCTCTTTCACCTCACCGCTCCTGCTAAGGGCTTGATTGCTCGCCACACAGCAGAGCTGGGATGGAACAGCCTTCTCTAATAAAGGCCAAACGGGCGCAACCGACTCCTGCTCTACACCTCGTCCATATCTTTGCACAGAGATGTGCAACAGGCAGAGCGTTCTCCTAAACACGTAAATCCAAGCTCCCTTTTGAACAGAGAATTGAGGCCGCCACTTGCAACGTGCTTCAGAACCCGTCCAGGCACGGGGGCGGTGCGGTGGGTGGCCAGAGCCTTGGGCAACCCCCTCCTCACCTGCACCAGGTTCACTCCTGGCACGAAGTTCTTCACCTCCTTGATCAGCTTCACCTTGTCAGCGGGTTTCAGCTCTGTCAGCCGGACGGTGAAATGTGTTTTCTCTTTCTTGAGCGGGACCTCCTCCTCCTCCTGGAAGCAGCCAGAGCTTGGTGAAGACGCCCGGCCGGGCGCACGGGGCCCCCTCCCCGCTGCCCCACGCGTGGGGGCCCGCGGTGCCCAACCCCCGACCCCTCCCCCGGTACCTGCGGAGCCGCCTGGGAGGGCTGGAGGGAGGCAGCCGCTGCCGCCGCCGGCATCACCGCCACGTCTGGGATCTTCAGCGTCTCCTGCGGGAAAAACAGTGGCACCGGCGGCCAGTGAGACAACGGGCCGGTCCGGGCCGGAATGAACCGGGATAGGCCCGGCCGGTCTGGGATGAGCCGGTCCGCGCCTGGCCGGTTCGGGCTGAGCTGGGATAGGATGGGATGGGACGGGCCGGCCCGGGATGGGACGGGTGAGGCCTGGCCGGTTCGGGCTGAGCTGGGATAGGATGGGATGGGACGGGCCGGCCCGGGATGGGACGGGTGAGGCCTGGCCGGTCCGGGATAAGCGCGGCTGGTCCGGGATGAGCCGGGAGAGGCCTGGCCGGTCCGGGATGAGCCGGTCCGCCCCGCCCCGCCCCTCGCCACCCACCTTGAGGAGCGCGTTGAGGTCAGCCACCTCCAGCAGCGTCAGCCCCGCGATGTCCCGCACCAGCTGCCGCACCTTGGGCGAGTACTCCTTGGCGGCCGTGTCCAGCGGCGCACCGGCCAGCGCCTCCGAGCGCCGGGCGCGGCCGGTGCTCAACGCCCGCAGGCCGGCGGCGGGCGGCCCGGCCGGTGCCCAGCGCCAGGCGGGCGGCGGGCGGCGGGGCAGGCGCGGCGGCAGCGCGCGGGCGGCGGGCAGCATGGCGGCCGCAGAGGACACGGCGGCGCTCTGCCCCGCGCTCGATGGTTCCGGCGGCCCCCGCGCCGCCACGGCCGCTCTAGGCCCCGGCGCCGCGCCTCGGTGGTGGGGCGGGGGCGGCGCTCTGTCCGCCGGGTCCGCCGGGACTCGCTCCCCGCTGGAAAAGCCCTTCACAGGAGCCCGAGGGTGTTTTAAAGAAAAAAAGCAGAGCTTTTAGTAGCTTCCTTCCCAGAATAGCTGCTCCTAAAAAGCAAGATATTTCTTCAGTCCTGACTTTGTTTTACAAAAGGTTAAAAGGAAAGTAGTTTCAGGTGGATGTAGAATTTTGGGGTGTTCTGGGCATGAGGGTTCCTGGGAGCCCACCCAGGCAAGAGCCCCCCCCCCCCTCCCCGGAGGATGTCTTCCCTCTCTCCATAGCTCCTGTCCCAGCAATCCGACATGGACAGGCTCCCCGAGGTCCGGAGGAAGAGGGGGGGTCTCCGTCCCGCCATGGCCAGGCGAGAGCTGCCCGGGGAAATGAGCCTGTGCTGAACCGCAGCCCCCAGCCCGCACCGAGCCCGTCTTCTCTGGCTGGGGAAGAAAAGGCAGCTGAGCAGCTCCAGCTCCGCAGACCCACACTTCCTCACCAGGGAGATAAAACCACTTTTGTCTCAAAAACCTTTTTTTCCAGACCATCTTCCTTCTCCCTCAGCAATTTCAAATCATTCCTCACATGCTCAGAGCAGCACCGAATGTTGCCCTCTGCCCTTTCTCCCTTATCATGTTTCCGATTCCTAATTATACAAATGCTAAAGGCATGTTTTAACACCGCTTCCCTTCGGAAGACAAAAGCCTCCCTTCTAGAATAAGGTGCATAAAGTCACTTGACTCAACAAGCTCAATGAACCTCCTTTGGTCTCTCCCAGCCCCATGGGGCTGGCGATGCTCCACCACACCACACCGCAGCTCGTTCCCAACACTTTATTAATCACCGTTGGCGCTCGGTCTCCCCGCAAGGAGCGGGCGGCTGTGCCATGGGGACGGGGATGGGCAGGGAAGGGAGGAGGCGCTGGCGGGGAACGGGGCTCGGCCAAGGGGAGCGCAGGGGCTGCGGCCACAACGCCGCCCAGCCTGGCCCTGGTCCTGCGGGTGAGGAGGGGAGCAGCCGCGGTGGCGGGCGGGGGGTTGCCCCCCTGCCGCCGGGTCCCCAGAGGGACACTGTGGTCCCGCGTCCCCCCGGCCAGGGACAGAGGCGGGGGGGCTGAGCGGGCAGAATGAGGAGGCAAAGTACAGAAGTGATGTCGGATGAAGAGTAGTGTTAAACGGGACCCCCCCGCCCTGCGGCAGAGATCAGTCGAAGGAGATGAGCTGGGCCTCGCTGCTGCCCTGTGGCTGCTGCACAGGGGCGGGCGCTGGCGGGGGCGGCTGCTGCTGGGGGGGGCCTCCAGCCGGAGCCATCTGCAACAGACGAGGCAGCTTCGTTAGAAAGTGAACCCCACTGAGGTCCCAGCCCCCGGGTCCTGCAGCACTCACCTGCTGGTAGAGGGGCTGCTGGCCAGGCAGGTAGGACTGCTGGGCTGGCAAGCTGCTCAGCGCGGCCTCTTGGCCAGGCAGGGCGGACATGAGGCCCTGTGGGCGTGAGGGGCTCATCAGAGGAGCTGGGGGATGCACAGCCTCTGCCCGGCCTCCCCTGCCCCACCACTGGCAGCGTGGGACTAGGAGGGCTCCACGGGCCGGAGCCCACCCGCAGCTCATCCCCCCAGGAAGGGGGCCGTGGGGCGGGGAGTGCTGACCTGCATGCCGTAGGGCTGGTAGCCCATGGAGACCGACTGGCTGCCCATGTAGCCCATGGTGCCCGACTGGGGGGCCTGGGAGATGGCCGGGATGCTCTGCGACTGCGAGGCTGCACTCTGGGGCTGGGGGGAGAGGACAATGAGGGGTGGTGCAGGCAGTGATGGCTTGTCTATAACAGCCCCCCCAGGACCAGCACCGCTCTCATCGCTCTGCTGGAACCAGGGCATCTGCTTCCCTCTGCGCCATGGGGAGCCCAGAACTGGCTCTGACTCCAGCCCACCCCCACAGCGAAAGCAGCAGCAGATCCAGAACCAACCAGCCCTTTCTCCCGCCCGCTCAGAGATCCCGTCTCCGAGACAGGGTGAATTGTGCCAGCCCTGCAGAATACCCCAGTGGCCACAAGCAGCTCTGCCCTCACTTGCCTGGTAGCCCTGCGTTGGAGTTGGCTGGTAGGAGGAGTACGCCGGGGTGGTGGTGGGCACCGCCTGCCCCTGCTGAGCTGCCTGCCCGCTGCCTGCCGCCGGCTGGTACATGTAGGCGTTCACCATGCTGGGATCTGGGGTGGAGAGGGCAGAGGCTGAAGTAACCACCGTGCACGCAGCCTCCACCCAGGTGGGCTCAGCTGGCCAACATACCTGTCCCCGTGACGGGCATTGCAGTGTACGGCCCCGTGCCCCCTTGTGCTGCCTGGTTCATGTACACGCTGTGCATGGGAGAGCCCTCCACAGAGCCGGCTGGGCTGAAGGTGCCAGGGAAGCTGGTGGGCCCAGAGGGCTGGTAGATCACCCCGCTGGCTGCGGGCATGGCCTGGAGCTGTTGAGGGAAGAAAAGCAAGCTTCAGGCCATCTCCCCTGGGACCTGGCAGGAGGGTGTCTGGCCCAGAAGCCGTACCTGGGCATAAGGCAGCGAGAAGGCTGGCATCTGGGCTCTCATCTGGATGGTCTGCTTCTGCTGCTCCAGGCGCATCTGCCTCTCCTTCTCCTGCTCCTGCAGCCGCTGGATGGCCAACTGACGCTGCATCTCCAGGTACTCCTGCGGGAACAGGGCCGTGATGGCTAGAAGCCAGGACACCACAGCATCCTCCCCTGCCAGGGCAGCTGTGCCAAGGTGCAGGCAGGCCTGCAGGCTGACGCAGCCCCGGACACCCTGGGAATGCTTCCCTGCCTCACCTGCTTCTTCTGCCTCATGATCTCCAGCTTCTGGGCTAGCTGGATCTGGCGCTGGCGCTCTGCCTCCTCTGCCGCACGGCGCAGCTTCTCCCGATGCTCCTCCCGCAGCGCGTTCAGAGCCCCACGTGCATCCCGGATCTGGGCCAACTTGTCCTGCAGGCCTTCGTAGTACACTGGGGAGCGAAGGGACAGCCTCAGGGACCCTTTCGGGGCAGAGCACTCCGACCACCCCTGCAGGCTGCACTGGCTTCTCTCCAGAGAGGCTGTGTCACAGGAATGCCAAATCCCGGCACTGGGGGAAGCCCCGGCAGCCACTCGCTCCTCCCCAGGACACTTGCCCACGGCCAGGCAGCTCCCACTTACGCCTGCGCTCGTCCAGCTGGTTGAGCAGCTCCAGCAGCTGGGGGTGCATGTTGTTGATGGACTGGAAGAGGGACAATACGGCAGAGTCATTGGTGATGCTGCGGCCCCGCATGTGGTTGCTCTTCATGCGGTTGACAAATGTGGTAACCGCATTCTGCAGCGCCTTCAGGAACTGCTCGTGGTTCTCCTCGGACTCGCCATTCTGGTACTGCTGCTGGAAGGACAGGGCAGCCAGTCAGCCTCAACTCTCCCATGACGAGAGCCAGCAGCAGGCCCGCAGAGCTGCATGACTGGGCTGAACAAAGGGGCTGGGCACTTCTTGCCCCTCAGAAGCTGCCAGGCACAGGTCCAGGCCCCCCTCTTACCTCAACAACACCAAGCGGGGCAGGGTGGGCGTCCCCAGGCTGAGCAGCTGGCTCTGTGAGGGACAGAGGTGCTGACGGTGTGGGGCTCTTGCGAACCTCCTCTTGTTTCTTCTCCCAGTAGTTGCGATTCAGGTACCGAGCCAACTGCCAGAAAGAGAACAAAGATAAGCATGGCAGCCCCGCTGGGAGTGCGCCTGTGCCACAGACCAGTAAGGTCTGGGTCCTTACCTCTGGATCAATGTCCTCAGCCAGGGGAGCAGAGGAATTCTGGAAAGAGATAAACAGGGAAATCTGGTTCAGAGAAACAAGACCCACAGCTCTCACACATGTCCTGCTCAGCCCTGGCCATGCACAACCACCAGTGCTGAGCACCAGCAAGGGACTGGAAGGGGACAGCCGTCTCCTTCATCCAGACACAGGCTGTAGCTACGGGAAGCAGTGGAGGCACCTAAATGCCATCTGAGTACAGACCTTCTTGCTGAAAACACAGTAGTGCTGTGAAAGAGCAAGGAATTGAATGGGGCAAATCTTTTCTCTCGGAACAGGGATTAAATCTGACCCAAGCAAGGCAGAATTGGGCTGCATCCAGCCACCTCACGGTCAGGGGCTCCCAAGAACATACCACGGGTGGGGAATAGAGCGTGCTGACCGGGGGGGCTGACGACGTGACGGGTGTGGGCTCAGCCTTCGGGTACATGGAGTAGGTTGTTTTCTGCCTCTGCAAAAAAGAAAAAAAGAAGTGAACTCAGGGACTGTCCAGACTCCTCCAAATCACCCACTCAGAACAGACTGGGCACACGGGGTGGGTGAGGTTCCTAGTGATGGCCAGGCACAGCCAGCAGACCCAGCCTCACGCTTTGTACAGTTCATGCAGGCCAGCGTGCCCCAGGGCACAGCCTGCTTCCAAGATGTGGGACTGCAACACAGCACATGGCTGGCTCTGCTTTCACCCTCTCATTCCACAGGCCCTGTGACTTGCTCACGCCAGGACGTGCCTAGAGACCTGTTACCGCACAGCTAGGAGATGCCCAGCACATCTGGGCTGTGTGGAAACAACCACTCCCAGACACCAAGCAGGGCACGAACCATTCTCTCCTTCTCTTCGGCCTCCGACTGAGACAAGGCAATAGCTAGCTGGAGCTCTTCCTCCTCTTGCAGAGCTGTCTCGTCACGCTTTGGAGGCAGCTGCAAGCAGAAAGATGAGGAGGTGGTCAGTCAAGGGATCAAGCAGCAGGTCAGGATCACTAGATCACCCACAGGGCAGCCACTCACCTGGGACTGCTGCGAGAGGGGGCTGGTCAGGTACTCGGGGGGCAATTCGGAGGTGGCAGCAGCTTTACCCTCAGTTTTCCTGTAGTCAGAAAGAGGCGACAGTGGAGACCGAATGCTCCTTCCTCCGCACTGGAGCCCCAGCTCTGCACAACACTACAGCTGTAACCCCCGTCCCCAGGAAGGAAGGGAACCCAGCCTGCACAGCCTGGGAAACTCTCGCTCTAGTCTGCAGAAAGGTGGCTCCACACCAAGCTTCTCCCCTCAGTCACAGATGTTGCAGGCAAAGAAACACACTATAAAGGGTACTGACTTGTTGAGATGCTCGTAACAGGGCTCGCAGACTCTCACTTCCTTCTCAATCCCAAACTTGGGGATGGTGGAATACTTGGAGGAGCATTTGCCACAGAAGATCTGCCCGCAGGCCCTGCAATGATGCTGCAAAGGATGGGAGACATCAGTGCAGTAACAACACACTCCTTCACCATTATACAACATCACTCGGACACTCCTGACACTTCCCTGCCAGTGGCCAGGGAACGCGATCCAGCCCCGACAAACTTCCATGCAGGCTTGGGGAGTCCTGCAAGTCCCGGGGGCCTGTGCAGGACCAGGGAACCCAGAAGGGCAGAGCGGCACCCACCTTCCGCGTCACAACGCCAAACTGCACTCGACATCTGTGACACTCCTCGGCATCGACCCAGTCTGGAGCCTGTGAGGGTTAAGGAAACTTGTGTAAGGAGGGGAGGAGGGTGTTGAGGAGCGTGTTTCCACCAAGCCCTTCAGCAGCTCCTAACACTAACTAAGGCACTATCACGAATGGGGGAGACTGTAAGTGTTTGCAGCTTAACAGGAAACACTAATCCCCACAAGTTATTTCCTCTTGTGTTCCCAGAGACTGTGATGCTTTCCCAGTCAGCAAGAAATCTTCTAGGGACTTATCTGCACAGCAATTGCTTTAGCAACACCCTGCTGCCATACTCAGACTGCCATGCTGCTGGAAGGCCACCGAGAAGGGTAAGATGAGACTAACTCCCTGTCCTGGTGAATTCTCCCCTCCATCACTGCCCGCGTGACAGCTGGGAGCAGTATGTACCGAGCAAGGTCTCTAATTCCATGAAATGGAGGAATGCAAGAACTGCAGGGTTAGTAGGGAGGGGACAGGAGAGCAAGGTCGGTCCTGCAATGCCAGCTCCCTCCCCACCAGCAGAGCTCACCCTTTCTGCAGCAAACATGGCATCGCTCTCTTTGAACTCCGGGAATACGTGACCTGTGGGAGAAGTGACAGTGTCCCATTGTGAGAGGGCTCCTCCACGCAGGGAGGCCATGGAGCCCACAGCCTTGTGCCATAGTGCCCAGCCACACACGCCAGATCCAGCTCAGCATGCCTGCCCTGACCATTATCTTACTCTGACACAACTAACAGCAATCTCCCTCCTGCAGGAGGCCAGAGGGCAACGCTCACACAGCACTTGCTGCTGTCTGCGAAGTACTGGGCTCTCAGCCACGCTCTCGAACGCACCGGACAATCCCCTGTTGGTTTCCCTTATACACCTGTAAGGCACATTGGGGCCCTTTGGATAAAGCTTATTTCTCAAGACCTTGAACTCAGCACAGAGAGGGGGAAAGCCCACTGCGTGGGCAGGCAGGGCGTTGAGTCTCACCCCTGGAAAGCCAAGAGTGTGGCAACACTAGCTCAGTAGGGGACCAAGACCTCCAGGCTTTGCCAGTGCCCGTGGAGGTTCTGCTGGGCAGCAAGAGGCAGAGACAGCAGCGCGTCCCTTCCCAGGAACGCTGCCATCCCCAGGACAAGAGAGATAGGGCCATACTGGCACTGTCAGGAAGCAGGAGCGTGGACCCATCCTGGAGGTACTAATGAAAGCCTGGGAGGAAGGAACCACCCCACTGTAAATCCCTTCCCAGAGGACACACTGATTTGCTGCCAGTTTCCTGAAGAACATTTGCAGCTCCTGCTTTTCAGGTCTCGCTGCCAACCCTTAGTTGGTAGCTGGGCTGGAGGCCCGGGGCAAGGCAGCCCCTGATCCTGGGACAATGGGGCTGTCCTCTCTCTGCAGCGGGCCTCAGTCACTCCAAGAGGTTCATCTGGTATCGGGCACCAAGAAAAAGCTCAGTACTGCAAGTCCAGAATTTCGCTAACAGCAGGCAGGGGCCTGACACCTATTCCTTCTCCTGCAAGGCTCCTCCACAGCAGAGCTGCTTGGCCAGTTGTCCACCCGCCTTCACCCACAGAGTCCTCACCTTCAACCTTCATTATCTGATAGGTGTCCTGCACCACCTTGTACTTGGGCTCGTTGCGGAAGGCGTGAGCCCAGGCCTGGATAAGGTACAGGATCTTACTCCGGACGCTTGTCTCCACTTGCCTCTGCACAGAAAGGGAGGAGGCAAAAAAAAAAAAAAAAATCTGAGAAAAATAGCCTGAAACCCAAAGGATGGCGTGAATTCCACAGAAGAGAAGCCAGAAGTACCATTCATGGAAAGAGAGACTTTAGAGTACTTGTGCAAGGTAAGAGCTGTCAGAAACCTGCAATAAGGACAATTCGCAGCGAAGACTATATACTCCTTCAGCTTCCCCCCACTTCCCCCCTCCAGCAACAAGAAAATGTCCTTCAGAGCAGCACAGACCAACTTGAAAAGGGCTGTGGTGACGGTGCTTTGAGAAAATGCCCAGAAACTTGCACAGCTGCTCCCCGGGGCAGGCATGAGCACTGGCCTGCCCAGTGCCATTGTTCACATCTTTGCTCCTCACAAGAGTTGCTCATCGCGCACTCAGAAAGTCGCAGGACCTACACACCCAGCTGGGCAGAGCAGTACAGCCTGCTTTGCCCGAGGGCTGACAGGGCACCACCAGCTCACAGCTGGAGGGTGTCTGGAGCATGTTGGTGCCAGGCTGTCAGTGTCCCCGGCCCCGAGACTCCTGCCCAGGAATACCCAAAGCTACCTTGGGATGTGACGCAGTATGGACAGCTGGGGAGCCTGCCCTTTGGAGAGAGGGGCAGTTGTATCACAGTTCAAGGAGCCAGAGGAAATTTGGCAAGCCTGTTCCTATCCCAGCCAGCCTCCGAGAGCAGCCCTGTCATCAGCTGACCAAGTCATCACGCATTCACATGACCGGTTGCTCCAGAAATCCTCCAGGAAGCAGAGGAGCATTGTCAAGCTCCTATTTCAGACGAGAGCTCGGCCCACACAGCATGACTTACTGACAATTCCTGGAGCTCCAAACTTCTAGATTTCACAAAATCCTGCATTCCACACGTCACGGCCCTGAACCTCCTCAGAACTAATGCTATTTTACCAGCATTAGGCATTCAACAAGCAGCAAAGTTCCAAGCATAGGAAAAGAATGGGTCTGTGGCAGTTATGAAACTACCAAGACAGACAAGGACTGCAGAGAACCACAAAATCTCTTGATCTGATTTTCTCAGCGCTCAGAGTGCCTGCGCTACTACACCTGGCCATCACATCGCGGCAGCATTCCTATCTCAGCAGAAGATCCTGCCCAGAGACTGAGTCAGCCCTAACAGGAAGGTGACAGGGGAGAGACACCCTGCTACGGTGTGTGAAATGATGAGACTCGCACAGCTTATCCACCTGGGTCATCTGGTCATCTATTTCTGGCAGAAGACGGAGGCTGTAAGGAAGGAACAGCACTACTCTAACAAGCTCTTGACTGTTCTTGAGCTGGGAACTGGAGACGGAAGTTCCCATTTCCACTTTACTTGTTGAAGTCTCCAGTCCAAGGACGCACAGAGCTCGTGCAGGCATCACGTTACATCAAACTGGCAAGTGACGGCTTGTGACAACAGCTCATCAGTGAAAATAGCCATCCTGCAAAGCTCCTCACACAATTCCACAGGCTAATGAAATGGCCACGACAAAGAGGAAGCTTCTGCCCGTTTTTAGTCTGCTGCTTTACCTTCCCGTGTGCCTCATACTGTACTATGGGAAGGAAATTCTCCCCCCGCTGCTCAGGTCCTTGGTGCAACTGCCAGACCATCACCTCTGTCTTCCTTTGCTGTCTCAAGCCAAGCAGAGTGTTGCACCCAGGAGCATTTACCATCATATGGTCTAGGCATTTACAGCATATTCCTACCCTGCCTTACCGTATAGCCAAACCCCCACACTCATCTCTTCACAATCATGCAATACAGTTTGCTCTTTTCTGAAATGCATTTCCGAACAGTTTCCCTTCTGTTCCTTACACAAAGGGAATGAAAGACATGCACATTTTCTTCTGCTGCTGCTTCTTTTCCAACATCATTCAAAAATGGTAGTAAAATTAGATATATTTACCTTGAGTATTTCCTTCAGTTCCTCCATAGTCTGTTTATTGGCCACCTCATCATGGACTGTTTGGCCACAGTTTTTAACCACCGACTCCATGACCTGCAAGGACAAAGGACAATATTAGCCTGCTGCTTTCTTCCTTCCCTGTGGCCTGTGATGAGTCACAGCAGCATTACAGGTTACTGCAGCCAGCACACCAAGACAGGGGAACTATTTAAGCAATGAGTTGCATTAGGGCAGTGTCAGTCAAGCCAGAGAAACCCACACCGCCAAGCTGGAGGAGTTAGCTATGCTTCAACTGCACAGTGGCCTTTGTACCTTTGCTGTGTAGAGACAGACCCCCAGGGACAGTGTCTCAAGTTCCAGCTCTGTCTGTTTCTAACTCCAAGACAGAATTAAAGAATGAAACTCACAGCCTGCTGATCAGTCACGAAACCTCTGCGCTAGAGGCAGGAGGAGGCAAGCTCCAGGCCATGACTCTGCCACTCCCCTGGCAGGGCAGAGAACACCGTGCGGGCTGCGCAGCCCTGGATGCTGCTTATAACAGATGGGAAACTCCCTGGCCTGCGAGCTGGGCCCCCAACAGTGCTTGGGTTTGGGCTGACGTTACCTCCAGTGCGTAGAGTGCCACATGGGGATTCTTGTCGTTGACTTTCTTCTTGATAGCATTGACGGCGTATTTTGCTCTGGGTAAGGAAAGAGAGTTTACGTCCTCAGGTGATCAAGAATGCGAGGGGAGATTCCACCCGCTGCTGATAACCCGCTAACCCCGGCCCTGACACAAGGGTACAGTTGTGTCTTGGTCTATGTGATTCCCCCAAGGCAAACCGGGAAGAGAGGGAATAAGCACACTCAAACCTGAGTTTCTCTGAGGATTTCAGGACAGAGGTAACCCACAACTCAGGGAAGTGCCTCAACACATCAGGGTGTACAGTACTGCCCTTCCAACGCTTTTCCAAAAGGACAACAAAATGCGTGCTGCGGCAGGCTGGCAGGTCCGAGACCCTCATGCCTTGCCTTACAAAAGCAGGGAGCGCTGGTCTTCCAGCACATCCAACTTACTGGGTGTCTCCCTGACGGATCATGTCGCAGATCTGCAGGATGGATTCCCAGTCCGTCTCCAGCAGGAGTTGGCTCGTAGCCTTATCTGCAAGGAATAAACCTGTGAGGCTGCTTTAAGCGGTTCTGCCGATCTCCCTCTGCTCCGCCGCCCCGGTGTCGTTGCGGGGAAGCTGCCCTGGACGCCGGCGATGCCCCGGACCCGAGCGCTCGGGAATAAAAACCCCCGATTTTTCCCGAGACGCGTCAGCTCTTCCCCTTCAGACGCCGCGGAGCGTCAGGAACCCTCGCACCCGCCGCATCAGCTCCGGCGGGGCCCGGGCCCGGCTTGGCCCGTAGCCCCGGTCCCTCCCCGGCCCCCCCGGGGACAATCGCTGCGGGGCTCAGCCCGGCCCCCGCCCGCCCGCCGAGGGGAGCCCGCGGCCGGTACCGAGGAGACGCTCGAATGTGCCGCCGCCGCGCCCCATAGTGTCCCCCCGCCGCCGGCCGGGCCTCCCCTGCTCTGCCCCACCGCCCCTCCTCCGGCGCTTCCGCTTCCGCCTTCCGCTTCCGGCTTCCGGCAGAGGGCGGGGCTCCTTCCGGCGGGGCGGGGCGGATGGCGGGCGCGGGGCGGCCCGTGCCCACGTGCCTGCTGCTGGGAGCGGCGGGCGGCGGCAAGAGCCTGCTGGCGCGGCGGCTGCGTCATATCCGGCGGGGCGGGGGGGGGGGGTCCCGGCGGGGGGGGGGGTCCCGGCGTCCCGGCGGGGCGGGGGGTCCCGGGGCGAGGGGGGGTCCCAGTCGGGCCGTGTCCCGGGCGCCGTCGAGTCCTTAACGGTGGGCACAGCTGAGCGCCGAGGAGGGTCCCGCGGGGCTGGGCGACCCCCCGGCCACGCTGCCCACGGTAGGCAGGGCCCGGCGGGGGCGGCCAGGCGGGCAGCAGGCCCGGTGCGGGCGGGGGGCGCCGGTGCGGCCGTACCAGCCCCGCCCCCGTCCCGGCAGGTGGGCACCAACCTGACCGACCTGCGGCTGCCACGGAAGGCGACGGTGCGGGAGCTGGGCGGCTGCATGGGGCCCATCTGGCCCAGCTACTACGGCGAGTGCAGCGCACTCATGGTGAGCCACCGCCACGCTGGACCCCACGACGGCGGCGACCCCGTCTCGAGCCGTGGCCCGCAGGGAGGGGCCCGGCCGGGGGACACGGGGCTCGGCGCTGGCCCCTGCCCCGCTGTGGGGCGTCGAGCCCCGCGGTTCCCTCGGTTTCCCTGGCCCGGCTGCGCGCGGGGCCAGCCCGGGGCTGCCCCACACACCGCTTTCCTTCTCCAACAGTTCGTGGTGGACGCCGCCAACCCCAGCCAGGTCTCCAACTCCTGCGTCCAGCTGCTCTCCGTCCTCTCCGCCGCGCAGCTCGCCTCCGTGCCCGTGCTCGTCCTCTTCAACAAGATGTGAGGGGGGGAGAGCCTGGGGGGGGGGGACACGCTGAGGGCCTGCGGTGGGCTCCCACGTCCCTTCTGTCAGGTGATGCCCCCCAGGCACGTCCTGGGGGGCAGCAGCCGCACTTTTGCCTGCGGAGACCCACGGGTGGGGGCCGGGCCGGGCGGGAGAGCCACGGCAGGGGGCTAACGTGGCCCCTTCCCCTCCCGGCTGCAGTGACCTGCCCTGCTACATGTCGCTGGCGGAGATGAAGTCACTGTTCCGCATGCAGGACATCGTCTCCTGTGCCACGCAGCCCATCACCATGCTGGAGACCAGCGCCCGCGACGGCACCGGCCTGGCCGACGTCCTGCAGTGGCTTCGGGCTGCCCTTGGAGACCCCCGCTGACCCTGACCCCGTGGCAGCTCAGGCGAGTCCTGTCACCGATGGCGGTGGCCGGCGAGTAGCTGCCCTGAGCGGAGCCAGGATCGGGGCCCAGCATGGCGTCACGGGACAGGACAGCTGTGGGACTTGTCAGTAAAACCTCCACTGTACTGTCCAGGCTGGCAGCTGCCTCGTGCTTGGGTGGAAACCCCGGCCTTTTGGGGAAGGGATGAGCAGGAGCCTCAGAGGCCAGACTGTGCCGGCATGGGGGGCTGTGGCAGTGCCCGGGCTGGGATAAGGAGGGCTGGGGCTAGTAATGGCCCGCGGGTTGGAGGCTGAGTGTGCGTGGGGCTCCTGCTGGGAGCTTTGGCCCTGTGTGGAGTGACCCAGGGAAAGACTGCAGGGGACCTGGGTGGGTGTTGGGAGCCAGGGCAGGCTGAGCCGCAGGAGTGCCTCAGGCAGGGACATCTCATGAACCGCAGTCCCCAGCACTGCTCAGGCCCAGAGAACGGCTGGGTCTGTGAACTCCTGTCTGTGCCGGCACGGAGAGCCCAGCCCAGCACGCTGCCGTGCGGGCAGCTGTGGCACTCGTCAGTGCGAGTGCCAAGTCAGGGGGTATTTGTGGCTGCATGGGCCTGGTACACGCCGCGGCACAACCTGCCCTGGCTCTATGGGTGCCATGCCACGGGGGCAGCCGGCTTTCCGGGGCTGGGGGCTGCTGTCGGTGTGCCGGGGTGGAAAACAGCTCCTGGGGCTGTAGGCATGGCACCAGGATGGCAAGTGGCTCCCGGGGCTAGGGACACCACACCGCGATGGTGAGTGGCTCCCGGGGCCGTATGCGATGAGGTGGCACTGGTCCTTGCTCCCACGGTGTGGGCTGAGCTGAGGTGTTCCCAGGGCAGCCCGAGTGGCAGGGGTGAGGAGCCTGAGCACACCCTGTCCTGGCTGATGAGTCACCACCTCTAACGAACATTGACGCACCAAACCCACTTGCCCACTTCTAGCCCGACAGGTCCAAAGGCTGGAAGGGCTCCTGTGCAGCTACGCTTTAATGGGCCCGGTGAGCCTGCGGCTGGGCAGCCAGAGCCTGGGGTTCCTCTGCCCAGCCCTCAGCACCGTGGTGGTTTCCCTGTGCCCGTCCTGGTAGTTGCAGTGCGCCAGAGGGCTGCCTGGCCCGGGGGGCGGCCGAGTGGCCTCATCCATGGGGGTGTTGGCCAGTTGCTCTCCTCCAGGCGAGCCAGACACGGGGCAGGAGCTGGGTCGGTGCCTGGCAGCCGTCCCTGGGCAGTGCAGAGGGGGACGCAGGTTCTCTCCAGCCAGAAGTCTTCACTGTCCCCAAAGGCTTCTGAAAACAGCCCAAAGCTGTTCTGGCGTTGGCAGGGGGGAGAGCTGTTCTCTGCTAACGCCCACGGAGAAGGGCTCTGCTGGCAAGCCAGCCCCGCGTGGAGCTGTGCCCTGGGGCGCGATGGCAGTCCCGGCCCTGATCCTGCTGTGCCTGCCGCAGCCCCAGTGGCTCTGGGCCGTGGGAGCACCCACATCCCTGTGCCGCAGTGTCCCTGCAGAGCTGAGGCGCGTCCCGGTGCTACAATGGGTCCTTGGCCGCTGCATCCCGGAGGAGAGGATCTTCCCCGGCACCCCACGGCCCCGCTGCCTCCAGCACCGCGCCGCCATGGCTTAGAAAGGGGCTGATCCCATCCCTGGCTGTGAGCAGAGTCCTGTCCTGTCCCGCTCCTTCCTGGGGACTGTGACACTAAGGGGAGATATAGAGTCCCTGAGACCCCGAGGGTCTGCTGCCAGGGACAGATGTCACTGCCCCACGATGAGAGCAAAGATGGGGCTCTCTAAATATCGCCATCCCCATCCTGTTCCCTCTCCCAGTCCTGTCCCCATCCCCTACCCTGTCCCTGTGCTGGCTCTGCTGGCAGGGTCTGCCATCCCTGGGCCGCAGCACCACCAGGGATCCAGCGTCCTGTGGCACAGGCTGGATGCTGGGGCAGCCCAACCGTCTCCCTGGCCCCTCATCCCCAGCCACGCTGCCGCCCGTGCCAGCGGAGCAAGGGAAAGGCTGGCTCACCCCATCACCTCCTGCCCCTTCCCGTTCCCTGACAAGAGGCGCTCTGCCAGGGCTGGGCTGGCTCTGGTGCTCCTGCCAGCCCCGCTCCGGCACGGAGCCGAGGAACATCCACGCGCCTGACTGAGCTCCAAGCACACCGGCAGCCCCCTCTCCCCTTCGTGCAGGGCTCACCTGGGACTCAGGCGCGTCTCTCCCTCTGCTCGTAAATGGAGTGAAGCTTCTGAATGAGAAATATTTTATCTTCCCCCTCCTGTAACAGCAGAGACAGCACAGTGAGCAGCCACGGGATGGGCTCTTGCACGTCCCAGGTGGCAGCACTGTCAAGACTAGAGCCTGAATCCAGCTGGACCAGGGCATGGAGCAGCTGGGATGGGCCAGGGGCAGTGTGTGGAGCTCACGCACATTGGCGATCTGCTCCTTCAGCAGGTGGATGATCCTCCGCTGGCCTCTCACCACCTGGATGTTGAAGTAGATCACGGCTCTGCAACGACAGGCAGAATGGGATGGTGGCAGCCGGGGTGGGAAGCTGGGAGACACTGCACTCCTGGCACCAGGCCGGGGCACAGGGCTCTGGAGTGACACCCCAGCTCCCAGACCCCCCCACTCGGGGCTGTGACAGCAGGACCCGCAAAGCGTGGGCCCAGGTTCAGCCTCAGGCTCGGGTCCCTACTCACAGCAAGACCCCGGACACGAAGAACAGGAGGGAGGTGTTCTCCACCAGGTACTGGTGGACCCAGGCAAACCAGGTGATGTTCGGGTTGGACTTCTCCAGCAATTGCACCCAGGTCTTCCCTGATTTGTAGATGGTTTCCAGCCCCTGGAAGGGACCGCAGGTTTCTGATGGCCGGACCCTGAGCAGACAGAGCGGTGGGGTCGGTCAGAGCGGTGGGCAGCCCAGACAGCCGCTGCCCCCAGCCCAGGGCACTGCCCAGCCTCAGATGTCCAGCCCCGCAAGGGACCAAGCCTCGCCTGCCCCAGCCATCCCCAGTGGCTGGACAAGGGGGTCCTCATCCCCTTGCCCTGCATCAGGAACAGCTGGGAACAGCTGGAAGGAACGGGCACGGGCCAATCGCTGCCACGCTCTGTGCGGTGACTGGTGGCTGGGCAGCATTTCCCTGCCAGCGGCACGGTGCCGTGCTGGGCACCATGCGCTCTGTGAGCCATCGCGGGGGGAGGGACCGTCTCCCCAAGCCCCTCTCCTTGGCCAGCCAGCCGGTGGGTCTGTGCCCCGAGCCCACTCCAGCGGGTACTCACGACCAGATGGTGTAGGAGAGGAAGATGGCTGCACCCAGGAAGGACGGGAAGCACAGCAGGCTGATGAAGACGGTACTCATGTGAGACGCTTGCCAGGGCTTGCTGGGGGACTGGCAGTTCTGCATCAGGCTGGTCTGCAGACAGGGATGAGTCCTGTGTGCTGCTGCCTCTGGGGAAGCAGCCCCCACTCCGCACCCCGTCCCTCTGTCCGCCGGGAGCTGAGTGACACCCTGTCCCAGCATCACCCCCTCCCTCCCTGCGTGCTGCCCGCCACGGGGACGCACAGGGAGCTGCCGGGGGGGAACACCTCTCACCTTTTTGATATAGAACAGCAGCACCAGCTTCAGTGTCTGCACAGCCGGCAGGAGCGGAGCAAAGAGAACACCCAGCCTGGGAGAGAGGGGGGAATGGGAGCTTGTGCCAGCTCTGGGCCCCGCGGGAGTCGGGGGCAGTGGCCGGCACTGGCCCCAGCCGTGGCCAGGCTTTTGTAGAACAAAGAGCAGGCACACCAGGGCCGAGCCGGGTTTGCTGCGCAGCCTGTGCTAGGATGTCACTGACCCCCGGGGTGGCTGTGGCCTTTGCGGGTCCCGGGTGTGTTGTGAGTGGGCACGCAGCAGCACGTGCATGGATCCCCTCCTCGGGCGGGGGGGGCAAGGCTGGGGGCTGCAGAGAGGCACTGGGGGGTGGCAAGGCAGGACCCTGAGGAGCCGAGCGGACAGGCTGGAGGGGAGCGTGTCCCTTCAGAGCAGCAAGTGCCATTACGGTCTGGACTAAGGAGCAGGGCTGCGTGTGCACTGGAGCCTGTGGCTTCCCCAGAGCTCTGGAGGGGACCAGCTGGGCAGGGGACGCTGGACCGGTGCCGGAATGCTCTGCTGCTGATGCCCCTGTGGCTGTCACCCTGTCACCAAAGCCAGACCTCCCGGGTTGTGGCTGTAAGGTGCTAGCCCCAGGTGCTGTGGCTGCCAGAACACCCATCTCTCTCATCCCACCGATGCAGGGCTCAGGAGGTGTCTCCCATGTCCCCGCTCAGCAAAACTCGTGCAGTTCCCATGCCTGGTCCCTACCAGCTGCGGGGCTCACATGGGACCATGAGGTGTTTGCCAGCAGAGCCGCGCCAGGCAAGACGGCACCTCACCAGGTCAGGGTCTGCCCGTAGATCAGCTCCAGCACATTTCGGGCAATGTCAAACTCAGGTCTCTGCTTCCTCTTCAGCCTCTTCTCCAAGATCAGCCTGGGAAGGAGCGAAGCTCTGCTCCCACGCTGCTGCTGGGGGGGATACTCAGCCCCCCACCTCTCCCCCGACAGCGGCAGAGCCCGGGTGCAGCAGAGACCCAGGGCCGTGCCGGGGACACCACGTCGGTGGGGGGACCCCTCCCAGGGCACGTTACCTCCAGATCAGCTCCCCAAAGAGCGTGTCCAGCAGGGTGAATATGAAATCCATCACCACAAAGCGATACAGGTCCTGCCCCACACACGTCTCCCAGCACTGGGGAGACAAGCAAAGGTGGCATCGAGCATGCAACAAGGTCTCTCCTCCCCCATGGCTTTCCCATGCTCCCCAGGGGATGTGAGGGGCTGTGGGACCTTTTCCTCCCCTTTCCCCAGCCACCCGGTGTTTGGGGTGCCCTTGTCTGGCTGTCACCCCCCTCTCCCCAGCAAGACAGCCGATGGTGCCTGCGGTGCCGTCCAGCAGACCCCTGCCCTGCCACCTGCTGGTGCTGGGACCGCAGCCTTGGCTTTGCTCCGCGCTCCCTGGGCATGGGACAGTCCGGATGGTGTGGCCCAGCCGGCTCAGGTGGGCTCCATGGGCTCCTGGCACGGCTCCGCACAGAGCCCGGCCCCGCACAGCAGTGCTGACCTCCTCTGTCGAGCAGACGACTCTCCGGCTGAGCCACTGGTAGCAGAGCAGGCCAAGGACCACCATCTTCAGAATGAGGTTCCTGGGGAGCAGGAACGGCGCTGGGAGCCCCTGAGCCCTGGGGACGGAGGGGCCGAGCCCCGCAGACGGGGTGCCCGGCCCCAAAGCCTCCCCCCACACCACAGGTGGGGGTGCAGGACGCTCCCCCCGCCCCGGCCAGCCTACCTGCAGATCGCCACATAGACCTCTACCACGGGGGACTCCTGCTTCTCCCACATGGCCAGCAAGTTGTACAGGTGGGGCATCAGCGCGTTGAGGAGGGACACCACGAGGGGCAGGACCAGCAGGACGGCTTCCTGCTGCCGCTCGCCACTGCCCCGCACGCGGTGGTCCTGATGAACCTGGTGAGCGGGTACCGGGGTGAGCGGGTACCGGGGTGAGCGCGTGGCTGCTGGGAGCCCAGTGACACCGGGACGGGAGCTGTACCAGGGCTGCCGCTGCCTCCCTCCCTGGTACCCTGACACCAGCTGGGGGAGCCGTTGGCGAGGGGCCGCACTCACCGTGTGCATGTGCTCCGAGAAGTAGCGCACAGCCAACACGCAGCCCAGCACCGTGCTCAGCGAGAGGGCCCAGGCCAGGAACAGCACAGCTGTGTGTCGCAGGCGCTGGCAGAGGCTCAGGGAGCGGGAGCGGGAACGCTGCTCCGCCAGCAGCTCCTGGAAGAGAGCAGGGACGGTGCTGCCAAGCACGCTCTGGGGCTGGAGCGAGGGTTTGTCCTGCTGCACTGAGGTGGGACCCGGAGGGCTGATGGACAAAGGGGTGCTGCAGCGTCGGGTCAGGGGGTATGTGCAGCTGCAGGAGTCCCCTGTGCAGTGGGCAAGAGAGGGGTGCTGAGCCCCGGGGTCTGGACCGGCTCCTGCAGACACCTTTGCATTCCCAGTGCAGGCGCAGGGCGTGCAGGGACCAACTGGCTCCTCACCTTCAGCTGGGTGCGGATGTTCTCACACTGCAGCTTCACCGAGCGCCTCTGGATCACCTTGAAGTCCCAGGCACAGAAGACTTTGACAGCCAGGTTGCCCATGGAGCTGCCCACGCGGTAGCTCTCCCCGAAGGAGCGGGACATGCTGCAGCGAGGGGGAGGGCGTCAGGGCATTGGGGCTGGGCGCAGGGGGAAGGCTGGCAGTGCCGGAGGTGCTGCCGACCCACCTGTACACCAGCAGGACGCAGGTGATGAGGAAGGAGACACCAACGCTGAACACGTAGGCCAGCGGCATGTTGTATGGGAGCAGGGGGGCTGCAAGGGGGCACACGCTGCTGTCGGGGCTGGAGGCGCAGGGGTCATTAAGTGTGATGTTGCTGTAGTAGCCGTAGTACAGCAGCGAGTAAGTGAAGTAGCCCTGTGGGGAAGCGCACGATGGGGCCCACGGTGATCTTGCTGGTGCCTGTGGCTCCCTGCTCAGCCTGGCACATCTGTGCCGGCCCCCGGGGACACAGAGCCCTGGGCTGGGGCAGCAACCAGGCACCCCCTTCTGCAGCCACAGCACTGCTGGTCCCAGTGCCCTGGCTGTGTGAGGGCAGGGACCAGGGCACTGCCGTGGCAGGGATGCAGGGCTGAGCCCCAGGCTTGGACCAGCTCCTGTCCCGGGGACGCTGGCACTAGCATCTGGCAGTGCTTACCGCTCCTGTGAGGAGCTCGAGGCCGGTGAAGGGCTGGGGGTTGACCGAGGCAGGGGGATACGCAGCCTGCAGGGCCACCACAAAGACCAAGAGGATGAGGAGTGAAAAGATGTTGAACATCAGGAGTGTCTTGAGGAAGACGAAGTAGGAGAGGACACTGGAACCAAAGCGGCCGCCGATCTGCTTCAGGGCGTAGTGCCAGGGCTGCGCAGCGGAGAGCAGGGAGAGGAGCCGGTACCAGAGCCCCCGGCAGCCCTGGGGACAGAGAGCCCGGGGAGAGCACTGGGGCTGGAGCCTGCACCGGAGCCCCGGGCGGCTGCTGTGCAGACCCGCGCCCCAGACTTACGAGGACAATGTAGTCCTTGGACCGGCCGCAGGGAGAGGAGGATGCCCGGTGCTGGGCGTGCTGCTGCAAGGGGCCCCTCTGCCCGCTCAGCTCCCACCTGTCCCGCAGAGAGGGGTGTCAGAGGGCGGCGCAGGCCCCGGCATGGCTCCGGCTGCGGGAGCCCTGCCTGGCCGGGGTGGGGGAGAGGACCTACCGGAGGGTGCGTTTCTCTGCCAGGCTGAGGGGCACAGTGAGCAGCATGTGGCTGCGCTGGCTGGGCGAGAGGCTCAGCAGCTCCTTCACCAGCAGGCTGCGCTTGTCTGGGGGCACAAGGGGCTCAGCAGGATGCAGCCAGCCAGGACATGGTATGCCCGTCCCAAACCCGGCATGGAGACGGTGCCCGGCACTGCCTGCCCCTGCTCTCAGAGAACCCTCACCTTCCAGTGTGGCCATGGCAGGGTCAGTCTCCAGGTCATACTGCCGCAGGCTGGGCCGTGCCGCGCGGCAGAGCTGCTGCAGAGGCGGGCGGCTGCTCCGGCGCCGCAGCCGGGACGTGCGGTTGTAGTACTGGGAGATGATGGCCCCGCGGCTGCGGCCTGCGGGCGAGAGCAGGGCAGGAGGATGGGCGGCTGCGGCAGAGCAGGGCAGAGGGGAGAGCTCTCCCGAGGGGCTCTTGGCCTGGGGAAGGGCGGGTGGCACCTACCGATGGTGCGGCTGGGCATGCTGGCGAGGATCCGCAGGGTGGTGGAGGAGTAGCCAGGGTGCTGCTCGCCCTGCCCGGGCTCCAGCCAGGCCGTGGCACAGGCGTCCGGGGAAGCCAGATGTGACGGGTGCTCTGGAGAAGGAGGGCAGGACGCGGAGCGGTGAGAGCTGGAACACCCACAGCTCCAGTCCTCGTGGCCCCGCTGCCCTACTCCAGCACAGGGCCAGGCACCTTCCCCCCAGAGTGTCCCCTTCTCCAGGGACACTCTCTGTGTCACGGAATCACGGAATCTTCAGAGTTGGAATGGACCTCTGGAGATCATCTAGTCCAACTCCCCTGCTAGAGCAGGGTTGCCTAAAGCACATCCCTCAGGGCTGCATCCAGGCGGGTCTTGAAAATCTCCAGAGAAGGGGACTCCACAACCTCCCTGGGCAGCCTGTTCCAGTGCTCTGTCACCCTCACCGTAAAGAAGTTTTTCCGTGTATTTGAACGGAACTTCCTATGTTCTAGCTTGTGCCCATTGCCCCTTGTCCTGTTACTGGGAACCATTGAAGAGAGTCTGACACCATCCTCCTTAAACCCACCCTTTAGATACTTGTAAACATTAATCAGGTCCCCCCTCAACCTTCTCTTCTCCAGGCTAAAGAGTCCCAGCTCTTTCAGCCTTTCCTCATAAGGGAGGTGCTCCAGTCCCATAATCATCTTGGTTGCCCTACGCTGGACTCGCTCCAGTAGTTCCCTGTCCCTCTTGAACTGGGGAGCCCAGAACTGGACACAGTACTCCAGTTGTGGCCTCACCAGTGTGTCCCCGAGGGCAGGTCTGCCCTGCTGCCTGCACTGGTGAAGGCATCAGTGGGTTCCTACAAGTGCTTTGGCTGTGGCCTCGGCACAAGCCCTAGCTGGCCAGGCGGGGTCTGGGAGGCTAGATGGCCCTGGGCATACACGCTGTCCCCACCCTAGCTGTGACCGTGGCGCTTTACCTCTGCCCCTCGCCTGCATCTCCAGCTCCAGACCCGCCTCCACCAAGCTGCTCTGCTCCTGGATGAGCTGGTGGAAGGACGTGTGCAGGGCTCCCTCGTTGTCCGGGCTCGGCTCCTGGCTGCAGGGACAGGGACCCACTCACCCGGGGCTGGGCTGGGCACTGGGGCCTGGGGATGGAGCCGTGGCAAAGCCCCGGTGCCAGCCCAAAGCCCGGCCACAGTGCCCTGCGTCACAGGCACCCAGTGCCTGCGGGATGCCGGGGGCCGAGCGTGCGGGGCACGGCTGGGGCAGCGCAGGCCCCCACTCACCCATCGCTCCCGGAGTCCTCAGAGACGCGGAGGGTGAAGGAGGGCGGCCGGGACATCCTGCGCTCCCTCGGGCACGCCGCCCTGCCACGGCGGGCGGACGGGGTCAGCACCGGCGGCCACCCCGAATCCCACGGCTCCCCCGGGGCCCCGGGGTCCCGCCCGCCTCTGGGACGTGGACGGAGCCGCAGCCGGAGCGTGCGGGGGAGCGGGACGGCGGGGCTAAACCCGGGACTAGCCCCGGGCTAGCGCTGCCGGCGGCAGGAAGGAAGGGCGGGCGGGCGGATGGCGGAGGCGGCGCAGCCGGGGCCCGTCCCGGTCCCGCCCGCGGGACGGGCGGGGCGGGGCCTCGCCGCCCCCGTCCCGGGGAGGGGACGGAGCCCCCGGGCGCCCCCTGACACCGACCCCGGCAGGGCACGGCAGGACCCGCGGGGGTCACACCCGCCCCGGCGGGGGGGGACACCAGGCAGAGACCTCCGTGCCCCCCGCCAGCGCCGTCCCGGGGCCGGAGCGCGGCTCCGCCGGGACCGAGCCGCCCGCATCCCCTCCCACCTCCCGTCGGTGCCCCGGGGCAGGGGGGGATTCAGCGTCTTCCCCGTACCCTCCCCACCACCGGGCTCCGCAGCCCCCCGGGGCGGACTGAGGCTGCTCCGGGCCGGCGGCCGCCCCGGCTGGGGTCCCGACCACCCTACCCGCGCCCCGCTCCCGGCCCCGCCACCCCAGGGGGTCCCCGGCAGCCCTTCGCCCTCCCTGGTACCGGGAACAGACAGAGACGAGTCCCAGGGCTGCCGTCGCCTCCGCGGGGCACCGGAGGAGGCTCGGCGTGGGTGTGAAGCCCCTCCATCCCATCCCATCCCATCCCATCCCATCCCATCCCATCCCATCCCATCCCTCCAGCCTCCTCCCGGTACCGGGCGAGGGGGGCGGCGGGAGCACCCCTCTGCGAAGCCCCCTCTTCTCCACCGGCCGCTCTCACCGGGACCTGACCGGGGAGGGGGATGCGGGACCCTCCGCCGCAGGACCGGGCCCCGCTCTGCAGTATTCTACGGGGCACGGAGAACACCGAGGGTGACCGGGGGGGGGCAGAGCCGATCCCGCCGGCTTGAGCACGCCCCACTCCGCCCCGACGGGGGAGGAAGGGGGAGGAAGACGACGGGGACCGCCCGTTCCGTCCCTCCCCGGGGCGGTGCCGCGCAGGAGCGGCGGCGGCTCCGGGGCGATGGAGGGCGGCGGAGGCGGCGGAGCGTACGGGGCGGCCAAGGCCGGCGGTGCCTTCGATCTGGCACGTTTCGTGCAGCAGCCGCAGGTCCTGGCACGGATCGCCAGCGCGGTGAGTTCCACCGGGAACTGGGGCGGGCGGGACGGGAGGGGAAGGCCGGGATGGGTCGTGCGGGCTCCGGGGCGCGGGGCCCCGGAGCCCGCACGACCCATCCCGGCCTTCCCCTCCCGTCCTGCCTGCCCGGTGCCACCATCCCGTCCCGGGGAAGGGTCCCCGGTACCGCCGGGGTGCCACCCACCGGACACCCGCTCCCACCTTCTGCAGGTTTTCGCCCTGATCGTTTTCTCCTGCCTGGTTGGGGAGGGTTACACCAACTCGCCCAGCTCCCCCCAGCTCTTCTGCATCTTCAACCGCAACGAGGACGCCTGCCGCTACGGCATCGGCATCGGCATCCTGGCCTTCCTCGCCTGCATCTTCTTCTTCATGGTGGATATCTACTTCCCCCAGATCAGCAACGCCACCGACCGCAAGTACCTGGTCTTGGCGGACCTCGGCTTCTCAGGTACCCGGCGGCCGCGGGGCAAGGCTTGTTCCTTCTTGCCGCTGCTACAATGGCTGCCCTTGTCCCGTGACGTGGCTGCCGGTGCCTGGCGAAGGGAGTCGCTCCCGCCTGGCTTGCTGCCCGCGGGCCACGCGCTGCCTGCTGAGAGCGCTCCGACGAGTCGCGGGTGGTGGCGCTGGGCTCCGACCCCCCCACCATGGCAGCAGGCGCCCGGTGGGAGCAGAGTCTAGCCTGGGGACCTGCCTGGGAGCAGCGGAACAAAGCCTCAGCCCCTCACGCCACCTTCTTCCCGCAGGTCTCTGGACCTTCCTGTGGTTCATCGGCTTTTGTTTCTTGACTAACCAGTGGGCCTGGACGCCAGCTGGGGACGTGCACATTGGGGCTGACTCGGCCCGTGCCGCCATCACCTTCAGCTTCTTCTCCGTCTTCTCCTGGGTGAGTGAAGCCGTGGCGGAGCTCAGGGGGGAGCGTGGAGGGGTTCCCTGGGGCCGCGCAGCCCTGACGCCGCAGCCCCTTGTCTCCCCAGGGCCTCCTGATCACCTTTGCCTACAAGAGGTACAAGATGGGGGTGGAGGACTTTGCTCGCAGCTACGTGGACCCCAGCCCGGAGGTTCCGACTCCCTACTCCAGCTACCCCAACATCAGCCACGACAGCTACCAGCAGCCGCCCTTCACCCACACGGCAGAAGGCCCGGAGGGCTATCAGCCGCCGCCAGTGTACTGAGCCCCTGCCCGGCGGCGCGGCGGGGCCGGCTGTACCAGTGCAATTCTCTTCGGTGGGGCGGGAGGGGAGGGACCTGCGACTCGGAGGGGGAAGGTGGGGCGGGAGGGTGGCAGCTGCTCTGTGTGAAGCCACCGGGCCTCAGTGCTGGGGCACAGGAGGGGCCTGGTCCCAGCGGTGGAGCCCCGCTCGCTGCCGCTGGGACCGGGAGCCTGGTGTGTGGTGGGTGATTCAGCACATAATGGGTGATTTGGCACATAGTGGGTGATTCGCAACTGCTGAGCGTGGTCCCCAGCCCCTGCCCTCGCTGTTGTGCCTTGGGGAAGCGGCAGGGTGGGTGGGTGGTTTTCCCCCCCAGCTCTGTCCTGGCTGTGCCCCCGTGACTGCTGCCCTGGCCCCGGTGCCTTTCCAGCCCCTCAAGTGCTGGCTCCTGCTGCCGTGGCACGGCTGGGTGGCGTGGCCCAGCTCCGCCGGCTCCCCGTGCCTTCCCCTCGGCTGCTGCTGGGTGAGCTTGATGCCAAAGCCCCGACTTCTTTAGACTGCACCCCCGTGCTGTGCCTTCTCACAGCCTGCACTCGAGCTGCCAGCGCTTGGAGGACGCGGTTTGGGATCCGTGGGAGCAGCGAGTGCCAGGATCACTCGGCAGGGCTGTGGCTGCTCCAGGCGTCCGAGGAAGATCCCGGAACGCTTTTCCTGCTGATTTGGTACTGGGCCCCCTCACTTGCCTCCCACCAAGCACTGCCGCTGCAGAATCGCGGCCGCCATCCCGCGCCGCATTCCTGGCTCTCCCGGGCTGCCCGTGCCAGCGCCGTCTCAGGTTGTGTTTTCTGCTGCACCTGCTGTGAAGCTGTTCCCAGCAGCAGTGTGCGAGCTGTCGCTGCTGGGGCTGGCCTTGAAATAGTTCTTTCTTTGTCACTGTAGAGAAGGAATAAACTTTTTCACCGAGCCGTCACGTGCCTTTCTTCTCTGGGGAAGGAAAACAGGGTTGTTTCTCTTCTCTCCCCAGAGGGCTGGGGGGGTTCCAGAGGCAGGGAAGCGGTAGAGCAGCCCCAGCCAACTGCTGGGCTGCAAACAGCACACTCATGCTGGCATCTATTTTTAGGTGATCCCTCCTCCCGCTCAGCGGAGTCTGCTTGGTAGAAGGTCTGGGCAGAGAGCTGCCACGAGCAGCTGACCAACCTGGGCTAGGGCTGCGAACGACCAGCCCCCACCGTTCGCACACTGTGAACTGCGGGGAAGCCGCCTCAGAGCAGTCTGGTATAAAACACACACAGACAACTTCATTAAGTTATTTATTAATCTAAACCAGTAGCAGTGCTGCCTCCCCGCCCTGCAAGGGGAAAGCCCAGGCCTGGCAATGAAGTGCTTGTGAGTACAACTGTCATCATGTCAAGTGACGCAGAGGGAGCAGGGGTTCTCAGATGGCTCTTGTAACCTTCTCGGGAGATGCCTCCTCCCCCTGGAGGGTGTCAGCAAACAGAGAGCACTGCATTCACACGTGGAGATTTGACCTGGCCAGAACCAAGAGCTGCTGCTTGGAGCTCGCGGACACTGGCTTACAGGGAAAAGCACTTTTACAAGAAGTAAGGAAAAAAACTCCACAACCTACCAGAAGCCAAGTCAAGCAAAGGGGAAAGAGGATCCTTCAGTCAACTTACAGCAGAGGAAGAATCAGCCTCGAGAATTTTTAGAAGGCTCAGGAGGGAGAGCAAGATACATGACTAGAGTTGAGAACCACTCAAAGCAGAGACCCTTCTCCAGGTAGCTTGATCTGCACAGAAACAGTAGCCCAAACCTTTACAGATTAAGTCCTGAGCCTCCAAACCCTTCACAGGTAACCAAGCACTGAAGTGGCAGCACGAAGCTTGGACCTGAGCAAAACCACCCTGATTTTGGAGAGGAGGCTCTTCCTGAAGTGAAGTCAAGAGTCCTTTTGGAAGAACTAAATACACAGACTACTACGAGACTACTGCCAGCCCTTTTAAAGTTCAAGGGTTCAGAAGAGCCCACTGTCAGGCTGTCAAGACAAGCCTTCCTTCTCCCCCCCGCCGCCTCTGTTTCAACAAAAGTTTACAGGACAGTTACAGCAAGTGATTGTAACAGCAAAGGGACAGGCCGTGCAGAGTCGTTCAGAGGGACTGCTGAGGGCCGGGCAGCTGCTACGTGTGTCAGTTGAAAAGTTGTGCCACAGCTCTACGACAAGCAACGAGTTATCCCTCAGGCTGCTAAAAAAGGAAGTGGGCTTAAAATACTAACTTACTGTACATTGTCTTAAGAAACCTGGAATTTAGCAACAGTGTGCAAGAGATAAAGAAACGGTTGCGTTGACAGGCAAGTGAACCATCCACCAGTGCCAGCCTGAACACAGGGAGGAGACCAGGCCGAACTATGGCAGGCGATGGAAGCCCTGCAGCCTGGCTTGCTGGGACGGTTTTTTGGGACCTGTTTATGTGGCAGCATCAGTAACTACACCTGTCGCTTTTCCATGTACGAGAAAGGAACTCACTTTTAGTCAGGCTCCTGCTTCAGCTTCCCCCCGGCATCACATCGGGTTGATCCTCTTCTTTCCCGGCGCTCAGTGCAGAGGAACAGCGGCTTGGCAGGCAGAGCTAAGACACTTAACAGTTTTGCTAAAAGCAGGGGAAGCCAGATCTGGCATCTGGGGGCTGCAGCACGTAGCTTCCTTCCTCTCATTTTTCCCCGTGCAGGAGCCCAGCAGTCAAGAAGCAAAGATCTTCCGTGAGGCAGCCACGTCCAGCTGCTTCACCCCCATGGGCACATTCTCCTTGTTTTCCAACCCAGTCTGCTGAGGCCGCTTGCGGAAGTAGCAGGCTCGGCAAACAGAGTGGTACTTGTCTGCTCCTCCAATCACTTCAACCTGGCAAGAAAATTGGGAGAGTGACTCTGCAGATCTCCATTCCCCTGAGGGGATCCCTCTAGACTGGCAGGACCGGCAGGGTGAAGCTACTGAAGTGCTTTCTCTTCCAAGGGAACTCACCTCCCTTTCTGCTCCCAGCCTCTTTGTGTAGGAGGCTTCTCGGTAGCACTCCATGCACACGGCATTCAGCTTCACCACACTCTCTGCCAGCGGGACGAGGTTCAGGATGCTCCCGAAAGCCTGTGCCAAGACAGCAGGGGCAGTTCTGTTGGATGGGTTCTACGTGGAGCCCAAAGCAGCTGCTGTACTAAAGAAAAGAGTGGTTTACCTTTCTCTGGAAAGTCCCATCAAGAGCAGCAACGATGACGGTTTTCCCAGCATTTGCCATCATCTCACAGAACTCCACGATGTCTGGGAACTGGAGGAGGGACAGAAACAGCGTCAGGAGGAAGAAGAGGCATCACTTCACTCAGGATCCAGCAGCACGTGCCCAGGGCACAAGAAAATTAGAGCCATGTTGCCCCTCCGTGGACGCCAACCCCACTGCCCTCAGCCTGCAGGGACTAAGGGAAGGGTTTGACCATACCAGCATAGTCCAGCAGGATCAAACTGCCCCAGGGTATGTCTTCCCATCCCTCCCTCCCACAGAGGATTCAGACCACCTTCTGCACAGGGTGCTGAGAAGAGGCTGTGTCCTACAGAGCTCCCCAGGACCTGCCGTGGCCATACACTTACAAATTGGCCCTCGTCGATGCCGATGACGGCAGAGCCCAGCGCCTCCTGGTACACGTCCATGAGGAGGCAGGCTGGCAGGGCCTCCATGGTGCTCCTGCGGGGAAGGGAGGGCGAGAGGGTGAGCCAGGCTGCCTGGCCCGCAGTGCGGGGTTCCTCCTGCCCCAGGGACTCACTTGTCGTGTGTGGAGACGCCGGAGACGGAGTAGCGCGTATCCTTGGCGTACTTCACCAGGAGGCACCGGTACTGAGCCAGCTGGAACCGCCGCACCCGCCGCATGAGCTCCGTGCTGCGAGAGACAGCAGTCAGCAGGGCCTGCAGCCCCCTGCCCACCTGGCCCCTGCTACCTTAGCCCCTGCCTCCCCCCTATCCCCCCACACCTACCTCTTCCCGGAGAACATGGGGCCGAAGATCACCTGGGGCAGAACCGTGGGGTCAGCGGGTGTGAGCACAGCTCGGCGGGGGCACAGTGCAGGCAGCCCCCGGTACCAGCCCAGCCACAGGATGGCTCCAGGAGTCCTGGCTCCCCCCCGGAGCTGGTGCGACCC
Organism: Rissa tridactyla; assembly: GCF_028500815.1. NCBI lineage: Eukaryota > Metazoa > Chordata > Aves > Charadriiformes > Laridae > Rissa > Rissa tridactyla. The sequence goes on from NC_071480.1 coordinate 11,512,152, forward strand.
CTGCCCCCCGCAGCCAGCGCATCCCGCCCGGAACCGGCCCGGCATCCCCGGTGTCCCCTGCACCCCAGGACCAGCCCAGCCCCACTATGGGTCTGAGAGCCTGGGCCCCAAGCGGCTCACCCCAGCCGTCCTCCCGCACAGCCCGGGCGCACCCTCCGGTACCGGCCCGGCCCAGCCCCGCCCCGCATCCCTCTGCCCCGTCCCGGTACCGGCCCAGCCCCGCGTCCCCGGGCCCTGCCCCGGTACCGGCCCAGCCGCGCGTCCTCCCCTCGGGATCGGCCTGGGCCCGCAGCCCCACCAACCCCCAATACCGGCCCGCCGTCGCCGTCTCAGGGCGGCCCCCACCGATACCTGTATCTGCCCGCGCGGGCGGCTGGGGGAGCCGGGGTGGACGCCGGGCACAGTCAGGCAGTTCATGGCGACAGACGGACGAACAACCCGCGCGCGCCTCACGGCCGCGCCGGCCAATCCGGGGAGAGCTCATGCCCACGCGCCATCACTCCAGCCAATCGAAGGAGGGCTCATGCCGCGCCAGCCAGTGGCAGCACGGGCGCGAAAATTCTTATATTCCTGCACGGCGTGCACGGCGCCGCCGCCCCGACGTCATCGCCCCGCCAGCACGCGCGCCGGCCCGGGCCCCGCCCCCTAGGCTGCCAATGGCAGCGGGGCGGACCCGCCCCCCCGTCCACACCTCCCAGCCCCGCCCCCCGGCCGGCCAATGGGAGGGGGCCTTTCCCGCCCCATGGTTCTGGCACCGCCCCTCATCCCGCCCTCGCCCCGGACGGCCAATAGGAGCAGGCTGGCCCCGCCCCCGGGCTCTGGCCCCGCCCCCGGGGCCGCGTCGGGCGAGGACCGGAATCGGGACCGGGACCGCCACCGGGATCGCGATCGGGATCGGGATCGGGACCGGCAGCAGCATGGGGGTCTGGCGGGACATGCCGGTGGAGGTAGGGTCCGCGATTCCCGCCCGGGGCGTCTCTCCCGGTCCCCGCCGCCCCGGCGGAGCCGCCCCGGCGCGCAGCCCCGTGCACCCCCGCAGGCGCTGGAGCAGCAGTACTCCCCCAGCCGCTGGTCCCCCCGCCTGGACAGCGAGGCCGTCATCCAGGCCCACCTGGAGGCCACGGCGGCGGGTGAGGCGGGGGCGGTGCCGGGGCGGCGAGGGGAGCGGGGGTCGCGGGGGGGAGCGGGGCTGCCGCGGGGGAGCGGGGCGCCAGGCGCCGTGTCCGTCCTCCCGCAGGGACCCAGCGGGCCCGGGCCGGCGCGCAGACCTCGCTGCACGTCCCCTACGGCGACGGAGACCGGGAGAAGCTGGACATCTACTTCCCCGCGGAGCCCGCCGGCGGTAGGTGCCGGGGGCGGGGGGTGGGTCGGCGGAGGGGCGGGCGGTGGCCGGGCTCCCCGCTCACCCCGGGCTGTGCTGCGCAGCATTCCCGGCCCTGGTCTACATCCACGGCGGATACTGGCAGTGCCTGAGGTGAGGTGGGCTGTCGGAGAGGGGGTCCCTCGGGACAGGACCCCCCCGGCCCACTCCCCCTGCCTCCCTTCTCAGGACACCCGGACTTGTTCTGGGTGCTCTGGGTCTGCTCGGCCTCCCGGCAGCCCCCGGCCCCCGTGGCATGGCTACCTTCTGTTTCCCCCCTAAGTAAGGACGAGTCGGGGTTCGCAGCCCCCCCGCTGGTGTCACAGGGGGTGGCGGTGGTGGCAGTGGGATATGACATAGCCCCCAAAGGTAGGTGCTGCCCAGTGGAGGTGGCGGCTGCCAGCACTGGCTCGGCGCCCTCCTGACTCTGCCCTCTGCCCTCTGCCCAGGCCACATGGACGCCATGGTGCTGCAGGTGCGGCGCAGCCTCGCCTTCCTGGTGCGGCGATACTCCAGGATCAGGTGGGCCACCCGGGGTCCCCTCCGCCCCACCACCGTGGCCGTTGGCGGGCCTTCCGGGCAAACGGTGCTCCTGCGTCATTGCGTGAGGCGCCAGTCGATGGATCGGGAGATGCGGCGTCCGAGCTGCCGCAATTGGGCTGCGGTGCTTGCGGCTGCACCGCCTCCTCCGCGCGGAGCGGGGTGTCCCTGGGCAGGCGCCACGCCATCCCCTCCTGCACTGGCTCATGGCTCCCTCTCCCCAGAGGCCTGTACCTGTGTGGACACTCGGCCGGGGCCCACTTGGCAGCCATGGTGCTGGCCACGGACTGGACGGAGTATGGAGTGGTGCCGGATATCAAAGGTAGCGCAGCTGTGTCCAGGGTGTCCGTACCTGGGACGAGGCATCTCTGCTGCCGATGGAGACAAGCTGCCCACAGGCGCGGGGAGTGCAGGACTCTGGGCTCCTGGACAAGCTGCCCCCGGGGTGTGCGTGTCCTGCACCCACCAGCAGCTCACCGAGGCCTGGGGATGCGGGCACAAGGAGAGTTCCCATGCACAGGGCTGTAAGGAAGAAATTCTTTACGCTGAGGGTGGTGAGCCCCTGGTCCAGGTTGCCCAGAGAGTTGGGAGATGCCCCATCCCTGGAAACATCCCAGGCCAGGTTGGACGGGGCTCTGAGCAGCCTGATCCAGTTGAAGTTGTCCCTGCCTATGGCAGGGGGTTGGACTAAATGGCCTTTAGAGGTCCCTTCCCACCCAAACCATTCTGTGATTTGATGGTTCTATGAGAGAGGCTCGAGCTGCAGGGCCCCTCACGCGCCGGCCCCTCTGCCTCCAGGAGCCGTGCTGGTGAGTGGCGTGTACGACCTCGAGCCCATCCTGCACACCTACGTGAACGATGCGCTGAACATGAGCCGGTGAGGTCACCCACGGCGGGGCAGCAGCTGGGAAAGGCCACAGGCCGGCTGCGCACACGCGTGGCTTTGGCCAGCACAGCCTGCGGGCCAACGCCATCAGCTCTGCAGCCAGCTCTGCCCCTGCCTGCACAGAAAGCCCAAGCCCCAGGCACTGGCGACCCCCACGCCCCCTGGACGGCTGGTGCGCACAGCCGAGGATGCAGGGGTCCGTGGGCTGTCACTGCGGTGTCTCCTCCAGGGAGGTGGCCCAGAGGAACAGCCCCATGCTCTGCATCCCCTCAGCAGCGCCCATGTCCTGCGAGGTACTTGTGGCTGTGGCCCAGCACGACTCCCCAGAGTTCCGCAGGCAGTCGCAGGAGTATGGCCAGGTGAGCCCCCAGCAGCCCCCGCTCGGCTCCGCTGCTCCTGCCAGCCCGCTTGGACCTGCTGGGCTGGGACAAAGAGCTCGTGTGCTGTATTTCTGCTGCTGTGCGGTGGCTGCTGGCGCAGACGACAGAGGCTCGGGGGAGGACGCTGGTCCTTGCCAGGCCGTGGTTCCTGCTGCCCTGCCCAGGGAGGATGGAGGTCGGCTCCCTCCTGGCAGTGCCACTCCCTCCGCAGGCCCTGCGTGCTGCCGGCTGGTCCGTCTCCCTGCTGGATCTCGCGGGCGTGGATCACTTTGACATCATCGAGAAGCTGTCGGAGGAGAGCTATGTCCTCACTCAGGTAGGGGAAGAACTCCCGTCCGCCCTTTGCCCCCCCGAGCATGGCTGAGACCGGCAGCCCAGGAGCGCCGTGCCGAGGGGAGCTTACCTGGGTGGGTGCAGGGCTGTGGCTTTGGGGCTGGACATCATCTCCAGGGGTGGAGGAGCGGGGCCAGGCACTGCTCACAGAGCTCGGTTCCACATCCCAGGTGATTCTGACCATGATTTCAAGAGCTTGATGGCATGTTGGGAGCAAACTGAACGGGAACCACAGCCCTGCGTGGTGGTGACAGGCAGCCTGTGCACACCCTGCCCTGCTCCGCTCCTCGCTCCTGCAGCACAGGGCAGCCTCTGCCTCCACACACCCTCTGTGATCCCTCCGCTCCCTCCAGCCTGCAGCCGGCGGGGCGGCCTCAAGCACCGGTTATCACCGATTCTCGCCTGGGCTGGCGTTCCTTTGCTGGGGTGTTCCTGCCTGTCTGGAGTGCCCGGAGCTGGCAGGCCTGCAGGGCTCTGTCTGGATGACCTGGTGATGAAGTTTGTTCCGTCGGTTTCCTTTAAACTGCTTATTGCCAATACAAAATATAATGGGAATAACTGCTGCATGGGTGTAACTCTGCTCCCTGGGAGTTGGGGCTGTGCTAAGCTGGTGAGTGCACACCAGATGTGGCTGCAGAATCTCCTCTCCCAGCCCGGAGCCCCCGTCCCACAGCCAGGCTCTTCATGCCGGCAGCAGGGAACGCATCAGAGCCCGGCCCGGCTCTTTGCACTGGCAGAGTTGGGGACTCGCCAACCCAGAACCCCTGAGAGCCCAGCTGTGGGACTGGGGTGACACGAGCCTTTGGGAATGAGGGGTGACGGAGGATCACACTGGGGAGCCATCTGGGCCAGGCTGGGCTTGTGCCCTTGGGACAGTCCTGGCCAGATACAAACTTGTGAGATGCTTTTACATCCTCAGGAGCTCTGGTCCCTCAACGGGGACCTCTGGGCTGTGACGACGTCCCTGCTGCACGGTAAGGGAGGAGCATGTTTGGGAGAAAACACCCTGCACAGCCGCAGCACTGCCAGAACACGTTTATTTTGAGCCCCTAGCATCCCTCGGGATCTGTCTCCCTGCTGCAGCATCCCTGCACACGTGCGGTGCGCATGGGCCAGGCGCAGCGTGTGGCCTTTGGGGTGGGAGGTGTCTGGCTCTGCTTTTGGGTGCAGGACCTGAGTTACAGAAGCAGAGCTGCTGTCGAGGACTAGATGGTGCTCTGAGGCTGTGTTTGCTGGGTCTGGGCGGTGGTGTGAGATGTGGGCTCCCCACTGCCCCTCGGCATGTCTGCGAAGGTGCTCCCTCCCTCCGGGGAGGTGCGGTGCTCCCACTTTGGGGGTGGGCTGGGGTTTCCCGGGGCTGGGCTGCACGCAGGGGTGGACGTTGTGCTGCAGCTGGCTGGGAACGTGCCTAGAGCACGCTGTGGCTGGTCCCAGCCCCTCTGCTGCTGGCTGCTGGGACAGCCGGGAGAGCCCAGCTCGCCTGCAGCACCAGGGGAGCAGCTGCCCCGGGCTGGGGCTGGGGGGATGCTCAGGCTCCCCCTGCGCTCGGAGGAGTCGGGTGCAGTCCCAGGGCCAGCTTCTCCTGGCACTTCCTAGCCACAAACTCCAGCTTGTTCTTTGCGAGCTCGGTGTCACGGGCTGAGACGTCACGGTGCCAGACAGCGCGCACAGTGTGTGCCGACCAGGGGAACAGCAGGACGCTGACAGCTTGGCCAGTCTCGGCCAACTCCTCCTCACTCACAGCCTGCAGGTGTTCGCAGAGCTCGGCGGGGGACGGCCAGCCCCCCCTGACGCTCACCATCACGATGTTTGTCTCCACCGCCATCAGGTTGACCGAGCACAGGGGCGAGTTCAGCTCCTGGATGCCTGGGGGAGGCAGGGGGGAGGCTGAGAGCCTGGTGCCCGGGAGCGGAGGCTGCAGCGCTGCCCCAGCTCCCGGCTGAAGCCCTTTGCCCTCCCCCTGAGTGGCACCAGGGGTACCATGGGGACAGGGAAAGCATCGTCCCATCACTCCAGCCAGGCAGGGACCCCAGCGGCATCTGTCCCTGGCTGGAGACCCAGCATAGCTGCCTGGGGAAGGTGTCGGCACCACGGTTACCCCCGGCAGTGCCGGGAGGTGCTGGGTGCGGTGAGCCCCACCGGCGGGGGGCGAGGGGGTAAGGCTGGGCACACGCCGAGCTGTGGGGCAGGGCAGGACCCGGCTGCACAGCAGCGTGGGCAGAGCGTGGCATTGGGCTGCAGGCGCCTGCACCTCCCAGTGTGCCAAGGGGCCCCAGGGTACCTTCAGCGAAGCGTCGGGCGTTGTCGTGGTCTCTGCGCAGCGTCGCGGCCGCGTGCTCCAGCCCGACGCGGGCAGCGGCTGCCAGCACGCCTGCCTGCCGCATCCCCCCGCCCAGCAGCTTCCGCGCACGCCAGGCCTCAGCAATGAACTCCCTGCGTCCGGCCAGCACCGCGCCGGCCGGGGCGCCCAGGCCCTGTGGAGCCACTGGGAGGGTGACCTGAGCTGCCCTGGGGGGCTGCCCCTGCCGGCTGGGTGCTCAGCCCGATGCCCCTGGGCAAGGGTAAGGCCCCAGCTTGTGCTGGTCCCACCTGGCCCCGGGGACCCCCTCCCCGTGTGAACACACCTTGGAGAAGCACAGGGACACAGAGTCACAGTGCCGGGTGATCCGAGCTGGCTCCACATCCTGGGCCACCGCCGCGTTCATCAGCCGCGCTCCGTCCATGTGTACCCGCAGCCCGTAGCGGTCAGCGAGCCCACGGACCTGGGGGATGCAAAGGAGGAGCTGGGCCTGGAGGGACCCCCGGAAGCACCGAGCCCCGTGGAGCAGCCGGTGCCAATAAGAGCCGTGCTCCGAGCTCCTCAGGCAGGCCCTGGCGTCCCTGCGCTGGCGTCCTGCCAGGTCGGGCCGGCTGCCTGCGCCGAGGCAGGGCTGCTGCCAGCCACTGGCTCCTACCTGCTGGAGGTAGGCGAGGGGCAGCGCCCGGCCCCCCGCCGAGCTGTGCGTGTTCTCCAGGCAGATGAGCTCGGGGCGCGGGTGGTACCGGCTGCCGTGGGCCTCACGGATGGTCAGCTCCAGCTGGTCCAGGTCAAAGGTGCCGTCTGGCAGGTCCGGCAGTGCCTGGGAGTGGACGCCCGCGACCTGTCCCCGGGACAGGGCAGAGAGCAGAGGTGACAGGGGACAGTGGCGGTGCATGGGGGTCCCAGCCCTCTGCCCCTCCATCCCCTGCACCAGGCGTGCTCAGCTGAACTCGTGCCCCAGGCCGTGGCTCGGGGTGACCCGGGTGATGCCGCTGCTGCAGCTCAACGGGGGATCCCCGGGCCCGGCAGCCAGAGGAGGGCAGCAGCAAGCCACCCTCCGGCCCCTGCCTGCGCCGCCGGTGCCACCGGGCCCGCCGTGCCCCGGGAGCCCGGCCGGAGCCCACCCGTCCACAGCACCCACCTGTGCGGCTCCACCGTGCTCGTAGACGTGCAGGTGGGCGTCCCGGCCCAGCAGCAGCTGGGCTCCCCTGCGCTGGCAGTGGCACATCACTAGGAGGGAGAAGGGCCGTGAGGGAGGGGGCATGGCGGCAGCACCCGGTGGGTGCGGGAGGGTGGGCAGGCTCAGCTGGGGCGCCCACGAGCTGCCTGCGCTCTGGTGCTTTGGGGGGCTCCAGCGCGCGCAGGCTGGGCTCGCAGCACAGTGGCACGGCAGCAGCGTGGGCTCCTGCGGGCACGGGGCACCCGCTCTGCCCCAGAGGTGGGGGGCTGTCAGAGGGGAGTGCCCGCAGCAGCTGGGGGGACACGGCCTCTGCCCCACAGTGCACGCGCATGGCTGGGGCTGGAGCAGGGCCCACGCAGTGCAGAGTGGAGCCCCGCTGACAGGAGGGCAGGCAAGCGAAGCGGGTAAAGGTTAACAGAGCAGAGGCTGAATGTGGGTCAGGAACAAGCAGCCCCAAAGTGGGGGGGGTTTGCTCATCCCCAGCGTGAAGCAGGCAGCAGCTCCGGGGTCTGAGCAGGGTTGTGCTGCTACAGATTTGAGGTGGAGGGGGCCGAGGAAGGGGCGAGGAGATGCAGTGGGGTCAGAAGGGACGTGCTGCCCACAGCTCTCCCCTGCGGCCACCCCGGCAGCCTCCTAAGCAGAAGCGGGGCTCTGTGGGGCCTCTGGGGAGGAGCGGGGCTGGTCTCGCCCTCCGCACCCTCCATGGGATGGGGGCATAAACCAACCCCTCGGTGTGTGGCCTGGCCGCCCCAGGGTGCGGGGCAGTAGGGCCGGGCACAGCCCCGGGCACTCACCGGCGATGAGGTTCGCCATGGTGGCCGTGGGCACAAAAAGAGCCTCCTCCATCCCCAGCATCCCTGCGGCCAGGCGCTGCAGCTCTGCAGGGGAAAAGCACGGGGGGGCTGTGGGGGGGTGTCTGCTGGCCCTGGGTGGGTGTGGGGGGGGACAGCCAGGAGCCCCCCAGGTCCGGGCTGCCGCCCCCAGTCCCCCCAGCCCCGGAGAAGCCCCGCTCGGGGCTCCCCATCCCGGCTGCCCCCCGGGCGCCGGGCGGCTGCAGGCAGGGACTCGCCGCGGGGGGGCGCCCCCCGTCTCTGCCGTGCCCGGGGCCGCGGGGGGGTCCGTCCCCGCCGCCCACCGTTGACCGCCGGGTCCTCCCCGTAGTCGTCGTCGCCCACGGCGGCGCGGGCCATGGCGCGGCGCATCCTGGCGCAGGGACGGGTCACCGTGTCGCTCCGCAGGTCCACGGTGCGCGGCGGGCACCCGGCGGGGCGGGGGGAGCCCTGGGGCTGCACGGCCCCCGCCCCGGTCCCCGCCGCGGGCAGCCGCCCCCGCCGCAACGCCGCGCCCGCTCCCCGCGCCGCCAGCATGGCCGGGACCGCCGGGACCGCCCCCCGCAAGGGCTCCCGGGACCGGCCGGGCGGGGCTGGCGCGGCGACCCGCTGCCGGGGGCTGCGCGACCCGCAGGGGTGGCCGGGTACGGGGCTGCGGCTCCGGCGTGGGCACCGAGCGCGTCCCGGGGCTGCCCCCGCAGCGCGGCCCCGCAGATCCCCCCCCCCAGCCCTCCGGCCCTCCATCCCCCCCTCCGCCCTGCACCCCGAGCCACGGTGCAGGGACAGGCGGAGGCACTGGGGGACACGGGTGGGTGCTGCCCCCGACTCCCCAGTTCTCCCGTGTGCCCTCGCTTTGCCGGAGCGCCCGTCCTGGACACCCAGCTGCAGGGAGCATCAGCACAAGGCCGTGTGTGCCCGCTCAGCTGCAACTGTGCGGGGATCCATGAGTCTCCGCAGGCCCATGGTGCCATGTGCTGAAGAGCGATGGCTCCCGCCATGCTGCTCCCGCTGCTGGCAGGGACAGCGCGAGGTGACCTTGCTGCTGGGAATCGGCCCTGGTTTCTGGCTGCGTCTGCCCTGGCAACAGCTGACGCCGTCCTGTGGCTCCGCGGGCAGGCACGCACAGCAGCAGCGCTCGTGTCGGCCGGGGGCAGCTCCACAGCTCTCGGCACTCTCTGCCAGCAGTGGGGAGGGGGCTCACTGGCGCTTGGCAGAAATCCCCACTGCCCCCGGAGCAGGGGGGCACCTGCCTGGCATAGCAATGAGACCGCAGCCTGCCCCACATTGGGCTGGACCAGCCCACGGCACAGCTCTGCAGCACTCGGCACTTGCAGGGGGAGCGGTGGGGTGTTCGGGTGCTCCCCTTCCCCTTGGGGGCCACGTGCTGCCCGGCCCCTGCTTGCCCGGTGCCTCCCTCCTCGCCCATGCTGTGCTGCTGCCTCCCCAGGCACGCAGCCTCCCTGGCATCCCCGCTCCAGCCACTTGCGCCATGGCCCCGCTACACTGCCGCCTTCCTCCTCCCTCTGCCATGCTCCCACACACACCCCCAGCCCCCCCAGGCCCTCCACCCACGAGCCCCCCGCCACTGCCCCAGCTGCCTGCCCGCACCCCTGCGCGCAGGGCCTCATCGCCGCCTCCCGCTGCGCCCCGCGCTGCCAGCCCCACAGATGAGTGAGCCATAAACAGTTCTTCACGGAGACGTTTTTCACACGCAGGGCCACATGTTAACAGTTTTTCTTTATTTACTGCCTCCATTTCCTCTTTGTTCCAGGAACTTGTCCTCCAACTTCAAGCTGCTCATGATTAGGCAAAAAGGCCTCTAATCTCCCCGATCTGATTTACCGTCACTGAGAGCAGACGCTTCCCGTTACTGGCCCTGGACCTGGGAGCATGGACAGCCGAGCTCTGCCGGCTGCTGAGCCGAGCCTCTCCTCCCCAAAGCTGCCCCGCTGCCTTCCCAGCAGCTTCCTCTTCCAGTAAGCGCCGGCCAGCCTGGCCGGTCACGCCGCAGGTGAAGGGCTGGGGGGAACTGCAGCTGTGGGGCCCTGGGCTGGGGACCCCACCGTGGCTGGGGCAGCTGCCCTGGGGCAGCGCAGGCTCCGGAGCCGCTTCCCCGGCTCCTTCGGGAAGGGCTGGCTGGACGGAGCATCCCTTGGCAGTGGCCTCCCCAGCCACTTGCCCGTCCGCTCACGCTGCTCCCGGCGGGGGTAGCCAGGTGGCCCTGGGGTGTCCCATGGTGCCACGGGGCCGGCTGCAGCGCTGTGGAGAGCACCCGTCCCGGCTGTGCCTCTCATCTCAGCCCCTGCAAGCGCTGCCGTGGGTGACCTGAGGGGGCTCTGCGCTGTGCAGCCCCCCCGGCCCGGCAGGGCCTGGGGTCCGTGGCCACGCAGGGGGCTCCTTCGCTGGGAGGTGGCCACATCCTTGGCAAGACCTTGAGGCATGGCAGGGCCTCCTCCGCCGAGCCCCACGTCCTGCCAGCCCCCCCAGGGCCTTTCCCCGGGGCGCTGGGCTGAGACCTGCCTCAGGGGTCTCCCCGGCTGCTGGCACCTGGCAAGCCCCCCCTGGCGGGGCCGGTGCTGGGGCCCGCAGGAGGGCTTGTGGCCACGTGTGGGGCTGGCCGAGCCAAGGCCGCAGGCACGCGGGCAGCGGGAGGGCAGCACCGGCGCCTGGCTGGCGGCTCAGCAGGGGCTCGTCCAGCAGCTGGGGGGGCTCGCTCGGGGGCTTGCCCGGGGCTGGGCTGTGTCGCGGCTGCCATGGCCGCCCACCTGCCCGTGCTGGCTGGTGGCTCCTGGCTCCCGGCGCCACTGAACGTGTGGCCATGGTGGGCTGAGCTCACGCTCCAGCGGTGCCTCCCCAGGGCTAAAATTAGCTGCCGAGGCCCGGCGGGGAGCGGAGCCCGGGTCCCGCCGGGGAGGATCGTGTTTCCCCCCCCACCCCGCCCTCCCTGCCACAGGCCTGGCAGCTGCCGGGGCGATTCCCGGAGCCGGCCGGGCTCCCCCAGCCCCCGGCCCCACTAGCAGCCCTGTGAGAGCTGCCGCCAGCCCCTGCCCGCTCCCCCAGCTGCACCTCCTGGCCCCCTGGCCCTGGGGCTGGGCCCCCACATGCGTCCTCCCTGCTGGTGCCTCAGGAGGGGCTGTGGCCAGCACCGGCGTGGCTGTGCCTCCTTAGCCATCGCTGGGCTGGGGCCGAGCTGCCTGCCCCCCGACACACATGGCTGCCCCAGGGACAGGGCTGGTGGCCGGTGCTTGGCTCCCAGGCGGGCAGGGGCTGTGGGCACAGGGCTGCCTGTGGCACAGAGATTGCCATGGGTGTCTTGCATGGGGTGCCTGGCACTGGCCGCAGGGCCTGGTGGTGAACCAAAATGCTCGGCATGAGCTCAGGGACGTTTTCCTGTTGGGCTGCCTTGGCCCTGCGGCCACGCTGCCTACACTGCCCACGCTGCCCACGCTGCCTGCGCTGCGGGCTGCCATAGCTCGTCCTTGTGGGCTGGGGCGGGCTGGCCTAGAGGGCCCCGCTCCCACCCGGGCAGGGGGGAGCCACCATCAATCACCCCCGGAGGGGCAGGAGCCACGGAGCCAAGTGATTTCCTACTGTCGGGAACTGTGGAGCGATGCCTGGAAGCGCTGGGATGTGCCAGGCTCCTGGCTCAGCCTGCCAGGGGTACCGCCAAACCTCCACTGTGCCGTGCCGTGCCGTGCCGTGCCACAGCCAGTGCCAGGCCGTGCTGGGGGTGGAGGTGGCGCCGAGGGATGGGCACTGCCGTCTCTGCCGTTGTCCTGCTGTAACGGCGCGGTTGGCACGTTGGGCCCAGGCTCTGGGGCGTGCGCCGGTGGCTGCTCGCACACGTGGCGTCCCAACGAGCCTGAGCCCAGAACAAACCCTCGATGGCCCCGTTGGGACGCACTTGGCGGGCACCGGCCGCCCCGACCCGGTGGGCTGGGAGTGCCCGAGGAGGGCTGGTGGGGGTGGCCAGTGTGGTGCGAGGTTCGGCTGCGACTGGGGTGGTGGCTCCCCACGGGGCACCAGCTCGGGACACGGCCCTAGTCCCGGGGGTGTCCCGGGAGCACGGGCAGGGTCTGCACCGGCGGAGCCTCCGTCCGGCAGCCGGGCGAGCCGTGCGTGGGTGCCCGGCCGTGCAGGCGGTGGGAGCGGCCGGAGCCCGGGGCCAGAGCCCGGCGGACGTTGCCGGTCCCCGGGGCTGCGGGAGCGCGGCGGAGTCGGCGGCGGGAGGTGCGGCGCGGCCGGTCCCCCCGTCCCCAACCTGCCGGGGCTGCCGGGGTGACCCCTCCCTCCGCCGGCAACAACTTTTCCAGTAAAACCACCGCAGAAATCCCGGCTTCCCGACAGGCCCGCCCCTCGGCCGCCGGGGGGGGCGCGGGCCGCCCTTAACCCTTCCCGCCCCGGCCCCGCCGCCGCCCCGGGCCCCTGCGCTGCCCCGGCCGGTGGCTGCGGGCCCGGGGCTCTGCCCGCCCGCCCCGGGGAAGCGATGCCCCGCTTCCCGGGGGGGCGAGGGGTCCCGAAGGCGGCGGGATGGCTGTGCCAGGGGAGCCTGAGCCGCCGTGCACGCGGGGGTGGGTGGGAGAGAGCAGCCCCGGCCCCGGGGGTCTTTGCGCCCGCATCCTGCCCAGGTGTGCTCCAGCTGTGCCGGGGAAGGGACCTCCGAGGTCACGGTGCCAGCGGTGCAGCAGGTTTTCCTTCTCAAGGCGCAGCTGACGCGGAGGGAGCAGGGCCTCAACCCCGCCGTGGGGCAGCAGGAGCATCCCAAGGGACGAGGAGACGGGGAACGGTCTGGGGAATAAAGCCCCTCTCCCAGGGGAACCCCAGCACGGCCTGGCCCCTGGGGCTGCGGGCAGAGGGGCAGCAGGGCACTGGGTCCCCAGGCAGGACGGGTCCTGCCTGTCCCCGGTCAAGCAGGAGCAATGTGCTGCGCGGGGCTGGGGTTACTGGCAGTCGGCTCGCGGGGTGCCTGTGGCTGGGCCTGGCCATGGCTCGGAGGTGTGTGTCCCTGGGCAGAGGTGTGGAGGGCAGCCAGGCCGCCTTGACAACGGTGGGGAGAGGGGACCACCACAGGCGGGTGGGGGGAAGAGGGCAAACCGCTGCCGTGTCCTCGGTGGATGGGACACAGAGGCTTCGGCTGCGTGTGGGCAGATTGGGGTCGGACCTATGGGACGTGCCCTGCGGCAAAGAGCGGTGTGGGGGGCTGGGTAGGTCCCCTCGCTCCTGAGCCCAGGTGCCGGGAGCAGCTCTCATGAGCACCCTGGGAGAGCACCGTTTCCAGCGATTGCTTGGGGCTGGGTGGCTGTGACGGCTCGGCAGCCCTTCTCCAGAGCTCCGCGGGGCTGTTCCTGCCGTGTGGGCACAGCTGGGGCTGGCCGGGCAGGTCTCTGTGCCAGGAGCAGTGCCGGGCCGTCCTGGGCCATGCCCTGCCTGCCGCCAGCCCTGGCCCCGCGCTGGCTGCTGCACTGGCTGAGCCAGGGCTGAGGTAAGTGCTGTAATTGTTTTCTCTGTGGCCCGAGATGAATAATTGAGAGGTCTTTGAGGAGAATTAATTAGCCCGTTTATTGGCAGTAAATGCTTTTCTCCAGATGATGAAATAGATCCTGAGCCACACGTGGGGCAGGAGGATGCAGGTCGCTGAGGCTGCTCCGGAGCTTGCTGGTGCCAGGTCCGTGGGTCAGCTGTGCCGATGCCCTGTACCCACTGTGGGGCAGGCATGCCGGCGCCAGCTCCCACAGCCTCCCGGCAGCCCCGTGTGCCTGGAGCTTGCTGCGCACACAGCCAGCGCTTGGTGTGGGGAACCCAGCATGGGTGGGAGCAGGGGGCACAGAGGGATGGGCAGGATCCTGTCCCAGCCCTGCACAGAAGCTTCTTCCAGGCTGCTCTGCGCAGGGTGGACTGGCAAATCCCTCTGGGACAGCCCTGGCCAGCCCTGGCAGAGCTCTGCCCCACGGTATGGCATGGCACGGCACACGGGTCTGGCCCGTGACCCCGGGCAGAGGGGCAGGAGTGAGACACGGAGCCCCTTGGCTGCCTGAAGCTGTCAGCTCAGCGTTGCCTTTCTCAGCCAGCCCTCGGTCACCCAGTGCTGGCACTCCTGTGTCCCCGTGTCCCCATATCGCCATCAGTTACTAGTGCCGCTGTGGTGGTGCAGGGAGGATGACAGACACCAGACGCCAGTGCTGCAGCGTGGGAGCCCTCTGCCCCCCACTGTGCCCCTGTGGCTTCCATCTCCCTCCCGGCTCACAGCCCGTCCTGGGGGCTCCCTCCCTGTGCAGACCCTGCTATGTCCCTTCATGTCTTCTTCCTTGTGGCTGCCAAGGTGGTGCCAGCTTGGGGCTTGTGGCCTGCACCTCCTCCTCCTCCTCCTCCTCCCCTGGGCGTGAGGGGAAGGGCCCTGCATGGCCAGAAATGCTTAAACAAGGATTTCCTTGTTGCTGCACGAGCTGTTTGCCTTGCTCCCAGGCCAGCCGTTAATGAGGTTTGGCAGGAGGCACTGGCAGCCCCAGCCATTGGATTTCTATAAATCAACCTGGTGCTAATGCGTGGGGCTTGCTGGGATGGAGCTGCTCGGCCTCGGTGCATGGGGACCGCAGCCCGCAGGCGGCTCAGGGCTGGGAGGGAGCTGATCACCCTCCCTGCACGGCACTGCAGCTCGCGGGCTCGCCGGCACTGCACGCAGCGGAAGAGGGTCGGAAGGGGGTCCAAACGCAGCCGTCCCAGCCTGCAGGGCTGGCGTTGCTCTGTGACACTGAGGTGAGGCATGAACATCCCCCCAGTTCTGGGGCGGTTGGATTTGGGACAGGCTGGGCTTGGTGGCCGCAGCCCCGTGGGGGCCATGGGAGCCCCCCTGGGTGCAGAGCATCCTGGCAGGCGGAGAGGGGTGGGGGCTGAGGGGGCCGTGGCTGCTTCCCAGCAGGCAGGTCGGAGCAGCCCCTCCAGCTGTTTGTTTCCAGGAACGGCAGAAAGCAAAATAAAGCAACTTCCCACAGCTGAGGTCCTGCTGTGTCCTGATCCTTCCCCACATCCCCCACCCCCTTCCCCCAGACCCAGGGAGGCTGCTGGGTGCTCAGAGTGCTGGGGCGGGGGTGGCTCTGCCCCCCTGCCTTGGGGTAGGGGCCAGGGCTGTGCCCCCGCACGCTGCACACCCTGCGTCCCCCTGCCTTTGGGGCAGCCTCAGTCATGCAAAGCAGCGCAGGCAAATTACCCAGCGCTCCGGGGAGCATCGCTGCAGCTGTGGCCGGCGGCTACCGCAGGATGGCTGGCCCCTGCTGGGAAGCAGCGCCGTGGTGGCAGGGGCTGCACGTGGGCCCGTTGCACCGAAGCTGCCTGCAGCAGATGTGCCCGGCTGCCGCTGGCACAGGGAGGCTGCAAGTCCTGACAGCCCCACGTAGCGCTGGGCTGCCCTGCTCGCGGCGGACGTCCCTTCCCTGCTGGGGACACTGGCCGTGCGGGGCCGTGCCTGGCTGGGAGCCTCGCTGGGACGCCGGAGCAGGGCACGGGCGAGATTCACATCGAGAAGGGCCTCTTGGGAATGGGCTCTGGCGCATTTTGCTCCAGGCAGATCTGTGTCCGGGAAAGGAGGCGCCGGGAAGCGGGACCTGTTATCTCTGTTTTCCCACAGCGATGCACTCACCGGCGCAGGCCCTGCGGCGCCGCGGGGGGACGTGCTGTTTGCTCTCACCTGCGGGATGGTTTGTTTGGGGAACCGGCGTAGCCCGTCTGCCCACACCGTGCTCACCGCAGGGCAGCTGCTGCGGCCGCAGCTGGGGCTGGGGCTCACTTTCACTCGCGGGGGCTCCTGCCGGCGTCCTCTGCCCGCTGGGGTGGTCTGAGCCCCTCATCTCTCCCGTGTGCCAGCCACCGTGTGCCCCCACTCCATCCCCCAGGGCTGGCCCCGGCATGCTGGCAGAGCCTGAGGCACAGCCCCAGGGGGGAGTGGGACAGTTGGGCAGCAGAAGTTTGAGCGAAGGAGGGGGCTGCGGGGCTCATCTCAGCTCTGCTCTGGCTGTGGGGAGCAGTGGGGCTGAGGCTCTGGGGAGGCCACAGTGGAATGCTGGAGGGAGCGGGGCCATACTGTGCCCCCACACAGAGCTTACCCCGGGTCCTGGTGGTCTGGGCTGGCTGTGGGGCAGGGGCAGCCCCCACTCTGGCAGCCCCCTGTACCGCAAAGCTGCCAGGAGAGTGGCGAGGCTGCACCGGGCTGGTGGCCTGGGGAAGAGCCGCCAGTCTCAAAGGTGATGTTTCGGTTCCTGCTCTGAGTGTGCTTCCCCCCTTATCAAGAAACCCCCCTGTTCTCGCTCTGAAAGAGAGTTTCTGCAGCGTGTGGAAACCGAGAGACGCCCCGGCCCCGGCACAGCCCTGCCGACTGGCTGGGCTCCCATGGGGTCACCACTGGCTGCCGGGAAAGCCCTGGCCCCCTCCTTACCTCCCCTCCAGCCATAGCCTGGCCCTGGGGCTGCAGCAGCCCATGCCAGAACAGCCTGGGCCTGTGGTGTCCCCCTAGCTCAGCAGTGTCCCCCCGCAGTGCCCCTCAGCAGGGTGGCACTGAGATGGTGGCAGGGGCAGCGGGGAGCTCCCCTCCGTCCGCAGCCACACCGCGGCATCCCCCACTCTGCTCCTGTCACTCTGGGTGCTGCCAGCACTGATGGGGGTGGGATGTGCCCGCTTGGGGCAGAGGGAAGGTGCTGCTGCTGAGACGGTGCAGCCGCTGCGGCCGGGACGCGCGACTTCCCCTCTATTGGCACCTGCCTGTGGGTGCGAGCGCAGCTGGGGGCTGCCAACCGCAGCCGACTGTCACGGCGACAGCCCGCCAGCAGCCGCGGCCACACAGGGCTGAGCACAGGCGGCACCGGGGAGCCCATGGCCCTGCGGGGACCCACTGGTGGCTGGGGGAGCCCTGTGGGGCACCGGGGTGTGCAACCCTATGGGTGGGGGCACCCACGCCACGCTGGGAACCCGGGCTTGTACTGGCCCCCTTGCCAACTCCAGCGGCTCCAGGGCCCCTCTCCTTGCCGTGGGCAGGGACCCTCCGCACTGGGGTGCCTGTGGCTGCGCCCCTCGGCAGCGTCTGCAGCTGCGAGGCCAGGGCTGGGAAGAGGAACCCCCGCGGGAGGTTGTGCAAGGAGGGACCCGCACGGGCCGGGAGGGCACGGCAGCCTCTGCGTGTCGAAATTCCACACTCTTACAGAAAAGCCCCCGGGCAGAATTCCTGACAGGGGTGATTCATCCCCCGCTGGAAGTGATGACTTTGCCTCTCCAGTAAACCCTCTTCAGCTCAGCAGAGGAAAGGGGCAGCGAGTGCCACTGTGTCCTCACAGCCACCAGTGCCCGCTGTGGGCTGACAGGGCCACCCAGAGCCCCATGGGCAGCACTGGGGGTGCCGGGAAAGCCAAGGAGGGCTGGGGGCGGCAGGGGCTGAGAGCCGCTGGGCAGGAGAGGTGGGCGCCAAGTGTGGAATCAACTCCCCAGCTCCTGTCCCTGCAGGGGCTTCTCCTGCCCCGACTGCCACCCCAGCCTGGCACGGGCCAGTGCCACAGCCAGGTGCTTTGGGGGGACCGTCCCCCGCCGGTGAGGGCACGCGGGACAGCCCTTTCCAGGAAGCTTGCGCGAGGGCAGCCAGGCTGCAGAGTTCCCGACAGCAGCTCTGGTTTTAATAACAGCAAATCAATGGATGCCCGATTCCGGCCAGAGCAAACTCCTGCACTTCCTTCCCCGGCCTCCCCGGCCGACGGCTTCCCTGCAGGGCAGAAATGACCAGGATGGGAGCCCTGACCTTGGTGGCTGCACGTGCGTTTCCGAGTGCCGATGGCTCACCCCTCCTGCCCTGCCTGCTTCACCCCAGCCCTGCCTGGCTCGGCTGCACCCCACGGGCAGGGGAGGCTGGGGGTCCCTGCTGCCCCTGCCCAGCCCCGCGCCGTGCCCACCCCGGGCAGGTGCTGCCCGCAGGGCTGCTCGGCAGCTGGGCATTCCCAGCTGCTCCCGGCTGCTCGCCTCCCCCAGCCCCGCGCCGTGATTCAGCCCCCCTTCCCCGCGGGGCTTGCACAAACCTCCCTGCTCTCTTTGTGCTTGTTTTGAGAACAGATTAGTCATGGCTCTTAGCTGGCTTCCAGCAAACTGCACAACAGCACCATGGAAAAACGAGAACAGCAAAGTGATGACTCAGCAGGGCTCACGCTCCCGTCCCTTGGGTGCCAACTGTCCCCTGCTCCCGTGTGGCCCTGGGCACTGGTGGGGACCACCCGGCGGATGGGGCAGCTGGGCCAGGGCGGGCGATGCAGGGGAGGAGAGCCCGGGGCAGTGCCTGCCTGGGACCAGCAATGGGCGAGCAGGGGCTGGGGAGGCGCTGGCTGTGCAGGATGCTGGGTCCCCGCAGTCCCTGGGGGTGACGGGCCCTCGAACGCAGCCTCTGCCTTGTCCCCGAGCCCCCTCCTGTGCCCGGCGAGTGGGTGTCCCCTCCGCCCCACCGGCACCTCACTGCCCCGAGCCCTCACTGCCACGTGTTGGCCGGAGCATCCTGCTGCCGGCAGCTCCCACTCAGTGCCCCGGCAAGGCTGCAAGGGCGCAAGGGCTGCCGCGGCACAGAGCGGCTGCCAGGCCCCCACCGGGCAGCGGCTCGACTCCCTGGAGCCGTGGGGCTGGGGAGCCCCGGTCCTGCAGGCTTGGCAGGCACCCCGGGGCACCGCAGCCCTCCTGGCCGGCACCTGCACGCCGGGGCTGTGCCGGTGACAGGAACTCCCGGGGCGGGCCCTTACCGTACCTCACACCTCACTCTGCAGCCCTTTATTGCCCTGCCTTGGCCGGCTGCCCAGCGGCACGGCGCGCTGCCAAGTCTCTGTGCCAGGTGGCTTATTGTGATCCCATGGCACTGGACACCAACTGGTGTCGGCTGCCAAGGATGAACAATGTAATTGCTGGAATTACAGTAAAGTGCTCCCATTCCCACTCGTTAAATGCTGAGACGGGGCCCTTGGGTCCTTCTAGGGAACATCTGCTCCAGCTGTGCCCTCTGCCAGCCACACGCCCCATTCTCACCCAGCGTGGCGCCGCCTCTGCCCATCGCCTCCAGCCCAGCCAGCGCAGGATGGAGCTGCTCTCTGCCAACAGGCCCCGGGACTCGCGGGACAGGCACAGCCTGCTGGGCTGGGGGGTCCTTTGGGCCCCCCGTCATTGTGCACTGGTGGGGAGGGGGCAGGTGGGCAGGGCCGGAATGGGAGCAGCAGTGCCAGCCCTGCAGATGGAGGGTCCCGTGTCTGGGGAGCCCTGTCCCCAGCTGGGGACATTGTGTGTGGCATTGCCGCTGCCCGCTCCTGCGCCGGGGCCGAGGCCAGGGCTGATGCGAGGCCAAGGGATGCTCCAGGGCTGGGGTTTGGCACCTGCCCACGGCTGCTCTGCCAGGGTCATCTGAGGACTCCGCACTGTGCTGGGCAAACACACCCAAGGCAGCTGGCAGCCTGCAGCCCGGAGCACCCGCGGGGACCTCCCGTGACGTGCCGTCGGTGTGACCGTGCCCAGCAGTGACTGTAGCCGGTGGCGGGCACCTCGCCACTTGCTGCGAATGCAGGTGCAAGAGCAGCATGGGTCTGGGTCGGGGTCTGCGTCCAGGGAGCGGGAGACGGCCGGCCCCGGGGAGGGCGCAGGATGGGGTGTGCCCGTGTGCTGGCATCCTCAGCCTGTGCCGGGCACGGCCCTCCTGGGGATGGCACAGGCGGCGTGTGGCAGCGGGACCCTCGGTCCCCAGCACAGGGGCAGGGCTGGTGCTGCAGGATGTGGCCCACCGCTGTCCCCTCCCCGGCAGCCCCGGCACCACCGGTGCTGGGCTGCTGCTCCCCCTGCCTTGGCCCTGTCCCCAGCCACGGGACGGGGCGGGGGGGCCTGCGGCTGCCATTGCCACAGCAACGCGGCTTTGTTTGAAACCTTCCTCTGAAATGTCAAGACTTTCTTCGGGCTCCAGCTGCCGCTGCCGGGATGAAAACTTCCTCCCGGGCTGTGGAAACGTGCTGGGGGGGGGGGTTTCCACCCTGAACGTCTGTATCAGTGTGGGCAGCGAGAGCTCTGCCCCCACGCCATGGCCGGTGGTCACAGGGAGAAGGACTGAGCCCCGGGCGAGCGCTGGAGTGGGCACGGGCTGTCAGGGGCTGCGGGTCGGTGGGAGATGCTGCTCCCTCGCAGGGTCCCGTGGGGCGGGTGAAGGGTCTGCGTCTCTCAATGCCCAGGGCGATGCTGGCCGGTGGGGCAGCAGGACCCCCGGCCCAGCGGGCAGGCGAGGGGAGCAGCGGCTGGTGGATGTGGCGCTGGGTGGGGGGGGGCCAGAGCAGTGCAGCCCCGCGGAGCCGCTGATGGAAGGAGTGAGGAATCCGCAGCTGCTGGCTCCCTCCGAGCTGACTTCGGGTCTGGCTGGAGAAGCAGCAACAGAGAGGGGTTTCCATGGGGACGTACACATGCCTCTGGGCTCGTCTGCATCCCGAAATACACCCTGGCCTGGGCACGGGGGTCCTGCTGCCGCCCTGCGCTCCCCACCTGCCCCCAGCCCTGCCTGGGCCGGGGACAGCCTGGGGCCAAGCCAGGCACGCGGTGAAGGGTCTCGGGGAAGACCCTGTGGCTCCCCTGGCCACTGAGGCTCTGCCTCTTCTGGGCCAGCCATGGGATGGGTGACCACCATCCGAGCCCCTGCCGCGGCCAGGGATCTGGTGCCGCACTGCAGGGCCGTGCTGTGTGCGCCTGCCCAGGGCAGGGGGGCAGATGGGGGGATGCCGTGGGACCAGGGGGCTCCCGTGCCAGCCCCGGGGCTGTGCCGCATAGCCTGAGCTCGTGCTTCCCGGCAGCACGCCGGGGAGCAGATGTCACAGTCCCTGCTCCCAACCGTCCCCGTGGCCCTGGCCTGCAGAGGAATTGCCATGTAAGGAGCAGGTGGTGCCATTTACAGTAAGTCCCCGGCTGCTGCACACCCCTTTCCTGCATCCTACTGGGAAACGCGGCGGTGGACGTGGGAACGTCCTGGCGCTGCAGAGCCGAGGCAGGAGGAAGTGTGCGAGGGGTGTGCCACGGGGTCGGGGTGTTCATGGCGGGCTCCCGGCCTGGATCTGCTGCCCGGGCGGCTGCCGGTGCTGCCTCTCACTGCCACCTTCCTCGGGGTGACCACTGAGTCCCAGGTGCAAGGACAGGAGAGGCTGGTGGGTGACTGGCCCCTGGGTGATGGCCTGGCCAGCCCAGAGGGATAGCCCTAAGGTGTCCCGTGTGGCACCACCTCCCTCCTGCCGTGGGCTGTGGGTCATGCCCGGCCCCACGACTGGCCTGTCCTGTGGGCTCTCTCGGTGTCTTCACCGCAGCCTGCCCTGCCTGCGCATCCTCCCTGGAGGGAGCCGGCATGGCCTAGGGGGACAACAGCTCCAGGCAGGAAGGTCCCCTCCCGGCATGGCCACTGCCCCTGCGAGGGGACGGGGCTGCTCTCCACACACCGGCAGTGGGGGCAGGCTGGGGGTCCCGGTGCAGGGCTGGGGTGCCCCCGTGGTTCTGCCCTGCTCCTCAGGGATGGCCACTGGCTGTGCCCGGCTGGGCTTCGCCGCGTGGCTGGGGTACCTGCAGCAGAGCTGCGGTGCCCAGCTGAGCCCCCCCGGCTGCTGCGCTGCCTGCCCCGCCGGGGGCTGCCGGCCCGTGGCAATCGCAGGCTCCAGTTGTTTCCTGTTTTTGGGTCTGCAGATGCTGGTATGCACCAGAGCGGGTTTCCTGCACCCCCTGACCCCACAGGGTTCAGCTTCACCATCCCGGCAGACACTTCCTTCTCATGCCAGTAATGAGCCGGCAGCGTGGTGGGAAGCGTCGGCGGCTGCCCCGCACCCCTCTGGGGGGGCCAGGCTGGGGCATGGCGGGGGGTTCCAGGGGCAGCAGGGCGGCTGCCTGTCCCTGCCCAACCGCCTTCCTGTACCCCAGCACCTCAGCAGGCTCTCCTGTGGCCCTGCTCACTGTCACCCTGCTCCGCACGGACGCCGTCATGGCGTGGAGGAGGTGGTGGCACTGGGGACAGGCTGTGCTTACAGCTGCAGTGAGTTCTGCTGGGTCTCAGCCTGTGGCTCCCACACTGCCTGGAGAGGTGCTCGAGCCAGAAGTCTCCCCACCAGCTGGGAACTGGCCGGTCCCGCAGTCCCGTGCCGCAGACTGGCCTGGTGGGGCAGCTGGTCCGTGGAGGGGCTGCAGTTGCTTACAAGTGCCCCGGGCAGGGCAGGGGCAGTGCTGGTTTGCCCAGCCCGGCTGCGCCAGGTTTGGGTTGTTCATGCTCAGAGCAGGCAGAGTGGAGATGGTGGCCAACCCATCCTGTCCCATCCCGTCCCTGCTGGTCCCAGCTCAGCCCCAGCACAGAGGAAAGCCCGCGGGCGGCCTCAGCCTCCAGCGGGGGGAGGACGGCACCTGGGCCTGCCACCTGGCAGGGTGCTGTGCCGGTGCCTGGTCCATGCCAGGGCTGGTGTGGCACAGTGAGACTGGGCACCCTCCTTGGCTGCTGGCTGCCCAGCTTGGTGCCGCGGCCACTTCCACACTCACTGTTGGCTGGTCCTCAGGCTGCCCCGAGTCCCTCTCTGGGGACGCAGCTGATCGCCCGAGCGCTCCTGGCCGTGCAGGTGGGAACCAGGGCCTCAGGGTGAGGGGGGCTGCGGTGTGCCCTGCTCAGTGCCGGCTCGGTGGGCAGCCACGCGGCACCTGGCTGGTGCCTGGCCCCGGGAGATGCGGGGTGGGGGGAGCCGCAGGACCGCGGTGTCCCAGCCCCGCTCATGGCCCCCTGCATTTGTGCCCCCGTTTCCCGTCTGGCTCCCGTCACCACCAGGCAGCAAAAGGATCTCATCACCTCCGAGAATGCCGTCCCCGTCCAGGAAGCCTCTGTGGGGATGAGCTCAGCCGGCCCCGGCCGCGGGGCAGAGGGGAACTGGCTGCCTGTGACACGCTCGATCGGCCGCTTACGAAACGCGGGGCTAAGTCCGCTCGGCTTTTCTGGAGAAGGCGAGAGGTTTGTGAAACCTTCGGCAGGGATTTGCCCGTCGGCTGCCGCGTCACCGCTGCCGCGAGGTTGGGTTTATTCCAAGAAACCCGTGGGGCTGGCGGAGCTTCCCGGACTCTCGACTCAGCAGCGGGTTGCAGCACCGCCGTGGCCTGAGCGGGAGGGAAGAGGCCCCCGAACGGCGGCGTGGGGGCCCGGGGCCCTTCTGGGAAGCGGCGAAGCCGGGGCCATTCCCACAGGGCTGGGGTCCGGCCGGGGGGCTTGGGCATGGCTGCTGCGGGCAGCCTTCCCCGGAGGGCAGCTTCCCCCCACTCTGCCAGGGGACTGGGGGTGCTCAGGCCCCCCAGGGTTTGGTTCCCCGTCCCCTGCTGTGCCTTGTTCTGCCTGAGAGCTGCGAGGCCCCAGGTACCTCCCCAGAAGCTGTGAACGTGGTGGGGGTGATGGTCCCCACTGGCCAGGGGCTGCTCTGCCCCACGGCGTGGCTCCCACCCGTTCCCTGGCGCGGGGCCGGGAGTCACCGGTGCTGCCGGGAGCCCTGACGTCGGGGATGTGCCTCGGCAGGGCCTGGCGGGCGGCCACCCGTGCGCATGGACATTCCTTGCATAGCTCCAGCGGGTGCCCGGGCAGGCTACGCGGCGCTTCCTGGCAGCCCGCGAGCCACGACCCGGAGAGCAGCACCAAAATAGTCACTGGGACCATGCTGTGCCTGCGAACCGAGCGGGCACATTCGCCATCCCTCTGCTCCGGGGCGATTCCTAAGGGAAGCCTTTTCCCAGCAGCTGGGGTTCCCCAGGCAGGAGCAGGGTGCAGGATGCCCGGCACGATGCTCATGGTGCCGGGGTTGGGGGTGCTGTGGGGGGGCTGGAGGGGCTGCGAAGCACAGGGTGCCCGGGCACAGCTGTTCATTGCTCCTGGGGGCTCTGCAGGGGGTTCCCCATGCTTCCTGGATGCAGGTCTCCAGCCAGGCATCGCGCTCGCCTCCGTCCGTAGCTGCGGATTATTCCCGTGCCTGGTTCAGACCCTCACGGCCAATGCCATTGTGGGAAGCAAGAGCAGGGGTCAGAGCTCCCCGCTGCTGGGACACCCCCGGGGGAAATCCTCTCCTCATCCTCCTCCTCTCGTGCCCTTCCTGGGGCATCTGCTCTGGGCCAGGCTGGGGGCTGGCGGGTCGGGATCTGCGCAGCACAGCCCCAGTGGCTCAGGGATGGAACTTCTAACTCTGTGTCGTGGGGATGAGCAGGACGCAGGACCTCAGCCTCCCTGCTTATCCCCCCGCCGCCTGACCTCACTGCGCTCACAGCACAAGCGCCACAAACCCTTTTCTAACCCTGTGCCTCTCCGTGCCCCGTTCCTGCAGCTTCCCACCCCATCACACGCCGTCTCCTCCTTCCCCTCCTGAAGCCGGGCTGGGGACAGGCTGAGGGACTCGCTACAGAGCGCAGTGTGGGGCTGTGCTTGGGGCTGTGCCACGGGCCAGCCTTGGCCACCAACTCAGCTCCTCCATGCCCAGGGCAAGGGGCCATGTCCTGCGGTCCAGGGACAGTTCGCAGCTGCACCACATGCCCGGAGTCGGGAGCGGGTCCTGTCCTGGCTGTCGGAGTGACGTCGTGGGGCTCAGACATACCTGAGCGCTGGGGCAGCGCTTACGCACGCCAGGCTGTGAGTCACCACGACGGGATCACCCCGGCACCGAGAATGGCTCCAGGAAGCCGGCGCTTACGTGGTGTAAACACCATCCCAGCATTGCAGCGGCCGGGGAGGGACATGCGTCACACCAGGGGGCCTGAGTGGCCTTGGGGGTGCAGGGGAGGAAACAAACCAGATCTGGTGGGTTTTTTTCATTAAAAAATAGTGCTCTTTATTATAAATTATGGAAACGCTTCCTTTCTGAATATAAATATAAATATGTGCAAAGTTTCATCTGAGTTTTGTTTGGTTGAATTTTCAAGCATGGTTTTGCTCAGCCCTCGAGGCTGGAGGTGAAGATGGAATCTTTATAAAAGACAGTGATTCACGTTGGCCTGTAAACATCCCTTAGGTTAAAAAAAAAATAAAAATAAAAAAAAGCCAGAAAAACCCAACCGCTTCTCCAGGAGGACGCAGAAAAGCGCTCGCAATACAACACGCTCCAGGGGATGCTCCCGCCACATTCCCATGGGAATCGGTGCCCGCGGAGCAGTGTGTCCGGGGTCTGCGGGGAGCGGCTGGGCAGAGGTGGGGTGCAACACTTGGGAGTAACGGTCCAGCGGCAGCACCGGGTCCCCAGGAGCTCCTTGCAGAATCGGTCACGCAGCACTCAGCCGCGTCAGGACTTGCTGTTTCCTCTCTGGCTTCGCAGGACATCACCGGGACCGTTAACGCGCAGTGTCACCAAACGATGTGCAGTAACCCAGACCATGGGGCAGGGAGAATATTAAGGCTTAGTCCCCCGGAAAATGGCAACGAGGGGAAAAAGGCAGCGACCTCCAAGTCTGGGGCCTGGTGTGAAAGGAGCTTCCACCCACAAGGAGGCAGCAAGAGGTAAAGTACAGTATGGGCAAAAAACACTTTCCCCTTAAAACCGAGGAAAAGCGATCAGGCACTCGCTGGACTCCAGTGCTTTCCGTTCTCTGGTGGCAGAAGGGGGTTCTCGCCAGGATGTCCCCGGTGTGGTCCCGCCATGGCGGTGGGGCTGCGGCTGTTGGGGCGCATGTCCCCTCGTGCCATGGGTGCCGTCCTGGCTGCCCGAGCCCCACGGGGGCTTCACCGAGGGGCTCTCCCCAGCCGCTCTCCCTGGGCACACTGTAACATCCACCGTCCAACTGGAGCAGCCTCCTTCCCCATGGAGAGGGGATGTCACGCTTCCTCGGGGTGTCCCCCAGCACAAAAGGCGCCAGGCTGTGCTGGCCACAGCCCCGAGCCCACCGTGGCTCGCCCCAGTCCCCCTCCTCTCCTTCCCAGAGGGAGAGGCTTGGCGTGCCCTGCGAGTCCCCGCGCCGGTGGGGCGTTGTGCCTGTCTGCTGCTCTTGTGCTTGTAACCTTGCTCCGCCGGCCCTTTAGAGGGGGGCATCGTACTGGTCCAGGAACTCCTTGATGGGAGCCGGCAGCTGAGTCATCTTCTCGTAGGAGTCCAGGTGCCCGTTGACGGTCTTGCGGCAGAGGTGCTGCAGGGTGGAGACGCTGGAGGAGAGCGGGCGGCTCAGCACCAGGGGGATCTTCTCGCCGCCCGAGTAGATGTAGTAGGTGCGCTTGGGGTGCAGGGTCCCCCCCGGCTGCTCGGGGACAGCGCAGGGCGCGGGCGGCATGTAGTGATGTACCAGCTTGAGCACGCAGTCGAAGCGGGGCACGGGCTGGCTGCTGCGAGGGTCGCTCTGCAGGGAGAAGCTGCCGCCCTCGCACTGGATGCGCAGGTTCTTGGTGCCCGACTCCGTCTTGACGCTGAGGGTGAAGAAGTGCCGCTGGTCCGAGCTGTCCCTGATGAGGAAGGTGCCGGCCGGCTCGGCGCTCAGCAGCAGGTTGGCCTCGCCGCCCGTCACCGTGCTCCAGTAGAAGCCGCTCTCCTGCAGCTTGCGCACGGTGTTCACCACCAGCTGGTACTCGCTCTTGGAGCTGAACGTCTTGAGGCGCA
Source organism: Rissa tridactyla (assembly GCF_028500815.1). Classification (NCBI taxonomy): domain Eukaryota; kingdom Metazoa; phylum Chordata; class Aves; order Charadriiformes; family Laridae; genus Rissa; species Rissa tridactyla. The sequence continues at coordinate 11,538,550 of NC_071480.1, forward strand.
GGCTGGTGTCGAGGGGGCGGCTCATCCCGGTGGCGGGGAATTTGCTGTGGGTGACCATGGCGCAGGGAGCCAGCTTTGCGCGCTCGGGGTGCTGCTGCCGGGAGCAGCGGCTGCTACACCATCACCTGCGGCAGAGGCGGCGGTGAGACACGGCACCCCCGGTCCCCGGGTCCCCCTTCCCCCCCAGGGCACCGGACTCCCCGGTCCTTGGCTACTGCCCTCCTGGGGCATCGGCATCCCCGGTCCCGGGCTATCGCCCTCCCCCACGGGGGCTCCGGCGTCCCCCCGATCCCGGCTGTAGCCCCGCCAGGGCACCGGCATCCCCGGCGATCCCGCTCCCCGGGGAGCAGCGGCATCTCCAGTCCCGGGCTCTCCTCCCGCCGCGGGGCGCCGGCTCCGCTAGCCCCCGGTGATCTCCCTCCCGGGGGGGCACCGGCAGCCCCGGTCCCGGGCTATCCCCTCCCCCGGGGAACACCGGCATCCCCGGTGCCCGGCCATCCCTCCCCGCGGGACGCCCCGGTCCCGCTCCCCCTCCCGGAGCCCGGTCCGGTCCCGCCGTACCTGGAGCGCGGGTGCCGGGGCCGGTCTCGGCGGCGGCGGCGGGGCCGGTTCGGCGGCAGCGGGCGGCGGCGGAGCTGCCGGGGCGGCCCGGGGAGGCCTCTTATAGCGGGCGCAGAGCCCGCCCTCGGGTTCCTGGAACTGCGCGGCTTCTTGTAACGCTGCCGGCGCCCTCCCGCCGCCCCGCCCGGCCCGGCCCGCCTCGGCGCGCCGCCAGCCTCCGCCGGCCCATTCCGGGCAGCGCGGCCGCCCCCTCCCGCTCCCCTCCGCGCTCTTTCCTTCTAAGAAGAGGAGAGTCCCGGCCGCGGCCCCCCCCCCCCCCGCCCGCCCCTCCCCGCCGGGGCAGCCGGGTCCGGCTCGAATGAGTGGCCCCGAGCCGGGGCGCGGGGGCAGCCCTGGGCCCCCCCGGGCAGAGGGCCCGCAGCCCCCCCGCCCCGGGCTGTGGGACACCCCCACGCGGTGGGCGTCCTGCCCGCGGGGAGGGCGAGAGCCGGGGAGCGGGGACGCCGGTGCCCCAGGAGGGCTCAGCGAAGCCCCCACCTCTGCTGGGGGCACTCGGGCAGACGCTCAGCCGGCTGAGGCAGTTTGAGGCCGGGGTACACTGGAGGGGGGCTGCCGCCATGCCGTGGGGCAGCAGATCCAGGTCCCCATGACACCGGCCTTTATTTCAAGTCCAATGTGCCAGGCTGCCACCGGCCTCGGCTGCAGTCCCCAGGGGAAGAAAAAACCCCTCGATCTACATGTCTGGGGACAATAAGGGGCGAATCCCCGCCGAGGCTGTGCCTGGGGGCTCCCAGGAGCCGACCAGGCCAGCAGCCACATGGGCACCGCTCCTGGGCAGCCATGCCCCATGAGGGCGGCGAGGGACAGTGGCGGCGGCGGTGGTGCCTGTGGCCAGAGCGCTGGCTCCGGGAGCCCTGGGATGCTCCGTGCGGTTGGGGTTTGGCACCCGCGCGGCCGAGGGCAGGGGCTGAGGCGCCCGTCTGCGGAGCTGTGTCGGGCCGGTGGGGAGCCGCTGGTGAGGCCCAGGAGCCGGGGGCCTCCGTCCCTCCCCTGGCCGGGTGCCACCACTGGGGCTCTGTCCCCAAGGGATTTCCTCGTCCCTTTGCCCTGGCCCCGGTCCAGCGGCCGCAGTGCCGGTGCCCCCAGAGAGCACCGTGCCCAGCCTGGCTGAGCCAAATGGCGACCATGGCCCCCCTTCCCTTCCCACATGGTTCCTCTGTCGTTTGGCGATTTCGCCTTTTCGTTTGGCGATTGTCATTTTTTGACCTCGAAAACAAACCAGCCTTTTTTTGTCAGTGGGGTGTGTGTGGGGGGGTTTATTTTAAATAGTTTTAATTTTGCCCTGGAGGAGCTGCCGCCTCCTGCCAGTCAGGGAATAAACAGGAGCGGAGCAGTTCTGGGAAGTCAGGCTGCGGTGAACCAAATGCAAACGAGCCTCTGGAGCACTGCCCGGGGGCGGGAATGGCCGAACGCGGGGCGGGGAACGGGGCGGGAGCCTCCGCACGGGGGTGGGGGGCCGGGACCGGGACGCGGCTCCGTGTCCTCCCCCCACCGAGCGGGATGGGCCTTCCCGCAACCGGGGTTGGGCTACCCACGCTTCCGGGCCGCCGTCGCGGGTCGCCCGGGGGGCTCCGTCGGCCGGGAGCCGGCCGACGGAGCCCCCCGGGCGACCCGCGACGGCGGCCCGGAAGCGGAAGTGTGTGTGGGGCGTCGCCATGGCAGCGGGCGGAAGCGGAAGGCGCTTGGAGCTGATGGCGGCGGCGGGGGGCGCGGAGCTGTGGCGGCGGTTGTCGGCTTGGCTACCGCGGGGTCGCCTGGGCCTGGCCGCCCTGCTCGGTCGCCTCTCCGACCGCCTGTCCCGCGGCCGCGATCGGCGGGCCCGGAGGTAAGGAGCCCGGCGCGCCGGGGCCTACCCCGAGACGCGGAGGGCGGGAGGCCTCGGTCGAAGCCGATGTCAGTCCGGTGTGGCCCGGGGGTTTCTCGCCGTGTGTGTCTGACTAAACCCGTTAGAAATGGGCCTGGCTTCGCCGGTCAAGCCCCCCCCCCCCCCCCCGCCCCCGCCCGGCCTCCCCCGCAGAAGCGGTGTCTGTTTCCATAGTGAATCAGCCACTGAGGGGGCGGGTGAGGCTGAGGTTCTGCTCCTTAACCTGGCTGTAGGCTGTCGGTCCGCGCTGGCTGTCCCTTTGTCTTTAGGACGTTGCATGTGCTTTATTTCCTTCTGTGAGGACAAGCTGAGAGAGTTGGGGGGCTCCGGGGAGACCTTCGAGCCCCTTCCAGTCCTTAAAGGGGCTCCAGGAAAGCTGGGGAGGGACTCTCCATCAGGGAGTAGAATGGTAGGGCGAGGGGGAACAGTTTTAAACTGAAAGAGGAGAGATTTAGAGAAGATCTAAGGAAGAAATTCTTTGTTGTGAGGGTGGTGAGCCCCTGGCCCAGGTTGCCCAGAGAAGCTGTGGCTGCCCCATCCCTGGAAGTGTTCAAGACCAGGCTGGATGAAGCTTTGAGCAGGCTAGTCTAGTGGGAGGTGTCCCTGCCCATGGCAGGGGGGTGGGACTGGATGATCTTTAAGGTCCCTTACAACCCGAACCATTCTGTGATTCTTGTTTTTCATTTGCTGTACTCCTGCTGTTCACGTGCTAATTGCCGTCACTCATTTCCTAGGGGTGGCTTTCCACTGGGCTGCCACAAGTGCTGATCAGCCTCCGGGGTTCAGGTGTTGGGCACAGCCCAACCACGCGTTGCCCGTGGAGGGTGAAACCCCCTGCTCCTGGGGAATGGGACTCGGTCCCAGCTGTGCTGGGACCATGTCTGGCAGGAGGGAGGTGAGTGGGGAAGAGGCCGCTCCTTCCAGCGGCGGTCACTGTTATGCTGGAGCAGGTGAATTGTCAGACCGTCCACAGAGGATATTTTCACCGTTGTTTTAAACGGATCTCTTAGTGCACTGCTGTGGGAAGGAGTCGGCCTTCATTCCTCTTCCCACAGCTCCTTCCTGACATCTCCCTTGGACAGCTGCGCAGTGAGCAGGATCTAGGATCTGACCTCTGAAAATTGCCCAAACTCTCCCTTTCCTCTCTCTCCTTCCCCAGGGAGCGTAAGGGACAGGGAAGGTGCAGCTGTGGGGAGGTGCATCTGCCCTTCTTGGGCACAGCCATGCTGTGCTAGAGGGAACACACAGCCGTAGCCTTGGACTGTGGTTCTTCTAGTCAAACTTTCCGTAGTCATGCTGTCCTGAACAGCCTCTCCTCTTATTTTTGCCACTGCATCACTGCCTTAGTTTCACTGCTGCTTTTGTGGGGCTGTGCGATCAGAAATACAAGTCATGCTAAAACCAAAACATTAAAAATACAGAGGTGGTTGTCTTTTTGTAGAGCCGTGTCTCGGGTTCAGAAGTGATCAAACAAAATGCTTTGAAGAAGGTTTTTTTTTTGAAAAAAAGGTCTTTCCTTCCCTCCCAGTTTTGGGCATCACTTTGCATTGTACTTGGTAAGAGAGCGCTGGAAGGATCCTGTGGTTTGTTTTAGTTAGTATGGTGCCTGATACGATCTTCTGGACGAGTTAAACTCATTTTTGTAAGGGCGGCATCTCTCGTGGCATGGCATGTCTTCGCTCTGTTTCCCCCTGGGCAGCAGGTTGCTGCAGTTGTCCTTGCTGTTTGGGAGCCCTGCATAAGCCCATGTTCTGCTGTACGTTCTTGGTTAAGCCAAGGAAATTCTTTTCAGACTTTTCTTTTGGTTTCATCGGTGGTTTTTAGTGTAGATAGATAAATTACTAGACTGAGCCCTGGAAAGAGGCAACTGAATTCAAAGAGAAGCAATTTGTGGATCCCCCTGTGTGGTGACGTATGCGTGGGTGAAAGGACAGCGTCGTATCCTGCAGTTTCAGTTCACCTCTTGTTCTGCAGATGAGGTTTTGCAGTGAATAAGAGTGTTTCAGCTGCATCATGAGTTTGTCTACCAAAACCACAATTTTTAAAAATAGAACACACACAGAAAAATCCCTCGTTATATTTAGGGTCAACTTCTTATGTAGAAAAGATTTGAGGTGGTTCCTTTTAGTTCTGTTTTCTCTTTCCGGTTAACATGATGATGTGGAGTGCATAGGAAGGGCTCCCCCTCCGCCCCATTTTCTGTTTCTCTGAAAGCTGGTTTGTCAAAGTATGGAATTTTGACTATTTCTTCATAATGTTACATGGTTTCTGCCTGTCATGTGCGTACAGTTGAAAGGATTGTGTTATACTGGGGGTAGTTGCTTGAGCTGTTTTCAGTCACTGGTGGATAGAAGCTGCCACTTTGGTGGACGGTTGCTGTGCCATTGTTACTGTTGGCTAGAACAAAATACTGATTTATTTGATAATTATAAAAGCCTTAGGCTCTCAACACTAAAGAAGTTCTAAAATTTCAGTATTGGGTTAGAAGATCAGACTGTAGATATACTCTAAATTGCAGAGGCAGTAAAAAATCCAGAGTATAGAACTAGCGGATACCAATACGATAGAATTAGTCTGAAGGCTCAATCCAAATAGTGCTGGTGATGCAGGTCGATTTTACTCCCTGAGCAGCCCTGGGAGAGGTCTGCCTGAGGAGCACCACGTCGATCATAAACCTGACGCTTGGCCACGTAGGGTGAGGATGCAGTTTAACTTGCAGTTGTCAGACTCTTTGCCAGAAAATGGCTTCTTGGAATCCTGTTTCTGGAAGGTGGCTTCTTGGCCACTCTACTGGCGTTTGGAAGTATAATTGGCCAGGATTGACCAATGGAATAATAAGGAAAATATTTATCTCCTCTTGCTCATTAATTATTATTGTAAAATGCATAAAATCTGCTTTGATTTATTTTTTTTTTTAACATCTTCTCTGGAATACTTCCATTGTTTTTAACAGCCTGTATTGGTAATCTATACAACTTCTGGGTGTTAAGTCTGAGCCTGGTCCACATGCTCTGTTGAAAACCACCATCCTAGGAATTCTTGCACAAATTGACTCAGATTTCTGTTGCGATGAATAGTCAGTGACAAACTAGTGGATTTTCCAGGAAACGCAACTGCGAACTGTCTGGCTTCTGCGTAAGGGTGTTCAGAAACCTTGTGAAGATCCAGTGTTTTATCATGAAGCAAAAGAGTGAAATCATCTTCCTGGAATCTGTGGTCAGTTGGGCTTTGGATTGTGGTAAAACCTAAAAGTTCCTTGTAACAAATTCTGGTAAAGGTTGTAATCAAGTTTTTTCTTGGTGTGTGGTGGTGGCAGAATGCTTCGGGATGGGTCAGAAGATGGTGGCTGCCTCTTGGCCCGAGGGACCTGGCGGTCCTCTGGGATGAGATCAGCCACCTCGGATCTGTCCTGACGGCAAATCTGACTCTGCGAGTTGGATTTGCAGAGTGTCTTCTGTCGGCTTTGGGGATGTAGTTCTGTCCCTTGCTCGTCAGTTCCTGGATCTCATGGGAGTTGCTGCTGCTAATTGTGCTGAAATGTGGTTTTGTCATGTGGACAAACTCCTACTGGGGGTTACTGTATGACTTGATGGATTTGCATGCATGAAGCTTCCAGAGAAGAAAAGATGCCATTTGCTGCTTGTCACCCCCTGAAGCATGACTGTTAGCAGTAAGTTGGTTTCTTCCTGAAGTGACTTCAAAGGAATTAAATTTGTTCTGAAATTTTTTTTTAAAGAAGGAGCTTCCTGCTCTTTCCCTTACAGTTACTTTCAAGTTTGCAAGAGAAGTCTTTGTGCAGAACGCAAGTGGCATCCCTGTAGAGGGCTACCCGATGTTTTGCAGTCGTGGTTCTTGGCTCGTACCTGTTGAAATACACACGGTGCTTTGGTAGGTCTTGCTGGTGATACGACTTCATTACTCTTGCTAGGACTTGCACGCAGGCACTTTGCATGGTGTAGATCTTGTTCTGGGTAAATTTGAGGGGTTGAGGCATTTTTCTGTTTTGTTAAGGAACTTTTAGAGAAGTGTGATTTTTAAGACATCTTTACCTGAAATAGAAACAAGGAATCTTTAGCTCAGCTGAGAGCTAAGACTAGATGTGAAAGTGACTGTTGGCTGTGGCAAAACTGTTGCATGTGTGATGAGGACATGATTACAGGGATAGCTGGTACCACAGGGGCACTGCCAGACGTCTGATTTGTAGGTGTTTGGGAGAGTTCACATCCTCAGTTTCTTCAGCTTCCAGCCTGTGTCCTCTCCTGTGTTCCTCTTCTGATGAAAGAGTAGTTTCCCCTCGTCTCCCCTGCTAGTTAGGGGAGGGAGCTGATGATGTTAAGATCTATTCTCCCACGTTTTTCTTGTGTTTTTCTATTTATAGATTTGGCTTTGGTGATTCATCTGCAATTGTGGAAAGGGAAAGGCCTTCTTGCCATTGTGGATCCTTACAATGTATTGGCTTGGAGGCTGTTTGTGGGAAACAAAGGCTCCATCATACAGAATTCCTCCATCTTTCTTTCCACAGATCATCATGGCTTCTTCTGGCCCCGTTGCTCACCCCTCCTGTTCCTGTGATCACAGCCCCGCCTTGTTCCCTTTGTCCCGAAGGAGCACACAGGTTCCAGTGGATCAGGAATCTGGTTCCAGAGTTTGGGATCTCCAGCTCACATGTCAAGGTGCTTTCATCCCCAACGGAATTCTATGAACTCTTGAAGGTGAGGTGTGGGTTCCAAGTTGCAGTAATGGTTTTTGGGGGCTGAGAGCTCCAGTGGTTATGGAGAATCATAGACAAGTTGTTAGGAAGGAGCATCTGCAGGTTACTGGTCCACACTTCTACTTGCAAAGGATTGTCATAAAGAGTAGATCAGGTCAGGCAGGCTTTGTCTAGCTGAGTGTGTGGTGACTGCTCTCGTATGTAACAGTTTTAGCTGCAGAGAACATGTTCCTTGGTTTTCCAGGAAGCATTGATTTCTTTCTTGATTTTTGGATCAATGATGCTGATGTTGCTCTGTAAAGACCTGCGTGTTTTACATCTTTGCTCTCAGTATGTTATCCTTCTGCCTTTCCTCCTACAAGGCAAGGGAGACAATGCTATGATCTGGCTGAAGTGATTGTCCTCGAGGGAACCACAGCTCGCCCAGGCTGCAAGAGTTGGTGGTGTTCAGCCTGGAGAAGAGAAGGCTCCGAGGAGACCTTATAGCAGCCTTCCAGTACCTAAAGGGGGCCTACAGGAAGGATGGGAAGGGACTCTTTATCAGGGAGCGTTATGACAGGACATGGGGTAACGGCCTCAAACTGAAAGAGGGTAGATTTAGATTGGGTATCAGGAAGAAATTCTTTGCTGTGAGGGTGGTGAGACCCTGGCCCAGGTTGCCCAGAGAAGCTGTGGCTGCCCCATCCCTGGAAGTGTTCAAGGCCAGGCTCGATGAGGCTTGGAGCAGCCTGGTCTGGTTGGAGGTGTCCCTGCCCATGGCAGGGGGTTGGAACTAGATGATCTTTAAGGTCCTTTCCAACCCAAACCATTCTGTGATTCTGTGGTCTGGGTCACCAGTGATCACAGAGACCAAAGATGAAACTCAACTTATTTTCTGCTACTCCCAGGTGCAGATAAAGACAGCTAAGCAGCGAGTGGTGATGGCTTCACTATACCTGGGGACGGGGCTCCTCGAACAGGAGCTGGTGAGTGTGGAAAGGGTTTGGGAAGGGGAGAAAGTGAACACAGGAAGAAAGTGTCTACCTGTGTAAAAAGCCTCCTGTTCCTGCAGGTACAAGAGGCGTATGTGAGCTGTGATTTGTGAGCTTGTAATGTCCTTAAAACTTTCCGGTAGGGATTCACTTTACCTACCTTCTCTCCTCTCCTGGAGAGTTTTCTCAGGGTTTCTGGCTGCATTTGTGTACTTTTAAGTGGGGTGGGAGGAATTTGGAAGGGAGACACATGGCGTTTCTGTTTTAAGTATAGTACAGAGCCATGGAACTACGGAACGTTTTCATGGGATAATGACCCTGCATCTTTCCGACTGCTAGAGGTTACTGGCATAGTGTTCAAAGGGATTTTGCAGAACTGTGGGATCATGGGCATTTTTTTTTCCTGGCATTTTTCTTTAACGTGATTGAAGTTGTACGTATGTAGTGCTATGTTTTGTCCTCTAAGTACAGTATGCAGATGCAGTATTAGCTCTCTGCATTTAAGAGAGAGGTCAGTTTTGCTTCATGTTGTTTAGCTTTTCTGTTTCTTCTCCTTCCCTCTAGAAACAAAAGCGTTACCTAAGACCTTCAGGGAGAAGCCTGGCCTTGCCAGTTTCTTATGTTAGAATGCAAATTCCACAGCAGGGTAAAGGTGGACAGAACCCTGCACAGGGTTTTGTGCCTGGCTTTGTCTGGGCTTGTACACAAGATTTGAATTAGCATGTGACAAACAGCCTTGTAGTTAAGGAATAAAACTGCCTCTGCATCGGTTGTGAACTCCTAGCAAGGTTTCTCTTTGGTAATGCAAATCTGTGATTTGGGAATGATGTTGGGACTCTCTTTGATAAAATTAATTCCTGATCAGTGGCTTGAAGAATGCATGCATGTAAAATCAATGCCCTTTCATGTATTGCTTTAGGCTCATAGAGTAGGATGCCAGTCTGACAGATGCAAAGTCTAAACACACAGTGTTAGTGTTTTGCACGAGTAGGAAAGACTCGTACTAGGGTGTGGAAACTTTCGTGGCCACTGGCCTCCTGGCTGCTAAACACTTTCCTTATAAAGCTTTACTTGCTCTCTGTAATGAGTAAAGAAACCTCTCTCTGCAGGTGGATTGCTTAGAAGAAACACTGGAGAAATCACTGCAAGCAAAAGGATCGTCTAACCTCAGAGTTTCCATTCTCCTTGACTACACCAGGGGATCTCGGGGTAGATATTACAGGGCTTTGCTTTCTTCAAAGGCTTATTTTACAGTTGGGCTGGAAAACATTGTTTTCAGGGAGAGGCTGTCTTGACTGATTGGACCCACTTGCTTAAATCATGTACGTTTCAAAACTGGCCTTTTGTATGCCAGTAACTACTTATTCCCAGAAAATCTTCAAGCTGAGCAGTTTTTCTTCTGAAAATAGGTGCTAGGAGCAAGAAGGGCCTACCTCTGGTCTGTGCAGCTTGTGCTTTCTTGCTTAGTTCACTTATAGTGCATTTGCCCTTATCTGTCATACTCTCTTATATTTTCATTTTTAAAGGAAAGTGGGAATTGTTGGAAGTAGGAGTACACTTAACCAGAAAACTTTGTGGTGACTCTTTGAAGTGTGTGTTGCTAGTGCTAGGTGTGGCTTGATTAGAAGCTTGAATGATGTCAGACTTGCTCAGTGGCCGTTTCCAAGGCCCATTCATCAACAAACTTACAGTTCTGGATTCAATTTCAATATTGACATAGTGCAAATGAAAGCGATTTAAAAAAAAGGAAAAAGGAAAACACATTAAGTGCCAGCAAAACAGATCATTCTGTAATCAGCTTCTAGCTGAGGAGCTGTGATGCCATGCCACAATGTATCCCCTGCCTGGTGTGATCCTGTGTGTGAAACTCCCCTTGTCTCCCAGGTAGGAAGAATTCTCGAACAATGCTAATTCCATTGCTGCAACGATTCCCTGAGCAAGTCCGTGTGTCCCTCTTCCACACCCCAAACCTGCGTGGGCTTCTCAGGCTCCTGATTCCAGAGCGTTTCAATGAGACCATTGGACTGCAGCACATCAAGGTCTATCTCTTTGATGATAATGTGATCCTGAGCGGGTGAGTCCTGCCTCTTCAGGCCCTTATGTGGTTCATTTAGCTGAGGTTTGGAGGCAAGGTATGCATGCTGCCAGTGTTGTCTGAACTTCAGTATTTCCATCTGGTCTTTCCATAGTGATCATATCAATGCTTTTCTGATATGGAAGAGCAACCATAGCTCTTCCACATGATGTTCTCATATGAAAGAGACTATCTCAAAAGGAAAAAAGAAAGATTTCCCATGAGTCAAAGGGAAATGTCCAATTTGTATTTTAGTCCAGCTATATGCAGAGTGAGATCTGTAACCTAGGCTGGGGTGTTCAGGATCATATGCCTATGCTCTGTTCTGGAACTCAACTCTTCTTTTTTTTCTCCTAGTGCAAACCTGAGTGATTTGTACTTCACCAATCGTCAGGACCGCTATGTTCTCCTGCAGGACTCTCCTGAGATTGCAGACTTCTTCACTGAGCTAGTGGATGCGATTGGAGATGTGTCTCTGCAATTACAGCGAGATGACACAGTGCAGATGATGGAGGGGATGGTACACCCGTACCAAGGTAGGAGGGAGTTGTGTTATCTGGTTGGATGGTATGATCTAGAGGAGGGGAGTACAGCCAGGGTTTATGGATGACTTGAACCCCATCCATTGCTGAGTGTCTGACCATTGTTTACAGACTCTGGGGTGTCCCATTTCTGTGCCATCCATTATTTGAGACTGGATTTATCAAAGTGTTCCTAGCACAGTGGCTATCACCAGCTAATCTGGCAGAGAGTGCAAAGGCTAAAAGTTCCTTCCTCACTGTCTCATTGCCTCTTCATAATTCTGCTGCTTATGACCTTAAACAAGAACTTAAATTCCTCGAGAGTTTTTTCTGTTGTTGATGTTAATGTCTGTAATTCTAGATGTTCTGTGTGTACGTATTCTGAAAGTGTCATGAATGTAGCACTCTTTTTGGTTATTAATATTTTGTAGTCGTGTCTATTCTGGGAATCAAATGAATATTGAATTAGGAAGACCGTTGGAGTGGGCAGAGACGAATATGTATCTGTCAGGCTGATTGCGTCATAAGTTTTTGTCCTGGCCTTGTGCACTGCTGTGTGATGTAAACTTGGACTGTGGGCAGTAGTTTATTTTGTATGTCCCGGTTCATTCTTGGTTATCGTTTTAGCTTTGCCCTGGTCTTTCCATTTTTCGTTGGATTTTTCAAGCTGCTGTTAGTCAAGTTTCTTATCCCTCTTAAAGCTGAATGTTTTTCTTCTCTAATGTAGCTTTGCTAACCTTAAAACATCTGGTTTTGAAACTTAAGGAAGAAAGTTGAATGGTCTTTGTGTTGTCTCCTTTTTGTTCTGATACTGGTGTCCTGTCAGGAGTTTTTTCCCACTACATAATAGGTGATGGTAGCTCTGTACCTTTAGGTCTTAAATGCCATGTCTTGTGGTTTTTTCCCACTACATAATAGGTGATGGTAGCTCTGTACCTTTAGGTCTTAAATGCCATGTCTTGTGGTTGTCATGCAGGAGACAAGATGGCTTATTGTGAGATAGCAAATCGAAGAGTCATGGAGGTGATCAACTCTGCCAGGATGCGACAAGAACTCCTTCATGCAAAGACTTTTCACAACAGCCAGCAGGGCAGCTCCTTGTTATCCCAGCAAGGTGCTCAAGCGTCTGGGAGTCTGAAACCAGAACCCGACACCTGGATCTACCCCTTAATCCAAATGAAACCTTTTGGGATTCAAATAGATGAGATGGTCACAGAGACGCTGCTGACAGAGGCTGAACGGGACGCCAGGATATACCTTACCACTGGCTACTTCAACCTGACACAAGCGTACATGGACCTCATTCTGGGCACTAGGGCTGAGTATAGGATTCTTCTGGCCTCACCGGAGGTGAATGGGTTTTTTGGTGCCAAAGGGGTGGCAGGTGCCATCCCTGCTGCCTATGTTTACATTGAACACCAATTTTACAGTGAGGTCTGCTACCTGCACCAACAGGAGAGGGTCCAGCTGCAGGAGTACTCTAGGGCTGGGTGGACTTTCCATGCTAAAGGTAAGATCTCCATTTCCCAAGGGGACTTATTCAGAAGGCATTTGAGACTTGCACATGTCTGGATTGCACAACTAGCGAGGGGATGGCTGGGTGCCGAGTCTAGAGTTAACCTCCAAAATACTCATCCGAGGTTCAAACATCTTGTTTGCATAAACCTGGAAGGTTTGGATCACTCGGGGGACGGCCATGCAAAGTCATGTCTTGCCCGATTCAAATATTGTCCCAGAGATTGTACAAGAATTGTCCCAGTGGTGACAGTAAGGCACTGTCTTGATGGGAAACTTGATGTGAAAGAAAAGGAAGCATCTGGATGTATTTATGATCTCAGTAACAATTGTGATTCGCTTTCTTGTATCCTGCTTGCCAGTTGCAGCAACAAGAAGTGGTGACTGTGTCAGGGACCCCGGGGCGGGATCCACAGCAGAAGCGGGAAGGGAGCTCGCTAGTGGTGACTCCCCAGTGGTCCTGGAGGCCACGTTCTCTTGGCAGCAAGTCTTTGTGGGGAGGATCCAGGTGTTGAGGAATTTGTACCAGCTTCTGCTTATGGCATCCAGGAAAGTGCAGTATAGTGAAAAAATGCACCCATGTGCCTTCTGGGAGCTGGGGGCAGCTGGAGGGGAAGTTGCTGAGAAATGAATATTGCTTAACAAATGTAGTTAATAATAAACAAAAATAATTAATACTGCCATCATGGTCTTCTGTAGAAGACCCCAGATTCTTTCTTCCTCGATAGATTGTGTCCAGCTTTCACAAACCTAATGCTACCTTGACAAAACATGAATGTTTTCCCCTGACTGTTGCTGGTTGTGTTTCTAAATTTTCTTTCCATAAAGTGCAGTCCTTTACTCTTATGTTCTCCTACTTTATACACAGTAGTAACTATTAGATGGCTCAGTAGTAGATTTTAATAGTGCAAATAGCTTAGGAAGTCTACTTAATTGAGGAGTTGTTTTTTTTTTTGAGAAGTCTGATGCGTGTGACACTTTATAAATATCCCCCGTGGAGGTGCACCAGTGGAACACCTCACAAAACAACTTGGTCTCTGGGGCAGGCATGGCCCTCACCCGAGCTGAGACATCTTTGCCGTGTTCCACAGCATCTTCTGTTACTCTAATCTTCTGCAATCAGAGCTCTGCACCGTGTCACTGTGTCCCTTCCTGTGATGGCTCACAGGTCCCCTAGGACAACTCTATTACTGTAAGCAGTACCCAATCTGGCACTAATTAACATGCAAGTTTCCCCAGCTGGCTTTGCAGCGTGCTGAGGAGCATTTCCATTGTTTGCAGCACATGTCTGATCTGAAGGCTGGAAGGATGCAGCCCCTGGGGCTCTGCCCTGTTCCTGTTCCCGTTGTTCTTCTCCTGTTGTTTGTTTAAGGAGAAGATCTGTTAATGATTGTGGGGATGCCTCTATCTGCCCTGCTTCCTGCGGGACTCTTCAGAAGAAGGTTCAGAGGAGGTAGGGAGAGAAAGCTGCTGAGTAGGCCTTCTCTTGACTAAAGAAAACACACGAGTGTTACTAGGCTGCCTCTGTTGAAACTACAGACCTATCTAAGGAGTGTTGTGCAGTGAGATCAGTAACTAGTGCAGTAAAACCTTTATCTCAATCCAGGGCAGCCTGAGGGAGGTGCCTGCCTGGCTGGGAAGTCGTGTGTGGTCTGTCTTCCAGGAAGCACGTGCTCAAGCGATCTGTGGTTCACAGGTTCCTCCTCTTGCTGGGCACTGCTGACTCTGAGTAGGATTTTGTGGTTTGGCATGGATTGAGCTCAGAAGGCATGGGCTGCTTTTCCAAGCTACCAAGGTGCACGTGGCAGTCAATTCCTTTTAGGGCCAGCTGTGCCTTCTTGTGGAAGAGCTGTACAGTATGCTCCTTGAGAGTGGGGTGCAAGACTCAAGGTGTTCAGTAGTTCCTGTGCGTGGCAGGAGGGACAGTCAGAGATGTTTGCTGCCTTCTTTCCATTTCCTCTTTGGAGTGCTGGAAGGATCAGCTTGTAGCTCCCTTCTCTGGCACTCCCTGTCCTTTGATGTGTTTGATGCACCCGGTTTCCTTCTGCAGGACTCACGCAGTGTGTGTGAAAGAGAGGACAGAGCAGAAGAGGGCAAGGGAGGAAACACAGAGTCTGGCTCCTGGAAGAGGACGTGAGATCCCTAGCAGCAAATACTGCCTGTTAATACTTCCTTTTTGGGCTAAGACGAAAGACACTCTTTGGTCTCCTGTAGAATCTAGGTGATTTACAGCAAACACTGTGGCTGCTGTTTTGTAAACCCTTCCAGCTCCTCTTAAAACATTTTGTATCCTCATGCACAGTGTTCGGCAGTGTGTTTTCCCACCAGGGTTACGACTGTCCTTAGGTTTGTTCAGTGCCAGGACAGCTGTGGCAGAGCACGGCACAGCCCTTGTGCATGTGTGAGTAGGAAATGTAAACCTTTGCCATGCGAGTGGCTTTCCTGGGTGTAACATCATGAAGCCTACCTGCAGCAGTGCACATCTACCCATCTGGTGATGCATTTCTGGGTGTGGTGTCATGGGTGACACAGGTACATCCTTTAGGCTTAGGGTGCCTTCCATGTAAGTGTCGGGTGACAGAGTGCCGGGCAGGTGGCTGTTTGCTCAGAGATAAACCTGCATTATTGCTGGTGAATGGCGGCTGGGAAACCACGCTTCCCCTTTCTGGAAAGGTGAGTCACTGTTTGAGCAGATCCTGCCAGGTGGCCATAAAGCCAGAAATGCCATAAAGGCTTTAGGGCTGCCGCCTGACCGCTTAGAAAGAGCGAGGAAGCGTGTTCCTCATGGCTGCTGCCTGGGCAGAGCTCTGGCTGTGGCTGTGCCGGGGCACCACGCAGCCCATGGCAGCCATCCTGCCTGGTGGCAGAACTTGCTGAATCTCTGTGCCACTCAGGTGTGTTCTTGTGGCTCCCAGAGCCCCTTGCATCAGCACTCTTGCCCTTCTCGGGTGGGCCGAGCCTGTGGAGGGGTCGGTCCCATGGCTGGGTCTTGGGCAGTGCCAGCTCCAAGCCCGGAGGTGTCACTGAAAGTGGCAGCGGAGCCACTGAGTGTGTGCGATGTGGGGGCGGGGAGGAGGTTACAGGAACCAGCGGTGAATCGGCAGCTTCTTACTCAAGGCATTCTTGGAACTGCTCTGGGGTTGAGTTAGGAAACCTGCTTCTATTTTAAGGACTAGGTGGTTTTTATGCTACAGTTTCTTTGTTGTAATCTTTGTGTGACTTGCCGTAGGGATAAGCCATCTATCAGGGACCTGCCCAGGGCTGTTCTAAGTGCTTGTGCCTTGCTAAGTGGAGAGCAAACACTTCTTGGATCCATTTGTACACAGAGAATGGCTGTACAGACTCTCCTTGGCAATAGTCCTGGCTCTCCTGTGGCATCCCTAGCTGTTCTTTCCCGCTGTGCTACAGCGGTGTGCTTGAGAATAGTACGGTGTTTCCAGCTTGTGCTTGAAAAAAGAGTCCTGGGTTGTATCATACACGCTCTTGTTGTTGCACTGGCAAAGTAATGTGTGAACTGCAGTGGTGAGCGCACTTGGGAGTCTTGTGTCCTGGCAAGAGTTTGGTTTCATCTTCGGGTGGCTCCTCAGGAAGCGAGTAGGCGTAATAATTTGCGCTTCTCTTAGGAGTCTTTATTTCATGTGAATTCACCTGTTAGAGCAGGCATCTCCCTGTCACTTCACGTCACTGTCTTGTGTCGTCTCAGGAAAGGGGTTAGTCACTGTGTGACTACACGGCTTCCAGCTCTGGAACGGACTGGTCTGGGCCTGGCTTGCCTGCCTGGTGCTGTCTTGCTTGCTGTAGGTTTTCCTTTACTGAAAGACTGTTTGTTTTATTTCAGCGCTTCTGAGATATGCCACGGTGCAAAATGACCTCTAACCTCCGATAGTGACTCATTCTGGATTGTTTTGGGGGCCCTCCATGCAGTGTATTTACATTCTTAAGAATGTGTCCCCAGGGCGGCACCAAGGGTGCTGCGGCCTCTCTGCTAAGAGCATGAGTTTGGGCAATGTGAGCTGTGCCCCATGTGTACCCCAAGAGTCATACGAAGCTTTACAAGACGTGCTAGACCACCCGCAAGGAAACTTGCTTTGTGTCGTGATCTTTTATAGTTACTGTAATCTAACATGTTTAATTCATTTCTTCTAAGCACAGCAATTGTTTGAGGCTACCCGGGTCGTTTCCTTTGTCTGCCACGCTTCCTTTCTTCTCCTGTTTTTTCCTTCAGGCCTCTGGCTGTACCTGGCAGGAAGCGACCTGCCCTGCCTCACTCTGATTGGCTCGCCTAATTTCGGATACCGATCGGTTCATCGTGACTTGGAAGCTCAGGTTGCGATAGTGACAGAAAATAAAGCTTTGCAGCAGCAGCTCCATCAGGTAAGTGGCAGTTACGGGGAAGTAACGTGGATGTTGTGCTGCTTGGTCACATAGGGAATGCTGATGACGCGGTTGCAATAAAAACCTACAGCTACAATAATTCAAAACCTTCTTGAGCGTAGGAAGTCTCAAGGAGCTGTCAGTTAAGTGACTATTGATGAGATGCCTGCTGCAAGTGCCTGGTTCTGGGAAATGGAGGCCATAACGGGAAAGAACATGCGTCCCCAGTGAACTCGAGTGTCGGGAGCGCTGAGAGACACAGCATTCGGAGAGGATCTGCTGGCTCTCCTCTGCTCGCTGATCACGCAGCGTGTTCTTGGGCCTTATTCCCAATATTTGGGCATTGCCAAGATCGCACCGTGCTCGTGGATGATGACGTCAGGCCCTTTGAATTACTGATCTTGGGCTTCTGGAGGACTTTGCTTCTCAGGCATTTGGGAAATCCTTTGTAGGAATATAAACGCCAATCAGTTAGCTTCTGGATGGCTGCCCAAAGGCTGTGCAGGTGAACAAAGGCAAGGGATCTTAGTTAGTTTCTGCAAGAAGAGGATTTCTGGGCTGATTGGATTGCCAGTTAAGTTATATGACATCCTATAATCTTGACACAAACATTTTTCAGTGGTTTGATGTTCAGCGTCCCCGGTTTGTTTAATATTTTATTTTATTAGGCAGCTTGGACTGCTCAGCACTTTTGCTGCTCCTCTAAATCCTGTCTGGTTCTCCAGCTGTCTTGACTTGGAATCTTCTGCTGGAACTAACAGTGTCCCAAGTAATTTCTCATGAAGTGCTCTGATACAAAGCAAATTGGTTTGGTGCCTCTGCGTGTGACTTAGGGACCTCAAAAATGTGTTCTATTAAGCAAGTCCTGGCATAAGAAGGCACAGTTGTCTTCAAGATCAATGGGAATTGCCCTGTTGCATCAGGGCACTTCCACAGGATGAGTCAGAGTATATCTAATCAAAAACAATTCTATTACTGGAAGAGTTGCTTGAATATTTCAATTCATATCTTGCCTCTACTTGTTTCTAATGGAAGGGGAGAATCAATGAAAATATGACAAAGGAATTTTCTCAAACAGTGCTGCAGTGATCTAATTTAAAGGGCTTTAAACCATTCCCATTTGCTGGAAGCTGATTTTGAAATTGGCTGTTTGTTTACTGTTCTGTGATCTTTGTTTAGAAGACTTAATACGTTACTGGTACGCTGCCATGAAATCACTTTGCCTATGTAACAGTCAGTTCCATTTTAAAAACGCGTGATGAGATTTGGGAAGAAATTTGAGCGGTCTGGGTATCTTCGAGTGCTCCAGTGAATGAACTGAGCTTCAATTCACATAACTGGTCTCGCCTCCAGGATCAGATAGCCTCTCTGGATCAGATGACCATGGTGCAGAACCTTCATAGCAGGGCTGCCCGTAGCTCTTGGAGCATTTGGGGTTTCTAAAATTAGACTGATTTGGCACACAAATGTCTTCCTTCTGTTGTTGTTTCATTTTTTTGGTGTTTCCAATGCTTGGCTCCTGCTTCCCTGTTCCACCCTGAATTTTAACAGTGCAGAGTATTTTCTGTTGCTTGTGGCAGTTTAGCTAATGAAAAAAAGATTATGATCAGATTTACAGTAGATGGTCTGCTCCTTGTTTGCCTGTAAATCTAGAAACCTATTGGCTTTGATAAGAAAACCACTTCTACCTTTGATCAAACAGCTGCTTTCACGTGCAGTGTGAGCATGTATCATCATCGTGATGGTTCATTTCCTCCTTCAGCGGTATTGTGTACACACTGGAGAAACCTAAGTGTTTCTGGTAATTTAGTTGAAATCATGACTGCATATTCATTTGAAAACACAGTGCTTGAGCTGTGTCTAGAAAGAGCCGTGTAAGGCAGTCTCTTGAGATTATGGTAAGGTTTCCTTTTCTGGCAATTACAGCGAGGGATTTAGGATTTTTCTGAAACGGAAGCTTACCTCTCTTGCAACTCTGGGGCACAAAAAGGCAAAACCTTCTACCTTTGCTCTTTGTAGAGTTTAAATTGCCAGTTCTGGAGGTTTGGTTACTTAGCGCACTGATCGTCATCAGAAGGTGGAGTGCTGTGGCAGGCGGGTGTGGGGGACACATCCTTGGTCTTTAGTTGCTCTGTGAGTTGTGCTGCAGGGAATGAGACTCTTACGTTCAGGCTTGTGGGAGAAATGATGCATCCTTTTGTCAGGATCCATTGCCAATTTTATTTGAGAATTCACTTTTCTTAAAGGCCATTATATGATTTAACACTTAGGATTTACTGGGGTGATGTTTCTTTCCCTGTATAGGAGCAGGAGCAGCTTTACCTCTGCTCAGGCGTAGTCTCGTCATCAACATTTGAGCAGCCAAATCGTTACGTGAAACTGTGGGTGAAGCTGGTAACACCTCTGATCAAGAACTTCTTTTGAAAGAAGAAAAGTTGCTGCTTTGGGTGAGTTTTCTGCCATTATTCTGGGGAATTTATATTGCACTGACTGCAATTAATAAGTGCACTACTCTTTATCATGTAGAAGAAATAGATGATGGAAACATAGGTGGTGTGGGGAAAAAACAGGCATCTCATTTCTTCTGGGGTATTTGCCACTGACTGGAATCACTGCTCGAGGGCTATATTGGGTTTCACCTATGAGAATTTCTGGAAGGGGCAATGAAAGAGAACCCATACAAGGGTATTTCCCATGCAGAGAAATAAAACTTCCATTTCTGAAATGTCCCTGTCAGAGTGTTGTGGAGAGGGACTATGTTTATTTTATCTTGACCAGCTAATAGAAAACATTGTTGGACTATTTAAAATGCTTTGTCTTTTTTGTATCTGATCAGTGCTTTGCTTTAACCTTGTAGATGATGGTTAATAGGGGCAGTTGTTTTTACTTTTCTGCTTCGTTCAGTGTCCTGGATTTGCCTGGCTGTTCAACTGCCCAGTAATCGGAGCCCCTCTGAGCTTCATGGAATTCCTTTTAGATTTTTTGCGTGCGCTGTGCATATAGTCTGTGCAGTTGGCACTTGAGCGTGTGCCCTTGACGCTGAGTGTTCACACATCCATTTTATTTCCATAAATATGGCCTCTGTCTCCGGAGCTGTGTATCCGGCTCCTTCATGTTAGGATGCGTTAGGAGTGTCTTTCATGAGTTGTGGAGAGGGCATGAGAGGACTTCTGGTGCCAGTGTGATTTTTGGATATTACTTGCTGTGAGTGGGAAGCTGAAGCCGTAACACATATCCTGCAAAGAAGGTGTTTGGCAAGCCAGATAGAAATGTGTTAGAGCGCAGGCTTGGGTTGCCCTGTGAGTTCCACTGGTGGAGTACGTGCAGTGTGTTCTGGTTTGTATGGCCAACAAAAGGGATTTCAAAGGAGCTGAAGGTAAGTGTAGAGCTTAATGGTAATTTACTCTGAATGCTACTATATAAAGAAGCAAACAGCTCTACTTGCCCCCTCTTGTGGCTTTTCTTACCACTAGCTGTGAGGGTGGTTGTATGCAACTGTATTTTAGAACTGATTGTTCAGATATTTAATGAGGTGGGATTTTAGTGAATTATTTTATGCTAAAGGGACAGGCATTGGCTTCCGTCTGGTGGCCAGAGCAGATCTAATCACTCTGACAGGCATTACTGCTGATACAAGTTATATGCTGTGAGAGGAAGGGTAGCATAGATTCTATAACCTAGAAATAGAAAGAAACGTATTTCAGAGATGGATCTGTTTGCAGCTGGACTTTCTTTGGGACGTACAGGTTGACGTGTTGGTCAGCTGGGCCAAACCTGCCCCTTTCTTCTTCCATCTGGTCTAAACAGATACACGCTTCCCTGCAGGAATGTGTCATACACACGGCTTGATGACTTTCGGCTCACAGTTAGCACTGAGCGATCAAACAAATAGCTGTGGAAAGACAGAGAGCTATGAGAAAGGAAGGAATCCGGATAGTTGCATGCAATTTTTCCGTTTGGCTTCCTTCGGTGGTCTGGCTCTCAACCAGCACTTTATCAGAAACCACCAATTGAAAACCAGTATCCGTCATGAGAAACTCCACGTATTGTAAGAGCAGCCTCCACATGACAGCAGTTTCAGCAATGTTTTTATTGATACTTTGCTAAAATGGTTCTGGTACAATCAAACTTAGTCTAAGTTACACAACTTTGAGTTTTTCTGCAAGTAAAAGTGTTTGCTGTTTTCCATAATCATTAAAGTTTAGACCTGCAAGAGCAGAGCAACCCCGGCAAGGATCCACTTAGCGGCTTTTTCTTTTGTCTTTAGGTGAAAGGTCCAGACGTAGGTGGGACCTCGCATCCGCGTCTTATAGACAGGACACTCATAGACGTTCTTGGTTTCCATGCGGTCCACAGGGATGGCTCTGATGAAGATGACTGGCATCATGGGCGCCAACTCCTTCAGTCGAGCGTCTGCGATCACACCAGAAGGGATGTCCCATCGAGCGCCTGCAATATTATGAAGTTGTCGGGGTACCTGCTACCCAACGGCTCTTTTGCTTGGAGGGGGCTGTTTTCGTAACTGCTAATGGGTGGGGAGGAGTTGCTCTGGTAGCCCAGCCGGGGATGGAGTGTGCCGGTTGGGTAGCCATGGCTGAGTAGTCGTTAGGGCTAACATGTTATCATCTCACTGTGACTCATGAATGCGTTTTGCCTTACTGTGTGTGGGATGTCTAAATAAATTCTGTCCCCGCTCATCCCTTCAGCACGGGTTTGCATGACAGTTGTGGAGCTGAAGGTGGAACTTGGCCGTGGTGGGAACTACGACAAGCTGTCCTGTGTGGTCTGTGCTCTTGTTCAAGTGGACCCCTGCGGTGCTCTGCTGATACTGCCATCTCTCTTCCCCCTCGTTTTTTAGCATTAATTATTTTAGGTTCTGAATTTCCTGATTTGTCTTACTCACACATCAGATAAGAGTGTAATACATTTATTCACTAGAACCACGTAGCTTCAGACAGCCCAGTCCTCAGGTCCATAACAGCAGTCTGAATTTCCAAAACCAGTTTCTGGTTTGTGAAACTCTGCTTGTAAACTGGACGGGTGCTGCCCTCAGCTGGCGCGTCTCTCACATTAGCGTGGAATAAAGGCTCCACTGCTTGGAGCTTCTGCAAAAGCTCTACAAATCCTAAGGCAGTGAATGCTAACACCTGCTCTGTTTGCAAGAATTTTTAAGGCTGAACTGTGCTTTCTCCGTGTCTGAAACATCTCAGAAAGATGTGGTCTCTTACCTTCCATAAATAGCCCATGCACATAGGAGCCTTCTCTGGGTGGAGCTGTTATATCGTCGCGGTTTTTCTTGGTCACTTCCACTGAAAGACACATCTTGTCCAGTGGCCATTCGTTTTTTCTGGCCATGGACTGCATGATGGCAGTGAGGAAGGACTGGGGATTAAAGAATCCGGCCAGCCACACTGTTGCGGGCAGCACAAAGTCTGTTGTCCAGACTTCCAGTTCCTGGAAAATAAAACCAACAAAGTACTTGGAGTGAAGCATGGCCTTTGGGTGGCAGGATGCTGCTTTGAGATGTGATGTGACAAGGAGCTGATGCTTCACTGTGCCTAACGAGCTGCAGGTAATCTTCCAGAGGGGGAGACTGGGATGGAGGTGGACTGTGATGAATAAACAGCAGATTCCACTGCAGCAATGAAACTTAAACTGTTCGTTTGGATTGCAGTAAATACTGCTATTATTTTTTTTTTTAACAAAGCCAGACTTTAAATAGATGGTTTTATGAAATATTTTTTTCTTCTGAGACATATAAAGTTATGATGGGGTTAGCTAATGTTCTTTTGAAACAGTGATATACTCTAAAGGTGAACCTTCTGCTCTCATTCTCGGGGTAACCAGGCTATTTCAGGTACTTCAAACTGCTTAAATTAATGTTGAAAAATAAACCATTTAACCATTGTACAGTGGTGGAGGTGGTTCCTGGTCCTCTGTGGTGTCCGCCGCCTCCCTAAGCTTTGACTTTCACAAGAACTGTGCTCACCCGGATCCGAAGGAGCAGGTCTGCGTACCAGGCTCCCAGGCTAAGGAGAGAGGGGTAGGCATAGCGTGTCCAGCGTTCGGGGACGTTGTCGTAGAAGAGAGCGGTTGCCAGCTCTTCCATATCGGATGTAATCGTTAGCTCTCCCTTTAGAAAAGAGAACAGTCTGGGCAGTTCTATCTGAAGAAAACGAGACCCACGGAAGTATTTGGTCTCAAACTCCTCCCAAAGGAGGAGGCTGATCCCGCCGGGCCGTAGCCGGCGCAGTGGGAGGCATAAGAGCGTGAGCAGGGGTAGCCAAGCGCTGTGTGCCAGGTGGGGTGCGGAACGAGCACCAGCCACTTGCAAATCCCGGGCAGTTATTTGGCAGGGAGAGGTGCTTTCTAGGCAGCCACCTAATGCGTACCTTTAGTCCCAAGTCTAATTCTTTCAAAGAGCGCCTGATTTCATGGGTCAAGATGTTCATCCTTTCACATTCCTGGAAGGCAACTACGACATACGGGGTCTTGTCCACCGCTTTCGCCATGATCTCTGCCATGTTGAATGGCTCCGGCAGCTTCTCAATAATCTCGTCTAGGACTGACTTCACCTGGAAAGAATACGCCATAAACCTGCTCTTATCTAAGGGAAAATGCTGCGAGTTAACAGTTAATTAACTTAGTAATATTTTTCTGGTTTTGTGTTTTCCTGTGCTTCTTCCTCTGTTACTAATACTCCATTCTTTTACTAACTGCTCTTGGCTCTTAAAAAGCTGCAGCTCTGTTTTTGATAGCCAGGAAGGTAAGAGCTGAAGCCACTGTAAAATTCAAGTGTAAAATCCAGGGAGTTGGGAGGAAGACTTTTTTTTTTTTTTTTTTTTTTTTTTTTAAATATCTGTAATTTTAGTAGTTGTCATCATGAATGGGAATTACTAACTTACTCCACGTGCTGACGCAGCAGGTGAGCCACGTTTTGCCACTGGCGCATCTCTGCCCCATCAGAGAGTAACCTCCCTGACCGCTGCTCTGCGCTCGCGCCCCCCCTTCTCCAGGCTGACGGCCTGGGGCTGTAGGTGCTGGGCTAGAATGGCATCTCTGTGACAGCTTGCACTGATAAGAATCAGTTATTTATTACAGGTCAGATTCTTTTGTGCGTGGGCCCATCTCTGTCCTCCCCGCTGGTCCCCTCCTGGCCTCCAGGTCGTCATTGTGTGGTGTAAAACTTGCCTTTTCCTCTCGGGAGACACCTGCGCCTCCTCCAGCGTCTGATTCTTTGGGCTGCATTTCCAAAACTGTCCGAAAAAGCCTGTCCGAAGTGACAGTCAGGAAGCCAATTTCTGCGTTGGGGTGAAGGCCGTACAAGTAGGGGCTCTCCGGTGGCAGGTTGTCATTGATGTACTCGTGGTAGCCCTAAGAGCGGGGCGGGCGCTGACGTTAGTGTAGCAGATGAGGCCAAGGGAGCGAGTTTCACTTCAGCCTTGAAAATGCGTCATCGCTTTTTGGTGGCGGGGCTTCACAGCTGGCTGGCGTTGCTTATTCAAGATGGTTTTTTACTCAGGTCTTACCTAAGTTTTTCCCTTACCACCCCAGCCACAGGAATTATTTTTGCAGCAATTCTGCATGTTTCCATGGGATTGAAACTGTTTTTTCCCCTACATTCCCCCTTGGTTAACATCAGTTAACAGGCTCGTGGGCATTTATCCAGACCGGTGGTTTTCCACAGCAAATTGCAACTTCAGTCTTTCTTACCTTGTAATCCAAGCTGGGAGGGATCAGAAACCCCGGAGCTAAGTACACCTCCCCTTCCAGCATCTCCGCACGCACGTATTCGCTCAGGTAAGTCCGGCAGAGCCGGCGGTCCCAGTCGTCTGTGATGTGCCCCCCGTACATGATTTCACCAAAGAGGTACCGGAGATCATCCCACGGCACCTACAAGGAGAGATTCACCGGGTGTCCGCGTGGCTCCCAAAAGCTCCCCCGCAGCCCCGGGGGCCACAGAGCGATGGCTCCGGGGTCGGTCTGTCCAGCGTCCAGGGAGGTGACAGACCCCGCACCTGCGGAGGCACGGTGGCAGAGCGAAGGGAGCAAGACACAGGCCCTTGTCTTGGGTGTCTCTTGGGCTCGCCCCCAGGTTTCACCCGGTCTCAGAATGGACGCGGCCATCCCCACTTTGAACCCCCGTCACCCCGTCTCTTTTCGGGTCAACGTTGACCCACGTCTGTAGGGCCGGGGAAAGCAGGACTCTCCTAAGGGTGGACCTGAGTCCTGCTCATTGCACCTTCATCCTCAGGGCAGGCTTTGCCTTTTGGGTGGAAAGTAATTAAAAAAAAAAAAACAAACACCCCAAGAAAGCACCGAGGCATGAGCCAGAGCAGCCCAGTGCGAAACGCCTGCTTCCCCCCAGCTCCGCTGCGCCGAGGACTCTGCACCTTCACCTGCCGGGGCCTGTGGCTCCCTGGGGAGGAGGGAAGAGCTACTGGCACCTCTGTGTCTCCTCAAGGGAAGGCATTTGTGTGCCAAACTGATGATTTTTTTTTTTTTTTTTTTAAAAAAGATTGACTTTCCTAGTGTGTATTGTGCTGAGGTACGGTCGCTTTCTAAATCCCTTACCTTGGGGTTAGCCTCCAGGTAGTTGTACAGGACGTTAATGGATATGGTCAGGTCACCGTTGTTGAAGGGGTAAGGTCTGTTCCAGCCCTGAGTGCCAAATTTGCGCCGCTCGGCCACCACCGCGTGGAAGTAACAGAGCGCAAACAAGACGCATTTGAACTCGATTTCTTTGCTGCACATCTCTAACGTGTCCTGCAGCGGAATAAAAATGAGAGTGGCTTTGCAAGTGAATGAGTGACTATCGCTATCAGCCATCCGGCTACTGGAGAAAGTGAAGAGATGATGGCAAAGGAAAATAATAAGTTGTTTATTAAAAAAAAAAAAGCATAAAATTATCTTTTAAAGATTTGGTAGTTGGTTAATTTTTGCGCTTATCTGTTTATAAAAAAATTAGGAGTTTTTTTATACAGCCTGCTGACAGCCGAGGTGGCTTGTTCATGGCCCCAAGCTGCAGCAGCCCAACACTGGGCCGTGGGAAAGGCACCGGTGGTTCCGCACCCTGCCTGGTTCTGGAGCCCTGGGGCAGCTCTGATCGCCCCTAAATCATGTCCTGACAGATGGGGGCTCTGGGCACCCAGGACATATCTGGGGATGGGCTGGCTCCCTGCGCAGTGTCCTTGTCTGCAGTGACACCCCCAGAGATGCTCAGCCGTGAGACCCCAGGGACGGGGAGAGCCGGAGAGGAACTGGACCCAGAATGGTTGGAATGGTCCGGCTGTGCCTGGCGCGGCCACGGCAAGGGTACCTGGGTGAAGAGGTCCAGGGCTTTGTGCAGGTTGGCGTACATGCCCGTCGGCGGCTCGTTGGTGATTTTGATGGCGTTCTCCAGCAGTCCCTGGGGGATGATGTGCGCCTCGGGGCTGGGGGCTGGCTCGGCGCTCATGAACACCCGGTAGTCGGCGTGGCTGCCCAGGCTGTACTGCTCCAACATCTTCTCCAGCGTCCCCAGCCACCGGGCCACCAGGTGGATGTTCTGCAACAGGAACCCTCCTGTACTGCCTGGCCTCAAGTACAACCTCGGGAATCACTCATTCCCCCCCGCATTCCTACTGTGTCTCCACAGAGAGTAGGTGCAGCCCAACCTGGTGCCATTTGGGCTGGGGACGCCCGACTAACATGGGCAGTGTCACTGCCCTCACGTG
Source organism: Rissa tridactyla (assembly GCF_028500815.1). Classification (NCBI taxonomy): domain Eukaryota; kingdom Metazoa; phylum Chordata; class Aves; order Charadriiformes; family Laridae; genus Rissa; species Rissa tridactyla. Next base: position 11,564,917 of record NC_071480.1, read on the forward strand.
GGGCACACCATGAGAAACGCTGTGCCCCCATTGCAGGGCTGCCATCCTCTTTGGACGGCCTCTTGCGCTTTTGGGCTCCGCTCTCTGTTGCTGGTCTCCTACTCTGTGGCCCTTCTCCGTTTCCCAGTTGTCGGCCGGGCCGTGTGCCCCGCGGTGTGGCCCAGTGTCTCCCACCCACCTGCAGGATGACCCAGTGGCCCTGTGTGGCCGCCACCTCCAGGGCCCGTTCTGCCACGACCTCCTGGCCCTGTCCCAGCGACACGTTGTGGATCCTCCCGTTGTCGATGGTGAAGTTCAGTTTTCTGCCTGGGGAGGGGAGGAACCCGCCACGGCGTGAGACGCCTTTTTCGTTAGTATTAATAGGAACGGGGCTGCGCAGCCCTGGCCGTTCGCTGGCCCAACCAGCCCCCATGGTCTGTGCCGGCCGAGGAGGGGGCAACGGCTCACCCAGCACCTCCACGTCTTTCAGCGGGTCGACGCCAGGAGAGAGAATGAAGAACATGGGCGTGGAGGGGCTGCTCTCCTTGTACACCTTGGCGAGCTCGATGCTCCTTCCTTCCACAAACTTGCTCCCCATCTTCTCTTCCACAAAGTTCCTGTGGAAAAATAAAACCATAACGTGAGTTAGGAACAAACGTGGTCACTGTGTGCCGCCGGCACGGTGACACCGCGGGGCTCTTGCCAGGAGGTCACCGTGCCACATGCCGCGGGCAGGTGCCATCACACCTGATGGCGTAGGTCATCCTGTCCGGGCGCATGCACCGCAGCATGCACAGCTTCTGCAGGGACGTCTTGTTCTTCCACTCCTTGGGGAACACCTCCTTCTCCGGCACCTCGGACTCCACAAACTTTTTCCATCGCTTTGCTGAGCCCTCGATGTCACTGTCCAAGTTCTTGAACTCTTCCATTTCCGAGAGCACCTTCAGGTCGCACATGGCAAAATCACTTCTGGGCTCTGCTCACCCTCGGGACCCCCAGGCTGGGGGTCCCCGTGGAGCCGTGCGGATGATGCTGTGCTGCAGCCCAGCCCCGAGGGGTCCCACAGCCCCGGCAGGACCCTCCGTGGGGCACGGCCACCTCAGGGGTCCCAGAGGCATCCCTGGGGTGCCCGGTGAAACGGGGACGCTGCGCACGGGCTGGCGGGGCATCGCTCGGACACCCCTGCGCTCACGGGGGAGGAGCGGGGTACACGGGGGACACTGACAGTCCAAAATGCTGCCAAGACACAACCTCGCCAGCTGCCTCCTCCCGCTGGCACGAGTGGCCCCCCTCGGCTGTCTCTGCCTCAGCTCCATGGCTGACCCCACCGCCTGCCACAGGGCTGAGCGCGGACCCCTGCACCCCGGCACGTTGCCGTCACACAGCCCCCGCTGTGACCCCGGCCCCACTGTGCTGGGGGCCGTGCTGGCCTCGCCCCGGCACAGTGGGCAACCGTGCAGACCAACCTTGATGCCGCCCCATCCCTGGGGCTGCAGGAAGTCCACGGGGGAAGCAACGCCGGCCTTGGAAGGGAAGCGCAGGAGAAAGTCCAGCTCCGCTGGGTTCACTTCTTTCTTGATTGCCAGGACCTGGCGAGTTGAGGGCGCAGCGTCACAACCGCCCTGGCACACGTGGCCACGGCACGAGGGGCTGCGCTCCGAGCAAGAAGCTACTGAGCATCCAGCAGCAGCACAGAAGTAAGAGAAGAACCTGTCTAAAGCCACATAAATTCATGTCCAGTATTATACAACAGAAGCCCCAGACATTTGCACGCGTTACCTGGAAGGCAACCTGGGCCAGGAAAATGAGTTTGTCTCTCTCGAAGAGTCCCCGCGCGGTGTACGTATAGACCGAGTAGGTGATCTCATCCGTCAGGTTGATCACCCTTTGCTTGATGTCGTCGTCGGGGGCCGTGCGCTGAATGGCTTTCTCAAAGACCCCGTTGAATGCCTGAGGAAGAGCGGGGCGGGCAGCTCAGCGCCCGGGCTGCTGGGTGTCCTGTGAGCAGCATCAGCGCCGAAACACTGGATCGCCGAGATCCCCCAAGCCCCGTCCTGCCCGTACAAACCGCTTCCCTCCTTGCTCCACGTCTACCTTGAGAGAGAACTGGTAGATGGGGTTGATCTTGTTGAGGTCACTCAGGATGAAGTACAGCAGGGACGCTCGCTCTGCCGCTGGCCTGTAGTTTTCTCTCGCGACATTGATTTGAACTTCGGTGATTTTGGCTTCTTTCACCTTGACACACACGGAGGCGGGTGTTATCCAGCATCCTGGCACGTGCCAAAGCAGCACCCAACCTCCCACTGGGTGCCCGGTGCGGTCCAGGAGAGCTCCCGCTGCCCGCAGCACCAGCCCCGGGGCAGCTGGCTTACTTTTTCCTCGATTTCCATGGCTGTGCGCTTCGTGGTTTCCAGGTTCTCCACCAGCGCCGTGTCCCCCAGGAAATCCCCGCCAGCAGCAGACAGCCGGGCGAGCAGAGAGTCCTCCAGCTCCTTCAGCTTGATCTTGAACTCGTTCTGGCTCTTGGTGAGGTTTGCCTACAACACCAGCGCCCGGAGGAGGGACGCGCGTCAGTCAAGAGACCGCGGCAAAAACTCTAACATCAGTCGCCGTGACTTACGCTGGGCGCTCCCCAACCAACGGCCTCCAACAGGCTGCGGACCATCGGCAGCGCCGCTGGCTTTATCTTCTACTCATTAGGAATTCTCCCTTTACAAATGCAGCCCAGACAACACGCTGCGGTACCTGTCAGCTGAGCTGCGGGTCTCGGAGAAACCAGCCAAGTTTCTCACGCTGTCACCGAAGGGCTGAGGCAAGAGGTGGGCGGACATGGCCCTCCCCGGGCTGGCGAGCGTGCCGGTGGCAGCGCCAGGCTCCACGGGACGATGGTGGACCCAGAGCCACCCAAGCAGATGGCAGGCTCTGACCGGGACTCGCTCGGCTCTCGATCAGCAGCAGCAAGCTCACGGAGGGGAGACCTCGCTGCTCCCTGCAGCAAAGCCACCACAGCCCCCCCCCGGGATGCTCCCTGCTGGGCTCATACCTTCAGGGTCTCCAGGTCTGGCCGCTCTTTGGCCACCACAGCAGCCAGGAGCTGGTCCTCCAGCCCCTCCCGGGTCACCAAGAAGTTGATGAGGGTGCACTGAGCCTGCACCTCTGGCTTGTAGTGAGGGTTGAAGTATTTGGTGTGCAGGATCAGGCGGAAGCGCGGGTGATATTCCACTTCTTTATCTCCTATCTTAATGTATCTGTTCAGTTAATTAAACAAATCAATTTCTGTACGCTTGGCAATAACTCATCACAGACAGACACCCCCTCGACCCACGTGCTGTTCCCGGCCGCTCGAGATGTATTTCTCCGGTTGGGAAAAGGCGTAGCAAGGGCAGAAGCGCCAAAACAGCCCTGGCAGGGCAAAGGCAGAGGAGCAGAAGGAACCAGTGGCACCATCCCACCACACAAGGGGAAGGGTCCTGTGAGGGCAGCGCGGTGCAGCCCCGTCCGTGCAGCCCTGTCCCCGCAGCCCCTGCCAGACCCGGGGACGCGGCTGGGGGTGGCAACGCCGTGTGGGGCAGGGAGATGGGGCAAGGGGTTCTCGGCAAAAGCCCCATCCCAGAACAGCTTCCCTGGCTGCTAAGAAAACGCTCCCAGTTTATCACACCTTATCGCAGGTGCCTCAGGGAATGTGCTCTTAAATCACTAAATGAACTGGACTCTGCTGACCAGAACCGTCCAGTAAGTCACATCAACTGCCAAGTATCCCCACTGGGACATACTGGAGAAAACTGGGGGATGTGGCCAGAGGAAGGGTCAGGCCCCAGCTGCTGTCATGCAAAGGGGCATAAATCGGCATTTCAGGGCAGCAGTGTTTGCTCAGAGCAGGTGAAGCTCTCGGCAACCAGAGGCGGGGGCTGCTGACCTCCCCTTCTTGGTGGTGTTCCTGCCCAGCAGGTGATCCAGCACCGGCTCCAGCGTCTCCCCAATGTCCTCGATCAGCAGCGTCTGTCCTTCGGAAACCGCCCGCTCGATGGTGTCCAGGTAGCTGCAGCCGAGAGGGGCGGGAGGTGCGGCGTGGGGCGAGTGCGTGCTGCGGTGAGCTCGGGCGAGCGCCCTCCAGCCGCTGCCCCCCCGGGGGGACCCTGCAGCGCCTGCCAGACCCAGCCCCGGCGGAGCCCACAGAGGTGTCGGGTGCCCCCATCAGTGGGGATGCCCTGGGTCTCATGGGGGACGTGGGTGCCCTGGCCTGCAGAGCCCTGCGCCCCTCCGGTGCCAGGGGAAGGGGAGCTGGTCCAGCCCGAGCCCACGGCCACCCCGCAGCACCCAGCCCACCTCCTCTGGCCCAGGCAGATGGTCTGCAGCTCCTCCCCGTATTTGTTCTTGATCCACTTGATGCCCTGGAGCTGGGCGTCCACGATCAGGGGCCACCGCTGGGTGTTGCAGAGGATGGTGGCATTCTCGGTGGACATGCGGTCGCTGGGCAGCCCCTGGTTGCTCCAGGCGGCCACGTCGGCGGCATCGGTGAGGAGGCTGAGGGGGTCCAGCCCCGGGGTGATGGGGATGGGCACCTGCCGGGGAGGGGACATTGGGTGCGTGGTCGTGGAGGAGTGGGAGCCCCTCAGTGCTGGCAGCATCGGGGGAAGGAGCCCCGGGCACCCCGGGACGGGACCCATGGCCGCTCACCGCCAGCTTATCAAAGAAGGGGATCCAGTGCTTCTCCAGCAGCTCGACCCTGTACTTCTTGGTGAAGTAGCCGACGTAGGACACGAAGGCAGAGACCAGCAGCACGTCTCCGCACAGCGTCTTCTCCTGCTCTCTGAGCATCTCCACTGACTCAGCCCAGCGGACGTTTTCGGATGCCAGGCCCCCGATGAGCCTGGGGCGGGTCAGAAGAGATGGCGGCTGCTGCGGTGCCGCCACTCCTGGTGCTGTGCGGGGTGGGGACAACTCGGCCGTGATGCCCCGGGGTGGCCGTCGCCAATCGCCCTTGGGATTAACCCCCCTCTGCTCGGGCTGCCCTCACCCCGGGTGCACGGCTCCAGGGCTGCGTTTTCCACCCCCAAATTTCTGGCCCAATTCATTCTCAGGATTTTTTTAATTTGGGGAGGGTATGGGGGGGGTCTCTGATGCTTCCATGACCCCTGTGTCATTGTCACCAAGCAATGCCGGGGGGCAGCAGATGATCCCAGTGCTTCTGGACCAGCGTTTGCACGGTACCTGTTTGCCAGCGTGATGACTCGGGTGGTGGCGTCAGCCTCCTGCTGACATTTGATCTTCTCAGCTGTAGCTTTCTCAAATTCTGCGGTGAGAGCTGCCAGGTTGGCATTCAGTTCCTTCAAAAGACAACACACCGGCAGTGACCACCCCCCCCCCCCCAGCCCCCCCGCCCCCAGCGCAGCCGCAGCGAGCTGCCGGGCCAGGAGAGAGCCCCGCACACCCCGAGGAGCTTTGCTGCAGCCCCTGTCGTGACAACGCAGCTCTTGCACCTGGGCTCCTGCTGACGTGAATTATAAGAACCTTTCTCGCTCATTTTTGGCTCCTGGCCCTGACCCACAGCTGAATGGCTGGTGGCTGATGGGGTCGCGGCGGGTGCCAGCCAAGGCAAACAGCGGCTGGCCCCGGGGCCGGGGGCTGCAGGAGCGGGGGACGACACACTTACGGCAATTTTGCTCTTAATGCGACTGAGTTTTTCTTGTGCCTCCGCCAGCTCGGCGTTGGCCTCCTCCAGCGCCAGCCTCTTGGGTTCCACCTCGCAGAACACCTCGTAGAAGCGAACGATGTTCAGGCACCAGGAGCACAGACCTCCGGCTGCTGTTGACTTCGTCTTTATGAACTCGGGATCAAAACTGGGGTCTGACTGGTAGGGCCTGGAACGGGAGGACACACCGTGCCACGACACCGTGCCACAGCCACCGGTGGCCCCGTCCTGCTCCTCCTGGGGCTTGGGCTGCCCGTGGGTGTCAGGGAGGGAGAGCGGAGCAAATGCCTGGATCCTACCACTGCCCTTCGACCCGCGCTGCGCTCGCTGGGTGAGGGTCTCCCGGACACCCTGCCCAGGGTGACCCTGCGGCACGGGGCCGGGAAGGGCGCAGGAACCAGCCATGGACTCACTCAAACGCCTTGAGACAGGCCTCGGGGATGTGCTCCTTGTCAAACTTCTTTAAGGAGTCAAGGAAAGTATCTACTTTTCCCATCATGACTTTTGCTGCCTTCCAGCTCTTATCCTTCGGTATCTTGCCCTTCGGGGCCGTCAGAACCATCACAGCAGCCGTCACGTTCACCACCGCTTGGGGTGGGGACCCGAAGGACTTCAGCTCTGTCAGGTTGTTCTGGGAAGGGGCCACAGAGCTGCTGAGCATCACCCCAGCGTGGGGACACTGGCACCAGCCAGGGACCTGCTTCCCACCGAGGGGTCGCCCACCTTGTTGAGCGTGTTGAGGGCCTCCTGGGCGGCTACAAGCGCTGGCTCCGCTTTGGCCAAGTCAGTCTCGCAGGCTCGCTGCTTCTCGGCCACGACCTGGGGGGGCGAGGGGATGGGACAGTGAGCAGCCGGAGCTGACAGAGCTCGCGCTGCCTCGCTCCGTGTCGGACCCCGGCACGGTGGGCACCGGCCCAGCGCCACGCACCGTGTTGATGACCTGGACCTTCAGCTCCTCCTCGTCAGCGATGGTTTTCTCCCTGCTGACCTTCTCCGTCTCAACGCCCACCACATGGATCAGTTTATCGGCGTCCTCGTTCTTCTGCTTCAGCTCTGCCTCCTGGACTGCCAGCTTGGCTTTCAGATCATCCACCTTGATGTTGGGGGAGAAACGGAGCAGATCAGAGGGTTGATCCTGCCGAGCTCTGCCCGGCCTCGCAGCGGGGGCTCAGTATGGCTCGGGGACCTTGTGGCCACCATGACCACCCTGTGGGGACGCCCTCCTCTCGCCCCCTGTGTCAGACCCACGGCAGGCGCGATGCTGTGGGCAGGCACCTGCGACGTCGTGCTCTGCAGCTTCATCAGCCCCTTCTCCAGCCTCTCGATCTTGGCGGTGAGCTCGTTCCGTTTTTTCGACAGCAGGTTTTGGTAGAGCTTTATCTGCTCCAGGAAGGTCTTTGGCGTGGTGTAATTATAGCGTCTCTCCATGGCCAGGTAGGTCTTGGACATCTCCTTAACGCTCATGTGGACGTGGGACATGAACTGGCTGATGGAGAGCTTGACCTCGGGCTGCGCAGGAGCACAGACAGCGACCCGCTGTGCACGAGGACGCGGTGCCAACACTGGGGCAGAACCACGTCCAGCCGCAGAGGCCAGGCGGCAAAGCGCCGCTTTTCATTAAACTGCACAGCCTGCGGCGGAGGAACGCGGGTGGTCACAGCACTAAGGACGCTGGTTCTTAAGCCCAGCTCTGGTTTCCTGACTCCGATCCCACAGATCAACCTGGGCTGCACCGGGGAAACGCTGCTGTTCCCAGGCTGTTATTTGTGGTGTTTTAGGGACAAACGGGAAACGAGGAAAGGTTCGTCCCCACCTGTGTGGTGTGGGGCTGCAGGCTGTGGCTGTGAGCTTACCCCAGCACCCTGGGTCACCCAGGCCCCATCCTGACCGTGTTGCAACAAGGAGAGCAGTGGCGGCGCAGGTCATTCCCCGCAGCAGCCCAGTTTCCCCAGTTCCCCCGGGTGAGGGGGCTACGCACAGGCGCGGCGTGCACCGACCCGGGGTCCCAGCTCACCTCGATGTCCCCCGTTTCCTCCAGGAACCTGCTGCTGACGGACACGAGCGCATCCTCCGGCCACTCGTGGAACCAGTCGATGGCCGTGCAGTTGACCACGGCGGGGAACCTCCTCGCCCGCACGCGCAGCGTGGAGCCCACGGGGGAGAAGCAGAGGATGACCTGGGGCAGAGCGCGCGGGTGAGCGGGGTGTCCCCACTGCCGGGGGGGGCCAAGCTGGCCCGTGGGGTGGCGGCAGCATCACTGCGGGCTCCGCACGGCTGCCAGCTTTTCTGCTGGAGATCGGGACTTTGCCTCCCTCCCTTCCCAGTACGTGTGAGATGGTCCGTGACCGTGCACCCTGCGCCTCTCAGCAGGGTCGGGGCTGGCACCGGGTCCCCTGCGGTGGCTGTGGCCAGCGGCTGAGCACAGTGCCCGCGCTGGTGTCCCTGCGAGCGCCCAGCACAGCCCAGGAGGCGGCTCAGTCCCTCGGCCCCAGGGCAAGTAAATCCGTGGGCGTGAAGAGCTGTGGCCCTGGGGCTGGAGGGGGCACCGTTGGCTGGGGAGCCTTTGAAAACACCTTTTGCCCAAACCCATCACTGTGTAACGAAACCACGATTTTCTGTGTCCTGTCTGCAAATAGGGTTTGGATTAGGCAAGTCAGGAGCACTAAGAAAACACCCCGCCTGGGTGAACACCCACCTTTAACTGACGCCTGACTTTTTCTATAAATAATTTCCAGCAGTTTTCCCTTGTATCTTGCAAGCCAAGGAACTTCACTTGGGGCCTCATGGCACTGATAATGTTTTCCAGGTCATCGTCCTGAAAGAGCCCCGGCACCTCCCCGGACGCCAAGAAGTCATTGATCAGGACCAGGAACGATTCCTCAGCAACCTGGGAGTCCGTCATCAGGAACACGGTGGGGCTGTTCTTCACGGCTGCCTTGATGTACTGGGAGGCCAGGTCCAGCTGGGGCAGGAGAGAGAAGCCGTCACCTCCCGGCTCTTCAGCCCCCCGAGCTGTCCTCCGCAGTGACCGGTCCAGCACAGCCCGGTGCACCCTGAGCCGCCCCGGGATGCCGGGAGGGTGCCTTTGGGAAGGTGCCTATGGAAAGGTGCTGGGTGCCCGCTGCTCTGCCAGGGCTGCCGGCACTGCGCCTGCCCTCACGGGTGGCTCCTGCCCGTCCCTGGCTGGAGAAACTCTGTGGCCCCTCGGGGCAGGACTGGTGGGCTTCCAGAAAGCACCTTTGAGCGGATCGCAGGGTGTGCAGATGCAGCAGCGAGAGGAGAGCAGAGCCCCGCGCACCCACCCCAGGCACCGCAGCCACTGCGGGGCTTGGCACCACTCCGCATTGGCAGGATCTGTCCCTCGAGCCAGCGGCGCTGGCCCAGGGGCCGGGAGGAAAGTTGCTCTCACCTTCAGGTCCGGGATGCCGTAGCCTTTCCTCAGTGTAATCTGAAACACGTTCAGACTGCTGATGAATGCTGCCAGCCGTGCCAGGCTCTGCTTCCCGCTGCCGCCCACCCCCACCAGCAGCGCGTTGCCCCAGGGAGACTCTAAGATCCGACTAATTCTGCAAATATGAGACACTGCGTCTTCAAAGAGCACCTGAAAAAAAAAACAGGAGGGGAAGGTTCGATATTCTGAATCGCAGCAGGAAAAGCAGCGAACGCCCTGTAACGTACACACCCCAGCGAGAGCGATGCTGCAGCCGCATCTCTGTGGTGCGCGCGCTGCCTCGGCACGGAGCTGCCCGCAGCCGGGCACTCACCAGGCTCATCGCCGCGTTCACCTCGTTGTAGTTGTCCAAGGCTTCCGCCAGCAGCTTGTTGAGATCCGGCCAGCTCGGAACCGGCAGGTACTTGGGTTCCCCCACGCCCTGGGTGAAGTGGCAGTAGATGTTGGGTTTGGCGAACACCAGGTCTTCGCTGAGTTCCTGGGAGAGGCAATGCCAGCCGTGGGGCAGAGCCGTGGGGCACTGGGGGTGGGTACTGCTGCCTGTGCCGCTGCCGAGCCCGCGCTGGGGAGCTCAGCCTGGCAGCCAGCCCCGTGGGGACGGAGCACTCCCTCATTTGCCAGCACAACTTACGGGAAAGAAATTTTTGCAGGTGTCTGCCAGCACCTTCCCGAAGCCTTTTTGATCCTTTTCATCGACGAGCTTGTCTCCATACACCCTCTCAGCTTCGTGGAGCCAGAGGCGCACCAAGTCCACGGGGGTTTTCAGGCATTCGGGAGTGGAGAACAACAGACCCTGACAAACACGTGAAACCCTCAGTCCCCGGGGGTTTATTTTACTGCTACTCAGAGCTGAGTTTAAAGGTTGGCTTTGGGACAAGGGCATGGTACTTTTCAAGGGCATGGTGCGCTGCAAGGAATAAGGATGTTTAAGAGGAAAGAGCCTTCCCAATACCTGGAATATGTTGGAGAGGTCCCGGAGGTTGAAGACGTAGTGGAATTTGATGGCTGTTGGCAAGAAGGTGGAGGCGACCTTCTGGTGGAGAGCTGTCGGCAGGGAACAGGGGTGAGCCGGGGGCAGGTCCCTGGAGCAGCCTCCGGCAGCAGCATCCCTGAGCCGCTCACTCTCCCCTCCGTGACCCTCGGCCAGAAGGACAAGCGTGGGGCTTTAGTCTGACAATTTCTAGGGACACGATGACATATTTCGAGCATGGATAGGAGAAAAGGAGGAATGGAGCTTTCATTTGGACTGTGCCATGTCACGGAGGTGCGGCATGGGGCTCCAGGGGCACTGGCCGGTTGTGGGGTGTTTGGGATTCCCGGTGTCAGTGGGTGCATTCCCTGGGGGCCGCCTTCTCCCCCTGGCCCCGCGGGGGCTCACCCAGCGCTGCCGCGACCAGCTGGGGCTGCAGCTTCTGCACAGCCGGCGGCATCTTCCGCAGGGCCAGGTGCTGCGCCAGGATGGTGCTGTAGATGGTCAGCAGAGCCTCCTGGCCGGGAAAGCTCACGGCGAAGACGCAGAAATGACGCTGCAGCAAGGGACAAAAATTCAGGCGGGAGCTTTGTCCCCAGGGGCTGATGCAGCCAGACGGCACCGTGAGGTCCCCCACCGCGTCCCACCCCGTCCCACCCCTTCCTGGCTCCGGTCCCAGGAGAGCGAACCCGCTAGGGCACCGTCCCCAGCCCCGCGGCCCTGCGTACCTGCAGCCTGGAGTCAATGGTGAAGGACCCTGCGGTCGGGTTCATGCAGGCCACATACTGGCAGTTGTGAATGTCCTTCAGAGTCAGTTTGGTCCTGTCGTACCTGCGCAGGGACCGACGCTGTGACACTTTCCCTGGGGACGGGTTCCACTGACCCCACGGAGCTGCGTCCAGAGGGAAGCAGGAGGGGGGATCCCCATTCCCCTGGTGCTTGGTGCAACCTGGCACCGCTCCTGGTGATGCTGTGAGGGACCTTTCCCGCACCTCACAGCCAGACCTATCCCCAAATTCCCCCACGGCAGCCGGCACTCGATACCTCTGGCCTGCTTCCCACGCAAGCCCTCCCTGCGCCTGCGCCACGTGCTGCGCTGTGGCCATGGTCATCCCCCTGCCATGGCTCCCCCCGCCAGTGCTGGCAGCGGAGCTCTTTGCTTTGGATGGGCTTTGGGGCTGCCAGCAGAGAGTTTTTCCCCTTCCTTTTCCAAGGCCTCCGCAGCTGCCCTGGGTATAAGTGGGCTGAAGGGAAGGGGTGGCTCGGCTCCACCGTCAGCGTGGCACAGGAGGCAGAGTGGGCAGGGCATGGCCGGGCTCCTCTGCGGGACGGGCGAGGTGCCAGCACAGCATGGGTTTGCCCGGCAGAAGGTCACCAAACCCCCGGGGTCAGTGGGGCTGTGGCCGGACGCCTACCAGTGCCCGTGGTCCATGTGCTGCCGGATGAGCGTGTGCGGTGCCACCGTGCCGTACTTGTCCACTTCTGGCATGTTCATGTCATCGATGAAGTAGATAAGCCTCCTGGTCCCAGGCGGGCCGTAGTTCCTCCCCGATTTCTTCTCCAGGGGCTTCTCGAGGACGGCTGCAGCGAGAGGAGCGGGTGGGCAGTGGGGCAGCGCCGTGGGACCCTGTGGCACAGCCTGGCGCGGGGCCGGCTGCGGGCTCGGGCCAGCCTTACCCTGCAGCATATCCGAGGTGGTGTAGAAGTTAAAGGGCACAGACTGCACGAGGTATTCATCTGTGCCGAGCGCTTCGAGCTTGTCCCGCATCAGGACCGATTTTCCCGTCCCCGCGTTCCCCACCAGCATCACCGGCCTCTGCTTCTCCATCAGCAGGTCCATGAAGTACCGAAGGCGAATGGTCTCTGCCGTGTGCACCATGGAGGCCTGGGGAAATTGCGACGTCAGTCCCCGGAGCTCGCCCCGTGCTGCCAGAGGGGATGTTTGCAGGCAGAGGCAGCGGGCAGCGTGGAAGCCTGGCCTGGTTTTCCCGGTAATGCTGCTGGTCTGACATCTTTGACACCACCCCCCCCCCACCCAACAGCATTTCAAAAGTCATGCAAATAAAGTTTTAAAGTACATTTTTTGCATTCAGGCGACAGTTACAATTATTTCACGAGAATCTACAAAGCCGCGTGTTAATCTGAGATATTAAAAAAGAAGAGTTGCAACTTGCAGCTCTGGCTGAGGTTTCTGCGGGGTGAAGCAGAGCCACAGAAAGCCAAGGGGTTTGCCGGGTGCCGCCGGCCCGCGCGGTGGAGTGGCAGAGCCAGCCCGAATCCCGAATCCCTGTGCCACCCCAGCGACGCTCAGGGGTGAGACCATGGAGTAATGAATAAAAACCCCACACAAACACAGAGAGCTTGTGGGAAATACCTGCAAAGGGACTTCGGGATCGAGTTCGAATTTTGGCACTTTTTCAGTCCAGAGCATGAATTTCTTCGTTTCCGGATCAATGTAATAGTCAAAAATTGTCCCTTGAGAAGGAAACTTGACGGTTTTAAACTCGTTCACCCACCACTTGCTGAACTCCACGCGGTAATCCACGAGCTGGGAGGAACCGAACAGAGACACTCAGAAACTGGCCAGCCCTGTTGCTCCGGTATTTTCCAAGGGGATGCAGCCGAGGGATGGAGCTGGGTGGGCGGCTGTACCTGGTCCTGGAACATGGCCCCGCCGAAGGCCCAGGCGCAGGCGAAGACAAAGTAGAGCTCGTAGAGCTCCCGGGGTGAGTCCGGGGGGGTGGTCTGCGGTGTCAGGAGGCACTCCAGCAGGAACAGCACCATCTGTATCACCGTGATCTCGGGGATGGGGGTGATCTTCTTGAATCCGGACTTGAGCTTCTCGAGGCACACCGGCAGGTACTTGTCAAACAGGATCATCAAATTGGCCTTCTCGGACTGCACCGTCCTCTTCTCAATCCAGCTGGTCACAACTCTGCGGGAGGGACAGGCAGGGCTGCAGGCGAGCGCGTGGGGGGCCAGCACCTGTCCATCCTGTCCCGTCCCATCCCGTCCCGTCCCGTCTCCCTCCCAGGGCTCACGGGTTCCAGCCCAGGTCCGTGGCGTTGATGTAGAGGATTCCTGCCCGGGACACGGTCGCTGGAGTGGCAGTCCGCAGGTGGCTGATCTCGAAGAGAAGCCGCATGGTGGGGTTGAGGGGGATGCGCTCATTGCTGGCCAAGGTGAGAACCTGGAGAAAGTAGCCCGTCATGGGAGGATGCCCTGATCTTGGGGCCCAGGCACAAATGCAAGTGATCACCCCAACTGATGAGCAAGCAAAGATCCTAGGGTGTGATGACACTGACCTTATTGTCATCCATGACTGTGTTCAAGGACTCGATCCACATGGGGTCAATGTCTCCATCAAGGATGATCCACTTGGGCCCCTTATGTGTGATGTTGGCCAGGTCACGCATCACTGAAGAAAACAGACCTGCTCCAATGAGAGACACGTGGGTTTGTCCTTGGCAGCTCTTTCCACTCACAGCCCGTTTGCTGAGGGACACGTGGAACTGGGTACGTCCCTGAAACACATTTCTCCTCCCTCACACTCCAGTTAAAAGCCCCAAGAAAAGGTCTTCCCATTCCCGTCACCGCATCCCAAAGTGTTTATAGAGTCACATTTTATGAAGGTATTTGCCTATGCACCAGCAGCTGCTGAAAGATGGTTTGTGCCAGGTCCCACCTGGGGTAAGCGACCACCCTCGTGGCCACATGCACAAGCGTTGGTGTCTCACCGTCCTTCCACTCTCGCGTGGATGGATGAATAACCCCGAACAGCTCATCGCAGGTCACAGCCTTTGGGTCGAGGTCCACGCTGACCGGCTTCTGCTTCATGTTCTTGTATGTCCTGTTGAGCGACCTCAGCACCTGCAGAGAGGGGAACCGCGCACCGCTGCTCCTACGAGGGTGCCCGCAGCCTTCGGCAGCCTTTCCTGCAGCTGGGGGCACAGAGCCCTGCGCCCACCCGCTGCGGAGCACCCAGGCCTGGAGAGCCGCTGGGAAGGCGCCAGACCTCCCTGTGCAGAGCTGGCTCCTGGCCGGGGTGCTGTGAGAGCCCGGAGCCACGCCAGCCCGTCTCACTGGCACCGCAGCCATGCCGGCCAGCCCAGGGACAGTCCCGTCCCAAACCTGCTCAACTCCACGGGCTGAGCCCAGCACATGCGGTGCTGGAGTGTCCGGGGTGGCCACGGGCACTGGCCGTGCTGCCATCCCCTACCCAGGGCTGCTGCAGCTGGGGTCTGCGTGGCCACGTCCTCATGGAGAGGACGGGGAGGCCATGGGATGTGCTCGCCCAGGAGCAGGAGGGGATCCGTGTCTTCGGGGATGGTTTTGCCACTACCTGGGACTTGCCGCAGCCGGCGTTGCCGATGACAAAGACGGAGTGTCTCACTTGCAGCAGCTCCTCCAGCTGCACCACCTTCAGCACAAAGCTCTCCTCCGCCTGTAGCTTCAGCTCCAGCATGGACTGCTTAACGATCTGGGAGGGAGAGCGTGCAGTGGCCACAGGCAGCCGTCACGGCCTCGGCAAGACCCCAGAGACGAGGCGGCCGCCCCCAGAAGTGCCAAATGGACCTTGAGCCTCTGGATGCTGCCAGGGCTGGGATGTCTCTGGCGCTTGTGCTGCGCCAGGGCTTGTACCTTCTCAAAGTCAAGGTCCCTCTTCCTGGGGACATCCAAGGCTGGGAACAGGTCTCCAATCAGCCCCATGAAGACGGGCAAGTCGTCTGTCACGATCTTGGGGATGTTGAAGTCTCGTAAAGCCCTCATCAAAACTTGGTCCTCGGCGCGGCCGGGGTCCCCTCTCTTCAAGGAACCTGCTACCACCAGCACGGACTTGATGGCCCGCAGCCCCCAGTCATAGTGGTCCTGCCAACAGGCAGCAAAGTATTTCAGTTCCCCTTTGGTGAGGGAGAACTGCTTTAAACACCACTACAGACTAACACCCCGTCCACCGCCCCACACCCAGGTTACGCAGGCGGTGCCCAGCAGGCTGGACTTAAATGAGCTTATGCACAAGACAAGCCCCAGTCAGTCACGAGGTGGACGGCCGTCTGGCTTGCTTCCTAGGAGCACATTTTTATTGTAAATCACGTCTGCTGAGATGAATAATATCTGTCTGCTCTCATCTTAACTGGCTCTGTTCTATTCTATTCTATTTTTGGACCGCTTGATTTCTTCCAGAAGGCAGAAATATGCCATATGATGCGCCAGCTTGGAAGTGGAATTTGTCCAGCCATAGACCTGAACTCTGCCGAACGCCAGCCAGCACGTTACTACCAGCAATCCTACTACAATCCCTCAGGTTTGAAATTCAAATGAACTCTTTCATCTTAAAGAACCTTGCAATATTGTTAAATCACCTGTTTAGATAGTAGCTCTTTGCAGAGTGTGTACAAAGTAATGAACTTCCTTGCTAGAAGCTTAGCATCCATAAAACCTTCTGCAACAAGCATGATTTCACAGATCAGTTCGAAATCAGGGACCACCATGGCGCAGGGCCTGGAGAAGAGCAAGGGCAGGTTATCAGGGCTGTGCACGGACATCCACGCCCCCCTCGCCCCCCACAGACAGAAAGAATTTGCACCCGAGTTTCCAATAGAAATGGTTCCCTGCTGCTGTTGGCGTCAGAGATTCGGGCAGTCATTTACGCCGGTTGGGGTCTCCGGAGGTCTCTCATCCAGCCTCCCACTCCAAGCAGGGCTCAGTCCCCCGGGCCTTCTCCAGTCACAGTTTGAGTTCCTCCAAGGACAGAGATCCCTCGGCACCCCTGGGCCACCCCTTCCAGTGCTTGACCATCTTTTTTTCTTATTCTCAATTAGATTTTTAGCTGAAGGTGGCAATTAGACACCCTGAGTGTCCTCCCCCCAGCCTGTGACCATCTCAGGGGCTTTGAGCAGGGCTATCCCGGGGTGCCAAGGTCTCCTGACACAAGGGCGGCCAGTACACACAAATGTCCTCATTTGCACTAGCAAAGTTCACATTGTGGATGTAGCGCGGCTGCCAGTTACACACTGACCTGAACAGAGCTTTTAAATTTTCCGGCAGTTCTGTCCGTCCTGCGTAGCCCGGGTTCATGGTAATGAACAGCCCGACCGAGGGGACCAGAGCGATCGTCTCTCCAAGGAAATTGAATGTTTTTTTCTTGGCGCGAATTGCATCTTGAACACATTTCACCTGGCGGCGAGCAGAGCCGTCGGTGCCGGCAGCCCCGGGCGTCCCTGCCCTGCACCCCCCCCTCACCCTCACCACCCGCCCGCGGAAAACGAGCTGGGGGCTTGGTCGTGCCATCGGCAATGCTAGAAATAATATCAACAACTTGCCGAAGCCACGGCAGCGCAGCGATCCCCGGGCTCAGGAGGGCTGGTGGCACCACGGCACCCTGTCCCCGGGGGTGGCAGAGCCCGTGGGGGGGTGATGGGTCACCGGGATGGGACACAGCTGGTCTGCGTGACCTTAGACATGCCCAAAGACTCTGCACTGCTGCCCTTCCCCTCCATTTGCCCCCCAACACAACACAAATAACAGCAGCAAACCCTCCCTTTGAAAGTAACCCAGACAACGTGCAGTAGAACTGGAAACGCCGAGAGGCTCCTCCAGTCCCTACCGCAATCGGCGCTGCCGCACCCACCTGCACGGCAATCACGGACAAAACCTCCACTGAAATGCGATTGAATTCGTCGAAGCAGCCCCAGGCACCGGTCTGAGCGAGCCCCTTGTAGATATTGCCACAGGACTGGAGAGAAAGCACCGGAGACGGGCATCAGACACCAAGCTTTTACGCGGAGGCTGCGACATGGGGATTTGTTAAGAAATCCCAAGAGCTGGCAGCTGCTCGAGCTGTTACGGTTTGTGCTGTTCCCTGGGGAAATGCCCCGCAGCGTTACAGCCCCCCTGGGCTCTCAGGGCCACGAGCTGGCCGGAGCGTGGTGGGAGTGAGCGGCGCAGGATGGCACCGGGGCTGGACCCACAATTTTCTCGCCGGCTGCCGAGCCGGGGGAGAAGGGAGCAGCTTCAGGGCACCAGCGATGGGCATTGCAGCCGAACACGGGGGCGCACGCTGCAGCGGTGCTTCCCAAAAGAGGGTCCCCCTTTGTCTTGGCGGACACCCCACGGCTCTTGCCTCAGTGCCGCCGTCCCGCTCCCCCGTGCCCCACCTTGTAGTCCATCTGCTCGGAGCAGTTGAAGACATAGACCATCATGCCGACCGCCCGGCCCAGGTCCTTGGTGGTCTCTGTTTTTCCGGTGCCTGCGGGGCCGGCGGGGGCCCCCCCCATGAAGAGATGGAGGGACTGTGTCAGGGTGATGTAGCACCTGCGGAGGGGAGATGCCAGGGCTGAGCGGTGCCGGCGGCGCGGACCGGGCACGGAGCTGACGTTGGCGTGGGCAGCGGGAGGCGAGGGGAGACGAATCCTTACCGATCCGTCAGGGGGGTGATGACCAGCCGGGGGGTGTTCCCCAGGTACTCATAAGAGTACTGGAGCTGAGCGTCGCAGATGTTGGCGTAGCAGTGCTTCTTCCCCTCGTCCCAGCGGTGACGGAGCTGGGACTGCCAGGTGAAGGCCTGGGCGTTCTCCACCTGCGGAGCAGTGGCTGCGAAGGGCGGGCACCGCCGCTGCCCACCCTGACCCGCCGGGACAGTGAACTCCCAAACACCCACCGGGACCTTTTGTCACCTCCGTCCGTGAGGAGAGCGTGCAAACTGGTCCCAGTGCAATGCCGGGGGTGGGTGAGGACCATCCCTCCCCGCGTCCCCCGATGGTGCAGCGCAGTCCTGCGCTGAGGCTCGTGGCTCCCACCGAGCTCGGCAGCAACCAGCAAAACCGCTCCTGGTCTGGCTTTGTACGAGACCCAGCCTGGCCTCATCGGAGCCCGGCCGTGCTGCCACCTCCCCGGCTCCCGTGCACCCCTAAGACCCTACGTGTGGTTTCCTTCTTCAGGCTTTCCTCACCCAGTTTGGATACTTTGAAGATATTGGAAAGCCATAACATAACAGGAAATCTTTGCTCAGCAGTGCTCAGAGACAAAGCAGTACAAACATCTCGTAACGAATACCTTTGCAAGGATCATTTTGGCCACAACGTCCCTGGCGTGGACATCAATGGTACAGATTGTCATGATCTTCATCCTGTCTCCAGCAGTTAGGTTTCCAATGAGTAGTGAAATCAGTGCATTTAGCTGAGTAATCTGAGGAAGGAAAGAAATGATGAACAGAAAAATGGCATCATGCTTTGCCTATTCTCCCGGTGACCCCCCCGGACCAGACCTCGGCAGCAGAGAGGGGCTGCAGGACAGCCCCGGCTCAGGTCCGAGGGATGCCAACCTGCTTCTTGTTGTAGTCCCTCATGGCGTTCTCATAGCCCTCCTCCAGCCTTGAGAAGGCAATGCCGACTTCTGTAGTCCACCAGATCTGGGTGCACGTCAGAGCAACCTGCAGCAAACCGCAGGGACAAAATGTGGTCGTAAAGGGAAATGCGCCGTCCCCTCGAGGGCTCAGGGACCTCCCCGGGCTCTCTGCTTGCTCCTGCTCTGGGACGGCGGCTCCCACCTGTGCCGGGTAGTCGAACACCCACTGCTCCCGTGGCTTCTCCTCGTAGGTGACCACGGCCTCGGGGATGAGGCGCCGCAGCGTGGAGCGCATGCTCGCCAGCACGCGGTTCAGCCAGACCTCCACCTGGAGGGTCACATCCAGCAAACCCTGAGCCGGCGGCTCCCAGCCCGTGTCCGCTCTGGTCATGCACAGTTTACACTGACGGCTGCCAGCTGGACTCTGCGGGGTCCCCCTTTTGACCCACCCAGGCAGGACGTCACCGAGGGAGCCCACTCAGCACCTTCTGCCTAAATTTCACCTAGGTTCAAAGTGTACATGCGTGTTCCTCTGCCCTGAGCCTGGGAGCTCCTGTCCCACCATCTCCTATGCCAGAGCATTGGCTGATCTCAATGCACACAAACACCCCCCTACAAGTGCCGGGCATGGACGTTGGTAAAGCCCCGCCGGGAGCGGGCGCGTGACCCCGTGGCAGCATTCAAGCGGGTCCCCGCATGTCGTAACAAGCTGCAGGACAGACCCCGGTACACGGCCCCTCAGGGCGCTTCCTGTGGCCGTTTATGGAGCATGGTCAGAGGGTGAACAACAGAGCGGGGAAAACCACACTGCGAGCGCCTGAGGGGCTGCAGGGGGTTTATATGACGGAGGTTGCTGCAGCGCTGCTCTGCCCCCGTAACATAGATCCCATTTCTGTGGGTTTTTTTTGGCTGAAAGGCTTCACAATTACATTTTAAAACTGCTGCCAGGCCGTTAGTGCACAACAGCAAAAGGCTCATCCCTGTCCGGAACATGCCCACCTCTGTCCCTGCAAGTGATGGCTCCCGGGAGCTCGGCTGACCTGGCCAGACAAGTCACAGTCTGCGTCGAGGGGCACGTACTCCTCGTCCCGGCTGAACATCCCCAGGCCAATCTTCAGGGGCTTCTTATCTGGACTCATCTTGAACTTCAGTTTGGCCAAACTGTCGAACAGCTTTGGCAGGTGACGGGACACCTGAGAGCAGAGGCACAGCAGTGGTCAGGGACCCCCGCTCCTGCGCAGAGGCGTAATCACCACGTGGATTAACTCCCACACGGCTCCCAGGGCGCTGCATCCCTCAGGCGGGGGGGTGCCAGGGATGTCGTTCTGTCCGTCAGGATGAAAAACGTTTTCAGGCTGCCATAACAAGTTATTGCACAAGAGACACAGGACTTGGCCCCACGCTTTACGCTCAACCCATACCTCAGCTGGCTCGTTCCCATTAGATAAAATATCAAGCAGGTCTGCAGAGGAAACAAAGTAGAATCTGGGAAAAGCCAGTCTTTTGGTCTCGAGGTATTCAGCCAAAGCCTTCTCACAGAGCGCCAATCTAAAAGAAAACGAGGAAGAAAAACTGCAGTTAACCCCCCCCCCACATTATTTTTCACTTGTTGCAAAATCATTGCCACGTTGAGGAAGACTCTGGAAAAATCAAACTCTTCCTTTGGCCCTTGACCAGCCGGTGGAGGCCTCTCCGTAACGCTCAAGATGACTCAGACCTCACCTTTTCTGCAACGCTTCGAGCTTGTTGTAGAGCCCAGGCCTGTTCGTAGCTTCAATAACATTGGGAGTTTTTACCGCATCGGCCATTAATTCCTGCAAGAGTAAAAAAGCTTCAGCTCTCCCCGAACCGGCAGCGAGCTCTCACAGGCCTGGGGGGAGACGGGCTTCGCACTTTGAAGTCTTGATCAATAGCATCAAAATGTTTGGAGTCCTCCGGCAGTTGACTGCGGATGTCTTCGGAGCCGATGAAGATGCTTTCCAGGTGACTCCATGTCCTCTGCACCTCAAACCAGATGCTGATAACGGAGTCGGTGGTAGACAGCTTCTGCTGCCAGCCCGACACCTCCTGAAGGAAGAAGGACAGGTACTTGGAGGTCATCAGGTTCTGCAGCTGCACTTGGTTGTCCTCCAGCGTCTCAATGAGCACTTCATTCGACTTGAGTAGCATGATGCCGGTCCTGGCGTGGGGCTCGTGCTCGAACAGCATCGTTGCCCAAGTAGCATCCAGGGTGTTCAGCACCTGCAGACGGGCATGAGAAATGACCTGGACGCTGTGGTGCCGAGTCCCAGACCCTGCGGGAAGGCAAGGCAGCGACAGGAATGTCTCCTGCAGAGCATGAGCTCCACGGGGGCTGCGCTGCCTGTGGGCTCCAGCCCCAGGAGCAGGAACACGAGCGCTAACAGCCAGAGCCACAGCAGAGCAGGGCTCTCAGCAAAGCAGGGTGGGAACCAAGCCCCGTTTACCTTCTCCATCCCCGACTCTTTCAAGGCTTTGTCCACGATGCCACGAACCTCATCCTCGAACTTGTGCAGGTTCAGCTGCAGCAGATCCGCAAGCGTTGTGTCCTCGGACATGGTGAAGTTCACCTGGAGCAGAACCGGCACTGTCAGAGCATGGACTCCCTCCGCAGAGAGGCAGCCCCAAACGAGCTCATTAACACCCACTTTTAAAGCCCCAACACAAATATTTGTGTATGGCCAGCTTTTAAAACAGATTGCGCGCTTCCCCTGATGGATGCAAATCTCGGGAGCCCCTGGGGCCAGGGGTTGGAGCCAGGGAAGGGCAGAGGGCTGGGAGCACCTTGGTTGCCTGCATGAGCTCCTGCCAGTGCCGGTCCCTGATGGCCGGGTTCTGCAGCTCATTCACGGCCCGCAGGGACGTTATCATGTTCTTCACGCTGTTGTCCAGCCCTGTGAATGCATCCCAGCTTCTCATCTCCTTATCCAAGCTCCGAATGTCTTTAGCAAACTTCTTACAATCAATATCCATCTGCTCAACATTGATGTCCTTCCACCTGGTCGTCTTCCAGTCGTCAATGTTCGTGTTAACCTGAATTCGGAACACGTTTTCACAGGACGTGTAATCAGCAGAAGCACTCCTGCCCAGGATGAAGAGCGACATGCCCAGCGTCCGCACGTCCGCTGCACCCCTGCCGGGGTGTGCAACCCCCACGCCATCAGACCTGCTCTAACGCTGTGACGAGCCCCGTGTCTCACCCCACCTCTCATGGCAATGAGACTCTCGGAGGAGCTACAACAGCTCTGCACCTTTGGCTGGTGATGCCCAGCTGGCACCGGGTGCCCGCAGCAGTCTGCTACCAAGCCCTTGCCTGGAAGCAGCGTTGGGCATCGTGCCCTGGCGCAGGGGCCAGCACCGAGCCCAGGGTTCCCAGTCACCGTGCTCGACTGCAGATGGCTACTGGCCGCCCCCGTCTGTGGATGCCAGGCAGCTCGTCATGGCCTCAGGAACTTCAAAACAGCGAGGACCAGCCCCGCACACCCCAGAAGCCTCTTCTGCACATCCCCGTGCTCCTGCCTCCCCCTGCCCTCCCCGTCATGCCGGCTCACAGACTGCGGCACGTACCAGGAAGATCATGTCCCAGAGCTCCTTCAGCAAGCGCACCTCCCTGTGACACGCTTTGAGCTGTTTATATTTTGGGAATGTCATTTCAAACAGCTCGGCCGACTTGGACAGGGCTGCCATGTCGCTCTCCATGGCGGCAATGCTCTTCTGTTGCTGGATGGAGAAAAAGTAGAGGTCTCAGCCGGGGACTGTGTGCCAGGGACATGTCCCCTGCCCCAGCGATGGCTCCATCCCCGCGGCAGCGAGGTGGGGACGGGAGAGTCGTTGCTGCAGAGCTGTCCCTCCCCAGACCCTGGCGTGCATGGAGCTGGGGGTGGCCGGGCAGTGCCGGCGGGGACCGCGGTGGCCCTGGCGTCCTCCCCTTCCTTACCCTGTTCAAGGACTTGTAGGGCTCTGGGTCAGAGTATGAAAAAGGAGCTTTTTCCCGGAACCTCTCCCGGAAGGCGTGCTGCCGGACCTGTGGGGGGAGGACGGGGCTCAGGGGGGACGACCTGGGGCAGCGGTGGCATCTGCCCGAAGCTGCCGAGAAGCTGCTCACTCGCCCCCGAGCCCTGGGGCAGGCACCTCGAACTGCTGGCACTTCTTGCGGATGATGTTGACCTCATTGGCTTGCAGGGGAGCCGCGCTCTGCTTGACGCGCAGGCAGAGCTTCTTGGTGCCGTCCCAGCGCTCGGGCAGCTCCTGCAGCCAGCACCGCACGGCGTCGGCAACCTGGCCCCGGGGACCCTGGGCCCGGCCCCCCGCACCCCACATGGCTCACTTGGAGCTGCAGGTGGATCTCCTCTGGCATCTCCTCTCCGTAAGTGCTGAGCAGGGCAACCGTCTCCTTCAGGGGCTCAAACATGCTGTCGGTCTCCACCTGCCTCTCCTTGACCCTCATCAGGTGCCCCATCACCTCCACCAGCCCGTCATAGTCTCCCTCCTCCAGAGGTTTATTCAAGCCAGCGTTTGACTCTCGGATGAAATCCTCCAGCTCCTGGAGGCTGGGAGGAAGGTGGCGGCGCTCACCGGCCATCACCGGCGGGGCTCACGGCTGCCCCCCGTGCTTGCCAGGGACTCGCCCCTGCGGGGGTGCCCGGCAGCTTCCCCCGCACCTCACGGCTCCATCCCTCGGGCACACAGCGGTGCCTTGGCCACAACCCAGCCGGGCTGCGGTCACTGGGAGCGCCCCATCCCCAGCGGGGGGCTCACTGGGCTCCTACCTGTTGGTGACGTGGCTGGCGAGGTGCTGCCGCAGCGCCAGGCCCCGACGTCTGACGGCAGCCAGCAGCGCCTGCTTGAAGGGGCGGCAGTCGCTCTGCAGCCACCCCCCAAACACCTCGGTGTTCGCGAACCCCGACACCTCCTCGCACAGCTCCTCACACATGTCGATCTGGGGACGAGAGCCGGTCACAGCCCACGGCCGGCACCTCCCCGGGCACCCGGTGCATCCCCAGCACCCTCCCCGTACCTCCTGCTGAAAGAGTTGGAGGGATGGGGTCCCACGGGCCACAGGCTCCTCTGGCTGCAGCTCCAGTTCCTCGGGGCTGGTGACGCCGCCCAAGGTGAGGAAGTGCTGCAGAAACTCCTCGGGGTCCTGCAGCCACAGGTGGGCTTGTTCTGCGAAGCTGGCGCTGTACTCCTCGCCTTCCGCCATGGCGCTGACAACCAGTGACACCACCTCCTCCCGCATCCCGCTGAGGTCTGCCTGCTCCTCCAGGGTCGTCTGAATCATAGAATCACAGAATCATAGAATGGTTTGGGGTGGAAGGGACCTTGAAGATCATCCAGTCCCAGCCCCCTGCCCTGGGCAGGGACACCTCCCACCAGCCCAGGTCTCTCCAAGCCCCGTCCAACCTGGTCTTGAACCCCTCCAGGGATGGGGCAGCCACAGCTTCTCTGGGCAGCCTGGGCCAGGGGCTCACCACCCTCACAGCAAAGAATTTCTTCCTCAGATCTCATCTAAATCTCCCCTCTTTCAGTTTACAACTGTTCCCCCTCGTCCTATGGCTCCCCTCCCTGATCCAGAGTCCCTCCCCAGCTTTCCTGGAGCCCCTGTAGGGACTGGAAGGGGTCTGAAGGGATGGGCAGAGCTCTTGGGGACCAGCTCAGGGCACCGGGCGTCCTCGCCCAGCTCCAGCAGAGCCAGGAGGTGCCACTCGCCGTGGACCGACCTTGTAGCTCAGCTTCCCCTCCAGCAGCCGGGGTATGCACGCCGCGGCCGCGAAAGTGTCGCTGAGCAGGTTCTCCACCAGCCCCATGAAGCTGTCGTTGTCAGTGGCCTCCAGCGAGGGCCGGTACTGCACTCTGCCGTCCCGCAGCTCCATGCGCACCTCGAACAAGGGGGCCACGTCTGCCTGAAACAGGTCAATGCCCCCGCGTGGTGCTTCACGTCCCACGTTCCCCCACGGTCCCCCGTGGCGGGGATAAGGGGGGACACTGGCACCTCTGGCACTGGCTGCCCAGGTGCATCGGGGAGCACTGGGATGGGCACGTTTGGCCACCAAACAGCAGGTGGTGGCACATCCCGAGCGTGGGCAAAGCAGGGGCAAAGCTGGACTTACGTCGGGGGCCATGTTGTTGAGGAGCAGCTGCAGAGACTTGTGGACAAGGCTGAAGAATCCATCCATCACGATCGCATCTATGTATCCCACGTAGTCCAGCCATATCTGCGATGACTTATCAGCCTTAAACAGATTTGCATTCTCCTGCAAGCAGAAAAAAACCCAGCTAATACTTGTCAAGAAATACCCAGGAAACGTACCAGCTCCTGCCTGGCTGCCGCACAGATCCTGCACCTTCCTCCCCACCAGCCAGGGGAGGAGCTGCAGCCAAGACCTCGCCCGAGGGGGCAGCGCGTCTCTGGAGTCCGAGTGCTGTGTTTTGTGGTCCTTTCCCCGAGCCTCGCCTCAGCAGAGACCCCAGGCCTGCACCCTGGGCATGACCCACCGCTCACGGTTGCGAAAGGGGGGACACCTCTGGGTTCAGAGCATCGCAGGATGCCAGCGCCGGGGACACTCCTTCTTAATCCCACTCCGGCTGAAGTGTCCTGGGACGCGTCTCACCTCCACAATCTTGTGGATCTTTACGCCCGTGTCTCTAATGGCAGCGTAGCGCTTGCTTAAGGTGTTTGCTTTCCCCTCCAGGTCCAGGAGTGCTGCCTCCTTGTTGTCCTTCCTTTCAAACAGGGGAGCGGCCGAGCACTCCTGCAGGGAGAAGAGGCCAGGGCTGCGCCGCTCTGCTGGGGAAGCGGAAATCCCGGCAGGAGGCTTCCCGGGGAGGCACTCGGAAAGCACCAGCCCAAGCTACCTCCATCAACTGGCTGATATTTTCCATGTTCAGCTTGGCTTTCTGGACCCTGGTCTGCAAGTCGTACAAGATGTCTCTCATCTCTTGGATGTACTCCATGACGCCTGGGAGGAAAACGCACGCCCGAGCCCGGCAGGTTACGCAGACCCCCCCCCCGCCACGGCAGCCAGCCGGGGCCGGGGCACTGCAGGGCTGTTCACCGCAGCGGGGACACGCTGTCCGGCCCCCGCCTCACCCACCCACCCACCCACCCACGCCTGCAGGGTGGGGGTCCTCGTTTTGGGTGTGATGGCTGTGGGGACCCGAGGGTAGTCACTGGGTGGGGGGCGAGTTGGGGGATGGGGACCCCCCCAAAACACACAAGGAGGGTCTCTGGCTTTGGGCGGACAAGGAGGGAGGGGTTTATACCTTCGTGGTGCCAAAAGAGGGTGTGCTCGGCGCTGGCCAGCTGCCCGTCCACCGCCTCCAGCTCCCTCGCCACCAGCGGGACCTCCACCGGCAGCAGCCTCCGCTTCACCTGGGGAGCCAAGGCGGGCACAGGTGAGGACCCCCACAGAGGAATGGGGTCCCCACCCCACCCACACGGCGCTTGGGGGGCAGAAGGAGGCCGCTGTGATGGCAGCAGCAGCAGCTTGGCGCTGCCATGGGACAGGCAGGGGCTCAGGGTGCTGGCGATGTGCCCGGCGTACCCCAACCGTCCTCCCCCCCGGGCTTCCAGGAGCCCTTGCATAAGGGTCTCTCCCCTGGGGGTTGCCCAGCCAGTCTCAGCCTGGCCAGTGCTCAGGGCATGGAAAAGCAGCCGGATTGTCTCCCCTTTGCAACCTGCCTCATTGTACCAGCCAACGATGAGATCAAGGTTGTCCACAAACTTTTGGAAAGTCTTATTTTGAGCAAAGAGGCTCTCGGCACTGCCCGGGATATCCTTCTGCTGCTGGAAGTTCAAGTACTTCACCTCCCGCAGAACGGCGACCAGCTGCGAGACACACAAGGCTTGTTAGTAAAACCCAAAATGTCTCACCACAGCCTTCGAGAAAGTCGGATTTACATTCAGGTGGGTGATCGCTGGTGTTCCCCTGCGCCAGCACCCACCTCTTTGCTGAAGTTCACGCTGAGGACGGAAGAGCTGGGGTCCCTCAGGATCAGCGGCTGCTCCAGGCTGAAGTGACAGTCCTGCCCAGCGCCGCGTGCCCACTCCTCGTAGACCTTCTGGCGGTAACCTTGCAGCAGTCCCATCATTTCTTCGTACTTCCCCGACACCAGTTTAGCTTCAGCACTGACCATCACACTGTCCGGGTCGTGATAAAGCAGCAGCTGCAGCAGCAGGGCACGGGAGGATCTGTGCCAGGCCGGATCCTGCCCTGGCTGCTGCCCCGTGTCCCCTCAGGGTGACGGGGTGACCCACACGTACGGGTGGCTGATGGCGAACAAGTCCTTGTGTGGCCCCTCCAGCCGCTGCTGCAGCTCCAGGGCCCACTTCAGCTGCCCGGCCACCGGCGGCATGTTTTTGTTGATGGCTGGGTGCCCCCCTGGCGGCAGGGACGTGGTCTGGGCGTCATACAGCACCTTCACATCCTCCAGCTCGGCCTCGAACATCCCCAGCAGGGCTGAGTAGTAGGGGGAGACCTCAGCCTTTATCAACGGGCGCTCCAGCAGGGAGGCGAACATGTGCACCAGCTGCCGGAGAAAGAGGCATCTGCTTCCGTGCTCCGGAGTGTCACCGGAACGGCCCGGTGACACCCCCACAGTCACTCCCAGGTGCGGGAGCACCGCGCCAGCTGCCACCCCCGCACACAGGCAAGGACCCCCCATGCCCAAGGGCAGGACGCATCGAGCCAGGGGGACACATGTACCTTCACAGCGGATGCCAGGCAGTTGCAGTCGTCAAAGCCTTGGCAGAGGATGGTGGCCAGCCGCCTGTCCACGTCCTGAATCTTCTTCTGGAACTCTGCAAAGTCTTTGTCCAATTGCTGCCAGCAAGAACAAAACGATTTAAGCCAGTGTGCTGCCTTCCCCGGTCCTTCCTGAAGGATTCACTGAGCCCAGGTTGCCCGCGACCTGCCCCAAAGCGAGCACACGTGCTGCCATGGGGCGGTTTTACACCCAGCTCTTACAGCACGTTCTGGCAAGCCGTTCTTTTTTTCACTTAGCAAATGCTTCCACTTCCATGCCATTCACTCACCTCTTCTGCGGGATCTAAGGGATCGTATTTGCAATCAGCGAAACTCTTGCTGAGTTCAGAGACCTCCTCGTAGATCTGAAACACGGGGCTCCCGAGGATGTTTCCTCTCACTCCTCCCAGCTCTGCCTTCTCCAGCTTCAGGAACTCTATAGCCGTCTGGTACAGCTCCTGGTGAGCACGAACCACCATCTCACCCGGCTCCTCTTGGTGCCAAACCCCGGCTCCCCGTGCCCCGGCGTGGCGGGTGCGAGCTCACCGCTCCCGAGGAGCATCCTTCCCAGGGATGCTCCAGGATGCCCGTCTGGTCCCGAGGGTGTGGGGACGACGCCACTGCGCTCCCAGCAACGCAGCGTGCTGGGCTCCCACCCCCACTCTGCCCCTCGCCTGCGCCGCAGCCCCCGCCTGCCCCGGGGCTGGAGCGGAGTTTGCTCCGGTGCCACTTGCAGGGGACCAGCCCCGCGTCCCCGGGACAGGGGGGGCTCACACGTCCCCTGGCGCTGTGCCCTGAAACGCTGGGCTGTCACCTCGATGGTCTTGAGCCTGCGCAAGAAGGAGTCCATCCTCCCGAAGACCAGGGAAGGGGGGAACTCCCAGAGCTGTGGCTCCTCCTGGAATCGGAGAGGGGCCGTGGGTGAGCGGGGCTGGCAGGGACGGGGGCCAGGTGGATCCGCACCGTCCCCCGCACCCACCGGGAGCAACGCGGGCATCAGGTTGGAGCAGTAAGTGTTGTAGGACTGGAAGAGCTTCTCTACGGTGGAAATGCTCAGTTTTATTCCCTCTAAGGTCTCTTCGGTCTCTCCTTGCAGCCCCTTCATCACGTCCTCAGGGCCCAGGAAGTTGCGGGTCTAGGACAGCGGGGGCCGTTGGCAGAGGGAGTGCGGGGGCTCCTCCTGCCCCCGGCCGCCCTCCAGCCCCGCGGGCTCTCTGGTGGTTGCCTGCAGCCCACCCCTGCCCCAGACCCCCTCCAGCCCTTCGTGGGGGCTCTGCTGGTCCCCTGACTGGGACATCCCTACGTCACCCCCGCTGGGCTCCCCACGCCTGCCCCGTGTCACCCCTCCAGCGGCCGGAGGCGGCGGCGGTGGCTGGGTGCTGGGGCTCTACCATCTCAATGAGGAGGTTGCAGATCTCCTGCAGGACGACGACGACGCGGGCGGGCGCGCTGTAGTGCTGGCAGTGAGCCCGGAGCAGGCGGACGGTGCAGAGCGCCCTGTCCACGAAGGGCTGCAGCTGTGGGAGCAGAGCCCCGTTAGTGCGGGGCCGCGGCCGCGCTAACGAGGATCGGGCAGAGCCGACGTGGGTCTGCACCCACAGCAGCATCTGGGGCTCAGCGCCGCCGCCTCTACCCGCATGAGGAGCCATGCTGTGCCTGGTTATTCTGGCACATATGATTTACCTGGGAGTAATCCGCTTGCTCCATCTCCTCCAGCAGGATCCGAAGCGGTTGCAGGTGGAGGCTGACGTCCTTGGCTTCCTCCAGGCCTGCGCCGGGGGAGAAACTCTGGGTTGGGGACAGGGAATCCTCACCAGAGGGGCGAGTGGCAGCTGCCCACCACGTCACCCGGGGGCTTACCGGCGCTGACGTCCTTGAACATGCTCTGGAGCGCTGGCCAGTAGCAGCTGTTGGCCTTCTCCAGCGTCTCGGCCAGCACCGCCACCCGGGGCGAGAGCAGCTGGCAGGGGAGAGGCGGTGGGCTCAGCACCGGGGTTCAGCGCCAGGGACACAAGGCCACTGGCCGGCCACGGGCGAGCAGTACCTGGTCGTTGATGCACTGCAGGTTGACTGTCCTGGTGTGCCAGAACTCGAACTCGGCCCTGGGCAGGGGGTGCAGCCCCTCCAGCAGTGGCTGCGCCGAGTCCTTGCTCAGGATATCTCTGATCTCGTGGGACCACTCGATGACGATGGTCTCGATGGAGTGCAGCACCGAAATGTCCACGGACCCTGCCAGGCTGGAAGGCAGACGGGTTACGTCCAGCACCGGGACTGGCCCTGAACCGCCCCGGGGGAGCCCCACGCGCTGGCTTGTGGCCACCTCCACCAGCACAGCAGCCAGGCAGGACCCTCCCCAAGATGCTCTGCCGCTGAGCAGCGGCGGTGCCCAGGGATGCTCGGGGACCGAGCTGGTGTCCCAGCTCCTGTCCCTCCCAGAGGGACTTGTGCTGCCCCGGGCCCCTGCAGCCCCCACCTGTCCAGGATGGTGCTGGAGCCATCCTGGCTGTCCAGATACTCCGGCAGTGGGAGCAGCGGCTTCCCCTGGATCTTCCCGCCCATCACGAACATCTCATTCTTCAGCTGGTGGGCTTGTCGCGTGATGTCCTCCACCACCACCCCGGGCCAGCCCGCCACATTGTCCTCGCTCAGGAGCAGGGGGAACAGGACCTGAAGGAGAGGGGTCGGTCCGGGGCTCGGTCGGGCTCTCCCATTGCAGACGGCAGCGTCCAGCCGTGCTGGTTTGCGCAGCATCCCCTCTTGCTGCCCGTCCAAGCATGGTCTCAGCCCAGCTGCAGCTGCGGCAGCCACTGATGGGTTTTGCTGATGATTTTCTCATCAGCGTGACCGGGAGCCCCCTCAGCCTGTGGTGGGTTTCCAACTCTCGCGGGCTGGGGAGTGCCGGCAGCGGGGCAGCGAGTGCACCCTGGCACACGAGCAAAAGCCCCCGGCACTGAGGAGGAGGAGGAGGAGAAGGAATGGCAGCGGCTCCTGGGGCCTGACTCAGCTTTCGGGTGCTCTGGGCTGGCAGTTCTCTGAGCGGGAATATTTATGGGAAATTTGAGAGAAATCCACCCAGACATTTCCCAGCTGCGGGGCACAGGGAAGGGGGAATTACGCTGAGTTTTTAAAACCACAGAGAGGAAGCGATTCAGCTGGGGCCTGGGAGAAAACAGGGCTCGTGACCTTCACCCAGCTCTGTCCCGGTGGGGCTCGGGCAGCACAGCGGGAGCCACCACGAGGCCAGGACCAGCGCCTGGGGCCTTTTTTCTTCTGTTAATTTAATTTAGTTTCTTTTCGAGCCCACCTAAAGTTTTGGCTACAATGGCCCGCAGCGGGTCTCCAGGCGGCAGCGGCGTGTGCAGGGAGCTTGGCACGTCCCGCTTGCCCCACGCCTGTGCCCGGTGCCCGCCCCTGCGGGCGACCCACCTCCTCCACCACGGTGATGAGCTGCTCCACTGGCGAGGGGCCGATGTCTCCCACCAGCAGCGCGCTCCGGCAGTTCTCCCGGGTGATGTTCTCCTTCTTCTTCTTCACAAAGTAGATGCCTTTGCCCTTGAGGGCGGGCGGGAAGCAGGCGTTGGGCAGGAGCTGCCCGGCGGGGTTCAGCCCCAGCACCAGCTCCAGCACGTCCTGCTGCCTGAAGAACTCGTCCAGCACAGCCCCGGCCTCCTCGCTGCCCAGAAACTTGTTCCACTTGTCCGGCTGGATCCGAAGCAGCAGCGTGGCAAAGCTCTTCAGCAAGCCATGCCGCTCGTCCGACGCGGCCGACATCCCGCCGGCACTGGACTCGGCCACGGCTCCCCTGCGCCTGGGGGCACAGGGGGAGCAGGCAAAGCCCCACTCAGCTGTGCAGACCCCACACCCCAACCCCTCCACACTCCCCTTGCTGCCGCCCCCACCACCCTCAGCTGTCCCTCTGCACCCTGCAGCCTCACGGGGAGCTGCTGGTCCCATCCCTGCCTGGCCCCATTATGCCCCCCAGCTCCATCACCCCCCCGTCTGTGCCATCCTTGGCCCCATTGTCCCTCCAGTTCCATCACTCCCCCCTGTCTATCCCATCCTTGGCCCCATTGTCCCCATTGTCCCCCCCTCAGCTCCATCACCCCCCCAGTCTGTCCCATCCTTGGCCCCATCGTCCCTCCAGCTCCATCACTCCCCCCGTCTATCCCATCCTTGTCCCCATTGTCCCCCCCCAGCTCCATCACTCCAGCTCCATCACTCCCCCCGTCTATCCCATCCTTGGCCCCATTGTCCCCATCATCCCCCCCCAGCTCCATCACCCCCTCCAGCTGTCCCATCCTTGGCCCTACCATCCCCCCTCTGGCTCCATTGCCCCCCAGCCTGGCCCATCCTTGCCCCCGTCCCCCCCCAAGCCTGCCCCAGTCCTGCCTGGCCCTACTGCTCCCTTCTCTGTCACACTCCTCAGCCCTCCAACAGCCTCCAGCTACTGTCCACAGCCCAACTGACACCGCTACCGGCCCCAACGGACACCGACACCAGCCCCAACCGACACTGACACCAGCCCAACTGCCTTGGAACCGCAGGGCTGCCCCCCGCAAGCGTCCCTCAGCGAGGGCTGTTTGCCCACGTATCCACCACCCCGGCTGGACCCACGCCGCGGTGCCGAGGGCTGCCCCGGCTCCCCGCCATGGCCTGGGTCTCTCTCTGCACCATGCAGGCGGCCGGCCCAGCCTCCCCCGGCCCCGGTGCCAGCGGCACGGCCGGCACAAGCTCTGCAGTTCCCAGTTTGCCCTTGGCCCTAACTTAGCTTTTGATCAGTCCCATTTACAGCTGGTACCACCTGGGTACGATCGTCGCGTCGCAGGCAGGGCAGGACCCTCCCTGGTGCTCGGTCACCTGGCAGCCAACAGAGGAGCGCTGGGATGTGATCGAGGGGTACCCCAGGGGGTGCCCCACCCCCCCCCTTGTCCCCAGCCCCTCTCACCGGTGCAGTGTGCCCCGGCTGTGCAGCTGGGGGGTCCGTCACCGCACGATCCAGCCCCCAGGTCCCTGCGGGTGGGCAGCCGCCCCCCTGCCCAGCCCAGCTCGGTGCCAGCCCTGCTGCACACCGGGACCGGGAGCTGGCCCACCCCGGCAAGGCCACCCCGTGCCCGGGTCCCCAAGGCACCTTCCTGGTGGCCAGGGGGAGGCTGAGGGGAGCTGGCGAGGGCACAGGGCACACAAACACCGGCCAGCGCACCAAGAAACGAGAGGCCTTGAACGGGAACAGGCAGCGACTCGAAGACGGGCCATGTTGGCCGCAGCATTGCCAGCTTCATCCAACGTGGCATCGCTGCGGGGCTGGACACGGAAATCCTGGGGCTGGGCAAAGCGTGGACCCGGTGGCAAAGCCGGGCCACAGGGCAGCGGCTGGCGCTGGGGGCCGGGGCTCCCACCCATCCCAAGCCGCACACAGACCACAGGAGGCCGAGGCTGAGCGTGGTTCGGCGTTTATTTGCTGCAGATCCTCAGCACTAGTTTACAAGGCCGTGGCAAAAAAAAAAAAAAAAAGGTTAGAATAAAAAAATCCTGCCACCCCCCACCCTCCGGAGAGGCCTCTGCACAGAACAACCCGACATACAAAATAATCTAAAAGGAGAAAACTATACAGGAGTATTTACACCTCTGATAAATAGACTAATACTGATCCAGGCGCGTCTCTCCAGACCGTGCGTGGTGGGAACAGGACAAGACACGGGTGTTTACGAGGCAGAGGCGCAAGCCCCCGGCGCAGCCAGCCCCCCTCGACAGCAGCCATCCCTGGCGCAGGCTCTGGGCATGTTTCACCACGCGCTCGGGAGCGAGGGCTCATGCTCGAGGAGACAACGGCCACCCCCGGCATGGCCTCGCTGAGGGAATCGCGCTGCCAGGATGCTTCCACCCAGTGCTGCCAGACCAGGGCCCTCATCCAAGCTGTGTCACCCCACGGCTGGGCGAGGACACGTCTGTGCCCCTATGGCACCACTGCACACTGTGACGGTGATAACTCCCTGCCCCTCAGCCCCACCCTGCGCCTGCAGTGACCGTCCCCGGTGCAGGGGACAGCTGGGGGGGGACCAAGGCAGTGGCGTGGGGAAGCCCAGGACAGACTCAGGCCCGCTACAACGAGGGCCAGGAGTTGTCCCTCCGCGGGGACCCCCAGCCGCCCTGGGGGTGCCACCCTTCACCCCGGCACCTGCAGCACCCTGAAACCGCCAGCTGCTAACCACCGGCCATGCACCTTCCCGAGGGGACACCCCAAGTGCTTCAGGACATGGGTGCTGGGGGACCCAGCGGTATGTGCGGCCCAACGCTCGCTGGGGGGATCGGGAGCGGGGAGGGTGCCCGTGACGCCCCGGCTGGCTGAGGCAGGAGGGGAGGATGGTACAGACACGCAGCACCCCCCATCCCACAGCCCATCCTGGGGACAGGACGGGGCTCCCTGCGCGCAGGGGTGTTGGTGTCCCAGTTCAAGCCCGTGAAGATGCTGTCCTGGAGATGAGGCAGTGATGGCGGGGGGGGGCAGAGCCACCGCAACGCCCATGCCCCCTCCTGCTCCCCACGGTAAAGAAACTGCGAAGCTGAAGCTGGGTCCTGGGCCCCGAGGGCCAGGCTGCAGCGTGGCCCCAGCCCCGCAGCCCTCCGGGAGGGGAGACGCTGGGGCTGCCAGGGGCACACCGGCCTCGCAGGGCCAGCGGAGGCTGCTAGTGTCTCTTGGTGGAGGAGACCTTCTTCTTCCTGGCGGCCAGCATCTCATAGAAAGGGTCCCGGCTGATGGCTGCCCTGGTGGGGGAATGAGGGCTGGGGCTAGCTGTACAGCCTTGGGTTAGCTGTACGGCCAGGCAAAAACTGCTGCAGGGCTGGGGCTGACCTCGGGCAGGTCCCTTTGCGCCCCTGGGAAAGCTCCTTCCCCCCCATCCTCGCAGGGTGCCCCGGGAAGCCCTGCCGGCTCCAAGTGCAGCAGACAGGTCCCCGCTGTGTCCCTGCCCGGTGCCGTGCCACCCGCTCCTCGGAGCACTCACTTGATGCACTTGATCCACTCCTCCTTCTCCTCGGGCGTGGGGGCCGAGATGCGGTACACCGTGTGGTTCCCCTCCACCACGCGCCCGTCCGCCTCCGTCTTGCAAGCCTTGATGACCTGGTCCTTGTTGTCGGGGATGTAGAGCTCAAAGCAGTTCTAGGAGGAAGGAGACCATTTAGAGGCAACCCCCACTTCCAAAGTGGACCCCAGGCCGGGAGGGACAAGGCAGGGCACCGGGGCTGCTCCCCTGGCACAGCCACCCCCAGCGCAGCAGAGAGGGACGGACACGCTGCGACCGTCACCCCACGGCCCCCAGCCATCGCGCCCTGCCACCAGCCCTGGACACCGCGGTGACCAGCCCCAGGCCACTGTGATGGGTGGAGGCAGAGACCGCTGTAGGGCCCTCCCGCCTCTCCCAGGGCATCCCTCGGGGGCTGCAGCCCCTCCTGGCCCCTACTCCTGCCCCAACCAAAGCACCAGGGCTGCCCCCCCAGCCCCAGGGGACCCTGCCGCAGCACTCACGGGCTTCTTCGAGTCCTCCACCTCGCGGATGCTCAGGTTCTCCAGGGGGATGATGCCACGGGGCTCTTTATCCTGGTGGGGCCAAGGAGAGGTTTAGCCGCAGGCTGGACACCCCCAAACCCCACCCGCGTGCCCCCAGGCAGGGATGGATGCTGCAAACACCCCTCTGCCCAGGCATTTAGTGCTGGCCTGAGGGCCACGTCCCACACCCCTACAGTCACCGGCACCCCAGCACAGCGGGAGGCAAGCGGCCAGCCCCGCGCCGGGATGCTGCGCCCGGTCTGTGCCATGCAGGCAGAGGAGCGCTGGGCCGGATCCAGCGCCCATCCCTGCCCCGGCTCAGCGCACCCCGAGCCGAGTCACTGACCGTCGTGTACTCGAAGTAGTAAAGGCAGTTGTCGGTCAGGATGAACCAGCGCCGCTTCCACGTCTTCACCCTGCCTCCTGGGGGCAGAGAGGGGCAGGTTGGGCACAGCCCCGGCGGAGCGCGGCCGGGGCACGCGCCGGGAGGCTCGCGGCACATGGAGGCTACGGCAGAGCTGGAGCCCACGCGGACACACACAGCCAAGCACCGGGCGCCGGGGCGCAAGCAGAGGCAGGCAGCCCGGCGGGCGCAGCAGCAGCAGGCAGCACACACCACGCCGGACAGGGGACGAGCAGGAGCGGAAAGCAGACGGATGAGGATGGAGGTGGAGGGTGACGGGGGGTGGGGGGGGCCGAGCCGGGAGCACTGTGCCCGTTCCCACCCAAAACACTGATTCAGCGTGGCCAGAGGATGCTGCAGCCAGGCCCCTCTTGGGTGACGCGGGGACTCTCTGTTCGCACTGACCACGGTCCCGCTGCGTCCCAGCCAGTGCAACGCGGTGCCGGGGCAAAGCGTGAGCCCAGGGCCACGACATGCGGACTTTTGGTTTGTAGAGAGTTTCACAACCACCACTGCAGAGGGAGAAGCCACTCCCTGGGCTCGGGGACCGCTCACCCCTGGGCCCGGCACCCCCTCCACTGCGCCAGCATGCTCTGGCCACCGTGGGATGCCGGAGTGTGCTGCTGGTGCTGGGGGTGCTGCCACCGTGGGACGAGCACGCAGGCCGTGCTGCCTGGGGCCAGCATGGCTGTGAGGAGGCACCGTGTGCGCTGGGGACCCCCATCCCACCGGGAAGGCCCCGTGTCTCCCTGCTCCCCCATGCCCGCTGGCTGCCCACCCCAGTCCCTGCTCCAAAGCCAGGCTGGCACCAGCACTTCCTAGAGGAAAAAGTCCCTCTGCCTCCCTCCAGCCAAGCCCACCCCAAAACCTGGGGCTTGACCCTCTCCAGCCCTGGCCAGGGCTGCAGGTGGGAAGAGGCCACGTGCCAGAGCAGGGTCCCACAGCACAGGGGGAGCCGGGGTCTAGGGCCCGCAGGGGTGCAGGGCTCCATGGGCTCAGGCAGCGCTTGCAGAGCCGTAAGGAACCAAGGGCGGGTGCAGCCCCTAGGGAGGCACCAACGCTCCCCGGCACCCCGTGGCTGCAGGTGGTGGAGCCAAGCAGCGCCGGCACCCAGCGTGGGGACTGCCGCGAGCCCCCAGTGCGGCACAGACGGCTCCTGCCTGCTCCCACCCAGCTCCAGGCACTCACCACCCCCAAGCCCCCCGCACATGGACTGAAGCCCTTCCTGAGGACACCCCAAATCCGTCCCCATCCCTTGTGGCACCGAAGGCAAAGACCCGCTGCGGCCAGTCGAGCTGCCTGCGCACACGGCGAAGCACAGACAGGCGGGTGGCCCCCACCAGTAGCTGGGCAAGGAGCGGCCCCCGTCCCCGTCCATCCCCGGGCCGTGGGGTGGCACCAGGGCAGCGGAGGGGGCCAGCAGGCCGGGGGGAGCGTTCGGCATCGGCGGGGCCAGTACCCCGCGTCCCTGCCCTGGTGGCGGCAGGAGCGGGGCTGTCCCCTCGGCAGGCGAGGTCCCCGGGGCGGTGCGGGTGGTTAGCAGCAGCAGCAATGAGACTAATCACCAGCAATTAAAAACGAAAAGGAAACGAAGCCCCAGCGGCGTGAGCAGAGCGGGGAGAGGGGTACGTACCTCCTGGAGTTGGGGGCAAGGAAAGGAAGAGCCAAAATCATGGAAACATACAAATGAGGGAGAAAAGAAAATTAAAAAAAAAGGAAAAAAAAAAAAAAAAAAAAAGAGGAAACCCCAAAGAACCCCCCTCGCCCCGCGCGGGTCAGTGGGGCAGGGCTGCAGCAGGGAAGCCGTGAGGGGCCGGGCGGGCGGCACCGCCGCGGGGGCCAACCTGCCCTGGCTCGCTGTGGCTCTGCGGGACGGATCTCCTCAGCTGGGGGGTGCAGGACCTGGCTCCCCCCACCCCATGGCCTCCCTGTGGGTCCCTCCCTGCCCCAGAGTGGGCTGATTCGTGGCAGCTGGTCTGGGGCCCGCAGCGGCTCTGCCGCCTCTCTGCCCCCCTGCGCCGCCAACAGCCCCGACAGCGGCAGTCGCCAACATGCCGGGCAAGGCGCCCTTCCGCCAGCGGGACACTGGGCTTGCTCAGGGACAGGAGAGGCAGGTCTGCGGCTCTCCCCTGCGTCCCCCCACCCCAGAGCTGGGGGGCAGATGGGCCCTGCTCAGCCCCAAGGCTGGGCTCTGCACTGGTCAGGGCATGGTGGGGGGCAAGGCCCCTCTCCCATCCCGAGGGGGTGGCAACATGGCAGAAACACCCCCCGGTGAGAGGACAGAGTCCCATCCCCAGCCAGAACCCCAGGGAAAGGCCCCCACTAGATCCCGCTCCTGCCAGAACCCCGTCCCCCCTCGCTTAACCCGGGCAGAGGACTCCCCAGAGCTGCCGAGAGGAGAAGCCACAGGAGCCAGGGCGTGGAGCGGGCTCGCCGGCCTCGAGCCGGGCTGTGCAGCGGGGCCGCGGGGATGCCATGCACGCTGCCTGCATGTGGAGCCGGGATGCGGAGGTGATAATGCTGTGGGAAGGTGAGGCAGGGACCAGTCTGTGGCATGGAGGGGGGGGACACACGCAGCCTGGGGCAGCTCGCCGCTCGCTCCCGGGGGCCTGCTCCGACAGGACCCTGCTGTGACTCGGTGACGAGAAGGGCCTCGTGGTCTCTGTTCTCCGACACCGGACCCTGGTGCCATCTCTGCACCCCGGGGCTTGCCCAACCTAGGGGCAGAATCCCCCAGGACGCCCACCCAGCCGCACCGCGGGGCCTCATCAGCTGAGTCAGCTCCTGCCGCCCAGCCCAGGGAAGATGGAGGGCTGCTGGACCTCTACGGGGGCTGTGCCCCTGTCTGCAGCCTCCTGCCCCCTCCCCTCCACAGGACCACGCTCCAAGGAGCCAGGCCAGCAGGAGAGGTGCAGGCAGCCCAGGGGCGTCGCACCCACAGCCCAGCTCCTCCCCGGGCCGCGTCTGCCCGGTTGCCAGCACTCACCTAGCTTCAGCAGCCAGCCCTCCCGGTCTGGGTTGAAGAAGGTGTGGGTGAGGTCATTGCCATCGTCCTCAGGGATTTTGAAGGGTTCGTTCTTGATGCTCTCATAGAGATTCTGGTACAATGATACATGGCGTCAGCTCTGCTCCCCTGAGGAGCCCTGCGGCAGGCCAGCTCCACAGCCCAGGCCTGTCCCCTCCGCGTCCCCTCCCTCACCCGGAGCAGCTCCTCAGGTAGGTCCCCCCCATCGTTGATGCCACGGTTCATGGCGATGAAGCGCTCTGCCGTGGGTTTGTCCTTGACGTTGGGGTTGTGCAGGCTGGTGTTCAGCATGATGATAGCAAAGGAGAGCACGTAGCAGGTATCTGCAGGGGCAGAAAGGAAAGTCAGCTGCAAGGCAGGACGGACGGGGAGAGGGGCTGGGACAGGCGCTCACCTGTGGACTGGAAGACGCCAGGGTTGCACTGGCAGTACCTCTGGGCAAAGGCCTCCATCATCCGGTCGATCTTCTGCGCCTCCCCAGGCAGCCGGAAGCTCCACAGGAACTGCCTGTGAAGAGCGAGGTGTCGCACTGCTTTGGGGGCTCCATGTGCCCTCCGGCCACGCTCACGTCGCAACAGCCCCCCTGCCAGCCCACTGCCCATCTCCCCTGATGGGACACGGCTCAGCTCCCAGCCCCCTTCGCTCACCGCAGGGCCTGCACGAGGTTGAGGTCAGTGAACTCGTGCAGCTCCACAAAGGCATGCAGGACTTGGATGTTGAACTCATCCCTGCGGGAACAAAGCCAGAGCACGAGGGATGCATGATCAGCAAGTCCTGTGACTGCCGAGCGGCCCCACGTCTCCCTGCTCCCCTCCAGACTCTGCTCAGCTGTGGGAGGAAACTTGCAGCTGCCCCCCGACTCGAGTCCTGGGCTAGTTTGCACACACTGGCCTCTTGCAAGTGCTGACCACGGATCGAACATCCCCAGCCGGTCCTAGCACTCAGGTTGCCCAGCCCCCCGCGTACCCCCACTCAGCTGCCCTGGAAGCTCAAAGTGTCCCATCTCTCAGGTGGTGAGAGCCCAGGGCATTCCCAGGAGACCCAAGCCGCCCCAGGCCAGCATACCTCTCGCCCAGGTAGTCACCGATGGCTGTCTTGTTGAGGCCCTCTCCCTTGTACAGGAACTGAGCGATATCCTCGCATGTGGTCTTCAGCAGGTCGTTTTCGATCAGGAACTGGATGCCCTGGAGCGGTGCAAGAGGCGTTGCTCTGGGGCTTGCTGCTGACCCCGCCAGCCCGCCCGCTGCCTCCCCAGCCCCGGCCCTGGGTGCTGGCTCTGCCCCGGCCCCGGTGGGTGGCCAGGCACCCGGACCACAAGGTGGCAGAGCCCAGCATGGCCCTAGATGGGCTGGTGAACTGCCCCGCTCCCCGCCCAGCCCACCCTGCAGTACCTTCTTGGGATCCATGTTGAACTTCTTCCTGCCCATGGCCA
Organism: Rissa tridactyla; assembly: GCF_028500815.1. NCBI lineage: Eukaryota > Metazoa > Chordata > Aves > Charadriiformes > Laridae > Rissa > Rissa tridactyla. The sequence continues at coordinate 11,604,520 of NC_071480.1, forward strand.
CCTGCTTGTTCCTCTGCATGTTTTTCCTGCAAGGCACAAAGCAGCTCTGAGCACCCAGGAGGGATCTGGCTGCCTCCTGCCTGCCCCGTCGCCCCTCGGGCAGAGCACTGCGCGGAGGGGACAGCCTGGACCGAAAGGGAGCCCAGCAACTTTGACGGGGCCAGGCCCCCTGCGTCAAACCTGCACAGGGTGAAGCCAGCACACTGCTCCGTGTCTCTGCCCTGCTCCATGGCAGAGCAGCATGGGGCTGCTCTCGGCCTGACGGGGCCCGGAGCAAAGAGGAGCTGCCATGCCCCGTCCACTGGGTCACCCCGTGCAGAAGGGGTGCCGGGTACAGCACCTCTGCATGGGGGGAGGCTAGGGCAAGCTGGGTGCGGCAGGGCTCTGGGCAGAGCAGCCTTCAGCCCCCAGTGGGGCCAGCAAGAGGGTGACAGCCTTCATGCCCCAGTGAGTGATTGGAAACGACGCTGGGAGTCAGCTCCCGTCGGCCGCTGGGACCCCCTAATCCCAGGCTGGCACCGCCTGCGCCAGCTCAGAATAACAAAGTCCCACAGTCGCCGTGGCCAGACAGAGGGGCCGAGGCTTGGAAAAACAGACCTTTGGAGCAGCAGTTCAGACTGGGATCCTGCTCCTCCTAGGATTTCAGAGTGCCTGGGAAAGCCAGCCGGACCAGCACCCATGGGATGGGGCTGCCCACGGCTCCCACACGGTGCAAGTGAGCCGGCGTTCAGGGGAGGGGACGCAGCGGAGGCCATGGGCTGCCTCGACAGCAGAGGACTCACCTCTCCTCCGTGGACCCCAGGTTCTCGATCTCATTCGTCACTTCTGCTATCTCATCTTTCAGACGCTGAGGGGAGAGAGCGCACTGAGACAGGAGGTGCCCCCCTTCCTCCCTCCCTCCCTCCCAAACCCTCCAGCCCTCCCCCCTGACAGTAGCCCTGGGGCCATTCCCCCAGGAGGCTGCAGCAGCCCCTCCTTCCTTCCTTCCCTCCTTCCCACCCCGAGTGCTGCCCTGGGGCTGAACCAGCTCGGGGGACACTCACAGAGGGGGCTGGCTGCACCCCGCTGCTAATCCCCCTGCAGCATCGCTATGATCCGAGTGTGCAGGAAGGAAGAGATTCAGAGGTTAACAAAATTACCCCCTAATCCCTTTAGATCATGCCCAGCATATGGCAGTAATTAGCCCCTGCTGCCTTAATCAGGGACACGGCTGACAAGTGTCCCAGATGAGCGCTGACCTCGCAGTCGCTTGCCAGGGCAGTGGCCTGGCCCAGAGACACGGTCCCTGCCCGTGCCAGGGAGGGGCTGGCACGGAGACGCCGGTGCCCCGGGCTGTGGGGAATGGCACAAACGCACAGCCCGGAGCTCCGCAGGGCGCAAGGAAAAGCCACAGCTGCCTCGGCCCGGCAGGGCAGGACCACATCCCCTGCTGGGACCCTCGCCCCAGCCCTGTTGACCCGCAGAGGCAGCGCTATGGGCAGCAGCTCACGGGCTCCCTGCAGCAGCTGCCAGTGCCTGCCCGCGGGTGCAGCTCCCCCTGCCCTGTGGGTCCAGCAGCTCCAATCCTCTGCCCCAGAAGGTCCACAAGAGCCCTCAGGGGCTGCAAGGAGCCAGGGGCTGGCAAGGAAATGAGACGGAGCACAAACCCGAGCCATGGCCCTGCTCCTGCACGGGCTCTGGAGCACTGCATCCCGATCCCACAGCCGTCACACACAGCCCTGGCCGGGGCAGCCTCTCCTGGGCCACCCTCCCCGATCCCAGCAGCAGGGGTGGGGTGGCAGGCACCCTGACCAGTGACATGGGCAGGGAGATCGTCCCCTGTCTCCCAGGGGACAGCCCTGAGCAAGAGGCTGCTACACCCAGGACAGGGGGATTGTGCACGGGTGGTGGCCCTCAGCATCACACCTGTATGTCAGCCAGCAGCTCCTGCTTGCGGCGGCGGATGTTCTCCAGCTCCTGGCACTCCTCCGGGGTCAGGTCACTGGGCACTGGGCAGAGACACAGTCAGGTCAGCATGCGTGGCCCTGGAAACCATCCCCACCAGGCTCCAGACGCAGCCGCTGATCCTGGCCGGCAGCGTGGGGCCCGGCAGGAGCTGGGCTGTGGAGCTGCCGGGTGCCAGGAGGAGCTGGGATGGTGAGCAGTGTCCATGCAGCGGCTGAGTGCCACCGACGGCATGCGAGGAATGCGAGGGCCAGGGCATCTCCCCGTAGGGTAGCAGCAGCGGCGGGGGAGCCGGGCGCTGCCCGTTCCTGCTGATTCAGCCCGCAGCAGCAGGGCAGCGAGGGCAGCAAGGACCAGCACGGCCCCTGGACCAGCTCCAGCATTCCTCCCCGCGGCCCTGGCCCTCTGCTCTACCCTAGCTGGGCTGGTGTCAGTGCCCGTCCCGGTCCCTGCTGTGGCTGGGTGGCTCTGTTGTGCCCCACCACACTGGGCTGTGCAGAGGCCTGGGGCCCCACAGGTTGCTCTGCCGCACCGGGCCAACCCCAGAGAAAACCAGCTCCTGGCTGCCCTTGCAGATCCCTCTGTGCTGGATCCATCCTTCCGAGCCAGGGCCCGGAGCTGGCGCACCCTCCGGACAAACCTCGCCCACACGCCATGACATCTACACCTCCCTGTCACCCCATGGCAGCCAGGCACCCCCTTCCCAACACCATCCCCAAGGCTCAAGCCCGGGGCTGCCGCACGTCCCGCCTTGCTCCCGAGCCCTACAGCTCCTGGGACATTCCTAGTGCTCCCTGGCGCGTGACCTCCCGTTCCACAGTGACACGGCATCCCATTTCTGTTCCCTCCCGTCCCCAAGGTCACCCGCTCCTCCAGCAGTGCTCCCGTCCCTCTCTACCACCCGCGCCTGCCACCTCTGCCAGCGGGTTCCAGCAGCTCCCTCGCACGTCACACCAAGGTTGCCTGCGAGAACACCGAAGCACCAGCCCTCCAAAGTTCTGTCCCCGAGGGCGGTGGCAGCAGCACCCGCCGGCTCAGCCCTCACGCCGCCTCCCGCCCAGGGGTGCCGGGGACAGGCGCCCGGCAGGGCTGCCACCGCCCTCTCCTTCCCCAAACGTCACAGCTCCATTCTGCCGAGGCCCTGCGTGCCACCACGGCTGTGGTCTCCAGGCCACAGCTGCCACCAGCCCCGACTCACCCACAGCGTCCCCAGCACGACCGCCTGCCCCGTACCAGCGCCCACGGACACCACGTGCCTTCGGACCTCAACCGCACATCGTTTCTCCCCGCGCCGCCGCCTCCGTGAGAGCTGCGACCACGCAAACCGAATCTCTGAACTCAGCACTTCCCTGGCTCCGCTCGGGCTTTCTGATGAACTTCCTCCTTCGCAAAAATCCCCCGCTGCCACGGTTGGAGGCAGCCTCAGCTTGCGACACCATCCCTCCAGACGCGACAACAACAGTTCCCAATATTTTCAGTCTCTGACGCCAGGAAGTATGAACCAGACAACCTGGCTCATAGCACCAGGTTAAAAGTTATTTAAACTTAAAATACCGTTGGTCTTTCCTTATCGACACATCCAAGCACCTTTCGCACACCCCAGCGCTGTTCCCGCAGGGCTCGGCCCCTCCTGCCCGGAGTCCAGGGCACCCGGCAAGCCCAGGCTTGCTGCGGGGGGGCCGGGCTGCATCGCACGTCCGTTGCCAGACACAAAACCCTTTAAATCCCTGAGCTGCAGCACACGCCGCAGGACCCTCCTGCCCGGCCGCGGCCGCAGGGGAGGTGAAATTCGGTGCCAGGCTGGACCTGTCCCGAGGCGAGCCGGCCGAGGGCTGCAGCCAGCAAAGCGAGCCCCGGCAAGAGCAGCTCTGCCTCCCCCTGCCCACCTGCGAGCGGGTTGGGGGCTCGGCGGGCCCCGGGGCAGGCGCAGCAGAGGATGAGAGGCTGCAGGGCTGAGGGGGCCGGTGGGTCTGTTCCGGAGCTGGGGAAGGTCCCTCCCCGCCTGCGCTGCTGCTGCGGAGGGTGAGCACTCGTGACAGCAGCCCAGCCATGTCAGCAGCAGCCAGAGGAAGAGAAACCCCAGACGCAAGAGCTTTTCTGGGGAAGGAAGAGGGCGTTAACCCTTCCCCGGTGCTCTGCACAGCACCCACCCGCAGTGCTGAGCGGAGCCCAAATGGCTCCCGAGAGGCCGGCGAGCCTTGCCGTGGGCTGCAGGGAAAGGGAGGCCGGAGCAGGCGCTCGCTGCCCCAGCTTCATCCCAGCACGGGAGCTGGGGGACAGCGGGACTGTGGGGACCCCAGCACTGGTGTGTGCTCCCCACCATCATGAGGCCCCAGCGCAGGGGGCCCGGGGGCTCCGCAGCTCCTGCTGCTGGCAGCCGAGCCTGAGACCCTGTATGCCGGCGGCAGCAGGAGGGCACAAGGGGCACCGGCAGGATTTGTCCGTCCGTCCCAGGCTCCGAGGTCGCTGGGGCCTGTGGCAGCTGGGAGCAGGAGCAGCAGCATGGCCCCCACTCCCGCCGTGCCCAACACAGAGTGAAGCCCCCTGAGGCGTGCAGAGACTACGCTCCCCCCTGCCATGCTCCTTCCTACCCCGCTGCCCCCAGACAAGCAGGCAGGGCCAGTGGCACGGGAGCGGGGCAGATGCGGAGCCGCTCACCCGCCTCCCCTCGCCCCGGCCCCACCACCCTCCCCATGTCCCCAGGCCAGGCTCACCGCTGCCCTCCGCCCTGAGCACCATCCTGGCAGGCCCGTCTCCAGCAGCTCCGTCGGCTGTGCCTGTGCTGCCTGCGGCTCCGGAGAGCTGCTGCTGTTTTGGGGCGCGGACACCTGCCCGCCCCGGTGCTTCCCGGGGTGACTCAGGGCTGCTCCGGGCCAATGAGCTCTGGGGACACCCGGGCGTCATCCCGGCCTCGCCAGGAGCCAGCACCAGCAACACCCTGTTCCTGCCGCAACGAGCCCGTGGCCGCCAGCGCCTTAACTCCTCTGCTCCCGGCCGGGCGGGGAAATGGGGCAACCGGGGCCCTGCTCCCCCTCCTCAGCCTGGGGTCAGGGGACGTGATGTGTTGGGGTGCTGGCCAGGCAGGCACAGGGGGCTGGCCCAGCCCTTCCTTCCTTGAGGGCTGCCAGGACCCTCAACCCAGCACATCTTGAGCTCGCTACGGCAATGCTGGGGCCCCCCACCGCACCAGACCCCCGTCCCAGCCCCACAGCTCCCTGTCCGGCTCTGCCAGACCCCCTGTTACAGGCCCAGGTCCTGTCTAGGCTGTAAGGACCGAGCCCCGGGCAGGACCGGGAGGGCTGTCCAGGCTCCGCAGCAGGAGCGAACCCCCGGCACGTCCCCGTCCCGCTGTCAGCTGCCTGGAGAGGCCGCCTGAGCCTCGGCCGCCTTGACTCAGCTAAATCCTGCTCAGCAGCGCGAGATGGAGAAACAGCACCCAGAACGCTGGCTACGGAGCGAGGGGAGGAAGGGCTTGGGAAGCCTCGTGTTGGTCCTTTGGCCCACAGCTGTGCCGCAGCACTTGCCAGCCCTCCCGCCAGCCCACGCCATGCCTGCGCCGGCCGTGCCGGAGGGGCAAAGGCACCGGGTTTAGGCAGTCCACGGGGACGAGCCCAGGGTACCGCCAGCGGCTGTCCCTGGGCGCTGGTGTGGGGTGCTGCTGCCCGCTCCCGCCATGCCCATGGCTGGGGGGGCCCAGGGGGCCCCCAGAAGCTTCCTGCCCGTCTCAGCACACCACATCCTGTTTTCACCGCGCCGCGCGCACATCCTGGGTTGCGTCAGCCCCATCCTTCCCCACCGACAGCCGAGGTGCCTCAGGAGGAGTTTGGGGACAGGCAGCTCCAGGAAAGACCCTCCCAGGCGTCCAGACCCCGCACCCGGAGCCAGCCAGGGCCCTCGTGCTGCTTCGGAGGAGCGCTGCCCATTGCCCCACTCCCTGTGCCCAGAGCTCCCCAGGGAACCCACATCCGCAGCCGCCTGCCTCACTCCCTGGCAGCTCCAGGCTCCCACACCCCCCACGCACAGAGCCCCAGCCCACGGTGTGGCCAAGCAAGCACCGGCTCGGCCGTGTCCACACGCACCGAGCAGGTGCCGGGAACACAGCCCGGCAGACACCTCGCTTGCTCCCCGCACTGTTCACCGTGCCAGGCCTCAGGAGGCGCAGAGCCTGCTGCTGCTCGGCCTCAGCTGCCAGCAGGGCGCAGGGCTGGCCGGAGGAGGTCTCACACCCTCGTGCCCCACGGCACAGCCACCCTCGGTCACAGACTCGGGGCAGGAACCCGCAGACCGCAGCAGCAGCTCACACAAGGGGCCAGCCTACAAGGGCAGCTCCAATGCAGCAGGCGCTGGGCGGCGTGGCACAGATTTCGGTTTGGAGAGTGCTGCCCCGAGCTGCCCTTGCAGCTACAGGCACCTGCAGTGGCGAGGGTGGCCGAGTGCTCACGCATCGCCCAGAGCAGGGCAGGTGGGTGAGGGGCCGGGGCAGGACCTGCCACAGCCGTGCTGGGCTGCGTGCATCCTCCCGGCCACTGCCACCAGCTCCTGAGCCCCCCCCCGCCCCAGCGTGGCGCCCACCACCGGTGCGGGACAATGCCAGGCGAGGCAGCCCAGTGCCCAGCTGCCCTGCCAGGGCTCAGCGCCTGCAGAAGCCGGAGCCTGTGGAGGCCGGTGGTGCGCGGGGGAAGGAGGCGGCGAGACAGCGAGGACTCTCTGTGCCGCTGTCAGCAGGAGCCATATGGAGCCGGAGCCGTGGGCACCGCCGCATCTACTGGGGGGACAGGGACCCCACGGTGAGCAGAGGGGAGGGCACAAAGCGCCTACCTGCCTTGGCAGCCACCGAGGGGCAGAGGAAGGCCTGGAAACTGGAGGCACAGAGTTCGCTGACCGTCCCCATGCTGCGGAGGTCCGACTCCGACGGGGCAGGCAGAGGCCTGGCAGGTCCCGTGTGGCTGAGCAGCGGCTCCCCGGCGCCGGGGCCCGCGGGCAGGGTGCAGGCAGGTGAGCCGGAGGACTCCCCGCTCTGGCTGGAGCCGGGGAAGGCGGCTCTGGCAGGGGAGCTCCAGCGGCGGGAGCCCACGCACCAGCCCCAACCAATCCCTGCCGCTCCCTGCCTGCACACCAGCCCCGCTCCCTGCCTGCACGCCAGCCCGCTCTGCTCCCGATGCTCCGGATGGCAGCTCAAAGCCACTTAGAGGACAAGGAGTTTGGGAACTCCCCGGCAGCCCCCCCGCCCAGGGCCGTCTGCCCCCCGGCAGCCCCCTTGCCCCCGCGGGGGGCCGGCAGTGGGGTATTTTTAGAGCGGTTTTATCCCTCCGTATTAGAGCATTAAGCATCGGGAGCCGGCGGTCGCGTAGCAACCATCACTGCATAAAGGAAGGTGCACCAAGAGACAAGGCGGCTCTGGCAAGGCGTGGGGAGCAGGGGGTGCTGCCACAGCCCCGGCTCGTGGGGCGCAGGGCCCAGGCGCTGATCCCGGCACAGCCCCAACAGGCTCTGCCTGCCCCGCGTGCCATGCACGGGCAGGCCCGCTGCGCCTTCTGCCAGCCCCCCGGCAATGCCGGTCAGACGGCTGAGCTCCGGGCATGCCCCGGCGGCAATGGAGGTGCCTCCTGCTCTGCTGCGGTCCTGGAGTACAGGGGGGTCCTGCAGCAGGAACCAGGGGGATCCTGCCCTGGGATCCCGCCCCCCAGCCCCACTGCACCTGCGTCCCCCCAGCAAACCCAAACCGGACCGACAGCTCTTCCCCTCAAAGCAGGAGCAATCCCTGAGCGCAGGGCATGGCCGTGAGTAACAAACCCCAGAGCCTGTTGGGGCACGAGGCAGCGTCCTGTGGGCAGCCCGGCCGCCGGCTCTCGGCTGCCAGGAGCCAGCAAGCTCTGCTCGCCTGCGCCAGCAAGCACTGGGACGCGCTGAGCTAGGAGAAACCTGAGCCGGGCAGGTTCACCAGGAGCCCTGACGGGGCAGGCAGCAGGGGAGGGCACCCTGGAAGAAGCTGCCCTTGCCGGCAGAAGAGTGTAGGTCAGGAGGGGACCCTGGCTCCCAAGAGCAGTATGGCTGCAGACAGGAGGAAAGGCGGAAAAAGGCAGCTCCCAGGGCTGCGAGGGCGGCCAGGTGCTTGCTGCTGACATGACCGACCTTCTAGTTTCAGCACCGCTTCCCCTTTCCCAGGGGCCACAACGCCAGGAGGCAAAAGGGCAGGTGAGAGGAGCCGGGGGGCTGAGCCGGGCACGTGGTATGGCAAGCGCCCTGGACAGGCATCTGGAGAAACCCTCGGGCAGCAAGGGCACCCATGGGTGTTCCAGTTGGCTTGAAGCAAGGCCAGGCGTCATCTCCCTCGCAGAGCGACCCAGACACCCGGCTCGGTCCTCGCACCCTGGCCAGGCAAGGCAGGGTGTTTACAAACATCCCAGGATTAAGTTAACCACAGTCTCCAGGCCTTGATCCTCCCGCCTGCCGGAAAGCGGGGCCCCGGAGAGCAGCCTCCCCCTCCCTCAGGCCCAGAGCAGAAACGGGCCAAAACAGCTGCTCAGGGACACGCGGGCCTGGCTGCATCCCTGACGTGTAATTGCTGAGCGTCAGCGACGTGGCTTATCATTCCCTGCTGCCGAAGATCTCAGGAGAGGCACGGGTTCATTGCCTCTGCCCGAGCCCTGCCAGCCCCTGGCTCTGCTCTCTGAGCCCGGTGCCGTCTCTCCACTGTCCCCGTGTCTTTGACCTGGGAGCCCCAGAGCTCTGCGGAAGAGCCGCTCCCCGCACCGGGCCCAGCAACTTGCCTCGGCTCACCCCTGCGCCATGCCAGGGGAGGAGCTGGTGTGTCACTGGCAGCGTCCCCCCCTCCAGTCCCCTCAGCGCCGAGGCGCATGCTGTGGTCAAGGGCTGCCACCGAAACCGCTGAGCCCACACCAAAGGGCCTGCCAGCAAAACAGGGCTGTGCAGAGTGGCAGTGAGGAGGGGGCAGGGATTCCCACCGGGTAGGGACCCCCAGCCTGCTGGGGAATTTACAGCCCACCCTCCTTCAGGGATCTCCCGCACCTCACACAGCCCATCCTGCCTCCTGGCACCAGCCATCCTACCCTAGACAGCGAGGCCCCCGAAGCACAAGCCGCTTTGCGGGAGGCTGCATCAGCCCCGCTTAGAGAAATCCCTTAATCCCCCGGGCCAGAGCGAGCAGTAATCCCTCGGGTGCAGCAGGATTATCAGCACTGCCCAATCCCCCTTGCCCCAGGGCCGGACCTGAGCCAAGACAGGGCCCAGCTCAGGACACGGTGCCAGGACGGGATGGCGCTCCCTGCAGCAGGCCTGGGTCCCCATCACAACACTGCTGTCCCACCGCTCCAGAGGCACTTGCCCCTGCACCTCCTCGCTCAGTCAGCTCTGGTCTGGGGATGGTTCAGCGTCACTATCATCCCCGCAGGGAGATGCTGGGAAGGGGGTGGGAGTGCAGCCCCACGCCCTGGCAGGAGCGGGGGGAGCCCGCATCTGTGCCGCCAGCTGCTCACCCCGGGATTTGCTCTCTGCTGAGGCAGACGGCTGGAGAGGGGCTGCGTATCGCGGGGCAGACACTGGCGTCAGCACAATCCCACCAGCAAGAGCCTCCCGCGTTGGGCTCCCACCACACTGAGACCTCAGCAAACCGTCCTCTGCAAAACCAACAGAGCTCAAGGGCTTCGGGAGAGCTGTGGACCGTGATGTCCCTGCAATAGGGACAGCAGCGGAGACCTGGAGGCAGCTGTGCTGCCCATTCTGAGCGCCGCCCTGCGGTACGGTGAGCGGGCAATTTCTGATGCTGAGAGGCAACCCGGGACGTCTTCCAGGCAATTCTGGGAAGCAGCAAGAGGCTGCTCGCAGAATCGCTCCCTGCAGTGCTCTCCCACTAATGGGCTGCATACAACAACGCCCATGCTGGGCCGCACACACCAGCAGGGCTGGGCGCTTGCACCTTATCTCACACATTAAACTCCCCACCGCCGAGTGCAGTCACTTCTGGGTGGAACAGCAGCCTCCTAATCAGCTGCGTTGCACAACTGCGGCAGGCAGGAAGCTGGCCCGTGAGCCAGCACTGCCAGCACCAGCATCTTCACCGGCACCGGCAGCACCCGGGTGACCTCAGCTCCCTGGAAGAACAGTCACCAGCACGGCTCACAGCATCGGGACCTTGGTTTCAGATCTCACCCAGAGAGACCCCAGCCTCCCCCTCAGCAAAGTCCTCGCCCAAGGAAAACCCACCTGCTCACAGGATTTAGAAAGTCGAGGCACAGGCAGTGCCTTCCTGCCTGATCCTGCTCCTCTAGACATAGCGGATGGAGGAAAGCGGGAATGCAACCTGCATGTGCACCAGAGGGAACCTGCAGCCCCTGAGCCAGCTTGCCCCGGTCAGCTCACCGTGGGCACACAGGACCGGGGTGGTTTGTGAGACATTCAACAGACTCCATCCACCCCAGCCTGCCCTGCGGATCCGCAGAGCCCCAACTCCCGGCAGCGCTCAGAAGCATCATCTGAACACGAAGTGTGAGCGGCGGAGGGAAGGTGTGCAGGCTGCGGGTCCCGGAGCCCGGCAGCACCGGCACTGCAGGCAGCAGGTCCCACACCGCAGCAGCAGGTTCGCGGCCCGGCAGCACCGACACTGCAGGCAGCGGGTCCCACACCGCGGGCAGCTCGCGAGCTGTGGCAGCAAAGCAGCGGCGGGGGTGAACCCGGGGAAGGACGAGGCCGTGCCGCCAGCGAGGCGGGAGCGCCCGGGGGGGCCCCGCGCCGGCTGCGGGCCCCGGTCTCCTCCCGGTGCTTCCTCACCGCTCCCCGGCCCCGCCCGGCCGACACCGCGCGTGGGCGAGCGGTCGCCCTGTCACCTGCGGGCGCGGGTCCCGCCGCCCCCGAGCCCCGGCCCGACCCGGAGCCACCGCCCCTGGCCCCGCACCTGGGAGCGGCCCCCGCCCCACCAGGGACCACCCCCCCCCCCATCACGGGCCGCCCCGGCGCCTCGCTCCTGCCGCCTGCCCGAGGCCGCGGGACCCGCCCCGGCCCTCCCCTTCCCCCGCCGCGCCCGGCCCAGGTGGGGGTCCCGGAGCAGCCCGTCCCGGCCCCGCACTGACCGTAGCCGCCCTCCTCCTCCATCCCGCCGCCACCGCCGCTCCGGCCCCGCCCGCGTGACGAGGGCGCCGAGGCCGCCACGGGCGGCGGCACGTGACGCGGGCGCGGGCGGGGCCGCGCAGGCTCCTCCCCCCGGCGCCGCCAGCGAGCCCAGCCCGGACACCGACACCGACAGAGACACCACCCGTTTATTGCCCGCCGTCCCGGCGGCAGCGCCCCGGCCCTGCGGGGACCTGCCCGGGGCGGGGGGCCCAACGGTTCCACTGCGACTCGCACAGGAGGACGAGGGGGGACAGGGAAGGGTAAGCCCTGGCCGGGCAGGGGGGTGGGAGGTGGGGGCAGGAGGGGTCAGAGCATCCCCAGGAGACAAACACCAGCCCTGGTGCTCCCAGCCCCGCAGTGGGGGCCGGTGTCCCCCTCCCCAGGGGTGGCACGTGAACCCAGAGCAGCAGGGATGAGCTGCAGGCACTTTCCAGGAATCCCCCCCAGCCTTGAACTCCAGGCTGGGGGGGAGAAGGGGCTGCTCTAGCCCCAGGCAGAGGCACAGAGGAGCTGCGGAGGAGCCTGAACGAGGCAGGGGAGCGGGTCGGAGCTCGACAGGCTCCTCCGCAGCCGGAGAGCAGAGGGAAGCAGCCCCAGCCCACAGGGACCCCGGGGCCTGCAGGGACAGCAGCTCCCAGAAGGGGATGGCAGGGGACAGCAGGGGACAGCAAGCGCTGCATGACCCCCAGGGCTAGGGGCAGGGAGACATGCAGGACGGCGTCCCCTCCGCAGCAGGGTCCACCAGCCAGGACAGTACTCCCCAGCCGGTCCTTGACCCAGGATGGCTCCGTGCACCGGCTGGGGGACGCAGATCTCAACCTGGGAGGAAAGGAGCGGTGTTAGCACCCTGCCAGGCAACTGCCCCCCTCCCTGCCACCCTGGGCTCACTCACCTCAGAGCCGATGGCTCAGGCTGGTCACCTTGGCAGGATGTGTCACCGACCAGAAGTTGCGCCTGTTCTGCAGCTGCTGGAAGGAATTGAAGTGTCTCCTCCGCTCCCGCTTCATTTTTTTAATCTTCTTTACCTGTCCAGAGGCAGGAAGGCTCCTGGGGTCAGAGCGCAAAGTCCCCCGTCTCCCCCCACCCACCCCAGCCAGGACATGGCCAGCACCCACCTTCCCTCTGTCAAACTCCTCGTCCCACTCATCGATAACAGTCTCGCTCCGGGCCCACGCTGCGTCCCGAATGGCGTCCTGGCTGACAGCCGAGATCTCGCCCTCCCAGGTCAGGACTGCAGAGCAGCACGGTCAGCAGGGAGCACCACGCTGTGCATGCTGCACCCGCCTGCACAGGGCCCCTGGGGCAGCGGCAGCAGCCCCTCGCTCCAGCACCCCCAGCAGCCCCTCGGGCAGGCGCATCGGCCCACCTCCCAGAGCCCCACAGCTGTCTGCACCGGTGCTGGGGGCAGCTCAGGCCCTGGCAGAGCACAGAGGGCTCTGCCCACCTCCAGGCCTCGAGGCAGGGGAGCTGTGTGGCTGTTCGCCCACCCAGGTGAGCGGGGATTACCTTGTTTGCCATAAGCCTTGTCCAAGGAGTTCCTGAGCAGCTCTTCCACCACGCTGGACTCCTCCTGGCTCCTGGGTGCTGTGCCAGCCCCACGGCCGGGCTCAGGGCTCGGGGCAGTTGGGCAGGGCCCATACCCATCTCCAGCCTGGCTGTCCCAGGCACGTGCTGCCACTGCGGAAACAGGCGGGGTGAGAAGGCGGAGGGAGCAGAAGGGAGCTCCTGTGTCGCTCCATCCCCAAGGAAGGTCTTGCCCCAGGAGACATTGTCAGGATTTAACAAGGTCCTGATGGCCCATGGTCTTTGGTCATATTGGGGCCCCATCTTCACCCCTCAAGGGCCCATCCCCTCGAGTCTGGAGAGGAGCACACCCTCACCCAGGGTACAATCAGGCTGCTCTCCTGCACAGCGGCACACAGGCCTGCGGGCAGGCCAGCCAAGGACTGGGGTCAGGAGGACGGGCACCTCCAGGCAGTTGTGGGGACCAACAAGCACCAGGGACTGGACACCAGTGCTCTGAGGGGCTGTGTGGGCAGACGAGCAGCCGGCTCCAGGCAGGGTGGAGGCACATGGTCATACCTGGAGCGCTGTCTGCAGGGTGGATGCCGTTGGCAGCCGGCTGCTCCGAGGCTAGGCTGCTGAGGCTTTCCCTCCGCTTGCGCTTGCGGTGCTCGCTCTCTCCAGCCCCAGCCTCCACACTCCGCTGCTGCTTTGTCCTCCTGGGCTCCATCTCAGCCCTCCTAGAGCTGGGGAAAGCAGGAGGGGTCAGCTCGCTCTAACCAGACCAGAGGGGAAAGCGTTCGAGCTCCCTGCAGGGCAATGGGACGCAGGGACACCCGCACCCCAGCACTGGAACTTGGCGAGGGGTGAAACCACCCCCAGCAAGCCAGTGCTTCAGCTCGCTCCACGGCAAGGCTTGTCCCACCCACAGAAAGACACGAGGCACCCAACCACAGCCCAGGGAGCCTAACTTCAGGCAGAGCGGAGGTGCACAGGGCTCTCGCGTGACCCTAGCCCCTCACCTGCCCGAGGACAGTGTCCCAGAGCAGTGCTCTTCTGTCTCCTCCATTCTCCTCTTTTTCTTCTTCTTCTTCTTCTTGACTGGGGAGATGGGCTCCGTGTCCCGGTAAGTACTGGGGTCTGTCACTTGCTGCTTGGGCCGGCTCTCCAGGTCCTGACGGCCCGGGCCCTCCTGGCTACCGCTGGGACCCTTGCTTGCCACCTTCTTCCCCGTGAGGGACACCGAACCCTCCCGAGCAAGATTTTTCTTCTTCCTGGGGGGGCTGGAGACTTCATCCTTGCCCTTCACAGGTGGAGCATGAGGGCTGCTGTCTGCTCCATGATGATGCTTTCGCTGCTTCTTTTTGGAGGAACCAGGGGTGGTCTGGCTGGGCCCCCTCTCCCTGCTGCAGGGAGGAAGGTGGTGCGAAGGGTGGGCAGTGGAACCGTTGGTCAGGGGGGAGGCTGGGAGCCAAGGGGCTGAGTTGAGGATGAAGCTGAAGGTGGGCTTTTCAGGATTTGGCAGTTTGGGAGCAGATGAGGACAGCCTGAAGGACAGGAAAAGAGGCTGACATGATCTGAAAGCCAGGTCGGGAGCAGGAGCGCCTCTCTCCCTTCCCACCCCGAGGTGCACGAGCACAGCACCCAACTGCTACTGTCACGGCCACAAAGTCTGAATCAGACCCTACTCTCAGAGCAGCAGCTGCAAGCGCACAGTGACCCTGCAGCTGCCCAGCGCCAGCCACGCACAGGGCACACACTGTCCCACGGGGGATTAGCAAAGAGCGAGTGTTGCTGCAGCACATGCCGATGGTGAAGGTTACAAGGGAGACCTGGAGCAAGATCTAGACCAGGCTGGTGCCTCCTGATCCCACAGGACACTAATACGTGGTCAGAGCCTGCAAAGCTCCCTCACACCCTGTACCGACAGTCAGAGAATCTGCCCTGCTTCTAGGATCCAGAACAAGCACTGCCAGCCAGGAGAACAGGAGAGCTGGCTGCCAAAATCACCCTCTGAGCCAGCTGTGATGCCAGACAGCTGCCTCGTGGAGCACCCCACGGCTGCTACTGGCCTTGCTGCTGTGGTGCAGGAGCCTGGGAGCAATGGCACCGCTTACCTCGACTTGCCGAAAGGCCAGGGAGTGGAGTCGGGGTGGGTGGTGTTCGTGGGGTAGGTGTCAGCAAATTGTGGGTGAGGTTGTGCGTGGCGATCACTTCTGCTCGCCTTCCGCGGGGTGCTGCCCTGCAGTTATTGACATAAATAAAAACTTGGTGGTCTAAAGAAAAGAGGTTTCCGTGAGCCAAGAGGAGAAAATAAAAAGGGGAGCCCAGAGAAAGGGGAGGGGAACAGACACAGACGGGGGGAGGGAAGTGAGGGGTGGTAGAAGAAGAATCAGAAGTGTTTTCAGTTAGAAGCACAAAGGAAAAAAGGAAGGAAGGAAATTTAAAGAACAGAAACCCCAGCACACTGTCCTGCGCCCTGGCTGCACAGTGGCACGCCGAGGGCCAGTCCCACACTACTGCCCAGGGAGAAGGAAACTCTGCAGCCCTCCAGCTGCGGCGTCGCCTGCTCCCACTCGCCCCAGGGGACACGCTCCCCGAGAAGGCTGGTGAGACCGCTCTGCTGCAGGGGCTGGCACAGCCACCCCTCCGCCGAGCACGAAGGCAGAAGCCATTTCTCCTGCATCACTCAGCGATGTGAACAACAGCGGGGACCTGGCCCCACTCCCCAACCCAGAGGGAGGGCAGAGCCACTGCTACAGCCCTGGGCTGAGGGGGTCTCCCCACCCACTGCCGGCTTAGCAGGACACCCAACATTAGCTCTACCCTCACCCTCAACACAAGCCCCAGTTCAGAAGGCACAAGGCTCTTACTGAAGTCTCTGGGCAGATGCTCAGACTCACCTTTTTGGCGGAGAGTGCCAGCTTCTTGGCCGGTGGTGGTGACATGGTGCTGCTCAGCTCCAGAGCAGCGCTGGCCAACAGAGAGGATTTCAATTTTGCCGGCTTGGAGTCTTCAGGGGCAGCCAGCTCGGCGCCGGGGCCCTCAGCAAGGTCCGTGCCACAGTCTGTTTCCTGAGAGGTGCAGAAGCCGCCGGATTCGCTCTTGGCCTTCTGGGACACTTTGGCCAGCTTCCCCGCTGCACCGTGTGCTGGGCTGGCAGCACTGCTGCCGCAGGAGTCCTTCTCCAGCGTCCCGGCGTTCTCCCCACTGCCCCCGGGCTCCTGGCTCGGGCTGGGCTCCAGCGGCAGCTTGGGTGAGGTAGGTGGCTGCTTGCTCTCCCAGGAGCTCTGCTGGGGCAGCTCTGCTTTGGCCCCATTTGTGTTACTGGTGTCGCAGAAGCCCTGAGCTGCTCTGGGTGTGGGAGGCAGCTGCGGGAAGGAGAGCGGCTTCTTGGGCCTCCGGGCTGCATCATTGGGCAGCGCTGTGGACGCGTGGGTGGCTTTCAGGGGCAGTTTGGGTGATGGGAACCCAGCAGGCACCTTCGGCGGAGCAGTTCCATTCTGCAGCTTCGGCCCCATGCCAAACGTGCTGCGGGCCACAGGCACTCCAACCTCCTCCGGCCCCGGCAGCTTCTTTCCCGGCAGCGTGTCCGCTCTCTAGATACAGAGAGAGAGAAATTCAGCGAGGAGAGAATCCAAGGAGACAAGGATGCAGAGTGATCCTGCCCTCCCTGTCCCTCACAGAACCCTTGGCTCAGCAGGATCCCTCCTGCCCATTAGGAGCAGCGCGCCCACCTCTGCACGAAGCTGCAGCCACCCCCCCTCGCGGAGCAGGCAGAGGGGCAGCAGCTCCCGGGAGCACTGGCTGAGAGCAGCCCTCAGGACTCACCCGGCCCATCAGCGGTGAAGACAGGGGCCCGTTGGTCACGGTTTTCTTGACCTGATCAGAGATGCTGCCAGTGCGGCCAGGCAGGCTGGAGGCAGCTTTGGCAATGGACCCCTCTGAGCTCTTCCTGGGGCTGGGGATTCTGGTGAAGGCAGAGAAGCGCACGCATTAACTGCGAGGGTTTGTGCGACTGGAACGCTCTTGTCAGAAATGCACACAAGAAACAGGAGCCAGAGGCTCCGAGGAGGTGAGGTGCTCTTGATCTACAGCAAAACCATGACAAGGGGCTGGACCTCTCCCTGCCACCCTCCTCCGGGCCAGTGCACACACGTGGGCATTGGGGCTACTTGGACCAAGCTCCTTCCCACAGCCAGGCAGGTGCTGACAGCCCCGTCCCAAATGCTGAGAGCAGGGGACAGAGGGACTGGGGGACGCAGGGTGCTCTCACCTCAGGTAGAACAGCACATAGGCCTGCTGGTTGAGGACCACTTTGATGTTGCTGCAGCGGACCAGGTCATCATTCATTTGATACCACTGCCCATTGCTGGCCTGCAGAATGAGAGAGAACATGGTTGGGCTGTGTCCAGGGACTCTCCCGGCCTGAAAAGCAGCAGGAATGGCACCTGTCAGCAGAGCTCCTCTCCCCAAAACACCCACAGGTGACCCAGGGCCGGCAAAGGGACTTGGTAAGAGCAGACCCCCACACTTCCTGCGGCGGAGCACAGCCTGTAACCCCCATCCAGTGCTCCACACCATCCACATCTGCTGAGCACCCTCCTTTCTGTGCACACAGGGACCCACGAGCACCAAAGGGGGTGCCAAGAAAGCACCCGGGGCTCACCTTCACGTAGCAGTAGTAGTGCCCCGCGTGGCAGCTGTACCCAGAGTGCACCAGCACTGCATAGAGTCCATACATGACAGGATCCCCGTTGTTCTGAGACATGTAAGGGCGGATATTCAAGAACTCGGGGTACCCCACGTCCTGCGGGGAGAGGATGGCTCAGGAGCCTGTACAACAGACGCCTTTCTTGCTAGAGCAAGAGTAGCCCGGCTGTCCTACGAGTCCCATCTCTTAAGAGAGAGGGACCAGCTCTCCCGAGGCAAAGGGCATAGTGATGAAGATGCCAGGACGAAGCAATCTCCCACCGCACAGCCGGGGATAGGCTGCAGGCCTGCGGCAGAGCTCGCACTGCGCACCGGACCACCTCCCACCCTGCCCTGGGCAGCAGGGCTTCAGGCCAGGAGACAGCCCCAGCTCTGGATTGCAGAGCCCTCACCTTTGTGATTTTGCCTCCACCGAAGTTGGCAAAGCGCTTCAGCGAGAGCGTGAGAACATTGGAGGCTCGGTGGATGGTGAAGCGTTTACTGGCCGACACTTTCTTCTTGCATCTGCACAGGAAGATCTCGAGCTATTCGAGCTGTTCCACCTCCCAGGTGATTGCCAGCCCTCGCCAAGCGGCAAACCCCATGGCAATGACCCTGCTGACACCAGGCACTGCTCCAGGGCACCTGCTCACGGCCATGGCTGCTGGCCCAGGTCCTCCTCATGATAGGAGGGAGCTGAAGAGCGGCAGGCTTCATCGCAGGCTTCCATGGCCACGTACCTCACAGTTTAGCCATGGAGCAGGTAGAGAAGCCCTCCCGTATTGCAGCTTTCCACCTGCCTCCCACCAGCACACCAGCGGGCCCCCTCCCGCCTGCAGCCCCACACACTCACTTGGCACACATGTAGGCATTCTCCCCGCCCAGCACATCCGACTTCACAAACAGCTCCAGTGCCCGCACTATGTTTGCGGCTTGCTGCAAGGACAGAGGAGAGGTCAGGGCACGAGCAGCCTGTCCACACAACAGCCCAGCTCCCTGCCAAGACGCTGGCCCCAAGAGATAACACAAGCACAACGCCACAGACTACACCAACCCCGTGAGCCTACCACCAGCTTGGCATTGGCCAGCATGCCACAAGGGATGGCTGCACTGTCCCCCCCCCACGGAGACTCAACAGAGGAGTTGTGGCTCATGCTCAGGCAACGGGCACTGCTCTGCCAGACAGAGAAGGCAGCGCAACAACAGAAGCTGCCTCCCTCTTGCCTGCACCATGCCTTGACCCTGGCAGGTCAAGAGCTTTGAAAGTAGTAACGGTGCAGTTGCAGGAACATCCCCCATGAGAGCCGAGCTCCTCCCCATCCCCGACTCTGCCGCCATACCCTGATCTCCAGCGCCAGGTCCAGGTAAGGATCATAGGTGTCCGAGACCGTCTTGCACACTGAGCACTTCACTGCAAAAGAAAGAGCAATGGGTGCGCCCCGGCACCACACCTGCGCCCACCACCACCCTGGCACAGCACAGGCACCCGCAGTATTCCCCCTCTTCACGTTTGGGCTCTGGGATGTGAGCGCCAGGATTCACAGCCTGGCAAGGAGGAAGGCTGGCAATTCCACTACGTGCTGGGACAGCAAGCGTTGCTAGATAGCTGGCAACACAGGCTCCTTTGCTGGAGCTGGGGACCCACAGCCAACAGCTTTTTCCATTGCCACAACAGGGGTCATGACCCACAGGCATCACAAGACCAACCAGCTGCAGCTCTGGATAGTTTACACACGCCTAGCAACCTTCCCAAGATTTTTACTGCACAGCTCTCAGGGAAAGAGCAGCTCTGAGAGTCACAGGCCTGGGACCCAACAGCCAGCACTCACCACGGGACCGCAGGTAACCGCCAAAGATCTGGTGGACCAGCGTCGTGGCCTGGGTCTGGCGATCCAACCTAGAGACAGCAGCACCGGATCTCACACCGCCCTCCACAACGGACACCCCCACGGGCCACCGCTGGGTCCTCAGGACACCTCCCCTGCGCGCTCTGGCCAGCGGATGGGCTGCAGAGCTCTGGGAGCAGCGGGAAGTCACAGCCTCTGCCCGTCTGCTCTCCCAGTGTCGGAGCTCAGGGGGTGGCACCAGGCTCCGATGTGCACCTTCCTCCAGAAAGAGCAGAAACTCCTGGCTGGAGCTCAGAGCTGGGCACTGCAGACAGAGGCAATGCAGACTTCCCGGGATCGAGGGCCTGGGGAAAAGCTGCTCAGCCACAGAGCTGGAGCTGAACTAGCAAGCATGCCTAGATTCCCAGCAACTGGGACAGGATCCAAACCCACAGCAGCCTCAGGACTTGGGGACAGGACCACAGCTATGCTGGGGTGGAGATGTCAGGAGAAGGGAAAAGGCAGACAACAGCCCAGAGCTGTGTCACAGAGGGGCAGAGGGCTGGGCCATCCACCCGAGGCCCCTGGAGTCAGTACCTCCCTCTATGAGCCAGACCTGAGGGACACATTCACCCCACAGCCCCCTCCCGTGGGCACAGGGGACCAGCAAGGGGACAGTGGAGAAGAGCAGTGACGGGCCATCAGAGGCCCCACATACTTGGTACAGCCATTCAGGCAGGCCTTCTGCATGGCATCAATGGTGTAACGCAGGAACTCGTGCGCGTCCTCCTGATTGCCGAACCGGATGTGCTGGGCAATCTCTGCAGGAGAGGGAGGAATCAGCCCCAGCACCTGCTGCAACAGAAACAAGCCCCCCCCACCTCGGGGCAGCGACTTCAGGGTTTGAGCCCCCTCAACCCAAACCAGATGTCAGACTCATGCTGGCCACAGGGGAAGCCCCGCACAGCCCATGAAGTCATCAGCCCCTGGCAGGGTCAGTGAGTCATCTCAGCAGAGCCATCTGCCAAGACCTGCCCCTATCTCAAAGGTTTTGCTCCTGCCTTAGTCACTGCTCTCCTGCACGGGCTACGGGAGGGAAGGGGAGGGCAACCATCCTTACTCTTGAGGTCTCGGATGAAGGACACTGGCTTTATTGCGTTGCCGCTGTTGGCAAAAGCCTGGATCATGTGGTTCTGCATAACGCACATCATGCAAAATCCTCCTTGGTGACCTAGAGCAGGAGAGAAGACAGGACGTTGGGGACAAACACAGGAGAGACGGAGGCAGAACAGGGGAGAGCGGATCTCTGGCCCAACACAGCTCAGCCACTCTCAGTTTTCCCTACGAGCTCTGTGCTACTGTACAGCTACCTCTGGGGCATCCCGGGTACCCAGGGACCAGCACACGCCACCCTGGCTGGCACAGCCCCAGTGACAGTACCAGCCACCGCAAGCCCCCAGACAACACAGCATCCACATGGATGGGAACCAGGTCACAGGTACTTGCTGGAGGAGCCCACAGGTCGGCCCTGAGGAGCAGATCCCACTGGAGCCCTATGGATGGGGCTGCGAGCCCCATGTGCTCACCTTGATCACAGCTTGGAGCAGTGCCCACTGGGTTCCCTTCCAAAGCCACCCATCAACAGCACTGCCTGCCTGTGGGCAGCCTTCTGCCCTGCCCTCAGGGAGTCCCCATAGGCAGGGGCTGTTTGGGACCCCCAGCTCAGCCTCCAGGAAAGCAGCAGATCCCCTTGGACCCATCTTAGTCCTGGCTACGCCCAGCAGAGACAAAGCCTCCCCAGAAATAAGGATGCAGAGCTTGGGAACACTGCTACGGCCAGGAAAAGCGAGTCATATGCAGGAATGACCGCTCGATGGAGAAAGGGGCAGGAGGGAGCTGAGAAGGCGCATCCTGACACCCGCGCAGCCCTCGCCAGAGCCACGCGCAGAGGTGCTGAGCGCAGCACTGGGAGCAGGACATGCGGGCGCTCCTGCTCCCCGCCGAGCCGGCCCTCCCCACTCACAGGTGCGGCTGTGCTCCTTGGAGAGCAGGTAGTTGGCGAGCGGTGGGGTGTAGGTCAGGCACTGCACTGTGGAGTTGAGGAAGCAGGTGTTCCCCAGGTTCTGCAGCCCAGCGCCGATCCGGTAGATCCGTTCCCACTTCATGGAGAGGCGCTCCACGGGGAAGAGCACCTTCTGGGGCGCGGGGACCCCATCCCCCAGACCGCTCGGGGCATGGCTGCCACCTGCGAGGAGAGGGGTGCTGAGCCGCGGGGGTGCGTAACGTGGGGAGGGCCCCCCTCGGCCCCTCAACCTACCCTGCTTGCCGGGCGCTCCCTCCTCAGGGCCGCGGTGGCGGCCGGTGGCCTCGGCGCGGGGGTTGAGCAGCACGTACTTGCCCCGCAGCAGCTCCAGGTGCCCGGAGACGCCGCGGCTGGCGGGCTCGAACTCGATCTTCTGCAGCAGCACCTTCTTGGCGGAGGCGGCCAGCAACCGGCCCAGCTCCCCTTCCTCGCCCGCCTCCCGCCGACCCGGCTTCAGCGCCTCCTTCAGCTTCTCCACGATCGGCATGGCGGGGCCCGGAGGCCCCGGCTGCGGGGAGGGGGCTGCCGGTCGGGCGGGGGCGCCGGGCGGTTCCGCTACCGCTGCGGGGCCGCGCGTTGCCGGGGCAACGGGTCGCGGCCTAGGCCCGCCCGCAGGCCCCTGCCCCTGCCCCCGTCCGCGGGGCCTAGGCCCACGGCACGGCCCCCGCCGCCGCGGGCACCGCGCCGCCCGCCCGCCGCAGCCCGCGACCTTGAGCGCCGCCGCCACGTACGGCCTGCCCGGTACCGACGCCCCGCCGCGCCCGCCCCACGGCAACCCCGCGGACAGGGTAGGGGGGGAGGGAAAGGGAAGGGAGAGGAGAGGAGGGCGGCGCGATGCGGAGCGCGGGCCCCGGCGCCGCCGGGCCCACCCGGTGCCGTCCCGCCCGGCCGCACTCACCACCATCCGGGTCCCCGCCGCCACGCGCACGTGTCGCCGCCGGAGCGAGGAGGAGGAGTCGTCGCCGCCGGAGCGAGGAGGAGGAGGAGGAGCCGCCGCCGCCAGCTGCTTCCGCGCCCGGCCCGCGAGGGGGCAGTGCCAACGCCGGACACGCCCCCCACTGTTGACGACAGCCCGGGGGCGGAGCTACGTCCGGGGGCGGGGCCACGCGGGGCGGGGCCGGTTGGGCGGGGCCGCGGCTCCATGGTTGTGCGCAGGCGCGCGGCCCCGCAGCGGGGGCGGCCCCGATCCGGACCCCGCCCCCCGCCCCCGTTCTTCCCGTTCCCGTCCCCGTTGTTGCCCTTCCCCGCCGCGGTCGGCGCTGCCGGGAGTGGCTGAGAGCGGCCCCTCCCTTCGCCGCCCTGTTCGTTGCCCGGCGGATCCGGGCTGTCACTCCCGCGGGATCCCGCCCGGTGCCCCGGGGGCACCGGCCGCTCGTCCCCCGCCGCCGGCGCAGCCTCCCCACCCCCGCCCGGAGCCGGTATGAGCCCGGCGGCTGGCGAGGAGAGAGAGAAATTAGAGCACAGGGAGCACAGAGGCGGTGGGAAACAAGTGGCGATATTGACTGACAGACAGATACCAGCGACAGCAGCAGCGGGTACAACCATACAGAAAGCGAACGGGAGTCGTATATGGGATTGATTAGAGGTTGGGGTTTTTTTTTTCTTTTTCTTTCTTTTTAATTTTTCTCTTTAATATGTTGAAATGGCCCAGACTGGTCCAGTACGACATCTTAAACCTCCCAGGGACGCACAGCATGAAAACGCCCCCGGAGCAGGGCTGCGGGGATGGTTCCCGGCACGCTCCCCAGGGCTGCGGGACGGGGCGGCGGGCGCACCGGAGCTCCGCGGCACACGCCGGTGCCGCTGCGACCTGGGAATGGCTCAGAGAAAGCGGGGCCCGAGGTCTGTGGGAGGATTCCCTGGAGGGGACGGGTTTTCCTGCGGCTGTGCCAGGTGCCGGCCTCCATCCCTGCCGTGGCAGAGCAGGGAGTGGGACTGGCCGGGATGCTGCAGCGCTGCCAAAGGCCAGGGCTCGGCTCAGCAAACAGCTGCACGAGGCGATGGTAAACACCCTGCACCGTGCCGCCGGGGCTCCTGGGGACCTGCTCCTGCCTCGGGTGCCCTGCCGGGGGGGAATGCCCTGCCAAGCCCCGCTGCCTGCCAAGGCCGGTGGGGCTGAGCCCATCGGCGGTGGCAGAAGGGTCTGGCAGCAGCTTTCCACCCATCCAGGGGTTTGCGGTGGACCCCCGTGCAATGCTGGGGAAGGTGGTGAGTGCCGTGCTCACCTCTGCGTCCCCATGGGGCAAGAAGCATGTGGAGAAAGGGGCAGCAGCACCCAGGTGCATGCAGGGGGGTCACCCCAGCCATGCGCCCCTCTGGCTTTTTGGGACATGGCGCCTGCGCAGGAGCCATCCAGCCCTCTTGCACAGAGACGGGGCTCTGACGCACGGTAAAGCCCCGCCAAGCCCGGGCCTGGCGAGCTGTGCCCTTCCTGCACCCCAAAGGGACGGACAAGCAGTGGGTGGGGAGGGGGGTGGGGGGTCCCTGGTGCTGGAGGGTGTCTGGGGATGCTGTGGTGGGGAGGGCTGTCTGGCAGGAGCTGCTGGGGCGGTTGCCTCGCGGCAGGGGCACTGGTAGACCTGCTACGCAGACGGGGCAGCTCCCGCCACTCACGAGGGCTCCATTCCTTCTGGGGCGCCAGGGCTGAGCGTGGCCGGGCAGGGACGTGGCCCTGGTGGGGGGGGTCCCCCTGCGCCCCACTCAGCCCTGCCACTGGCATGGCCGCGGGCTGCCAGGTGCCTGCGACGGAGCGGGTCCCCGTCCCTGCCCCCCGCACGCATGTGGCAGGCGCCGCAGCCCAGGGGCCCCCGCAACCGAGCGGATTTTCATGCTGTCTCCAGGAATTGATATCAGCGTGGACCAGTCTAACATCTCGCAGGTTTTTTTCTACTGGCTACTGGAATGCGCTCGTTTGGCTTAGGGGTCCTCGATGTCGAGAAACTCTTGCTTGGGGGGGGCCATGCCGCGGTACCAGGCGCACGAGCCGTCGCTCCTCTTGATGCAAGCGTAGTGCTTCGCCTGCCGCCCGTCCACGTTGTTCTTCTCCATCGCCCAGTCTGTCCAGAGACACTCGTCCGAGGAAGAGACGAAGCAGGGGATGGAGAGGCAGCGCGAGATCTGCGCACAACAGAGACCGTCACCCACCACCCCCGGGGTGGAACGCTGGGGCGGGGGGAAGCAGCACAGGGCGGCTGGGGCTGGTGGTCCAGCTCTGGACCAGGGACGCCAGGCTGCCCCATCCCAGCAAGGCGCAGCAGGGATGTGATCCCGATGCAGGGGGACTGAGGGGACCCCTGGGTATGGGTACCAGGGCTGGCCTTGGTTCCCAGCCAGGGAGAGCCAGAGGCTCGGCAGCCCTTCCCGTATCCCCGGCTGTGTGCTGTGCCCCCTGCACAGCATCATCCCTGAAGGACGGGGAAGAGCATCCGACTGCGGAGCCTGCGCCCACCTCGAGGCTGCAGACCCCCCCGCGGTGGGGGGAGCTGCCCGTGCTCACCTTGCACTCGCAGCCCATCTGGTACCGCTGGTTTAGGCTCTTCTTCTGGGTCGGGCTCAGCGAGTCCCAGGTGGAGACCAAGTCGCAGAGCGTGATGTGCATCTTGCCGTTGCCCTCTGACTTGCCTGGGGAGAGGCCACACCGACCGCTCAGAGGGACCCCCCAACCCCTGGGACCCGACCTTGACTTGGGGTGCCGGGGGCTCAGCCGGGCCTGGGGGGCTGGAGGCTGCTGCAATCCGTCCCCGCCCGCCATGCACTGTCCCCACAGCCCCAGGGAGCAGAGGCTTGTCCCCCAGCTGCCCCTGCCACAGCCCGGGGCTACCAAACACGGCCAGGACACAGCCGGGGGGGCCACCGAGGGCTGGTGGTGGGAGCCAGGGGGGCGCTATGCACAGGGAGCGGGCACGCAGGCGTCTTGGGAGGCATATCTCAGGGCCAGCCCTGCCACCAACGTCCCCCAAGAGCCCTCCCTCATGGCCACCCACCTGCGATGAGATATTCCTTCTTCCCGCCGGTGTCCAGCAGCCGGCCGCACACGGCAGTGGACGGAGCCGTGTAGATGAACTCTATGTCCTTGTCAGGGCCCTTAAACATCTGGAGAGAAGGAGCAGGAGTGAGCAGCTGGCGCAGAGGCTGCCCCGTCCCCCCCGGTCTCCTGCCCCAATGTGCCTCGTTACCTTGATCTGCTTGATTTCATACTGGATTCGTTTGATCGGATTCCCATATATATCGTTCCCCGAATCCACCTCTTTCGCAGAGACGGCTTTTGCTCGGATCACTGCAACGGAGAGACGTCGAGGTCAGCGGGGGTGGCTGGGGACCAGAGGCGCTGCCGGGTGGGACGGTCCCACTCAGCCCCCCCATCCCACAGGGGCTCCCACCTTCGCGCAGGGCTGGCTGCCCGCAGCGAACCCCCCGTCCCCCCTGCAGACACCCAGCTGCCCGTGGACCTGGCTGTCATGTGCTGTCCCCAAAGGGACAGGGCTTTGGCATGCACAGGACGGCGACGGGCAGTGTTGCAGCAGTGCCTTCACGGCGGGTGATAAGGGAAAGTCACCCCAGGATTGCCCGGCCCCACTGCCACCAGCCGTGCTGGACCAGTCACCCTTGGCCAGCACTGGCTCGGTCCCTGCCCAGCCCCTGCTGGACTCATGGGCACAGGTTGGCCCTGCCCGGGCTCGTGCCTGTCACCCAGATGGCACTGAGACAGCTAAAACCTGCCAGCAGCGTCCTGGGAGCACCGCACTATTTGCCCACTGTCATTAATTAAACCAGTCTCTGATGAGGGTCCCAGCCAAGTGCCCGCGTGGCCTGGCAGGGCTGGAGGAGAAAAGGGCAGAGGGAGCTGTTTGGAGGGTCACCTTTGGGTGCAGAGGGAGGCAGGAGCCGTGTCCCCATGGCACCATCCCACCAAGTGCCCCCACAGGCAGCCCGTGGCGGGGTACCCGTCCCCACCAGGTCCTCGTGCCCTGCAGCCCCCTCCCAGAGCGGCCAGGCCAGGGAACCCACCCAGCCCCTCCAGACCTCCACCCTGGGGGAGCGGGGGTCCTGGGGTCAGGCTGCCTTTGCCCCCCGCAGCCGGAGCAGGGGGTCCCCATCCCACCACGGAGGGGTCCTGGCTGCCACGGGGTGATGCTCTGGCTGCCGGCTCCCTGCCAGACCCCCAGCGACTGCGCGCGGAGCCTCACACCGTGCAGGCGCAGAAACCGCATCCTCCGGGGGCCGCGGGGCGTCGCTTCCTGCCCTCGCTGCCTGCGAAAATAACCCGGGGCCGCCGAGGGCTGGGGCAGCAGAAAAACACGTCCTGGTGAGGGGAGGCAGCGAGCTCCCCAGCCGACAGCCCCATGTGGCCCGGCCAAAGGCAAGAGCACCCCCGGCTCTGCGCAGCCCCGGTGCCGTCCCAGTGCTGGGTGCCAAGGGACAAGGTCGGGTGCCCCACGGCCAGCGAGGCCGCAGCGCCCCGGAGCCTGGGGACAGCTCTGCCCTGGAAGGGTCCCTGCGGTCACGCTGCCAGCGCAGCCCGGGGACACAGAGCAGCACGTGAGCGCTCGGCACGTGGCAGTGACCTGCGGGGCGGCCGGGGCGAGCAGGGCAGGCAGGCGGCAGGCAGCCAGCTCACCCTTACTCACCGGCTCAGGACACGGTGGGCTGGTTGGGTGCCACGCTGTGCAGGTCGCAGCCGCGTGTGGTAGCTGCAGCCCCTCAGGCGTGCAGGGTCTGGGTCCCTGCGCCGAGACCTGCGGCTCGCTGCCCTGCCTGGCTCCCTCCGATGGCGTGGGGATGGGAGCTCCCGGCCGGCCCCAGGCAGCACCGGGGACACTGATGGCGCTGGGGACAGTGACAGCCCCAAAGCCGCAGCTCCTGCTCAGCATCCTCACAGCTGGGGAGGGGGCCTGGCTGCAGGGCAGGGGCTCGCAGGGCTCCCCCATCCCTCGGGGGCACCCCTGGCCCTGCCAGCCCCGCTCCCCGGGCATGCCTTGGGGTGGGGAACGGGGAGCTGTGCTTTGGCCAGGGGGGCAGGAGGGCAAGCGCCAGCCAAGCTGGGGACATGGCTTGTCTCCCCCACCAAAAGGTGCTGGGGTGGGAGCAGCCGGGGGCTGCCCGCCAGCCTGGCACAGACACGCTTGCCTTCTTTTGCCTGGCCCAGCAAGGAGAGGGAATCTGACCGCACTCTATAAATACCACGGGGGCACGCAGATGGGCTATTTGAGCTGAAGGTCGGCGGGGCACTGCCCCACGTGGGTACCAGTAAGTGCCGACTGAGTTTAGTCTGGAGAAGGTGGCCACCAGCACGACCAGGGGCCAGACTCCCCAAAACAGCCGCTCCCATCAATGTGGCACTCGCTCGGGGCAGGGAGGTGGATGCAACATCTGCTGCTACCAGGGCTGCACGGAGGGCTTTCCCGGCCATGCTCCCTCCCCCGGGGAAGGGCCCGGCCCCCTGGGCACACTGGCAGCACAGCAGCAGCGAGGCCACGCGGGACGCCCCACGCTCCTTGCCCGGAGCAGGGCGAGCCCCTCGGCATGGCCCCTGCCCGGGGCTGGAGGAGCTCTGCTCAGCGAGCGCCGGCTCCGTCCCTGCCAGCAGCGCGCCTGGGTTACGGCAGGCAGGGCTGCCCCTCACCCCCGACCCCGCGTCCTCCCGCGTCCCCCTGCGCTGCTCCGCACCCGACTGCGGCGCAACTTGGGTGCATTCAAGCTGGAGAGCCGCGCGCCGACTCCGTCCCTGCGGCTCCAGGCGCGGGGAATGGTTACTGGTTCAGTGGGCTCCAGCCTTTTCCATTCACGTGCTGATGAATCACTTGACAAAAATGCAGCCCAATTCTAGGCGGATTTGTTCTGAACAGTGCGGCTTTGTGGAGGGGACGGCTGCGCTGCGCTTTCCCCGCCAAGACCCCAGCGGAGCAGCCAAGCTGCTCTGCACCAGCCAGGAACCGGAGCGGCGAGGAGGGCGTGCTGCAGGGACGGCGGAGGGGAGTCCTGCAGGAGAGCCCGGCTGAGATCCCCGGGACGAGGAGGCAGGGCTAAGGGACGGAGAAAACCCCCGGGTGCCCAAGGACCAGCAGCCGGACCTCCCCAAATGCCAATGCCCCATTGGCTGTGTCACCCACCGCTCCTGCCACTGGTCTGGACAGCCACCAGCCGCGGGAGCCTGGACCGTTGGTGAAGCTCTCCCGGCACCCGGGGTGCACGGCACGCACAACGCGCCATCAGCACCGGATGACCGAGTCTGACCAGGACAATGCTGGAAATGCACCTTCCCCAGGCAGGACGAGCTGTGGCAAGAAGATGCACCGTGGAGCAACCCTGTCCCGGCAGGGTGGGAGCCCCACCGGTGACAAGCCCTGTGCTGGCCCCCAGCGCTGCACGTGCAGGCACCCCGTAATGAGGACCCCGGACCCCTCTGGGGGCAGACCCCTGCAAGGCAGCTGGTCCCCTCACTGCCCTCTGCCACCAGGGTCAGTCCCACCGCCTTGGCAGTGCAGGGGGCTTCACCACCATGCCGGAGCTGCCGGCTGGCAATTCCCTGCCTCCGCACTGGGAGAAACGCCAGCGTTTGCCTTCACCTCTGCACAGAAGCTGCTGCATGAGCAGTGATGCGCTCACAGCCGGGGCCTCTGGAGACCCCTGTCCCCTGCCCACCGAGCAGGGCTGCCCCCTGCTCCTGCTGCCTTGGGGGACTCGGGGCTGGGGCCAGTTCCAAGGGCTTTCAATAGCCCCCCACACACCTTGCTGCAGCTGCCTCGGCACGGCCCATGGCCGCCTCCCAGCCCCGCTCCTCGCTGCCCGTCCTGCCTGTGGCGGGATGCAGGAACAGGCAGAAGGGCCGGCAGGGAGAGGGGCATCTGCCCCTGGCTGCAGAGGGATGGGGGCCACGGGGAGCTGGTGGGACATGGTGACTTCCCACCCTGACCAGCCGGGGCTGCCTGCGGCTGAGGAGTCCAGGGCATCCCGCAGCAGAGCGGTCCCAATGCCACGGCGGGCAGCGGGGCCACCAGGAAGGGCCCCATGCTGGGGCCCGGCCGACCCCACGCTGCTCCCCAAAGCAGGCGAGGAGCACGCGACCAACTGTGACAGAGACGGGGGCAAACAGAGTCACCCAGAGCCACAAACCCACCAGGACGTCTCTCTGGACTTGCCAGCTGGCAGGATGCCGTCCTCCTCAACGCCTGCTGCGCCGCTGCCCCAGCTCGAGGGCTGCACCCCGTGTTTCTGGCTGCTGAGCTGGGGGTTCCTGCTGCGGACCGTTGCCATCGCAGCAGGAGTGGGCAGCCAGTGGGGAGATGCTGCGAGACCCAGGTTCTCCCTGGGGAGGAGGAAAGGGAGTCTGGAAGCGGTGACCTGCCCTGGCGAGACCTGCCAAGAGGGGAAGCTGCGTGGGTGCTGCCCTGCAGCCGGGGTGGATCCTGCCATCGCCCCCCGCCAGCTCAGGGGGAAGCTGCTGAAAGTGCCCGCCTGTGTGTGCCCCACGGGCAGAGGGGCTGCACGAGGAGCCTCGGCCCACAGACTCCCCTCCTGGCCAGAGATGTGCCGAATGGCCACCCCTTCCTCCGCCATCCAACCCCAGTCCCCACCGTGCGGCCCCGCCAGCACCCACCCGCGGCCGCCCGGGAAGCGCCGGTGCCCACAGACCGCGGGGGCTGCTGCCGGGCTGAATGGCCAGGGAACAAAGCTCCCTTCTCCGGGGCTGCTGGCAGCCGGCTGAGCGAAGGGGCCGCCTGCCAGTGCCAGCACTGCCCGCCCCGCACCACCACCCGTCCCCGCACTGGGGGCAGCCCCAGGGTCACTCCAGCCCTGCCTGAGGCCAGTGGAGATGGAGAGCCGGCAAACGCCCCCGGGAGGGACTCAGCCCCAGCCCTGCCTGGCACATGGGCAGCAACCAGCGCCCGGGTGCCTGCCCGCACCCCGGCAGCCGCAGGGGCAGCAGAGCAGGGCACCCCCGTCCCGGCACAGCAGCGGGGTGGTTTTGGGGATGCCGGAGGGATGTGGCACTGAGCACGGCAGCCCCACAGGGAGAAGCAGCGGAGGTCACGGGGGCTCCCCGGTGCACGGCAGCGTCCGTGGGGAGGGGGGAGGCAGCGCCCGGGCGCCAGGCCCCGCTCGCCGCCGGCCTGCGCGGGAGCCATGGGTTGTGCGCTGCCATGGCTGCCTGCGTCATTCCAGCCCTCTGACGGGAGCGGGACGGGGCCCAATCAGCGGCGGCACCAGCAGTCAGCCCACGGCCCCTCTGCGCCAGCCGCACGGGAAGGGCTGCGACCACCGGAGCTCGGCAGGGCGGCACTGGGGACCCACAGGGCTCAGCAGGGCCCCCCGGGCAGCCGCGCTCCCCCCGCAGGGGCTGCTCCCACCTCTCTCCCCAAACCCTCAACCCTGCCCGGTCCCTGCTGTCCCTCCCCTGCTTCCACACTCTCTGCACCCCATCCCGAGGAACAGAGCGCTGGGACTACTGGGATCGGTGCAAAGATGCCAGGGGCCACATCGAAGGTGCCCCCGTCCTGGGAGGCACACTGAGCCCCTGCTCTCCACTGCTCCATCGGCCCCTCCTGGCACTGGCACTGCCACACAAGGCCAAAGCCATGGCTGTGCCCAGAAGAGCTGAGCATCACCTCCCTCACCCCCGACATTCCCACGCTGCTCCAGAGGACACCAAGCAGAAGCCCCTGCAGCCCCTGGCCTGGCCACATCCTCGGCATCTCCCGACAGCTGAGCATCTCCCATGGCTGAGTGGCCTCAGCAGACACAGAGTGGCCCTTGGCCTCCATTGCCCGGGCATGGCCCCGGCAGAGGAATGGCAGATGGGGTAGCCCTGAGCCCTTGGGCCCTGCAGAAACTCACTGCCCATCTCATGGGCCAGGAAGCGCAAGCTGGCCAGGTCCCTTGGACCAAGTCGCCAGCTCTGGTGATGTGACCCCCAGCCCCTCCGGCACCCCATGCCCAAGGCAGACCCGCATCCGCCTCCCCCTGCCCCACCTGGAAATGCAGCCCTCCAGCTGCTCCAGTCCCGCTCCGTGACACAGAGCGGAGCCTCATCTGGCTGCAGCGGCATGAGTGAGGGCAGAGTGGCCGTGGGGAGGCACAGACGATCGTGGCAGGCACACCCTATGCCATGGAGCAAGGATCCCAGCACCCACACTCACACAGCTTCCCCCTGCCGAGTGATGAATGCGAGCCCTGCAGCTTGTTGGCTACCCTGGGTGCACCAGGCACCGCAGGGCATCAGCCACCTCCAAGCCACCACATCTCCACCGAGGGCCCAGTCTGGACACAGGCCACTCCACCCCAGCAGGACCCAGCACCCCAGGCTCTCCCTGGGCTCCGTGCGCCCACAGGGATGGAGCTGGCGGAGGAGCCTCCCAGCCCCAGAGATCATCCAGGGGCAAGACAAGAAGCACCAAGAAGGGCAGGGATCACAGGATGCAGGAACGGATCCATGTTGTCTGGGAAGAGAAGGCTGGGGAGCTCGTCCCAGGATGAACCCTGCTCCCCCCAGCCCAGCACTGTCCCCACCTCGGGTCACACAAGACCAGACCAATCCAGACCAGCCGTGCAGGGGACTCAGGCTGGGAGCCAGGAGGTGCCAGCGCTGCGGGCAGCGCAGCCCGGGAGGATGCTGCCTCCACAGGACAGGTTCCAGATGCCCGCAGGACAAGCACCTGCGGAGGGCAGCGGGGCAGCCCCGTGCTGCCCGGCCACGCTGCGCCCTCCCGGGGCAGGGCTGAGACAGCCGGGGCTGCCGAGACAGACGGTGACTCAGCAGCTGAGTCAGGGCTGAGCCGGCACCCCAGGACGGACAGTGAGTCACGAGTGCCCCGGAAAGCTGAGCTCTGCGACAGCATGACGGGAAGCCACAGTCCCACTCCTGGAGCGGGCCCGGGGGATCCCGTGCTCCAGAGGCACCGGCTTGACCAACAGCTCCGAAAATTCAGTGCTCCATTTTGTCTAGAAACCTCCCTGTTCTCAATCTGCTTCACAGCATGCTGTGCCCAGCAGCAAGGCCAGGCAGCGCCGGGTACACGAGGGAGCAGCCAGATACCGAGGGAGTTACTCCCACGGAGAAGAAACGCCAGGATCTGGGTGTGGAAGGGGTGAGGGGAGCCTGGGAATCCGTCAGGAGCATCCTGGCTCCCGAGCAGGGCATGGGGCAGGGCCGTCCAGAGGTTGGGGCTGCCTAAGTGTTTGGGAATGTTACCTCTCCAGCTGAGCCTGGGAACAGCCCCGCAAAGGAGACTGTCAGGAACTGGGGCTGGTCTGTTTATTTAATATGTTAAAATTTAATAAGGGCATTATTCATAGAAAGAGGAATCCAGATCCCGGCGCTGCCAAGCCCTCCCTTTCAGCAGCATCCAAGCCGAACAAAGTGGGACGGGGGAGAGGAAATGCCTGGAAATAAGGAGCAGACGGGAGGTGACCGAGCCCGACGGCCGGCCCTACCGGGCTGGGTGCCGCTGCCGTGCGGGAGGCGGCCGCGCTCGGAGGGCCCCGGCCTCCCCTGGAGCCGCCCGCTCCCCGCGCTGCCACGTCCCACCGCGGCTCCACCGGAGCTGCGAGGGGCCGGGTTCGCCCGCGGGGCCGGGGCTGCGCGGCGGGGACCCGGCCCGGCCCCCGCCCGGGGAGCTCCGCCGGGCGCGGCCGCGAGGGTCCCCCCGGGACGGCGGGAGGAGGGACGGACACACCCCGGGCGGACGGAGGCACCGGCCGCGCCCGACCGCGCATCTGCTCCCGCCGACACACCCCCGGGGCCGGCCGGGGCGCGGAGCCCGCAGCGCACCGCACCGCGCCGCGCCGGCTGCGGGCAGGTGCCGGGGAACGGGGCGGCTCTGCCCGCTCCCTGCCCGCCCGCTCCGCGCCAACTTTCCGTCCCTTCCCCCGCCGGGAAGTTCGCGCGGGCCACTGGGGCCACCGGGGCTACCGGAACCGCCGCCGGGGCTGCGGGGCCCCGCGGGGACAAAGCGCGGGGGGGCGGCGGGCGGCGCTCACCTACGTCGGCGTTGCAGAAGGCCTGTTGCGGGTGGATGGGCGAGCAGCTGCAGGCGTCGGCCGGGCGGGCCCTTCCGAGCAGCAGCACGGCCAGCCAGGCCAGCAGGCTGGGCAGCGCGGCGGGCATCTTGCGGCGGGGCTGCGGGCTCGGCCACCCGCCCGGGAAAAGCCGCGGCCACCGCCCGGCCCGGCCGAGCCGCCGCCGGAAAGTTGGGGGGCCGGCAGCCGCGGCCCCTGCGCGGCGTTGCGGACGCTGCTGCGGCCGCTGCTCCGCTGCCTTCTATGGAGGTGTTTTCTTCCTTCCCCGGCTGCCGCTCAGCCTCGCTTTTTAATGTGCTCCGGGGATTTGCTGCTCCTCCTCTGCATGGCGCCGGGCCAGCCGCCTGCTCCCGCCCCTCCGCAGGATGCGGCTCCGCGCTCGCCTCCCCCGGCCCGGCCCGGCCCGGCCCGGCCCGGCCCCCGCCG
Source organism: Rissa tridactyla (assembly GCF_028500815.1). Classification (NCBI taxonomy): domain Eukaryota; kingdom Metazoa; phylum Chordata; class Aves; order Charadriiformes; family Laridae; genus Rissa; species Rissa tridactyla. The sequence continues at coordinate 11,638,135 of NC_071480.1, forward strand.
CCGGCACCGGCCGCCCCCGCCCCGGGACCCACCGCCCCCTCGCCCGGGCGGGCGCTGGCGGCAGCGGGAGGGGAAGGCGGCGGGGGCTGGCACCGGAGCCCGGCCCCGGCCTGCGCCCAGCAGAGCGGGGAGCTGCAGGGGAGGGCTGCGATTATGTCTGTGCCCAAGCATTTCCTCTCCGGCTCCTCCGGCTCAGCTCATCCCACCGCTCCCGTCCCCTCGCCTTCTCCCTCCTCCGCATCCACCGCACGGCCGGGCGATGGCCGCGCTCACCCGGGGGTCCCGCACCGCTGTGCCGTGCCCACGGCCCTTGGCCTGCAACCACCGGCCCTGAAGCGCGTTTCCAAAAACCCCACCTCGTCCCTGTCCTGGCTGCATCACCGCGGAGGGTGTCAGGATGCTGCCGGTCACACCGTACCTGTACTCCAGCAGCATGAGCGAAGCGGGCAAAGAGCCCAGCTCTGCCTCCGGGCACGGACACGGCTCCGGAGCACGGCAGAGCCAGGTGCTGCGGGCACACGCTGGTGGTGACAGCCAGCACCGCGGCCACACAACCCGCTCCTGAGCCAGCCTCTGGCCACAGAACTGTCCTGCCACGGCTACTCATGTTTGAAGGAGGTGTCAGGGCTGCTTGCCCTTTAGGATGAGAAGAAGCAGCGGAAACGTGGGCAGCCGAACCCGCTCCAAGCCCTGCTTGAGCCTGCAGGGAACCTGTGGGAGGTGGCTGCATTCACGCTGATGGGATGCTGGATGAAACCTGAAGACAGAACTCCAGGTCCCTGACTCCGCTGTGGGGCACAGGGTTTGCAGATGCTTCGGCAGCAGTTGCCAGGAGTCCTGCCGGCCCAAGGCACCAGGTGCTGCCGCATGCCCAGGTGCTGCTGGGCGCTCGCGCTGCTCCCAGGGCACCGCGGGGCTGAGGGTCTGGGGGCCCAGGGGTTCTGTAGCTTGTTTGTGGCAAGGCAGGGGCTGAGGGTCCTGCTGTCCATGCCGCACCGCTGCCCCGGGCGCCTCCCAGGCCGCTGCTATCCTGCCTGCATGAGGGGAGATGTCAGATCGCCAGGAAAAGGGCCAGGACAGCTGGTGGGATGGTCTGGGGGCACAGGGGGACATGGTACAGGGTGGCCCCGCTTCACAGCGGGGTGCAGAACTCCCTGCCTGGCTGAGCCCAGGAGACAAGGAGCCACACAGTAGGGACAGCCACAGGGACAGCCACCGGCACAGCCCCGGGACCAAGACAGGTGCTGTGGAGCTGCCGACCCTGGGCCAGGAGAGTGAGCGAGGCCGGGAAAGGCTGTGCCAAGTGAAGCGCAAGGCAAGGGCAAAGTGGCCGATGTGGCCCGTGGCCAGCTGGCACCTGGGGTGGGCTGGGGACGCGCCCCGGGTGCTGCATGGCCCCAGAGGCCACGTGCACGGGCCGCATCCAGCTCTGCCCGTGGCACTGGGGATGGGTCCGTGCCCGGGGCAGAGCTGCCCCGCAGAGGAGACGAGCGCATCTGCTCGCAGCCCAGCGCCACATGAGTCATTGTCTGGGCTAAACGAAAACACGTGTCCAGCCTCGTACGCGCTCCTCGCTCGGCTCATGGAGGTGCCGGACACTGTAAACAGGGGCAGGGGAAGGCGGGGGGGGATGTGGCCGGCCCAGCTGGGCTCTCGGGAGGGCTCCCATCTCTGCCAGCTCTCCCCACTGCGTGTCCTCCCATCTGACCACAGCCAGTCACCGCATGGCTGGTCCCACAACAGGGCAGTGCCGGGGCAGGTAGGGGAGGCATGGGGGGCCCAGGGCCAAAGGAACCCCCCTGAACCGCAGTAGCCAGTCCTAGCTCTCTGAAGCCCTGCCTGCTGGTAGAGCTGCCCACAGGGCCGGGTGGCAGCAGGGACCCCCCAGCCGCAGGGCAGCCCGAACCCGTGGTGGTGTCAGCTGGGGGCTTGTGCCCAGAGCAACGAAGCAGCCACTTATCGAGCTGCGCCCCTGCCGGCTCCCGGGGCACAGGGTCCCTCCGACAGCAGCATCCCTGCAGGCACCCGGGACTGCCAGGAGGTCACCGTGGTGTCACATTGGACCCGTCCCCATGGGGCCCCAGACCACAGCTCTGGGGGGAGGGGGGTCCCGCTGCACAGCCAGGGTGGCGGAGAGTCCTGGCACCACAGTCACCCTGTCCCCCATCGGCTGCCCTGTGCCATCAGCTCTCCCCTGCCAAACCAGAGGGTCACCACGGAGCCAAACACCAGCCCCGGCCCCTCGCTGGTGGCTGGTGTGAAGCTGAGCTGCCCCACGAACAGGGGCTCGGCTGAGCCGGGGGAGCGTGGGGCAGGCCAGGAGCTGCTGTCCTTGTGGTCAGTGGGGTGGGAAGGACACCCCGGGGGCCTGCAGATGCCCATGTTTTGCTCTTTTGGCTCCCTAGAGTGGTGCAGGTTCCTCCCAGGGGCTGCTGCCATGATTTCACAATACTGCTGGCGAGCTCGGGAAGGGCTCCCCAGCCAGCCAAGCCCGGGGCTGCTGCGAACGCTTCCCAGCTGCTGCCGGCCTAAGGAAGCCAAGCTGGTGCTTCTGGCTCTCCCTCCCGCGCTGAGCACAGCAGCCCTTGAAGCAGGGATGGCCGAGGTGCCTGCCAGCTCCCGGCGGCTTCAGTCCAGACCCCGTCTTTTCCCGGAGCTGACAGCTCTGGGTCCAGAGGCACTGCCGGGGCCTGAGCCGTGCACAGCCAGGGCTGGGAGAAGACACGCAGCCAGAAAACCACGTACCTCCTTGGGGTGCGGGCTGGGAATGGCGTGGGGCCGGGTGTAGGGATGTGTCCACAATTACACCCAGCCACGGCTGTTGGCCCCATCAGGCGCTTGGGGCCACGCTCGCTTCCCCCAGCCCCATGGGCAGAGCCACTGTGCTGGTACAGCAGCACCAGGAGTGGCTCTGGCCCCAGCTGCCGGCGCTTGAGGCCTCTAAAAGCCTCTTCCCTGGTGCTACTGGCTGTGTGGGAACTGCTGCGTGCCCCCTGGAGACGCGGGCACAGGGACACCCCCACAACTGCCTCCCACATGAGACTTTCCCCAGAAAACAGTGCCCAGGGCTGCCATCACCCTGGCCATCACCTCACCCAGCATACGAGAAAAGGGAAGGAAAACCAGCTGCTGGGGAAACAGCTCGATGAAATCCCCCATGGTACGTCATGGCTGGCCCTTGCCTGCGACACCCCGCTGTGGCCCCGTCCCCCCAAGTCACCCTGACCTCAGGAGAGTCATGAATGGGGCAGGATCCAGCCAATTGTGCTCTCAAGGATGCTCCTCCACACAGGGATGCCCTTCCCCGTGTCTCTGGTGTATTCCCAGTCAGGTGCTGGGGACATGGAGAGGAAGGAGGGTGGCCTCAGGACAGGCTGCCAGCACGGCTGGCTGCCAGGGCCCGGGTCAGACTCGCTCCCCCAGGCACTGGGACAGTCCCGGTGCTCCGGCTGGACACCCCCTCCTCCACCCGGAAGCACCGCAGCATGGCAGGATGTAAGGCAGAGCAGCGGAGCTGGGGCTCAGGCTCCTCTGTGCTTGCAAACCCAGAGCCCAGATGTCACCAGAGCCACCGACTCACCGCAGAGGGTTTCTGTTGCAATTAGGGGCTGGCCGCTAACGGCTGCGGCGTGGGGCCTGCCTGGGGAACCGGCGCATGGGAACTTCGCCATCTGACTCCTGGGCTGGGGCTCGCAGCACCCTGTGGTGGCAGTCCCTTGCCACCAGGTGCCACTGCCGAAACACTCGCACCACGCCTGCTGGAGCAGAGCCAACGCTTTACAGGAGACGCCAAGGCCAACTACAGAGCTGGGAGCGCTGCCCAGCATCCCCCGGCCCAGCCCGGGGCAAGCGCCCGGCCAGGAGCTGGCAAGGCCTGCCCAGCGCCCTGCGGCCTCCCTCGCCCCTCAGGTCCAGTGCAAAAGTCGCTTAAATAAACTCAATGCCCTCGTATTTCACACTCCCAATCTTGGTCTCGGGTAGGAGGAAGCGCCCATCCAGCGTGAAGGCCATGATGTAGCTGGCGATCTTGCCATTATCCTCTTCCGATTTCAGCGCCACGATGATCTGGTCGTCTGTGTCCGGGATGAATTTGAAGGATGAGAAGCCGTGGGTGGGGATGACCTCGCCCACGCGTCCCACCGTCACATCCCCGAAGTCCTGGGTGGAGCTCAGCAGCAGGTTGGTGCCTCGCCGCTCGTCCGCCTTCTCGTTGTAACGCTCGTGGCTGGCGCGGCGCGGCAGGAAGAACCAGCGCTGCAGGGTGTCACTCCAGCAGGCCGACTCGTGGATCAGGTAACCTGTGGCAGGGAATGGTGTCTGACGGCACGGGGCAAACGGCTGGGGCAGGACCTTTCCCCGCTCCAAAAGACACCGCAGCCAGGGAGGTTGCAGCCTCGCGCAGGCAACCGCTGTGAACATTTACACCTCCTCCTGCCCCACTGCCCATGCAGCAGCCCCCGAGTCCCTCCCAGACTGGGCAGGGGCACCCCAGCACAGCCTCCTCTGCCCGGGGGCCTGGCTGCCGGCACAGCGCCGGCTGAGCCACCCTCCAGCTGCTCATGGCACACACAGGGGAGGAAACCAGCCAGGGCAGGCTCTGGCCTCTCCACCAGGACAGGGGGAGGTCTCTGGCCTCCAGCATCCTTTAAATCTCACACCAATCCCAGTATCTATGGGGAGGGAGACCTTAGCCCTGGAGCCCGCAGAGGGTGTGGGACACGGGGTGGCAGGAGGGAACCTTGCTCAGTACCTGGGGGTCGGATCCCCGCCGCAGCCCTCAGCGCATCGTAGTTCGCCACCCAGTTCTCATGGTCCATGTCGCCCTTGTAGCCGATGACCTTCACCCACTCGGGGTTCTGGTTCACCACCTCCCCTGTCGTTGTGGTCCACTCCTTGCCCAGTCCCCCCACGTAGAGGTGCTCGTCCTTCACCGCGAGCCACTCCGCCTTGAAGCCTGCAGTGGAGAGAACAGCATGAGCTGGGGCTCGGCCAGCACAAGGACATCAGACTGGCCCCCATCCCAGCCGGGCTTACAGGGTCACAGAGAAGATGCATCCCACTCCCGCGAGCCACAAAGAACCAAGGGCTTCACTGCTCTGCGCCTGCAGGGCAGGACGGGGGAGCTCACCTTTCCCCACTGTGCCGTCCCCGTCCGGGAGGATCACCCAGGGCACCACCTTGTTGCCCTCAATCTGGTAGACCACTCCTGTCCGGTCGTCCACGGTGTACAGCTTCCCGTTGAAGACGACCAGCTCGGAGAGCTCCATGCCCCTGCCCTTCTCAGCCAGGTGGGACTGCAGCACACTCTCGTCTTTGTCCCATTCCACCGTCACGCTGTCCCCGCTGTCCGACAGCACCAGGTAGCCCTTCTTCAGGTAACTGAACCAGGTGTGCTCCTCAGAGCCCCGGGACTGCGTGTCCAGGTCTGCGATGACTCCGATGCGGTAGCGCATGCCATCGGGGTTTCTCTGCGGTGGGGACAGCGGGTAGGTGTCATTGTAGCGGTCGCCTGCCTGCAGGCTGAGCCGCCAGTTGCGAGGATTCGGCGGGATGGGCCGTGCCGGGGAGGACCGGTGCAGGCAGAAGAGCAGCAGCACAAACCCCACGCAGGCTGACGACAGCACGATGGCCTTCCAGCGCAGTCGGAAGCGGGGGTCAGCACCCTTGGTCATGGACGCAAGGACAGGCAGACCACCCACGCTGATCCGGAGGGGGCTCATAGACTCATGGCAGGGCGGGACGCGCATCAGACCGGGGGCGAGGAGAACCTGGTGGAAGGAGGGGAGGAAGCAGGTCAGCAAGCTGGAGCCTGGCGCTGCACTGAGCCACGAGGGAGAGGCGAGGAGCCCCATCCCCTCTCCTGCAGCAGCAGAAGATGCTGTTGCCTCAAGCAAGGGAGGGGGCTTCTTTGCTGCTGGAGCAACTCTCAGACCCTTCTCACCCCCCCTCTGCTCTCCCAGGCCACAACAAGCCCCGGCACACTGGCAGGCATGCATGACCTGCTCAGCACCTCTACCTGCTGACCGCAGCACCCCAGGCAGGGAGCCGAGGCACCCCTGCCCGAGGCGAGCCCTGGGGACCCACGTCGGGGTGTCCTGCTGAGCAGTGTCCCCGCACAGCCCCAGGGAAGAAGGGGATTCCTGTCCGGCGGTGAGGATGATCCTTGCTGCCTCTGGAGCGGCCGGCTGGGCAGATCCAGCTCCCGCGGTCCCCAGGAACCGGCCCCACTGGCGAGCAGTGAGCGTGTCCCCAGGCCCCACGGGGACACGGTGAGACACGTGGCAGCTCCGCCCGAGCAGGATACCAACGCCTGAGCAGGAAGCGCAGCGCCCGGGTCCAAGGGACACACACCTTGACGTGCCCAGCCTTAAAGCCACAGCAGCCCCCCCCACCCTTCTCAGGCCTGCCCATGGTCACAGCGTCTCCTCTGGGCGAGACACGGCTGTGGGCGCCATCCACCCACCTGGGCTGTGCCCACCCGCAGGGCCAGGGTGCCAGCAGCGCCTGTCCCTGCCACCTCCCTCCGTGTGGCACAGGGGACGCGGCAGCTTCCCGGGCTCCTGCAGACGGGCACTCCAGGCTGCGCGGGGAGCAAGCAGCTCCTGGGGACTGGAAGCTGCCCCAGTGCCCCCCTGCTCTCACCTTGTGCCATGCAGCATGGAGCAAGGATACCCTGGGCAGGGCAGAGGGGGTCCAGGGCTGTCCCCAAAGGGCCGGTCACTGGCCACGGTGGGGCCCCAGGCCTGGCGCTGGGCACGGACTGTGCCCCCCGCGGAGGCTGCGCCGCGGGGCTCTCAATGTGCCTTTCAGCAGCCCGAGTGCGAACAGAGGCTGCATTGAGCGTGGGGGGCCGAGCCCCACGCAGGCGGGTGTGCTCCCGGGTTGGCGGGACGCGGGAGAGCCCCCGAGGGACGGCTGCTGGCCCCGGCGCCCCGCTGCGGCGGGGGATGGACCCCGCGGGGAGGGAGCAGCCCTCCGTCCTGCCGGGACCCCGGAGAATCGCCCGTGGCAGGGTCCCGGGGACCCCGCTCAGTGCACTGGCCCCCACTGCAGCTGAGGGATCCCAGCACCCCGCCCTGGGCACGGTGAGGGGGACCCCCGGCCCCCCCGGGCATGGACACGGGCGACCCCCGGCCCCGGGGACCCTCGAGCTCCTTCCCCGACCGAGTTGCCGGGAAGGCGGCGCGCTGCCCGGCCTGAGCGGGGTCTTGAGGGCCCCCGGGACCCCCCGCCCGGGGGCACGGACCCGGTACTCCCGCCCGAACAGGGGTCTCGGGGCCTGCCGTGCTCCCGCCCCAGCCCGGCGGGAACCCCCGTGCTGCGGGCCGAGCCGGGCCCGGCCTCTGAGCCCCACGGCGACGCCCGGCCCCCGCGCCCGCCCGGGCCCCCGCCGTCCCCGCTCACCGCCCAAGCGCCGCCGCCCGCCTCCCCCGCCGCCGCGCGCAGCTGCCGCCGCCGCCGCCTACAGCTCCCGGCAGCCCCCGCGCGCCGCCACGGCAGCCGGCAGCGGCCAAACCACGGCGGCGGGGGCGAGAACTACAACTCCCGGCAGCCCTCGCGCGCCACCGCCGCCCCGCCCGCCGCGCCGCGGGGACTGCTGGGGGCTGCAGTCCGCCCCGCGGCCTGCCCCGCGCCCGGGCCGGCCCGGCCAGCCCGGAGCCCCGCGCCCGGGCGGGTGGAACCCCGCCACGGCGGGCCGCGGTGCGGGGGGCGAGCCGGCCCTGGGGGTGGTGTCTGCTGCGGCCCAGCCCCCGGTGGGCCCAGCCCGGCGGGCACGACCCCGGTGCATCCCCCCCGGTGCAGGCTGGCCCCTGCCCCTGGCTCCTTCTGCCACGCCAGCGCTGCGGGGACGCGCCCCGTGTCCCCCCGCTACTTAGGGTGCGGGGACGGGCCCTGCTCAGCGCTGCGGGGACGCGTGTGCGTGTCTGGCTGCCAGCGCCCGGCCCGGCCCAGGTCGGGGTTGGGCAGGCTCCGGTGCCCCCGGGGCTGGGGAGCGGCAGGTGGCCCTCCCGGCGTGGGGCAGGGTCCTGCCCCCCAGCACAGCTGCGGCCGCCGGGGTCCCAGCCCCACGCGCCGGTTCTGGCATCTGGAGGCGCTTCCCAGCACGTGCCACCCCCGCTCCCTGACCTCGGGCCAGCGCCGGCCATGGCCGCGGGCCCGGTGCTGGCAGGCGTCGGGAGCACACATGGTTAACGGCGGCCGCCCGCGCCGCTGGGCTCACATCTGGCAGTGGGAGGGCTGCGCGCCTCGTCCCGCTCCTCCGCTGCCTCCTTTACTTTCTAGAAAGTGCGTTTCCGCCCGGGGCCGCGGGAGCAGAGGAGGCTGTTGGAGCGGGAGGCAGCCGATCGCAGCAGGCAGGCTCTGCCCCGAGGCCGGGGCTGGTGGGGAGCAGCGGGGGATGCTCTAGGGAAGGAAAGGCATCGCCAGGAGGGAGCAGCCCTGCCCGGAGGTAGGTGGGTGGCGAGTTTGGGGGGACCCTGCAGGCCTGGGGTCCAGCACCCGGGAGCTGCATCTTGTTGCGTACTCGCCCGCGGGTGCTGCTTGCGGTGGGTGCTGCCCGCGGTGGGTGCTGCGGAATCGGTGCAGACTCACCCAGGATGGTGGGTGTCCCGGGGCATGTCCAGCGAGGGAGACCCGTCCCTCCCCCTGCGCCGGTCAGCGGGGTGAGGACCCTGCCCTGGCTGCGGTGGGGACCGCAGGGCTAAGCCTTACCGTCCTCTGAGGGCACGGCCTGACCCGCAGCAGCTCCGGGAGGGCAGGGTGGGAGAGGGTTACAGCTGGAGCCTGCAGCACAGGCTCGACCCTGCACAGATCCACCGCGCCCCCCCCCAGCCCTGCCCAAAAAGCCAGTCCCCATGAGCATGTCAAACCCAGGGCTGGGCCACCCCTGGATATGTCTGTGGGGGACACGGTGGCTCCTGGGGTCCCCAGCACAACTCACTGGTCCTGCCGGGTAACGCAGGAGCTGGAGGGCTGCGACCTCCCTGTTGGTCCTGCACTGTGGCTGCCCCACGCAGCTCCCACCCTGCTGCCCGCCAGGTCTGGGCTGCGCCAGGGGCAAAAACAGCTCCGACACCATCCGAGCTGCTGCAGCAAAAGGCGGGGGGGAGCCGTCCCACCAGCATGTCCCTGGACGCCAGAGGCATCCCAGCTCTGGCTGCTGCAGCTTGGGGAGGGCTGTATCCACCACCATGAGTGGGGAGGACGAGGTGGGCATGCAGCTCCTGCTGCCCCCACACTGCCCCACTGCTCTGAGTGTCCTTTCTCCCCCCACCCCCGGATTTGGTCTTGATTCATCCTGGTCTTTATCACTGCCTGGAATGTATTTCAGGATGTTTTGACTTGCAGTCTCAAGGCTTTAGCAGCCACTGAATTTAAATCCCCAAATTGCTCCTGGAGAGCATCCAGCCCCGACAGGAAAAACAGCGTCCCTTCAGCAGGACTGTATATGTCTGTATGTATGCGGGCACCTCCTGCCCGGCATGCCCCCAGGGCACAGGGGGAGACATGCGCTCAGAGACACACTTGCCTCCGTTTCCAACCCTATGACAGCCTGGGAAACACACTGCCTTTCTCAGTGGGAATTTCCTGGTGAAGGCTTTCTTCTCCTGGTGGAGCAGTTCCCTGTGAAGCTGCGTTTTCCCCAGGGCTGAGCCTACTGCAGGTCCCAGGGGAATGCCTGGTTTGTTGATCCCAGAGCTGAGGGAAAGCCACAGGCTTCCCAAAACCCCAGCGGGCTACGTGCCGTGCTCACTGGCATGTGGTTGGCACAGCTGGAGGCCAAGCAGGGGGAAGAGAGCCAGGGACAAAGCTCCCCGGGATGATATCTTCTCACAAGCCCCTGGCTGGCCTCCTCCATGCCCCTCTATCCATGGATCTGCTTCTCCCCTGCCTGCGGAGCTGAGCACGGGCAGGCAGCAGGCCAGGGTGCAGGCAAGGAGGATGCGGCGCCAGGCTGCCGGCACACAGTGCCCACAGCCCTGCCTCTCCCCACACCCGGCAGTGCCAACGGGACGAGATAATGTGGCAAGAGGCGGAGGGGACGACACACACACATAGGCACCGGGGAAGTGCATGAGGGGACAGGCCCTTTGCAGAGGGTGTGAGCAGTGGGAAAGCCCTTTGGAGCCTTTCCCCCCAATCCCTCCGCCCCTTCCCGGCTCCAGCAAATGTGACTCATAAGCCAGGCATCCATCCTGGCCTCGAACACCCTCCGAACCCGCTGCCGGAGCACGCCTGCCCGGTCCTGGACCCCACCAGCCCCCACGCTTGGGGACAACGGGAAGAGCCTGGTGATCACTGACTGGGGACCTAGAGAGCAGGCGTTCACCAAAACAACAGGATTCTGCCCCAGAATCCTTCCCCATGGCCCCACCCCCAGGACAGGGGAGGGTGCTGCGTGGGGCCCTTTGCCTGCTGGGGCAGGAGCTGCAGGACGCCGGCAGAGCCCGTGGGGCACAGCCCCACACCCCTTTGGGGAGCAGCCTGCCCCATCCCGGCGCTGCAAGGTGTGGGACAGGGCGGCCCACGCTCACAGCCCTGTGCTGTGCCCCGTGTCATGCTCCGGTACCACCTCAGACCCTGCTGCTGTGCGATGCCGGGTGGCTGGGCAGTGCCACATGCGTGTTTGGCCGTGGCTGTCCTGGTGCCTCGGGGACGCAGGGTGAGGTGTTGTGTGCCCGGCCCCACACCTCGAGCGGATACGGCTGCGATAAAGCAGGGAAGGGCAGCGGAGCTGCCCAGGTTGGGCCATGGTACCACCAGCTACCGCAAATATTAGCTTTGGCCCCACGCAGGATGTGGGCTCCCAGGAAGGTTTCTCCCCATGGCGGCTGGCTCCCAGCTGGGGCTGCCAGCCCCCATCTCTGGAGAGGCCGGTTTTGACTCCTTGCAGACTCTCAGATGAAGGCCTGGGCAGAGGGGTGGGGGCCGAGGGCTGGCAGCTCCTGAGGCACAGGAGCCCCTTTCATGGGGTCTATGCTGACGGCATCCCAGCATCCTTGCACGCTCCAGGGAAGGAGCGGGGCTGCAGACACCCCCTGCCCCGGGCAGGGCTGGGGTCCCCCGTAGCAGGCAGGTCTGCACCCTGGCATTTGCCCCACAGCGTTCGGAACTGCTTGTGCTTTTCCCAGGTGCTGACACCCCGAGCTGCTGCTCTTGGGCGTCCATGGGAGGCAGCTGAAGCTGGCCTGAGCAGGAGCAGCAGCGCTTGGACAGCCAGCCGGGCACTGCTGCTCCTCTCCACCCCGGGGTTCCTAGAATAACCCCTGCTTCCGTGCATGCCAGGGCTCCGGGGGCTGCATGGCCCCTGCTCTCAGCTTGTTGCTGAGCCCAGAGCCCCAGCACTGCCCCAGACATGGGTCTCCCCAGGTGTTCACTGCAGTGTCACCGAGACACATGGCCGAGCTAAAAGCAGCTATTTAGGTACAGATGGTCCCTGCAGCTGCAAGAGATGTGTGTGCCCACGCTGCGGGCTCTGCTGGGGAAGGGCTGCTGCAAGAGCAGCCTTTTGTGGCTGGAAGCGCAGCTGTGCCCTGCCCGGGGCTGCCTGGTGCAGCAGGTCCTGTCTGTGGGACAGTGCAGGGCACGGCAGGGCGTCTCTGCAGCTCCTGGCTCTGCCAGCCCTCGCTGTCCCCCTCAGCCATCCCTGGCATCTCACAGGGCACTGCCACAGCATGGAGGGGCTTTGGGCGCTCGGTGTCCTGCTGCTCTCCTGTCTGCTGCTGCCCTCGCCCGCAGTGAGCCAGACCAGCCCCAGCCCTGACCCCGACCGGCGTTTGCGGCGGGACCCTGAGGAGGCACCGTCCCAGCACCACGCTGCCAGGTGAGGGGACCCCGGGGCCGGGGCATTTCACAGCAGGGGCTGGGACAGCCCTGGCACCGCAAAGGGCCCCGGCCCCCACCTGTAGCTCCCTGTTGCGCTTTGCTTTCTGCCCTCCCCAGGGCCACATGGGAGCAGAAGCCCAGCAGTGCCCAGGAGGGGCTGCCCCCCCGGCCCCGCTGCGTCCGCTGCTGTGAGCCGCCCGACCAGCGCTTCTCCTACCCCCAGTACCAGCCCCTGCCTCAGATCAACATGACCATCCTCAAAGGTGAGGGCTAGTGAGACCCCGCGCTGCGACACTGCTCGTGGCTGAACCTGCAGTCTGGGCACCCCGAGCCGCCGGGCACCATCAGCCTGGCCGGTCCGCCAGCATCACCCTGGGGCCAGCACAAAGCTGGGCTCCTAGTGCCGGCTCTTTGGGGTGCCAGTGTCGCACAAGCTGGGAGTGAGAAGCTGGGGCTGGTGCCTGTGGTCCAGCGCCTTGCACAGGCAGAGGGGCAGTGGGCAGGGGACACTCTGGGGCATGAGCTGGTCCTGCTCTGGTGGCCTCTGGGCAGCAGCTTTGGAGGCAGCATCAGAGCCCAGGGAGGGGGCAGGGGCTGCGGGGGTCCCTGCTGTCTCCATCCCTTTCTGTTGGGCAAAGGGGCTTCCAGGGCACCGGGGTTAGAGATGGCACCTGCCTCTGATAGCGCAACTGGCCTCTTGCTTTGCCCAGGCGAGAAGGGGGACCGTGGTGAGCGTGGCATGCAGGGCAAGTACGGCAAGACCGGGGTGGCCGGCAGCAGGGGCCACGCGGGACCCAAGGGACAGAAGGGCAGCGTGGGCGCCCCGGGGGAGCGCTGCAAGAGCCACTACGCTGCTTTCTCGGTGGGCCGCAAGAAACCCCTGCACAGCAACGACTACTACCAGACCCTCATCTTCGACACGGAGTTTGTCAACCTCTACGACCACTTCAACATGTTCACGGGCAAGTTTTACTGCTACGTCCCCGGGATCTACTACTTCAGCCTCAACGTGCACACCTGGAACCAGAAGGAGACATACCTGCACATCATGCGCAACGGGGCAGAGGTGGTGATTCTCTACGCCCAGGTGAGCGACCGCAGCATCATGCAGAGCCAGAGCGTCATGCTGGAGCTGCAGGAGCAGGACGAGGTCTGGGTGCGGCTCTACAAGGGCGAGCGCGAGAACGCCATCTTCAGCGATGAGTACGACACCTACATCACCTTCAGCGGCCACCTCATCAAGTACAGCGGGGACCCCTGAGTGCCTGCTCCCCTCCCCTGGGGCGGGTGTCCGAGGAGCTGCTGCCGCCCCCTCGCCCAGGGCATGCCACCTGCCATTAAGCTGTTAGCCCTGCTACGTGCCACCACCCCCAGCAGCTGCGCGACTGTGTGATTAACCCCAGCCCCAGCTCCTCAACACCGATCGGATGCACCGGGAGGAGCCGAAGCCATTTCCAGCCTCTGCTGCATTTGTGACCCGGGCAGCAGCCACTCGCCTGGGGCGGGCAGGGAGCTCACCCCCACCCGTGACTGCTCCAGAGCTGGGTTTGCTGGGCACCAGGTGTTTGTGGTGCTGGCTGTGAGCTGGCACCATCTGAATGGGCTTGATGGCCGGTGCCCTGGTGCGAGGCAGCACAGACACGTGCACCGTGTTCCTCCCTTGCCCCTTTCGCACCATGACATGCTCTGCAGGCTCTTTCTCCTGGAAGAGGGCAGAGGATGCTCAGCACCCAGCAGGAAAGGCAATAAAACCACTAAAGGCCCCTCTTTCCTTCTGTGGAGCTGGGTCCCAACGGTGCGGATGTTGCAGCATGTCACTGGGTACCTGCTGGGCTGACACTTCCCCCAGCGCTCCTGCAAGGGAGCGGATTGCATCAGTTCCCCTCTGCAAGTTCCTGTCCCCGTCCCCTCTGTAAGTCCCCACCACCGTTTTCCCCCAACCCCCGCAGCCTCTGCTCGGTGCCAACACTGCCGAGGAGGGAGCTGGCTCCCCACCGGCAGCCCTGGGCACGGGGTCTTTGGCCTCAGTCGCTTCCTTTTCAGTTAGATTATCTGCTGGCCAGGCTTTGTATTTATGTAGAGGCAATAGCAGAGCAGGGCCCCGGGCAGCATGCTGCCCCCCAGCTCTCTGCACAGCTTGTCACTACATTAAACACCCCACGACTGCGAGTCCTACTCACACTTCCAGTGGTTCCTCTTGCTTTGTGTGTGCATGGAGGCTCCGAGCAGCTCAGGGCAGGTTCTGGCTCCCGCAGAGCCATGGGCTGGCATCGTGCTGCTGAGTGGTAGTGGAAGGGGCGGACAGATGGTCCCCAGAGAGCCAGGGAGACTGAGCGGCTCTGCAAGAGCTGGAAGCTGAGGGCAATAACAGACCCATCAGCTGGCGAGCAGGGCAGGCTGGGGGCCGGGTTTACCAAGAGTCTGGATCATCTGGCAGGTCCACGGTGATGAGGCAGGACCGAAGTCAAGCTGGGAATCTGGTGGGTTGGGGTCCAGCAGGTGGGTCCATGTCTGGGCAGGGCTGGAGACCAGCATCTCCCCCAGCACAGCAGGGAAGGAAGGGAGGGCTCAGGGCTGAGCTTAAATAGAGCCCCAGCCCCACAGGTGGGGGCCCAGGTGAGGCTGGTCAGAGCTGTCTAGGGCTGGTAGTGCCCCCAGGGCCCCTGCACTGCTGTCCCCACAGGGCTGGCCCCAGGGACGCTGCAGGAGAGATGGAGGCAGATGCACAGCAGGGCCTGTCCTGGGACACACGTCCTGTCCTGGGACACATGTCCCATCCCAGGACACATGGTCCGCCCCAGGACATGTGGCCCCATCCTAGGGCATGTCCCATCCTGGGACACATGGTCCCATCCCAGGACACATGGTCCCATCCCAGGACACACGGTGCATCCCAGGACATGTGGCCCCGTCCCGGGACATGCAGCCCGTCCCGGGACACACGTCCCATCCATGGGACACGCGTCCCCATCCCGGGACACGCATCCCGGCCCAGGAGACGCGGCCCATCCCGCTCCGCCCGGCGCAGGCGGTCCGGGCGCGGGGGGCGGTGCGGGCGCGGGGGGCGGTGCGGTGCGCGGCCGGGGGCGGTGCGGGGCCGGGGCGGGCGCGGGCGGAGCTCTGCGGGCCGCGCCCCCGGCAGAGCCGGGCCAGGCCGCGGCCGGCGCCGCCGTCAGTGCGGGCAGCGGCGGCGGCAGCGCCATGGCGGAGGCGCAGGAGGGGTCCGGGCGGCGCGGGAAGAGGGCCGAGGTCGGGGCGGCGGAGCCGGCGGAGGCGGAGGCGGAGGCGGAGCGGCCCGGCCGGCGGCGGCGGAGGTGGGCGTCGGGCCGGGCTCGGGGCCGGGCTCGGGGCTCTGCGGGCCGGGCGAGCGCTGGCCGCGGTGCTGGCCCGTCCCGTCCCGGCTGCGGGTGCCCCGGGCGGCCCGGCCCTCACCCCCCTCCCGGTCAGTTTCCAGCCGGCGGCGGAGCCCCGGGGAACCACCGTCCTGCACGACACCATCAGCGCCCGCCCGCAGCCCCTGCCAGGTGAGGCACCACCGGGAGGGCGCCCGCCGCGCCCCGGCGTCCCCACCGCCACAGGGACGGTGCCAAGGTGCATGGGCAGCACTCCCCGCTGACCCCGTGCCCCGTCTCCCCGCTGACCCTGTCCGCCATCTCCCCATCTCCCTGCTGACCCCGTGCCCCGTCTCCCTGCTGACCCCCTGTCCCATCTCCCTGCTGACCCCATGCTCCATCTCCCTGCTGACCCTGTCCTCCATCTCCCCGTCTCCCCGCTGACCCCGTGTCCCATCTCCCCGCTGACCCCGTGTCCCATCTCCCCGCTCACCCTGTGCCCCGTCTCCCCGCTCACCCTGTGCCCCGTCTCCCCGCTGACCCCGTGTCCCATCTCCCCGCTGACTCCGTGCTCCATCTCCCCGCTGACCCTGTTCCCTGTCTCCCCACCTGCCCCAGCGAGGCACTTCGACACCAGGACGACCGAGCCCATCAGCTTCTTCTTGTCCGGCCTGGAGGAGCTGCTGGCCTGGCAGCCCGACGGCAACGACGACTTCAACATCTCCGCCGTGCCGCTGGCGAAGCGCCAGCCCCCGCTCCACAGCAGGAGGCCCCGGACATTGGTGTGCCATGACATGCGCGGCGGATACCTGGAGGACAGGTACGTGCTGGGCGGAGAGGAGATGCGGCAGCGGGGCTCAGCACCTCAAACCTCTTCTACTTCTGCTTGGTTTGTTTCCTGATGCTTGGCCGCAGACGGGCAGGGATCTGCAGCGGTGGCCCTCGGGGGTCCGTATTGGGACCAGTACTGTTTAATGTCTTCATCAATGACACAGACAGTGGGATCGAGTGCACCCTCAGCAAGTTTGTGGATGACACCAAGCTGAGTGGTGCGGTTGACACACCTGAGGGACAGGATGCCACCCAGAGGGACCCGGACAGGCTGGAGAAGTGAGAACCCTCATGAGGTTCAACAAGGCCAAGTTCAGGGTCCTGCACCTGGTTCGGGGCAGCCCCCAGTATCGTCACAGGCTGGGAATGGAGGGATGGAGAGCAGCCCTGCTGAGGAGGACTCGGGGGTACTGGTGGATGAAAAGCTGGCCATGAGCTGGCAATGTGCACTGGCAGCCCAGAGAGCCCCTGCATCCCGCGCTGCATCCCCAGCAGTGGGGGCAGCAGGGCGAGGCGGGGGATTCTGCCCCTCTGCTCCACTCTGGGGAGACCCCCCCACAATGCTGCCTCCAGCTCTGGGGCACCAACAGCAGAATGACACGGAGCTGTTGGAGCGGGGCCAGAGGAGGCCCCGGAGATGCTGGGAGGGCTGGAGCCCCTCTGCTGTGAGGACAGGCTGAGAGAGCTGGGGGGGTTCAGCCTGGAGAAGAGGAGGCTCCGGGGAGACGTTATTGCAGCCTTTCAGTACCTCAAGGGGCTCCAGGAAAGATGGGGACAGATTGTTTAGCAGGGCTTGCTGCGATGGGGTAATGGCTTTAAACTAAAAGAGGAGAGATTCAGACTAGATATAAGAAAGAAATTTTTTTATGCTGAGCGTGCTGAGCCCCTGGCCCAGGTTGCCCAGAGAGGTGGTGGCTGCCCTATCCCTGGAAAAATCAGGTCAGGTTGGGTGAGGCTCTGAGCAACCTGATCGAGTTGAAGATGTCCCTGCTCGTGGCAGGGGGTTGGACTGGATGACCTTTGAATGTCTTTTCCCACCCAAACTATTCTGTGATTCCATGATTCCATGGCTCAGTGCCACCGCTCTGCCCAGGTCCGTGGGGTGTGAGTCAGGCTCCAGCCCAGCCCCGCAGCGTCCGCCGGCGTCCTTCCCGTGTTGCTCAACCTTCTTCCCTTTCTGCTGCTGCAGGTTCATCCAGGGCTCAGCCACACGCAACCCCTACGTCTTCTACCACTGGCGGTACATCGACATCTTCGTCTACTTCAGCCACCACACCGTCACCATCCCGCCCGTGTGCTGGACCAACGCGGCGCACAGGAACGGTGTCCCCGTGCTGGGTGAGGGCAGGGCAGGCGGCAGGGCTGGCGGCTGCAGGACCAGGTCCGGGGGAGCCTCACGCCCGCAGTGGGTTTGCCGGGGCACGTGGCCGACGCTGCTCTCGCTGTGTCCCCAGGCACGTTCATCACGGAGTGGACGGACGGGGAGAAGCTGTGCGAGGCGTTCCTGGCCGGCGGGGCGGAGGCGTACCGCACCGTGGGCAAGCAGCTGGCCCGCATTGCCCAGCACTACCGCTTCGATGGCTGGCTGGTCAACATCGAGAACACGCTGAGCGTGAGCCACGGTCGCGCCCTGCCCTCCACCCTGCCTCCTGCCCTGCCCTCGCGCTGCTGTGGCACGGGGCCCCTCGCCTGCCCCGTGTAACCTCCCCTCCGCTCTCTCCTGCCAGGCGGCGGCGGTGGGCAACTTGCCCCCCTTCCTGCGGCACTTGACGGCGCAGGTGCACAGCGCCGTGCCGGGGGGGCTGGTCATCTGGTACGATAGTGTCCTGCAGAACGGCGCGCTGAGATGGCAGAACGAGCTGACTGAGGAGAATAGGTGAGGCCCAGGCAAAACCAGCCCTGAGTTGGGGGCGTGAGCCCACCCCAAACCCAGCGCCTGGGGTTGGTCAGGTATGGCCTGCGCAGCCCTCGGTGGGGTGAGCTGCAGGGACAGCCGCAGCGTCCGCCCTGCCACCCTGACCCTCATCCGCAGGGTGTTCTTCGACGCCTGCGATGGGCTGTTCACCAACTACAATTGGAAGCAGGAGCACCTGGAGCGCACGCGCGGGCTGGCCGGGCCACGCCACACCGACGTCTATGTCGGTGTTGATGTCTTTGCCCGCGGCGACGTGATCGGTGGTGGCTTCGACACTGACAAGGTGGGTGTGCTGAGGCCGGGCCACAGTGGGACCCTGGGCCTCCCCCCAGGCACAGGGCTCTGAGCTTCCACTGATGGCTGTGCCGTGCCGTGCCGTGCTGTGCCGTGCCATGCTGCTAACCTGGGGACGCAGCAGCAAGGAGTGGGGGAACCCGGAGCCACTGGGCTGGCAGCCGCGCATGGAGAAAGAGCTGGAGGATCCCAGTGCTGCAGTCCCTGGGGAGGGAGATGCCGCAGCGCGTCCCTGTGGTGTTGTCCTGCCCCACCACGGGGCCTGTGGGGTGTGGGGGAGTGGGGACAGGGCAGGTGACAAGGTGACTGCCTGGCCCAGCCCGCGATGCTCACCGCTCATCTCTGCAGTCCCTGCGCCTGATCCGCCAGCATGGCCTGTCCGCAGCCATCTTCGCTCCCGGCTGGGTCTACGAGCACCTGGGGGAGGAAAACTTCCTGCAGAACGAGAACAAGTGAGGGCGGCTTGGCGGGGTGGGGGGCCGTGGGTCGGGAGGGGCGGCAGGACAGGGCTGCAGGGAGACCCTGGTTGCCCATCGGGACTGGGCTGGCCCTGCTCTGCCCCAGCCGGGGTGGTCCCCGATGCTGTGCCAGGGCAGCGGCCGTGTCAGGGGTCTCTGCTCAGACACCCGCCTTCTCCTCCAGGTTCTGGGCCTCGCTGGCCGAGTACCTGCCCACGCACAGCATCAGCACGCTGCCCCTCGCCACATCCTTCAGCCTGGGCATGGGCACCAGCAGGTTCCTGGCTGGGAAGGTGGGTGTGGGGCGACGGCTCGGCCCCGGCCAGGCAGGGGTGGGCTGGGCAGGGGTGTCCCCGCTCCCGGCCCCCCTCTAGGCTCAGCTCAGCTCACCCCGTCCTGCAGGAGGAAGAGCCGGGGCCCTGGTACGACCTGAGCGCGCAGGAGATCCAGCCCTTCTACCCGGAGCGCGAGGGCAGGCTGAGCACCAGCTGCTGCCTGCAGGACGCCTGGTGCGGGGGCAGCTCCCTCAGGGTGCAGGGGACCATCCCGCCCGGCGAGGAGCACGTGGCCGTCCGGTGAGTCGGGGGAGAAGCCCCCTTGCCACCTCCTCAGGGCTGGGCTGGCACCGCGCCGGCACGGCCCACATGGCGCAGGCAGAGCTTTGCGGCCCCGCGGCCTCGTGGTGAGCGTGCCCGGGGCTCTGCCCGCACTGCCCAGCAGAACTAACCCGATGCATCTTCTCTTTCTCTCTTCTCTCTCTCTCTGTCTCTCTCTGGGTGGATTTGGGGTCATCAGCCTTTTCTCTTTGCAGATGCCGGCGCCCCCCAAGCTCTTCCTGACCCTGCTCTACAAGCTGGAGGGGCCGCACCCTGATGAGTTCGCGGTTGCGCTGGAGCTCACCACCTGGGACTCGGGTACCTGCCACGAGGGCAACGTCACCTCCCTGCCTGGTGAGGACCCTGCCCCTGTGCGCTCTGCAGCGAGCACCCGCTGCAAGCGCGGGACCAGCTCAGCCCCTCACCCTCACTGACCCCCGCTCCCTCTGGCAGAGCCCAATGGCCGGCACCACCCCCGGTTCCTCCCGGCACCGCCACCTGGCCTCGCCAAGCTGTTTGCCGTGTGCGACCGTGGCTCCAACGGCTGGACCAGCCGGTGAGTGCCCTGCCAGCACCCTGTGCCCGTGGGCAGGTGGGGCCACCCCAGGGCCGCCCGGCACCGTGTCCGCTCTGCCCCTTGCCTCTCAGGTGCTACGAGCTGGACCTGCAGGACTGCAGCCTGCGAGACCTCTCCCTGCTCGTGTCCCGCCACCAGCCCAGCCCGCGGGAGACGTCCTTCACCTGCCTCCTCGGGGAGGTCCGGGTGAGTGCGGCCGCTGCCGGCTGGGAGCCACCTGCCCCAGTGCTGCCCCACGCGGCCCCATGCCAGGAGGGTGGGTGAGCACCCGCTGCTCTTGTCCCCAACGTGGTTCCCTCCGCAGGTGCTGGACGCGGCCAGCGTGGCGGCCTCCCCGCCGGAGGTGCAGAGCGTGTCGGCCTCACAGCTCTGGTGGAAGGAGGGCCCCGAGGCGGAGCAGCTCTCGCTCAGCCTCACCCTGCGCTGGGCCTTCCCGCCCGGCCACGCCGCCTGCTTCCGCGTCCTCAGCCTGGGCGCCCGCTGCCGCCGGGGCCAGACGTCGCCGCAGCTCCTGGGGCTGGCACACGCCTGCCTGTACCGTGCCGTGGGCCTGGTAGTGCCGCGGCCGGCGGCCGGGCAGTCCTGCCGGCTGGAGCTGCTGGTGGAGCCGGTGCTGCGTGACCAGCTGCCCGTGGACCCCGAGCGCTGGGGGCGGCTGGTGTTGGTTTACTCCGACCCGGCCGGCAGCGCCAGCGGAGACGGGTATTAAAGGCGAGCGTGGCACAGCCCTGCGTCCGTGTCTGCTCCGTGCTGGTGGGTGGGCTGCGGGCGGGGGGCATGGCAGAGCCGCTGCCAGGGGGGCTAAGAGGGTGGGTGCTGCATTTCCTCACCCTGGTTCAGCAGGTCCCTCTTTGCCCACCGCTGTCGCTGAGCGCAGCCCTCACCATGGGGGTCCACAGGGTGCTGGCCAGGGCCCTGCACCAGGGACTGCCCAGGGACCCCCTGCGCCAGCTCCTGCAGCCCTCGCCACCTGCAAACTGTGCATGTCCAGGCTGGGGGTGCTTGCCCTGAGACCTGCCCCCCCGAACCCTGCACCCACCTTGGGGACCAGCCCGGCTCCGCTGTGGTGCTGAGCCCCGAGGAGCATCCCAGCGCCGGCAGCCGCTGCTCCCGTCCCCCACCACCCACCTCAGCACCGCCCGGCCCCGCTGCCCTCGCCCCTGGGCTGGCAGGACGCGGCAGTGCCCCGGCTGCCTCCCCTCCATATCTTATGCGGAGAAGGAGAGAAAATTTATAGCAGCAATTATTTTCTCACAGTCTGGTGAGCAAGCAATTAGGAGGCAGGGAGCAGGCGAGCGCGCCGCGCAGCGGGGTCACCCAGCCCCAGCTCCCTCCCAGCGCCGGCCCCGGGCCCACAAACAATGCTGGCTCCTGGTCAGGAAAATTAATATGTCAGCAGTTAAGCTGCTGCTCCTCCGGTGGGGAACTCGCTCTGAAATGAATTATCTGACAGTTTGAAAAATGAAGGGCTTGGCACAGCCAGGGGAGGGCTCCTGCCGTGCTGGCACCCCATTACCTTGCCAGGGCGAGGCCGGGGGCCGTGGTGGGACCCCCCTTCGCCTGCTGCCAGCTGCAGCCCCCTGCCCAGTGGCGTGCCGGGACGGCCAGACCCGCTGTGCCCATCGCCCCCCGCGCCAGCATCCCAGTCAAAACCTGAGTCGCCCTGGTTGAAGAAAGAAATCTTTATTAATAATTTCAATAATAATAATAATAATCCTTGTAATAATAATAATAATAATAATAATAATAATAATACTGTTTATTAGAATGGTCACACCTTTGAAGCATACAGGATGGGCCGGTGCCAGCCTGCGCGCCGGCGGCCGGCGCAGGGGTTTGCTGTAAGGAAGAAGCCAGTACAGCGATGGAAGGAGCTTTGTACAGGGGCGGGGGCGCGGGGCCAGGGGGGCCGGGGCTATGTACACCGGGAATAGAAAAGGGGGAGCTCGTTGCTGGAGCGTCGAGGGGCGTCTGCAGACTATAAAGTGAGGTTTGAGGAGTGGCGGAGCCACGCGGGGTGGGGAGGAGGGTGGGGGGCTGAGCATGGGGCCGCCCCACAGGATGGGGCTGCACCCCAGGGTGGGCTCCACGGTGCCCTGTGCTGCCAGGCGCCGGACCCGGTGCGCCAGCCGCTGCAGACCGACCCTGGGGCTCGGGCCGGTCCCTGTGGGTGATGCCGGCCCCCAGTCCTGGGCAACGCAATGGCCAAGACCCCACACCGAGGGCGGGCAGGGACGGGTGGCCATAAGCGTGTCCCGCACCGCAGAGCAGGCGGGAGTGGAATCGGGATCGGGACAGTCCCCATCCCGGCTCAGCGCAGGGGGCCGCACGCGGCGTCGGTCAGGGCTGCTCCCTGCGGGGTGGGAGCCCCGGGTGCGTCAGGGGCTGGAGGGGAGGGAAAAGAGGGGAAAGGGATCGCAAGCGAGTTGCAAGCTCCTCTTAACAAAAATTCCCTTTAAAAGGCAGAGGCTTGTGCCCCTGCAACGCCCAGCGCCTCAGCAAAGCGGCTGCGCCGCCACCCCAGCTCCACGCGGGAGCCGAGGCCTCGCACACTCGACACGCCGATGACCGGCAAGCGCCGGAGCTCGGGAAACACGAAGCCGGGTTCCCACCCCAGCGCCCGGTGCCCCGAGCTGGGGAAGGGGCAGCGTGCCGCAGCTGAAAGGAAGACGTGGTGCCCAGGCCCTGCGCCTGGGCGGGCGGAGGCCCCTGTGGACGCCCCCCGCTCGGCCGCGCCGGCTCTCCCTCCCTGCCGCGGGCTGCGGGGCCGGGGCGGAGAGGGGCTCCTCCGGCACGTCCGGCCGGTCCGTGTTCGCCGCGGCGCTCCTCCGGGACTCGCTCGCTCGGTGCGTGTGTGGACAGTATGGGACTTTCACTTGGCTGCTGCCGCTTTGCTTTTTTTTTTTTTTTTTTGTTGCTTTGCTTTTAATTTTTTAATTTTTGATTTTTTTTTTTGTGTGTGTGTTTGTGTGTGTGTGTGTGGATTTTTTTGCCCTTCCTGGTCCCAGAAGGAAAACGGCCGCGGTTTCACTACAACAGAAACAGAGAGGCAGGTCTGTCGTTGGAGCGGCCGCGGGGCAGCCTGGCCGGGAGGGATGCGGCCACCAGCCCGGCCCCCCAAGCCCCGCACCGTGCCCCAGCCCTGCAGCTGGACCCCTGCGCCGCAGCTTCTCTGCAGAGCAGTGCAGTTGCCCTGGAGAAGCGGGGGGCTGCCCCCCCGGGTCCCACACCCGCCCCAGCCCGGCTCCATCCCCAAGGAGCACGCAGCAGCCCCCGCCGGCTCCTGTCTCTCTTATGGGGGGCAGAGGGGCTGCTCCAGGGCTGCCGTTGGCACCGAGCATCCCCTCCTGCCTCACGGGGGGACGAGCCCTCGGCACCCCCAGGGGACTCGGGCCGCAGTGGAGCTGCCCGGGGACCCCGCATCCCGACTCCGGCAGCGGGGTGCCACTGGGGCCGAGGGCCGGCCCCGCTCCCCAGGGATGCCGGGGGCAGGAGCTGGGCAGCACCGAGGCGCAGGGCTGCGCCGGGGCAGACGGATGGTGCAGGAGATGCGGGCGGGCGGTGGGACGGAGCCGTAACCCTACGGGGGGCTGCCGAGGCCCCGCGGAGCCCGGCCCCAGCCCCAGCCCTGCGGGCACCGCGGTTCCTCCAGAGGCTCGGCCTCGGCTCTGTCTGCCTGGTGTGTTTGGTGCTAGTGAGCGTCAGTGCTAGTGGTGGGGGGGCTGTGTCTGTCTTGCTAGTAGGGAGTGAAGCGGCTGTACCCTCCTCGGTATAGACTAGCCTGCAACATCAAAGATGAAAAAAAAGCCAATCAGTATTCGAGAGAGAGGCAAAGCCCAGTTCTTCCCTTTTTTTTTTTCTTTTTTTTTTTTTTTTTTTTTTTCTTCTCTTTAAAATGACACCAAACCGCTTGTCCTTGGGACGTGAGGGGCGGGCAGGGCCGAGAGTGCCCAGCGCTGCCCGGGCTCTGGGCCAGCTGCGGGCGCTGCCTTGGGGCGGTGCAGGGCCCAGGGGCTGCAGGGTGCCTCGAGCCCCCGTGCCCGCAGCACGGCACCACCGTGGCCAGGCTCCTGCGTGCCTGCGGTGACCGCGGCGGAGCCCGTCCCTGTCCCCGCTGCGGCGCTGGGCTGGTACCCACCCTGCCCATCCCCACGGGATGGAGGGGCTGCGGCCCCCCGCTAGCGGCTTCCCCAAGGCTGGGGGTGCCAAGGGGTGCTTGGCAGCCCGACCCTGGCCACAGCTGGGGGTGAGTGGGTTAAAAAAAGGAAGAAAAAGATGATTTGGCTTTGAGATCTTGCCTATGAGTGGGATTTTTCATCTTTGATGCTGGCTGTGAGGCTAGCTAAAAGCCGAGGCGTGTGGGTGGCTGCAGGCACCGGCGCACGCACGCGTGCTCCCTGCATGTAGCTGCAAGCCAGGGATCAGAAAGGGGGTCCCGGTCCCCGGGCAGCGCCCTGGGGTGGACAGACCCCCCCCCAAGCCAGTGCTGGAGGCAGTTGGGCCCCAGGAAGCAGCGTGTGCAGACGGGAGTGCACGGGGTGTAATGGGGCACCTGCGGTGGAGGCACAGGGCTGGGGGGGCTCCTCTCTTGCCTGCCTGGGACAGAGCCAGGCAGGGGCTGCACTGCTCCTGCTCCTGCTGCCGGCTCCCCCTCCCACAGCCCCGGCGCGTGGGGCTGCCCCTCGCCCGCCCTCGCACCCCGCAGGCTCCCCGGGCCCCCCCTCTCCGCGCTGGCTGCAGTTCACGCAGGGAAGCAAAGAAAGGCCGCGGGGGCTGCTCTTACCATGGTGCCGATGCTGTACGTGGCGGCGGGGCCGATGGTGTGGTGGTACGGGTCTGCCGCTGCATACACTCTGCCGTAACTAGAAGCAAACACAGTGGTGGGCGTCAGTGACCGGGGACGGGGACCCGTCTCCCCTCAGCAGCCCCCCCAGCCCTGGCCACTGCATCCCCCTCCTGCACCCCGGGACCTTGACGCTTCTCCCTGCCCGGGCACCAGTCCCAGCAGGAGCCCAGGGCAGCGCGGGGACCCCAGTTTGCAGGACACCCTCGTCATGCCCAGTTCTGTCCTCGCCCCGTGGGACACAAAAGCTGGTGTGTGTCGGACCGGGTGGTGGAGGGGGTGAAATGGCGCATCCCCCCCCCCCCAGGCCCGGAGCGACACCCACGGGCAGCGGTGCTTACCTGTCGCTGTATGCTGCCGCTGCTGCCGCGGGCTGGGCGTATCTGTATGCGGCGTAGCCCCCCTGCAGCACAGGAGAGACTGCGGTCAGGGAGGGGGGCAGCACCTGCCGGGGGGGTCTCGGTGGGCCAGGGCAGCCGGGCACCCCTGGGCACTGCCACGGAGCAGCGGTGGGACCCTGCGGGGAGCCAGTGCCCGTGCCACGCGGCGCACACCAGCCTCATTACCATTCCCCAGGGGCTTTCACAAACATTAACCTTAAAAAATTAAATTTCCAGAGGAGAGAATGTCACCTCCCTGATCGCTTTAATGAGGTGTCACGTTAGATAAATCCTTCAGCCGCCTGCCTGAAATATCGCCAACGGCTTCTTAAATATGGAGGTTAAATGCCGGTGTAAGACAGCGCACCGGTGCTTGGCAAGGCCGTAAATCCCAGGCGGTGCTGGCCCCGCGAGGGTCTGTCTGGGGGCACAGGACTCGTGTGGTGCCACCCTGCTCGCTCCGAAGGAGCCGCGCTCACATCCACGCTCCGGCTACCCTCCCCAGGGGAAGGGGCTGGCTGGGGAAGAGCCCGAAGTGGAACCACCCGATGCCGCTCACCCCCCGGCCCCGGCACAGGGTCCCAGGCATGGCCCAGACCCGGTCGTGGCACTTACGTAGATCTCGGCTCCGTAGAACCCGTCCTGGTAGACGACCCTGCAAGCGAGGCGGAGGCGTCAGAGCCTGGCCGGTGTCACCAGCCAGGGTGAAGCCGGTGAACTGGGGGAGCTGCTTCCAGCAGCGCAGCCGATGGGTGAGGAGTGGTGTCCGGGCAGCTCGAGGGCACGTCCTGAGCTGGGAATGCCAGCAGGGAGGGCAGGGACATGGGGACGGGCGGAGGGCACAGCCAAAGGCAGGAGATGCCACAGGGATGGAGGAGTCCGGGGCACGATCACTGCTGGGAGCGGCCAAGTGGCCACAGATGGCCATGGCCGTGCCTGACACCGGAGCGGCTGTGTGTGCCGGGAGCAGGAGTGTTTCTATCAAACCGACTGGCACAGCGGGAGCACCCATCTGTGTTTTGGGGCGCAGGCGCCTGGCGAGCACGTGGGTCACCCCGAGGGGCAGAAGGGGAACCCCCCAATGGTTTCACAGAGCCCGAGGCCAGGCAGGTGCTGGGGGAGCTGCAGCCCGATCCCAAAGCGTGAGAGCCCGGCAACGCTGACACTGATGGCAGCAGAACAGGAGCAACACGGCAGCAGACGGGCGCCGTGCCCCGAGGCCGGCAGTGCCCCCGCCGCCCGGGTACTCACGCGCCGTAGGTGGGGATGGGTGGTGGCGGCGGCGCAGCCCGGAAGGTGTTGTAGACAGCGCGTCCTCGTCCCCTTAAGTGTGCCCCTCGGTAGGCCACAGCTGTCCCTGTGGCAGGGTATGGGAACCCCGTTACTGCAGGAGAGAGGGACAAGCGTGGGCTTTCTGCAGCAGCTCCCGACAGCACAGGGCTGGGACCCCCGCAGCCTCCCGTGCCAGAGCCTGACTGTCCCCACAGCCTGGCGGGGACACGGGGACGCTGGGGCAGGGGGCCGGGCCGGGGGGAGTTGTGCATGCAGGGGTGAGGAGGGGGCGAGGGGCCGGGGCCGCTCGCTGCTCAGAGCAATGGTGGTGCGGGACACGGCGCGGAGCCGACGCTGGGGGAATCTGCAGCGGGGCTGTCCCCGACCTGACGTTACCTGCGTAGAACTCGGGGCCATAGACTGCTCCCACCACCGGGTTCAGCTTCCAGCCTGCGGGCAGGGAGAGACGGTGAGGCCAGGGACACCCTCCCTGCTGCGACCCCCCCACCCTGAGGGGCCACAGCTCCCGTCCCCGGGCGGATGCAGGGCGTGGGGTACCCGGGGGGGCTGCGCCCCAGCACTGGGCAGGGAGCGTCCGCCCTCGTGTCTGCCCGAGGACGCGGAGGGCATTTGCTGCGTCAGCTCAGCCCAAGCTGGCAGCGAGGGAGCGCGGGCGCCCCGGGGATGGCCCTGCCCGCCGCAGCTCCGGCTCTCCTGGCGCTGGTCCTTACCGTTGGTGTAGGGGTTGGCAGCCTTCTTGTTCGTCATGACCCGGGCCGTGGCGTTGTTCACCTGCGGAGAGAGGGGTCGGGAGCTCAGCGCCTGTGGGCAGCGGGGCTGGCGAGGCTGCGGTCCAGGGCCCGCTCGGCTCCCTCGGCGCGCGTCACTGCTGCTTCAGGTGCCAGAGCGAAGGACACCGGCCGCGGGGGGAGACGCGGGAGCAACCTCTGCCTGCAGCTGCCCTGCCGTGACGCAGTCCTGCCCGCACCCCGGCTGGCCCAGGCCTCCCAGCTCCTGCCCTGGCTCCAGCGGCGAGTGTTGGCCGGGCTGGTGGCCGATGCCCCGACCGCTGCGGTGCCATGCTCAGGACAAGCCCCAACGTACTGCCACCAGGCTCGGCCACCTCCCGTCCCCACCCCACGCCTGGCCCTGCCGGCAGGAAGGACACGGTTGTGGCAGGAGCCCGGGTCACTCTTGCAAGCTCCCGCGAGCTCCTGCCCGGCTTTGTTGGACCATGTTCTCCGACAGACAGAGCCTGTCCACGGGGCATCGCTGTGCCCTGCCAGGCTGCCCTTCCCTCTACTCAGCACTGCTGGGGATGTTTGCATCCCGCTCCCTCTGCCATGCACTGCCCCGCTTCCCACAGCTCGCCGGCAATCAGCAAGGGTGCTCCCAACGAACGGGCAGAGCCTGATCCCTCCGCCTGGCTTGAAGAAACAGCAGCCTCGGGGGCCAGGCAGCGCGGCAGCTGCCTGCCCAGCGGGCATGGGAGCCCTGCACAGCACCCTTCCCGCCTGGGCGCAGGGGAGGCGGGGATGCACATGGAGCAGAGCACCCCTCTCCTCCCCGCAGAGCCCAGGGCGGCTGCGTGGTGGGCACGGGGGCTGCGGGCAGCTGGGGTCTGCCAGAGCCCTCTGTAACTGGGCAAAACGCAGGCAGTGCCTGGGCCGGTGCCCCGGGTGTCCCCGCACGTGGGAGGTTCCTTTGAGCCGGACGCTCCTCATGCCAAGTGATGTCCTTCCCGGCAAGCGGCACACATGCTCCCGTGCCGCATTCACGGACACATGCACGCGCCGGGACAGCCTCCCCTGGGACATGCGGGAGCAGGGCGGGACCCGGGGCTGCCCCAAAGCGTCCCCTGCCCCAGCTCTCCCCTGCCCGCCGTCCCCGGGCAGCTCTGCCCTGCCTGCAGCCCCCGGGCAGGGCGGAGAGGACACACGCACACGCAGGCATGGCACTAGCACACTTATCTGAGCACCTCAATCTTCCGGCCCTCTACGATGGTGCCATTCAGCTTCTCCCGTGCCCGGTCGGCATCTGTGCTAGTTTCAAAAGTTACAAACCCAAAACCCTGTGAGCAGAGGAGAAAAGGAGAAAGAAAGAGACAGAGAGAGACAGAGAGAGGGTGTGGGGACAGAGAGAGAGAGGGGGTGAATCAGGAGAGCTGGCGCAGGAGAGGAGGCTGCCGCAGTGCAGAGATGGAGAGCCTGGGTCAGGGCCCCCGCTGGCTCCGGGGGTCCCGGCTGAGGCCCCAGCATCGCCCGTGAGCTGGGAGAAGAGTCTGGGAAAGGGGCACAGAAAGCAGGGAAGATACAACAGAGACATCCACACACAGAGGGACACGAGCTGCCTGTGCCGGCGGGGGCAGAGTGAGTCCTCCCCTCCCTCCAGCGCTTGGGGCACAGGGACCCGCACGGCCCCCCCCCCGCCGGTGTAGGGCAGCGGGACGGGGCTGCCCCGAGATGGGGTACCCCGTGCCTAGGTCCCGCGGGGCAGGAGAGGAGGGAGAGCAGGCAGAGGAGCCCCCAGGCATCCCAGCTCCCCCTGGCCCCCTCCCCGGGGCTCGCCGTAACGGTGCCGGCAGCCGGCAGCACCCACCTTGGAGCCCCGCTCATTGAAAATGATCTCCACATCCAGGATCTTCCCGAATTGCTGCAAGCGGAGAGAGCAGAGGCGTGAGCACCCGCAGACCCCCTGCCCCTCTCCCAGGGCTGCCGGCACAGTGCTCTGCGCCCGGGGGACCCTCGGTGCCATGCAGGGGAGAGCCCCCGTCCCTCCCATGGCACCCCCTCTTCCAGGACTTGAGGAGTATCACCCAAAATCTCATTAGCCTGCACGGTTCTGAATCCTAATGAGGGCTGGGAAGGGGAGAAGGGGAGGGGGACAAGGGCTCTGTGTCACTCCCCCCCGCCATGCATGGGCCTTGGTCTCCCAGCCCGGCTGTTAGCCAGGGTGCAAATCCTGCAAACCACTGCTCCCGGCCAGCAGTGGCACGGAGGTGCCCGGGCACGCCGCGGGCTGGGCAGGACGGACCCTTGGGATGGGACACTGCTGGGGTCCCTGCAATGCCACTAGCAGCACTTGAGCAGAGAGCAGTGGACACGGGTGGCTGGAAGGCGCCGGACTCACCCCGAACATTTGCCGCAGGTCGGGGTCCCGGAATCGGAAGGGGATGTT
Organism: Rissa tridactyla; assembly: GCF_028500815.1. Lineage (NCBI taxonomy): Eukaryota > Metazoa > Chordata > Aves > Charadriiformes > Laridae > Rissa > Rissa tridactyla. Next base: position 11,667,636 of record NC_071480.1, read on the forward strand.
GGAGACGTGTAACCTCTTGGGCTGCTGCTTGTCTGTGTTGTCTGAGGAGTGTAGCTGCTGGCTCTCTGTCTGTGCCGCCTCGTCTGTCTGCTGCAGGAAGCACCGCCGGCCATCAGCCCCCGGCTCGACTGCTCCGCATCCCCCGGTGGGGGTCCGGGCTCGGGATCTGTCCCCCTCCCCTGTGCTTGGCCCTGCCTGCCCCTAAGGACACCCTGCAGTCCTCAAGTTCCGGGCAGCACTCCGTGGGTCTCCTCACAGCCCTGCGAGTCAGGGGGATGCCGGAGGGGAACTCTGCCTGCGGGGAGTCAGGGAACGCCCAGCCTGGGGTACCAGCCTGAGCCCTCACCTCGGCCGGTGCTGCCAGCGGGGTCAGGGCATCACCCGCCTCATGGGTGACAGGGACCTGGGGGGCTGAGCGCTGAGGGGGGGCACAGGGAGCACACCCTGGGGAGGGGGAGGCCTGGGAGAGGGCAGGGGGTGACCCACTGCAGAGAGGCGGCCAGCATCGCGTGGCCTCGCACTGGCCTCTCTCCCCGCTGTTAGCCCAGTGGCACGGTGCCCAGGGGCCGTGACCGTGGCACAGGGGTGTGCTCGGGGCGGGGGGTGGCAGACCCCGCACACGGGCTGGGAAGTGCTCGGCTCAGCACTTTCCCCGGCGCTGCATTACAACCCTGTAATTGAAGCTATCTGGTGGGAAGGCAGCCAAGCAGGTAGATTACAAGTGATTAGAAATGACGGGGGGGCGGGGGGGGGGGCCGCAAGGGACAGAGGCGGCTGCTGCGGCACCCAGCCCGGCGCCCCGAGGGACAGTGGCCAGGCAAGCACTGCTGCCCCGGCACCCCTGGCGTTGCCCTCGGACCCCTGCCCACCCCCCCGGACACTGCTCCCTTACCGGTACCGTCTGCGTCCCTGCTATGGACTGTGTGCTGGCGTCGGTGCCCGGCTGCTCGGCGTGGCTCTGTGCTGGTGTGTAGAGGGTCATGGCGTGCTCCGGTACTGTGCTTTGCCCCGAGTAGTCCTGCGTGGGGTGGGGGTGCGGCGGCGCGTACTCTGCGGGGATCCCGTTCTGGGGGGGCGGGGGGTACTGGGCCGGGGGGTAGGGCTGAGCCATCGCGTCTGGCGGAGCCGTGGCGTCCTGGTTACCCTGCCGAGACAGCGGCACCGTCCCCCTTACCCACCGATGTCCCCGGGGAGCCTGGGCTGCGACCTGCCCCGGGGAGGGGTCCTGGTCCCTGCCGCCGGCCCCCGGTCCCCCAGCCCCACCGCGCCCCAGCCTGTGGTGTCTCCCCCCAACCCCTGGGCTGGGTCTGTGCCACGGCAGCTCCTGGGTCACACTGCCCGCAGTGCAGCCCCCCATCTTCTCCCGCTCCCCCTCCTCCTGCCTGCCCGGGGCACTGGGGCTGAGGCAGCAGGAGGATGGAGCCCACTGGGGTTTAACTGGGGGAGCTGGCACACCACCCTCTCCTCGAGGATGGAAACCAGGGCAGCCCTGGGTTTGGAGCCCAACACGGGGCAAAGCAAAGCAGCATCGCTCCGGGGGGGCTGCACAGCATCAGCGCCCACCGGCTACAAACCCAGCATCCCGGTGATGGTGGTGGCAGCAAAGGGGATTGGGGCTGGGGAGAGGAGGGATGCTGATGGCCCCTTGGAAAACACCAGACAGGGATCAATTAACTGCTAAATATTTGATTAGCCCCTTTGCTCTAATGCAGCCGGCCTGGCCGCCCCGGTCAAATGGGGTGAGCTGCACCCACACCACGGGCCGAGGGCTGCCTTTTGCCTGCCAGGGGGGTGGCGTGGGGCTGCCAGCCAGCACCTCTCCTGCACACCCACCCACCGCCCACCCTCACAGCCCCACATGCACCCGCGGGCTCTCCCCCCTTGCACACGCGTGTGCTGCACCCGCCGCCGCACACAGACGCCGACTGCGGCGCACGGCCCCCGCCAGCCCCTGAGAGGCTGTGAATGCTTTGCGCCGGCACACGGGGCAGCGCGGGCAGCCCCTCGGATGCTTTACAACCTGCCGCGGCAGCCTCTCGCCCATGAAATACATCTGTGGCTCAGCCCGTGGAGACAAGCTCCTTAATTGTGTGTGTGGCCGATTTATGGTGCGGAGGGATGGCGGGGGGCAGGCGGGGGGGGCCGCGCTGCCCGCCGCCATCCCCCAGCTGGCAGGGCCGTCGTGCCTGCGAGGGAGGCAGGGGAGCCCGCGCCGGGGGCACGGTGGGGACCACATGCAAAGCCAGCGTGAATAATCCCGCTACAGATCTGCAAGTCATCGGCAGGCTCGCCAGCGCCTTCCCGCGCTGACTCAGCTGCTCAGGGACGCGCCAGATGCACCTGCCAGTGCGGGCTGGGGCTGCCGAGATGCTGCAGGACGGCGGAGCCCCATCCCCGGCGCTGCCCCCCGGCCGGACAGCCGGACCACGCTCCTGCCTGCACCGCAAGCACCAACACACCTCGCGGGCTGGAGCATTTCCATCCGGCGCTCAGCCGCGCCCCAGCACCCGAGCCTGCTCTGGGGAGCAGGCAGACGCCGAAAAGTCACAGCGGGCACACTCCCAGCGCCCGACACTCCTGCCTGCACTCCTGATGCCCAGCACCCAACCCTCCCTGCCTTGTGTGCATGAACCCAGCAGCAGGCGCAGCCTGCAGCACTCCCACACGCTCCACGCTGGACGCTCGTCCTTGCTGTCACCACAGCCAGGATCAGCCACCGTCCCAGCGGGGCCGGGCACTCCTACCCAGGCAGGAGGAGCCAAGCAGGCAGGAGGACGCAGATGGGTACCGGGGCAGGGACCGTCCCCACCTGCCCAGGTCTTGGGCCCCACTGATTCCTCACCAGCCCGTCCCGACAGCCACCTTCATTTCTGTTATTAATTAGGGTTGTCGCAGTGCTTGTCAGCCCAAGTATTATTTCATTCAGGGACCATTAGGTTCCCCTGTTTTGCCGCTCGCCATCGCTGGGGCTGCTGGTGCTGCAGAGGCACAATCTACGGCTCCCAGCACCTCCCTCCCGCCAGCGCTGCCGTCCACGTCCATCCCCGGGCAGGGACGGGGCTGCTCAGCTCGGTGGCAGGGGGCTGCCAGGGGCGAGGGTCCCGCGGGGAGGGGGATGTCGACGGGTTTGGCTGCCTGATGCTCCCTGACATCACGGGGAAGCAGCTGCTGCTCAGCTCCGCACCCCGCGCTGCCTGCGTCCTCCGCTGCCAGCTGCCTGGGGCTGCCTGCAGCGTGGGAAAAGCCCCGGCCCCCCTGCTCCCCCCGGCGGGTTACTGGGGCCCCAGCCCCACAGCAGGCCCTCAGCCTGCACCAGGAGCAGCCCCTTCCCTGGGTCCCTCCCTGCGCCCAGTGCCCGGGGGGTCCTGGGGACCCACCTGCACCCCAGGGGAGGCAGCTGGGGAGGCACCGACGTGGTGTGGTGCCGCCCCGTGGGTGCCAGGGACAGGGTGCTTTGACAGGCATCCCCCACTCGTGCCCTGCACGTTCCTCCTGGGGGCCTGGGGGATGCTCCTGCGCTTTGCGGGGCAGTTTTCCGCATTTGCGTTAAAAGAAATTCTGATTATTAATGGCCCATGGCCCTCATTTAGTCAATGAGACGGGAGATTAGTGCAGTGCCCAAGAACGAGTAGGGAGCAAAGCCGGCAGTACTTAACACAGCACGGGGGGGCACAAGCAGCACCCCACCACCCGCGCTGCCCGGGCATGGCACCGGCACGACCCTGTGCCGAAGTACCACAGACCCCGGGACGGCAGCGGAGGGGCTGGGATGGGGAGTCGAGGCCCTCGCTGTCAAGGGGAGAAGCAGCTCGGGGCAGTGCGGCACACGCTGCTGTGTCCCGCAGGCTGGCGGGCGTCCCGCCGCCTCCCTGCGCCTTGGCAGAGCCCCGCGCTCAGGAGACAGGGCTGGGGGAGCCCCCGCGGCCAGGGGAGCCCCCCGAGAGTGGCCCCATCCAGCTGGCTGCAGGCCACCGCTCCCTGAGCCCAGCCCTGGAGGGCAGGGTCAGTGGGACCCCGAGGTCCCCTACGTGGTGTCCCCTACGTGGTGTCCCCTGCGTGGTGTCCCCTGCGTGGTGTCCCCTGCGTGGCGTCCCCTGCCCTGCCTGCGGCTCAGCCCCGCGCCACAGCCCTGCGCAGCGGCTGCCGCAGCAGGCAGGGGGTGGATATCATCTTTAGCTGATTAAATGTCCCTCATTAACGAGTTTCTTTAATTAATGAAGTTTTTTTGTTTGCTCCACTTGCTTTCTCCCCACCGCACTCTGCCTCCTCAGCACAATCCAGGCCATTTCCTTTCAAGTCATTTAGCGCGTGGGGCCGGTTCCTGCCGACGCCGCACTTTGGTGATTGTGCCTGTCAGCTCGGGGCTGACGACGCCATTTTTAACATTTGCTCCTTTTTAAGAAAATAACGCACCAGGAGCCCCCGAATGCAGAGGACGTGTCTGAGCAATTAGCGGAGCGCAGAGCGCCTGCGCTAACGAGAGGGCACCCGCTGGCCCCAGGCACCCTGCAATGTCCCGCCAATGCCTCCGCCCGCGACGCGCGTCCTGCCAGCACGGCACGAAGGTGCAGCGTGTGAGCACACGAGCAACTGCCACCCGCTGCCACCCACCTCCGGCCATGGATGGGCAACATGGTGGCCCCGCGGTGGCCCCGCAAGGCCAGCCAGCGAGCCGTGCCCACGCTCAGCCAGAGCCTCTCCTGGCACACGCCGTCACGATTTACAACCAGCCGGCTGCCTGTCCTGGGGCTGCTCCCCTCGCCCGCAGCCGCGGCACCCACAAACGTGCCCAGAGTTTTCTCCAAAAGCCTCACGGCCATCCTGCCACCTCAGCCCGTTCCTGCTCTTGTCTTCGGTCCAGGGAAATCCCCACCCGGCCAGCTCTGCTGGTGGACGGCCCCTTCCCATGCGCTGTGCTCGGGCCAGTGCTGCTGGTGCAGGGGCAGCATGGCACCGCCTGGTCATGGCACATGTGCAGCCTGGCTGGCCAGCAGCGTGCCGAGCCCCTGAGCAGCTGGGGAGGGGGCACAGTCCCATCACCACACACCTCCCCACCGCCAGCGAGAAGGGAGCCATGAGAGCTCTGGGAAGAAAAGGCAGAGCGGATCCGCAGGCAGCCAGCCCAGCTCCGGCCCCCGATGCCTGCGGCTGTCTCGCTCACTCCACCGGGAACCAGCCACCCGCCGAGGGGTGCAGCGAGGGGCTGGGGTCCCCACCACAGCATCCACGGAGGCCACCAAGATGTGCCTCCAACTGCAAAGCCTCAGCGGGCAGCACATCCTGCAGGCAGCGCGGGCAGGCAGCAAGCACGTTACCCTGACCCAGAGTGGCTCCTGCTTGCTCGCTCGCTGTCAGGGCATCCCCTCTCCGCACGGCGAGACAGCCCGAGGTCAGACCGAGCGCGGAGAAGGGTGTTGAGCAATTCCCGGAGGGCGCCCGAGGCTGCGGCTCAGCCTGCGCCAGGGCAGCTGCTCGCTGCTGCAACAGGTCTGCAGCGCGCTGCTGCGACGGGACGCACCGTGCCTGCCTGCAGGACACGCAGCTGGGGACGCAGCGGGGCAGCGCGCAGGGAAGCCGATGGCAGCGTCCGCCCTCGCGCCCGCTACCTCGGAACAGGGCGGTGCAGGGCTCAGACAAACGCCCCGGCGGTGGCGGGAGGGTCCTCGCACGGCCCCACGTGCCCCCCAGGCACCCAGGGGCCACACGCGGCCGTGCCATCACCGCAGGCTGCCGCGAGGCCGTGCCCAGAGCAGCTCGTCTGCGTGACAGCCACAACGTCCCCCCTTCGATCCAGCCGCTCGCTCATGCTAATGACTGTCAACATGAAACAGAGGCCGTGAAGGGGAAGAAAATTACTCCCTGAAAAGGAATTGACTGATCCCCGTCATTTCTCAAGGAATCACTGACCTGTGAATATTTCATTACCCAAAATGCTGCGCCATCCATACAAAGCAGCGCGCCCGGCCCCGAGCAGGCACCAGCCACAGAGCCCTGGGCTGCGGCGGGGGAGCGGGGTCGGGGTGCTCACCACGGGGACGTCCCCAGCCCCGAGAGGGACAAGCCCTGCCCGCGCCGGGGGCCAGCGGGAGACAGCGGGGGGTCGCTTCTCCTCTCCAGCCCAGAGTGGGGGCCACCGTGCCCCTACAGAGAGCTGGGTGGGGGGGGGACGGACACACAACGGGGGAATCACCCCCCTGGGAAGGAGCTGTGAAAGGAGGTGAGGAGCTGCGGAGGCCGGAGGTAGCAGCCGCCGCGCTTAATGTCTTCATTAGTGGGGAGGCAGGGGAGGGGTGAGAGCTGCTAATGGCATCTGCCAGGGATGCTGGAGCGGGAAGCTCTGCAAGGAGCAGCAGGGCTGGAGAGAACAGGCAGGACCCGAGGGGCAGCAGCGACAGCGCGCGAGGAGGAGGAGTGGGGGAAGGCAGGGCAGCCTGCTGGCATGGGAAAAAGACCATTTTTCCAGGCTGCCACACACTGTCCCGGCACCTTCCGCCCCCCTCCTTTGCGCCAGGACCCTGCAGGACAGGAGCTGCCCCTCGCCCAGGGCAGCGGGGCTGGCTCCTGCCCCATGACTCGCTGCCGGCAGCGCCCGGCCGCCTGCGGCTGCCAGGGGCCAGGGCACGGCCAGGGCCGGACGCTGCTTCCCCTCCACCTGTGGGAGCCCAGGGAGGAAGGACGTGGTGGCCAGTGGCCATGCAATACCCGAGGTGGGAGAAAGGAGAGGCCAGCCCGGGCGCAGACCTGCCTGCGTGTCACCGTCACCTCCTGGGTGGGGCAGGGGGGAAGCAGGGTCCGGCCCCGGCTCCCGGCTCCACCAGCCGGAAACTTCGGAGCTGAGGCCGCATGAAATATTCATGAAGTAAATGGTGCAATTTCATCTGCATTCAGCCAACTTCATGTATATTTCAGAGTATTATGAAATGATAATGTTGTGTAACCGAGGCGAGACGGGGGTGCTTGGGGGGGCTCCCGGCCGCCCCCCATGTGCGTGTGGCTCACATCGCCCAGGCTCGCATGTACCTGTGTTGTTGCGCCGGGGAGGGACCGGGCTGTGTCACTGCCGGAGACATGCCAGGATCAGGCCTGCAACGAGCGGGAGGACGGCAGCTCTGGAACGCGCAGCACTCTCCTCCCTCCGGAGCAGAGTCCGACATTGCCGGCGGTGCCGGGGCTCACCCGCAGCAGCTCCCAGCATTGCCGGCGGTGCCGGGGCTCACCCGCAGCATTTCCCAGCGGATGCACCTGTGGGGCAGCAGCCAGAGCAGCCCCCTGGCACAGCTGTTCTTACAGGCACGACGGAGCAACGCAGACCAGGCGTACGCAGCGTTGTCTGGGATTGCCAGCAGAACCTTGGTCCCCCACGGCCATCAAAGGGTTGGGGACAGGAGGGCACACCAGGCACGAGCTTGGCTGCAGAGCCTGGGGACCGGGTGGAGAGGACACAAGTCCTTGCAGCATCTGCTTGAGCTACCTGCTCCTCCTGAGCCTGAGCAGACACCGGAGCATCCGACGCGGGGACCCGTCACGCTGCAGGGACTGTGCACCAGAGTGACCGAGCCATGCTGGAGGGTGACCCGTCTCTGCTGCCAGTGGTCCCAGGGGGCTGCTGCCTTCTCCGCGGCGCTGGCAGGGGCTGGGGGCTCTGGAGAGCAGCTGGTAGGGGCTGCCGCTCTAGGAAGGGCTGCAGGGTGCCTGGTCCCTGCTGCACTGAGCGGCATAGAGGGGCTCTGGAGGTGACATCTTCGGGGGTCCCAGCCCGCACTGCTGAGCTATGGAGCTACTGGCAGCCGAGTCCGGCCCGGCTGGATCCAGACAACTCAAGACACAGCGAGCAGCAGGATGAACAGCCGGATCCACCGGCCTCGCGCCTCCCCATTAGCACCACGCCAGCTCCAGCCGCCATCCCCGCACCCTGCCCCACAGCTCGCAGGTCCCCGAGGAGCCCACGTGGCACTGCCCGGACCCTGGCCCCGCTCCTGCAAAGCCCTTCGCACCCAGGAGCCCACGCATGGCCACCTGTCACTGTCACGCCGCCGCCACGCTGGGGCTCTGGCCCAGCCGCACGTGGCGCTCGCTCACGCGCAGCCTCACAAGCGCGCGCATGCTCGCACCGGCCAGTGTGGGTGCTCGGGGAACCGCGGACCCGCGTGTGCACCCGGACAAGCTCTCTCATGCAGCCCTCTCTAATAGGCAGTCAGGAGCATAATTTTTCCTCTAATTACATATTCAGCACTTCTGAGAAAATGAGATTTTGGTAATTCAATTGGACTGAGAAGCAGGGCTATAATAAAATGAAATTTGTAACAATCGCGCAGTTAAATTAGTTAAATGGAGAGGAAGGAGCTGTGGAAAATTGACCCCTCGATCTCCTAAAGACTAATCAGACATTTGAACCGAGTTGTGCTAACAAAGCCCCCAGGGTGTTGCGGCGGCAGAGCGAGGGGGAAACCAGAGACGCCGCGAGGGAAGAGTTGGAAAACAGCCGGGACCGCGTGGTGCCGCAGAGGGGGACCCCCCCCCGGCCCCGGATCTGGTCCCAGGGTGGGATAGGATGGGTTTGGTGGAGAGGGTGCCAGAGCGTGATGGCCAGTGCCACGCTCTCTGCGGCACCGGCCATCGCCAGGACCCGGCGGCCAAGGCCCAACGCCGTCCCGGCGTTGGGCCTTGGCCGCCGGGTCCTGGCAACGGCCAGTGCCGCGGAAACTACTGCCCTTACCGGCTCCTGGACACACAACGCATCCTTGCCGGGCGCTGGGGCACGAGGGTGTACAGAGGATGGCGGGTGGTCCCTCTCTGCCAGTGGGGACCGCAGGGACGTGGGCACCCGTGCCCTGCAGCCCTGAGTGGGGACAGCCACCGCAAGGACACCAGGACAGGGACGGGCACGGCACGCTGGCCGGGAGACGGGCATCCCGTGAGCTGGTGGGGCTCTGCAGCAGGTACAAAGTAATTAGCCTCAATATTTATCTTGTTGTTCGTCTTTTTTTTATTTTTTCTTGTGAAAGAAAAAGAGAAAAAGACGAGTTTCTCATTTGCAAGTTAATTAGTCTAATTAGCTCTAATTAAGAGCTCCCCACACAATGCAGATCACAAATAAGCTGCCACTGTCGCCTGCTCCTGCTCTTCTCTCCCCAGTTTTGATTTTCGACAAGAGCCGTTTGAAGGCTGTGGCCGGGAGATGCTGAAGGGGTGCAGACACGGCAAGGGGGGGGGACAGGACATGGGATCCCCCCAGGCTGGGGGCTGCTCCCTTCTGCAGCCAGCGCTTCTCTGGGCACGTTTGGGGACTGCTGCTCCCCCATCCCCAGAGCTCACCCCGGGCTCTCCTTGCCCTGCCCTGACGCAGGACCCGCATGGCCTTCTCCTGCTTTCCGCCCCCCCGGCAGCTCCTGCCTGCACAAGGGGCTTTGCCCGCACGTCCCGACCAGCCCCGCTGACGGGGGACGAGTTGGCCACGCACACGATACCCGCGTGTCCTGCCGGCAGCCGGAGCGGGGATGCAGCCAGCACAGCCCGGCTCCCAGCCTGGACCCACAGGCTCAAGCTCCGGCTCTGCCAGCGCAGCGATGTCCCTGGCCGCGTCCCCGGCCAGCCTGGGCCAAAGGACAGGGACAGGAACATGCCAGTAAACACCGGCCTCACCGTCGGTGCCCGGCTCTGCCGCAGCTCGGCTGGAGGGGGCCGCGAGAGCCAGGGGGAGCACAGGCTGAGGAGCCAGCGTGCCACCCGCCCTGCCCACCCCCCCCACGCCGCCAGGGAAGAGCTGCCGCGTGGCGCTGGCAGCGATCATGTCAGCTTATGTGTCATTTTCTACTTGGGTAACGCGAGTGGTGAGGGATCGCTGCTCGGAGACGGGGGGGAAAATCATGACAAAGTGCTGCAAACCCGGCACTCCGGCGAGGGGGAGCGGGAGCAGCCAGACCTGCCTGGCCTCCCCGCCACAGGGCCACCGCCGGGCACGCCGGCTGCCACCACCCCTACATCCCGCAGCAATCTCCCCGGCTCTTTGATGGAGGGGGAATAGCCGAGACCCCCGAGGGTGGGAGCAGGACACGGCTCCGCAGGCTGACCTCGACAAGCCTTCCCTGGCAACACCGGCCTGTCCGCGTGCCGAAACCCCGACAGCACCAGCACGGAGGCGGGGGCTGCCCGAGCGCCGCTCCCAGCACCATCCCCACAAACTCCCTCCTCCCGCTGGGTCTCCTTCCAGCGCGCGTCTCACTCACTCTAATGGGTTCTCGCTGCCAGGGATCACATCTCAGCCGCGCTGCTCATGCCGGGGCTGGAGCGAATCCTGCTGATGCTGTGCAAACCCTGGCTGCCAGGTCCGGGCAACGCAGCCGGGATGCGAAGGCTGCTGGGGAGGGGGCCCTGTCCCAGGGGGCACCGGAGCTGGCCACCACCAGATCCGTCTGGGTGCTCGGGAAGGTGCCAGAGGGCAAAGTGAGAACCCGGCGGGGAACACCGTCTGGCGACAGTGGGGCTTGTAGGGGATTTGGGAACCACACCTGACCCCCTGCAGGCAATGCCCGCAGCCCTGGGGGATGCCTGTCCTGCGGCAGCCACCACAAACCCTGTCACCTGCTGGGACGTGGCCTTTCATCCCTCCTGACTCTGTGCCCAGGCCAGCACCTCCCTCAACCCAGGGCCCACGAGCTCGAGTTGGGGAAGGGCTGCTCCCGGAGCTGCCAGCGGGGCTGCAGTGCCAGCAGTGCCACCACTGCCACGTCCCTTGCCCTGGGGAGGGAGGGAGGGAGGGAGGGAGGGAGGACGGCTTGTTCCACCTGGCTGGATGACCGCCGAGGAAGGTGGCGCAGGTTAAAGCCCTGCTGGGGCTGCTACCTGCTATGGCCACGCTTGCCCGTGGGCAGCCTGCTCAATGGCAGTGGCATTTCACAAGCCAGCAGCCCCGGCGTGGCTGGGATTGCAGAGCCCCCTGGTCACACGCTGCCGGGCTCACACCAGCACGGCGGGGCTTGCCGGGCGGTGGCCATCCCAGTGTGCCAAGGCCCTGGCACGAGCAGGGATGTGCAGACCCTGCCCCGGCGCCCTGCCCAGCCCGCGGCTGCCCTGTGTGCCCGGCACCGCAGGGCTGCCCCCACGCTCGACCTGCACCCCCGGGGCCTCCCGTTGACCCGCAGCGCTTCCCGCTCAGCCCAGCCCCTGCCCGGCTGCCATGGCCCCAGCAGGAACGTCGAAGCCATGGTGTTCCATGGGCTTGGAGCCTCCTCTGCCCCACCGCCCCAGCTTGGGCAGACCCAGCTCCTTCCTCAAACGCTTGGCTCCCTCCTTTGCCAAGGCACCCTTCCCAGCATTCCCTGATGCCGGTGCTTTCCCAAACCTCTCTGCACCCTCCCGGCGGTCCAGCCCCACGCATGCCCAGCGTGCCCGCTTGCCAATCCCAGCTGCATCTAAGGGACTAATGCCCTTTCAGGAGAGGCCATCGTGCCCCTCGGTGTCCCCACTGCTCGGAAGCTCCACCACCGAATCCCGTCACAGTCCCTGGGAACGGGGCAGCATCACGCCTGCTGCCTGCAGAGGCGCCCTGCTGACGCCAGGGTTGGTGCCGGCAGGGTGACAAGGTCCCTGCGGCACCCAGGCGCAGGAGCCCCATCCGGGGCCGACAGCAGAACCCGGCGGCAGCACTCGCCCCACGGGGACAGCAGCTGGGAGCCAGGTCACCGCCATGACTCCACAGATCCCCAGAGGAGCACCGCCAGATCCCCGGAGGAGCAGGAGCCTGGGGTGCTCGGCCCCGGTACCCAGCATCCCACCCGGCCATGGCCACAAACCCCAGCACCGGCCTGGCCCTGGGGCAGCGCAGGGAAATCTGGTTCCAAATGCACCTTCCTATTTCCCGCTGGGTGCTGAGCAAGGGCGGCCGCGGGCCGGGGGCAGCCAGGGGCGGTGGGAGCCAGCGTGGGCAGCCTGTGCCGGCTCCTAATTAGCCTTTCTTCTTTGTTAAACCATACCCCCTCCACCGACTGCCTGTAACGCTTTAAAGAATGATAGATACTAAATCTAATTTAATCTACTCATTCACCCATCACTATAGTACTAAAATAGGAATATACCTATAAAAAGAGCATCGCCAGGCAGTGTAGGCCTAAATTACAGCTATTGTGGGGAAACCAGCTTTGCAAAGCTAAAATTAATGTCAGTGTTTTCAATATATTAAAAAAAAAAAAAAAAAAAGGAAAACACGTTTTTTGCGGCTTTAAAGCCTGCCGGCCGCCGTGGGAGCAATGTGGCCGCTGCAGTGCGGGCGCTCGGCCGGAGCCGGGAGCCGCCGCGCCGGGTCTCGCATCTGCGCGACACGCAAGCAGGGGGAGAAACCAGGTTTGAAACGAACCCGCTGCTGCAACACGCTACAATGCTGCTCGGAATAGACTTGTTCCCTAAAAATATAATATGCTAAACTTGGCAGCAGCCCTTTTAGAAAGGAATTTTCCAAGCTGCCTTTTGCAGAGGCTGTTTCCCAGCGGGCCGGGTGCTGCTCAGCCGAGCCTCCGGCACCGCAGGCTGGGCAGCGCGGTGCGACCGTGGGCACCGGGGATGCCCCCGGCGAGCGACACCTCGGGGGCAGCTCTGCGGCAGGTTTCAGCCCCCTGCACATCAACCTGTGCTGGTATCCAGCCCTGCACGCACATTGCTGCCTGTGCCCAGGTCCGCGCCGCACTGGAACGCCGGTGCTGAGCCTCAAAACCCGGGTCTGTTCCCGGTCAGCACCGTGCCTCGTCCTGCAGCGATTAGTTGCTCGCTTGTAATTACAGCGCAGACACTTTTTAAGCAGTGTCCGATTGCTCTGTTGACGAAATGCAGCCACCAAAGTCTCCCTCTGTGCCCAGGTCCTCGCTGAGCAAGAGCTAAACGTTTCCACCAGGCCCCACCGAAGGATGCGGAGCTGCCACCTGCCCCGCCAGCTCCGGCGCCGAGCGCCATTCCTGCACGCAGTGCGGCTGCACCACGCCGAGTGCCACGGACCACGGCTCCCAGGGCCAGGACCGGGGTGGCCTGGCAGCCACATGGGGTGAGCTGGGCTGAGCGAGCTGCAAGGTGCCCGCAGCCGCTTGGACGGGCCATTGGCACCGCCGGAGCCTGGTGGCAACTGGATCTTCCCTGGCGCTAATTGAAGTCTTGCAGACAACTTCATTTCTTGGTCATTCCTTCAAATACCATCACTATTGAAGATGCTGGGGAGCTACGAGACGTGAGCGGCCTCCATGGAACAACCACAGCAAACACCCACAAGCCTCCCGTGGGGAGAGCACACCCCTGAAGGGGATAAGGCCAGTTACTGCGCACAGACCCCATGGCCCCCCAGCTCTGCTTCCCCCCGGCCAGCCCAGCCCGGAGCAGCCAGTCGTTGGGTCCCGGCGCAGGAGGAGATGGTGGCCAGCACAGGCCCCTGCGGCCCCGGGGCTCAGGCACCATCCCACGTACGTGCCCACCCCAGGTCTGACGCAGTGATATCTGTCTCCCTGCGTACACACACACTCCGGTCAGGGAACCGTAACCCAGGGGGTCTAAACCGAGCCCCACAGACCCCACGCCACAAATGCCTTCAGGGAGTCAGTTAGACCGCTCCAGGCGCCCCTGGCCATGCACAGGGGGGTTGAGCCGGCTTGGCCAGAGGCGAGCTCCAGGTGGGCACGTGCCCCCGGGCAGAGGCAGCAACGCTCCCTGCGCGCTCCTCTAGCGCAGGCAGGGCAAAGTAGTGCAGGTCCAAAATCTGGAGTGAATTTGGGGTAAAGCACTGCTGCAGAGTGAACACCACGTGCCAGGCAGGCCCATTGCTCGGCCGGGCAGGACAAGGAGCCGGTGGCACGGTGTGCCCTGGGCCCCTTCCCCATGCGACAGCTGCCAGTGACGACTCTCTGCCTGACGCCTCGTCGCGACACGCACCAGGAACACCCTGTCCCCAAGCGCCGGGTGCAGCGCCTCAGCAAGGGACAAGCCCTGGGAAGAGGTCGGAGATTTTGGCCTCCGTTGCGCCCATTAGCTGGCTGAAAATCCAACTCCATCTCTCTTAATAAAACCCTCCTTCCTGGCTTGCCAGTCCAGCCGCGGTGCCAAGGAGCAGGAGGCTGCTGGGAGAGCAGGGAGGATGCGACGCTAAACACGACGTCCAAATTAAAACAAACAGGGTGGCGGGGGAAGCAGGAGCTGCGGGGTGCAGGGAGCCGCACACTGGGGAAAGGCTTCTCCTTCCCAGGGACCCCAAACTCCCGCCATGCACATCCCGGCCAGGGGCCGGCAGCCCATGCCTGCCCGCAACGCTGCCAGCCCTGCTGCAGCCCCAGGAGCCGGCCAGCAGCGCAGCCCATCCGTGCTGGAGCGCGCCGCAGGGCGAGTGGCATGACCGAGCCCCCGGTGGCAGGTGGGGGACGAGGGGATCCCAGGGGACGAGGGGATCCTGACCAGAGAGGGAAACCTCTCACGCTGCCGCCCGCTCCCAGCAGAGGTTCCAGGCCCTACTGCTGGTTCAAAGCATCCCTGCACTCCCCTTCAGAGGGACAGAAAACCTCCCTGGGGACGGGTGGGGGCTCAGGGGCGGTTTCTGCTCGGTGTCAGATGTGCCTGGGCAGCCGAGCAGTGGCCGCGGGGACCTCGGCACAGCCTGGGGAAGCCAAGACCGAAACCCAGCCCAGCCCCAGCTCTCCCCAGCCTCTGCCTGCAGGAGGGTGCAATAAATCACGCACCCGTCTTAGCCGGCCTCTGCAGCAGCCCCCGCGTGAGCCCCGGCCCCATGCACATGCCACGGCCGCTGCTGCACTTGTATAACCAGCGGCAGCACCGGCTTTGCCAGCCCCATCCCCAGGGTGCTGGAGAGCCACCCTGGGCCTTACTGTCCCCACCGCCAGCGTGGCCGTGCTCCGGCCGCAAGCCCCCTCGGACGCAGGCTACGGACGTCCCAAGGTGGGGAAATGCTTCCCAGCCCTTCCCTGCTGGGGCTGGAGGGTTTGCACCTGCGCCGCCCGTCCTCGGCTGCTGGGTGAGCCGCGCAGGCCACGCCGAGCGCGGTGAGGATGCTATGAATTTTTAAACTCCTGAAAGCACAAATGGAGCACTTCGCCTGGCTGGGAGACGGGATTTCCGATGCAGCAAGGAGGCTTTTGAAGAAAACGCTGCCTCTCCCGAGCTGTGCTTCCCCTGGGACAATGAGCCCGGAAACCCAGTGCACTGGGTCCAGCGCGGGACCTGAGGGCAGCCCTGCAGGGCAGCACACCCTGGCCAGAAGTTAAGGACCAAATTGATGGCCCAGGGACCCTCTGGCCAGGCTGCCCGGTCCTGGGGCTCGCCTGGACCTGCCGCCCCCCTGGGTCCCTCTGCAGCACCTTCCTACCGACAGCGACACAAACCCACACGCACTAGACCCCGCGGCCCGGCTGTACACACACATACGTGCACACGCGTGTGCATGCACAAGCTCATCTCCTTCCCTTCTCCCCGGAGGCTGCTCAGGCCACGCAGAAGCCTCATTCCTTTTATCTGAGCATCCATCATCACCCCTCGCCTCTGCCGAATGGCAGCAGCGCCGAGGCAGGGAAAGAGCTGGACCCGCGCCGGCGGCTCTGGCTGCCGCACTGCCCGCGTCTCAGCCCGCGCTCCCAGCCACCTCGCCAGGGAAACCGGAGAAACCCCAAAGGAACCGCGGCCGAGGGCCACGAGCCACCACTGCAACACAACTCGCCGGTGCCGCGGGGCTGGTGCCGGAGAGGCCCCGCAGCCAGCGAGGATGCGGTTAAGCTCCAACCCTCCGCCGAGAGGGAACCGGCCAGAAACACGTGTGAACCGGAAAGCAAAAAAAAAATCCCCCGGAGAGGGTGACTTACCTGTTGGAGGTAGAGGAAGGCTGGAGGACAGGGGAGAGAGTGAGGAAGCATGCCTGAGTTGGAGACAAGGAGGCAGCCCGAGTTAGCCATGGAGCACAGCATGTGTCGACAGGTAGCCGTGAAGCTGCTCGCGGGTCCGTCCTCTTCCGCACACCGCGATCCTCGTCTTCCCGGCTGGCCCCTCGGGCTCTCCCCTCCTCGGCCGTCCCTCCCGACCCCTCGGCGCTAGGAGCGGGGATGCATCGGCGGCAGGCCGGCCGCCCGGCAGCAGCGCTCGCCTTCACTTCGGTGCCATTAGACACTGGCACCGAGCGCTCGGTCTGCAAAGGGTGTGTGTGAGCCAGAGCGGGAGCGGGGAGAGAGAAAGGAAGGGGAGGAGGAAGGGAGAGAGGGCGAGGGAGCGAAATAAAAGGGGTGGGAGTTGGAGGAGGAGGGGGAGTCCCCTGTGCATTCAGACATCAAACAGAGCTCTGTATAAAATGAAGAGAATCCGTAATGACATGAGAACAGCTGATCCCGCACTTAACCCCTCCGCCGCCGCTCGCAGATGCTTCCCCGCCGCCCGGGCAGCCCCCGGCAGCGGGCTGGGGCCGAGCGGGCAGCGCCGGTCCCGCGGGAAGAGAAGGGTCTTACCGGGCGCTCGGGCGATGCCCGGGACGCGGGGACGAGCAGCCCCCGCCGTGGGGGGGTGGGTGAGGGGGGGTGTGGCGGCGGCGGGAGTCCCCCCGCACGCACAGCGCGCACGTGCAGGGGCACCCCGCTCCCCTGGGGGGGACACGGGCGGGAGCGCAGGGAGTCATGCAGCACACCCAGCTCCGACCCCCCCCCTCACCCCGTCCCGGAGCGGCCCGGGCCGGCCCCCACCTCCCCCCGCCGGAGGAGCCGCGGTCCCGGCGCTGCCCGCGCCCCCCGGGCACAAAGGGACCCTGCGACCCCCCCCCCCCGCCAGCCCCGCGGGAAGGGGGACTCCGGCACCCCGGGGTGACACGGAGGGGCCCTGCCCGCGGGCTCCGGCTTCCCCGCGCTGCCCGGAGCCACGGGGACCCCCTGCCCCAGCAGCGCCCGCCGGTCCCGGCAGAGCTGGAGGGGCTTCTCGGCATTTGGGACTGGGCCCTGAGGCATCAACAGCGCGCACACCTCTGTCACAGCTGCCATGGCAATAGCCTACGTGCCGGTGCCTGCGAGGGACAGCCGCCATGGGCACACACATGTGCTCGTTCGGGTCCCCAGTCCCACCACGCACCTCCTCCTGTCACGGCCCCACGGCAGCCCTGGCACCCTCGGGTACCACAGAGCTTGGCGCTGGCACGGGCGTCCCTGCCCCAGCACCCTGCACCGCTAGCATTGCATCGTGCCCGACTTCAAAGCCATGGCCAGCAACGAAGTGGCCGGGACGGCATTGTGCTTGGGTATGTGGGAAATGAAACCTGGGCTCAGCTCAGTTTCCATCTTGGCCAAATGTGATGCACAAAGGCAGGTCTGTGCCAGCAGCTGCTGATGCTCCGTCTCCACCGGAGCCTCCTGCACACGACCAGCCCTATTCGGAGGCTGGGATTTTCCACAGTATCCCCAGACATAGCGACACGCTGCAGTGTCCTGGTACACTCGCAGCGGTTCCCGTTTCTGCTGCAGATACTCAACAGCAGCGGCGTGTGGCACGGCCGGCCCAGAGCCACCAGCCAAACCTGGTGGAAACAAACAGCTCTAGGAAAAGCCATCCTGAAGAAGCGGTGGCCAGGGCCAAAGGGGTGCCAGCCCCCTCGCAGGGTCCTGCTGCTGGCGTGACCACGCTCTGAAGAGACCACAAGGTGCCAAATCAAGGAGGGGGCATGGGGCTGACGCAAGGGTTTCTCATCACCACATCTCACAATACCGAGAGCCGAAAGGAGCCTGGCAGCGACGTCTGCTACCAACAGCATCCTCCGGCCACCGCTCCCTGTGAGGAGCGTGGGCTGCAGCCAGCTCCTGTGTCCCACCACAACCGCTCGCCCTCCAGCTCCCAAGAGACCACAACGGATCCCGATGCAGCGGCGCATCCTGCACACCTGCTCAGACCCCACGCTCCCCACTTGCCTCCAGCTCCCCTTCCCCAGGGACTCCGTGGCCCCGGTGCCGCACTCTCCTGCACGCTCCAGTGCCCAGGGCAGGACATGGGGCAGCTTTGCAAGAGCTGAAGGACACGCATGTCCTCCCACAGCCCCTCGGGCAGCTGTGGGGAGAGGGGCCCCACCAGGCACCCACATGCACCTGAGCACTACACAGCACCCTGGGTCGAGAGACATCCTGGGCAAGGTGACGGGCAACTCCAAAGGCCTCAGGCCGGTCTGGCTCCACGGTGGCTCCTGCACGGCTCTCAGGCAGGGGTGAGAGGGAAGGGCAGGGCCCGGCGCTCTGGGCGCGCGGTGCCCAACCGAACAAACCACGTGAGCCGGGAGCCGGCTCCAGGATGAGGTAATGCGCCTGTCCTCCCCTGCGCCACAGCCTGGCTCCGGGCAGGGTGACTCAAAGGTGCTCCTGGCCGGTGGCAGCGCCGCGAGCCCTGGCACTGCCCCCAGCCAGCAGCCCGCATCGCGGGAAGGTCCGGGCTGGCTCCGGCTGCGGGGCAAGGAGAGACGCACGCGGAGCGACGCGCTGGGCAGACACCCCGACCCCGGCCCTGCCTGTGCAGACCCTCTGCATCACCATCAGCAGCAGAACTGGCCATGTTTCCCAGGATACACACCTCGGCAGTCGGGGAACTGGGCACGTTTCCAGGAGCCGAGGAGAGTTTGAGTCTCCTCTCTCCCTCCTCCAGCCATCACCAACATCTGCCTGGCTGCAGAGATACCCCCACGGCAGCAGAGACTCCCTGTGGGACACAGGCACGGCAGGGCTGTGCCAACCCACCGTCCAGCTCCAGAGTGGGGAACACGTCCCTGGCCACCACCGCCTGATTTCCCTCGCCCTGCTGCTCTCAGTCACCCTGGCAGTGACACCATGCTGTGCCGGGGCAGCCCCACAGCGCCCGGGCCCAAGGAGTCCCGGCCCACAGAGCCACATCCCCGGAGGAACCCCTCCGAAACTGAAGTCTCCTGGAATGAAAGTTTATTTATCTGTTTAATTAAGATGTGTTCACCAGGCGCACAGACCCCGTTCCATCTGTCTCACTTACAGCCGCGTCCCAGTAAAATTAAACCTAATAAATATCAGACGAGGGAAAGCAAAGGGCACATGTAAGATATATGATCAAAGGCAGAAGTTGCACAGGGCTGCAGTTCTAAGCACATCTTTCTCTCTGCCCTTCGGGGATGGGTTGGCGATGCGCTCCCATGCACAGGATGGGGCTGGCTTTCCTTCAAATCAGCACTATTTTCATTTTTTATTTATTTTAAATGAACCCTTGAGGACTCCTTGGTTTTGTTTTCTGGAAGAGGTAGAACAAAACGGCACCGGGACAGGAGTGGCCTCGGCTGCTGGTCCGGAGCCCAGCGAGACAGCGGCACCGAGGGGCAGAGCCTGCTCCGGGAGGGCTGATGGGCACGTACCCAACTGAACTGCGGAGGGAACACCCCGGGGAAAGGGTGACCCTTGGGGCTGCTCCCCCGCAGCTGGGATGCACCGGCTGCCTGTGCTCAGGAGCTGCCGGGAGGTGCCCGAGGTGGCCGGTGCGGCATTGCCATCTCCCGGGGAGATGGCAGAACCGCCGGGCACTCAGCTCCCCTCCGAGGCACACGCACTGCGCCGTTTGGAAACTTCACCCAACCGAGGAGAGGTCTCCCAGGTCTGCCTGGACACCAGGGCCAGACCCTCGACGCACGGGGTGCAATGGGAAATCCCAGCCCCAGTCCTCACCGGGATGCCATCCCACACCCCCTCCTGGCAGAGAGGGATGACGTGGTGGCCCACGAACCTACCAGGGATGCACCGAGGGGACGCAATGTGCAGCCACAGGTGGGCTGCAAGGGTCCCGTGTTTAACGGGACCCCCGTGGCACCCCCCGGCCATGCTCCTGCAGTGCAAAGCCGGGACGTGAGCCTGGTGGCTGCTGCTCAGGAGAGCTGCCAGGAGCCAGGCCGGGGCGCAGCCGCCGGTGCAAGGACCGGCCGGGTCAGTGCTGCCGGCCCCCACGGGGTCAGCCTGCGAGGGCAGTGCCAGCAGCCCTGCAGCACCCAGGGAGCAGGGCACCCACCTCGTCCTCCCCTCCCACCCGCTCCAGAGTGCCCCCAAGCCATGGCATTCATTAATTAAAAGCTCATTAGTAGGTAGTCATAGACATAAAGCGATTAGATGAAGGCGCTGACAGATCTGAGCTGCCGCGAAGTGAGGGGAAGGTCCCGTGTGCCCCGTTGGCTCAGTCGCAGTGCCCCAACGCTGGGCGCAGACCAGGACAGTGACAAGGGACCGACAGAGGTGACGGGTGACAGCACCACATGCCATTAGACTGTGCCCTGCTGCAGAAAGGTCCCTGCCCGGCACCCCAGCCACCTCCACGTCATCGCTGTGCTGCTGCTCCCTCTGCCCGAGCTCCCCCCAGGCTCTCCCAGACCCTCCGCCAGGGCGGCATGAGGATTTACCGGGACTGGACTGGGATGGGGACGCCTCCCCCAGCACTTGACAGGCAGCAAGAAGTGCAGGAGTTGGGGGCCGTGGGGGCTGTGCAGGCTCCCAGGCAGGGGTCCCCCGACCCTGGGACCTGCCGGCACAGAGCACCCAGCACCAGCACGAGAGCCAAAGCGCTTCCTCCTGCCGCCAGCATCGCCAGCCCCCGCCATGCTGCAGCTCCCGGCCCAGCCGGCCCACCTCACACCGTCCCAGCGCCACAAGCTGCCCCGAATCCCCGCACGCCCCCCCACCCCTGGAGACAGCCGCGCAGCCGCCCGTACGTAGATCGCTGGTTTCTCGCTCCATCTCCAAACGACAGATGTGGTTTAAACCAACCGCAGGCGTATTGGAACCCGATACGGCCGTTACGGAGCAGCCCTGCCAGGGCACAGGGACCCCCGGGCAGCGTGGGTGGCGTGTTGGGAAGGATGCCCCGGCTCCCTGGGGATGCCTGGCCAAGCCTCCTCTGCACCCAGTTAAACTTCGTCCTCCTCTTCCTCCTGCTTCTTCCTCCTCTTCCTCCTCCGATGGCTCTTGGAGGTCGCTGGATGCCCTCCTCTGCTCTCAACTCCCAAAGAATCCGGAGATTGTACTGAAAACCTCCGCCCTGCGCCTTCCCGCACCCTCGTGGCTGCTGACCCAGATCCTGCCTCTGTCCCCGGCTGCCGCCTCCCTGCGGCCGCTGCGACCATGGGGTCACAGATCCCCGGCAGGGGCCTTGATGTCACCAGCACCCAGGTACGACCTCATCCGGTGAGGAGGGGACCGTGACCAACACACGGCACATATCTGGGACAGCACCTGCAGCAGCCGGGAGGGGACAGAAATGCAGGGAAAACACACGGAGGTTTAACGGGATCTAGGGAAAAACACCACCTCACTGAAACCTTCCTTGCCCGCTGCAGGGGGGACGGACGGGGGCCTGGGGATGCTTTGGCATCCGTCCTGAGCTGCCAGCGCCACGCAGAGCCAGAGAGCGGCTGGGCCAGCACCTGGGGGTGTCCCGCTGCCCCTTGTGACACCCCTCCGTTGCCCTTCAGCCAGCATGGGCACCTCGGCACCCCCGGCGCTCCCCACAGAACAGAGCCCGGGCTGCAGCCATCCCGTGAGATGTGGGAGCAGGGACGCCGGTGTCCTCCCATCATCCAGCATGGGCAAACGGGGCACAAGCACCTCCCAGCAGCCGGCCATGTCCGAGCTCTGCCCCACGGGACACACAGCAGCTCTCACGGGGACACGGTTCACATTTGCGGTTGGGCAGGACAAGTGGGAGGTTGTCACCGCAGCAGCGAGAGAACGTGGCTTCTCGCCTTCAGTCGGCGCGGCCCTTCCTAAAGCCCTTTCACTCGACAAAATATTTACATGAAATGGCAACTAGGCTCCCTAGATTTAATGAGAATTAACGTGCAGGCAGCAGAACTGTGGCAGAACAGATGCTGTCGAGCACCTTGAGCTCGTGGGCCGGGCGGGCAGCGCCAGCAGGGCTGTGGCAGGTAAAATGGCTGCACCGCGCTCGGCAGGGCCGGAGCCATGGCCACCGCAGGGCCCAGCGCGGGATGGAGGGGGATGCAGGAACGATGGAGCGTGATGGGAGAAACAAGCAACTGCAGACCCGGGGACCTGAAACGCTGCACTCCCAGATCTCCCCTTCCCGGAGATCAGACCCGCTTGCCCGACCAGGGGTTCCCAAGAAAACGCACCCCCCGAGCCCGTGCAATGCTGCACGTCACCTCGCAGGCTGCAGCGGGGGCTTTGGCATCAGCCCATGGGGTGACACTGCAAGGGGCAGGATGGGACGGTTGAGGCTGCCCGGGGGGGTCAGTGTGTCCCCGAGCAGGGGTGTGCGTGGCACTGCTGGTGCTGGGCACGGGACAGCCGGGCTGGGACGGGAGCGACAGACAGGTGACACGGACGGGGGGGGGGGGCACGAGGTGGGAGGTGCTCTGGAAGCAGACACTCAATCCTCATTATAAGGCTTTTTAAATGCACAGACAGGATATTAGCGTTTAAACAGGCTCTAGGACTCCAGGGCAAACTTTAAAAATCATAATATTTATAGAACCCTCCTTCCACTCGCCCCACATGCTCTTTATTTCGCCTGCAATTACTGCTAATTTGAAGACATTTTGCTTTGGCATCTCAGCCTGTTGCTGTGTCGATTACCGAGCCACCCGCTGCCGCCTGCCACCGCAGCGCTCCCGACGGCGGCCACGCTCCTGCCACGCAGGGAAACCAAAGTCTCCGCTTCCTCCCACGCTCGCGACGGAGAGACGCCCACGATGCCAAGAAATGATGCTCGGCCGCCCTGCCCTCGCCCGGCCTCTCTCCTGGCAGAGCTGGGGATGCCACCGCGTCCCGCGTGACACCGAGACTCGGCTGTCCCAGGCTTACCGGCTACGTGCACTGTGCGGGATGGGGAAGGGAGACCCTCGAGTGCCACGGCACTGCCCACTGCCCACTGCCCCAGGCAGTTCCCACGGGGACAGGCGTCCTAGCACCGCTGCCCTGCGCCCTGCACCGGCTGCAGCTCCATGAAGCCACGCGGTGCCTATGGAGCCGCAAGCGGAAACTCCAGAGCAGTTTGCTTTCACAGCCGTGGCGGCTCATTAAGTCCCTGGGCAGAATTAACGCCCCAGCAGGAGAAGGCTCTGCGAGCCCCGACAGGCTCCTGACCGGTGGGGATCAGCGGCTGCACCAAGATCTCTCATGACAAAGCACCTTACGCCTGAAAGCTGCTTCCCCGAGAAACAATGAATTCGCATATTATCCTCCTCCCTGTAAGCTCCTTTCTCCACATCCCCCTTCACCCGGCTCCTTGCTCCGAAATCCAGGGGAGTGCGGCTCCCTGGAGTGTGTGATCCCCCAAAGGCTGCCGCAGTGCCCCCGGCCCCCGCTGGCTCAGGGGGAGCAGGAGCAGGAGGGAGGGGGTGGAAGGAGCTGGTGGCACTGGATTAAGCCCCAGTTTGCGGGCTGGGATACCACGGGAGCCCCCAGGACGGTGCAGAACCTGACACTTAGCCCGGATCCTGCACCTTTGGGGAGGACGTGCGGTCCCGCAGGAGGGATGTGCAGCCCCTCCGTCCCTTCCCCACGCTCGTTGTCCCACCCATGCCGCATTTGGCATCCGTCCCGAGCAAAGCGCCTGGACAGACCCCATCATGTCCCCCTCCCTCCTCCCCATCCCTGCTCAAAGCCTTAGGGGTCTCATCCGGCCCGCCCCTGCCATCCCCTGGGTGCTGACAGCTCCGCTGGCGCAGGGCGAGCCTGAGCCCCTGCAGAGCCCCGTGCTCCCCCCCAGCCGTGCCCCCCAGCTCCGGCCTCAGCAAAGGACAACCAGACCGAACCGCGTGGCCCCGCGGGCTCCCAGCCACCCGAACAGGGACTGCGGTGCCACAGAGGGGCCTCGGGTTCCCACGGGGACCTCAGCAGCCTCGGCCACCGACTTCAAGCTTGGGATGAAAGTATGGGGGCCGCCCCGCAAGCCGCCTTCCAGATCCCGGGTGGCACCCATTGGGGACAGACCCCCAGGAGAGGCTGGCTGCTGCACAGACCCATCCCCTGAACGCCCCAATGCCACCACTCACTCACGTCCCCTCCCAGCGCAGCCTCCTGGGGCAGGCTCCACAGCCCACCACTCGCTGACCCGGCATGGCCAAGAGGGGCTGGGGCAGGGGGGTGCTTCTGGGCAGCCTCCAGCCACCCTGGGGGGGCT
Source organism: Rissa tridactyla (assembly GCF_028500815.1). Taxonomy (NCBI): domain Eukaryota; kingdom Metazoa; phylum Chordata; class Aves; order Charadriiformes; family Laridae; genus Rissa; species Rissa tridactyla. The sequence continues at coordinate 11,691,765 of NC_071480.1, forward strand.
CGGAGGGAGCAGAGGGGAGGCAGGACGGTGGTTGGAGGTGCCCAGGCAGGGACCCCTGCCAGCCTGCGCCACTGCCCCAATCCTTCCTGATGCCGGGCCTGCCTCCAGCACTGCAGCCCATCCCCTGCCAGCCATGGGGCAGCGACCGCCTTGCCGGGGCAGGAAAGCTCTCCCTGGCTCGGCTGGGAAGTAAAAACGGCAAGAAACGACCCCAAACCCGAGCAAAACGCCACCAGAGAGGGAGAGGAAACGCCCACCCTTGGGGGTGGCACCTACCCAAAAATACATCATCATGTCGGCAGCGGGGTGCTGAGGCGTTCGGCGGGAGGGCGGTGGGCTGCTCCCCGATGCCGGCTGCGCTGGGTGCTGCTGCTCCTCCTGCGTGGGCTCGCTCCCCTCGGGCGCTCGCTCTCTGGCTCCAGCGTCTTGGCTGGCGTGGCCGGGGGCCCCGCGCTCGCCTCCCTCCCCGGCACAGCGTGGGCGCTCACCGTGGGCCGCCCGCGCTTCAGAGCCGGCTGCTGGCGTCTGACATGCTGCTGCTGGGCGGCTGGAGAGCTGGGGCCGGAGGATGGATGGGGGGCAGCCCCGGGAGTGCAGCGGGGCAGGGGCTTATTCACCCCAGGGAAAAAAACAGGGGAGAGGGAGGGATAGAAATGAAATCCTCTCTGGCGTCCTTAGGATCCAAGGGGAGGGCGAGCGAGCGAAGGGGAGCTGACCCGCTCCCCAGCCGGAGTGCCCAGGTCGGGGTCGGGGGTCCAGTGGCCAGGCTGGGCGTTGTGGAGGCCGGCAGCGGGTGGGCTCCCGGCGCAGCGTGGGCTCCCGCGCTGACACCCGGAGCAGCCGATGTTCTGCCTCAGCGTTTTTCAGGCTGCCCTGTCAATAAGGGAATCGGCTGCTCTCGCGGTTAACCTGCGAGGTGCCAGCTGGCTCCCGGCGCCCCGGCAAGCAGCGGTTTGCACGGCCGCCCGCCCCCCACCTCTGCTCCCGGCGGGCAGGAATGCTCGGCCAGGATCGGATATCTCAGGGGAGCCAGCATCGCCCGCTTTGCAGGATGTGGCCAAGCTGCGGCCCGAGGGGGCCAGAGCCAGCAGCCCCCTGTGCGGGAGCAGTGGGGACAGTCCCTGCACGAGCCAGCTGCCCTGCAGCCGGGATGTGGTCGCCGTGGTCTGCACGAGAAGGGCACCCAGAGGTCCCCACCAACACCGGGGCAGCGCCGTCCCTCGAGCCCCAGCATCACACCCCAGCAGACCCCCAAGACAGAGGCTGGACGGAGACCCCGCGGCTCTGCCCTGTGGGATGGGACCGGCCGAGATCCCGCACGGGAGGTGGGGACAGAGCTGGCACAGGGTGGGCAACGGGGACAAACCCTGCTTGGGCTCTGCAGCCCGGTGGCAGCGCAGCTCGTCCACCCATGGGGCAGGGGGCTCCGGGGGCAAGATGGACCTCCCCCGCGGGGAGTGGGCTCCCCGGGGTGCGCGGCGGGCACGGCGGCTCGGCAGCGGGGCAGCGCTGCTTGTCAGGCACTAAATCTCCATCCTCCTGGGGCACCGCGCAGCGGAGGGGAGCGAGGGGACCGTGTGCGCTGAACCAGATGCGGGAGCAAGGGAATAAATAAGAATAAGGGAAGGCACAGGAGCGAGAGGGGTGGCAGATCGGTCTCTGGGGCCCAGCTGGCTCTGACATCTCCAGCCCCATAATCATATTCAAAGCAGAGCCGGGCTGAGGCATTTCTCCTCCAGCACAGCAATAAAAGAAAGCAACACTCTCAATAATTCAGCACCAGGAGAGGGTGATAAAGCAGAGGAGCCACCACTGCAGGCAGCTGGGGTGGGGGGCTTCCCATTCCCTCTTATATCTTGGTGATCAAACCCTCTCTCCTCTTTCTCTGTGCCCTACAAACACAGCCCCAGCCATGGCCCGGTGCCCCACAGCCCGCTGGACCCCCACGCTGCTGCATGGGATGCACTCTTGGTGTGCCAGAGGCATGGGGCAGAGGGGCCCAATGCAGCAGAATAAAACCCCTCTGTCACCCCGCAAACGGAAACCTGGGGGGGGTCCCTGGGCAGGGGGCGGCACCATCCTGGAGCCAGGGCAAGGTCGGCAGTGGGAGCGTTTCCCCAGCTCAGCCCAGCTCTCTTCCCAGTGCTGTTTCACCTTCAGCATCCCCAGCCCCGTGTCCACGCGTGCCCCTCATCCCGAGGCACCTCTGCAAACTGTGCCCGGTCACCCCACAGCCAAATCCCAACTCTCCCGTACAAACTGGGCACTGGGGCTGCTTGGCCGCAGGACACCGACCCCGTTGCCGCCTCCCCTCCGCTGCCGGGGCACATCTCTCCAGACACAACCGCGCGGCCGCGACCTGACGCGCTCTGGCCACCTGCAGACCACGCAGCTGGACACCGGGAGGGAGCGCAGCCCTTGCTTCAGCACGGGGAGCAAGTCGCAAAGGCATCAGTACAGACATGGATGCCAGAGGTGGGGCGAGCCCTGGGCCCGCAGGGAGCCCCAGCGATCCCCCGTGCCCTGCCTGCCCTGCAGCAGGGCTGTCACATTCCCCAGACCGGCCCAGCACGGAGCCGGCCGAAGCCCGGACTCTCACTCCCGCACTAAGCGAACCACCGTGCCGCAGCAGCCCCGGCACCCGGCCCTGCAGCCCACGCCGCTGCCGCCGACCAGCCCATCCCTCCCCGAGACTCACACCACAGCGCAGCCTTCATCCGTTAACCCGGGCTGGTGCCTGCGAGCCCAGCTCCCCCCCCAGCCTTCCCACTCCTTCTCCACATTCCTCACGGCATCTCAAGACCCTTCTGGACCACGACCCCCTCCCCGCGGGTCACCTTTGTCCTTGCCCTGTTGATGACAGAGACAAGAGCACTCCCCCCCTGAAATGCCTCTTTCCCCCATCGCTTTTGCACAGTGACGGCTCCCCGATGCCCAGCACCGCTGCCTCGGCCACCGCCACCCCCCCGGTCCCACTGCTGCACAGGCTCCTTCGGACCAGCGCCGGGGCACGGAGGGATGGACACGTCAGCGTCCTCATCCCCAGCCCCTTCTCTTATCTTTGCTGCTCTGCTTTACCGGCTTAGAGCCAGGGGGAGCACGGGTTTGGGCTGTACTCAGCAGGATGGACCTTCAGGGGGACGTGGTCCCCCACCCTGCGATGGGACCAGAGTCTGCTGCCATGCAGCAAGACTGCCATGCGTCAAGCCCAGCAAGACGAGGTTATGACGGGAAGGGGCCGCCTCCGTCTGCCCAGCGGGCATTGGGCTAGCAGGGGACACCTGGCCTGGCCCCCTCTTTCACATGCAGGAGCCATCACCTGCCCGAGGTGGGTCTCAGTCTGGGGGAGCTGCTGTGATACCTCACGGCACAGGCTGCAGGAGCCCGGGGGCAAACATCCTTTGCGGTGGGCAAACACCCCCTGCAGTGGGCAACTGCCAGGTCAGGGCCAGGACCCGGGGCTGGGGGCTGGTGCCACCCTGGTAAGGACCCAGGTTCCTCAGGGACTGCTCCCGGGAGCCGCACAGGGCACGGACAGACAGACAGACAGACAGCAGCGTCAGCACACACGGACACCTCACAGACACCGCAGCCCTCGTCCCGCCTCACCCGGGACTCACGCCACTCATGTCACGCCTGCGTTGGGGCTCAGCGCCTGGCGGGTGCCAGGGGCTGCTGGAGGAGAGGAGGGGGCAGCCTTCCTCCCGGCCCTCCCCGGCACACGGCTCTGCGCCCACCCGCCCCTGCCGGACCCTGGAGCCACGGGCAGAGGGTGCTGTCCTGTCCCCCCCACTCAAGTCCCCACGCAGCTGGGGCAGCAGCACCCATCGCCTGCCCCCGAACATGCAGGTTTTAGCATGCAGTTTTGCCATGCTCAGAGGGACCCTGGGCCCCAGGAGCACTGGCTCAGCCGCTGCCCGAGCCCCGGAGCAGCCCCTCGCCTCTCCGGCCCCTCACACACAAACACCTCCGTACCTTTTATTCAGCCCAGCTCCTCCTGCGGTGCTCGCGCTGGGCTCTCTAAGAAAAGACAAGAAAGAGGAGGAAGGATTAAAATCAATGATCACCATCGCTAACCTGCTTACAGTCAATGCTATTTGCTCATTGACTGGCAAAATGCTCGAATGCGAGTATGAACGTGAGCGTTCTCTCCCCGGGCGCGCTGGGAAACCTGCCCCAGCCAGGCCGGGGGCTCTGCCCGGGGCAGCTGAGCATCCGCAGGGGTGATGGGAGCCGCAGCCCTGCCTCCAGCTCTGCCGGCGCTCCTTGAACCCAACCCGGCTCCTACAGACCACGGGCCCCTTCCTCGGCTTCCCCGGGGCTCCGCCAGCCCCGGCCCCATGCACAGCCTGCGGCTCAGCGGGGCTGGACAGGACACAGCCAAAGCGCTGGACACGCGGCCAGTTCGGCGTGCCCCGAGCCCTCTGCCGTGCGCACCCAAGGTAGGACTAGAGGGAATGGATTAAAACTAGAGACGGGTCGATTCAGACTGGACGTTGGGAAGAAGTTCTTCGCCATGAGGGTGGTGAGACACTGGAACAGGTTGCCCAGAGAGGTGGTGGAAGCCCCATCCCTGGAAGTTTTTAAGGCCAGGCTGGACGGGGCTCTGAGCAACCTGATCTAGCGGGAGGTGTCCCTGCCCAGGGTAGGGGGGTCAGAACTAGATGATCTTTAAGGTCCCTTCCAACCCTGACAATTCTATAATTCTAAGGATGTCCCCCAGCAGTGCCCATCCCTGCCCTGCGCTCCCCGGGCAGCGTCACGCGGTGTCACGCATCCACGAGGAGCGAGCTCCGCAGCACACGGCTCCGCTGCTGCCGTCCCAGCCCCGGGCACTTCATGGAGAATATCGCCAAATTTCAAAGAAAACTTCCTGAAAGCTGCACTTCAACTAATTGGCTTTTGCAACATTGCCAACCCAAACGTTCATAAATCATGTCAGACCCTCAAAAATAACAAGAACAGCTTATACATCACGAGAGGTTTGGGTTTTTTTTTAACAAGAGGAAGTGAGGGCTGTTTCTGTTTGTTAACTGCTGCTTCGGGGACCCGGAGGTGCCGAGTCCCGCAGCCGCTCCCCGCCAGCCCGGCCGGGCAGCAACAGCTCCGCTTGCAATGGTTGGAGCCGCGCGGCTCCTCCGACCCCCCGAGACACGGCAGCCCCCACGGGGTGCACGAGTGCGGGTGTAGGGACTCCGTGCCCGGGGCTGGGCGAGCAGCCGCTGCCCCAAACCCATGGCCGGATCCCTGGGAGCGCGACCACAACGGGTCCGGTGGCCCGGCTGCACGCAGCGGTGGCTCGGGAAGAGCGGAGCCGGTTCCCAGGCACTTGTGTTAGCAAACACGGCTCTGAGCCGCACAGCAGGATAATCAATTATGGTAATTCCTGCCTCAATGAATCAGATTCATGGAGGAGCACAGCTCATTAGGCTGGTGCTGACTTCCATTAGTGCTCTTATGATAAAAACCCTCCAGAAAGCTCTCGCCCAGCCAGACGCGCTTCCCCGGCTCGGGGGTCTCCCCACACCAGGGCAGACCCAGCCGTGGGATGCGGGTGCCCTGAAGAGGTTGGTCGGGAACTCCCTTGTCCCCAGCAGCAGGGGGACACCCCCGCAGGGCCGGCAGAGCCTCCTGCCCTCCCGCCTCGCAGCAACCGCTCCGGTAGGTCTTCCTTGGCTTTGCCAGGAAAGCGCTCGCCAGGATCCCTGGCGGGGGATGGCAGGAGCCGGCAAAGTGGGGGGCAGAGACCTCCGGCGTGTGCTCCGGCAGGTTTGGGTGTGCTGAAACCCAGACAGCCTGTTCGGCAATGAATAATTGAAGGACGCTCACTCTCCTCAGGGAGGGACGGTGATGGGTAAAATCTCATTTCCCAAACACGTTTCCCAAGGAAGGTGCCTTCTGAGAAATTCCCTGCAGCAGCTCCGGGCCCCGGCAGTCGGGATGCGCCGCGCTCGCCTGCGCGGCCGGGGAGCTCGCCCAGCCCGGCACCAGCCCAGGCAGAAACCTCAGGTGGTGCCAGGCCCCGCAGGGAGCGGGATGCTCCGTGAAAACCTCTGTCCTGCCGCATGCGCCAAAGCAGGAGAGGAAAAGCCCCGGCCGAGCGCTGATGGGAGCGGGCCAGGAGCAGCGCAGGGCTCTGGGCGATCGGGCTCAGTGTCGCTGGGGGTGGATCCTGCCCCTGTCCCTGCTCTTCTGGCGAAGTTCCGGGCTGAGCGGCTCCGCATAGATGGGACCCGCATCCAGAGCGGGCGAGCCCAACGCAGCCCAGCTCACAAACAAACCCCAGCCCAGCTAAAACCACTCGGATCCAAAGCGGGGTGTCTGCACGGGACCCCTGGAAGCACAACCTGTGTCACGCAGCCCGGCACGGCACGGAGCCCCACGGACGCTGCACCCCAACAACCCCCATCCCCACTTTGCAACGTGGGGCAAACCCCGCGGCAGGCCTGGGCCAGCCGCCCTGCTCCGCTGGGAAACTTCTTGGTAGTTTTTCAAAGTACGTTTTGACCCCCCTTCCCTCCACCAAAAATCCTAAATTAATTTTGCTTTTAATTAAATTCATTAGCAAAGATTATCTGGCTGAGGAAAAATAATATCCTGCCCCTCCCCCAGCAGCCCTCTCTATTTATATCCCCTATATACATAAGCAGCAGCGAATATTTCTTTATGGGCCATTAAAGGTTTAATGTTTAATTTATAACCACGTTCTCTGGCGGGCGGGATGGCCAGGCACAATGTCAACACTTTTAATTAAATGAGAAGGTGGTGGTTTTTTGTGGGTTTTTTTGTTGTTTTTTTTTTTTTTTTAAACTAAGATAAAACGCCCCATTCCCAGCAGCTCCTGGAGGTGTGGGGCTGGGGTAGGGGCAGGGGCCGGCTCCGGCAGCGCAGCTCTGGGGCCACAGGTCTCCGACTGGGGCAGCTCCCCCCGCCGCGGGAGAATCCTCGCCGTTGACAAAGGGCACCCGGAGCCCGTCAGCCCGCAGGGAGGGGATGGCGGGACACGGGGTGTGCGCCCGCTCGGCACGGCCCCTGCCAGCATCACCAGTCCTGACTCCGGTTACCAAAACACCAGCCTGAGTAATTGCTGTGAAACTTTCAACCGAAATTCTTGCTGCAACTTCTGCTCGTTCCCTGGCACTTCCTCCTGCAGCATCGCCGCCTCCTTCCTCCCTCCCTCTCTCCCGAGGAGGACAAAGTGCTTTCAACACGCGCTTCGCCCATACCACCCGCCGGCAGAGCCGCGTGGCACCCGCTCACATGCCAGGCGCTGCCGGAGGAGTCTGGCGTTCCCGGCTCTTCCCGTCAGCATCCCTCCCACAGCCCCTTGTCCCACCCACGTCCGACACGGGGGCACAGGAGCGAAGGGGCAGCGTGTCCGGCCACAAGGCCCCGGGGCCGTTCTCGGTGCTCTCCCAGCCGCGGCACCCTCAGCTCTTGGCCACGGGAGAGCACAGCCCTTCCTGCCTGGAACCCGGAGAGGGGCAGCTCCGCGGAGGCAGGTTCCCATTAATGGAGTATTTTATCTTACGGGAGAGATTAAATCTCTGTACAGAGAAGCGCGAAACAGCTGAGTCAGCAGCTGGCTGGGGGGCGGCAGGTTCAGCCGTAAGCATTTGGCTCCGGCACAGCACTTCAGCGCTTCACCCTCCTGCGGCCACGCTCCGCCGGGCAGCGTCCAGCCCCAGCACCCAGCGCACCCTGCGCACTGCTCTCCCCGTCCCGGCTCGCGCCGGGATGGGCAGAAGGGCCGTGGGCAGCACGGGCGGTGGATGGCACCAGCCCCAGCCCCCTCGTGCTGCCGGGCAGCCCCACACCCATCCTTTGCCATGCTGCCGGGCACCAAGCGAGCCGAGCACCCTGTGCCACTGGTGGGCTGCCTTCCTCCCTCCCTCCGCCGTTATCCTTGGCACCACAAGGCCGGGTTGGCAGGAGGTGTGCCGGCACGGCTGTGCCCGCAGGAGTGTGCCAGGGCAGCGGGGTCCAGACCTCGCCGTGGGCACAGCCCTCGGCAGGCAGCGCAGGTCCCCAGCCCGTCCCTCCCCGTCGGGCTCTGCTGCCCGATGCCTGCCCGCACCGTGACGGGTGTCCCTTGCAAAGCCGTGCCCCTGCCACTGCTCCCACGGACACGACTCTCGCGGGTCTGCGCTGGCCACGAAGCCAGGGGAGAGGCAGAGAGGCCACTCGCTGCTCACGCGCCCGCGACCGCACACACGTGCACGCGAAGAGCAGGCGTGCGAGGGCTGGACACCACCGTCGTGAGCCAGGGAACAGAGTGGTGATGGCACTGTGCCGCTCACTAAAAGCATGAGTGTCACTAAATCAATAATTCATTTACTTTAATGAGATAAGTACTTTGAAAACTAATTGCAAACCTGCTCCATTTACTCCAACCCGTTATAGCCTTTAATGTAAATGGCAGAAACGCTGCTGGAGGAAGGGGAAGGGCTTTTGGTGGGAGATGGTGTGTCGTCCTTCCCCCTTCTTCTAAGAAAGGGAAATATCACTCATAAACGGGAACACTGGAAACCAAAGTGACCGGCGGAATCACCGACGGTGGAGTGCGGTGAGCACCCAGCCCACCCTGCCGGGGCCACCACTGTCCCTCTGCACATGCTGCCACCACGGAGGGGTCTGCCAAGACACCACCCCAAAGGACTGTCACCAGCACCGGGGAGACGACGGAGGGGCAGAACGTACACCCGGCACGCGGGAAGCGCCGAGCTCCACCGCGGCTGGGAGCTGTGATCAGCCCGTGTGTAATTAGCAGAGCTGATGGGCCACCAGGCACAGGCAGAAACCACGCGTGGAGCCGTGACTCGGGTGCGGGGGGGAGCGCTTCCCCAGCCTGCTGCCATGGCTGCCGTCCCGGCAGCGCCGGGCTCACAGCTCTGCCTTGGCACAGCCAGCGGGCGCTCTCCTGGCACTGCCCGTCCTGGCACTGGGGCAGCAGAGGGGACAGGGCACCGCTCCTCCCCCGTGCAGCAGAGCCCCCAGCCGGACCACAAGCCGTCCACCGCACGCACCGCAGGTGGTCGCTGTAACAATTCACGCTCGTTATAAAACCCACCACCGTATCGCTGGCACAGCATCCTCCACCGCCCGCCGGCAGCTGCCAGCTCCTCCTGCCTCTGCCCCTTCCCACCCCCCCAGCACGGGGCAGCCGGGGCGGGCAGCGCAGGCAGAGCCCAGCGGCGCAGGCAGGGGGGAGCAACGCGGCACCCGCCTGCACGGGGAGCAGAGGCGGGCAGGGGTGTCCTGCCAGGCCCCGGCACCGTTCCTGAAAAGGAGCGAGCAGCTGCCGGCTGCGATGCCGACGTGTTCCTGAACGGCAGCCGGAGCGGGAGCTGGACGCCAAGGGCTCTCTCCTCGCTTGCTGGAGCAAATGGCAGGTCATAAAAAGGAACCGTGACAGAAGAGAAAATGTTCCAGAGTCCACAAGGACCAGTCCAGGGTAAATCCATCTGCTCAGCAATTTAGCTAGAAAATCCTTTCCAATCATCCGTGCTGTAGGGCCTTCACCCCCAGCGCGCAGCCCTGGGCAGAGCGTTTCCCACTCTGGCAGCCACCGGCAGCTCACGCGGGGCTGGGTGATCCCACGCCACCTCCGGTGGGGACACCTGAGGACGGGGGTCACGCCACCCCTCACAGCACACCCCCAACAAGGCCACGCTCCAGGGACCCTCTCGCTGGCACTGCCGCAGCCGGTGGCAAGGGGGGGACCCAAACCGTGTGCTGTGGGCAGGAGGGACGGTGCCCGGGCAAGCAGCAGGGAGGGACCCCGGGCAGGTCTGGATGGAGGGACCAACAGCAGCACCGGCTGTGCGGGCTCTTCCCAGAGCTGCCAGCTCGCTCGGGAGGAAGAACGCACCACCCCTCCCCAGGTCCCAGACCCGCTGCACCATTTGCGGGATGCAGGAGGGCTGCTGGGAAGCCCAAATCCCAGCCGGAGCTCCGTGACCGGCCCTTGCCCCCTCCTGCAGGCAGAGGCAGGGAGGCAGCCCTGCAGCAGCCTCAGCACCCCCCGAGGGGAGACGGGATGGTGTACCCCCCCCCCCCCCCCGGCAGGGGACAATCCCCGCCTGGCCGCACAGCTCAGCCTTCCACTGCCGCCGCAGCGCGGGCAGACCCGGCCATCTCCCCGCAGGCATCCCTGCGAATCCCACCTCAGCCGCTCCTGTCTCACGGAAAATCAATGGCAAGCATCTCAATTAATCACACCGGGGGCAAATTGATTAGGAGCCTAAATAAGGTCAACATGGTTGTCTGCTTATAGGGTAGGACCCCTTAATCATCATTTTATCTGCAATAGGCTGCGGAACCTGCAATCACACCGTCTCCGTGAGCGTGAAGGGATTTTTCACTCATCTCCTGCAATTGCTCGGGCCAGCAGCGCGGGAGCCATGGCTCTGCCGTAACGGAGCTAAATTGGAGCGTGCAGCAACCGCCCAGCCACAACGCAGCTGCCAGACTGGAGCAGGAGACCCCCGTGGGCCACCGAGCCCCGCTGCCTCCTCCAGCTCAGGGGAAGACAAAAGCAACGAAGCGCCACCGCCCCGGGTGCGGCGCGTTCCCTCCTGACCCCAAACCCAACGGCTTACGCGGGAGATTTGATTAGCCCTGTCTTTATCTTAGATCGCACACCTGAAAACATCGTTAGTGGTCACGATGCCACTGAACCTTTGCAGAAACCCAGCCCCAGGTCTCTCAGCTGCCCTCGGCAGCTGGAACCCCCCGGCCTCGGGCTGCTCCTCCAAGTGCCCTGCTCCCGGTCCCTGCAAAACCTGCCGCTCTCGGGGCACAGCGCAGCACGCTGCTCCGGCTGTTACAGCCTGACTGTCCCCTCCGCCATGGGGCACAGTATTTCACCCAGTCCCATGTCCCCAGCACGCGCTCTGCACGGCGAGCAGCACCGCGGGCTGGGACCCCGCACCTCCGCCACGCGCTGCCCGCGGCCCCTCCGGCACCGGCACGGCCCTCGCCTCGCCCCCACACCGCAGCCCAGCAACACGCCACTCCCTTCTGTTGCAAATACAGTTATAAATATTATAATTTTGTTTAATATTTAATATAGTCAGGTTAAATAAGCATTCCCAGCCCCATAAATAATCATTAACAGAGGGTTCTAATTGTGCTGTTGGGATCCTGCTTCATGACTTATTTAGAGGGCAGACGCTATTCCCATCCTCGGCTCCCCCGGACACCATAAATCAACCTGCGGCTCAACCTCCGTAGTGAGAACTCGATGGGACATGACGGAAGGAGACAGCTCCGCTCCGGGGGTGACCACCACCGAGACCACTCGCTGCAGAGCGAGGGAATGACGCGGTGGCCAGCGGGACGGCCAGGACCAAGCCGGCGAGGACAGGGGGAGCGGAGGTGCCGGAGGAACCCGCAGGAACCCGCAGGAACACCGAGCATCCTGCAGCACCTGCCATTGGGGTCAGAGCGAGGAAGAAGAGCCAGGCGTGTCGGGGCGTCCCGGCTGCGCGCACCCCGGCCAGCCCCGGGGCGGAGGTAGGGGGCCGGGGGGCGACTGCCCAGCACGGGGGCTGCGCTCGGCCCCCGCGGCTCCCCGGCTGCCGCAGCAGATGGAGGCGGGGTGCGGGGGGGCACAAAGCGCAGCAGGGCGAGCAGGGGACGGGGGAGGCTTTTATCCTAAACAGAAACCTACTGTAAAATTGATTGGAAACAATAGCAAAAAAAAAAAAAAAAAAAAAAAAAAAAAGAGAGAGAGAGAAAGGAAAAACCAAACCACCAAAAACGCCGGGCGCGGAGCGAATTGGCCAGAGGCGAGCGCTCTGAAAGCGCAGGAGAACTGAGACGCAGAGGACAACTGAAGTGCAGGAAAACCTCCCTGTAAGAGTGTTTTCCCCTTAAGGGATGCGTTGATGCATTGCTTTAAAAAAAAGGTTTGTTTTTTTTTTTTTGCTCTCTGTAGCTTAATTTCATCTTGAAATGAAAAACTACAAAAGTAAATGGAAAGAGCCCTCTCCTCCACCGAGCCCAGACGGCCGCTCGCCACCGCTGGGCTGATTCCACCGGCGTTCTCAGCCCTGTGCCTGGGCAGGGATGTCCCCCCCGTGCCGGGGAGAGGGGTGCTGGGGACGCAGCTCTGTGCGCCCCGCGCCGGACGGACACGCTGCCACATCCAGGGGGAGCGGGGACACCGGCCCAAGGGAATGCCAGACTCTGCCCCGCTCCCCAAACACCTTGGGCTTCCCCTGCTCCCAGGGCTCCTCCTGGTGCCGTCAGCACAGTCACGCTGAGGGGTCTGTCCCCAAACGGCCCCCGCTGCCCTCCGGCCATGCGGGCGGTGGTCCAGGGCAGACCCAGGCGCAGCCCCTGGGGTGGGGACACCCCTCCCGCCCCCCCAGCAGTAAGACCCCCCGCCGCAGGTCCCAGCGTGGGCAGTGAGCGGGTCAGCATCCATCCCTCCGGCCTGGATTGAGTTTCCATCGAGCCAGCGGGCTGGGGCAGGGACCAAGCGGGGAGGCAAGCCTGGGGTTTCCATTTCATCTCCGCACTAGTTTCTCCTGCTCGAGTCAGTACCTTCATCAAAGAGCCTGGACAAATATTAATGCTAATGAAGCAGCAGCAGCGGGGCTCTCGCAGGGCAGGGGAGCCCCGCCACGCAGCACCAGGTGCCGGCGCAAGGGCAGAGAGGATGGGGAGCCCAGCCCCACGCAGCCCCAGGGGTCTCGGGACCCCACCGCAGTGTCTCCAGCGCGTCACCCAGACCCTGCACACCGCGCCGTAACGCGGATGTCAGACAGACAGGACGCTTGCAGGTGTCAGACTGACATACAGGCTCCTTTTCCAGCCCTGTGCCCTGTTCGTTACCCTCAGCAGCTCCGATCCCCACAGGAAGCACGGAAAGACCCCCAGGAGGTTCCCCAGATCCAGAGACGGACACAGCAGAGGGGACACACAGGACTCCGAGGTGAGAGCCCCTCCGGAGCAGTTTTCGGTGTCTCTGGCACATTTGCTCCAGCCCCTGCTCAGCCCAGCAGGTTTTACCCCAGCACACGTGTGCGGGGCTGGTCCCAGCCAGCGCCAGCCCCGGCTCCGGATTGCAGCTCTGTGCAAAACGGTGTATTTTATCTTTATGTGTCAGGATTTATATAAAAAGGGGATAGTTCAGCTCTAAATGTAATGAGTTGGAAGAACAGCCCTCCAGTGGCTTCCTCCAGCTAGCACGGCATCAATAACATCGATTGCTAAAAATAACTAATAACCCTGGCCCGGCGTGGTCAGGAGCGCTCCTCCCTGCACAGGGTCCCCGAAACAGCCCCCGCGCACCCCACAGCCTCCCACCAGCACAGGTCTGACCACCCCAGCACGGCGAGGACGGGCACAGCCCCCCAGCACAGAAGGGTGACGGGTCCCGGCACCGCTGGAGGGATGGGATGAGCAGAGGGGACGGGGGCGCACGGGGGCTCAGGGTTGGCAGGAGGGAAGAGCCCAGCAAGGAGCTGGAGGAGCCACCGGCAGGAGCGGACTGAGGCAGAGGGACAGGGAGGGAGGCAGAAACTGCTGTTTCCGATGCAGAAACCCCTCCTGCACCTGCAGCCACTGGCCCCGGGGCCTCAGCTGTGTTGGTCCGGTCCCAGCACTGCTGGGTCACCCCCACCGTGCCAGAACCACCCAAAATGACGCCGCAGGAGGTGGTGACCGATGGGAGAAGAGCACCAGCACGTTTGTGCCCATCGTCCCTCTCTGCGCACAGGGACCTGCCCGGCCCCTCCCTGTGCAGAGCCATCACTCGGGACTTGGAATCCTGGCGAAGCCGCTGCAAGACACGATCCCTCCCCTGGAAATGGATGCGAGGGGACCAGTAAAGTCCCCGTGTCCGGTTTCTCCAACCCTGTCTTTTCTGCCATAGCACATTCCCAGAGAGGCACAGGGACGCTCCCTGCCTCCTCCTGAGGAGCGGGCGAGAGCTGGGATACCCTGGGATCAGTGGCACGGCACAGAGCACTCCTCCTTCCCTCCTGCCGAGCTTCCCAGAGAGGGACCAAAAACTAAAGAGGGAAGGAAACGATAAAACTCCAGCCCGCAGTTAGGGAGAGTTATTTAGTCTGTTGGAAACAAGTCTAACTTAATAGAGAAGAAATAAAGTGTTTTAAAATTAACGACATAAATGTCAGCCCTGATCGTGGGGATATTAAACTATATGGTTATTTGACTGCCTTCCGCAAAGTTACCTCTCCCGCACACGCCTAGAGGCAGAGCGAGCACGAACCCCGGCACTGAAAAACGCTGCCCCTGCCCAAAGGCAGCACCAGCCCGTCGCCAGCCGGAGCCCCCGCGGAAGCCGCCCGCTGCCAAGAACACGACCCCCTCCCAGCAGCCTGGGAGGGCACGGCAGGGCTGCGTCCTCCCCAGGCGCATGTGCCCCTCGGCTGGGCCAGCAAAAGGCACTGGGCGCAAGCCTGGCCGGTTCTGGTGGCTGAGCAGCAGCGACCTGCTCCTCCCGCACAGAAAAAGCCCTTAAACCCATCCAGGAGCGGAGAAACACACGCTGTTCCTGTAAAAGTAATTTTAAACCCCCAAAGACTCTTGTCCTGATGTTGGCAGGGACACTGCCAGAAACTGCCATTGAAAACAAATTAGTCCATGGAGCGTGGTCCTCCGCAAGCGAGGTCACTGCGGTGCGCGGGAGGGTGGCTCTGCTGCCACAGCGAGCATCCCGCCCCGGCGAGCATCCCGTCCCGGCTCCTGCGACCTTCTGCCCCAGCCAAGCCATCTCCCGAAGCCCCATGGGAGCCGCAGCAACATGTGGGGGCTCGGGGGCCAGGGGGATCGGGGAGAGAGCACGTGGCCGGGGCAGCGCGTGCGGCACAGTGAGAGCACCCTTATTTGTAAATAATCCTTAATTAATGAGACTCTCAGTAATAGATGGCTCAGTGTTATTCCGGGCAGGGACGACGGCAATCTCCATTCTTCCACTTTTCAATTACGGCTTCAGGGAGGGAAGCAGAAACTGGCCAGGGTGAATTAGAGAGACTTTTGTCGCGTTTAATATCAATTCATTTTGCAGACTGCTGATGCAGCGGGATTTCACAGCTCGGAATTTATGGTTCTTTTGAGAGACATGCGCAAGAAAGGGGGAAAAAAAAAAAAATACTCTGCCATCAGCACAAAAACATAAACTCTACAGGGAAGGAGCGGGGGTCCAGGGGAGCCCTGGGGATCCCCCAAGGAAAGCAGCACCGGCCCGGCTGGGTCCGCAGCACCCGGTTGATCGCCATCAGGAGGAGCACAAGGAGCGAAGGCTCCCGGGAGACCCCGAGCTGCCCCTTGGCCAGGGTGCCCGTGTCCCACCGCGGCAGCTCCCGGGCCCTGCCCACAGCGCTCGGGCAGAGGCGCTGGCAATAACGGAGCCGTTATTACGCAGTGTTATTCGGCCCCAAGGGGGTTTTATGCAAAATGACACACAATATAAATGACTGTTGTAAACAGAGAGTTTAATAAAGGGCTGTGTGCGAATTTACAGCCTCCCCAAGGATAATTAAAATTATTTATCTACTTACCTAGCTAGCCGCCGGAGCAGTCTATTAATTATTATCTATTATACAGGGCCTGCTTTGCATGCTGCCAGTGCATTGCCTGCCGTCACCATCCAACATGGATGCACTGCAGCACGGGCAGTGCTGCGGGCACTGCCGCCCGCCGGCGGGGCCGGGCTTCTGAGGGCTGCCCGGGCCCCTCCAGACCCTCGGGGAGCTCATAGTCTCGGGGTCTGGTGTTTCGACGCCAGCCTGCAGCCAGGGAGACCCTGCCTGGGTTCACGAAGCACCAGCTCCACGCCGCCTGCGCAGCCCAACGGCAGCGCCGGGAGCGGAGACAGAGCACTGGGTACGGCACAGGATGATGGTCTCCGGTGCCAGCACCGCAGCCACACGCACCAGGGGACGGGCGGAGGGAGATGCCACCAGCATCTCCTGAGCCGTGCAGCCCCGCAGGGCCCCAGCAGCCTCCGCCGCCCCGCAGCCTGCCTGCTGAGAGCACAGAGGGGACAGCGAGGGCAGCGGGTGCTCCGTGGGGTGCCCAAGCACCGGCGTACCGGGCGCGTGGGGAGAGGCAAAGGCACGTCCCCCCGTGCCCAGTGCCGGCGGGAGGCGCGGCGGCCACCCCGCAGCCTGGCGCAGAGCTACCTGCTCCTCTCTATTTATTAGCGTGACAGAGCAATCATCGGTGCGGAGGCACTGGGATCCCCCGGCTCCTCTCTGCACATAAAGAGACCTCAGGGGGCTCCAGCGTGCGGATACTTAACATTGTTTTATTAGCTTAATAAACCCAGCCAATGCTGCCAGAATCTCCAAACCGGCCGTGAGCCCTCCTCACCGCAGCAGCGCCAGGAGCAGGGAGAGGGCACGGCTCTGGTAGCCTGGCTGGCACCAAGCGCCCTCGGCAGGGCATGGCCCCACGGCCCCGGAGGGCCCAGAACAGCTTGTCGGGAGCGGAGGATCCAGCTGCTCATCGCCACCGTGAGCACTGCGAGCTGTCAGCTCCCGCCAAGGCGCCATTAATCACCGCAGCAATTGCTCTCCCTGCCCCATCCTGCCCGGCTCCCGGCGTGGGGCGGTGGTGGCACCCAGCGCTGCTGCTGCCGCCAGGGCCCCCTGCAGCCCCCGGGGACGTGCTGGGACACGCTGTGTCCTCAGGCACCACACTGCCGGGGGGACGTTACCCCCTTGGCTGACTGAGCTCCGGCGGGTCCGACCCTGGCACGGAGGTCCCAGCTGGTGGCACAGGGCAGGGTGGGGGGTGGTGGCACCTGGGCAGAGGAGCACGTTGTCCCCCAGCAGCCACTGCAGCAGCGGGTCTGCGCTGCCTGCACGTGCCCGCTGGAGCATGTGAGCGGCTCCATCATGAGGAGCTGGAACCCGCTAGCGGGCTGCTGGGTGTTTTAATCTGCCGGGGTGGCTCCTCTCCCTCCGCCCTGCGGTTCCCGGCTCACGGCACTGCCTGCTTCGCTTTGATCCCGTACAGTTACACTTCCAGTCTCACAATCTAATAAAAGCCGCGTGATCAAATTCCAGGTCATTACTCAAGGAAAGAGACCCCTCCACGGCCGGCAGCAAGAGCTTCAAACCAATTAAAGCGAGCGCGGTGCTCCCTCCTGCCCGCCACGCGCGGGTCTCGGCGGGCCCCGGCTCGCAATAAGCAAGATGCAAAAATGTTAATGGAAGCGCTTAAAGGCCATGCCAGGGGGATTCTTGTAAATAAGGGCACTCGGCGAGGCGGGGGCAGCTTCTCGGGCTCGGCCGCAAGGCAGCACTGATAAAAGGCAGCTCTGAGCTCCGAATCAGTCTAGGACAGGCTTCTGGGAGAAAAGCTTGAGTGATTCCTCCTAAAACCCTCGGTGAGCACCCCTGCCCGCGGGCAGCCGGGAGAGCGGCTGCAGCTCGAAGGAGGAGGGGAGCGAGGGGCCTGGCTGCCACGGTGCCTGGCCCCGGGTCTGCTCTCCTGCCCAGTCCTGGGACTGGTGGCGTGGGGACAAATCTCCCCCTGGAGAGGGCTTGGTGGCAGTCACCACGCGAGGGACAAGGTCCTCGGCACAGGGCATCCCAGCCCAGCTCCAGGCCAGCACATCGCAGTCCACCGGCCACCCGCATCCCTGGCACTCGCAGGCGCAGACACACGTTTCAGATGTTAAATACCAAATAAAATCACTGTAACCAAGCCGGAATCGACCCTGGTGGGAGAGTCAATACAGACATTTAGCATGACGGCTGGGGATTGCCGGCTCCCAGCACCGCGGCCGTCAGCATCGATGCCGGTCTCCCGTGGGGAGGGGGCAGAGCCCGGGCAGCGCGGCGGGGAGGGGGACGGCATCAGGAGGCGGGGGCTGGACCCAGAGAGGAGCCCCAGGGACCTGGGGGGACAAGGAAGGGGTGAAGGGAGGCGCTGGGGACCTGCCCCGAGGTGGGCAGCGCAGGCAGGTCCCCAAGGGCTGCTGAGGGTCCCGCGGACACCCCCAGGCAGGGACCACCGCCCCGGGACAGAGCCTGGGGAGGGCTGGGCAGGAGCTGGAGCCGCCTGGTGCCCAGCTGCGAGCACACCAGTGCCCACGGGTGCGTGGTGGCGGATCAGACATCAACAGCCCATGGAACCACAGGGGAAAGGACGTCACCGGAGACACCTGTAACGTGCCACAGGCTCTGCTGCGCCTGGAGGGTGGAGGGGCCCTGCCTGCCCTGCCCAGCGACGCACGGGCACTCGGTTGCCTCCTTGGAAGCAGCAGCAGGTGTTTGCTCAGCCCAGCTGGTCCCGGGGAGAGAGGGAAGAGCAGCACCCGGGGCCGGCACCGCTGCAGGGAAGAGCACAGCGCAGCGTGCAGACCCGCAGTGGCAGGAGCGGGGACCATGCACGGAAAGGCAGGTCCCCGCCATGCTGCCCGGGCTCCTGCAGGGCTGTGCCGGCCACCGGTCCCTCCTGCCTCTCAGGGCCTCGGCAGCGCCCGGAGGGCTGCTACCGGCTGCCGGGAGCTGGCATTATTCCCAGGCGGAGACTCAAAGCACCCAGGCACCACGCAGCTGGGATTTCAACTGACGCTGCCGCCCCTCGCGCCCATGCGGGGAGCGGAGCGGGGCAGCAGCCTCTGGAAAACCCCCTCGACCCCCACCTCGCCACGGTCACCTCACGTTTGCCAGAGCAAACAGGGCCGTGCCCAAGCGCACCCCGGCCCTGCTGCCTTCCCCTCTCGCGGCCGCTCGCAGCCCCAACCTCCAGGATATTTATTGTTCCTTCCCTCCTAAATCACGGCTGCCGGCGGGGCGGCTCGCACTCCATTACGGAGAGAGCTCGCGCCGCGGCGCAGTTCCGTTTAGCTTGCAGAAAAAGCAGCCTCAGAGGAGAAACCCACCCCGCCGCTGCCCGGCGCTTGGCTGGGGATGATGGACGATTATGGACCATCTGCACTTTCAGGAGGGGATAGATTTATGAGCGGCACAGACAGCTAGAAGAGTGTCCATTACTATAACTCACTGGCCTCTTCAGAGATATTGTAATCAGGGCCCTCTGCTGCTGCAGCGGGAAAGTCCAGGTTAAGCACCGGCAGGAAGGAAAATCAATGATGTTTGTTCAATACAGTGCCGGCAGTGGGGGAGGGGGGGGGGGACGGGACAGCGTGGGGACCCCCGGGCAGCGGGGGACACTGCTGGCAGAGCGGGGCTGCGGTGCCGGAGCGCAGCACCGAGGACGAAGGGCCCCGACCGCCCTGGCACACGGCATCCCCGGCAACCATCATCTTGAGGGGTCTCGGCTGCCACATACAGATGGGCTGCGGCCACCCACCCCCCCGGCAGCAGCATCCATGGTCCCCTTCTGCTTTAACTGGGGACAGCACAAGGAAGGGGGCCGGGGAACCAGCCCCGTAACTCCAATGCAGCAGAGTCCCAGAGGAAAACAAACCATTTCGGATAATAATTTCGGATAACCGCAGTCCCACCATCTGCAGGGGCTTTGTGGCTCTCGCCCTCCTAGGGCTGCTCCCCCCCCACAACGGGTCTGTTGGGGGGCTCCTGCTGTGGCTGGGGGACACAGGAGCTGCGCTTCCCCGTGTCCCCTCGGCAGCCAAGAGCTCCCTGATCAGCACCACTATTTTTTTTTTTTTTTTTTTTTTTTTTTTTTTTTTTACACAACAGAAGTTGAAAAAAAGACAAATCATTACTTAGGAAAGCGTGAGCAAGAACCTCTCAGAGAAGTGGCCGAGCCCATCGCTCCTGCCCGGCCCCCCCACAACCGCTGTTGGGGAGCGGCTGGAAGGCAGCGGGGTCCCGCGGAGGGAGGGATGCTCCGCTCCTTCTCCCCGCAACCGGCGAAGGCGAGGTCTGGAGCGCGCAAGTCAGGTCCTGCAGCCCTTCGGAGGACGCAGCCCCAGCCAGAAGGATGCTGATGGATGCGTGCGCACGGCAGCACGTGCCTCCTCCGCACCCCAGCGCCCACCCGGGCACGCAGCCCGGCACAGAGAGCTGCGGCTCAGAAGAAAAAAAGGTTTGCAAAAGCCGTATCCAACACGAAAAGCGATTTCCCAAACTGGTTTTTGCATCTGCAGAGCAGCGCTCCTCCAGGAGCCGTGGGCAGCCAAGGACAGGGGCAGGATGGCTCAGCACCGTTCCGGTGGCTTTCAGCTCCTGTTCCAAGACACAGTGAGAAAGGCCAAACCGCTCACTCCAGAGGAGCTGGCAAACACTGAGCCAGCGACATCCCCGGACCGCTGAGGAGAGCCGCCCCCAGCCCTGCTCGGCGGAAACCGGGCTCTGAAAGCCCCTGCGGTGAGCGCTGAGGATGCCCAGAGCGTGGAGGAGGCCAGCACGCTCCTCCTGCGGACAGGACACCAACCGCCCAGGGACGGAGACGGGTCCGGCTCAGGCAGCCCCAGGGGAGGGGACGCCTCACTCCCCGCAGTGGCTCCAGCTGGGACCCCCGTTGTATGCACCCCCCTCCATCACACCTGCCCCCGGGAACGGCGCTTGGGGGGGAGGCTCCCGCAGGTGCCTCCATACCGGTTACGCCGCCCGTAAGTGCCGCGGTTCCCGGACACCCGCACAGCTTCACTCGGACCCCCCCAAGCCTTCCCAGAGCCCCGTGCAGCTGCAGGGATGGCACTGCAGCCCCCTCCCTGCTCTCCCTTCCTGGCACCCACCGCTTCCACGGAGAAGAGGTCTCCTCCAGCAAGCCTGAGCGCGCAGCGGCGGCAGGCTCAGCGCCTGTCCCGGGAGCAAGCGGGGCAGGAGGAGGGAGCAGACGGGATCTCTGAGCGGCGGAGGCAAGGAGAGAGATACAGGTTGAATAACAATGGTGAATTCCCCCGAGCTTTGGTGTTTTTAATGGTGGATTAGACTGTCAGGCAGCAATTAAATGGTGTAATAAAAAGCTAAGTGCTCATATTTCAAGGTTCCTGCCTCCCGCTCGGCGGGGAGGTGTGGGGCCAGGGGCTGCTCCCGCTCCCCACGGCGTCCAGCCTGGGGTTCCCGAGGAAGAGCAGAAGAATTTTTCAAAGGCGGTTTGCACACAGATTACACGGAACCTGTCGGATGTGGGATTACGGCGCACAAATCCGTGCAAACTTCCTTCTGCAGCCTTTGAACGTGCGGCTTTCGAACGAAACGCTTCTTGTGCCGCCTGTGGCCTGCTGTTCAGAGACACGCGGGGTCCCCACAAAGCCGCAGCCCTGCAGGCGCTTCCCAAGGAGCATCGCTTTTGTTTTGCTTAAATTGGGTAGAGAGAAAGAAAGGCAAACAGTCCCGAAAGTTAAAGGCAGATGAAGCCGGCGGGAGCCCGCTGAGCTTGGCCCCAGCCCCACCACCGCCGCACGCCTCCAGCAAAGCAACCAGGGCAGCAGCGGCTCCGGCTGCCCCCCAGCACGGAGGGGATCCGACCCTGCCCATCACCCGGAGGAGGCGGGAGGGCTGTGGCAGAACAGGCGGTGCCCCAGCACACACCTCCCAGCGCCAGAGCCGGGGCAGCCAGCACCAACCCTGACCCTCCAAGGACCATTGATGCTGTTTTCTTTCCTCCTCCGGCTCCGCTGTCTGCTGCTGCACCCAGAGCCCTCTTCCTCCTCCTCCTCCTACCCCCAGCCTTACACCCACAGCGGAAGCAGCGTTTTCCCCAGGGGAACACTGTCTTTCACCACCGGCTTCTTGCAGAGGCTGGGCAGGAGCAGCCACCTGTCGCTGAGACCCCCGCACCCAGAGCCCCCCACCACTGAGCCCCCCACCGCCGAGGCAAGGGGCTGCAGGCTGCGGCCGCAGCGAGCACCCGGTGCTCCCCGGGCAGGGAAAGCACTGCGGTACCTCCTTAACTGGATTGCGGAGAACTTCAGAGACACGGCAGGGAGATGGAATAACAACTCTATGACGGCATTTCCAAACAGCATTAACACCCATCACAACGCCTCTTCTGACACCCCCTCCCGATCCGGCGGAGAGCTTTGTTTATCCAACATTCACTCTGTCTGCACTGTGCTCCCGCAGCCTCCCGCAGCCCACGCCAGTGGGGCAACCACCCAACCCCGGCACCGCAGACCCACTGTGCCGGGGCAGGGATGGAGGGGCCGGTACCCCCAGGGGACACGCCAGCGCTCCGGCAGCTCTCGGAGGAGCTCATCGGCACCAGGAGCCAGGCTCCCTGTGGGAAGGTGCCGCGGTCCCAGACGGACTCTGACCTGGAGACAGGGTTTCCCCGCAGTGCTGCTGCCCTGAGCCCGGATGCGCTGGGGCACAGAGGGAACGATGACACACGGAGACAGGGAGTGCCCTCCCATGCCATGGCCGCCCAACGGGTGTCACCGGGGGTATCACAGCTCGGCCTGACCTCCCGGAGGAGCGCTGCGATAACCCCGAGCACAACCCGCAGCCACGCGCGCCTGCGGAACACAAGGAAGAGGCTGCAGGAGGAAAGATACCTTTAAATAACACTCCAAAACACGGAAACTTCATCTTTGAAGACACCCTTTACCATCACAGCCTTCATAATTCGCTACTTGTTCTCAAAACTGATAAATTTGAGAGGCATTGCATGCCAAGAATAGCAATAGCAGGAGACGTCCCTCCAATGCCAGTGGCATCCCAAGCTCCTCACTTCATGCCTGTCCCCTCCGCCCCCAGCTGCCTTCAGCAAGGCCAGGGGTGTGGGGCTGAGGCCCCCCCTGCCATCCGGACCCTGGGCAGGTCAGTGCCATGGGGCCACGGCCATGGGGCCAGTCCGGCAGCTCCGCCGCTGGCACCGGTGGTGAAGCCCCAGCAAACCCACGGCCAGAGAAATGATGGCGGGGGAACACGGTGCACAAGAGGAACTCACCCACCGCGACAGCCAGCTCAGCCCCAAGTCCTGACACGGCACCGCGGGAACGGCAAAACACGGAGCTTTTAGGGCCAAAGAGATTCTAGGAAACACCGCAGAAGAGAACCCAAAGCACCACCGACATTTCACAGGCAGAAGCGCTCCAGGGACAGACCACGATGGCCGGGATCCTGCTTTGCAGGGGTCCCAGGCAGGGCTGCGAGCGTCTCTGCGGTCCCCGGCCCCCTGCCCCAGCCCATGGCTGCGGGGATGCTCCCAGCCCTGCTGCCTCTCCCAGTGGGGCCGCGTGGCCAGCAGTGGGGCCAGCTCAGCCTCCCCCCTCTCCTGGGGGGCCAGAATCGCCCCCGGGGGTGGCTTTCCTCCCCCCTCCCTGCGCTCACCTCCCCTGCCCGTCACGCAGGGTTAGGTGTAATGAAAGGCATGTGCTTTTCTAACCTCATTGTGCATCTCGTGTTTAGGGCCCTTGCTTTATCAGTTTTTATCCTGTGTAATATTCATCACACTGGTTTATTTATGGGCCCCCTCTTCGGGAAGGTATTTTTCAGGCCTGGTGAATAAAACATAAGCCTTTGCTGCTTGTCAGAGTGAATGCGGCTCCTCTGATGTCAGCCTGACTAACGGCCTTTAGTTTTCTCCAACGACTGCACTTTGAGAGAAATTTATTTGTATTTGGGTTCGCGTTGGTTGGGGAGATGTGAATTCTTTCCCCTTCAGAATAAATGAAGCTCCAGCTCTCCGGCAAGGGGTGGGAGCGGGACGGGAGGGCGCAGACCCTTGGCCTCAAGGCATAGTGTGGGAGCGGGACCCCAGCGCACATGTCCCCCCCTGGACCCCCCCAGCAGCCGTCCCGCAGGCGGGAGAGACAAAGCCAGGCTGGGCAGGACCCGGCTCTTACCGCCACCGGAAAACCTCCCGTCCGGAGCCCTGACTGTGCTGGTCGACTGCCCCGGCGCTGCTGGGGAGCCCAGACCCCTCCCCATGCGGAACTCCCTTCCTTTGGGGACCCCCTTCCCCGGCAGCTCCGTGCCCAACGCTGGGTGCTCCCCAGCTCAAAGCAAAGAGAATCATCAAATCACAGAATGGTTTGGGCGGGAAGGGACATTTAAAGGCCATTCAGTCCAACCCCCTGCCCCGGGCAGGGACATCTTCAACTGGATCAACCTGGCCTGAGATGTTTCCAGGGATGGGGCAGCCACAGCTTCTCTGGGCAACCTGGGCCAGGGTCCCACCGCCCTCAGCGTGAAAAATATCTTCCTTCGATCTAGTCTAAATCTCCCCTCCTTAGTCTAAAGCCATTACCCCTTGTCCTATCGCAACAGGCCCTGCTAAAAAGTCTGTCCGCAGCTTTCCTGGAGCCCCTGTAGGGACTGGAAGGGGCTCTAAGGTCTCCCCGGAGCCTTCTCTTCTCCAGGCTGAACCCCCCCCAGCTCTCTCAGCCTGTCCTCACAGCAGAGGGGCTCCAGCCCTCCCAGCATCTCCGGGGCCTCCTCTGGCCCCGCTCCAACAGCTCCGTGTCCTCCTAGGGGCTGCTCTCCACCCATTCTCTGCTCAGCCTGTCTTTGTGCTTGGGATTGCCCTGACCCATGTGCAGAACCTTGCACTTGGCCTGGTTGAACCTCACGAGGTTCACAGGGACGCATTTCTCCAGCCTGTCCGGGTCCCTCTGGACGGCATCCCGGTGTCAACTGCCCAACCATCAAAAGGGACAATTAGCTCCTCCTTTCCTGTGACGGCATCTCCACCACGGAGGTAAGAAACATGCATTCCCTCTGCTCACAGGGATTCCCCTCGGCCCCCCCAGGGGCTCACTGCCTGCCCGGGGCTCCCTGGCCACCGGCACCGAAACACCAGCACCCGCCAGGCAGGAGCCTGCTGTCCCCGGTGCGGGTGCTGCCGGAGCCGCCCAGGCAGGACAGGCAGCGGGGAAGGCTCCTGCCTGGGCCACGCTCTCAGAAACCCACGTTCAGTGTTAGCAAAGACGATTTCCCAGATTACAGCTGCCCTGCCGGCTCCTGCCGCCGGCGGGGGACGGGCGCACCCTTGAGAGTGGAGCAATTAACGTCCCCAAGGCGGCTGCTGCAACAGCCCCGTGCTTGGGCAGCGCCTCCAGCGCACGGCCAGCGCCGTTTAATGGCAGGAGGGCAGCGGGGTTTGTCCCCCACTGCCACGTGCCCAGGGACAGTGGATACCACCACACACCCCGTGCCGGCAGCTGTTTATACCCGCTCTGCGCGTAACGAGACGAACCATGCCCGGAATGCCGTCATCTCACGCCAGCAGCAGGGGCTGCTGCGGGTAGTTCCGCAGCATGAAGCGCAAGGAGGAGAATCCTCCTTCGCAGCAGAGATCACCGCAAACACCCGCGGCAAACACCCGCGGCAGGCTACGGCCTCTGCGCCCTGCTCAGCATCCCCGAGGGCACGATCCCGAGCCTGGCGCTGCCACCCTGGCACCTGGTCACCACCGCACCGCGGGGCAAACCCTTCCCTTCGCCCGTTAAGGAATCCCTGGCTGTGACCCAAAACTCCTATTAACAAATCAAACTATAAAAACCAACAGAAGCAGCCAGGAGATTTCCCTCCATCATCTGCTAATTTATAGGGTTACTGGTGTCAGCAGTTTAAAAGAAGGAAAATTCTATCAAAGAGCCACTAAAACCCGGCGCTGCGCGCTTTAAAACAATCACAAACGTTCATCTGAAAAGACTGCTTGGGACATAATTCCTTGATGTTTAATTATTAATATTCTAGGCAAACTAGTTAAATTCTACTGAGGAGAAGGAGAAGCAATCAGAGTTAAAAATTAGCTGAAGGAGTATCATAAATCATTCCGGGGAGTATTTTGCAGATGTCCCACTGGAGCTGCTGGTGCCGAAAAGGAAGAGAGGGTCTGCGGTGCCCCGGGAGCCTCGGAAGGGAGCAGAGGGAACCGGCTGTGCGTGGTGCCCCGGAGACACGGGAAGGCTGCGGAGCTCTTTGCAGCGCCCGGAGGGTGCCAGCTCCCCGGAGGCAGGGAGCGGGCACCGGGCCCAGCGCGGAGGCTCCATCTACCACCGAAGGCGGCTGCGGCTCTGACCTCCCGGCTAGTCTTGGCAGCCGCTCTCCCGCTCCACCGCGCTCAGCTCAGTCCATCCGCTGACTGGTTTGTCAATACATCTCTCCGACGCTGATTGATGCGCCCCATTGCCCTCGGTACCAGATAAGCTCCTCTTAACACAGACATTTCTGTAGCCCATGATATTTGGAGGCACCTCGCTGGCCTTCCAGACCTCACACCTGCCCCTTCCCTGGCTCAGCACCCCCACACCCAGCCTCTGGGATCCCGGGGCTCGTCCTGACACAAATCATAGAATGGTTAGAGCTGGAAAAGCCCATCCAGTCCCACCCCCCTGCCCCGGGCAGGGACACCTCCCACCAGCCCAGGTTGCTCCAAGCCCCGTCCAGCCTGGCCTTGAACCCCTCCAGGGATGGGGCAGCCACAGCTTCTCTGGGCAGCCTGGGCCAGGGTCTCACCGCCCTCACAGCAAAGAATTTCTGCCTGAGATCTCATCTAAATCGCCCCTCTTTCAGTTTAAAACTGTCACTGCTCATCCCATCGCTCCACTCCCTGATCAAGAGTCCCTTTGAGTGCGGCCATCCAGCCAGTTCCTTACCCACCCGGTGGTCCCTCCAGCAAACCCACGTCCCTGCGATTCAGAGACAAGGCTGTCACACAGGACAGCGTCCGGTGCTCTGCACAAGTCCCGGTAGGTGACATCAGTTGCTCTTCCCTTACCCACCAAGGCTGTAACACCATCATAGAAGGCCGCCAGATTTGTCGGGCAGGATTTGCCCTTGGTGAAGCCACGCTGGCTGTCACCAATCACCTCCTTATTGGAGGTGACAAAAGCTTCCAAAAGTCACAAAGCCAAAGCCAGGCTCGGTGTCCAAATGCAGATCTTGGGGTGATGCCCACCATTCTCCCCTCTGCAGGCTCCTCAGCCGGGGCTCTGCACCTCCTGGGGGCCCCAGGAGGGTCCAACAGCCCCCGTCACCCACGGCCACCCTGCCTGCCCTCTCCTAACCGGTCACCCCAGCTCCACCAGGCACCCCTGTCCCCTCCCCGGGGCAGACCGAGCCCCCAGCCCCGCAGGCGGCGCAGCACCTGCTGCCCATACACATTCTGGGTTCAAATCCATGCTTTTCTACTTTTCCCCCCCCCCCCCAGCTTCCAATTTCTTTTCCAATATGCTTTCAGAAATCCCTCCAAATCCCCTCGGCGCAGCTCAGAGGGGAGGAGGACACACGGCGCGGCTGAGCCAACCTCCTGGATCTTACTGGGTTCACAGGAGCCACATACTGGGGCCTCCTGGTTCCCGGATCACGCACTACGGTTTTCTTCCCCCTCTCCTCTCCCTTCTTCGCAGTTTTGTTTTACTTATCTAGCAGAAAATAAGAGAAGCCAAGGCTTCTTGCTGCTTCATCTTGATTCAGTCCGTTTTATATCTCACCAATGCACGTACAGATTTCTTTGCTTCTTTATTTGTTCATTAAGACTTCAATAAAAGTGTTATAAAAATGCCCTTTTTTTGTCGTTAATTGCAATTTCTGTTTTAATATGCAAGTGTTGCTGGCTCTCCTCAGAGACTCCCCAAGCCTCTCTGTAAATAATGTAGCCACCCCAGCCCAACGCGCGCTGCCCGCTGCGGCCTCGCAGGTCTACCGGAGCCTCCTCCGGACCCCGCTTCTGCTCCGCCGGCCCCAGCGTGGGACATTCGGCAGAGCCCCCACCACCGGGCGTATGGCAAAGCCCCCAGCGCCGGGCTCACCGGAGGCATCGCCGTCCCCGCATCACATCCCCCGCGGGGGACCCCGAGCACCAGGGCAGGACCGGCTGCTCAGAGAGACACCCCCCCCCAACCCACGGGGTCGCCCAGTGAGGGGCAAGGAGACCCCCAGCTCGCAAGGATGTGACCTGGGCGGTCGGTGCTGTGTTTCCAAGGACCGAACTCCCTCCCCCAGCGGGGACTCTGCCGAAGCCTGGGAAGAAGCCGGGGCTGCGGGCAGCCCGCTCATCTCCGGGTTGCTACAAGGCTTTATAGATTGCGGTGCCACCGTTCAGCGATTCCCCGACACTTGAAAAGGCCCTATTATCACTTGCCGGTGTCTTTGTGCAACGCGAGTCATTTCGCTCTGATGTTTCCCATATTGAGCGTCTGCCTCAGGCTGAAATTTTGAGGGAAGTTTTAGCGAGAACAGTTCAAACATTTCCGAGAACAAGGCTGTGGGAAAATGCTGTTTTGACACATAAAAAAAAAAAAAAAAAAAAAAAAGAGAAAATGTTCTACAACTCTAACGCTCCAAAACCTCCCCATCATCCTGCAGCACGGAGCAGGACAGGAGGCAGCGGGTGGCCCCCGGTCCCCCACTGAGCCCCCACGCGACACACACAGCAGCCATCGCTTCTCCTGCGCTTCTCCCGCGCTTCTCCCCCTCCCCATAAAGCCAAGGAATAAGTCAAGAAAATGAAGGGGGAAAGCATTGCCGAGAAACCGAGACACAGCTCAGCCCCGGGGCGAGGGGCCCGATCCTGCAGCAGCACAGCCCATCCCCGTCACATCCCTCCTGGTACGGCGCGGGCAGTGCAACAGCCCTCCTCCCCCCTTCTCACCAAAACCCGGGCTGTGCGGCACGGGGCCGGTTACCCTGAGCCACATCTGCCACCAGCCGGGGCTTGGACACCCCCAGGGAGCGGAGATGGGCTCCCGACTGCCCAACCGGAGAAAGTTCTTCATCCCGACCCGAGGAGCAGAGCCCGGGAACACGCCGCTTGTGCCCCTCTATAGCAACCTATGGGAATCAATGAAATAAGAAGGGGCATGGCCATCAAACACAGGGAAATGAAGCTGTTAGAGACTCAAACTCATTAAATGGCTGTGATAACACTTTATTTTAATGGTACATTTAATTCATGCTTAATTCCAGGGGAGCTCCGACAGAAGCCCCTGTGGCATCCACAGGAAGAGCAGATAAATGGGTTGTGCTCAGTGCTGAGGCAACGAGCACCCGACAGCGCCGGCACGGTCGCACATGAGAGATGTGCGAACAGAAAATACATTCTGTGACGTGCATCGCTGGCATCTTTGATAACGCACCCTCAAGAAACAGGCTCAAAAAGGGACAGAAAGCTCTTCGGCGCCCTGACAACGGGGGTTAGCAGGGTCCACACCTGCAATTTCTACCCGCTCTCACGCCTGCAAAACCCACAAGCGCGAGGAGGAGCAGGAGCGCAGCGGGGCACGAAGGGACCACGCGCTGGAACAGCAGCGGCAGCGCGGCGGCGGAGCGGGTGCTCGCTTGCAAAAGAAGAATTCAGTGAAAAAAAAAAAAACTTCACAGCCAAAAACTCCAACTTCTGGAGTGAAAACAGCTCCTGCCAGCGCTGCTGCAGCAGCAAAACGCAGCAAAACGAACCCAGGAATTAGCTTGGCGTAACTACCTCTAACAGCCTACCAGTCAGCAGTAAAATCAACTTTCTGGTTGCTAATTCTGGATGATTGAACTGCGCAAAGCTTAAGATTTCTTTATGCCATCATTTTTCACTCTAAAAAAAAAATTCAAGACAACGTTGGGCTCTCGTGGCAAATGCCTGTTTTGGAAGCAAGCTGCTCTTGTGTATCATATTGTTCTGGTACCACATCACAATCTATCAAAGTCGGAGTCCCCAGAGCAAGAGAAATCAAAACATCATGAATAAAGTGCAACTTTAAAACTCCAGTAGTCTGACAGTGTTAGACTAAGCCTCCTAACACGCAGCGTTGTATTGATGCTTTCCCCTAATAAAGTCAATGCTGGCCTAGCTTCGCTGCCTACAGCGCATTTGCTCAATTAGAGGAGAACAAATAAGGCAAGAAGCCAAGATGGAAGCGGTAAACACTGCGCCGAGCTCGCAGGGGCTGCAGCACCCAAAGCTGCAGGTGCCTGCCCTGAACCCTCCGCCCGCGCCGCTGGCCCCGCGGCTGGGACGTGGGGTGCCCGCGCCTCCCCCCTTTCGTCCTCCTGCCCCGATGCTGCTGGGGCTGTGGGGCTCAGCACCCATCCGAGCAGGCGCAGCACCCGCCGTGGGACCCCACAGCTCAGGGCAAAGATGATGCCGTGGTGCGTTATCCAGATGTGGCGTCGGCTCTGCAGCCGCTTCAGGACCTGCCCGCATCGGGACCATGGCTCACTGGGACGGGAACGCAAAGGCGGCAGCAGCACAGGCTTTCACTGCGGTCCCTCCCAGCCCGGCAGAAACACCCAGCTCCTCTTTGCACCCGAACCACCAGCACCGCGGTACACGCGGTGCTCAGCTCCCGCTGCCGCCGGGCCCCGTGTGCCGGAGCCCCCCGGCACTGCCAGCACCCCGCGCAGCAGTGTGCCGCGGGTCTCCTCGGAGCCGTCCCACTGTGTGGGCTCACCACGTGCCCCCCGCAGCCGGGTATCGCTCTGATCCTCCCCGACATCTCCAGCGGGCAGAGGCTCCCTGGCTGCTATGGTGTTTTCTTGCCCTCGTGCGGTGCCTCTGGCTCCTGGTTAGCATTTTAAAGGCAATTAGAGCAGCCCGAGCCATGAGATTTGTCAGCTCTGGCTCGAGCAGGAGGGCACGCTGTCACACCTCTGCGGCTGCTCAGATCGCGCACCTCGATGCAGGGGCCGGAGCAGAGCCCCAGGGAACCGAGCAAGAGCAAAGGGGCAGATCAATGCTCCATTCGCCCACACAGCCCTGGGGATTTGGGCAGGCAGGGCGCCCATTTCACAGGTGGAAATGTAAGCTGCAGCATTGCGAGCAGCCAAGGATGCCCAGGCTGCAGCAACACAAGCCAGCAGAGCACCTGTCTCCACTGGGATGGCACCGAGGGGCCCCCAGGACACCCCCCATCCCACTCCGCCCAGCGTACCCTGAGCCACCGGAGCGGCTCTCAGCACTGCCATCTCCCACAGCCGACATCGCACATTCCCCAACGGGTCCCCATCCTCCCGCTGCCATCTGTGCTGGCACCGAACGCGGCCATTTGGAACACAGGGTGGAGGTACCCGAAAGAAAACTCCCCCTGCCAAGAAGAGTGAGCGCCGTGAGAGCCGGGCAGCTGCGGGGCTCGGTGCGTGGATAACTGGATGGAGCTGAGCCGGCCAACCGGGCAACCAGCAGGAAATATGGGCACGTGCAGCGAGAGCTGCAGCAGGTCCGGGGGGAAGCCAGGCAGATGGCAACGCAGGAGGGAGAAGGGAGGCAAGACCGAGGCAAAAGGGATGACAAATGGCAGAGAGGAGAGCGGCCGTGGGCAGGACCGGCCACCTCACGCTTGGACCAACAAACCCCATTTACACCAGCCCTGTCACCCACTCCCCGGCCCATCTCCGCGAGTGCAGGGCGAGGGCTGCAGAGGCTCTGCCAGCCCTCCCGGGGAAGGAGACCTTTGCTGCCCAGGAGCATCCAGCGAAGAGCCCGCTGCCACCCTGCCAGCCCGGGGCACCAGCACAGCGCTCGTGCCAGGCGCCAGGAACGGCCCGTCAGGCAGAACGCACAGGAATTAAAAAGCCGCCTGCGTGGCCAAGTCCATCGCCTCCCAGCGAGGCTCCTCTGGGCTGGCAAGTGGAAGAGCGAGGTTGTAACAGAAAATCTCCCCGCGGCTCCATCCAGTCTAAGAAGAATTAGATGAGAGCAGCTGAAATCCCCCGGGTGCCAAGAGCTCCAGCCTCGCCGCCAGTGGGAGAGGCGCAGGCAGGGCATGCGGGCAGCTCATGGCACCGCAGGCTTTGCCAACGCCAAGACCTCGGAGACACTCCCCCCCGCCGAGGGCAGCATGGAGCAGCGCAGGGGCAAGGAGAGGGCTCGGCTCAGCGGGTGCCCAGTGGCTCCGAAAAGAGCCGGGACCCTGCCGTGCCATCCCAGTGGCCAGTCCAGTCTAAACCATGACACAGAGCCCAGCCCTGCGAGGTGCAGCATCGCCGAGTCCCACACTCCTTCCCACGCCACCTCCCTCCGCCGGGGCGGAACGGCGTGCGCTGCCGTGGCCGCAGCACACAGACCTCCCGCGATTCCTCCTAAAGCTCCTTCTCACTGCAAGGGCCTTCCGCCGCTCCTGCCCGAGGCGGCACACAGACATTTCTTCGCACGTTTGAAAGCTCTGTCACATCCCACTGAGCTCCTTCTCTCACCACCAGCTCTAAATCCACAACCCTGACTGCGGGATTTCCACCCGGCCCCCGCCAGCGCGGCAGGGATGGCTTATGGCACCTCAGCTCAGCAGCAGCGATAATCCTCTGCCTTATCAGTGCAAGGAGCAGCTGGTGAGGACGGCTGGAGCTGGCGGGGACCCCGATTGCCAGCGCTGCCCACCCCGGCTCCGAGCAGTGGGAGGCAGCTCCTGCCCGGCCGGAGGGTGCCAATGCACCAAACCCAGCCGCCAGCAACGACCCTTTTCACAAAATCACAGCCCTGTAGGTCGGGGCTTCAAGCCCAGGAGATCGGGGCTGGTGGGGCGAGGGGACAGCCCCGGGGTGAGGGGACCCAGCAGGTACGGAGCTGCCTTCTGCATTGATGTAATTAGTTAAAGCAATCAAACCACAACTCAAAGTCAGCGCTAAATGAGTAGCGTTTGCTGCTACAGACCCTCCTCGCTCCCATCACGCCTGTCAGACACTTGCACTCCCCTCACCCCACTCCCCCGCTGCCCCCCCAGCACCTCGCGTCTCAGCGCTGCCCTGCAAAGCGCCCACCCCCCTCAGCCTGCCCTATTGCTGGGAACGCGCAGGGCACCAGTACACCAGAAGGATTTAATTGCATGTCAAAATTAAATCTCTTTTGATGAAGAACAATTCAACTACGGCTCTGCCTAATCAAATTAACAAAGTCTTTTTTGATTTTCAATTATCTTCTTCACTGGAACACTTTATCCGGTGCTCCTGCGATACAGCCGACAAGCCCCGACTAACAATTGAGGTGTTTTGCTGCGCTTCAGCAAGGTTGGGTGACCATGGGAGCCCCCCCCTCTGCCTGCCCCCCCCTTCCCCCCCCCCAGCCCTCACTGAGAAAGGGCACAACTAGGCAAACGCAGCCCCTCGCTGGGCACGGCTGGACCCTCGCCTCCACAGCTGGGGACACACCAGCTCTTCTCACCGGGATGCTGCCGCAACAGCCATCATGGGACCATCCCATCACAGCACCCACTCAGCCCTGCAGTGACACCCCCCCACAAGGGCTGGCAGCCTGAAACACCCCCATCATCACCCCAAACCAGGAGCCCGGAGACACGGGGACAGCCAGCAGCGGGGCCAGCCCTGCCACACCATGCCTTGCCCCCAGCAGCAGGGAGAGGGGACCCGAGGGAGCCCACCCGCGAGCTGGGGCGGCCACAGCACCCTCCTCGGGAGGGAACTGTGCAGACATGAGCACCCATCTCCTCTTCAGCGTCCCCCATCGGCTGCCCGCCTCCCCAGGGCACCTGGACCTGCAGCACCCAGGTGCTCCCCAGCCTGTTGGAACGTGCCAGCCCCGAGGGGCAGCTCTGGAGCCCACCGAAGGGGACCCAGCAGGATGGAGACTCCTCCTGCCAGGGCCCTGCATTCATCGCTGGCCAATTACCACTCAGGCATCACACTTAAAGGTCACTTAAGGAAGAGAATTGACTTGTGTGAAAATGTTAATGGAGAGGCTGGTGCATCCATTACAGGGTGCAGAGCGCCTGGCCCTGGCAGAAGATGCAGCAGTGCCCGCAGTGCGGACCACGGGTGCTGCCCACCCTGTCTGCGCCCAGAAGGTGCCTGGACCCCGTCTCTGAGGGGAGCAGGAGGTGAGCAGAGAGGCTGCCCAAGCTGCCCAGTCCTGGAACATCCAGGCCCTGGAGCTTCATCCCCTTCCCCTCCTACCAGGAACATCAGTTACCTGGGGAGGATAGAGGTCCCTGTGCTCCCCCTCCTGACAGACCCCAGGGACCTGCAGGAGATAACAGATGGGACCCCAGCACCCCAGAAAGGGGCTGAGCACCCCCACACACCACGGGCCCTGGAGGGGCTCCGAGCTCCCTGCAGCTGCATAGAGACATTAAGCTGCGATGGCAGGACAAAATGTATTAAAAGATGCTAATTTAATTAAAAGAACGCGACGATGGCTAAGTTAGCAAGTGGAGGAGAAGATCTATCTGTGATAAGGGCGCAACACAGGAGCAAGAGGCTGTGGCGAGGCCCTGCGGCAGAGGCACAGGCTGAGCTTCCCCAGCGCCGCAGGACAGGGTGGAAGGACCATCTCTGCTCCCGCCCGGCTGCGGATGCTCGGTGCGGGCAGGCGAACGCACAAGGCTCTTCCTCCGGATTATCCTCCAACGTGCAGCCTCCTCCCCGCCACCGCGGGCACGTCGGGGACCCTCCAGCAGTTCCTTCTCCTGCTCCTCCTCCTCCTCCCTGGCACTGTCTGCTCCCAACGCGGGCTACAGCATCTGACCCTCCTGCCAGGTCTCTGGGACGGGGGTTTATTGGTACCTTCCACCGCGTTCCAGCAGCAGCCGAGCAGAGCTCTGCCTCCCCCCGCCGCACCGGGGAGCCCCCCCCCGCCCCCGCTCTGCCCGCCCCCAGCCCGCAGGGGTTTCGGCGCAGCTTTAGCGCCTTTTTCGCTTTATGAAGCCGTTTGCGGGGGAAACCGCCTTCGTTCGCACCGATGCCGGGTAGAGCAGTGTCCCTGCCTGCGGGCTGGCAGCCGCCCCAGCGCGTCCCCGGTTCCCCCCCGCCGCCAGCTCCCGGCCACGGGGGTCCCCGCTGCCCCCGGCTCACGACGCGGGGCGGGGGGGGGGGGGGGGCTCGGCCACGCGTGTGCCCCGCAGCGGCCGGGCCGGGCGGCAGGACAGGGGCGGCATCCCGGCGGGGGGTGGCATCGCACCGGAGACCCCCCGCCGCCCCCCCGGGCCACCCCCGTTCCCCGCTCCCAGCCCGGCCCGGCGCGGGCAGCAGCCGCCACCTGCCGGCAGCCACCGCCGGTCCCCGCCAGCGCCCCGGTCCCTCCGGTCCCCGCCCGGCTGCAGCGGCAGGGGCTGCCGCCAACACCTACCAGGGGAAACCGCCCGTCCCCTCCGCTCGCAATCTGTCCCCTTCTGTCACTGTCGCGGTTTGTAACTTTAACCCCAGGCGGCAGGCAGGACCGCACAGCTGCTCGCTCAGCCCCCAGCTGGGATGGGAACGGGAGGAAAAACTGGTGGGTTGAGATAAAGGCACTTTAACAGGTAGCGCAAAAGCTGCACACAAGCAAAGCAAAACAAGGAATTCATTCCCTGCTCCCCATGGCTGCGGGGGGGGAGGAGGAGTTCAGCATCCCCAGGAAAGCCGGGCTCCATCCCATGGAACGGAGACTTGGGAAGACAAACGCCATCACTCCCAACGTCCCCCCTTCCTTCTTCTTCCCCAGCTCTATACACTGGGCATGGCGTCCCATGGCATGGAACGTCCCTGTGGTCAGTCGGGGTCAGCTGTCCCGGCTGTGTCCCCTCCCAGATCCTTGTGCCCCCCCAGCCCTCGCTGGCGGGGGGT
Source organism: Rissa tridactyla (assembly GCF_028500815.1). NCBI lineage: Eukaryota > Metazoa > Chordata > Aves > Charadriiformes > Laridae > Rissa > Rissa tridactyla. Next base: position 11,727,119 of record NC_071480.1, read on the forward strand.
GAGGAGCAGAAAAGGCCTTGAGAGCCCAGCAACAACCAAACCCACCAGCGTTTTACCAATGCTGTTTTCATCTCAAATCCAAACCCCAGCACTGCACCGGCTGCCAGTAAGAAAGTCAGCCCCATCCCAGCCGAAATCATGACGGTCACACAAACAAGCGTCCCCACTCCTGTCCCCAGTGCCACACACTGCCTGTCCCCAACAGGGCCCAGCACTGAAGTCCACTGACAGCACGCTCCCGCACTGAGTCCCATGGGTACAGCGTTTGGAGATGGGACACCCCAATGCATACGCAACTCCCCATGTCCCGTACCCTTTATAAGGGGACCACGATGCAGAGGGACGCGCACACGGCTGTGTCAGATGATCACGCGCGCGCCAGACGCCTTTGCAACACAGACCGGGGCGAGAGCGGCGCAGGGCTCGCAGCAGGATCCACGGCAGGGCCTGGAGCCTGGGCTGGTTTAGCACAAACGTGGGCAGGACCCCCAAGCCCAGCCAGCCCCGGCAGCGCTCCCAGCCGTCCCGGCACACGAGAGCTGCTCAGGCTGCCCGGAGAGAGGAGGAAGGGGCTGAGCAGCGGAGGTAGGCGCCCTGGGAGCCCACCCAGTTCTGGAACACGGGGACACAGCGCAGCATCAGACAGGACAACACACCCCAATGCTAGGGCTCTGCTTACCCTCAGCGTGACCTGGGCCAGCGGGCCAGGAACCGCAGCCCCATCCCTCCTCCTCCAGCCACCGCTGGTACGGCAGCGAGCGCACAGAGGGGCTTGGAGGGACACGCGGATGCTGCTCCTCCAGAACATCAGTTGCTTCCAAAGGGAATATTTGATTCCCTCTTCATGGATGAAGGGATGGGCTCCCATTCCCAGGTCTCTCCACTTCCACTCCCTTTTGTGCATTTTCCAAAGAGGGGTTGATCACATCCTGGCAGATGCTGGGAGCAGACGCCTAATGGAGGCCATCTGCCACATTTCACAGGGAAAATTATTCAAACTCACTAGGACTTTAATTTAATCAGCTGGCACTGAAGTGGGCACTGGGCTTTCATGTGAGCAGGTGTGAGCACAAATCGGCAAAGGCAAAAGCAGGCGCTTCAGCCCCATTCACTGAGCCCATGGAATAGGGCTAATGGCCCTGCGTGACCAGCGTGGCCACCGGCTCTTTGCACCAGCATCAAGGCACATCTCACACCAGGTCTGGGGCACTCTGCCCCCTGAGGGGCGCTGCCATTGGGAAAACTCCTCGAGTAACCCCAGCGGGAAGGGAGGAATCATTGGAGATGACGAGACCAGATGGGGCACCGGTTACAGTGGAAGGGGTTCTGCTGGCCTCGCCACAGGCGCGCTCACCCCCACCGCTGTCCCCGCCATCCCGCAGCGCTGCTGACCCCACGCCGATCTGTCCAGAGGGAAAGAGCAGGAGAGAGCCGGCCCCGGGGCCCCGGCAGCTTCCTTCAGTGGCTGCGGGTGCTGCGCGGAGCTCGCCTGCATTCCCGGCCCCTTCCCGCCTGGATGAAACCTCCTTCCCCCAAACGTTCCCATATGGGAAGTGACAGAGCGATTTACTGCAGAGGTGGGGGGGGAAGCGCCAGCCTGGCACTGGGGAAAGGGGCCGTCTGTGCTGCGTCCTCCCAAATCTCTGCCTCACCCAAACACGCAGCAACTCCCCCGAGCCCAGCGGCTCTCGCTCAGACGCTCCCGGGGCACACGGTCACCCTCAAGAAGAGATAAACACTCCTCTAAAGGAGGCTGACACAGCACGGCCTCCGCTCGAGGCGCCGGCACAGAGACCTGGGATCTCTCCAGCGGGTGGTGTCTCCTCGCCGGCCCTGTCACAGGCCACAGAGGACACGCAGGAACATCCCTCCACGCCGCCTCCCAAGGGTGCGGTGAGCTCCTGCCACGGAGCAAGAGGTGAAGTGACACAAATGCAACACAGCAGAGGGAGGGAGACGGGGACACGGGTACTCGAAATGGTTCATTAAAGCCCTCATTTGATCACCATAAGCAGAACCCACCTGCCAGCAGAGGACAGAACCTGCAACAACCCCCCACCAACCTCATCGGGAGGAAAATTCTTCCTGACCCCAAATCCGGGGGTGCATTTACACCCAAACCAGTAACTATCTCATATCATGCAAATACAAGCCATTTACCTTGATCCCTCCCATCGATCGTATCACTTTCTCCCCAGCATTACAGCATGTCCGGACTCAACTACACCACGTTTCACCAAGCGTGCGCTCAGCAGGGACGGCCCCACGCAGACACCGCACAGACCCGTGGGCTGGGGGTGCTCGTGGCAGCGTGGTTAACATGCAGCTAAACCCCCCCCCGGGCACCGGCTCCTGCCACGTCACCCCCTTCCCTTCTGCCACCCTCCACGGCCACACCAACGGGTACGTTATTGCTGACACACGACGTGAGCGGCATTATCTGCCTTTTGCAGCAGAAGCCCGGTACCAGGCGCGCTCCAGCTACCACAGGTAGGTCTGCCGCTGCCCCCTCCGCGTGCCACCGCACACCCCCCGTCCCTCGCCAGCGGCTGACGCCAGGATCGCCAGTCTGCAGGGTGCAAGCCCCCAGCCTGGGCTGAGCTCCCCCACCGCAGGACACTGCCATGGCTGGGATGCGGCGTGAGCAGGCAGAGCCCATCCCTTCGGCACAGCCCCCCCCCCGGCAGCAGGAAGGGGCAAACCCAGGATCTCTCATCATCCCTGGGAAACCTCGCTCACCTGCCCCCCCCCAGGACTCTTCCAAAAGGCCACGGTCCAGCTCAGGTGGAACATCCACGGAGCTCGAATGGAACTGGGCAGAGGGGGAACAGGGATAACTTGGCAGCTGCTCACATTTAGTTTGCACCTTCTTTGCCAGTGTGGAAGGAAACAAACGACCTGTGAAGGGAATGGCGCGCAGTGATTCATTACCCCTGATGTGTGATGATGGCTTAATTATTTTTCTAACTGGGGAGAGACGCTTTCTGACAGCAGGTGCAAATTAATTCTCCACTGTTTTAAGGAGTGATCGGCCCAGGACAAGCAGAAAACTGGAAAACCTAATTAAATCCAGAGCTGGGTGGAATAAATGGAGCGGGGAGTTTGTTTGCACGGTGCTGATGGATATTAACGATTGCTGGTGAAGGCACCAGGGCTCCCAGCAGGAAAAAGGGGCTTCATGTGCCCGGCCAGGCTTTGACAGTTTTGGGCAGGAGGTGTCATGGCAGTCACTGCACGGGACTGGGAAATCCGTGGCTCTCCCGCTCTGCACGTGTTGAAGGGAGGAAGCTGCGTTAGGAGGCTGCCAGCCAGATGTGCAGCAGCGGGGATCCCCGAGTCCCTCCAGACTTCGCATCCCTCGAGGGCAGCGGTGCCCAGCGACCAGCAGGCACGAGATCCGTCCCATTTCTGCGCAGCCAGGGCAGGGGCAGGTTAAACATCTTCGGCCTCCCCAGCCTCCAGCTCAGAAGCAAGAGAGGAGTGAACGTGTGTTCCATGGCCGCAGAACGGCGCCAGCACGTGGTGCCAACACTAACCGCTGCTGCGAAGGATCATGAGAAATAACCAACACCTGAAGGGTTTTGCCACGCGGGGGAGCAGCCCAGGACTGCTCGGAATATGGTTAGCTCAGAAATCAGGGAGGAAAGAGTTTATGTTGAGCGGTTGCCATGGAAACACTATTTATACTTTCCTGCGGCTCCTGATCCCGGCTCTCCCAGCTGCGTTCCCTGACCCCAGCCCGGCCACTGCTGTCCCCCTGTCCAGGAGGAACATCCTTCGCAGAGACCGGGGTCTCCATCACCCCCTCCCTCCGCTTGCGCTTTGGCTTCCAGCCCCTGGGTGCTCGCCCCCCTCCGCAATTCCCAGCGAGACCCCCAGCGTTTCGGGGGGCTGAGCTGCACCACGGGGCTGTTCCCAGCCACATCCCGGAGAATCTCCGGGGATTTGAAAGGGAAGCGGTGCCAGGACCCTGCCCTGTCGCATGCACACACTGCAGCCCGTCCCCGGGAAGGGCTGTGGGGCTGCCCCGTGCCCAGCAGACCCACAGCCCGGAGAGCGCTCGGAGCTTCACGTTTGAGAAGCTGCTCGAGAAGATCCAGGCGAGGCCCCGGCAGAGATCGCTGCTCCCCGGCGCAGGCGCTGCCTCTGCGGCATCGAGTCCCTGCTCGGATGATGCAAAGCTACAACGGGGGAGAGACAAGCAGCGCGAGGAGGTAACTGGGTGTCCCGGTCTCCCCGCTCAGCCTCCGGCTGGGGATGGTGCTGCCAGAGGAGTTTGCACCCGCCTAAACCGCCACAAGCTCCAAGCCCCACTCATCACACCCCCCCACACCCCCCCAGGGGGGCCCTCCCGCTTTCCCCCCAGCCACCCCCCCTCCAGCACCAGCAATGCTGGGAAGAAGAGCCCTAATTGCTTTTTGTTTTTCTGTTTCTCCCATCATTAAATCCCTTCTTCATCCCTAATAGTTTGGGATTATATGAAGGTTAATATGTTTCAGGTTCCACACAAGTACAGCTAATTAACAAACAGTCCCCTCAATTCCCTTTAATGCCTACACATGTAATGCGATCGCTGCAATTACCTGCTTCCCAAAGCCATTACAAACCACAGAAAATTAGCTGGAACAGGTGATAAAAACCTTCTTTTATTGGTTCATAAAAGGAGCCGATCTCCGGGCAGCAGCTCCCCGCCGTGCAGCTGGAAGGGGCCAGCTCCCTTCCCCAGGATCCCTGCGCTCCCAGGAGCCGGCAAACGCCATTTAGTCCAGCCCAGACCTTCACCTTCCCTTGGGGGGTTTAGCCCAGAGTCGCTGCCTCAGCCCTGAGCAAGAGCCAGCCCCGCTTTCTACCCCTGAAAATGAGTCCGTGGTTAAAGCAAAAGCCACCCAGACGCGGGGGGTACCCCAGGGGAGGGAGCAGGGCTCCGCTCCCGAGGGACACCCTCAGGTACTCGGGGACACAGGCTGAGGGCAGAGCTGAAGCCCATCCTGGCTCATTTGTCACTGTCCTCAAGCAGAGCCGAGCCACCATCCCCAGGGACACTGGGCTAAAGCACCCGGGGACAGGCACAGGGACAGCGAGAGCTGTTCACCACCCACCCCTGGAGGGACCCTAAAAAAGAGCCCCTATCCACCTCCACATCCTCCGCAGAGCCCAGGAGGGACCAGGGATAAGCCTCCTCTGCCCTCCCCCGGCCGGTGCTCCCTGCCCGGGGAGCCGCGCTGTCCCTGTGGCCATCGAAACGCTCGCGGTTAAACTGCTTCACGTCTGCTTCGGGGAGCCGTAGAGGGAGAGACCCAGTGCCAAGGAACCCAATGAGCTCTCAGCAAATTGCTCCGCTGGTCTATTAGCCCTCGTTAAAACCCTGTACCCATCAGGAGAGTTTCAATTTCCAGCTACTGCGTCTTGTTGTGCCCGCGCCTGCCGGATGCAAGAGCTCTCTTATAATCAGTGTCTCCTCTGCCCCGTTATTCACGCCACAGCGGCGACATGTGGGCTCTCTCCAGCACCCGTGGCTCCGAGGGGGCACCAGCTGCGGACCCCAGCTGGGCACAGGGGTTTTGTGCTCCAGCACCCACGTCCAGCAGGGAAACACCCCCCCGGGGTGTTCAGAGCCAACAGGTCGGCTCAGGAGACACTGGGGACCCCTCGCCCAGCACAGCGCGGGGGGCAGGACACAGTCCTCTGCAGGGGCTCAGCTCCCAGCGCCGGCACAGCCCCAGCCCTCCCCAGGGAACCGCGCTGCAGGTCCTGCCCGAGGGAGGCGGGTCCCCGTGCCGGGGGTCACCCTTCAGCTCCTGAAGGCAGCTGTAAATCTGAAACTCTTGGGCTGGTCTTTAGCAGACGTTTATCTGTGTCACGCAGCCACCGGAGCTGTGCAGTCCAGCGGGGATGCCACCGGTCGGGGCGGGATGCCCGGGCAGGTACCCGGCTCTCGGGGGTCCTGCTCATCACACCCTGTCCCACGAGCACCAGCCGACCTCTCCACAACCGTATCTTATCGTCTCAGCATCCTCCCCAAGTGCCCAGAGCACCCTCCAGTGATGGACCTCCTATGCAAGAGCTTCTTATAAATGTAAATTGGGAACAGCCTCACAGCACAGGAGGAAAATCACTGTAAACAAAATCTCTGTTGCTGTGGAAACCATTAAAAATAGATTCCCCACGCTCCCCCTTTTGTGCTGGGTATTATACAGCTGGGTTCCTTCATTCCACATTATTATTACTTTTTAATTATGAATAATTTCCTCCCTTCTATAGGAAGACAGAGTAAAAAACAGAACTTTCCAAACAAGGGGCCTTTAGGATATGTTTCAATATGCAAATGAAGGCAAACATGCATTCTGGAGTGTTTACGCCACAGGGTAAAAATCTTTCTGCGTTAACGCTTCCCGTGCCATGTTCCCTATTTTCTCCCCTCTCCTTCAGCTGGGAAGGCCGGGGCGCCCTCGGTCCCGCAGAAAGTCAGGGATGAAGGCAAAGAGCGGCGGTGCAGACGCGTCGGGTAACGCTGCATCCCCGGGGGGACTGGGACAGCGGGGCGCCGTGCTCTCCTGCCGGCCCTGCCACAGACCGGCCCTGCCACGCTTGCCTGCCCTCAGTGCTCGGGCACCGCGTGGCAGGGATGCTCCCGTGGCAGGGATGCTCCCGTGGCAGGGATGCTCCCGTGGCAGGGATCGGCTCTGCCCTACAGGAGCCGTCCTCGCTGCTCAGAAGCATTAGGACCAGCACAACTCCTCTGGAGCAACAGGTGAGCATCGCAAGCGGGGAGGGAATGGGCACACTGTCCCACGGGGATGGGGCACAACGAGTGCCCCCCTCACTGAGAAGTGACAGAAATCGCACTGAACGCCCCTGTCCTCTGGCACTGCCCTCCGATACAGGATCCGGTCTCCGAGCAGAGGAAAGATTTAAAATTATTTGGAAAAACATGGTCCCATTCCAGAGTCTGACTCAATTGCTATTTGCAGCCCTTGCCAGCGGGAGAGGATGCTCCTCCATCGGGAACACGGTCAGGCACCGGCACCACGCCGGGTGCCAGCTGAGGGTCTGGCAGCACCGTGCCACGGCCGCTCCCGCCCCGGCTGCCAGCGAGCGGACACCCACGTCCCCCCGCAGGCGCGCGGAAGGCTCCTGAGCAGGCTGGACCCCGGCCCGTGGCCGTCGGTTCGCTGGCTCCGCACACGTTTCACACTGCTGCGGAGGAGCAGATGGATGGCCCTGGGAACCCTCCCGGCGCCCGCTGAGCCAATGTCCTGCCCGTTCTGCCAACGCGCTGCCCGGCCCCGCGCCAGCCCATGGCAGAGGGCACCCCCCGCGCCTGCCCCGGGGCGTGCGGGACAGACAGCCGTCCCTTTGTCCGTGGCCACCCAGCTCAAGGTAAGGAGCCGCACAAGCAACAGCCAACACTGATGCGTCGAGGACTCCCCAGTTTAATTTCATTTCCCCCAGAAGATCACCGGGTCTCTCGGTACAGGAGGGAACACGACTGACTTTGACTTCAGGAAAGTTTCCGATACCCCATTACACAACTCTCACATCCAGCAGAGCAGCGCGCTCAAGGCAGAAGCATTACGGCACGGGCACAAAAAACGGGCTGGAAAACCACAAACGGGCCCGTCTTCAGAGTGTTTGATTTTCATAATTAAGCACAGAAAGTTTTCATCCGTTTCCCGCAGATACCAACCAACCCAGGATAGGGCTGGAACCGGGCTGGGGCTGGCGCGGAGAGGGCAGAGGTTGCCCTGCGGCAGGCGGGAACCGCGACCGGCACGAGCCGAGGAGGAGGCGCCCAGGTGCGGGGCAGCCTTTTCGGGAGCAGAGCATCGCAAGCCCAAACCCTCGGGAAGCAGCAGCAGCCCTGCCCTCCGCCAGAGCTTGTGGCCAGCAGAGCCCTCGGGCCAGCCCATGGCGTCGCTTGCTTTCCTTACCCAGGGTGATCTCAGCACGCCGCCGCCTCCTTCTATAAACCCCCAGAGAAAACGAGATCCCTCCTCTACAGCGATGAGCCCTCTCAACTCCTGCTTTCAAGCGCCGCAGCGCGCTCTCTCTCCTGCCGTAACCTCAATTCTAACCTGCCCCCCAGTACCAACACTGACCATTACGACTTACTGCAGCTCAGGGCTACAAGGGCCATTAGAGCGCGGTGCCCAAGGACCAGGGGCCGAAGACAGCCGTGCTCTAATCCCATGTTCATTCGAGCTACCACATCCCTGCCAGACAGATATCCGGGTTTGATCCGGAGACGTCAAGTGATGGAGAATCCCCCACAGGCTTAAGCTGCTCCAGTGGTTAATTACCTTCCCTGATAAAAATATGCACTTCGTTTCTAGTCAAAATTTGTCTAGCTGGAGCTTTCACTGCCTGGATCTTGTTATGTCTTTTCCCTGCTAAATTAGAGCGCTCTGTACCCGCAGAAATCTCTTGATCACAGCCTAAAACGACCTACGTCGCAAAGCCACCTCTTAAACTTCTCTTGGATGAAAAGTTCAACCTACTTAAGCTGCATCTCCCGCAGCAGAGCAGATTTTCCAGACCGTGAACCATTTCTGTAGCTCTTTTCTGCACGTTTCTCATTTCCCTGGTGCTTTTCCAGCCCGGACGCCAGGAGTGGTCCCAGCATCCTGATGACGCTCCCATCACACGCGCACCATTCCTCTCCCACGGCCTCGCTGCGGGAAGCGCTTCAGTCGCGCCGTTAGCGGGTTGCGGCCACCATCGCCCTCAGGCAGAGAGGGGACACCCAGCATCCCACCCCGCTGCTGGGGAGGGGGAAGGCAGCCATGGGGAGCGGCTTCTCGCCCCCCCCAGGCTCCTGCTGGCTCGGTTTCCAAGCGGACAGTCCCCGAACCCCTTTGCCCAGCCAGCGCCCTGTGCCCGGGCCAAGGGGACAGATGACGCCGCTGCCATCCCAGCGCTGCTTCCTCCGGGCTCAGCGGGTCCCTGGCACGGGTTTGTCACGGCCACTGCAGGTGGAGGAAACGGCCCCTCAGGGAACCCCAAATGCCTTAAAAACACCTTGGGAGCTTGCCATGGGTGGGGGGGGGTCAGCAACTACAGAATGGAGGAGACCCAGGGCAAGTCCCCCGCACAGCGCCCGTGGGGCACCTAGCTTTCCACCAGCCCTCCCAGTGCCACTCACACCAGTGCCCACCCAAAAGGCCACCGAGCAGCACCCAGCCTCCGCTCCCACCCTGCCGGGGAGCCCCGCAGCGCCCGAGCCCCCCACCGACCTGGGTGGATGCGCTGTGGGATGCGGCCGCAGGGACGGCAGGAGCCGGGAGCTCCCGCAGCGATGCTGGGGGAAGGCGGGATACCGAGGGAGAAACTCCATCACACCGACCTGCGCCTGCGGAACGGCCCAGCAAACCGGCTGCACGTGGCGACCAGTGCCTGCAAATGCGCTCATCCAGTAAAATAAACCCCGGGCTGTCCCAGTGCCACGACCAACGCTGAGAGAGGGGACAAGCCAGCAGATCACGGGGAATACTCACAGGTTGCCTGGCTCCCGTCAGCACATCCACTCCAGTCAGACCAGCCACGACGCAGGGAGGAAAGGTCTGCACTGGGGACGCGGCGACGTACAGAAATCCCCCAAAATCCTCCCCGGCTCTCGGGCGGCAGCGGCCTCCCTCCCTCCCTCCCTGCGGCGCAGGGAGCAGCCCCAGAGACACAACTTCTGTGCGCTCCGTCAGGCGAGGTCCTGCTCCAGCCACAACTGCATCCTTATTTAATTCACAGCAATTATACTCACATTCTGCTAGACAAATAGATTTTACAAGCCCTCAGTTAAATGTGGATAATTACGGCTGCCTGCACCAGGGGACAGCCCTGCCCGGGCTCAGGAGGAAGAATCACATCCCGATTCCACTAATGCTGTAAATTAGCAAGGAGCGTCCCAATGGCAGCAGAGTAATTACCAGCGATCGCATCCCCCCCTTCCTGTGGGCTGCTGCTCGCGCGCTCCCCCCGCCCCACATCTTCCTCCCGCGCAGTATGTGTGTGTTTTCAGGCATATGCTGCTGTTAATGGGGCTTCTGTCACTTCAGCTGCTGGCAGAGATTATTTTATCTCAGGAACCCTCTCCCCGTGCCAGAGCACAGGCTTTCGGCTCTAAATCATCCGCGGGGGGAACTCACAGGTGCGGGGGAACAAAAGATGAAAGAAAGCATCAAGTTTTTTGGCCGCACAGGTTGTGCCGGGCGGCGCCTGCCACAGGATCCGTCAGCGCCGGGCAGGAGGGGGGACCCGGCGGGACAAGCCCCCGGCAGATCCCTGGGGAATGCGCCCGAGCCCAGCGGGCACAGAGCGGGCACCAGGGAGCAAGGAAGGAAGGAGAGGGCACAACCACACTGACAAGAGCAGAGAAGACCCTTTGGTGCCCAATTAGCACAACAGCCGATGCAGAAGGAGCTTGGATGAGTCCCGGGGCAGGGGACAGGCTTGGGACAGGCTCCCACCTTGCCAGGACACCCAACAGCAAACACCAACCACACCACGCGGTCTGCAGAAGGACGTTAAATCTACCCTCTGCTCAACAGCCAGGTAAACTGAGGCACAAAGCAGCAAAAGAAAAAAAGCCATTGAGAAACTAAAACAAGCAGGACACCCCCCCCCCCCCACCATGACCCCACTAACCTTTTCCAGCTCCTCTCCACACTGCTGTACTCGCAGGCTGGGAGCAGAGCTCCAGAGCAGCCCCCCCACAGGCAACACCTCCCACCCCTCCTTGGGGGGCTCTTATAGGGCAGCGGCGGCTCCCCGCCCCGAGCCCTCGTTGCCCCAACAGCCCACAGGTGCGTGCGATGAAGGAGAAAGTCTCCTGCAGAAAATGAGGGAAGCCCCATGTCAGCAGCTGCTGGGGGCTCTCCCCTGGCCCTGATCCCCCCCCGCCGAAGCCGGCGGGGGGATGACCCAGGGAGCCGAAGGGTCCCGAGCCCGTCCCCATGCAGGGACTTGGCTGGGGACAATCCCCAGCGGCCGGCGTGGCTGCCAGCGGGCTGTGCCACGTGGCATCCCTGCTCCTCTCTCCCCACCTGCAGCCACCGCAGCGGAATAAAGATAAATAACAAAACCAGAATGAAATCGCCACATTTTTCAAATCGATCTGTCAAAGCGAAGCCGTGCGAACTGGCCTCGTGCGGCCCCGCGGCCCAACGCCGGGCACAGCCAGCTCCCGCCAGCCCCCCCGCGCACCCCAGCGCAGCTGCACAGACAACCCCCCCCCACCCCCCCGGCAAACACCGGAGCCGCTGCAGTGACGCACGGGGGCCACGGGCCGTTCGCAGTGATTTATTGCGGTATCACCCGGATGACGGGAGGGACGAGGAGCGGCGTTGCTCCCCTCCCGGCGCGAGCAGCACGCAGGAGGACGGGGCGCGGGGCCACCCTGCTATGAGGACGCTGAGGGAAGCGAGGGCCCCTCTGCACCCCCATGAGCCTGCGGGGAACCAGCTCAGCCCCTCCAAACCTCGTATGGTCCCAGCCCAAGCTCTTCTTCTGGTGCCTGACGACAGACCGGGCAGCAGCTCTGTGACCCTGAGGCCCTGGGAGAGCTCCAAAAGCAGGGCTCGGGGGGGCAGATCCAGTGTCTGCCCACTGCTCCCCAACCTGCCAGACCCCCTCGGTGCTCGGGCGCTTGCTCAGACACTTCAGAGCCCGTGTGCAGGCAGGGCTTGGCCTGGGGGTGCCGGGGGGAAGACAGCACACTTCATTAAAATCATTAGTTTAACATAGACGGGAAGAGAGGAGCGGAGAGGTGAAGGCCAGCGGTGCTGCCGTGTTCAGCGCCGGCTGCCGGACCCCGCGTGGGAGATGGGACCCGATGGCCGCAGCGACGGCCGAGCGTGTGGGATTGACCCAGCACGGCAAGCGTGCACCCCCAGCTCCCGCCGCGTCCCTCTTCGCAGCCTGCCCGCAACCTCTGCTGGGGACGCGCGTGACAAGCCGGGAATACTCCCGCTCTGGGCGCGAGGGCACGAAGGCTGGCAGCGCCGACGGAGCACGGGGCACCAGGAGCCGCTCGCGGTCCCGCTCCAGCCCCCAGCCCCGGCAGCAGCGCGGGCTCTGCCCGGCGCTGCCATCCTGTGCCGGAGCACGGCCAACGTTCAGGCTGCCCGGGCACCCCCGAGGAGAGGGGGGCACCGCTCCACGGCTGGCATGGCAGTGGCGAGCAGACGGAGGCTCTGCAAGGCTCCTGCCAGGGAAAGCTCGTGCACTTTACCACTGCTGAGAAGCTTCTGTGTTCCTGAAATATCATCTTCCCCTGGGCAACTTCATATGCAAGTCTTGGGACTTGCCGGAGCATTAAACTGACATCTAGGTCAGAGCAAGGAATAGCTCAATGCCTCCAGGAAAAAGGGTTTTCCTTTCACATCCCAGTGCCTCCTCCACCAGCTCGATACCCAGCCTGGGAGCGAGCACTTAACATGGGTGACCACTCTGAGCCTAGCGTGAGGCTGTGGGGGTGGAAAAGGGATTAAAAAAAAATTTCTGAGACCTGGTCTCGAGATAAGCTTTTGCCATTTCTGGAGTCCTCTCGGCTCCTCATGGTCCCTGGAGCAGCACCTCTGCGGGAAAAGGCACTTGCAGAATTTAAAGCCCTGGGGGAGCCCAGCTGGGCACGGACAGAGCACCGAGAGCTGGGCCAGGGCCGGCAAACCGATTCTCACCGCATTTTGCATGGCAGGTGCCACGTGAAGGACCGACGCTGTGCACAGAAGATACGTCCCGGCTGGTGGTACCCATAACCTCGGTGGTGAACGGCCTCCCCCCCGCCCCGCTGGGGCAGCTCCCTGGACGCCGTGTTTAATTACGGGGGTCCCAGGGAGGGGCACGGAGGAGGGATGCAGCGTGGACCGCAGGGCACGCGGCACAGCCGAGGGTGCCTGGAGCGGCCACGGCCCCTCCGCTTCTCGGGAGGGAGCACCCAGCCGCCGGCAGCCTCATGGTGCGGTGCGACCCCCCCGGCTGCCCCAGTCCCCGCGGACCCCGCAGCCTCCACGGTGCCAGCCCCGCACCAGGCACCGCTGCCCGCGGGTTTCGCGAGCTCCAGCGCTCAGCGGGCAGCTGCCTGCCCACACATCTGTAACGCAGAGGCTCGTGTGTGCCGGCCCGGCTCCTCCAGAAACACAAAAAGCTGATTAAATAAATAACGCTTGCTAGGACGGATGGCCGAGGGAGCAGAGAGCCCCTGCGGGCAGCGGGGTCGCTGCCACCCTCACCCCCCCTGGCACTGGGGACGGGTCAGGCCGTCGCGGCGGTGGGGGGAAGGAGCCCCTGCCCTGTTATTTTGACACCATCACGCACGTTTCCCTCTACAGGACCGGGGGACGCCAAGGCAGGCGTTTGCCTGAGGACGTGCCCCGGTGGCTGCGCAGAGCAGTGGGGCGCGATAGATCACAGGCATAAAACCAGGAGAGGGTGAGACGAGCAATCGGCCGGGGCAGGCTGTAAATCTCGGTGCTGCTGGGGCTGGGATGAGCTGGCTGGCTCACGGGGTGGGGGGCGAGCAGCGGAGAGAAGAGGGTGATAACAAGAGCCGTGAGCGGTGCCGGATCCACGTCCCAGCTGAGGCAGAGGCCTCGCTGTCAGGGAGACAAAGTGGAACCGCTCAAGTGCATCATTGATTTTTAATAAAAGCAGGTAACACTCTGGAAACCCAGCACTCGGCCCCGTTTTCTCTTCCCCCGTCTCCCCACCTACCCCCAGCCCCAGGTCTCTCCCCACCACGGCTCTGCCCTGGGGTGGGGGGCTCAGCACAGGCCCTGCTCCCATGGGATGGCCCCACAGGGGGCTGGCTGGCTGCCCGGTTTTCCTCGCCCGTCCCCGAGAGGTGGCTGCAGGGATTCGCAGTGACCCTGCAGGACCCGGAGCAGGCACCACTCCACCCTGTCACTTTGCCAGGGACGGGTGCCCTGCTCCGCCAGGGTGACCGAAGCCTGCCGGCGGGGCCATCGCATCAACACCGGCAGTTGCGCCAGCGAGGTGAAACGGGCAGAAGTGGGGAAATCCGGGCAGCGGGGACGGGACGGGGACGGGATGGGGACGGGACGGGGACGGGAGGGCAGGGCTGGCCCCGCTCTCCTGCAGCAGAGCTCGGCGTACGGCCGTGCGGGCAGCGCTGCCCCGGCGTGTCACGATGATTGAGTGCAGGATGCAGGCACCGTAATGGTTTCATCAACTTAGCTACTTTTTATGAGAAATTTGTTCCAATACCTTCCCCTTTCCCCGGCTGCTGTCACCGTAACAGATGCCAGACCAGAAAGAATAATAATCCTGGTGGGAAACTTTGAACCGCAGCGAGCGGCTTCGCGGGGAGGGGGGCAGGAGGTGGGAGAAAACTCATTTTTGCAGGCGCTCAGGACCACTCAGAGCCTGACCCCGCCGGGGTTGGAAGATTTGCTTGTGCCCTCCTCTTCCTCGCCGAGGGTGTGGGGGGGGGATCACCGCATGCCGATGTGCTGTGCTGGGGGTGAACGAGCTTTGGAGAGGAGCCCTTCAGCCCCAGCCCCGTCCCTCCTGCCTCCCTGCCGCTGGCCCAGCCTGCCCCCCCCAGCAAGCACCGAAAATGTGCTTCCTCCCCCCTCCCCCGACACAATCCCCGCACTTATTTCTGCCCCTGCCGCCTCTCACCGCCCCCCCGCCACTCTGCCGAAGGGCTCGGTGCCGGCTGGCGAAGCGCCAACCTCCCGCTCCCAGGTGCTGCCGGGGCGCGGAGCTGTGCCCCCGAGCACCCCCGACGCTCGCTCCTGACACCCCCAACCTTCCCAATTACCTCCAGCACCCGCCAGCCACCTCCTGGGGCTCGGGAAACGCGCAGGGAGCCCCCACGAGGTCTGAGGCGCAATAATAAACTGTATTACGGGGCAGGCAGAGCCGCGGGGTCCCCGTCCAGCTATGCCCCATGCTCTGCCAGGGACCGGGCACCAGGGCTGCTGGCCCAGCACCAGCAGCCCCATGGCTGACGGATGGCAGAGCATCACGGCCGCCACAGTGCCCAGCGTGGGAATGCCTCCGGGGACAGCCCAGGCCACGCCGGGGAGGGGGGATACGACCCCCCGGTTCCGAGTCCTTGGTGTCAACGAGAGCCGGAGCAGGCGGAGGACGGGGATGGGCAGGACCGGGGCAGCTTCCCCCGCGTGCAGGGAAGCGCCGGGAGCCAACGCGGGGATTCCCAAGGCTGCGAGTGCCAGACCTGCCCTCGTGCCTGCCTGCTCCTGCGAGGAGCTGCTGCTTTGATATGAGTCATCGCTGGAAGACGAATTCTATTTAAAGGACGTTATTCGTAGAAAATTGAGTTTTAATAACAGGGCATCAAACGAGGAGAAAATACCAAACTTCCAAGCGGAGCTAAGTTTCCGTATGTTAATTTATACAGCACATTCACCGCTTGAAGGAATAAAAATCACCCAGAGAGCTCCACTCTCTGACAAAGCAACGAAGGGAGCCCTCTCCTGCTCCCTGCTCCTGCCGCTCCGGAGCATCTCCCGGCCACGGAGAGCCAGAGTTGGGGCTGGCCACCCTGGCCATGGCTCCTGCCGCCGGCACGGCCCGGGTAGCTGAGGCTTCGGGCTCGCAGCCACCCCGCGCCGCTGCCGCGCTCCCAGGAGCCTTCGGGCTTAGTTTAGCCTGCTGGTGGGAGGGCGGGAGGAGACAGCGCTGAGATTGCTTTAAAAATAGATCAAACCCTCTGCTACGGAGCCATTTTATTAGAGCAGCACAAGCTGTCGGGCTGGTGACACCTTTGCGAAACACTCGGGTAAGTTTTCCCAGATGAATTTGAAAAGCAAGTGAGGGGAAGAACGACAAAGACAGCCGAGCAGACTTGTTTTCCAACAAAACAAAAAAAAAAAGTAGGGGAGCAGCCTGCCCACACTCGCAGCCCCTCACCCCGTCCCCAGCCCGCATCTCCCGGGCACTTTGGACCAGCCCTGACCACGTGAACCCGCTCGCACCAGGTGAAGCTTCGTCTTGCCCCAAAGCTGCCTGCCGAGCTTCCCCCTGCCGGCTCCAGCCTTCCCGGGGCCATTCCCAAACGCCGGCAGCGCCGCGTGGCAGCCGGGGCTCGGGGACATTGCCAGCTCCCAAACCTGGTGAGATCACGGGCGATGGAAGCAAACCCAGTCCCGCTGCTCTGCACTTACACCGGAGCTCCCCAGTTTTCCCGGCTGCTGGATGCGGCCGCGGGAACCGCAGGGTGCTGGGTGCGCACCCACCCCGGTGCTGCCCCTCGCCCGCTCGCCGGCCCCGGCCCCCCCCGGAATGCTGCAGCCGGAGAAGCAGCGCATGACGGCAGCTGACAAACGCTTCCAGCCTGGCCCCGAGTCAATCCATCACGCAATTTATTGGACTGCCCTCAGCCCCCGCCACCAGCACAGGGCTCTGCCCCCGAGGGGGAAACGGCTGGGCCGGGGTCCAGCTCCAACAGAATTTAAAAAGTAATCAGGAACAGGGGTCACCTTTCCCCGGGTGCGGCTCGCTCCGTTCCCGCTGCCAGCGGCGCTGGATACGGACGTGGGAAAACAGCCAAGAGGAGAGAGCAGCAGCCACCCATCGGTGTTGATGGAGGAGCGCACAGGATAAAGCGGAGGCTCATCCCAGCCCGAATGGTGGCACGTCCCGGCTGCCAGCCAGGGAAAACGCCGGCCTGGTGTCCGGGGACATGGTGGGCTGCGTGGGGAAGGAAAGCGGAGAGGGAGATGGGGGAACGGAGGCTGGATGGGGGACAGGCTGCCGGGAAATGGCGAGTTTTCCCGGCAACCCCAGCAGTGCCGGGGGGGGACAGGGGCTGCTGCCCGTCGCGTCGGCAGAGCAGGGAGATGCCACGGGAGGACCCTGAGCCCCCGTGGTGCCCCTCCTCGCCACGCCGGCCGCAGCGGGCACAGCCCTGCCCTGGCTCCTGGCCATGCCCCCACCAGCACCGGCCCCCCAGAGGCTGCCCGGGGGTCCGGGGCTCGGCAAGGCTGAGGGGCTCAGCTCCAGCGGCCGGCCCTTCCCAGCCCGGCACGGCAGAGGGAAAACCCGACGCCGAACGGGAGGCTCCAACTCATGTCCTGCCCCGCGCCCAACGAAGCCCCCCCCCGCGCCCGAGCAGCCGAGTTTATTTCGGCACGGCCCCGGCGCTCGCAGCATCCAGCCCCGGCTCCCCCTTTATGCACACTACAATCGACTCATGTTTTTAAAAGGAAAACTGGGAGGGGAGGGAGGGGGGGTTAGGGAAAAAGAAAAATACAGAAATGCCTCAGAATCGAATCTCAGAGAAAGCGGGGGAGCTCCCCGGAGAGGAGGAAAAGCACTTTCTATATAATTCACCTTTTGTCATTTAATCACTACCCCTTTTGCTGCCGGCAGCAGCGGCACGGCCGGGTAATGGCTGCGCGCTGGGAAATCCACGGCAGGGCCTGGGGAACGCTTGCTCCGCAGGTGAGCAGGGTCCTGCCCTGAGCCGAGCTGCCTCGGAAAACTTCCATCCCCTGGCCCAGTTTGCCAAGGAGAGGAGCTGATTCCCTCCGCTCCGAAGCAGCTTACAAAGCAGCTGGCGGAACGCCAGGCTCTTTTTAGAGAAATGTTAATGATGCCCAGGGAAGAGCTAATCATGTGTCATGGAAACAACTTTGTGCTAGTCAAAGTGCTGCACGGCCCCAGCCCCGCACGGGGCGGCCGAGGGACACGGTGGCCACAGGCGAGGGCAGGACCGGGGCTCCTCTCTGTGGTGGCACCGCGGGGATGCCGCGGGTCAGCCGCTGGGTCCGGCGATGGACCCCACGCGCGACTTTAGCACTTGCAGCTCCCGGGGACGGCTCCTGGTGACAGCGGCAGATCCCTCCTGGCTCCAGAGACCAAGGCGAGAGCATCACCCGCTGCCGCTCTACCTCGGCAGGTGGGACCTGGCCAGCACCGGGGGACGGAGCAGCCGCTCAAGCCCGGCATGGCCAGGGCACAGCCCAGCGCTGCCGAGGGTACCCCGCTCCCTCCCGCAGCCGGGGGCAGCAGCCACCCCCCCTCCAGGGAGCATCACCCGAATTACGGGATCGCAGCAGAGAGACAGAGCGGGACGGTCGGCGGGGTAGCAGAAATAGCTGGGACAGGCTACGGACGGGGGACCTCTCCCAAGAAGGACAAAATCCAAAGGAACCAGTGGGGAACGTCACCCACTCGTGAGCAGGGACTGGGCGAGTGCCAGGGCAGGGGGGGCTGTCCCCCACCTGCACTGGTGACCAGCACCCGCCTGGCCGCAGCGCCCGGCACCCTGAGCCCTGCCGTGGGGGGAGCACGTGCGGTTCCCCAGAGCCTCCCCTCGTCTCCTGGATGCCCCCGCGCCGCACTGGCGCACCCCGGGGAGCCACGCACCCGCCTGCCCGACCGCCTGGGGATCGCCTCTCATTGGCGACAATTTAAGGGAAAAAAGTTCAGATTTCTGTTTCCCCCCCCCCCGGGTGCCTTTTCAAGCTGACCTGTGCTCTAGAAAATAACAAACTCCCTCATTTACTTGGGGACCTCCCTGGCGTGGTCCGGCTCCCAGCATCTGGCACCAGCATCCCTGTGTGTGCCGGCAGGACGCCCGAGCACGGCACAGGGAGCCTCTCCCGGACCATTGCAGGGATTCTGGGGAATCGCCAGTTTTCCAGACCGGCCTCGCCTTGCCGGGACTCGGTCCTCCTCCTGAGAGGAACCAGCCGCGACACGGCCACATCTCACAAACCACGACCCTGAGGTTCTCAGCATTTTGCGTCCATTTGCCTTTTAGCTTCCCCCCGCCACCACCAACGGGCAGCACGACTTCCAGCAGGAATCTTTCCACACCTTTACAGCAGTTCGCAGCCTACGATAACGGGCATCGTCTGCACCCCCTCCCCCGGCAGCCGGACATCCCCGGGGCTGCCACAGACCCTCCTGCTGCCGCGCGGGGCCCGGCACGGACCCGGCACTGAGAAGGGCTGCAGAACACAGCCTTGGCTCAGACGGCCAGGGGTTGAGTCCGTCTAAACAACACAACAGCAAACAAAAATATCCCTGTACGTTGGGGCTCCAGGAGTAAAGACAAGAGGACCTGAGAGGTCCCAGCCTTCAGCTGTGAAGCCAGCAGAGCTTTATTTAAAGCGAGAGGAGCAAATAAAGTCCTCAGCAGGAGGAAGAAAGCTCCCAGAGAGCAGAGCCAGAAGGAAATGGGTGAATAACCCACCGGCAGGACCTGAGCGGGGCGAAGGGAACCTGCGAGGGACGGGGCGGGGGGGCAGCGGCACAGAAAAGCCGGTGTGCCCGGCAGCACGGGCAGAGCCAGGATGGCCGGGGGGGCTGAATGAGATGCTGTGGCAAAACAGTACAAGGTTCATTAGTTATGTAAATAAAAAGATAACGCAGAGAAAAGTGAGGCTGCTACACAGCATGGATGAGTAGAGATAAAACCAACCTAGGTGTTGCCTGAAAACTGACTGAACAATTAGCTCCGGCTTTCAGGAGGGCTGGGGATTCACCCGGCGGCGTCTGCAGGCTGCTCCACAGAAGGGAGGAACAGAAATTGAAACTACAGACTCCAAAGCAGGAGCAAAAAAGAAAACATCCGACAAGTTCAACTCAGAGGAAGGAGGAAATCTCCATCCCGGAAACCCACCAGAACTGCCCCGACTCGCAGCCCGGGCACGTGTCGAGCTGCAACCGGCCACAGCGCTGGGAAAGAGCAGCACGAAGCCAAGAACGGAGCCGGGCCAAGGACAGACCCCCCCAGGTCCCCGGATCCCTGAGGCCCCCCCAGCATGCAGAACAGAAGCTCAATGAAAAACAAGGCGGAAACGCACGACAAAGAGGTAAGAGGTAACGTTGCCTTACCAAGGGCAGCTCATGCCAGAGTAAGTTGGTGTCTTCCTTCAGAGCAGGGGGACGCGGCGGCTTGGCCAGCAGCACCCCGAGGGGACGGGCTGGCGAGGGCCGGGGAGGGCATTGGCCGCGCAGGGAGCAGAGGCTTCAGCCCGGGGTGGGGAGGGGGGGGTGGCGGCCCTCGAGCCTGGAGCCACCGAACAGCACAAAGTTCAAAACGCTGAACATAAGGACTACGGGAGAATTTCTGCTCTAACCTGGAAAAACACCCAGAGAAACATCGAGGTACATTACTCAGTTACAAGCTGACTCTGAGTCACCATCTCCTGCATCTGTGAAAAAAGCAAGTGTGTTTCTAGGCTGCCTGGCGGAGGTTTCCAGGAGAGCGCGGGCAGCAGCCCCGCCGCTGCGCGATGCTCCGCGGCGCCCGCATCCCTTCCAGGGGCTGGGACGGAGCAGGGCAGGGGCTGCCAGGGATGGAGAGACGCTCCGGGCAACCGACAGAAAGAAAACAAAGACAGAAGGATGGAGGAGCTCGTACTGCACAGCTTCTTCTCTAGAGATACACAGGAGCGGGCACTGGGGATGGAGAGGAGCTGTTTAAGCCGAAGGACAATGTTGGCACGAGTATAAATGGGTGGAAAAGGCTGCAAATAAAGGGAGGCAGGAAGGAAATCGGGAGGTTTCTGTGCATGGGGAGGGACAGGCACCGTCCGCAGAGTGGGGACCAGGAGCAGGGGTCTGGACCTCTTCCTAAAACGTGCCTTTAAACTCCTTTTAACTGGTACTGGGACGTTTCACCAGTTCCACTACCAGAGCCGACGAGCGATGGCCCGCAGCCGACCAGCTCCTCCGTGTGCCGGCAGAGCAGCGACCGTCCGCTGCGGGGGGCAGGCAGAGAGCGGGGGGTTCACCCCCAGCCGCCGCCGCCACCACCGCGCCGGAGCCCTGGAAAACCACGGCCCTGGCGAACCGCGGCCGGGCACCCCGGCTCCCCACGCTGTCCCGATTGCTTCCCTAACTCCCTGCAGAAATCCAGGCTGCTAATCAGATGGAAAGTCTCCATCCCATAATAAACGGAGCGTACTATTTATAAACCTGAAAACGTCTTTATTATTATTATTTTCCCCCAGAAAAAAAAAAAAAAAAAAAAAATAAAAACCCTCTTGCACAATACTGTTAAATACACCCCACCAAGGACTCGCAGGTCTGCGGCGCTGGTATCGCTTCCCCAGGCAGTGCCCAGTGGAACAGATGGCAGTGTGGGCGTTAGGTACCAGCCTCCTGGCAATCTGAACATCTGTTACCGTTAGAAAATGCTAATTGCCATCAATCAGGACAGCACCTACCCACATTTACATGCAAGCACAAAAAAATTACGTCTAAATTTCTCCGAGTACAACACTTGCTGCATGTTAAGTAACTGGAGCTGCTCAGACGCTGCAGGCCCGCCTGGCACCGGCGGCTGCGGGCGATGCACCACAGCTGAGCACCCCGCGGTACCCGCCCCCCGCCCCCCCCCTCCACCCCCAGCACCCGGGGCTGGGACCCGCTCCCGCAGGGGAGCATCCTCGGGGCAGAGCCCTCCCGCCGCAGCCGCCTCTGTCTCCCGCCCGGCAGCGCCGCCGCTGGTGTGGGACACCCCGGAGAGGACAGTCCCTGTCCCCTCTGCGTCCCTCTCCGCTGAGCGCCGCTCCCAGCTCACCCGGACACGCAGCAGGAGCACTTTGCCCCCACCTCGCCCCCCTCGGCTCTGATGCATTGACACATCCCGGCTCGCAGAGGCCGCCTGGCAGGAGCTGCCCGCTCCCCACAGCCCCCGGGCAGGGCCGGCAGCGTCTCGTCCCACGGGACACCACGACGGACCACTTGAATCCAGCTGGGAAATGCCCGGCCCTGGCTGGTCCTTGTGGCCCATCCTATGGGAACATGAGACGCTCTCCATCCCTGGAGAGCACGGGAACAGACACAGCCCCACCACGGTTTATCACACTATGTCACAGGAGTTGCAGGGAAAGGTCGGGAGAAGCCCGCACCAGTATCACCATGGGCAGCCTCTCCTGATGGCCCCTCTCAGCCCCAAGGGTCCCCCAGCCCAGCCCCCCCTCACCCAAACCCCCGGCAGCCCCGTGGGCTCCACGATGGCGCTTGGAGCATCTTCCCTCGGGGGCGAGGGGAGCCACCGGGGCACCGGCGGCTGAAGCCAGACGGCAGTTCCCGGTTTGAAGCAGCAGAGGCACAAATCTCGGATGGCAAACTCGGACAAAAAGTTGAGACAGAGAAGCACAAAAACAAGAAACCTGGAGCACGGCGATTCCCGAGGCACAGCTCCCTCCGCAGCGGTCCCCAGGGATGCTCTGAGAGCCAGAGCCGTGGTGCCGGCCCCGCTCCTCACCCCAGGCGCTGCCGGGGCCCCCGCCGCCCTCGCAGCGCCGAGCTGCGCCTGAATGCAAATGATGCTCCGGGCTGGTGCCAAGATCTCCTTGTTCCTTCCTCAATTTAGGACACCTCTCGGTGCTGCAGCCCTTACGGAGCTGGGAGGCAGCTGCAAGGGTGTCACAGGGGCGTGCTGAGGCGCAGCCAGCAGCGACGACTCTTCCACGGCAGACACGACCCTCAAAGTGCCGTTTTACCCCCGCTGCGGTCGTTTCTCTGGGGCTTGCAGTCCTACATCGTAGCTGGGAGACAAACTTCCTATTGCAAAAGCCTTTCTACCTGCTGCGCTCTCAGCCCTCGTTGGCTTCTGGCGGTGCCCACGCAGTGGTCGCAGACCTTCGGCCACCATCCCTGCCTGTTTTGGGGGTCGGGGTGGAGCCCGTCCGCCCGCGGGGGCACCGGGGCAGGCAGCGCTGACTGGCCCCAGCCCCAGGACCACCCCGCTGTGCCTGGGGCTGCGCCCGAGCGGCAACGCCAGACCCGGCCCCGCGCTGCGCTGGAGGCGGTGGGGGACGGTGAACCCCACGCCACGCTCCCAGGGAACAGAAAGCCCCACTTCTTGAGGGGCTACATCCCACCCCACGGGCCCCCTCATCGGCGGGGCTGGCAGAGCAGAACAGGGGGAGTCTCACTTTGCCGGGGCAGACCCTCCCCAGCGCTGGGGGTGCGCAGCACCCACCGTCCCTGCCCTTCAACACCACCACCAGCACCCAGCACTGCCCAGAGGGCTCAGCCTTCCCGGGGTGCCGCCACACACCCCCTCCCGGGGGGCTCAGCGCAGGCAGCGGCACCGTCCCGTGGCACCCACCACGGCAGCGGCGTGGGGGCTTCCCTGGCTGCAGGCACCGCTGCCTCGGCTCCTGCAGAACGCTCAGGCTCCTCTCAAAGAGGAGCCAGAGGAGCGAGGAGGAGCGATCCCGCTGCCGAGGCGAAGGAGCCGGGGGCACGGGATGGAGGAGCTGTCAGGGCGCGTCGGCAGCGCCTGGGCAGACACACTGCGCTCTTCCCACGGCCGAGGGGAGCGGGGGACCGCGGTGCACATTTAACTTCCTTGCAGTCATTACGTCATGGTTGTCGGGCTTTGGCTCCATCCCCTGGTTCACCCCGCGTCCCTCCTCGGCCCTGGCTCCCTGACAAACTCCCACCGGCGCGAGCAGGTTGCAGCACCGCTGCTGGCTTCCCGCAGCTCCCACCATTACTCAGCAGCCGAGGGAATCGCTCAGAGCTACAAGGTCACTCAAAAACACCATCTGTCCAAGAACCGCTCCTCACCCTGGAGGGAGCAGGAAAGAAATTATTCCAACGCGCCCAAGGCCACCGTCCTCCCCTCCGCCGCCCCAGCTGCACGCCAGCAGCTCGCTCAGCCCCAGCTGCAGCGAGGGGAACCACAGCATCCCCCCAAGGGAGACCCCCATCCCTCGCACCATCGAGCCGGCCCCGGGCAAGCAGCAGCCAGGCTGGGGCAGCCTCCTGCCCCGTGAGCAGGGAGCCTCCGCACCACCAGGGCACCCAGAGCCTCCGGGAGCTGATGGGAAAACCTCCCAAAGCACAGGGCGAGGGTTCGGTGCTGGGGAGGCCACAGCTCTAAATCCACCCGCCCCAGGCCGGGAAACCCGCCGGGCTGCCAGGATCAAACACATTCTCCCAAGCCACGGAGCGGCTGCGGGTCACAGCCCAGGCAGCGGGAGAGCGAGGAGGAGCACGGACGGCAAACAGCATGGGAACGGTGCCTGGCCAGCCCCGCTCAGCTGGTGCCAGCCAGCGGCCACCGCCAACCACCCGGGACCTGGCTGGTGGCCCTCCCAGTCCAATGGTGGGGCTCAATGGTGGGTGCAAGGGTGGGTGGAATGGTTGGGGTTCAACGGTGGCTGCAATGGTGGGGGTGCGACATACCTTGCATGGGGGGGACCAGCCACGGGAACGCCATGACAGCCCCCAGGAACCGCCTGCTCCAGGCCCGCCCCCACCCCCCCAGCACCGCCCGGGGACTATTTATGGGGAGCTGAAGTCACTGGCGCTCGGGCTCTGAAGTCACATTCGTCTCTGCTTGTGCTACTTCTCCTGCGCTTCAAAGTGTCACAACACGGGTGCTATCTTTATCGAGGCGGTTGTCCCCCGCACGCTGTGTCCCAGATGCACTTTCGTAGCTGCTCGCAGCCAGGCGCTTCCCCAGCCCCGTTTTCTCGCCAGGAAAGGCTCGGCGCGGCGCGGGGCTGGCAGCGACGGCCGGGCGCTGAGCGGAGGGACGCTGACTCACACCCGGCCCAGCCAATAAATAAATATTTGACTGGAGTTCATTTGCAAACTCAATAACGGGGAGCATGTCCAAGGCGCTCAGGCGGTGCTCGGAGGCGGGTGCCCGAGCTTGGGGCAGCGCGGCCACCTCCGCTGAGCGGCAGGAGCAGCACCCGGCCGTACCCCCTCCCCGGCAGCGAGCATCCCCGCGGCTATTTCCCACCTTCACCCCCAAGCCCCCATGGCTCTACCCCACCTTTTCGAGGTCCCCGGCTGCGGCGCTGGTGGCAGAGGCGAGCATCACCCCCGGCGCTGCACCGCAGCAGGGTCACCCACCGGCTGCCCACGCCTCGGTGGCCCCAGGACCCCCCCACTGGCCCCAGCGCCCGCGGGCTGGTCCTTGTGGTCCCGCAGCGAGCCCCGCTGTGCGTGAGATCCCTTCCATATGGGAGCAGCCAGCGGAGCTGCCAGCTCCCAGCTCCAGCGCTTGCCGCTACATCTGGAAACTCTTCTCACCCTTAATTGTTCTTAATGCTTTAACACGCGGAGTGACTAATAAGACACTAATTGGGCAGCGTTAGCAGCGAGAGCCGGAGCGGGGAGCGCGGCTGGCAGTGCCCTCTGCGCCGAGCCGGCGCTCTCCCAGCCCCTCGGCTGCCGGTGTGCCGCGAGTGTCATAAATCACTGCAAACCCAAGCGCTTTTCCCTTCTCGGCCTCTCCCAGAGCGGTGGGAAATCCGTCTCCGGCAGCGGGGAGAGCAGAGAGCTGCAGATTTTAGCTCTGTCTCACGGCCACCCGCGCCCCAGGAGCAAGGGAAGAGAGGACACAAGGTCTCCCCGGCAGGGATGCCCCGCACACCTTGTCCCCATCGAACAGAAAGGCACCCGCTGGCCCCAGACCCCCCATCGCTCCCTCCGGGGCACCGAGCACAGGGCCGCCGAGTCCTCACCGCTGCTGCCACCGGCATCGCCCACCCGCGGCTCCTGAACCGGCCACCGCCGGGACAAGCCCCCACTTGACACTGCTCACGTCGAGCAGATGCGAGAGGACAAGTGACGAACAGCTGCGGGGAACGCGCCTGCTCCGGGGTGATTTACGGCAGCGTCCGCAGCTGCCGGGGCATGCTGGGGCAGAGGATGTCTGCATTTGGGACACTCCTGTGCCCTGGAGAGCTGCGGGGTGACAGCCCCCCACTGTCGGGGCCGCCCGGTGCCGGGGGCCGACCCTTCCAGCATCTCCCGCGGGGCTGCCAGCCCTGCCTGCACCTCTGCCGGCAGCACTGCGTCGCTGGAGCCGCTCAGCAGCGGGAAATAGGCACAAATCTTGTTACACACTGGCTAAGCCTCCCTGGGCATGTTTTCTATAAATCTCCTGGAATTTATTATATGATAACTAGCCTGGAAAAGCTAAATTAAATCCACAGCCAAGAAACTGACTTTCAAGTGTGACCTAATTTACTTGCTCGGAAGGGAGGGAGGGAGCGGGGATCCCGGTGCCAGGCATTCCTGGGATGACCTCCCCGTGCAGCCGCGTACCCCCCGTCCTCCTCCTCGCCGTGACTTTGGGGACGGAGCTGTGCAGCCTTTCATGTCTGAGCGGATCTCGCACTCCCACTCGCTGGAACAAAAGCGCCTCGAGGGCTCCCCTGTCAGATGTTTCTCCATTGCTCATCTTCAAGCCTTCCTTTAAGGAGCGCTCTCCTCCCGGGGGGACTCCAGCGGGCTGGGGGATGACGGGGAGAGTTGTCGCAGGGGCTCCGCACTGGCACGTTCACCCACGCTCCAGGCAGCTCCCCACCGTCCCAGCGAGCCTCGTGCACGGCACCAGCGCCCGCGTTTGAGGCTCATGGCCGGCAACCCAAAGCCTTCACACACTGCCCCGGCGAGGGAGGCTTCTCTCGGGGAGGGAGCTTTAAGGGCAGAGAAAGCAGCGGGGAGAAAACCTGGCTGGGGAAGAGGCTCAGTGGCCTGAGCACGAGCGAGCCCACTTCTGCCCCGGTGCCCAGAGCCAGTTCCGGCAGCAACGGCGGCACCAGCGCGGCCAGACACGGCATGTTCCCCCGGGACGGGCACCTCCTCCCTGCGACGGGGCATGACTTGCTGCCCTGGTGGGCAACAACTCGACTCCAAACCCCCATGAAAAGCAGCACAGCCCCAGCCCCAAGGCTCAAGGTCCCAGGAGGAACTCCCGGCGCTCCTGCTCTGGGCAGGGCACACGTAACGTACCAGCTTCGGAGCATCACGGTGCTGTGGGGCACAGCCCCATGCTTCCCCCTCCGGCAGAGGCCAGACAGGAGTGCGCGCACCCCCCGCCCCACCGGCCCTGGCGCCCACTGGGCTCACGGCTCTCTGCAGGAGCGCGGTGCGGGCAGCGCAGGCGGCACGGGCAGCACGGGCAGCGCAGGCTGGGCCCGCGGCGAGGGCAACGTGGGCAGAGTGGGACCGCGGTGCTCCGGCAGACCCGGGGGTGGGCTCGGGGCTGGCACGCGGGCGCGGGCTGTTGTTCTGGAACGCAGCGCACTGGCAGAGCGGCATGTGGGAAGCTTGCATAATAGTGCCAGCCCACACTACGCCTGCTCCTTCCCAGCATGATCAGCCCCTCGCTTTCATGAGCAATAACATCCACCCAAAGTTTTCTAAAAGACAAAAAAAAGCTTCAAGGTGATACACAGAGCTCAGCTGCCTCTGCTGCCTTCAAACTGATTAATGCAGCCGGGGAAATCCATCTGCACAGAGCCCAGGCTTCTCTAATCCCCCGCTTGGGACGACCTCTGCCCCAGCCGGGGGATGAGGATTCTCAAACTCCCGCTCCCTGTTCCATGATTTCCGAGCACGCGCTCGGGGCCAGGGCCGAGCAGAGGAGCTGGCGCGCGGTGAGCAGCACGGCGAGGTGGGGACGCACGGTGACCAGCACTGGGACCCCTGCACTGGGCCAAGCGATGAACGGCTCCGCTGGCACCCGCTCCCGCCCCCGAGCTCCCCTCGGCTCACAGCAGCCGGGGAAAGAACGGTCCTGGCTCTGGGGGTCCCCAGGAGCAGCAGCCAGCAGGGGGGATGTGCCAGGAGGTGCCCGCAATGGCAGACCGTGCCATGGGGCCGGTCCTCGAGCAGTGCCCATCCCCAGCCACCGCGTCAATAGCGTGGCTGTGACAGCGCTGCCGCAGCCCCTCCAAAAGCCGCCTGTACCCTCGGGTACTTGCAACGCTGGGAGGAACCGGGGACGACGGCTCGTCTGGAGGAGAAAGTCACGCTGCCTTTGCTAGGTTTAAATTTTAACCACTCGCTACTCTGGTGGCAGCTCCCAGAGCAGGCTGGTGTCAGCACAAGGAAGGATTTTAATCCCTGTAACGTGAACTGACGGGGACGGGTTCAAACCAACCAAATGGAAACCCCACAAGCAGCCGCGGAGGGTTTTTGCAGCACAGTCTGTGCCGGGAGCTGGGTGTTGGTGGGTCTGGCCGGGCCGTGACACGCAGGGCTGTGCGTGCACCGTGCTCGCGCGCTCCCTGTCCATGCACCCAGGACCCCCGCGCTTCTGCAGCGAGCAGGACCCATCCCTGCGGAGCAGCAGGGACCCCAGCCCGCAGGGCAGCACCAGACACATCCCCCTCCCCTTTCCCACGAGGACAAGCGGCCGTGGCTTCTCCCCGTGACGCTCCCCTTCGCCGGGACATCTCACGACAGCCTGGACCTTGGGCACTTGTGCCGGCGCGGGTGGGCGCGGGATCGGATCCCGGGGCTCATGCAAAGCACACGATGGGCTGAATCGTGGGCTGCTGCCCCAGGCACGGCCCGTGGGAAGCAGCAGCTTCATCCTCAACCAAAATCCGTCTCCATGTCCCCCCTTACCTGGGCTGCTCGGTGGGAGCGATGTACCTGGAGGCCAGGAGCAGGTACCTCGTGCTGCAGTCGCAGGTGGGAGCTCACGCTCGCGTTCGGCCCTTGGCGTTGTCGGGAAGAGCCGTCGGGGTCTCACAGCAGCAGCTTCTCAGCCTGGAAGAGAGAGGGAGAGGCTCCAGTCCCGTCCCTGTGTAGGCTTCGCTGCTAATAACGGAGGAGGACGCGGCAGAGCTCGGCGCCTCTGAGTGCCACGGCTTCCAGGGACTCGCACGGCGCTTGTCCCACTCTTTTAACAGCAGAATGATCTCACGGCTGGAGAGCAGCTTTGGAGCGTGGCCCGGCTGCCCCACAGGCACAGGGGCAGCCCGGCAGCAGGACCCTGCCGACCGGCAAAGCTCCTGGAGAGGGGGAAACGTGTCCGGCCCTGGGGGACGGGGCTTGGCTGCCAGGGTACACGGCGGGTCCCCGGCTCAGGGGTCCCCAGCGGGAACCACATCCCGGTCTCCACACTGATGGAGGATGCTGAGGCTGGTCCTGCCTCCCCGGGAGGCACAAGCCCTGGCTCAGCAGAGCACATGGGATGGAGACAAGGGAAGGCCAAGGCTTCTTCTAAAGGGAAAAAATACCCTGCCGACCCCCTCGTACCCCCGCTAAAGGCTCCTCGGAGGCAGCCTGCAGTCCCACGTCACTCTCAGCAGCTCTGCTTTGGCTTTGCCCAGCCCAGGTTGAACGGGGAGTAATTTAACAGTTTGTCCCCCATTGTAATGGGACGGTTTTCCCTGCTCCCCCCCAGGCAGCCCATCCATCACGGCGCCGAGCAGCGATGTCCACCCCGCGACCTCCGCCAGGCAGCCCCCCCCGCCTGCCGTGAGTTATGGCACCTGCACCACGCGGCGGGACGGGCTCGGCGCTGGCTCCGCGCTGGGAGCCGAGATTTATCCCCTCGGCGGAATAGGGGGCAGAGGCCGGGAGATAAGTCACAGCGAAGCTGCAGGAGCGTCTCTCAAGGTCCCCCAAGGTTGGCTCATTAAAAAGCAAGGAGAAGAGGAAAGAAAAAAAAAAAATGCCCGCAGTGGTGTGGCTCAGGATCACCCCCCGCCTTCACAGCAGCCCAAACCAAGAGGGAAGTGAAAGGGTCTGCGGCAGCCCCCAGGGCAGGCTGCTGGCTGGGGCCGTGCGAAGCCACCAGCATCCCCCAGCAGCCCCCAGCATCCATCCCAGGAGGACCCCAAGACACGAAGCCACGGGTGCCCGGGCAGGGATGCCACTTCCCAGCGGCGCAGGAGCGCGGCAGCCCTGGGGAAGGGGTGGGAGGGCCAGGAAGCAGCTGACGGGCAGCCCAGAGGCTCTCGGGTGCTGGCCAGGGGAGGAGGCGGAGGAAGATGAGCAGAGGGGTGCCAAGCAGAGCACAGAACTGCCCTGCAGCTCCCCAGCCTCCCGGGGGATGAGGTGGCCAGGGCAGCCAGACGGGCTCGCTCCTGCAGATGTCTCCGTTGGCACAGAAAGCCCACAGGCGTGCAGCCCACAGCCCCGCCGGTGACACCCATCTCCCACTCTTCAGGCTCCAGCATCCCTGGCCGCTGAGCAGGGACGGACACCTCTGGTGGCACGTGTCCCCTGGCCCCAGGAGCAGGCTGGAGGGCACAGACACGCCGGGACCGGCGCCTGCAGTCGCCCAGCTCTGGATATAGCCATCGGGCTCTGCCGCAACACCCCGGCACGCCAAGCACGCTGCTGGGAGCAGGCACCATCCCACGACAGAGACCCATCACCGCTTTTGGGGAGAGAGCACAGAAAACCCCCAGAGAAGCCGTGAACAGCACAGAAACTCCCAGCCTCCCCAAACTTGCTGGAATTCCCCTTCCGCCTCATTAGCCCTGCTCATTAGGCTCTGCTCCTGATGAGCACGCGGAGCACACGGAGCTACAGCACAGCTCAGCACAACTTCACGCTCCCCAGCCCCTCCGCCCCGCTCCCCTGCAACGTTGGTCTGTCACAGCCCCCTCCCCTGACCCCCCCCAGCGCAGGAGCCCCTGTGCCGTCCTCTCCCGACGGCAGCTGCCACCGCAGCCCCTCTTCTCTCCCCCTTGGCTTGTTCGTGTGTCACCAGGAACCGCAGCGGGGCCCGGCGTTCAGTGGCGATTCAGCCACGCCAGCATCCCGCACACATCTCCCCTCCGCTCGCCCCCAACGCAGCCCCCACCCCGCCGGCCGGCTCCCCCGGCACACACCGCCGAGCCAGCCCCGGGCACCCCATCCCCTGGGCAAGGCATCCCCGGTACCACCGGGGCAACCGGCCCAAACTGGGCGCTCGAGGCACGAGCCGTGTTAAAGCCTAAAAGGAGCCGGGCACGAGGTCTGGGAAGAACAGGAGGATCATCTCCCCCGAGTTCCTGCACCAAACAGGGCAAAGAACTTCACCCAGAAATTGCTGAAACATCAGCTCCTGCCTGAGCCCAGCTTCCCTCTCGAATCGCTTCCCCCGGGACGTCAGCGACCCAGAGCCCTCTCTCCCGAACCCCAGCCCAGCACCGGCGGCAGCACCCCTGGGTTTCCTCCCCTTCTTTCCAACACGAACTCAATTAGCTGCGGCTTCCACGCTCACATTGGGGGGGGTTTACCCAAAACCGAAAAAACCCCATGCACATACAGTGAGTGCAGGATACGACAACCGCCGGGAAAACTCAACGGCATCCCTAAAACAAGATGAACACAGTAAGATTTTTTTCAGCACCTTCTATTTTTAACGGCAAAACCACACGTGTGCAGGGGGACGGCGCGTTCCCCACCGGCAGAGCCCCCTCCCGCAGCGTTCCCCCCCGCAGGGAGAGCAGTCCAGCGATCCCCAACGGAGCATTTCCCCCAGGAGCCACCGGGCTTTTACTACGCAATAAACCATTTCGATTAGATCTACAAGCCAAGCCCCGGAAGGCTGAGAGGTTTTATCAAAGGCAGCGGCACCCCAGGGGGTTGGCGGGAAGATAAGGGCAGTTGCCCGCAGCAGCCGCAATCCCAAGGCCAGCCCGAGGGCTGCTGCTGCGGGGGGGTGCAGGACCAGGGCTGTGACTGCTCATTTTTCGGGACATGAGCCCCTGCCGCTGCCCCCACGCTCCCAGGAGG
This sequence comes from Rissa tridactyla, assembly GCF_028500815.1. Classification (NCBI taxonomy): domain Eukaryota; kingdom Metazoa; phylum Chordata; class Aves; order Charadriiformes; family Laridae; genus Rissa; species Rissa tridactyla. The sequence goes on from NC_071480.1 coordinate 11,758,565, forward strand.
ATGCTCGGTCCCGGCCCAGCGCGGTCTGTCGGACTTCACCCTGGCAATGGGGTGATGGAGAAACCCCCCTCGTCGGGGCGGCGCTGGAGGGAACGGCCGGGGGGGTGTGAAGGCGAATACCCGCAGTGGTTTGTCCCTCGGTTGCAGAGGAGGGGGAGAGGGGAATTTTGTTTCGGCAGAAAACGCAGTGAAGCAGCACTGCGAGCCTGTGCAGCCCGAGATACAGCTCCTGCTCCAGCCCAGATCGGGAGCTATTTCCCACTTATCTGTGCCGAGGCTGATATCTGTGCAGCAGAACACAGCGTTCGGGTAATAGGATTTTGATGCTGAACAGAAGATGTTTTTTCCCCGAGTCTCACTTACGTCACACCTGGAGGTATCCATGGCCATAGAGGTGACACAGAGGAAGGCTAAAGAGTTTCAACTCTTGCGCTGAGGGAGCAGCTTCTCCTTTAGCTGCAAAACAGCAGAATTAAAGCAATCTAATATTAGCCGCCCGCTTCGTGCCCCAGCTCCAGCACAGCCCCGGGGATGGGAGGGAGAAGAGCACATCCCCGCTGCAGCTTCCCCGCAGGACCACCGGCCCCACTGCCCGCAGCCCTGCCTGGCAGGACCCACTCCTGCCCCCAAACCCCCGGGAGAGCGGGCAGAACCCCCCCGCCGGGTCCTGGGACTGTGCTGGGGGGAGGCAGCACCCCCCAGGCATCACCCGCTCCCGGCGCGCCCCCGGCCCCGCGCTCCGCTGTCAGCTGCATCCCGCACCGCGGGGACCACCCACGCGCAGCAGCAGCAGCAGCAGCAGCAGCAGCAGCAGCACGGAGCCAGGCTTGGGTGGCAGAGCTGCGCTCGCAGCTGCCTTGGGGAAAGGGGAGGAAGGCTTGTCACCTCCCTGCCACCCTCCTCCCCGTCTGAGCGAGAGGAAGGTCCCACGCACCCCCGCTGCCGGAGCTGGGAAAGTCTCTGCCTGCCACAGACAAAACCAAATGGATGGGAACCACCTCCGCCAGGCGCGGGTGACATCTCACCCGGGGGAGCTGCTGGCGCGGCGGCGGCGAGGCTGTCACCGCCTCCCATGGCGCAAACCGGGCGGACGAAGGGCACTTGCAGAAAAGCACCAGGCTGGCGGTGGAGCACCCGCAAGAGAGGAAAGCGTGGCCAAGGCCAGGCCATCCATCAGCGTTCCGCAGCGGGGCTCGGGCACGCTCAAGCGGCCAGGCTGCGAGCGCAGGCGCTAAGAGGTGCATGCGGGGCGCACGCCGCTCACGGGGCACACGCCGCTCACGGGGCACACGCCGCTCACGGGGCGCACTGCAGCACTGGGGAAGCCCTGGACAGGCTGCGAGCAGGCACGGGGCTGTACGAGCCGGAAGGAAAGCGCTCATTAAGGAGCGAAGCGGGGAGGCAAATCGAGGCGCTCGGGGAGCAGGATGCGTCCCCGCTCGCAGCGTTTGCATTTTCCTAGCCCAGCTCCAGAGAACTGGGAGTTATCACAGCCGTAGCGAAGGGCCCGCTGCACTGACAGTGCGTTGCTATTAGATAAAAGAGCCAGGAAAGAAGTGAAAGACAGGGAACGAACGGAAGGAGAAACCATCTTGAACAAAAGGACGGAGAAAACAGTCCCGGGAAGTGCGGCAGGAGCCGTGGGGTGGGGGACAGAGGGGATCTGTCAGCTGCCCCCGGGCCCCCCCACCAGCTGGGAAGGCAGCCTGTGGGGCACGATTCCCCCCGGGCTTCTCAGCTCTACAGTCCTCCCGCAATTCTGCTTTCAGTGTTGCAGTCAGGAACATCACCCTCTGCCTTTTCACTCGTCCCCTGATGCTCAGAGCAGCGCAGTGACCACGAGCGGCCAGGACGCGTCACCACCCACTGCCTGTGGCAGGAGCGGGGCTGGGGCAGAGCTGGGGCACACCAGGGGCTGGGGCACGGCTCCCACTGAGCTCCACAACTGCTGTGCAGACGCACCCTGCCCCTCCAGCACGGGCAGCCGTGACAGCCCCCGACATCCCGCACCGCCACGGCGAACGGCACCGCTGCAGCGGTGACAGCCAGCGGCTCGTCCGCAGCCAGGGAAGGGGGTGCCCACACCAGCCCCGCTCCGGCTCGGCCGCGGAGCGCCCGCAGCACCTGCGGGGTGCAGGGCAGCACGGCCCCGCGCAGGCGAGGCACAGCGGCCGTACCGCACGCACCGCGCACAGGCAACGCGTGCCCACACCCGGGCAGGGCCAGCGCGGGCAGCACCTGCGGCGGGGGACAGGGGATGCCAGGACGACGGTTGCAGCCTGTTTTTCTGCACAAGTGCATTAAGTATTCTGCACAGCACTTTTACTGTAAATCACTTCCTATTCAGGCTCACTGCTGAGGGTCTCTGAAGGTCGATTTTCCATGGTTATGACAACAAAAACTAAAATTGGGTCAAACCTGAAAGGTATTATCTTCCTCCAAGCTGCTAAATGCACAATAGTAATGAGGTTGGTTAAGCAATTCACCCACAGACTGCATTATTTGCTCTGAAGATGTATTAACCAGTTAAATGAGCGTGATAAGGCGGCTCTGCTTATTTCTCCCACCAGCCGCACAGAAGATCTGAGGTTCTGGGTCTCCATATCCCGGCTAATAACCGAGACCGCAGACATGCCGACAAAGGCGGCCGGCGCCGCGCCGCTCCGGGCCAGGCTCTGCCCAGCCTGACCCGCCGGAACACAAAAGGAACTTTAAAGGCATCCAGCGGCTGGGAGCCATTTGAAAAAATAATTATACTTCCTCCCACCCCTTTCTCTTTCTTCTTCTTAAACGCTCTCCCCCACCCAACCCTCTGATGGAAGAGCGGGAACCCACCGGCTGCCCCGGCAGAGGCAGGTCTCGCAGCCACCCCACGCCGGGATGGGGGGTTTATCCCCATCAGATGCGTGGCGGCTGCTCAGCGCCCGCCCCTGCCGCTGCCCGGGCACGGAACGGGGGAGGCAAAACCCCCCAAAGCCACCTGCCACCCACGGGGTGCTGCTCTCACCTGCGTCACAGGAGGACACCTCGCAGCCGGTTCCCGACAGACGCTGGAAGCCGCCTGCGCCAGAGCTCCCCGTACCCACCGCCGTGGAAAGGGGCGGCTGGGCAGGGGCTGTCCCACTTCACCCACCCCGGAAGCCCCCACCCCAACGGGGCAGCGGTGCCGGCTGCGGGACACAAAGAACATCTGTTTTTACAGGATTTCTCCTGTTTTTCCTAAAACAAACACCCATCAATGTAAATATAACTGATGTAAACAAGCACGACCCTAAAACCCAAGTGCAGCTGTACATAACGGGGGAGAAGGAGGGAAGGAGGGAGGAGAAACACTTTAATTAATCCCTAAAACGAATGAGATGGGAAAACTCGAACTGCACGGAAAGCGTCTGGTACCGCTGCAGAAAGGGTCTGCCCAGGACGCGGGGTCGTGCCCTGCCGTGTAACGCTGCTGCCGGCTGCCACCCCGCCACCCCCCGGCGCCAGGGAGGGAGAGCTATGCCGCCTCCAGGCCAGCGGGGAGGGGAGACCACCGTGGGACCGGTCCCACGGGCTGCAGCCCCACAGCCCCGAGCTGGGCACATTGCAGCCCGGCCGATGGCTCCCCAACCCGGCTCCGCTCCAGTGGGTGCCTGATCGGAGGATGTCTCCGTTCTCCTGCCCGTCTCCAGCAGGCAGCAGGGGCTGCCCAGCCCTCCTGGAAGTTGAGTATCTGCAGCCCGCGGCCCCGTGGTTCCTGCCAGGGCGATCACCTGGTGGGATTTCGAGGAGTCTGCACAAGAAGGGGCTCAGCGGAGCACCCTGGGTGCCGCAGGGCGATGGCCGTGCCCCTGGGGAGCTGCCTGCGGGTCCCTGCCTCCATCCCCAGCGCAGGGAGGGTTTTCGGGGCACCGAGGACCTCTGCGGGCAGCCGGCCCCATCGGAGGGTCGGGGACCGAGGGAGGGGGCAGGAGGCTGCCACCCCCTGCAGGAGGGACCCAGCCGCCAGCCGGGAGCACGCGGAGGAAGCACGGAGAAGCCTCGGCGTCTCTCTCCCGGTGATCCAGCTGGTGCTTTGCCAGCAAGAAGTAGCTGCATGGAGAAATGCCAGCACTTTCTAGCACAGAAGGATGAAGGTATCCTGAAGTGGGATCCCTGTCGACAGAAGCTCTGGGACCAGCACTATGACCTCCACGAGCCACCTCCCGTGTGACTGAAATACGGCTGCGAAATGGCACCTGAGGAACAAGAGACCACGGAGCAGACCCGAGGAGCTCCAAAAAGGGAGGAAAAGGGCTGTTTCACGAGGCTGGTGGGGGCCTATCGGAGAGGCAACAGCAGATCTCACAGCGTAACGGGACGGCAGCCGTCCACACGATGAGCTCTGCCAGGCTCTGCCTCCACCACAGCCGCGGGCGCCGCAGGCGGCTCACCAGGAGCTGCTATTTGAAGCCGAAGGCAAAGAAAGTTGGATAAACCGGAGAGACAAATTTGGTGCTCCTGCCCTTGCAAGGCCTACAACTCCCGACGGCTCAGAGGAGGGCAGAGAGACGGAGCCCAGCCTGGACCATCACCTCCAGAGCTCAGAGCAGGGGCTCCGCAGCACACAGGGAGTGGGGACACATGGTGGCCCACAGCCACACGAGGAGACCCAGCCTAGCGCAGGGCCCCCGGCAGAGGGTAGGAGGTACCACAGGGCCAGAACGCTACCGCATAGAGGATCCAAGATGCACGCCAGAGGAGACCTGTCTCACCTCTGCCGGGCTCCGGACAGGCATCACCCCTGGGCAGCATCACCCCGCTCCGCTGCTCGTGACGCCGCCTGCCCGGTGGGGCGAGGAGAAGGAAGGGAGAGAGACCACACCTGAGGCTGGTGAGAAACCAAAAGGGCAGCAAGGACCCGAGCCGGCCCCCTGAGGAACCCATCGCTTCGCCCTCTCCCACAGAGACCCCCCCGGCCCTTGGTCCCCACGCCGAGGGCCGGGACAGCACCGTGCCGCCGCTCCCGATTCCGGCAGCCTGCCCGTGCGTGGAGCCGTGCCTGCGCCCCTGCCCTGCCCGCACACACACACCCAGCTACCCGGGGATGTGTTCATCACATCATCCCGCTCCTCCTCTCCTTAAGCATCTCAAGCGCTGTCCCTCGCCATCGGCCACTCACTGGCCCTATTGTAAAGAAGCTGCCCCGCGATCAGCTGCTGGAAACCCCGCGGGACCAGGCGCCAGGGAATGGGGAATCCTTCATTCTGGCTCAAGGTGGACTCCTGACCCCCCGGCCGCCCCACGGAACATCTGCCACGCTCAGCCCCGGCACACTGGCAGCTCCAACCATGCTCACGGTCCGTCCATGCCTGCGGGAGCCCGGGACAGGGCTGCAGCCCCACTGCTCTGGGCCAGCAGGATCCTGAGGGACCACCCTTGATCCCAAACCTGGAGAGCAAACGCACGACGCAGCTCCTCCCAGAGCAACGCCAACACCCAGCGCTGTTCCTCCACGAGCCACGGCAGCTCTGCGGGCTCACCCGCCAGCTGCGGCCCCAGCGCAGCGCGAGGGGGCTGCACCAGTGAGACGCGGGCACGTGGCCGGTTGCGGTGCCCAGCTCTGCCGTGGCGGCGGAAGGCCAGTCTGCTCTGCTCTGGGAAGCGCCAGCCCCTTTTTCCTTACCTTGGCACAACGCTCATGCTGCCGAGGCTCCTCGGCGGCGAAGGCTCTGGGATGGGCAGGCGGGATGATGGCACCCCCAGGACCTGCCCAAGCGCCCGTGCCACGCCGTGCCCCGCACCTCGCCAGCCCTCCCGGCCACCACGCGGACGCGCGGCTCCCGGCACTGCCTTTGGAGCCGGCTGCCGCAGCGCACGCGTCCTCCCCCCTGCCCTTTCCAATGCCGCCGGTGATGGGAGGGAGTTAGAAATGCCACGAGAAGCATTCCTCATTTTGAGAAGCCGGATCATCTGAAGACTGGCAACAGCCCAGAGCCCAGCGAGACAAGCCCCAGATTTACGACCCGCGTGGATGAAGAGACAGAAGAGCTTTAGTAAACCCGGGTAAGACCCCATGGGAAAGCGACAGTGAGCGATCCGAGTGACCCGGCAACTCCACCTCTCTCCGGGGAAAACAAAAGCGACACAAGAAAGGAACCCAAGGGCCCCAGGGAGCAAGGGGAGGGGGCTGCCAAGGGACAGGGCGCCCAGGGCCAACAGGACACACATGGGGACACCGCACGCTGCTCGGGGAGCGGGGACCAGGCAGATGCTGGGACAGCAGAGCATCGCTGCTGGAGCACCCTGCGCTGCCTGCGGCACTCATCCAGCCTCCCCCCGCCTCCTCCTCCTCCTCCTCCTCCAGGGCTTCTTCCTCTCCTTCCCCTCTTTGTCATTCCTCTCAGCTCACGCCTCTTCTCTGCTCTCCTTCAGCTGCTCGCAGCAATAATCCAGGGCACTAACGCCCCGGCAGATTGCTCACTGCCGCTCCCCGGCTGCTGCTGACCGGGGTTTTAATGACTCCCCCGGCCGCGGCAGGGGCTGATCCCCACCTCCGCCGGCTGCCAGCGCTGCGCTCCCCACCATCCCTCCTCCGCAAAGCCTGCACCTAATGACGGCCGGGCACAGCACGGGGATGAGCCAGGAGCATCCTCCACCGCCAGCCTCAGCGGGGGCTCAGCCCGGGATCTGCCCTCGCCTCGCGCCCGGGCTCTCAGCCGCCACGGGGACTCACGTTAGTCCCCTCCGAAGCCCCGGCCCCAGGACAGGCCAGCGCAGCCAAGGGCACCAATGCAGCAGAGCCGGAGGGGCCGCAGGCTGACGGCACACCGCGTATTCCTTGGGGACGGGGAAGGGACAACTGCGGCTCGGTGTCGGTCAGACAGATGCTTCTCAAAGCATCGCGGCATGGGGCTCCGCAATGGCAGGGACCAGGCAGGTGGCTTCAGCCACCCACACACTGGCATCTGCGAGGGCTAAAGCCAGCAGCCAGAGCGGCGCAGGGCTCCAGCGCATGATGGAGAGCTGGGACCTGCCCCCAGCAACGAGCCTGGGTATCGCTCCGGGGGACCTCATGAAGTTCAGGAAGGAAAATGGCGAGCCCTGTCCCCAGAGCAGGGCTGCCCGCAGCCGGCCAGGCAGGACTGTGCTGCCGGGGCAGAGGGGTGAGCCAGCAGCGTGCCCCCCGAGCTGGCCCTGCCATCACCCCCCCCAAGGCCATGTCTGGATCCCGTGTCTGGGTTTGGGCCCCCAGTGCAGGGACATTGACGCACTGGAGCGAGCCTGGCCGAAGGCCACATTGACGGTCACAGGCTGGACACAGGACAGGGACACAGAGGGTGGCGGGGCACTCAGTGAGGAGAAGGGGAGGCTCAGGGGCACCAGGGGGGGTTACGGGAGGACAGAACCAGGGCAGGCAGCAGGGAGGGCAGAGGAGCTCCATCTGCACTATCCCATTGCCCCAACAAATCTGGCCGTCCACATCAGCAAAGAAATTCTAGAGGCCAGCAGCAGCCCAGCAGCCACCGTCCAGGTGCCACACAGCACAGGCAGGGCTACCTGCCGCCCACCGCAGCTGGCCCGTCCCCTGCCGCACACCGCTGCCAGCCCCAGCCCCGCACCGCTGCCCATCCCTGCCCGGCATCACCGACCGGGGCTCGGCGCCCTTCCCAGCTGCAGGGGGGAGCAGCAGATGATCCCGGGGCGCAGGGGTTACCCCCCGCAGCCTCCAGCCCCGCCTGACCCCTCGCTGCCAGGCACACCGCTCGCTGCCAGGCTGCAGGTCCCTGCGTCCCCTCCTTTTAATTAACATTCCACATGTAAAGTTAGGATTGTAATTACTGCAACTGATTAACAGGCCGAAGGTAGCCCGTCTCCGAGGGAGCAGATTAGCAGAGGCTCTCTCAAGCTCCTGCTCTCACCTCGGCACTGTCAGTGCATTTTAAGCAGGGGCCCGATGCCCCCGCGGTGGGTGATTAATGGGCGAGCTGGGCAGGAGGACACGCGGCGGCTCCGTCCCCGCTGCTCTTCCCACGCTCCCGCCGGGGCAGGACGGGACAGGGCTCCAGCGGCCGGGGGCCGTCGGAGGGGATGATGCCAGGCAGTGATTCCCAGAGCCTTGTCTCCCTACTGCCGGTACCAGGCAGGAGGAAGCAGGACACAATTCCCGGGAAGCCGAGGACCCTGTGCAGAGGGAGGAGAGCAGCAGCTCAGACCCGCAGAGCAGAAGAGACCCCCGAGAGCAGCTCCCTGGTGCGAGAGGCAGCGGCACACGGGCAGGGAGCGATGCTGCTGGATCCCAGCCTGTTCTCACCTGCGCTGGTCCTGGGGCCATTTCACTGGGATCGGGCTCTGACCCGGCCGGGGCAGGATGCGCGAGGCTTGGCCGAGCCGGGAGAGCCCTCGTGGCGGGGGCTGCGGCGCAGGGAGCTCACACCGTCCCCAGGACACAGTCCCCTCCACGAGCTATTCCAGAACATTAAGCAGCCAGAGTAAACTCCCCTCACCCTGGCTACTTGCCACCCCAGGACACAAGCCACTTGCCCCCTCCCACCCTGTGGTCTGCAGTGCCGTGGGGCCGGGGTGTCCCGTGGGAGCGTGCCCCTCATCTCCCACCCCATCGGGGTCACTGGCAGCACAAGGCAGCGGGAAGGAGCCCAGCCCTGCCCCACGGCAGCCCCCCAGCTCCCAGCCCTGCCCCATGGCAGCCCCACACCCAGACAACCCAGCTCTTCACCTCCCTCCTGGTTCCTTCTGCGCCTCTGCCCATGCTGGTGGTGTCACCCGGCCACTGAGACCTGCCCCAGGGGTGTCACCTCTGCCACCCCGGCATCGCTCGGGACACGCCGAGCCCAGCCTGTGCCCCCCCCAAGCCGAGCAGCTCCTCGGCCAGGGCCCCCACACTTTTTGGGTGTGAAAACGTGCGAGAACATCCCCCCCGCCCCAGCTCGCCCCTGCCCCGCTCACCCGCAGCCTCGGACCCTGCGCTGCTCACCCACCACGGACCCGGGCGCGCAAAGGGGAGCCGCCAGCCGGAGCGCGCCCAACGCGACTCCAGTAATTACAAGCAGATAAGGCTATCAACTGTAATTAACCGCTATCCACAGGCAGACCGCTCGGCTGCAGAGACTTTCTTCCCTTCTTTTCCCCAAGACTGCAAAATAAATTATCCTGCAAAGTTAGCAGAAGCTGAGCTATGGAAACAATTAAACAAAAATTAAATCTAATTCATTTATACTCTGAGCACAAAGTGGCTAATGTGGGGGTTTTCTTCTCTCTCCTCTCTTTGCCTTGGTGTTACAGAGGACTATTATGGGAAATTAATCACGGGGAAAAGCAATGAACGTGATCTATCGCTCTTTAAAAGTGCACTGTAGTGATTATATAAAAATCTATTAGAGAGGCCAGGAAATAGAAGAGTGACACCATTTAAAAGGAAAAAGGAGACAGGGCTGGTGGCAAAGGGATCGATTTCTTAACAGAGGGATGGGTGACAGCGGGAGCGGGAGGAGGTCAGGCCCGCGCCGCCACAGACCCCGGGGCGGCTGTGCCGACCGTGCTCAGCCCCTGTGCCGGGACGGTTGCGGGGGACGCGCTGGACCCCAGGATGTGGCCGAGCAGCTCTGAAATCACCCCCTAAAGCCCCACAGCAGAGCTGGGGCTGGCCCTGTGGTGGCGCGGCTTGGGGCTCCCACCCAGCACGGCCCCACGGTGCCTGCAGCCGCCCGGGCATGCCGACACGGCTACACCGCCATGGTGCTGCTCGTCCTCTTCGCCCCGGCATGTCCTCCCGTCTCTGGGGGGCTCTGGTGCCGGCCGAGGGCTGGGGGGAGAGCACAAAGCCGGGGCGATGGCCAAAGCAACGGCGGGATGCCCAGGGGAGGGACCGGCATGGGACCAGCTGAGGGTGGCCATCCCGCCATCGGCCGCCGGCAGAAGATGCTGCGGAGAACAAAGCACCAGCGACACCGGCAGCAGTAACTGCCTGCGCAGCACAGCCCCAGCGCCCACCCTAGATGCGGGGGTCCCGGCCAGAGGCAGCAGCTCCCAGCTCCGGCCGCTCCTCCGGCTGCAGCATCCCATCACCCGCCCTGTAGCGCGGGGGGATCCCAGCACTGCCCCCCATTCCAAAGGGTCCCCAAGGGGAGCGACCCCCATCATTAGCAATGATTGTGAGAGGAGACCCGCGCTGCACCGGCAGTAAACAAGGCCGGACCCTGCCTGGCCCCCCCGGCACTGCCGTCCCCCCAGCGCACGCTCGCCTGTTTAACGGCCGCGATAAAACCTTCGCCGAGGCAGATTCCACCATAAATCCTGGCCCGCAGCGGGGCCGGCCCCAGGCCAGCCTGACGCGTTAACGACACCATCAATCCCCCAGGAGCCCAGGGCGGAGCGGGGGGGACGCAGGGGCTCCAGCCCTGGCACGCGGCCAGGCGGGGGCCGACGCCACCATGAGGGGGTCAGGGCTGGCCCCAAGCCCCCTCGGGAGCCGTTCTGGGGATGGATCTGCAGGCACATGGGGAGGGACGGGGCTTCGCTCCCAGGGGACGTAGCAAGGGGCCGGCGGGTGTCACACCTCGGGGCTGAGGCTGCGGTGAAGCAGCGACCGGCAGCTCATCGCCGGGTGCATGATGGGCAACCCCACGGTGATGGGGAATCCCACGCTGATGGGCAACCCCGTGCCGACGGGCAACCACACACCAAGGGGCAACCCCGTGCCAATGGGCAATCACACACCGACGGGCAACCCCACGCCAATGGGCAACCCCACACCGACGGGCAACCCCGCATCGATGGGCAACCCCGCATCGATGGGCAACCCCACGCCGACGGGCTCACCCGCAGCCACTGTGGCCTCCCGGGGCCATCACCCCGAACAAACGCTTACAAACTCCCTGTTTCTACATCAACACCTTCGTGTGAATGCAGTGGAAGTTTCTCCTCCCCACCTGGCAAATGGAAGCCAAACACACCACTCTCCCTCCAACGCATCTTTTCAACGATTTCGGGGAAAAAAAAGGTGGAAAAAAACCTGCTTTGATCTCAGCAGCCCATTTGTTTAGCCCATGCCGGGATTTAATTGAGAAGGGATGTCCTTGAATAAATGCGGAGATGTCCTCACTCCCCGGGAAGTCTGCTGTGAGTCGTACAAGCCACTGTATGAGGTTTTCTGCTCATCCAGGGATATTCTGGGACAACACAGCCCCAGGGCTGCTGCTGCACGTCGCCCAGCCAGCCCCTGCCACCGCTTATCACCGGGCGCCCCAGTGAGCAGGCTGCCGTGCCACGGGGCCAGGCGAGGGAGCCACCAAGCCCCAAGGGCCGGTGGACAATGCTCTGCCCCCAAATCCAGCATGGCGAGAGGTGGGGGGCCCTGCCCCACGGCCACCGGTGCCCTGCAGGGACGCATCCCGAGGCTGGAGCATCCCCACGCCCATGAGCCCGGTGGGCCGGGGACCGGGGCTTGCTTGGCGCTGGCTGAGGGGCTGCAGGTGGGACGCATCGCCCCAGAGAAGCCAAGTTACGGCACGACAGAAGGCGAGGGGCAGCCTGTCCCCGAGAGCTGGCCCCGGCGCCCGGGAGGCCGGCACCGAACCCTGGCAAACGCCTTCCACGCTGCCAGGCTTGGCAAGAGCGGAGGAGCCGCAGCAGAGAGCCCGCCAGCCCCGGCCGGGAACTCGGCATCGCCGGCCGCCGCAGGCAGCTTCCTGCTCATTTCCTCCCAGCCGGCTGCGGGCTGCGGCCCCCGCCAGCGCTGAGCCCCCCGCTCCCAGACCCTCTGCCAGGGCCCTCCGGGCAACGGGCAAACCCAACCTTCCTGCCCAGAACGGCTTTTAGCAGCCGCAAAGCCTGGAGTCGAGGAGGGGAACTGGCCCTGGGGAGCACCCTGCACCTGCGGCACCTCCAAGGAGAACCAGCAAGGGGCAACGACGGCGGGGAGGGGGTCCCTGCGCCCACAGATTTGGGTCTTCTCATCTCCTGCCCAGCAAAGCCAGTGTCAGGCACTGATCAGCCAGCACCCTCCTCCTCCTCCTCGGCGCAGCCACACGGGTGTCTTTCCACCGCGCAGCTCCTGCCCAAGGCTCCCCAGCTGGGGAAGCGCCGCGCTACTTTAACCGGTCCCTCTCCCGTCCATCCCCGCGAGCCCGGCTGCGAGAGACAGCTCAGCCCCGGGACTGAGGAACACCCCGAGGCCGCGCTCGGAGGAGCCAAACCAGACGCAGGAGGGGTTGGAGGGCACCCAACGCAGGGACGGGGCTGGCTGCAGCCCACCTGCTGCCGCCTCGGCCCCCGCGCCCCCACCACCAGAGAAGCCGCAGGGGCAAAGCTGCAGCCGCAGGCTGGGACGTGTCCCCTTTCTCCCCGGGGGCTGGCACCATGCTGCTTGGGAACAGGGAGCTGGACCAGCGGGTTTTCCTCGGTCCTGGCAGGCAGGAGAAGTGATCCTACCCTGGAAGGGAATTAATGGTGATAAAGGCGAGCGCGGGGAGCTACGGGAGAGGACACAGGGAATTCCCAGCTCATTAAAGTGTTGACATCTCTCAGCCCATGGTAACAGCGGCTCCTTTTCTCCTCATCTGTTAAAGTCCTTGTCCTCCCCCTCCCCATGAGACCTCTGCTCAACTCCGCAGCCATCCCACTGCCATCCCACCAGCCATCCCACCGCCATCCCAAAGCCATCACACAGCCATCCCACTGCCATCCCACAGCTACCCCACTGCCATCCCAAAGCCATCCCAGCAGCCATCCCACTGCCATCCCAAAGCCATCACACCATCACACAGCTATTCCACTGCCATCCCACCATCATCCCAAAGCCATCCCAGCAGCCATCCCACGAGCCATCCCACTGCCATTCCCCCAGCCATGCCTCCAGCCATCTCACTGCCATCCCACCATCCCATCACCCCTGTGGCCAAGCCCTGCTGGGGGCACGGGCCGCTGTGGAGCTGCGGGGTGCCGCGGCCGGGGGCTGCTGGGTGCCCACGCGGTGCCCGGGCTGCAGCTGGGGCTGGAGAGCGCGGGGGGCTGCGGGCGGAAGGGGAGCGGGAGAGCTCTCAGCCCCTGGACTGCGCTGGCTGGGCTGCGGCTAAAGGCGAGCTGATTAAAGCAATTAGGATTTTAAATAGTAACATCAGAGTGGCTCATCAGCACTGAAGAGGCAGTCAAATGACGAGTCTGAGGATCCTATTTAGGGATCTCAGTTGGCTGAGGATCTGAAGCAAGGCCCCAAGGCTCCCTTGCATCCAGAGGGGGCCAGCCGGCCACAGGGGGGTCCCGGGGACCCCATGGACCCCGCAGCCTCCCCCGCGCCCGCCCAGGGACATGGCACAGCCTGGCCGGGGGGTGCCGATGGGGACAGCCCCCGTGCACGCAGCCAGCTCCGTCCCCTGCCCTGCAGGCACAGCCCGGGGGGGTCCGCGTGGCGGGGACACCCTGCGGCACCAGCGCCCCGGCACCCAGCGCTCCCCGCGCCCGGCTGCGTGGCACCGAGCAGCGCCCGGCCGCCCGCTCCTCCCTTCCCTCGGCCTCCCTGTTTATTCTCGCTAATAAAGGCTCGGGGAAGGGAACGTGGAAGGAATTCAGCAGCACTTCTCAGGAGGCAGCTCTGCACACCAGCAACCAAAAAGTACCTTTTGCAACAGATAAAGCGCAACACACGTTTTGTCTGCTTGGATTCAAAGTCTGATCTGCCAGAGACTGAAGGCAGTCTGGTGGGAAATCTGCCTGGTTTGGTGTACGCGAATCCCCAATCACAAAGGGATCTGGACACAAAACAGATGCAGGAACAGCACAACCAGCCGCAAAATGCTCCGCGCCCTTCCCTCTGCTCTCTCATTCCCTGCACTCGCACTTGTTCCTCGCCGTTGCTGGCTGACTCCCAGGTGCAGCACCCAGCCCGAGCGCCCGCCAGCGCCTGGGGATGCGGCCCTCGGGGACAACAGGAGCAGCGGGGACGCTGCAAGGAGCTTCCCAATCCCGTCCCGATGGGCACTGCAGCCCGGGCCTGGGCTGCTCCTCCAGATTCCCCATTCCCGCTCTCACAGCTGCATCCCAGTGGGCCAGCATCGCCCCGGAGATGGACCCACTCGGATGGGGGACAAGTGAAAAAAAAAGAAAAGGGCAGGAACAAGGAAGGGAAGGCAGGAACAAGGGAGGGGAGGGCAGGAGCTGCAGCCTGAGCACAAGCCACTCCTCGACTTTCTTGCAAGCTCCAAGATGCTGTAGGAGGGTACTGGCACAGGCATATTACATTTATTTATAGGCATTTCTGTGGCACTCAATTAAACGCTGTGGTGGAGATATTGCAGCGTGAAGAGTATTTAGAGCCGTTTAACACCTCTTAGTCGGCAAAAGCCCATCTGATTCCTGCAGTGAATTGGGAAAGTGCGCCCAGCAAGGGCAAGAGCAAGGCAGGCTGCCCTCTCCCAACCCCGTCTCCACTCTCGAAGAGGGACGGGGTCGCCGCACTCGTGGCAGAGCAACCCCGAGCCTCACGCGATGCTCCGCTGCTTCGAGGTCAGCAGGTGAGGGACCGGTGTCACACAGCAGCGGGACACACATCCCCACCCTCCCCAGCCCCGGCACCGCCGCTTCCCTCCAGCCGCTCCTGGGCAAGCAGGGTGCTGGTGGCAGGACGGCAGGGTGGCACGATGGCAGGGTGGCTCCTGCCTGTCACCCTCCCTGGCAGCCCCAGGTGCTTCCCAGAGAAGGGACGGGATCTGCCCGCAGGAGGGCACGGAAATTCCTGATGCTCAGGAAAGGCTCTTTCCCAGCCTTCACCGGGATTCTATTAACCGCCCTGCAAAACCTCGCTGCAACTGATGAGGCTGGCGAACAGCTGAGCCGGTAAATCTCTAGATCTCAGGAAAGCCGTTGGGGGAGAGAGTTCAAAGGAAAGGCTGACAAGTGCACGCCAAGGTTAGCTCTAATTGCACCGCTGCAAATTCACCGGTGGCACTTTCGCCCTCTGATCTGCTCCCTCCCCTCTCCCGCTCTGCCCGCGGCGCTGGCCCTGCTCGTCCCCCGGCCACGCAGCTCCCGAGCGCGGGGCGGGGAAGGGGGGAGGAAGATGTGCCACCGTCCAGGGGCACCGCCAGCCTCGCAGCCCCACCGCTGCTCGCCAGCGGCAAGCTCAGGTCACGCGACGGAAGCGAGCGAGGCCGAAACGCAGCCGCGGGGAGACAAACTGGACCCAAGCGATGCCAGCGAACCACCGCCAGAGATGCTGCCGCTGCCCCTGAGAGGAATCACAGAATGGTTCGGGTTAGAAGGGACCTTAAAGGTCATCTAGTTCCCTTAAAGATCATCTAGAAGCCCATTCCCCAGGCTGTCCCCCGCCACCCCCCCAGCACCAGGCACCCCCCGACCCCGCCGGCACCCCGGCAGCGGTGCCTTGGCCCCAGCCGAGGGTGTACAGCAGCCCAGCGTGGCTGCCCGGTGCCGGGCGGCAGCACCACGCGTCCGCACGGGGAGATGCTCTTCCTTCTGCTCGGTAACGACCTGCGGAACCACCGCCAGCAGCATCCCCAGGCAGGGGCAGGATGGGGACGGGGGGCGCGGGGCGGCCGGGGGCTCGCCCCCCCCAGCTGCTCCCCAGCACCCGGGCTCCTGTCGCTCACAAATGGATGCAATTAAGTTGATAGTGCAGCGGGACCGTAATTGCTGTTTCCTTAGCCTGGCAACACGACCCCGGAAACCCCCATTATACTAATCACTGTCAAACGAACACAATCGCAGAACACATAAAAACCTGGTGTACTTCATGGTGAAATATAACACCGCAGAAGGCTGAACCGTGCCATAAATCTGCTTAGCACTTAACACTGCCTGCTAAATGGCCCCGCTTAATTATAGCTCTATAAACATGACTTTATAGCAATATCAATACAGTCAAAAATCAATCCCACTGATGGACAAATGGACAGACTCGCGTCCCGCTGACCCCGGCACCGGGCCACCGCTGCTCCCCGCGGCGTGGAGCGAGCCGGGCTGGGCGCTGCCAGGCCTCGCCGGGGATGGCACCACGGCCTGGCGCCCCGGCCCCGCTCCCCGCGCCGTCCCGGCACCCCGCGACCTGGCCCCTCTCCCCCGGACGCGGTTTCCAACCCGCCCTGGCCCAGCGCTGCTGCCGGAGCCGCAGACAAGACATTAGCATTACAACCCACACCGATCTTTGTCAATTATGCTACAGTATTTGAGCTCTAACCAGCTTTAAATTGAATCAGGACGAAATCATCAGTATAAAAAGAGCCCGCACCAGCCTTTCAATTCCAGCACTGGGAAAAAAAAAAGTTATACATCTCATAATGGCCTTCTACCCCATAATGAACAGGAAAAATAAATTAGATTCCCAGCTAAGGGTATATTTATACAATTTCATTATGTGCCCATGAGCAAGTCTGGTTTTCACCAAGATAAAAATGAGCTCTCAGCAATGCTCGTACTAAATAAATGGAGTGATTTAACAGCTTAACAAGGAGCGCGATAGAGGGGTTGAGGAACAATGTCAAAATGGAAAATAAAAATAAAAAAAAATTAAAATGCTCGCATTTCTCGAACCACGCTGGCGCTGCCGGGCTGGACTCTACCCACAGCGGCTCCGGGAGCATTCCACGGCGGCGCTGGGACCGCAGGCACATCCCCGTGCTGCGAGCACGTGGCACACTGCCCCACTCGGAGCAACTCCGGGGAGACGCCTTCCTACTGCCTCGTTTTCTGGCTGCTCAACGTACAAGTGCTCCTCGTGAGCCAAAATCAGAAAATCAGGTCCCTCTCCTTGCTGGCTGTCAGCGGAGCAGGAGCGGGCCCAGGTCCAGCTCGCTCTGACTCGCGATCCCCGCGATGCAGGGCCGTGCGTGCCGGCTGCCCGCAGGAGCAGCAAGGATGTTCCCGGCAGCTTTGGGGCTGGAAAGGGCTATTTGCAGCCTGGAAGTTGCTCCCAGGCTCTGAAACATTCAAGCCAAGCAAGGCTCCTCTCCGGGAGCCATCCGGCAGGGAGAAGGACGGCGGTGGCACTGACTGGCCGTCCCGGCAAGCTGCTCCCGTACCGGCTGCCAGCACCGACCTGCTGCCGGACTGCGAGGGTGCAGCGCGCTCACCGTGAAGAAGAGGCACTGAGGAAGCCGGGAGCTCGCCGGGAGCTCACCAGGAGCTTGCCCGCTTGGCTCCGCCGCAGGTTTGCAGGCGGCTCTGGGTGGCTGTGGCACCGCAGCGCAGTGGGTCACGGGGATGAAGCATCCCCATCACCTGGCACGTCCCAGCCCCTCTCCTCCAGCCGCGCAAACAGCCTGTGGTCCCTTCCAGCCAATCTCACCAAACCCAGAGGGAAATTCCCGATTCCTTCCTGCGAGCGGAGCCCGTTTAATCAACCTCCTGTTATCCAATTCGGCCACGAGCCGAAACGCGGGCTCGCTTTTCCTGCTCGGCTTTCAGCCTTTCTGCCCATGAAGGCTGCAGTGTTTCATGTCCCCCCCCCCCCCCCCCGCATCTCCCTCGCACACAGCCAGGAGGGGACGCGGCCGAGCTGCCCGCCCGCGGGGACAGAGGGGTTTGGAGGAGCTCCTCGCCCTTCGCAAGGTTATCTGCTCCTGGTGAAGG
Organism: Rissa tridactyla; assembly: GCF_028500815.1. NCBI lineage: Eukaryota > Metazoa > Chordata > Aves > Charadriiformes > Laridae > Rissa > Rissa tridactyla. The sequence continues at coordinate 11,776,124 of NC_071480.1, forward strand.
CTCCTCCATCCCGCCTTCTGCCACTACTGAAAAGAGCGTGTCAGCTCCCCCCGGGCCCCCGTCCCGGACCACACATCCATCTGGGCTCAGCATCCTGTGTCTTCTCCAGCACAGTCAGGCTGATCCTAAATCCATAACCCACACTTGAATAGCTCATCCATTTAATGGCAGATAGCTGCCAGCAGGCAAATCTGTCCTCTCAGCAGCAGCAAAACCAGAGCTAAGCAGTTGCCTTTTTTTTTTTTTTTTTTTCCTTCCCTTTTTAAATCAATTGTGAGGCCACATGGTCCATCGCAGTGATCTGGAGACCAGGAGCCATCTCCAAGCCGGAGCGGGCTGGCTTGGCTGCCTCTCACAGCTCTCCTGCCACAAGGTGACATTTCCCCCTCCATCCTCCCTACCCCAGGGAGCCGCCAGGATTAATAGTTCAACAGGGCTTTGGAAATATGTGTGCCGAGAGTTATGAGCCTGATTCATAATAGGAGTTCCCTCCCCTGCTACAGAGATTAATCGTCGGCGCAAACGCAAACACCATTTGGGCTCAACCGTCCCAAAATGCAGCACAGCTGGAGCGGAGCGCGCCCACGGGGCCGTGCCACGCGTAACGTGGTCGGAGCCTTTTGTCTGTGCCTTTACCTTGAGCATTTGGGAAAAATAAATTTGTTGTAGAAAGGATCAGTTTGAAGGTACTGAGCATTGCGTGCAAACAAGGTGTGAGCCCTGGAACCTGCCCGTGATTGGGAAGAATTCCAGACAGCCCTGGAGGAAGCTCTGCTCCAGCCCGAGACCGGGAGAACTCAGCCCATACGGGCACAGGCTGGGTAACACCTGATTTACCCTTAAACACCTTAATGAATGTAGTGAGAGCCTGAAATCGCCTCCGGAGGAGCTGCCCCCTCCCACCCCATGGCTGGGGGAGCCGTGGGGCAGCTCCAGGAGATGCTGCTCCAGGACCCTCCTGGCTGCTCCCCATCCCGAGGGGACCCGCAGATGGAAAACACAGACCCGGCACTGCGAATAATCCCGCTCAGCATCCCGGCTGCTCTGCCCCCAACGGCGCAGAACTGGGTGCCGGGGCCTCGGCACCAGTTAAACCAGTCCTCCCCAGGACGGGATGGGGATCTCCCTCCCCGAGAAGGCAAGGACCAGCCCCGCAGCGCACGGCCTTGGTGCTCTGCAATTAGCTCCTTGGGTCCCTCCGATGTAAACAACGGCCAGGTAATTTTTCCCACGCTGCCCCAGCCGGAGCAGCTTCCCAGGTTGCTGGAATCCTCTACAATCCCCCGAAGGATCAGCAAATGATTTTTTTACTCTTTCCTTTCGATTCGAGAGAAGGCGAGGGATCTCGGCTCAATAGTAATTAGAATAAACTGCAGCTTTTAAGCAGTTAAAGCTCACGTTACCACCGAGTCGCAGGAACAACCTACACCAGGGTCAGATAACCAAAAAAATAAATCCTGAAGGAGCTGATAAGAGTTGGGACCTGCCCCGAGCGGAGCTGCCAGCCCTGCCCGCGGCCGCTGGGCTGGGAGGGATGCGGGGAGGGATGCGATGGAGATAGCACGGGATGGGGACCCGCACGGGGACACAGACACGGCGGCAGGAACCTGCCCTCCCCGCCATGGGGTGCTCGGCCTTCCTCCCCAGGGGAAGGAGGGGAAGGAGGGGAAGGAGGGGAAGGAGGACTCCTGCACCTCCCCACCATCCTGACACCTCCCCGGCCAAAGGCAGGGGTCTGACGCCAGCTCCCCGAGATGGATGAACAGGGGGAGCTGCTGGGGGACACCCCGGCTCTTCTTCCAGCTGCTCTCCCTGGGCCCAGCCCCGCAGCCCCCCACAGCCCCCAGCCCCGCAGTCCCCCACACGGGGCCAGGGGCCGCGGTGCCGGCAGAGGGGTCCCGCTGCAGCACCGGTGCTGGAGGGGAAAACGGATTTACTCTCCCTGTCTGCCCCGGCTCTGCCCCCCCAGCCCTCCTGCCGCCCCCCCTCCCCCCTCTGCGCATCTCGCCTGCTCCTCACCCCGAACCAAGGAGGATGCAAGTTCAGTGGGGCTGGATGCTACAGATTAGATTGCATCTGTCTGGGTATAAAATAATTTACTGCTTGATGGTCAGAGTGAATTTAATTAGTTCTTGTTCTCCTGATAGAATCAGCCCACCGCTGCTAAAGCATTTCACTCCGAATTAGCCTGAAAAGGACTAACAAGGCAGTGCTAATTTTACACACACGACATCCCCCGCAGTCTCTGAAAATACAGCTCCACGGAGCACCGTGCACGGGGCCGGGGAGAGGGACGGCGCGAGGGAGCGAACCCGGGGCAAAGACCAGGGAAGGGGGACGGCGGGTGGGCAGAGACGGGGAGGAGATGGGCAGGAGATGGGCAGAGACGGGGAGGAGATGGGCAGACGGGCAGGAGATGGGCAGGAGATGGGCAGAGACGGGGAGGAGATGGGCAGACGGGCAGGAGATGGGCAGGAGATGGGCAGAGACGGGGAGGAGATGGGCAGACGGGCAGGAGATGGGCAGACGGGCAGGAGATGGGCAGAGACAGGCAGGAGATGGGCACCGCCTTGCAAACACCCATCCCTCTTCCTTCTGCTCTACCCTTACTTCCAGCTCCTGGGGGCTCTGGGGAGGGGGCAAGGGGAAGGGGACCTTGGATCTGGCAGAGCCAATGCTGCTGCCCGCCAGGTCCCCTCCTGCCTGGGCAGGGGGTCCCCAACAGCCCAGCGCCTGCCTCGTCTGCGCCCCCCCGCAGTGCCAGGGTCAAGCCAGGCCACTTCTGCAGGCCTGCCACTGCCTTGGAGAAACACCAGCGCACATCAGCGCTCCCTGGAGACACGCGCCCGGTCACCTGGAAGGGAGAGGAGAGAGCGGAATAGTGGGACCGGCTGTGGCCACGGCCCCTGGGCACGGGAGACAGGCACAGAGCCCTCCGGCAGTGCCGGATCCCAGCAGCCCCCCAGCCCTTGGATGCGCCCCCAGACCAAACAGACAGCTCTGGCCCCCCCTGTGCAACGGGGACCCTCCACGCTCAGAGTCCCATCCAGGCGCAGGCAGCCCAGCCCAAACCGCGACACCAAGCCAGAACTGGGCTGTCCCAGTGGGTTTAGGTGCAACCCAAGGAACCAAAAGCGGCAGAAACGCCCACGCTCCGCACGCCGGCTGCAGTCGCCGCAGACCCCGAGAACACACGGCCGCGTGAAACACATCGAAAAGGGGGAATGGCCCCCAAAAGGCTGCTGGAGTGGGGAGAGCCAGAGGCAGCGGTACCGAGGTGGCAGGGACGAATGCCGGACCCCGCAGCATCGGCTGCGCGGGGTGTCGGGGGGCAGCGGGGCAGCACCCCCAGGGCCGCCCGTCCCTGTGAAGCATCGCTGCGTGTTTTCCCTCCACTCTGTAACTAGACCCCGGTTTCTCCTGTAAGGACGGAGTCTCATTGACCGCAATGCTTTACTGGTCCTGCCTCCCTCCTCTGACCTACCCTGTCTCCACCAGGATTTATGCTCCGCATTAGCAGTCTGCCAGAGCCGCTTCCCGCGCCGCCGGGGTGAGGAGGCACTGCAGCCGCCCGTGCCGCGCTGCGCCGAGCCCCGCCGCGCCGAGCCCCGCCGGTAACCCCAAACCCCACCAAACACCCCCGGGTGACACCCGCCCCAGGCACAAACCCCTCTGCAGACACGAACCCGGGATATTTATGCCTGAAAGTAAAATTCTGGGGACGCGGGGCCAGCGGGGAAAGGCTGAGCGAGCACTTCCAGCGGCAGGGATTCTCCGGGCTGTGCTGGAGAGAACGCGCTTGGGGGGAGCACGCAGGGGCTGGGGTGCTCCTGCTGATTTCTGCCTGGAGAGGAGGGAGCGGAGGGGCACCTCCATCCCCAAATCGCCCCCCAGCAGCTCGACGGCCGCCTCCCCCGCCGGGATGGCCACGTTCCTGCACAGTCAACTAACAGGCTCCTTTTCTCCGCTCCCTCCTAATCGCAGGGCTCTGGCTCTAAGCCTCTAATCCAACATGCAGCATCTCACTCAATAAATCACCCCGTAAAGGCAAACCGGCCAACAGCTATCGGCAGCTGTCAGGAGCCTGCGGTCGGAGCTCGCGACCTCTCCCTTCACCCCGACAAAGGGCTGCGGGACCACCGGCGACGCAGGCAGGGACCGCAGGCAGGTCAGGTGCCCAGGCAGCCCCAGGGCACGGCGGCGCAGGGCGGGGAGCAGCATCCCTGCCTCCCTGAGCTCATCCCCAGAGCCACTCTCCCCCTGCCAGGAGCACGCCTGCACCACCTTGCCCTCTCTGCTATTTACACGTAAGCTGGGCTGACAACTCCTCTTCATCACGGTGCCAGAGTCTTCCTCAGAGGCCATGCATCTCAAGCAGGACAGCACCATAAATATTGCATAGGAGGTGTTTCTAATCTAGTTATGGGTTCAGCCTCTCACGCTCTTCCATCAGGGAGCCTTGGATTGAAATTGAAGTGTATTAGTATAATTTTATCAGGTTTTATTAAGCCTAGGGTCTTACGTTTTTGATATATAGTTTTAATTAAGTTTTAAGTCAAAGAATGCAGTCGCTCATATTTTATCTTGCCATGTCACATCAGAGGGAGGCAGTTAATCAGCACGTACAAAAACTTCCCATCACCAGTGATGAACGTTCATGAACTTTGCCTGCAGAGACCATCTTCCCTCCATCGCTCACAGCGGGCGCCCACGGCCTGACCGACCCCTCTGCCCGGCTCCGGCTCCCCCTCCCCACGCCTGCGCTCCGGCAGGGATGGAGGCAGGAGGGAAAAACCTCGGGACAAAGCGGGGAAGAGGGAAGGCAGCTCCCAGGCAGCTGGCACCGGGGGCTGCTCCCGGCCAGGCTCGGCGGCAGCAGCTGCCGCTGCCAGCGGGAGTCGGGCACTGATCCAGCGAGGGTCCCGGCAGCGCCGGCGAGAGGCAGGGGCTGCCTGCGCTGCCGCCCCGCTGGCCTCTGCGAGGGGATGGAGCCAAGGGCCACGCTCCAGTTGAGCCTGTTACCCAAAGCCCCCCCCAAAGCCCCTTCCCCCCAGCAACAGCAGATGGGCAGACCCAGCGTGCAGGGTCGTGCAGCCGCCCACCGCGCGCACCCAACAGCCAGCCCGTGCACCACAGCAGCTGGGAGAGGGGAGCGGGGCTGGGGGGGGCTCTGGGTTGGGGGATGATGGCCAGGAGCAGCTCTGGAGCCAGGTACTCATGTCAGCCAAACCCCTCCGGACCTACAGCACCCCCGGGGCTCTGACAACCAAGGGGACCCAGCCCCACGGCGCAGCCATGGACTGAAGGGCTCCGTCTCAAACTATGCAGCGTTTTGTGCTCAATTTGCTCCGGCCGCAGGCAAGCGGCCTTGGCACGCGCGTGCCCGGGAAAGCAGAAACTGGGAATTTCCCCACCAGCGGAGCAGCACCGCACCAGCAGCAAGCACAGAGCCGGACCCCGCTCCTTCCCGGTGAGCCCCCTCCCAGCCGCAGCCCCCGCCGGCTCTACGGTTGGGCCCTCCCCAGACACCCACAAACCACCCTGCAGAGAGCTCAGCCGCGCGCCCGTCCCAGCGCCAGGACAGTCACCGCTCCCTCGGGATGGACACACGGCTCCAGGCTGAGCCTCGCGCCAGAACCCGCGGCCAAACCTGGATGGTTCCCTCCAAGGTGGGAAAAGGGAATCCCAGCCCTCAGCCACGGGGCTGCCCAAGCCCACAGCGGGCACAGGAGCCCCCTGGGGACGGTACAACCCCCGGCAGCTGCCAGCCCCAGCAAGTCAGTGCTGCCTGGGCTCCCAGGAGCATCGCCAGCCGGGTGCACTCTCTCCTCTAAAACGAGTGGTTTGGGGACATGAGGTCTGTGCCTTTCCGCCAGCGAGGGCGGCAGATGGCATCGCAGCTTGCACTGCCGCTGCCCTCGCCCTCCACGGCTCCCTGGCCCGGGGAGAGCAGCTTCTCCCCGGGGACCCAATGCTGCGGTGGCAGCAGATTGCTCGCGGGTCCTGGGAAAGGCTGGCTCATCCCGGCTGGAAGGAGCAAGACGCAAGGGCAGAGGCTCCCCCCGGCTCCACCTGGGTGCCCCGAGGTGCCCGGCTGCCAGCGCTCCCTCCCCATGCGCCCCCCCACCTCCAACACAGCCCCAGGCGCTCACTCCATGTCGGCCCCCGCGCACCTTCCCCTGGGGGACCAAGGCAAACCCCTGCTGGCAGCCCCCCCAGCCATGCTCAGGTCTCCAGAGACCCGACCCGGAGCATCCCCGCATCCCCCAGCAGCGCCAGAGCTGCGGGAGCTTTGGGGACACACACACACACCCCCACGTGCCAGGCTCCCTTCTGCTGGGGACAGAGACCTCAGAGGATTTCCGATGACAGACAGCGACAGTCCAGAAACCTTTCAGGTCCTGGAGCTGTTCTCATGCGAGAAGCGGAGGAGCCGAACGCAGACCTGTCTCTCCAAGTTGAGGCGCTTAAAAATTTATCATCGAACTTGCAGAAATGAACTCAATTAAAAACCATTTTAATGGCGTTACATTAAAAAAAATAACTCCCATATTTCCCACGTCAAGGTTCCTGTCTGTAAGAGCAGCAGAAACCTCCGAGCGCAGCATTACGAACAACGGGGTAACGCTCTGCCGGTAACAGCCTATGGCCCCAGCCGGTGCGCGCCCCGTGCGCTGCGCTGGCAACGGGGAGACCCCGGGAGCGACGCAGCCACGCAGCGTGGTGAGCGCAGCCCACGAGCCCCAGCGAGCCCTGCGTCCCACCCAGCCTGGCTCCCGCTTTGCTCCAGGCGCTCCAGCAGCAGGGCCGCAGGGAGGAGGGAGCTGCTCGGGTCCCGAGCGGTGCTCCACGGGCACCGGCAGCAGCCTCAGCGCGGGGGGAGCTCGCCCCGGCCCTCCTGGGCTCGTGGAGAGCTCGGGTTCCCACAGGAGCAGGGAACCAAGAGAACCCCGAATGCTGCTGCCGCCTCTGCAGCTAGGTGGCCCCATCTCTCAGAGCCCCCCTGCCCGGACCTACATTACTGCTGCTGCCCTGCCCTGACCCGCAGCCCCCAGCCCGGGCTGGCGCCGGCCCGTGGCCCTGAGCCCCACAGAGTCTGCACTGGCCATGAGACCCCTGCGGCACATCCAGAAGGAACTAGGCGGCCCCAGGGAGGGGGTAAGGGACCGCCGGAGCTCTCAGCCCTGGAGCAGAGCCCGCTCCCCGGGGACCTGCTCAAGCATCCCGCTGCCTCCCCAGAGAGCCACGTCCCACCCCAGGGAGCGTGAGCGGCGCCGACAGCCATCCCGGCAGCACAGAGCTACGACACCATCAGCGACGGCGGCGACTTCCTTCTGAAGAGGATGGAGGGAATCCCAGGCGGAGCAGGAATGGTTCTGCTCATCAGCTGCAAGACTGAGAGACTCTGGGGGATGGGGAGCGTATTTTGCATTTCCTTCCTTCTCCTTTGCAAAGAAACAGAGATTTGGGGTTGGAGTTGAGTTTCATCCAAAGAAAAGAATTTCCTTCGAAAATAAAGCAGTTGATTGCTTAACTCTCTCTGTCCCCCATATTCCCATTAAAACAGGATTTGAAGCAAAGAGAGAGTGTCAAGCCAAGCAGCCCCAACTCCTCCAGAATCACCAGGCGTGTGGCTTTCCCTGGGGCCGTGCCGTTGCTGGGGCAGCTGCTCGCCCCTCCGCGCCCCACCGGCACGGGGAGCCCGGCCGCAGCGGAGCCACAGCTCGCTGAACAAGGGGGGCTCAGGGCAAGCCAGCAGCGTCCGTGCCGCAGTGGGGGGAGACTGGCCACATCCCCCTCCCCGAGCAGTGGTCTGTGTTCACAGCCGCAGCCCGTGGCAGAGCAAGGCTGGGCCACGCTCTGAGGCAGAAGGTGCCGACGGAGCCGCATCCCAGCTGGAAAAGGATCCCTGGGGAGCCCAGGGTGCAGCCTGCGCAGGGGCTCCTGACCCCGCAGCGGTTGCGAGCGCGTCACCAGGCCTGGGCAGGGCTGTCCGGGTGCCAGGCTCCTGGGCATCCCTGCATCAGCTTTTGCAGCAGCTCCCCCTTTTTTTTTTTAAAAAAGGGCGAACTCAGGTGCTTTGCTGGGCTGGAGGAGCCCTTTCCACTCCAGCACGGTTAGCACTGGTGCTCCAGCCCCCTCTCCTCGGCACAGGCACCTCAGCCCCTTGCCCGACAAGCAGGGGCATCCTGCATCCCTCACCCTGCCTGCGTCCTGCCTGCATCCTTCATCCTGTATCCTGCCTGCATTCTGCATCCTGCCTGCACCCTGCCTCCTCCTGCCTGGGCCCACTTCAGACGGAGCTCAGCTCCAAGGCACCGTACCAGCAAAGGCCTCCCACGCACACTGGCCACGGCCGTCGCTGCCCGGGGGCTCCCACGCTCCCCGGAGATGCTGCTGCCCGGCGGCACCCCACTCCCCGCAGTGCATGCAGCACCTAAGCCCTGTGCTTGGCATGCAGCACTCAAGCCATGCAGCACGCCAGCCCTGCATCCCCTGCACCCACAGCAGTGCCGGGCGGGTGCCGCGGTGCACCAGGAGGGTCGCGGGCAGCCGTGCCGAGGCTGCAGATAAATTTTAACTGGGCAGCAAGAGAGCAGGGGAGAGCGAGCTGGAGAGCGAGCGCGCTGCGTGTCATTTCAATGTGTGTATTTATATCCTTCACCGACGCAGCATCCCTTTGTAACGCCACGGAGCGTGTATAGTCAGGGCTGTCAGTTCAGCGGCATGTTACAAGTGTTTGATATGGAGATTTTGGCAGTGGGAATGGATGTACCTCGCTGAGAGGTTTATGTAAAATGACAGCTTCTGGAAAATGAAGCACTCGGATATAAAAAAAAAAAAAAAAAATAAGAAAAGTACAAACAAAAGGGAAGAGAGGCCTTCCGCTCGGCGAGTCCAAAACGGATTTCTCCTCCCTGCCCGCCCGCGAGCATCTCCCCAGTCTCCCCGCCGCGGCCACAGGCAGAACGCAGGCAGCGCACCAGCTGCACCAGCCCCACCAGCTCCGCTCGGCTGGTTCGGGCTTCACACCCGCGCTCCCCCGCCTCAGACCGCTGCCCCATTTCCATTTCATCACTCCTCCTCTCCCCCTTGTTTACGGGGCTGAGCCTTTTATCGCTGGCTGCGCGTGGGCGTGCGCGGGCGGGAGGAGGAGGAGGATGCCTGGAGAGCGCTGCTGTCAGCGGGCCCGGGGAGATGCTCTGCAACTCCTGCCATCGCAGCGCTGGGAAGAGGGGGATGCTGCGGCAGCAGAGAGAGGCAGCGGCCGGTCCCCCGTCCCGCTGTGGCAGGTCCCCCCCACCTCACAGTGCCGTGCCAGGGGACGAATGCTGAGCTCTGGTGGAAGAGCAGCTCCAACACCCACCAGGAGTCTCCGCCGGCGGACACAGGCGGACGAAGCCCAGCCAGGGCTGGAGGCACCGCAGGGGGAGCAGAGGGGATCCCACCCCTGGGGCAGGTCGGGATCCGGGGCTCCCTGGGGAGCAGGGGGGTTTGCCCCCCATTGGCTCCCGCTGCCCACCTCACCCCCACCGGCTCCAGCACCCCACAGCCGCGGCAGCGAGGGGGGAGCTTGCCCCAGCCAGGAGGGAAAGGACCGGCAGTACCCGGCTCCCACCTCCAAAGCCGCAGTTGCCCCAGCGTGCTCTGCCGCAGCCAGCCCGCTCCTCCGGCTTTACACCCTCCTCCAGCCCGGCGGGGATGCGTGCCCATGGCCGGGGTGGAAGCAATTCTTGCTGCAGCTATAATGATCCATAAAGAAGCTGACTTGTTTCTTACCTCTCCGAAATGAAGGATGGTGATTACCCTACATCCCAGTCCACAAAGCTTAATCCAAATTGATGGCCTCCCAGAGATTGCTTCTCTTGCCCATCACCCAATCTCATACCCGACTCTGCCCTACCCACCTCCACTCAGTAGCAAAACATCGGAGTAACTCACGCGGGCTCTGGACAGAAAGGCCATTTATCCTGAAGTGAAAGGCTCCTAGACGAGACATTAAATTAACGGCGCGTTAGGGAGAGGTGGCAGCGCCAGCCTCACCTTCCTACGGCCCCCGGGCAGCAGGGCAGGGTCCGCTCGCACCCCTTCGGGATGGATCCCCCTCTGCAACCCCCGGCTGCTCCTCAGGGTTTTCGCAGCAGATCCAGAGGACGGGAGAGGACCAGGATGCCCCCAAAGCCTGCCTCCCCAAGCCCCACCATACACCCCAAATTCACGTCTCTGGATAAACCCAACTCCAGGGCACACAAGAACCCGTCACCACTTCGCACAAGGGCTCGCACAGAAGGAATCACCAGTCCTCAAGTTCTGACCTGGGTCAGGTCCGAAGCATTCCCTGCCCCCGCGGCTCCCCCAGGGCAGGGGAAGCTCAGGCCCAAAAGAGCATCGACAGGCTCCGAGGGCTGCAGCAAGAGCTTCCCCGCTGACCACCCGCCCGAGCACATCGCTGCAGGGCAGAGCAAAGCCCTACAACAGCACACGCTCTGCAGAGATCCCAGGCACGGCCGCAGCCGTACACCCACACACCAAGGCAGGCAGCGTCCACGAGGAGCTTTCATTTCTAACAGCCCTGCCAGAGAGCTCGGAGATAAGCGCCCAGCCAGCCCGCTCCTCCTGGAGCAGGACAAACCGACCGGCCACGCAGCAGGGCACGGCCACGCAGCAGGGCACGGCCACAGGGGATGCCAGCGGGGGCCTGGAGAGCAGCGCCGCTGCGCCCACGCACCCCTCGCGCTGCAAACCCTGCGCCTGCTCAGCGACACAGCACCCGGGGCTCCCTGCCCCGTGCTCCCCCCACGCAGCACCAACACCACCCAGCTCCGCCGCCGCCCCGCAGCCTCCCCGACCAAGAGCATCTCCCCGATGCTGAGCCATCAGCCCCAGCGCCCCCCATGCCGGCACTGCAGCTCCCCTCCCCTCCCCGCACCGGGGTGCGCCGGCACCGCCATGCCAAGGGAGCAGCGCGGTCAGGCAGGCGCGGGGCCGGGCCAGCTCTGGTCAGCTATAAATATCCAGGAGAAGTGACAACAAAGGCTGGAGCTGAGCTGTGCATCACGGGAACAGCACCGCCACCGAACAGAACGGCCCTGCAATATGCCCCCCGCACGCGAGTGAGACCTGGGAGGACGCGCTCTGATGTCCCATCCGTGGCAGGACCCGCTGGCACATGCGCGCTTGTCCCTCAGCCACCCGAGCAGCGGGGCTTGCGTGTGACCTGGCCGGCAAGGCGGTGGGCCAGCCTTGGCCACGGGCACCGGGACGTGGGAGGTGTCCCTGCCCAGGGCAGGGGGTTGGAACAAGATGATCTTTAAGGTCCCTCCTAACCCAAACCATTCTGTCATTCTATGAGTCTACGACACAAACCCGTGGGAGGTGGCAGCTCTTTCCCGGGCAGCACCAGGCTCTGGCCACCAGGCTCCGTCGGCTCCAAGCACCCTCCTTACCCAGAGCCCCGCTGACCCCGGGCATCGCTGAGCAGGAGCCCGCGCGTCCCCAGCTGCCAGCAGCCCCCTCCCCTCACAGGGCAGCTCGGGGGCTCCCACAGCCCGACCCCGGGCAGACGAGCTGATCAACACTCGCATATCAGCCCTCCCTTTTGCTCACTTAAGATATCGTCATTTCTGCCGCACCACAGGTGTGCGCGGCACTTAGAGCCAGAGAAGCTGCCGAGCTCCCTGCCAGGAGAGCTTGCTTTCTAATTAGACAGATAAGAGCAAATCATGACAACAGACCACCGTGGGGAATGGCAGGGACTGCTGCTCCGGGGACAGCGGGAGGGCCAGGCCCTTTCTGACACCTCCTCCGCTTGCAGCCGGCCGCGGGAGCACGGCGGCAGCCCCCGCTGCAGCCGCTCCCAGAGAAAAATCCAGCAGGAGGAGGAGGAGGAAAAAGGAGAGAGGGAGCTGCTGCAGGGCAGTGGGGTCACTTCCCTGCTCCCCACCGCAGCCCTTCTCCCCAGGCACCGCAGGGTGCTCGGACCAGAAGTCCCACCTGCGCTCCCAAAGGGGCAGGCGGGAGGGAAACACGCTCGGCGCAGGATGAGGCCAAAGCCGCAGCCACGCCACGGGCGCTGCTCTGCCCCGTGGACACCGCGAGCCCCTGCCTGCGTCTGTGGGGAGCACCCACGCAGACAGCACCCACCGCACATGCCGGGGTAGGGGGTCTGCGGAGCCAACACACCTCACCCCGGAGAGGGACACCCCGTCCCGGCTCTCCCCACCAGCTCCGGCACCGGCCCAGCACCCACCACAGCCCAAGGGAAACTTGTGCAGCCGGGGAAGCCCCGCACCCCTCGGAGCGATGGGGAGCGCAGGCAGCCTGACTCACCGCCGCGCGCCCGGCGCTGGCTGCCATCGCTCCCACCGCCGCGGTGGTGGGCGGCCGCGCCGGGAGGGGATGAGCAGGCATGTGGGAGGAGGAGCCGGGAGTGGGCTGCAGGGAGGGTGTCCCCAGAGGAACAAGGAAAACAAACCCAAACCCAAGGGATATTCATGGAGCCGCCCCGGCCACGGAGCGAGCGTAGCCATGAAGGCGTCCGTCTAACAGGAGGATCCCGGGCAACTCCAAGCGGATCCAAGCATCGCTCCCTCGTCCTCCCCCAAATTCTCCTCCAAACCAGACATCCCCGCACGGTGCAAGGCTTCGGTGCGTGCGCGCGCATGTGTTTTCATCCCAGCCTTTAAATGAGGTCTTTGCTGAGAATTTACAATTCCCCCATGGCCTCAATCTTGCAAAGATTGCTTTTTTAACACTGTTGGGCTTTAATTCTAATAAGCCTCCTCTTTATTAAGGAACCAGGTCACATTGCCTTGACACTGCAAGAAAATCTTTCGTCGGGAAGGAAAATGGAGAAGGGAAAAGTGAAATAAGGAAAGGGAGGGAGGAGGAAGACAGGGGAGACAAACAAATAGAAGCCGCTCACTTCATCCAGGGGACTTTCTGCACCAGGCTGGCAGCCGCGGGCCAGCAGCGGGGCTGCCGAGGAGAGGTGCCTTCCCGCAGCGCCGCTCGCACCCCCGAACGCGCAGAATTATTTCTGGTGCGGCTTCACCTCCCACGCAGCCTCCCACCCTCCGCCGCTTAAACACGCCGAGAGGAGCAGGAGGGGAAGCTTGACAAAACTTTGACAGACGTAATGAGGACAGGGTTCAGCCCTGCCCTGGACAGACGGCCATCAGCGCCGGCCCGACGCGGGGCTCCTCATTACCTGGCGGGTGCCGCGTGGCCGGGAAGCGGCGGCGGAGCGGGACCAAGCGCCCGCGAGACCCCCATCCCCCTGCCAGCAGAAATCAGAGCCCTTCGCTGGCGGGAGGAGGCAGCAGCATGGCTTCTCCTTCCCGTCAAACACAACTGGTCGAATATGGATTTTTCCCTTCTGGAGGCTCCCGCATCCCCACCAGCGCCCGGCCCCTCGGCTGGTCGGGGGTGGGAGGGGGGTGGGGTGCTGCCCCCTCAGCTCCCCAACTTCTTGGGCTCGCCTGGCTCCAGACGCGTTATCACAAAACATCTCATGTCGCTGTCTTATGTCATGGCCATCGCCATGGAAACGGGCTGATCTCATACCCCACCTCGGTTCCCTGCGCCTGCATCCGCGGCCTCCCGGCACAGCATCGGGAAAGGGCTCATTTGGGGCTCGTTAAACCTCCTGGCTCCATCACCTCCCGGACAACGAGGCCCTATTCGCCAAGATGCACAGCGAGCCAGGACTGCAGGGCACTGGTCCCCACTCCCAGCACCTCCCACCACCTTCCCCTTCCATCCCACAGCCCCGCAGCCCCCCCCGCGCCTCGCAGGAGCCTCGTGTCACGCAGCAGGGGACGTCCCAGGCTGTGCCGATGCACCGCGGCGCGCATCCGTGGCACATCACAGGAATCCCGCATGCCGGCAAACCAGTTAATCCCTGTCCCCGACGGTGTGTTGCAGCCCGTGGCGGAGCAGCCCTATTCCCCTGCCCGCACCTGAGCAAAACCCTCCCGCGGCACACGGGGGCTACGCAGGGACGGAGGGGGCCCACGGTGGCACGTCCCCTGCAAGAGAAGTGCCCCACCAGCATGTCCCCGGTCCCCAGTCTGCTTTGGGGGATGGCTACAAGGGGGCTCCTGCACGTGACAGACTACGGCCACCGCAGCGTCCCACGACGCCCCCTCACAGGGCTGCCAGGGCCACGAGGACACCAAGAAAGCAACGGAGAACCAAACCCAGCACCCGATCCCAGGGCGGGAGGGGGTTCCAAAGCCCGGCTCCCGGCACTGGGACCCGCAGCCCGGCTCAGCAGAGGCACCGCGGCGGCAGCTCCACCAGCAGCGAGGTCTGCACCGTCCCAGACAGGGAGCCAGAGCCCCAGCCCCGGTTTTGCGGGGGTCGGAGATGGGGATGGGGCCGTCACGCCGTTGAGCATCCAACAGCCGGGCACTGCTATTGGCAGCTCGGTGCGGGAAGCCCCAGTGTCTTTCCCACACTGAGGGGGACCCAAACCCACCCTCCAAATTCCTCCGGCGGGGTGGTTTCTTCAGCAGGAGAAAGGCAGGGCTTTACTAAGCCAAACACCTCAAGCACCGGAGCTGAAAATGCCTTTTCCAGGGTCAGCAAAGGACGAGGCTCCTGAACCGCAGCCGCTCCCCCCATGAGAGCGCAGCCAGGATTACAGCGGGGGGGCACAGGGCTGCTCCAAATGTAGATGTTTTAATTCTCAACGCTAGCAGCTGCACTTAAGGCAAGAGAGGCAGGGAAGCCATGCACAGGAGTAACCATGGCAACTTCACGGAAGTTAAATAAAAACTTCTTTAAAAAAAGATAACGAGGTCCCTGAATCATGCTTTATCAGCTATGTTGCTATAAAGATCGAGATACAGCCAGCTCAGGATTCCTAATTACTTCTGCAATATACTGTAGATAGCTTCATTTAAAAAAAAAAAAAAATCTGGCTATGCATATAATTATTTAGGCCCCTCTCCATACTGGGATTTGCACATTCCGTGAAGCACCTTCCCGTGCGGATGAGCCTGCCAGAGCCCCCCGCCCCGTGCAACCCCTGCCTGTGCGGGGGCTCTGCGGCTGCGCCCCGGTCCTGCTCCACGCCACGGACGTGGGAAAGCCCCGCCGGCGCTGCCACCGCACCACGCCGGGATGCCGCCGCATCCCCTCCCGCTGCGGCGCTGCCGGAGCCCCCGCACAGCAGCAGGAGCATCCCGTGCAGCCGGGCCCCGCCGGCGCAGGGCTCTGGGCGACTGCAGCAGCAAGGCGCTGACATGCAGATTACCCGGGCTGCCTGCAGAGCCCCCCCGGCGCAGAGCCATGCTCTCCGGCACCAGCCACCATTTGCAGCCGCCGAACACGACTGAGCCCCCGCAGGGGCAGCATCGCAGCCCCCCACCCCGCGCCCGCCGCCGAGGGGCCCGAGCAGCGGGGCTGTGACACCCCAGCCGTGGGGGTCACCTTGCCAGGGCTCAGAAAACAGCCAAAAGCGGTCTTTGTCCCCAGTCCGGCCGGCAGCTCGCACCAGCGCCATGCCTGCTGCAGCGCTACCGCAGAAATTCCCCCACTGCCCAGGCACCAAACCCTGAGTTGTGAGAGATCCCTGAGCCTTTTTTTTTTTTTCCCCCTCCAACAAAACAGGCTGTCGGCCAACCCCAGTAACTCCTGGGGAGGGAACGGACCTCCCCAGATCCCGCTCCATCGCACCCAGGAGCCGGCAGGGCGGTGCCCACCGGGCATTACGGACACAAACGCTGTTTGGGGAAGTTCCATTAAAACCCAGGGTTTGCAGCGGCCGCTGACAGAGCATCTGCCAAAGGTCTCCCAGGGACCTGGGGTCTCCCAAACCCACAGACACAGGACACCACGAAGAATCCATTTGGATTCTTTATTTTCACAGCTTATGGTAGGACTACGTGAATTATACATATTATTTACTGTGTCTTTAAACTCGTTTCATTTAAGCAGATTCCAAATGGAAATTAGAATTCAATTAAAATGGGGGGGGGGGGGGAAGTCCGCATTTTGAAGCAGATTATTAAGTAAAGCTACGTTAGACACGTTGGAAGCACAAATATCCAGGAACAAGTTCTATATTTGAAAGTGGATTTATTCAGCAAAGGAAGTATCATCTGCAGTCCGCGGACTGAGGAACCAGTAATCAAGGTCAAGATTTTATCAGGAGGTCTCAGATTCTCCCATCTATGTTTTACCCAGAGCTTGATTAAGAGTTTAGAAATCTGGAAAACGCTCCCTTTTTTCTCCAGCTCCCTGCTTTAGAATTAATTGTTTATCGATCCGACAAGAGGAAAATATTCTCTCCCAGCTGCGGAGGAGCTGAGCCTGTTGTCAAAACTTGTTTTATCACTTCCATAAATTCTGGTTGCAACGACTTCCCCTGGTTCAATAATCCCGGGTTCTCTGAGCTCCGGTGGCGCTTGCCCGGCTCACTCGTTCCTGGAGATGATTTTAGCAGATTACAGAACTCCGGCCAGTGCCCGGATTCCCAGTTTTAAGGAATCCTGAATCCATTGGACTGCCCAAAGGGACCACCACTGGTCCCACTCAGACCCCAGTGAGTCCGGGGCCTCTTATATATTTAAACCCCATTTTCACCCTCCTCCTGCCTGGGCAGAGCCAGGCGGCCGGGAGGGCACGCCACGCACTGCGGCACGCCGGGCACGCACATGCCGGGCACTGCGGCACGCCGGGCATCACGGATGCCGGGCACGCAGATGCCGGGCACCGCTGCAAGAGGGGAGAGGAGGGAACTGTCTGGGGCTGGGCAGCCGCCATCCCCGGCCCGGGGGGGCTGCAGGCAGCATCTCACCTCCCCCGCGGCAGCACCAGCCGAGATGGTGTAAGAAGAGCCTGGGTTGGCCCGCACGAACACACGGTGCCTTCGATGCTTGGGAAAACCAACAGCAAAATGCTGGGGAGAAACCACTTTTCCCTGCAAGAAAACGCTCCGGCCCCTCCTGCTGCTGCTGGATCCGACCCCCCAGCCCCTGCCCGCCCCAGGCGACGGGGGGACCGAGCACCAGGGCCGCTCCCGGGAGCAGAAACTGCTTCAGTTTAAAATGGCACAGATGCCCCCACTGCCAAGGCACGTCCCTGGTCCGGGGCCGAGAGGGGAGGGCAGGGGATGGCAGCGCGGGAGCAGGCTCGAGGCTGCCCAGCAAAGCCGGGGCCGGGCAGGAGCCACCGGCAGGACGACCCATGCCCGGCAGCAAGGGGGAGAGAGGGCCGGGGGACACGTACATGCTGGATAATGAAACATGAAAAGGGATCCCGCGCTCGTGTGCTCATTTCTACCCATTAGAAATTCAATCTTGTCTAGTCTGGAAGACACAATGATGCCTGAAGCATCACTGTGCGAGCCGAGCAAAGGAGAGCGCTAGCTTTAGATTGGTTTATTAAAAATAAAGTTTCAAAAAAAAAAAAAAAATTTAATCTCAATAACTAATGAAATAACAGAGAAGAAAATTTTGCTTCCTTGTCTGGTATCGCAGCCTGTCAATTAATTTGCAAGAACGCACATCCCGAAATACCTCAAACGATTCCAGCAGAAAGCCCTGGAACAGCCCTGACAGCAGCCCCTGCCTGTACTGCGAAGGTCGGAGAGGGAAACAGCGGCGGCTGCCGGTGGCCCTCAGCAACCCGGCCCCGGGCATCCCAACTGAGCATCCCAACCGAGCATCCATGAACATCCCCACCCCGAGCATCCCAACTGAGCATCCATGAACACCCCCACCCTGAGCATCCCAACTGAGCATCCCAGCCCCGAGCATCCCAACCGAGCATCCATGAACATCCCCACCCCGAGCATCCCAACTGAGCATCCCGGCCCCGAGCATCCATAAACATCCTGGCCCTGAGTATCCCAACCGAGCATCCCTGAGTATCCCAACCCCACAGCCGCAGCGTGGGAAGAGGCACCCTGGTGGGAGAAGGCACCAGAGCCCTCGGCTGAGGCTGCTGCTGGGTCTGGGGGCAGCAAATGCCCTGGGGCAGCCGGAGCAGGACAGGGCTGGGAGGCAGAGCAGGGTCACCGCGGGCGCTGGGTGGGAGGTGGGAGGCCTGTCAGCTCACACGCTTGAAAATACGTCTCCTTTTCACTCCATTGTACTCATCGGCGATGAGCAAAAGGCGTTCAGCCCCAGCCGAAAGCAGGCTGCTCTGCAGGTCCCCTTTCAAACCCAGCCGAGACACCGACTCACTTCACAACCCCGGGGAAGGCACCTCATCCTCCTCCACTTTCTTCTCCCAGATGTGCAGAGAGGACAAATGTTGCCATCCCGCCCCCCCCCCCGGCGGAGATGCCCCAGCGCTGCATGCCCAACCCCCCCAGCTGCTCCACCGCCAGCTCAGCCTCCAACCTCGCCCCCCCCGGCTCCCCTGCCTCTCCAACCGCTGCTCGAAAAAGACCAAATCATTCGCAAGGACTAATCGTTCAGTGTACTCTCACCCCATAAGACTGTAAATTAAAAGAGAACTCAAATAAATTAAGGAACTTCCCTCATGCCTTTTATTATCTCAATAACCTTCAGAGGCATTTATCTACCGTCAGCTGATCCATTTGAAAAATTGTGACGACAAACTAATTTAGTAAATGCACACACTTAAAAACCTTTATTTATACTCTGAATGAGCAAATACGGCCTGTGCTGGACGAGCTGCTTGAGACACGAGCCTGGTGGGGACACTTGTGTCCCCCCAGATGCCCAAGTCCCCCCTGGCGCGTCCTCCCACCGGAGGATCCCTCTCAGGCATCGCGGCCACGCAGCGAAACCGTCCCATGCAGCTGGGAAAGGAGAAACCCCTGCGTGGGGCAGGGAGGCAAAGCCTCCGCAGTGGCGGGGAGCGAAGGCGACGCTCAGGCTGTCCGGCCATCCCACCGCCTGGGACACCGGCGCAGGAATTAAGGACGACATGTTCTGGCGAAGGGAGATGGAGAAACGAGAGCAACTGGGAAAGAGGGCCCTGATTTTGAAATGGAGAAAAAAATCCCAGCCCTCATCAAAAAGCGGCCGCGTAAACAGGGAAAGTACAGAGTACGCATGACTGGCCAGGTTTGGGAAAGGAAAGCTGGGGGAGCTGCTTTTCCAAAGGCAGCGTCGCATGGAGCAAGGGTCGGCATCCCAAAACATCCAAAAACCTCCCAGTCTGCGCAGGTCCCTCTTGTCTCCAGGAGCAGCAGGAGGGGCAGGACGGTGCTGCGGCATCCCTGCGGGAAGCACGGGGTGCCCACGGGAGACTCCAGCCTCGTGCCCCCGAAGCGCTGCTGCGCACCGAGCGGCGCAGGGGAGGTGTCTGTCGGTGACGGCTCCTTCAGCGCCTCCAGCGCTGCGAGGCCAGTCCCTACGCGGTTCCTAAACCGGGGGAAGGAGCAAGAGGCACGACCATTGGGCTAGGGGTTTCCCAGACCCATCCCGGTCTCTCTGCGCTCCGTCAGGTACCCGGGGGTGGGCTCACGGCCACAGGAGTCCACCAGCCAGCTGGCCTGCGGGCTCCAGACCACTCATCTTCAGCGCTCCAAACCCGCCCCCCTTCAGGTCCCTACCCGCGATTTCCATCCCTGTGAGAGGACCCCACAGCCGTGCCCCAAAAGCCACCCCCTTCACCCTGGCAAAGGTTTACCCAACGCTGCAGCAGAGCCTTCGGGTGCCCTTGTGCCAAGGTTCGGTGATGCTGAACGATCCTACAGATCACTTCAGAGGAGAGGACGGGGGCGGGGGGGGGAAAACCTGCTGTATTTTCTGTGAAATAACAAGCCGAGCCTCAGCACAGCTCCCCGGAGCCAAGAACAAGTTCCCAACGACTGGCCAGACCTGGGTAGCCCTGCCAGCCCCAGCCCGCTGCAATCAGCCCTCCACAGAAATTAGCAACTCCTGGCTCTTTCGCCATCTATTATCCAGAAAAAAAAAACCCAGCCTTCATTTCTCGCTTTGTGAGGCTTTATCACGCCTCAACTGCTTCAGCCTGAAACCAGGCAGCTCTTCGGGGAACAGACTGCCTTCATCTGTGCTCGCCCAGCACAGCTCGGCCTCCAGCCCCGCAAATAATGCCGGGGCAGCGGAATACACCCTGGAATCGCTGCGAGACGAACCACGAACCCCGGAGAACACCACGCAGAATTCGCAGGGAAAAAGAGCGAGGTATTCCCCGACCTCGCAGCTTCCCTGGGCTGTGTGTCCCCGTCCCCCCCCTGGGGACAGAAACCCAGGTGGCAGAAGCCACCCTGCCCGAGGCCAGGCAAGCCAGCGAGTTCCGAACCTTCACGAAAGGCAACCAAAAATAGTCAGTGCTGTTCATGTCACGCTTTGCGGAGGGAGAAGCTGAGAAATCCCTGCTCCCCCCTCCCCATCCCTCCACCTGCGCACCCAGAGCTCCCTCCAGGGCAGGAGCTGGGAGGGAGGGACACATGTCCATGCTCCCCCCCCCGGCTCCTGCCACCCTGCTGCCTGTCCCCATGGTCACTCCCGGACCCCCATGCCATGTTTGTTTACTTCAGACATCTGCCTGGGAGCGTTCGGAGGCGATGCTGCGTGCGGTGCAGCCTCCTGGCACGCACAGCGACGGGGAGGGGGACACACACACACACCACTGGCTGGCTAATGGCACCGTGCATTCCCACCCGCGACACAAATAAAGCCGGTGACTCCGAAACGCCTTCTCCATCCCTCCCTGCCTCCCTTCATCCTTCTCCATCCCTGCCTCCCTTCATCCTTCCCTGACTCTCTTCATCCTTCTCCATCCCTGCCTCCCTTCATCCCTCCGTGCCTTCCTTTATCCTTCTCCATCCCTCCATCTCTGCCTGCCTTCATCCTTCTCCATCCCTCCGTCCCTGCCTCCCTTCATCCTTCCATGCCTCCCTTCATCCTTCTCCATCCCTCCATCTCTGCCTGCCTTCATCCTTCTCCATCCCTCCCTGCCTCCCTTCATCCTTCTCCATCCCTCCCTGCCTCCCTTCATCCTTCTCCATCCATCCCTGCCTCCTCTCATCCTTCTCCATCCCTCCCTTCATCCCTCCCTGCCTCCCTCCTTCATCCTTCTCCATCCCGCCCTGCCTGCCTCCCCACACAGCCGGCACAGCCTGCTCGCCTGGCGAGGGAATTCCTGGAGGAATGCAGGAGAGGAAAAAGCCAGGGAAAGGTGTCTCGCTCGCCCGGCTCTGACCCTCGGCAGCGGGGCCCAGATCTGCCCCCCGGAGCTTTACCCGCTCCCCGAAGCTGGCCAGACCGAGCAGGAGCCTCTCCTCCTCTTCCTCTTCCTCCTCCACCCCATTAATCCCGACTCCACCTCGCCCAACTTTTTCTTACAATTTACCTTCACCTGGAGGGTGTGATTTTAATTAGCGCAATACTCCTGTTAACAACAGCAGCTAATTAAGACATCCGTGAAGAACCTATAACGCCAACTTAATGAGAAGTTGTGCCGGAATCCTGTCGCAGGCAAACCAGTCGCTGCCGACTCCAGCTTCAAGGGACGCCGTTAACGGCGGGGCGGTGGGGGGGCTCCGTTACCGGACCGGGGCTCAGGCACCCCCAGCCGCAGCCAAACTTCATTCCGGCCCCCCCCTCCCCGGGATGCGCTCCCCCGGGCTCCCGGTGAACCCCCCCACCCCCGGGGGCACTTCGCCGCCGCCCCCTCCGCGCCGAGCTCCCGGGGCACGACCGGGGCGAGCTGCCCCCGCCCGCCCTCCCTCCCTCCCGCCGCCTCCCCCCCGCTCCCGTGCCCGGTGCCGCCGGTCGGGGATGCCGCGGTGCCGCCGCCCTCCCCCGCCCCCCCCGCCCGGTGACTCACGCGCTCAGCGGTGCCCGCCGCGGCGGCGGAGGCGCAGGGCAGCCGCGGGTCCCCGCCCGCCCAGCGGCATCTCCCGAGCAGCGGCGAGCGGGGCGGCCCGGCGGCGGGAGCGGGCTAGTGCCGGCCGGGCTGGGCTCGCCTCGCACGCGGCTGCGCCCGCGCCGCCGCCCCCGGAGCCGCCGAGCGAGCGCGCGCGCCCGCCCCCGACCGCCGCCGAGCGCCGCGGGGGGGGGGGGGCACGTGCGGCCGCCCCCGCCCCGCCCCGCGGCCGCCACCGCCCCCCGCCCGCTCTCACTCCCCCCCCACCCGCCGCCGGGGGGCTGCGGGGAACCGCGGGGGGCCCGAGGGCGGACCCCACCGCCCGCGACATCCCACCCGTGCTCCGGACACGCTCTCGCCCACCACCCCCCTCCACCTTAGGACATGCTCCCACCTGCCGCCCCCCCACCGCAGGACGCGCTCCCACCTCACACCCCCCCCACCCACCCTTAGGACACGCTCCCACCGGCGCTCTCCCCCCACCCGTGCTCAGGTCACACTTCCCACCTGCCACCACCCCCCCTCAGGACACGCTCCCACCCGCCACCCCCCCACTCAGTACACGCTCCCACCCCACGCCCCCCCACTCACCCCTAGGACACACTCCCACCACCTTTCCCCCGTGCTCAGGACACGCTCCCACCCGTGTTCCCCCAGCCGTGCTCGGGACACGCTCCCACCTGCGCCCACCCGCACCGAGGGGCTCACAGCACAAGTCCCACCCCAGCGCGGTGTCTCCCGCCCGGCAGCGTGCTTGGTGGGTGCTCGGCACACGCTCGGCACACGCTGAGCACGCGCTCCCACCTCTGATCTGGTAAAAGAGCTCCGTGATTCTCCCCCCAAACCAAACATATTCCAGGCAGGATGGATACGGGGTTATTCCCACAGCGGGGCAGTGCCAGCTGCTGCCCATGGGTGGGCACGGAACTGCCCCACGGGCCCTCCCTCTGTTTTTCCATATATTCCGTGTGGACACGCGGGCAGGCGAGGAGCAGACAACCCGGATGCTCCCTGCCGGAGCGCAGCACCGATCCCATCGCTGCATGGGATGGCCAAGGGTGGCTGGGATGCCTGGGCCCACGTCAGCCCCGGGCAGGACCGTGGCGAGGAAAGAGTTTCCAATCCTCATTGGAAATTTTGGGAAAGTCGAGGTGGTGCAGGAAACCCACAGGGTGTGGGTTGCAGCGGCCCCAGAGTCACTAAATCTCTGTGCGTGTCTCAGCCCCTTACCCCTCCTTCCCTTTGAATCTAATGTAAGGGCCTCTGGGCCGTGATCCCAGCATTCCTGGCTGGAAGCAACAGCCCTTCCTTGAGCATTATGGAAGAGTGGAGCCCTGGCGTTCCCAGCTCTCCCGGCTCTCCGGCTGTGTACCCCCTCCCACGGGAAGCCGGCTGGGCACGCTGCAGACCCGCATTGTTGTATTTGCGAGCCACGGGCTGTCAGAGGTCCCATCCTCCTGCCCTTTCCCTTGGCACGCTGCTGGGACATGCCACGGACCAGCCGGGAGCGGTGGCAGCACGGGTCCCTCATACCGCTGGGGCCGGGTGTCCCGACGCCCTCAAGCCCGGGGGTGTCACACAGCCCAGCGGCAGCAGACGGCTCCTTGCAGACCTGCTGGAGTTCCCGGATGGGGCTCAGCACCTTTTTCTGGCTCAGATGATGCATTTGTGGTTCCCAGCAGTTCCCACCAAACCTGTGGTGAACCTCCAAAAATTGTATTTCCTGAGAACTCTCTGGAATCCCTGCGGTCTGAGCCATCCCTTCCTCCCTCTGCACGTAGCGCCGGGTTCATCTGTGAGACATTCACCCGTGTCCTGCAGAGCCCCCGCAGCCCCCGCTGCCCCCTCCCCTCCCAACACCCCTTTCTTTCCTCCCACGGGCTTTGAGGAACGCTCAGGAGAAAATCACCAGGGTTATATAGAGCCGTAATGCGAATGACTATAAACCGCACCAAATGCACCTCATACATCTCAACATCCACTGTGTATGACAAACGTGTATATTTTTAGCCCCCTCGAGACGCAGACGGGCTCCTGCTCCTCCCGACCTGCCAGACAAAGGCAGCGCTCGGCCAGGCCGGCTCCTCGCCCGCGGCTCCCTCACGCTTCACTGGGGCTGGAGATGCTTCAGGCAGCAGATTTGCAGGAGGAGGAAGGGGGAACACGGGCGAACGCCGCTCTGCAAAATTCTCTCCGCGTTCCCAGCCTCCCGGCCGGCTCCCTGTTGACATCTGTTCCTAGAAATGCAAACCGGTACCCGCTCCGGCGGCGCGGCGTGGCAAACCGGGCGGCGCGTGCGGCCAGCGGAGCGGAGGAGAGCGAGCGGCGATGCTGCGGGATTGCTAGGCAACCCCGTGCTGCCCGGCATGCCATCGGCACCGGGAACGCCGGGACGGGAACCCACCGGGGGAACCTGCGTGGGGGTCTCCAGGACAGCGAGAGTCTGAACTTGACCCTGGGAGAGGAGGAGGAGGAGGAGGAGAGGGATAACGGCAGGGAACGTGTGAGAGCGACAGTGGAGGGCAGAGAAGCAGTTAAAAAGCACAAGTCAACAAACCCCTGCCTCCTGGCAAGGCTGTTATGTGAACAAGAGGGAACAAATATTAATCTGAAAGAAATATTTGTTTTTCTTTTTTCCTTAGCTTATTTCTCAGTCCGTTTGCCATTTAGGGCCTCCGTTTGGAGGCAGATTTCTTAAATTACTCCTGTTTTTTTTGGTTTTATCCTTGATGATGACGAGGTTTTCCTTCTCAGAACTGCACAAGACCTGTTGCAGCTCCGT
Source organism: Rissa tridactyla (assembly GCF_028500815.1). NCBI lineage: Eukaryota > Metazoa > Chordata > Aves > Charadriiformes > Laridae > Rissa > Rissa tridactyla. The sequence goes on from NC_071480.1 coordinate 11,800,728, forward strand.
CTTGGGTTTTTCCTGAGCGCGGACGCTGTGACCGCGGCACGCAGCAAAACCCCGGCACCCGGGGTCCTCCCAGTCCCCAGGGCTGAGCGTCCTGTCCCCATTATCCCCTCTGCGGAGCCCCAGCAAGGCCAATGACAAGTCCCAGACCTGCAGAAATCACCTCTGAGAGGCAAGAGACGCCACTCGGTACTGGGAAGAGACAAGACAGGGAGGTGGCAGCGCCTCCGAGTCCTCACAACGGCTTGAGCTCGTGGGAACCCTCGACTCGGAGGTGCCCAAACGGGGTCCGGCCCCTCCTCATGACTCTGCCTGAAAAGGGGATGTCGGCAGCGTGTTCAGCTCTGCCACGGCACTGGCAGCTCAGGCCTGGCCGTGCCGGGTCTGTCACCGACCTGCACCGGTGGCTGGGGGGCACAGTGCCAGCTGGAGCCCTCCCCGAGAGCCGCCAGGACAGCGGGTACCTGCTCCGTCCTTGGCTGCGATAGAGCCAGTGGGATGACACGGCAGGACCCAGATCTCTTTTTTGGTTTTGGCAGGTGTCAGATGCCCTGACCCAAAAAACCCGAAGCGGAACGTGCGATACCCGGCGAGGAGCTGGATGCGCGTCTGGCCGGGAACACGCTCAGCCTGCAAAGCGCTCCCCGGACCGGGGAGAGGGGCAGGGAGAGCCGCGCTGATGCGCTCTGAAATAATGCTTTTTTAAATATAATTTACAATAGATTTCATAGCTAAGTTATGCAACATAACGAGCAAATCTAAAATGTAATTGTCACTGCACATTAACGGCAAAATCCTGAACCTCTATTATACTAACAAACTTATTAAATCAGTGAACATTGCATTGCATCAGTCAATTACTAAAACAATGCCAGGATCAGTGGAACAATGTGATACCCATTATGGGGGGGGGAGGAGCGAGGGCCCACAGCCCGGGCCGCCCGCACCGCAGCATCTTTTAAAACATTAAATAGATTTACGTCTTTGATGGAACGCGTCACCTGTGGGGTCTTCGGCAGCCACTTCCCCCATTCCAGGCGAGGGAGGGTAAAGAGCCTGAAGCTGCCACTGTGTTGGACCCCGAGCCCCTGCCCGGGAGCCGGAGGATGAGGAGGGAATCGCCGCCGGCCTCGCCGCTGGGATCTCCCCAGTGCCCAGGGATGGGCTCGGCAGCATTCGCAGTGCTCGGTGTCAGAAAACACCGTGCAAAAAAGGCAAGTCTTGCAAAAGCCAAGAGACTCACTGCAGCGGGTGCTGCCGAGGCGCTCGGACACCGGCTCCCCCCTGCCGGCACTGCCGGGGCCGCGGTTGACCCCCAGCCGTCAGCCAAGGCCATGCAGCCCCTCGGCCACCTCCCGGCTGGGACGGGGGAGAGAATGGGAAGAGTGAAAGTGAGGAAAACCGCATGGGTTGAGATAAAGACAGTTTAATCAGTAGGGCAAAAGCCGTGCACGAGCAAAGCAAAACAAGGAATTCATTCCCTGCTCCCCATGGCTGGGGGAGGGGAGGCAGAGTTCAGCATCCCCCGGAAAGCCGGGCTCCATCCCACGGAACGGAGACTTGGGAAGACAAACACCATCGCTCCCAGCATCCCCCCTTCCTTCTTCTTCCCCAGCTCTATGCACTGGGCATGGCGTCCCATGGCATGGAACGTCCCTGTGGTCAGTCGGGGTCAGCTGTCCCGGCTGTGTCCCCTCCCAGCTCCTTGTGCCCCCCCAGCCCTCGCTGGCGGGGGGTGAGGAGCAGAAAAGGCCTTGAGAGCCCAGCAACAACCAAACCCACCAGTGGGCTGTCACCCCCTCTCTCACCCCAAACCCCAGCACTGCACCACCTGCCATTCTCACCCCAACCCCAGCCCAGCCGAAACCACGGCAGGGATCAGGCCCCAGCGGCGCCGCTGGCCCCACCCCGGAGGCAAAGGGCTCATCCCCCTGCCCACCTCGGGCACCTGCGCACGGCATCCCCGGAGCGAGCGGATGGGCAATGGCCGGGATTCAGCCGCCACGTCGCTGCCTCTCCCCCAGGAGCCGGTGTTGGCCGGAGCGCGGGTCTGCGCCGCGGGCAGAGCGCGCTCTGAGCTCATTGCTGGCGCCGGGGCCGGCCGCCCGCGGCCGCACACATTGCCAGGGAAGGGCACGTGCTCCAGCAGCAGGACGGGGCACGCAAAGGCTGGCAGGGATCTCGCCCTGCGGCCCCCAGGCTCTCGCCTCCCCCTTCCCACAGCCTCAAATCCCGTCACCAGCGACGCCGCGGCCTCATGGGACTCTCAGACGTGAAATAAGGTGAGCTCGAGCAACCCCGGAAAGATGTCCGTGCACCGGGTAGGCGCAAAAACACCTACAGCAAAGTCTGCCCTGCACCTCGGTGAAGTGATTTGACACAGCACTAATTATGCAAATTAATCATCGGTAAATCAGGTACTTGTTAATTTATTTATTTATTTTGCAACCAGGCAGGAGGAGCGCCGGGAGAGAAGAGCCGCTCGATTTCGGCTGGGAAGGAATGTTTGGTAACGTGTTGCATGATCCGACCTCCCCACGTTCTTTTCCAGATTAAATTCTGAATTGATTTGCTGGCATCACACCGTTCGTAGCTCTCAATATGTCATGGCGGCTAATGAAGCGTGCCAGGGACACATTTATAACCCGCTATTAGCCCCTTCCATCAGGAAGGGATTTTTCCCCCCTCCCCCTTTTCTCTGAGGTTCTAAAAGTTAAAAGACAAAACCAAACACCAAAAGAAAAACCCCAAAATCAGCAGCAGCAGCAAACAGTTCTACTGAAAGTCAGGCGCTTGTGTGATTTCCATCCGTCCCTCCTCCTCGGGACCTGGCTCTCAGGGGGCCACAGAAAAGGAGAAGTCCCCCAAACCCCCCTGCTTTTCCCCGGCCCCGGTTTGCCCGGAGCAGGTTCCTCCCCTTCCCAGACCTTCGCTCTCCACACTGGGAAGCTCACGCCATTTTCTGAGCAAAGCTGAACCAACACCATCTACAAACCCTGCCTCAACCGGCATCCCAGAGCCGGGAGCCGGCCCGGAGAGGAGGGGGCTTCCGTGCCCTGGACCCCCCACTGCAGCTGGAGCCAGGACCTTGCTCCGATGGAGCCCTGGCATGGAGCCGAAGGAGCAGAAAGGCAGCGGTGACCACGGGCTGCTTGCCACTGGCAGCAATGGCAGCAATGGCAGCAGTGGCAGCAGTGGCAGCGCACATGCTGCGGGCAGGCAGCGTGTCCGACAGGAGCCGAGTCCCCCTTCACTCCAAACGCAGCACTTCAGGAGCGCAGAGACAACTCTATCGGGGGAACGAGAGCTAATTAAATTTACTGGGATCACTGAAGAGGAAATTATTTAATATTCTGCATGGAATTTAATATCTGAAAGCATGAATGGCCCTGTTTCATCAGAGATCAGTTCCTTCCCAACGTTCGAGTTTACATTCCGCAGCCAGCCCCGCCGCCGAGGGACGGGCAGGGATGGGGGAGGACGCTGCCTGCGAGGAACCGCGACAGAAACAAACAGCGGGAGAGCAGCGGGCGCCGGAGCCACGTTCCCGGGTTCTCCCGGCAGAGCAGCAGCAGCTCCGCCATCCCGAGGGGAGCAGCCTCCCGAGGGGCTCTGCGGGAGCATCCCCCGCTCCCACCCACAGCCGCTGCTGCGCGGGGCTGCCGCTCACCCGGTGAGCTCCCGCATCCGCGTCAGGCCTTCAGCTGATGACCTCCACGCTGTCGCCTAGTGCCATTTTAACAACCAAAACCTTACAACACCTTAAGTCCCTCCAGTTTGCTCCTCCACCCACAGAGGAGCCGGGGCAGGGCGCACCAGGATCCAGGGGCAGGAGGACTTTGCCACAGCAGACGTTGGCCTTGGCTGCGCATCCCTCGGTGCTGCTTACCCGGACCAGCCCCCCCCGCAACAAGCGCCTCTTGGGCTGCAGAAGGATCCCACCGTCTGGTTTTCCCACGCTCCATGCTTGCAGCTCTCCAGCTTCTCCTGGGTGCAAGACCCTCCTGGTCCCAAGGGCTGGCAGCCACCTCTGCACCCTCTCCAGGCTGTCCCTGCAGCAGCGGAGTGCCAGCTGGGCTGCGGGATGTGGAGCGCCAGCTGGGATGCAGTGTGCCGGCCAGGATGCAGGATGTGGTGTGCCGGCCGGGGTGCGGTGTGCCAGCTGGGATGCAGCATGCGGAGTGCCAGCCGGGACATGGCATGCAGTGTGCCAGTCGGGATGCAGGATGCAGAGTGGCAGCCGGGATGAGGGATGTGGTGTGCCAGCCGGGAGGGAGGATGCCATCAGGTGGTTGATGGTGGCCAGAGACCCCAGAGCTCCTGCCCCTCCGGCTCCCTGTTTCCTGATAACGTCTCTCTCACACACATGAAAGTCATTATAAGCAGCAATAATTTTGCTTCTGTTTATGTCACCAATACCTTCAGCTGATTCCTGTAACTACCAGCATGGAAGCACTAATACCTCTGCAAAAGACAAAGCAATTATTTCTAAACTTAGCTCCCTTTCCTTGCATTGTCACCATCCAAATCACCAAAACCCCACTCTGTTGTCAGCATCTTTCTCTAACTAGCAGGGGAAAAAAAGATAATTTTTTTTTTTTTTTCCCAAAAAAAACCCCCCATAAGCAGTGGCATCAACCAAGCAAACACAGCCGGCAGCAGCCCCCTCGCTCCCCAGGCCCCGCAGGATCCGTCCTGCGCTCGGGCAGGGGCAGAGTAAATCGCATTTCTCTTAGTGCCAACGTAGGGAGTGACACGAGCCCTGGCCCGCAGCTGGAGGGAGGATGAGCCACCGCCCAGGGACATCCCGGGATGGGGACATCACCCTGACAGCGGCTGAGACTCCCCACTGCCTGGATCGGGAGAGCTCTGGAGTCACCCCCCGCCTCGCAGCACCCGTCTCTGCAGCAAACGCCGTCCGGGTGACGGGGACCCAGCTGGGGACAGCGGCCCCTCGAAGAGGTGCCCGTTTTCAGAGGAGGGGTAAGGGACGCACCAAGCACAGAGGCAGGGAGCTGCTTCTCCCGGCGCATCAGCTGCCGTTTGGCCTCCCAAATTCCCTGCTCCTGCAGAGAACCCTCTGCTCTTCCCCAGGTGACGGGAACATGCCAGCGCTTGACCCAGACACAGGCACATTAGCCGTGTCCCAGCGTCTGTCTGCGTGGAGACACACTGTCTGCCTCGGGACCCTCCGCAGCACTAGACCTTATTATCCTATGGGTCTGCTCGTGAGAAATTAAAATGAGCCATAAAATGACAAGTAAAGTGAAATAAGGAATGTAAAGAGCAGGGAGAATGTAAATCGTGTCATTAGTGTATGTACAGCACTCCCAAACGCCCGTTCCCCACCTGCTCGGCACGGCCCCCAAGGCGGGGGGGGCTGCCGGGTCACCCCGAGATGGGGCCACGGCTCTTCTGCGTAGGGATCGTGGGGGTCCCCTGCCCTGGCACCCACCCTATGGAGCCGTAGGGGTTCAGGGCCGTTGAAGGAGACCTGGTACCCCCAGCCCTGCAGATCCCCCCAGGCTGGCACAGCCCCCAGCCCCACGGGGCTCCTGCCCCCCCAACCCCGCTCCAGAAGGACACGGGGAGGGAGAAGCAGCCGCAGAATTAATGAGCAGGCGCAGGTTCCCCAGCAAGGGCTGAAATGAGCTGGTACCTGGAGGCAGCAGAACACCTGGGTGACCTACATACCCATCGCTGATGGAATATTTAACGGGCTCTTTTCAACGGATTCTGCATGAAAAACCTCTGGGCTCTTGCACGCGGTGAAAGGTGCAGAGCGAAGCCTCCGTCTCCGGAGACAGGCCCTGCTGCCCGGACCCCGCTTTCAGAGAGGCTGGAGGGAGCAGAGGGAGGCTCGCATGGTGGCCGCACCACTGCTCTTGGCTTGTGGCTACTGGATGCTCATCAGCATCCCAATCACAGAATGGTTTGGGTGGGAAGGGACATTTAAAGGCCATCCAGTCCCTCCCCCTGCCCTGGGCAGGGACATCTTCAACTGGATCAGGTTGCTCAGAACCTCGTCCAACCTGGCCTGGGATGTTTCCAGGGTATGGGGCAGCCACAGCTTCTCTGGGCAACCTGGGCCAGGGTCCCACCACCCTCACAGCAAAGAATTTCTTCCCCGGCTGCTCCATGGGAAAGTGTCAGGGATGCTCCTGAGCCACCCCCAACAGCCCGGTCCCCGGTGCCGGAGCCGGCGGCAGCAGGCACTGCGGGGTGCGGGGGTGCTGCCGGGGTGCCGTGCGGGTGCCAGACGCCCCCAGTCCCCATCCCCATCCCTCAGCTGGGAGAGCAGCGTCCCAGGGGAGGGGACCCCGACCAAGGGACACACCAGGGACAAGGGAGAGAGGCCAGCTGCGTACGGACTGCCCTTAAAAATATTTTCATAACGTTTCATATCCAACCTCCAGTAGCAGCTCCAGTAATTAACAGCTAAGTTTTAATTAAACATTGATTAGCAACTAATTAGTCTAATGATTAGTCACCTGAAGGAGACAAAGCAAAATACTGGGGCTGCCAAGATCGGAGTGGGAGAAGGCAAATGATGAAAGATGAGAGGCAGCTTAAATTCCTTCCCTGCTTCCCTCTCGGCCAAACGTTTTCTCTTATTTTGGTCCTTTACAAATGAAGCCTTCGATGTGAATTTTCCTAATTGTGGCAAGTCTGATAGAGTCTCAAGTGAGTGATGTGGAGGAGACCAATTTTTTTCATCTTTCCCATCGGGTCCCAGCCTGTTAATGCAGCTGAAGAGCCTTTCCCCGCTAGAGGAGACTCAGTCTCTGCCGCCATAACGAAGTCGGGGGGGACTCCGGTGCCTTCGCCCCTGCAGCATCCCGACGAGGATGCTGCAGAGCGTGTGGGGAGCACAGCGCTTCTCCCTGCCTGCGACAGCTCGTCCCCCTCGGACACAGCGTCACTCTCCATTTCCCCCAGACACAGACCTGGTTCGTTATCTCCTGCCTGGTGCAGGGGTCTCCCGTCACTGCCCCCTGCTCCCAACGCAACTGAGCCCGGCCCTGCACCACCAGCAGGGCTCTGTCAGACCGAGCTCGGAGGGGCTGGGACGGACCCTGGGCTGCAGAATGGAGGAAGAATACTCCCCGGCAGACGAAGGCAGAGCCCTCGGTGGCGGCTGGCAGGGCGGGCTGCCGAGCACGGGCAGCGCTGAGCTTCAACGAGGCCAAGTGCCGGGTCCTGCACTTGGGCCACAACAATCCCACGCAGCGCTGCAGGCTGGGGGCAGCGTGGCTGGGGAGCTGCCCGGCGGAAAAGGACCTGGGGGTTCTGATTGACACACGGCTGAACATGAGCCAGCAGTGTGCCCAGGTGGCCAAGGAAGCCAATGGCCTCCTGGCTTGTATTAGACATAGTGTGACCAGCAGAAGCAGGGAGGGGATTGTCCCCCTCTAACTCAGCACTGGTGAGGCCACACCTTGAGAATTGTGTCCAGTTTGGGGCACCTGATTACGAGAGAGATCTCGAGGTGCTGGAGCGAGCGCAGAGGAGGGCAACGAAGCTGGTGAAGGGCCTGGAGAATAAATCTGATGAGGAGCGATTGAAGGAGCTGGGACTGTTTAGTTTGAGGAAGAGGAGGCTGAGGGAGGGTCATCGCTCTCTACAACTACTCGAAAGGACACTGTAGAGAGGTTGGGGCTGGTCTCTTCTCACAGGTAATTAGCGATAGAACAAGAGGGAATGGGTTCAAGCTGCAGCAGGGTAGGTTTAGCCTGGACATTAGGAAAAAATTCTTCACAGAAAGCGTGGTCAGACGCTGGAATAGGCTGCCCGGGGAGGTGGTGGAGTCGCCATCCCTGAATGTGTTTAAGAGTCGTTTCGATGTGGTGTTGGGGGATATGGTGTAGGGGAGAACTCTGTAGAGTGGGGTTGATGGTTGGACTCGATGATCCCGAGGGTCTTTTCCAACCTAAATGATTCTACGGTTCTATGACGTCGAGTCCATGACACCGAGAACCAGATCCACGACACTTCGCCCTGCGCGGCCGCGGCTTTGCACTTACAAAGAGCCGCAGCATCGGGCAGGTCCTGAACGGCAGCTTCTCCACTCGCCAAGGGCCGCTCCGCAGTGTCCCGACTGGGATTCCTGGTGACGACTCCCAGCGTGCTCCCTCATGGACACGGCTCCGCTCCCGGTGCCGGCCATGGGGAGGGCTGCCTGCCCCGACACCTCCCCGGCCCCAGTCACTTACCGGGCCATTGCTGTTAGGAGGATGTTTATTATTTTGCCCTTCCCTTTCGTGAGATAATCCTATTTACCTACACTACTTATGCCTCAGAAAAATCACTCCTGGCTGAGGACGATGGAAGCCCTTACAGCCGAGCTCCCCCAGCGCAGCCGCTCCCCAGCTCTCTGCCCCCCGGCCCCCCCTGGGGCCGAGCACTCCCGGCTCCCCTTGCCGAGCACCCCTGGTGCGTCAGCCCCCTCCCCGCCCCACGCTTCTTCTACCCCTTCTGCAAGTTTGAGCCTTTTTGAGTCTTTTTTCTCCCCCTTTTGTATTTTTTCTCCCCTGGTCTTCGCAGGCTCCTCTCTGGAGTTTATGAGAAGGTGAAACGCTACCGCATGTGTGTGTTGAGGAGGCTGTAAATGGCCCCAGGGTGAGAGCAGAGCCTGAGCCGGACCAGACTCCCCGCGGGGAAGGCTGGAGAGGGGAAGGGAGGCCATTGCACCGCGGTGCTCCCCAAGGAGCCCCGTGGCATCTGTCCTGCTGCCCACGCGCGAGAGATCCCTGAGGGAGGTGACGGAAAGGTAGAGGCCGGGCGGGATGGGGAGCGCCTGGGGGGTACCATCTTGGCAGGGGAAAGCCCAGGATATGTGGTCAGAGGGACAAGCGTGACTCAGGAGCCACCCATCTGTCCCCGGGCAGCGATGGGACACAGCACAGCCTGGCCAGAGGGACCCTGAGCCCCGGGGATGGTGGGACCCGCAGCGGGGGACGGGAAGGGTTAAATGCTGGACCCCCATCCCCTGCCTCCCTGCATCCGCTGGCAGAGCCGCAGGTACATCGATTGCTTCACACAGCTCGTCAGCGTCGGATCGGTACAAATCGATGGGGTTAGGGCAGGGAGAGAGGCGGCTGAGTGGATACCGATACCCCCCTCCTCCTCCTCTCTCCAGGAATGGCACCCCCCGGGAAGCCCCAGCAGCTTCCCCGGCTTCTGCACGGGCAAATCCTGACCCCCCCCCCGACTTTGGTCTCTTTGCAAAGGGGCTTCTTGATCCCCTGGGAGAGGGGAGAAGAGGCAGAGACCAGCAGCAGTGGGCAAGGGCCTTCTGGAGGGAGGGACAGGGGCTGCTTCTGCCGGGCACGGCCATCCCGCAAACTGGGAGACCTCGGAACACCAGCTGCAGCTGGGAGGTGACCAGCCATGCTGGGAAGAGCTCCAGCCTCCTGCATGGTCCCCCCTGGTCCCCCCGTCCTGCCCACGCTGGGTCCCAGATCCGCCCAGATGACACACGTGTGCTTCATCCAGCGGAAGGCATGAGCCCCGTTAGCAGCAGGGAGACGGCCGCTCTCTCTGCGGCTGTTTCATGCTTCTCTACAAAGCAATCTGCTACTTGGGCTCCTCTGTTCTTCCCTCTTACGCAACTGCACAAAATGTAGAGGAAAAAAATCCCCCAGATGCTAATTTATCTGAGGAGCTCGAGCAGGTTTGCACAAGGCGGCAGTTTCAGCAGGAGAAAAAAAAAGAAAGGGAACAGCCATGTCTGAAATGCTGCTTCAGAAACCTGCCCTCCCTCCCGGGGACTCCTGCCCTCCCCAGCTCCCTGCGGGGATGCCTGCCTCCATCCCTGCCTCCATCCCTGCCTTCTGCCTCCATCCCTGCCTCCATCCCTGCCTCCATCCCTGCCTCCTGCCTCCATCCCTGCCTCCATCCCTGCCTCCTTCCCTGCCTCCTTCCCTGCCTCCATCCCTGCCTCCTTCCTTGCCTCCTGCCTCCTTCCCTGCCTCCATCCCTGCCTCCTGCTTCCATCCCTGCCTCCATCTCTGCCTCCTGCCTTTACCCCTGCCTCCACCCCTGCCTCCTGCCTCCATCCCTGCCTTCATCCCTGCCTCTATCCCTGCCTTCATCCCTGCCTCTATCCCTGCCTCCTGCCTCCTTCCCTGCTTTCATCCCTGCCTCCTTCCCTGCCTCCTGCCTCCATCCCTGCCTCTATCCCTGCCTCTATCCCTGCCTCCTGCATCCATCCCTGCCTCCATCTCTGCCTTCTGCCTCCATCCCTGCCTTCTGCCTCCATCCCTGCCTCCTTCCCTGCCTCCTTTCCTGCCTCCTGCCTCCATCCCTCTCTGCCCGATGGGCTGCCTGCACTCCGGCTCCGCACTCTCTGGGCAGGGTTCCGGCTCTGCTCACCCACTGGGAGCAGCAAACCAGGGGAGGAGGGTGCAGAGGGGTCACATGTCAAACCGACCCCCTGCCCCGGGGCTTTAGGTGCTTCGCCGGTGGCGATCCCTGGGGGTGCACAGGGAGACCCCAGCAGCCGGCCCCAACCTCGGCACCTCTCCGGGGCTGGGACCGCGCTGCCCGGCCGAGCCCAGGCACCGGAGGGAGCGAGCCCAGGAATTCTCTCCGGCTGCATGGCTGGGGCAGGGGGGCTCAGGACAGGCAGCAGGCAGGCAACCAGTCCATCCCCCCCCAGCCACCGCCCCCCACACCCTCCCTCCCGCCCGGGGGGCACAGCCCGAGCCCCCCAGCAGCACCTGGCAGCCGGGCTGCTCCCCTTTCACAGGGACCTCTGGCAATTACAGGTTTAGTGGTGCAAAACATAGTTTAATAGCAGCCAAGGCTGCTGGGATTGATTTCTTGTTTTGTTTTAAGTGCAGCTAATCTAATAATTAATTTATTTAAATTGATAGGGCAGAGAGAAATTACATTTCTATCTTCCCTGAATAGATTTTACTGTGTCTGGTGACCCTGGCGAGATGAAGAGCCGGGCTGAGGGCCCCAACATGCCTTGGAAGAGCTGCCTTGATCGGCTTGTCATATTTTTCAATTCATTACTGCCATTTTAGCAAACAGCCAGTATAGATTTTGTTGCTACAACAGCCCTTAACGCGTTAGTCGTGTGTAAGCTGGTACCTGCCTTAACTGCTTCCGGGAAATGTTTCCCTCCAGAAAAATGACCCACTAAAACGCCAGCCCGGCAGGAAGGGCTGGGGCTCCCCCGCCGCCTCCCTGCGGACCCCAAGAAAAGGAGGCGTCCCTCAATGCGGGCGCCCGGCCCGGGGGCTCGTCCCGCTGCGAGAGCCCGTTCCCCAATTAACGCCGTTGTGGGGCCGAGCTCTGCCCACCCCGGCGCCGCTCGGCAGAGCAGATGCCAGCGCAGCGTTCTGCAGCCGAGCGCCGGAGGAGGCAGCGCGCTCGGGCTGCATATTTTGCTCTTACGCCTTTGGGAATCGTCTTTAGTGCTCTCGACAAGATCTCTAGCTGTGCTGGAGCACGCGGGCTCCCCCACAACAGGCTCCGGCACAAACCTCGGAGGGTTTTCCCAGCGCAGGGGAGAAACGCTGAGGAGCCGCGGGGAAGGAAGGGCTCTTTTCCAGGCTGCAGCCCTCTCTCAGGGTGAATTTGTCGGGGGAGCGGGTGACAGCTGGCGTGGGGAGAGGTTCCAGCCGTGCCAGGGCTGCTCCCCATCGGGGCAGTCATGGCACCGGGGTGTTTCTCTGCCGGTGCCACCATGGGCATGAAGGTGGGCAGCAGCGAGGGGGCAAACAGCCGACAGCTTCCGAGGCTCACTGGAGCGCTTTATGCGCTGCCCAGGTTTGACAAGCAGGCGATTAAAAAGGCATCAGCTGAGTGCAGAGCGAAGGGCAGGGGCAGCGGCAGAAGGGGGGGGACCAGCAAGGGCAAAACCCCTCCCAGGGGATCCCTGCTTTGAGGGGTGACGGCAGGGAAGGCAGCGCCCTGCTCGGGTGATGCCGGGCTAGGCACAGAGATGCAGCCATTCCCGCTCTCCTGGCAGAAAGGCAATGCCTGACCTGCCTACCCCTCCGTACCATGTCCCCCCGACCCCCCCACAGGCAGAGCAGAGGCCCTTGGGCTGCACGGCCAGCACCCACGGGACCAGCACCCACGGGACCAGCACCCACGGGGCAAGCACCGCGCTCCCACCGCTCCCACCGCGCTGCCGCAGCCGCGGCCACAGCCTTTGCCTCTCGCGTCCCAGCTCTGCCTCCCCGTGATAACTCCAATAAAGAGCAAATCGCTATTATTCTGTACCCAGCTCTTCTGATCCATCCTGATGAGGACCTTCCCCTCGCCGCCTCAAAGTCACCAGGCGGAGGGACTCCTCCTGCAGAGCCCCCGGGGAAGGGGATGGGCTCTGGGGGGAGTTGCAGGGGGGAAACATCCCTCCGGATCCCCCAGGAAGCCCTGCAGGCTGTATCCATAATCCCAGAAAGAGGGAATAAATAAGAGGGAGGCTGGTGGGAGGCGCAGGAGGGGGCGGCGGGGCCAAGGCGGGTGGTGAAGCCCTTGGTGGAGGCTCCTCGGTGGGAAGAGCGGCGGCCGCCTGGCCCTCGCTGCCCGGCCACCTCCGGCACCCCTGCGGAGAGTCCCCGGCCTCGCTCAGCCATCACCTTCCTGTAAGAGCCAGGCCCGTGCAAGATTTATCGGGGATGCTGCTCAGTATTTCATGCCTGCTGCAGGCAATCCCACTGCTGCCACTGCGGCTGCACGGAAAGCACTTTGTAGATTTGATTATGCGATAAGGGGCATCAGAAATGCAACTTGTTGCCTATTTCGCAGAGTAATTAATTTCATCTGTATTGAACAAATGACATAATTTGAAGATTTCTGGGTTATGGATTAAGTAAAGACCAGATGAGAGCATCCTCATTGGCTCGGAGATTAATTAACAGCGCGAGGTGAAGCGAGCTCTCTCCTCCGCAGGATTGCTTTTCTGGTGCATTTTTAATCCACCTGCCCGGCACCACGGCTGCCCCCCAGGGGCACCACGCCGCCCTGGCACGGGGCAGCGGTGCTGCACATCGATCCGGGCACAGGAGCCCCAGCTGGGGCTCGTTCCCATGCCAGGACGCTGGGGGATGCCGGGGAATAAAGCCAAGCTTTAAGGCTTCCTTGAGGCTTCCCGCTCCCCTGCCCAGGTCAGCTCTGCCTGGTCTAATCACCTCCCCTGGCCCTTCCTGCCAGGCAAAGCACGGCGAGCGCGCGCAAGGGCTCGTTCCCAGCTTGGCCGAGGGCTCGGAGCGCAGCCCCTGCCCTGGGACCCCGCGCCCGGTGCACCCCCAGCCTGCCGGCCGCCCGGCTGGGCTGGACCCTGGTTCCTTCCATCTCACAAATCGCGTCACTCAAAACGTACGACCGCCGCGTGAATCTCAAGCTCGCTTACAAACACTCAGAGGCTGAATAAATTGAAATGTAAGGGATATGGGGAGGGGATGGGGATCGCTGCAGGGAACCCGACACACCGCACCCCCCCTGACTGCTGCAGGGACGGCTCCTGGCCTTGACGCCTCTCCCGACGGGGCAGGGCTAACACTTGGGATGTGCCGGGCAGGGCTCAGGGAGCAACGGGGATCGCAGGGATCGCAGGGACCTCAGCAGAGCTCTGGGGAAGTTGGGTGCTCCTTCATCCCATCCCAACCCCCAGCACCATGCCAGTAACCATGCTGGTGGGGTTGTCACTGCAGTCCACTGCTACTGCCCCGGGGAGACGTCCTGCCCTGCTCCATCCCTCTCCCTGCCCTGCTCCATCTCTCCCTGCCCTGCTCCATCCCCTCTCCCTGCCCCACTCCATCCCTATCCTTGCCCTGCTCCATCCCTCTCCCTGCCCTGCTCCATCCCCTCTCCCTGCCCCGCTCCATCCCTCTCCCTGCCCCGCTCCATCCCTCTCCCTGCCCCACTCCATCCCCTCTCCCTGTCCTGCTCCATCCCTCTCCCTGCCCTGCTCCATCTCCTCTTCCTGCTCTGCTCCATCTCTCCCTGCCCTGCTCCATCTCTCCCTGCTCTGCTCCATCCCCTCTCCCTGCCCCACTCCATCCCTATCCTTGCCCTGCTCCATCCCTCTCCCTGCCCTGCTCCATCCCCTCTTCCTGCTCTGCTCCATCTCTCCCTGCCCTGCTCCATCCTCCCTGCCCTGCTCCATCCCTCTCCCTGCCCCGCTCCATCCCCTCTCCCTGCCCCGCTCCATCCCTCTCCCTGCCCCACTCCATCCCTGTCCCTGCCCCGCTCCATCCCTGTCCCTGCCCTGCTCCCAGGGCACAGCCTCAGCCCAGGGATCTCCCCACAAACACCTCAGACTCACTGAAAATGTTCTGCGTGGGGTCAGAAAAACAGGACTCCGTGCAGCACTTATTCATGAGCCAGGCATTTTATTTAATGTGCCTTGCGATGCAGGATCAAAGATCCAGAGCAGCACCTAATTAATATTTTCCTCTTCTTCTGTACCATCCCCTGGTTGAGCACCGAGTCCCAGAATGTAAAAGCCTCCCTTTCAATGACTCTGCATAATGAGATGGATTTGGACTCCAGCAAATTTGTTCAGTTTTATGGAGTATTATATGAAAATGCTGTGAAATTAAGTTCTGTCTTTGCTATCACGCCATGGCCATCAGAGCGCTTTTATGTATGGCACTGAGACTAAAAGATGGGAAAGTGAGTCCTTGCTGCAGTAATGTGGTGAACGGGGAGAGGGAGGAGCCGTGCAATGAAGATGACATGGTGGAGGGTTAGACTGGGGGAAATAATGAAGGAAACAAGAAAGTGATGCAGATGAAGAGAGTTGCCAAGCTCAGAGCCTGGAACTGGAGCAGCGGCAGCCAGGAGGCTCCGGCAATGGGCAGGATGGGAGGGATGGGGAGGGCTCCCTTCTCCCACATTCCCCTCTGGGGTATCTGCGCCCCAGCAGCCCCTCTCGCAGCGTGCGGGAGGCAAACGCACCCTCCTGGGGGACGCGGGCAGAGCCGCAAGGGAGGGCGAACAGGTCGGCTTGTGCCCCATGGCCTCGCACTCCAGCGCAGGCGCCCGTCCGCTCAGCCGTGTCAGGACATGTCCAGAAACGCCAGGTTAGTAGAACCGAGGTGTTCCGAGGCAGGAGAGCACCGTGGGGAGGAGCTGCCATTTGAGCCTGGAGGCAGGGAAAGCCCCCCACATCCCTGCCCGAGCTCCCTTCGCTGCCTGCAGATCCCTTCCTTTCTCCCCTCTCCATCTCTTCCCACCCCCAGCCTTCCTCCCCCTCCTCTTTCCCTCAGCCCCGCTCCCCTGCATTTACCCCAGTGTGATCTATTTTTTCCCTTGGCAACTTTATAACCCGCTTCCTTGCCTGACAGCAATTAAGTAGATGCTTCACTTCCAATCCCATGGCCCATAAACACTGGAAAAAGAAAACGTTATAAAGAGGAAAACAATCAGATCTGCACACAGACGCATGCACACGCATACAGGCAGACAGAGGGGCAAACGTGGAGGACGGGGTGAGGCTGGGGGAGACGTCGGAGCCCCTTCGCTTGTGTGGAGGCTGGAGACCTCCTCACACCTGCCGCAGCCTCCCCACCTCCAACCGTGCGGGCGAGGGGGGAGATTTCCATAACGCGTGAGAAGGGGAGCTTGCACCCATCGATCCCCGCAGCTCGTCAGCCCCAGCCCTGCCGTGCCCCGTCCCAGCTCCCACGCTGCTGCCCCTCTCCTGCCCCACCGCTTGCCTCGCGGTGCTTCGGCACTCACAGAAAAATAAAATGGTCCGAAAAAAAAAAAAAAAAGAGAGGCAGCAGTTCCCCCTGTGATGTATGGGATTTTTTGGTGCCTGACAGGCCCCCGAGCCTCTGGGGACCAGCACTGATAAATCACACCTTTCATTTCTCCGTGAACATCTTCACTTCCCCGGGCTGGCCGGTTCCCAACACCTCAAACCGCGGCCTCGGCCCCAGCGTGGTGGGGGCAGCGGGGGGTGCCCGCAGAGCCCCGGCTGCCTCACCAGAGCCGCTCCGGCATCGGCACGGCGAGAGGCTCTCTGGGGTACCAACCGCTGGGAACACGGAGCCCTGCGCTGAGGAAACTTGAGCAGACGCACTTTCTAATTTCCATGACAACTGTAATGGGGTGTTTGCTGGTTTGGGAGCGCTGGGGTGTGCGGGAAGGCGCTCGTTAGGCACGGAGCGAGAGCGGCCGCTGCTGCGAAGACGCCCCGAGCCGGCGGTGATGCCCCGTGCCCCCGTCTCTGCTGGCCCCGCACCCCGAGGAGCTCCGCTTCCCGTAGCCCCTGCCCGCACACCCCCCAGGGCCAACCCCCGGCACAGACCGGGGCTGCTTCCCACGCCATGGTAGCCCAAGGAGCTGCTCCACTTCCCACGCCATGGTAGCCCAAGGAGCCACTGCTCATCATCGCCCACCACTGGACGTCCCCTGTGCGCCGAGGGGAGAGTCCAGGGGACCCTGGGGTGACGCAACGGAGGCAGGAACACTGCCTGCTGCTGGGGCAGGGCAGGAAAGGGACGGGAACCAGACCCGAGTGGCGGCTCTGGGGACACGCGGCTGCTGGGGCAGGGCAGGAAAGGGACGGGAACCAGACCCGAGTGGCGGCTCTGGGGACATGCGGCTGCTGGGGGCACGCGGCTGGCTGCTGGCTGCAGAGGAGCCGCGCCGGGTGCACCATCCTGCACCGCTGCCCTAGGAGAGGGACTGAGGAATATGGGTTCAAAAGCGAACGCAGCTTGGCTTAAAATTAGCTCCTTTCCCAGCCCTGGAGGAGCTTAAGCAAAAACTATGAAACGACCAGCAACCAGTTAGCGAGAGAGCACGAAATCCAGGCGATTACTGAAAAGCTTTGGACATGGCTGTGAATCCCATGGCTGCCAACACTATCCCCAAGCTATTAAGAGAAAAATCAAGATGTGGACAGAATTAGATTGGCCATAGGTGAAAAATGGCTCAATTATTTCCAGTGCCAGAACCACAGAAGGACATTTCCCTCTGTTCCTGATCCACAACCTCCCTCTAATTAGCAGACCTAGCAGAGAGAAAAATGCTCCGAGCTCCAGAAAGAGCAGCAGCCAGAGACCCAGAGCACCGCACACATTTGTATGCGCTGGGTAAGCCGGGCACGGAGCAGCGCCCAGGTCAAACTCCACCGGTCCGGTAGGGACTGGCCACGGGAGACGTTCCAGTTGGTTTTTGCCCCCTGGGCAGGGCAGGCTGCCAGCCAGAGCCAGCCCTTCCCACAGCTGGGCTCCGCGGTGACAAGGACCGTCCTGGCTGGGAAGAGGGATGTCCTGCGCCAGCTGCTGTGCCCACGCTGGCTCTTTTCCCTGCCCAGACCCCAGCCCGGCGTCCTTGCCCGTGTGCATGCCGCGACACGGGGTAACAGCCCGCTGGAGCAGCGGGTTCGGAGGAGGAAACAGGGATCCATCACGTTGGGACGAAGAAGTTCCTGAGCCTGGAGAGGTGCTGAGCGGGATGGCGGAGAGGGGCCGAGCCATGAGGGGGGACACAGGCCAAGCTGGGAGCAGAATCCAGCCCAGCCAGCGCTCCTCGGGGACAGGCTGGAGGGCAGAGATAACTGCAGGCGCTCGCTCCCGAGCCTCTTCGCTCTCCTTTTACGCAGGGATCTTTTAAAACAACCGAAGCATAAAACTGAAAAAAAAGTTACCAGGAGGCCCTGCCCCCTCCCCGACAAACTTCGGAACATGCTGTCATCAAGAAAAATGATGCTGGCAAGAGAGAAACCCGCTGGGGTTGCTGGCAATTTCCCAGGCTCCAGCCCCAATGAGTGTTTTTCAATAATTTCAGGATCTGCCTGTCGCAGGCACTGACTGGGAGCGCAGGCAGGGAGCACACAGGCAGGCGGGTGTCAGCACAGCCACGGGCAGGGGACCCACGATGGAAAGGGAAATCAATTAACGGCTCCTCAGGAACAGGGATTTGCCAGCATTACAGAGAAAGGTCTGTTCGTTTAGCTGTAACAGGGAAACATTTAAATGGTCCTCAGTGACACAAAGGCATGTCCCAGGCCAGGGCTCGCTGACATCTTGGCCAGTTGAGCTCCGGGCAAGGCCAGGGACAGTCACAGCAGGTCACTGCAGGAGAGGGGACGACAGAGCAGCCATGGCTGCGTGTGCTGAGCTGCCCACGGCCCGGATCCAGCTACACACCGCAGCTCAGAGCCGCTGCAGGCTCCATCTCTGCTCCCCAGCTCCTCCCCGCTGCCCACGGGGCCGTACCCAGCGCCCGTGTCCAACCTTCCACCCTGGGAGAGGAGGGGGAGGCTGCAGGTCACCCCAGGAGCAGCAGCCATGAGCCAGGCAGCTTCCTCTCATCGCCCTCCCTGCCCGTCAACAGCAGAGCCCTCCTTGAGCCAGGCCTTGCATCCGCACCACCGCACTCAACAGCTGCTAATGCACCCACCTTCCACGGAGTCGTCTAATTGCCCTCTGAACCAGGGGCCGTGGGTCCCTGAACCACCCCACGGTGCCGAGTTCCACAGCGTAATTAAGCACTGCATGAAAACAAGAAAATCCTTTTCTTCATTTACGTTTTAAACCTGTTGCCCAATTGTTTCATTTTATGCCAACTATTTATAAAAAACAGTGAATATCCATTTCCTATTGCTCACCTTTATATTACTCCTGAATTTATAGAACTCTACCCTATATCACCTCTATTGTCTCTCTTCTAACCAAGAGCCCTAATTTATTAGTCTCTCCTCACACAGAAGCTGTTCTGTGCCTTTGATCAGCCTTGTCATCCTTTTCTTTACCCTTCTACTTCAACTACCTCCTTTTTGTGATTGGGCAACCAAAACCGCACACAGCATTTGCACTGCGACACCGCGTATTATATCTTGGCATAATGCTGCTGCCTGTTTTGTTTTCAGTCTCATTCCTAATGACTACTAACAAGCAATTTTCCTTATTTGACTGACACCGGGCACTGAGATGACATTTTCATACAACTACCCACAGTGACTGTGAGGTCTCTTTTCTTGAGTAGGAAATATTAAAGGCCAGCTTTGTGGTTTTGTAGTTAAGGATGTGTTCTCATCTGTATTACTTGGACTCAGCAACATTCACCTGCCATTTTGCCACCCAGTGACTCACACTGTGAGATTCTCCCACAACCCTGCCCCATCAGCTTTAAACTATCCCAACTATCACTGATAGCGGCCAGCAAATGAGATTGGTGCAGGCAGATAGGCTATTCAATTCGCAGCTCCCTAGCACAGCTCTCCTGGGTGGGGGACAGGACTTCAGGTACACCCCCATGTCCTCCTCCCAACGCATTTAATTTAATTACTTGTTTCCTTACAGGCAGTGAGGTCCCGGAGGCTCAGATCACATGAGAACAATGATGACACACATATATGGGATCAAGGTTCTTTGATTATTTTTTTTCCTTACTGCAGCGGTGTTCTCTGTGCGACTTTTTCCTGCCATTTGCAGTTTTTCCTCCCTCTGAGATGATTTGACGCCTTCCCAGAGAGAAGCAAAAGCCCAAGCACCCCATGAACATTTGGCCAGAACTGCAGAGATCAGCCAAGCCTTTCTGGCAGGGACGGGGCCGTGGGCTGGGGGAGGCCCTTCCACCTGCCCCCGCGAACTGCTTTCCTCCGGGGGGGGTTAAGGGAGGATCACGCCTCTGGGCACATATTGATAGAACCGAGCGAATCGATAGGGTGTAACGGCGGGAGCGCGCAGCAGGAGCGCGCAGCGGCCCCGGGCGCCGCCGTCAGCACCACGGACAGCGCCCGCCCGCTGCCCAGCCCCACGGGCGCGCCTCCCCCCGGCCCGGAGCCAGAGCCCCCTCCCACCCCGGGCACGGCCACCCCCTGGCCACGGACACCCCACGGCCAAACCCCGCCTCTGGGCACGGACACCCCACGGGGGGGAGCCAGACACCCCCCCCGCCCCGGGTCCGGACACGGCCACAGCACATCCAGGAGCCAGACCCCCGCAGCAAAGCCCAGCAGGCCCCATACCCAGGGAGCCAACCCCCACACACCCAAGGAGCCCCACATCAGATACAGCACACTCCACCCCACACCAGAGAGCTGGAGCCCCAGACAGGGCACAGTATGTCCCACAGCCAGGCCCCTGACATGGGTCGTCCCGTGGCACCCACTGTGGGAAGAGCCACCCACCACCCAAGCGCCAGCCCACGGCAGGGAAAGCTGTGGATGTGCAGCCAGATGCCTTCACACATGGGGAGAACACGCTCACCACCCCCCACACACACCTACTTCTGAGAAAAACAGCCTCCCTTTCTGGCATTCTCAAATCCTGAAGTACTTTCTCCTGTTCCTTCAGAGCTGTTGAGGGCTGCCCGTCCTGCTGCCGGCAGTGGGAAGCGTCCCTCAGCATCCCCAGGCCTCAGGCTGGCCTCCCGGGGACAAGCCATTTGGCTGCCGCAGGGAATTCTCTTCTGAGCAGCTGGCCCAGCATCCTAGCTGGGACCAGACTGAGAGCGCTCAGTCCTGCACTCCCTCTGCTAAGCTTCAGACGTCCCTTCTGAAAGGAATATTTCTTAATTGATATTAATACTCTGCATCCTGTCAGATCTTCTCATGTATTTACGCTCCCTCCCCAAGCACCTTCCCTGTCTGTCCCGCTTCCAGCAGCAGGGTGATTACGCAGCCCGGGCCTCTGCTACGGGGTGTTCCTGAGCCATGGGCCTGGTGTGGCTGAAATGGATCAGTGACACCGTTATATTTATGAGTATTTCAAGAGAAAGAAAAAGGCTACTGGGTGTTCATATGTTCTTGTTGTATTATTTAAGAGAAGCCATTTGAGAGCACAGGAGAAGCAGTGTCTGCTCCCAAAAGGAGGAAAAATAATGGAGGGGAATATTTGCAAAAAGCTCAGTTAAGTAAATATTTTATGCCCAATAATGTTATGGCTTTTGAATGATGCATGCAAGAGAGTTGAAAGGAGGTGAGGCACAGAGCGAGGAAACACACAGTGCGTGCCGAGTGTGAAGGTGTTTGTGGGGGGAAGCGAAGCAGGACGCGGTGCCCTGGCCGGTGGCTGCTGGCAGGGGCAGCGGGGCAGGGCTATTCCAGCTGCGGGATTGACAACCCTTGTGCTGCAGAAAACTTAGAGTGAACCTTACACGGAGATGGTCGTGCCCCAGGTGGGTGACGCCAGCTGACGTGCTGACCCATCTCCTCCCTTTCGCTTGGCATCAGCCCCAGGGAGTCATCGCAAGAGAAACCTGCATCCCCCTGGCCAAGGCTGCAGCAGGCAGGAGCCCTCCTGCTCTCCAGAGGCTCTGTGCAGTCTGCAAGACGCATCCAGAGCAGTCCTTGTGAGAGCTGCCCCCCAGACAGCCACGATACTCCAGAAAGGCCATGAGCACTCGGGAGGGCAGCCCCACGCGCGGTGGACTCTGGCGGGCTGAGGGGACGCTGATGGGAGCAACAGGGAGGGAGGCACCACCAGGCTGGAAAGGAGTTTAGTGCAAGGTCCCTGGCAGCCCGGCGGAGGCATTACTGAGATGCAGCAGGAGCCATACGGAGGTAGAGGACGGGTTCTCCCAAGGGCTCACGGCCCTCTTGAAGCATTGGGAACTGTGGCTGCCTCGTCACTTTGCTTGGGAGAAAATCAGACCTGCAAGGAGGGCACGGGAGCAGCGACCAAGGGGCAAAGAAGGGGAAGACAGAAGGCAGAGGGATTGCCCTGGCCCAGGAGGAAGAGGCAGGCAGGCAAAGCAGAAGGAAAGGGCAGGGGTGGTGACCCAGGGGAGGAGAGCAGGGACATTTATCTGACCAGAGGAATTCTCCCCCTGGCAGGAAGAAGCACAGGGTGAGCATCTGGCACAAGGTAAGCACAGAAAGGAGTAAAATACCATTAAGTATAATAAGAAATGTACTTAATCAATGAGCTCTGCAGCTGAGGATCAATGGGAGGCAGACACAGCCATTAGCTAAGAAAGCTGAGAAAGAGCCCCAGGCTCTGACGGAGCAGTCGATACCGGGTTTAACTGAGCAGCAGAGGAAGGGTCCCGGTGGAGAGCAGAGCCAGGCTGCAACCACCAGCCAGGGCTGACCCTGCTCCACTCCTGGGGCTCGGACCCCCAACAGGGAGCAGAAAGAGGGCCATGGCCCACTGCGAAGCCTGGTGCTGAGCCCCGAGAAGCACCACGGACCCTGGACCAGACACGAGTATTCAGCAACAGCAACAAGAGTGTGAGAGGGAACGGGATCAGTGCTGGCAGGGAAGAGGAGGACCCGAGCCCATCATCATCCAGGGACATCACTTGGCCATAGAGAGCAAGAGCCAGGGTTTTAGCCATGGGCTTTTCTCCTGTGGACCAAAGGCTGCACTGAACTCCAGGTGTTGGTCCTTGCTGTGGGACCCAGCCCAGGAGGGCACGGGGGGAACTATGGGCATTCTGGGGACATCATCCAGAGCAGAGGAGATATGCAAAGCCTTGCTCGCAGCCTGGCTGACAGCTGCGTCCTCGGAGAAGGGCCGGCTGCAGGGCAGTTTTCCTCACTGCTCTTGTCCCTTTCCCCTCTCCTCACCTTGAGGGCTGTGCCGGATTGCCCCCCCAGGGCCACCACATGGAAGAAGGGCAAACTAGATGGCAAGGAGGTCACCCTCCCAAGAAGGTGTTGCACCAGCCCAGGTAAGCAGAGCTGCAGCTGTGTCAGGGCTTGCCCAGGCCCCAACCTTGAGCGATGCCCCGGTGCCCCCCTTGACCCAGGGCGCTCGGAGCCCGTCCGGGTGGTGCCGGCACTCGGCTGAGTCACCGCACACGGGGCTTCGTCAAGAGAGAGTCTTGATTTTCAACCCATGAGCACATTTAGCGCTCGGGAAGGCAGACAGCCCCCGGCAGCGAGTGGGCACAACCTCCGGGTCTCGCTGACAGCGCGGCGGCTGACTCAGCCCTGGCACCGAGACCCTGCCCCGGGCTCCAGCAAACACCCAGCTCCTCCAGCCGGCCCGACCCCAACACTGAACTCCAGCTCCCTGCTCCCTTCTCACCTCCTCCGAGGCTGTCGCCCTCAGCCCTGACCACTGCTGCTCCCCTTCCCACTCCTGCTGAAACCTGATGGCCAGAGCCTGATCCAAGCCAAGCCGGCAGAGGGAAAGCACTGATCTCCGTGCAAGGGAGCCTCCAGGGAGCAGGCACTCAGCCAGCAATGTCCCAAGAGCATTAGAGCCCGGGGTTGTGCTTAAGGCAGAGTTTCTATATGCGTCTGTGAAGGGAAGGGGAACAACGGCTGTCCCCTGAGGTCCCTCCCACAGTGTGGACTCCCTTCTCCCACCGGGGCCAAAATCATATCCCTGGCCCCAGGAGGCTGCTCCTGGCCCTCCTGGAGCACAGGACACGTGCTCCATCCCTACACATCACTGGGTCCTGTCACCTTGGGCTGTGCAAGACCCATTCCTGTCACCCTCCTGCTTCCCAGACCCTGCAGCCCAATGGGGACGGCTGCCCTGTGAGCCAGGCATGGGCTGGGGGGTCCCAGAGTGACCCATCTGTCACCAGACTGGAGCGCTGACCGTGGGTAGGTCTGACCAGCTCGTCCCCCTCCTCACGTCTCCCTCCCACACTTTCCTCCGGGCCCAGCGCCGCTCCGAGCAGCATCTCACAGAGGGGCAGGTGGTGGCACATCACCCATCCCGGCTGGTAACGGAAAACCGGGCGACACCCAGACGGGGTTGGGGGGGGGGGACGACACATTTACGGGCAGGGTCCCCACCTCCTCTCCCACTGCCCGCAGGTGCTCCCTAGGTGTGTGTGTGTGTGGGGGTGTCACCCGGCCATTCCCCCCACACACACACCCCTCTTTCGGGCTACCGCAGGACCCGCCGCTGCTGCCCCGCAGCCTCCCGGGGACCCCCCGGCTCCGCGGACCCCGCCCGGCCCGGACCCCCGGGTCCCCCCCCGCCCCGCCGGCGGCTGAACAGCGCCACCTGGCGGTCGGGCCCGGCGCCGCTGCGGGGGGGGTCCCTCCCTGGGGGTCCCGGCAACAGCCCCCCCGGATCTGCGGCTGAAGCCGGGCCCTGCCCGGGATCGGGGAGTGGTGGGCTCTGGGGCCCCCCCGCAGCCCCCTGGCAAATGGGACCAGCTCGGAGGCCACCCTGGTGGTGCCACCGCAGACCACAGCCCCCCAGCTCTCCGGAGCACACAGGGAGCAGTTTGACAGCGGTAAGACCCAAACACCCGTACAGGCACCCAGGCCCTGCCGGAGGAGCCCTGCGGCAGTCAACGCTCCTTTTCCAGCCTCCTTCCCTCTTCTTGCAGAATCAGACTGGTTCGGAATCAGAAGGGACCTCTGGAGATCACCGCGTCCAACCCCCTGGCAGAGCAGGGTCACCCAGAGCAGGTGGCACAGGAACGCGTCCAGGCGGGTTTGGAATGTCTCCAGAGATGGAGACTCCACCACCTCTCCGGGCAGCCTGTGCCAGGGCTCAGGCACCCTCACAGCAAAGAAGTTTTTCCCTCATGTTCAGACAGAAATTTCCATGTTCCAGTTTGTGCCCGTTGCCCCTTGTCCTGTCACCGGGCACCGCTGAGAAGAGTCCGACCCCATCCTCTGGGCACCTTCCCTTTAGATATCAACAAGCACTGATGAGATCCCCTCGCTGTTGTGTTTTCTCCAGGCTGAAGAGACCCAGGTCTCTCAGCCCTTCCTCAGCAGAGAGATGCTCCAGTCCCTTGATCACCTTCATAGCCTCTGCTGGGCTCTCTCCAGCAGTTCCCTGTCCTTCTTGAACTGGGGAGGCCAGAACTGGACCCAGTGCTCCAGCTGTGCCCCCCCAGGGCAGAGCATTGGGGGAGGATGACCTCCCTCCACCTGCTGGCCACGCTCTTCTTAATGTGCCCCAGGAGACCAGCCCCCAGGGAGCAGAACAAGGGCTGTCCCAGGTGCACCCAGTGCCCAGCAGCTGCCTCAGGCCCCACAGCTCCACCCAACATTCAGTAGCTGCAGGTGCCCCCCCCCGGCAGCCCCTCCAGACCTGCTCAGCTGCTGCCGGCACTGCTCCCCCGGGGCAGCATTATTACTTTAACTACAAGTCCTGGCACCAGATATTTCAGCGATGCCAATGAGCTTATCTGGCCTTTGGCACTCGGGCAGTGGCGTGCTGGGAGCTGAGGAGCGCTGCAGGCTTTTACCCCGCGTCGGAGCCGCCCCGAACTGATAAAGGAGGCAGGCTTGATGTACAGAGCAAACCAGGGCATCTCCAGCTGCTTTGTTCAATTCTCTCCTCGCTCTCCTGGCCACCTTCTCTCTTCCCTTTTTCATTCCTTCACCCTCTTTCCAAGGGCTGCACATGCACCGCCTTAAACCCTGGGACAGCGCAGCTGATCTACAGCGCAGGGCGACCCCGGGCAGGGCAGCGAGATGAGCAAAAGGAAAACACCTTCTTGTTCCCCATCAACTCACCCTCTACGCTATGCCCAAGCGCACCAAGATCCTGTCCCCCAACACCCCGCCAAGCGCCTGGGAAGGGGCTCTCCCAGGGCACAGGGAAAGCTGGGGCTCAACCTTTCCCCGGGGGGGGAGCAGCCGCCCCCCCCTGCCCACCCACAGAGCCCGCACACAGCCCGCCTCACCTGAGGTAGCTCAGCCCTGGGTCTCTGCCATCCTTCCACCTCCCAGCACTTCCTCCCTCTGTGCTTGGGACCAGGCAGCACCAAAAGGGCTCCCAGGTGGAGCTTTTATAAAGCCTCCCCCGAGCCCCCTCCCCAGGGGCAGCCAGTCTCAGCTGTGGAGCCCTGCCCAGGCGTCGCCCGCTCCTCAAACCATCCCCGGCGAGCAGCTCGGGCCACGCCAGTAACGGATCCCTGCGGACATGTGCCCCATGGAGCTGAGTGACCCCTCGCGTGGGGCAAGGCGTGGCATTCCCGACTGAAATTTGTGGAACCCTTTAGAAATTTGCAATTTGGATTTTCCGTTTATAATTAAAGAAGGAAAACCGCCCGGCCTCTGCCTGCCTGGCCAAACCTGCTCCTAGCACAGCCCCACCCTGGGGTCGCACGCCGCAGGGAAGCCGCGGTTTCGCCCAAGCTGGGGCTCGGCACACGGCGCTTTTTCCAAAGGCTGGGAACGGGCTGGGCCCCCGGCAGCATGTTTCAGACAAAGAGGGCAGTTCCACTGGCAGGTGACTCCTCTGTGCTCGTGGTTTCTATTTTCTGGTCCCTTCCTCTGTCTCCGCTGAGTTAGTTGGTACACAAGCGTGGGAAAGACAGTCTCAGCCCCAACACGCCTTTGCAGGGACCATCTTCCCCAGTTAGGTGTTGGGACTGGCACTGTCAGAGCATAGCCCGTTGCACGTTCTCATGATTGCTTCCAAAGGTGCAGGATCAGTGCCGTCAGCAAGGGGCCCATGGTCAGGAGGAGCAGGGCCACGGCGGCCCTGCAGCAGCCCTGGCCCCTCAGACCCACCTGCGGGTGGGACAAGCGTCCGGGGTGCTGTTGGTGCAAGATCAACTGCATCAGCCTTTTTAACTGAGATCGACGGTGTCCCCAGGCAGCGTGGCCAAAGGTGGTGTTCTTTATCTGTGCCTCATGCTCCTCAGATACTGAATATCAAGATGTGCCTTGAAACACTCCTGTTATTAAGTATTCCTCTGAGATTAGAGCAGTGCTTCCTTCTCTCTAGCCTCTTCCCTCCCAGCGGAGCCAATGAGCACGATAACTTATCGGGGCCCTCCCCTGCACTGTTAGCAATGGGATAGGGACTTATTGACCCACCTCGGAACGACACGCTGAATATTTAGGAATTTCCCTGAACTTGGTAGGCGATAACATCTTTATTACATGAGCCCTTTAAACCCTCCGTGCCTGCCAGGAGCCTCTCTCCTTCCTGACAGGACAGTGTCAGGCGCAGGGCAGCAAACGTTGATAACAAAATAGTTCCTTGAGTGAACTGGGTGGACCGGCCAGCAGCTCCTCTCCCAGTGCTCTCCGCTCTCCAGACACACGGCAGCTGCAGGAACGGACAGACGGGACCCCAGCAGAACAACCGCTCCGCGCCAGCCTGGCCAAACCCAGCGTGCACGGACGCACCGGTCACACCAGCGGCTTCTGGCTTCACGGCACCCAGCACAGCCCAGCACAGCCCAGCACAGCCCTGCACAGCTCCATACAGCCTCACACAGCCCAGCACAGCCCTGCACAGCCCAGCACGGATCGGATCCATACAGACACACACAGCCCAGCGCAGCCCAGCACAGCCCAGCACGGATCCATACAGACACACACAGCCCAGCACAGCCCAGCACAGCTCCATACAGCCTCACACAGCCTAGCACAGCCCAGCACAGCCCAGCACGGCTCCATACATACACACACAGCCCAGCACAGCCCTGCACAGCCCAGCACAGCCCTGCACAGCCCTGCACAGCTCCATACAGCCTCACACAGCCTAGCACAGCCCAGCACAGCCCAGCACGGCTCCATACATACACACACAGCCCAGCACAGCCCAGCACAGCCCTGCACAGCCCTGCACAGCTCCATACAGCCTCACACAGCCTAGCACAGCCCTGCACAGCCCAGCACGGATCGGATCCATACAGACACACACAGCCCAGCGCAGCCCAGCACAGCCCAGCACAGCTCCATACAGACACACACAGCCCAGCGCAGCCCAGCACAGCCCAGCACAGCCCAGCACAGCCCTGCACAGCCCTGCACAGCTCCATACAGCCTCACACAGCCCAGCACAGCCCTGCACAGCCCAGCACGGATCGGATCCATACAGACACACACAGCCCAGCGCAGCCCAGCAGAGATCCATACAGACACACACAGCCCAGCGCAGCCCAGCACAGCCCAGCACAGATCCATACAGCCACACACAGCCCAGCACAGCCCTGCACAGCCCAGCATGCCTCCATACAGCCACACACAGCCCAGCGCAGCCCAGCACAGCCCAGCACAGCCCTGCACGGCCCCACAGAGCTCAGTGCAGCCCCATACAGCCCAGCACAGCCCCACAGAGCCCACAGAGCCCAGCACAGCCCAGTAAAGCCCTGCAGAGCCCAGCACAGCACAGCACGGCCCCACAGAGCCCAGTGCAGCCCAGCCCAGCACAGCTCAGCACAGCACAGCTCCGCAGAGCCCAGGACAGCCCAGCACAGCCCCACACAGCTCTGCCCCACAGAGTCCAGCACAGCCCCACACAGCCCAGCACAGCCCCACAGAGCCCCGCAACCCTGGCTCCCAGCAAAGGGATTTCCCCTGGGGCTGACGGCAGACCACACACCCCCCCGCCGCCATGCCCTCCCTTAGCAGGAGGAGAGGGTGGATTGGGGCTCAGAGCAGGCTCCATCCCACCGCGGCTCGGGCTCGTTTCCAGCATCTGCAAACGAAGCGGCCAAGGCTGCGCCCCTGGCTGGTGTCGGCCATGAGGTCCCTGGTGGGATCCCTCCAACTTCTTGCAGTGTCTTTGCACGATTATCCCACGTCACACCAGAGAAACACGAGCACAGGGGAAGAGGCGATTGAGACGTCGATGCATCCTGAGGAATCGGTCCAGATGGGAATACTCGGGGATGCTCAGGTCTACAGAGAGACTGTCATGGGCCAGGAAAGACAAACCATGGCATGGGTGAGACTCATCTGCCCAGCTCACCCCTGGGGGTGAAATGCCAAGGAATGATCCCAGACGGGGCTTGGGAAACCAGTGGAGAGGGCTCTGCTCAGTGAGGGAGGGGGTGGCTGGGCAGTTAGGAAGCAAAGCACCAAGGAATAAATCTGGAACCCAAGCAGAGGGAGATCAGCAAAGACACAAAGGTTGAGAGTTCAGACCCTGGGGAACTAAGGCAACGTCTGTTACATAAGTCTACAAAATCCCTAAACTCAGTTTTGCTGAGAAATGAGTTGTCAGCAATGATTAAACCCAAGAGAAGTCATAAAACCAGCAGATATTGATAAAATGGGATGCTGACATGGCGAAGCTCAGCAGTGCACAAACGGGTGAGGGTCAGCCGTGGTGAGCAGCAGAGCCCGAGCAGCAGGAGCTGATGGGACACAAGGGCTTCAGAGCCAGCCTCAGCCCCCGCAGCATCTCTAGGGGCTGCTGGCACAGCCAGGGGCCAGGGAGAGCCTCCTCCCCCAGCATGAACCTCCACAAAGCCACACTCCAGGACTCCAAGCTCCTCTCTGAGCCTCTGAGCACCTCTCGAGGTGGACGAGTGGCCACAGGAG
The DNA here is from genome assembly GCF_028500815.1 of Rissa tridactyla. NCBI lineage: Eukaryota > Metazoa > Chordata > Aves > Charadriiformes > Laridae > Rissa > Rissa tridactyla. The sequence goes on from NC_071480.1 coordinate 11,829,865, forward strand.
GGGGCGAGTTGCCTTTTGAAGCTGGACAACTGACTAAAGAGCAGGGCCCCAAAGGCCGGGAGGGTGGAAAGGGCACGGCAAGGGGCTGCAGGGAGCCAGCGCTGGGGGGAGGACGGCGGCTGGGGCACGGGGTCCGGGGGGGCAGGTCAGGGTACGGTGTGCCGGGGGGACAGGTGTCGCTCGGGCTGCCTGCAGAAGGCAGCCTCCTGCCACACGAGCTGCTCTTCCCATTCCTGAGGGCTAAAATAGCGCCGCTGGTGGAGGGGGCAGGTTTGGTGTTTGACCCAGAAGGAAATCCAAGCTAATCTATTTTAACTAGACAAAAAAACGGAGAGGCTCACTCTGATAGGAAGCGCTGGCCGAAGCCACGCACCTGATGAGCAATTGCAAGATTAGATAAAAGCTGTACTTAGTCCCACCCTGCATGTATTAATGGGAGCTCTCTGGGTGTCTGGGCTACTCCAGCTCAGGAGCGTGAAGATGTTCACTTCACTGGCGTTCGCATTTGCTGCCCTCTCTTTAGCGAGCTGTATCCCCGTGCAGCAGGTATCCGAAGGCAGCAAAGTCCTCCTGGTGTCCTTCGATGGCTTTCGGTGGAACTATGACCAGGACGTGGACACCCCCAACCTCGACGCCATGGCTGCCGAGGGGGTGAAGGCGCGGTACATGACTCCTGCCTTTATCACCATCACCAGCCCCTGCCACTTCACGCTGCTGACGGGTGAGTCCCCGCCGGAGCAGCACCGGGTGCAGGCTGGGGAAGGGCAGATGTAAGGCTTATGCCTTAGATTTGATGAATTTACGCACATCGCTGATGCGCTTATGCGCTTATGCATCAGTGAAGGAAACTAAGTCACGCTGCCGCCCGGCCGCAGCGGCAGGCAATGCTTCCCAATAGCCGTGCTTCGGAAATAGAGCGAGAGACAAGGCAGGAGTTGCACGAAGTGATAGAACTGAGCCTGCATTTATCAAAGGTAAATAGCACCCGGCACCGCAGGAATTACGCAGCCATCCCTCGACCACGGGAGGAATTAGGCAGAGGCCAGCCCAACGGGGCTCGTCCCCAAGTGCCGCTTTAATAACAGATCAGATCAACTCTTTCGTATACAGCTATTCCTAACGCGCGCGACCAGCGGCTCGAGCTGGGTTGTTCCAGCCAGTCGCTTGTGACTGGATTTACTGTCTCCGTTGGTCGCCTGATTTCCTGATTTCCACATGGCACTTCTGCTCATCCAGCCCTGTGCGCTCTGGCGGCCTCCAGGCACCTTTTTTGTCTGCATCTTGAGACATTTCCTCCTCTTTTGTTACAGGATAGCCTGTAGTTAAAGTTTACATATACATCCCTATCTCCCGTAGCCAGAAAACAAAGATTAAAGTACAGTTCATGCAGCCTAAAGCTTCATTTGCTTTATTTACTGGTGATAAGCTCTGGCACAAATTAGTGTCTCACTACAGTGTCCTCCCTTTGCTTTATTAGCATACCTGCCTTATTCACGTCATATAGGTGCCAAATATCGATAGCCTCTAACCTGTGTACAGATACAAGGAGAACACAACTACAACATTGCAAACACACAGATGTAATTACAAAGGCGCAAAGACAAAATAAGATTCCACACAATATCCTCCTAAGCTAGATTCCCCAGTCAGCGAGAGACAAGGCGATAGCTGCAGAGAGGGGTAGAACTCAACCTGTATTTATCAAAGGGAAATAGCACCAGACCAACCCGATAGCCTCCTTTGATAAGATAAATGATTTTTTTAGACAAGGGAGATGCACTAAATTTCATCTTTCTGGACTTCAGTAATGTACTTGATACAGTGCCACACGGGAAATCGTTAGTTAAGATGGAGAAGATGAAGATCAGTACAAAATCCGTAATGTGGGGCAGGAAGGGGCTACGGGGAGGAGGAGAGCAGGTGATGCTGAGAGGAGATTGTCAAACCAGAGGGAGGGCAACAGGGGAATTCCTGAAGAATCGATTTTGGAGCCAATCTTATTTAAGATTTTAATTAATAACCTTGGCATAAAAAGAGTGGAACACGCTAATGAAATCTGCTGATGAGCAAAGGCAGGGAGGCATTGTCAATACAAGGGAGGATGGGGATGTCGTGCAGAGGTAACCGTGCAGTCTTCAGGACCAGAATAATAAAAATAGCGTGAAACGTAATAGTACAAAGCGCAGGTCTCTCGTTTCTGATGGGACTTTCTGCTGCGTGCCGACCTCGGGGGCTGTGAAGAACGGAGAAAGCCAAGCAGCAGAGCGGTCAGTCAAACGCAGGAGAACGGCGGCCTGCGGCTGCGCTGAGAAGGGCAGGAGGAACCGCGGGCGGCACCGGCCCCTGCGGGGCCGAGGGCGCCCCGGCTCCGGGGGGGGCGGTGAGGAGCAGGCATCCCCCCAGCACCTCACTCCCCCCCTGGGAACCCCACTCTGTACGCGGCGGGGAGGGGGAGGAGGCAAAGCAGAGGCGAAGGGAGAGGTGGGACGGGTGAAAGAGGCAGAAGATCCATTGCCCGGCAGCAGGGGCGAGACACCCCCCAAGCCGCGGCCTGGCTCACCCCCGCCGCCTCCGTCTCTCCTCACAGGGAGATACCTGGAGAACCACGGGGTGATTCACAACATGTGGTTCAACACCAGCACGAAGGAGAAGCTGCCCTACTACCTCACGCAAGGCGTGGACAGCTGGTGGGACAACGGCAGCCTGCCCATCTGGATCACCGCCCAGAGACAGGCGAGTGCGCCCGCCTCCTCGCTCCCACCGACCCCGCACAGGCGGCTCCTGCCCGCAGCCGTGTGGTAAAAGCTACGGGCAAGCCACGATCTCTAGTGGCCATGAGCTAACAGCCGCGCTGCAAAAGACAGGCTAATTAGACCAGCAAAAAAAAAAAAAACCAAAACGAAATCCCCAGACACCGGCAGGAATAATTATGATCGTTCTACTAAAAATAGCAAAAAATAATAGATGCGTTTCAGCTTCATTAAGACATTAATAGGACAGGTTATCCTTTTCCTGTTTAAAGAAACCTCGCCCGGGTCCTTAGGGAGCACCACGAGCCCTGGGGCTCCGTACGCTCCAAGGCACAAACCTCATTTCCGCGGCCTCACCCAGGACCTTTTGGGTGGCAGCGTCAGGGGCTGGTCCCCTCTTCCCTGGGGGCTGCAGCAAGGCTTTCCTAGACCCCAGCAGGCTTGTGGAGCTGGCTTTGAGACAGGACCTGAGACCTGGCCCAAGACACGTGCCTTTGCCTGTATTTACCTGCCAAATTGGCCCCATTGGCTTCAGGGTGAGTGCTGATGTGATTGGAGTAAAACGCCTCAGTGTCTCGGCGGCCAAGAGCCGGAGGGTCCATGCAAGGTACAAACGGGTCACTGTTTCCAAAGTTATAACTATTGTTACTAACACAGTGAGAAAACCAACGTGCAGGAGTTCTGGGAAGGGCAGAGCTTCCAATTAATCACTTTTAATTGACAATGAGCAAGAAAACCTCATTAGAGGCAGAGGTAGACATCAGGGGGCTGAATGAACTAACCACATTAATAGGTGGTTGCACTGACAGATGGAGAGAAGCTGCAGAGCGAGTTCAGGTGAGTTTATGCAATGTCTCCACTAACAGGGTTTAAAGACAGGCTCTATCCACTTCCCCGGCGGAAAAGCAAAGTATCAAGGGGAAGAAGTGAATATGAAGTTGGTGGAGCCCCCCCTGTTCAACTACAGCAACGAAACCATCTGGAGAAAGAACATTGACACCGTCATGGAATGGTTCACGCAGAACAACCTCGACTTCATCGCCCTCTACTTCGGTGAGCCCGACTCGGCCGGACACAAGTACGGCCCCGAATCCACGCAGAGGAAAAACATGATCAAGCAGGTGGACAGAACGGTCGGTTACTTGAGGCAGCGCATCCAGGAAAGTGGCCTGGAATCCAAGCTCAACCTCATCATCACGTCTGACCACGGCATGGAGACTGTCATAAAGACCGATGAGATTCACATCGGGGCAATAAAAAACTTCACGTTCAAAGACATCCAGTTCGAACTCCTGGATTACGGACCAAATGGACTACTGCTGCCAAAAGAAGGAAAATTAGAGCATGTGTATTCAGTCCTGAAAAATGCCCACCCAAAATTACACGTGTACAAGAAAGCAGACTTTCCGAGGAGATTCCACTACGCCAACCATCCCCGGATCACCCCGCTCCTGCTGTACGGCGACCCGGGATATGTGATCCATGGGGTAAGGTGTATGCGCAGACAAATCTTACTGTCTTTTGGGGATCTGCCTCTCTCCTCCTGTCCTTCTCATGGCACCCCAGTACATCCCCAGCTTTGCACCTTCCTGTTGATTGGCCTCCCTACAAACAGATGGAAATTCCAGCTCCTTGTGTAAAGACCTTCTCTGCTGTTTGTAAAAAGGCCCAGAGGTCTTGGAGCAGGACTCGCACTAACAGAGAATATCAGCCGCAGGATCCTCTCCTAACCCGGCATTCAGGGAAGCCCAAAGCCGAGGCCAGCAGGCAGCTTCCCTTTGTGAAGCTCCTCAGAACGACGAAATTCGGATGCGCTGACATTTAGGGAGGGAACTCACAAGACACAATTGCTTGGGAGCGGTGTCTAGGCAGCACCCTCCAGCTTCTGCAAAGCTTAACATTATTAGATAAACTTAAAAAAAAAAAAAAAATCAAAGAAACCAAACAGACTGTTAAACCCTGTGGCTGCAGAACGTGGTACGCGAGAGCCACACGCAGGAGAGGTGGAGGCAGCCAGCAGTGCTGCTGCTTCGGTGCCTGCTGCCTCCGGGGGCCGTGCTGGGGGGGCTGAAGGGTTTGGGCACTCACGTCCTCTCTCGCCCTGTCAGAGATACAAGGTCCAGTTCAATAAAGGGGAACACGGTTTCGACAACGAGGCCATGAACATGAAAACCATCTTCCGTGCCGTGGGACCGGCCTTCAAGCAGGGCCTGGTGGTCGAGCCCTTCGAAAGCGTCAATGTCTACGCTCTCCTCTGCGAGCTGCTGGGCATCGTCCCCGAGCCCCACGACGGCTCCCTGGAGATCATGAAGCCCATGCTGCGTGAGTCACAGAATCACAGAGCGGTTTGGGGGGGAAGGGACCTTAAAGCCCATCCAGTCCCACCCCCCTGCCCTGGGCAGGGACACCTCCCACCAGCCCAGGTCGCTCCAAGCCCCGTCCAACCTGGCCTTGAACCCCTCCAGGGATGGGGCAGCCACAGCTTCTCTGGGCAGCCTGGGCCAGGGGCTCACCGCCCTCACAGCAAAGAATTTCTTCCTCAGATCTCATCTCAATCTCCCCTCTTCCAGTTTAAAACCCTCTTCTTGTCGCTGGTCCATCCACCAAATCCCTGTTTCTCCCATTTCGGGTCCGCGGGCACCGGGAGCGCGCGGCGGCGGGATTCCCGCGGGAACAGCGACACCTGGCGGCCGCCGCCGCTCCTGCCACCGCCCGGCGGTTCCGGGGCACCGGCGGGGACGGGGGACGGCCCCATGGCCGCAGGCAGGTGCCCGCTGCGCTCCCCCGCAGCCCCCCCGCAGCGGGAAGGGTTCCCTTCAGAGTGTGGAAATGTCCCCGACACCGGCGCAAGGCTGGCGGCAGGAGGGGCACAGCGCGCCGAGGCCACCAACGCGTCACCCCGGGGGACGGTAGAGTGGGTGGCCAGGGGGTGCCAAATCCCCCGCACAAGGTCCCCCTTGTCGCAGCCGGGGCGGGGGGTTGGAACGGGGCTGCTGCTCACCTGGGCAGGAGCCGGCACCAACCTGACGCTGAGCTCGTCCTCACCGCAGGCTCCAGCGCTCCTCTGCCTCCTGCCAAGAAGCTGCCGGCGATGCTGGGAATCGCTCTCGTTCTGGGGTTCTGGGGAGGAATACTCTAAACCCCCCCCCACCAGAGGTAACTGGCGCTCGGGACATGCAGAAAACCCCCGGGCAGTGCTCTTGTCCAGGCGGGACCGTGCCCTCCTTGTCCTTGGCCTCTCCAGGCTTTGTCCGTCAGAAGCCGCCGCTGCGCGTTGCTCCCCACAGGGCACAGTAGACCCTTTGGACCCCAAGCAGAGGGACTCTGGGTTTTTACTGCCCGGGTCAGCATTGACACTACCCAGGGCACTTGCTGGGCTACAAAGAAGGGCTGGATGTCTCTCCTGCCTCCCGCCTGCCACTGCTCAACCCTCCCTCCGCTCCCTGGCCTCCGTGTGCGGCTGAGGCTGCGCCGGGCGGTTGCATGAGCATCACGGGGCGGGCGAACACTTCATTGCTTGTGGCGCTGTGTGTGGCTGCAAGAGAAACGAGAGCGTAAGTTTGTTGCTTGCCTTCACTGTGCATATGTGCCTGGAGACCCATCAGGACAAGTAATTCTCAATCTAATTCCCTGTCACTTCCAGCACTGCGTACCCCCAGCCGATACCCACAAGCTGCATATACGTGAAATAAGTAACGGCAGCGCTGTGCTCTCCTGTCTTGGCAGCCTCCGAGTTCCAGGCAGCTCTACCAGAAATGTGTGGAGAGATGAGGAAGGACATGTCTCATGAAGACAACCAGTCCCGGTCTCAGAGAATTGCACAGAGTTCCCAAAACCTCCTCAAATTACTGATCCAGGTTCCTCCAGAATGGCTGAGTCCCGGGGGAGACACCTCTCCCAAGCTGTGGGGTGCACACGGGGATGCACCGCTGTGGGAGCTGGCACCGACGTACGGGCTGACCTTGACAAGGTTACCCCAACTTCCCCGCCTGCTGGAGGCAGAGCAACTCCAGCTCGGTTTGGAGTTAATACCTGTTGAGCATCTAAAGCAATTAAAAGCATATCGAAGTTGTGAGTGCGTCGGGAGCCTCCTGTACGTGGTGCTGGGCTCTGGCACAGAGGGGACAGCCTTGACGACCGAGGAGCCAGCCAGGTCCAGCTGGTTTCTGCTGGCCACAGGGCCGGGCTGGCTGTGGCAGCGGTGCTGGGAGAGCCAGCTCTGCTCCGGCAAAGGCCACCCGGCCTTTGGGAGCCTCGGAGGGATCCCAAAGTCAATCAGTGTTTCCAGCCCCTGCCCCGAGGGCCCTGGGTGCCCTGAGCACCATTTTACTTGTCTCACCGTAATTTTCTGTCCCTTATGGCTGTCGCAAAAATGGGAAATACCACTTACACGCCCCCTGAGCTCAAAACCTGCAGCAGGATGGGCCCCGGCTGCGCTACTCCATAGCAGCACTGATGGGGCTCAGCCCATCTACAGCCCTGAATCTGCTCCTGGGGGCTCTGGGAGGGGGCATTAATCCTTGATGCATTCTGGAGAGACTGAGGAGGTGACCGTGACACAGCTAGGACCCCCCAGCTCAAAGCGAACACCCAGCCCCGCAGATCCCAAGCCCAGGGCCAGCTTGTGCCACCCGTCCCGTACCCCCTCCTCTGCCCCGGGTGCACCCTTGGATGTGAAACACCTTCAGATGGAGCCAAACTTCTCTTTGCAGGAAACAGCCCAGGATCCCTCAGCCGGGTTGGGGCTGAGGGGACAGGGAGCAGGACAACCTCCGTCCTGCAGCCCCGGTCCCTGCCCTTCCAGCGGGGTGTCAGGGTGGCAGCTGCCCCCTACCCCATCCCAGACGCTGAAGTGCCTCTCCCCAACCCTGTGCCTCCTCTCAGGGGCTCGATAAACATCTGTTGCCATAGAGACTTGCTCGCGCTGCCTTCCCCGCATCACCCAACGAGATGAAACAGGAGACGCACGCTCCACTCGGAAAAACAGGAAGAAAATGTTTGGCTTGAAACCGTGCTGGGGGTGGGGGTCAGGCCGGCAGCACGCAGCGCAAACCACCCGGCAGCAAACAAGGGGGAGGCTCCGAAAGGGGAGCTGCACGGGCCAGCGCTGCAAATATTATTTAAAATAATAATAATAATAATAGTGCATAGCAACTTTGCCAGTGATCCTGCTGGAGACCTTGGGACTTTCCACACAGGTCAGCACAACCGTGCCAGGTCTATGGACAGAGGCAGCCCGCTCGGTTGTGAAGCTGGCGTCGCTGAGATCCCGGCAGTCAGAGCCTGCAGAGCTCAGAACCCGATGCTGCCGGGCACCGCACGCCCTGCGCCGGGCATCGCCAGGGTGCCAGCCGTCGGCTGCAGCAGGTACAGAGCAGGACGCTCGTAGGGCTGGTCTCAGCCTGGTTCCCAGACCCACGCAGGCAACACGGAGTTTATAGTGACCAACCTCCTGACATGAATCCTGACCTAACAGCTGATTTTTGCCTCAGCTGTGAACAGAAATTTATCTCCTGATTCAGCAGGCAGCGTTCCAGTGAGACAGGGCTCTGTCAGAAAAGTCTCCTGTCGGGTAGAGACCATTCTGGCTGAATGCTGAACCCTGCCATATCCCTGCTAGGAAGGTTTCCACTGCCCCTCCAATCACAGTTTGCCATTACACATATCCTGGAACAGCTCTTTTCACTCAGAGCAGGGGGAAAGAAAAAAGAAAGCATCGAACATGGTACTTCTTTAGTCCAACTGCATTTCCAGCACAGAGCATCCTCTGATCCTTGTGTCTCTGAGCACCACAGGAACCGGGGGGATCCCGAGACCCAAACCCTGCTTCTCCATCTCCCCCCAGACCCTCTCCCTGTGCCCCCCTTCCCCTCTCCCCTCGCCCCGGCCCCGCCGCTGCTCCCCTGGGTGCCCGCACACACACCTCGGACTACAGCTTCATTTGCCCCCGGGACTGGCGGGCGGGCGGCTGTCCCGCTGTCCCGGTGACCCGCGGTCCCGCTCGCCCGGGGTCCCGGTGACCCGCTGTCCCGGTGCAGTACCGGCAACCGGCGGGCGGTGGCTCCCGAGCCGCGCTCAGCGCCCGGCGTCCCCCCGGCAGAGCCCGGCATCGGCGGGTTGGGGGGGTGGGGGGGGGGGACGCGGTTCATAATAAACCCCCGGCCGGGACCATCTCCTTATCTGTTAAACTCGCAGCGCCCGGAGTTACCGGCCGCTCGCCCAGCTCCGGCAGCCGCCCCGGGGCCAGGAACCGCCGGCGGGTCTCGGTGCGAGAGGCCTCGGCGGCTGCCCCCGGGGAGGAGCCCCCTCTGCGGCGCTGCCCGTGCCCGGTGACAGCACAGAGCTGAAGCTCTCGGTGACACGACCCTGGGACCCCCCTCTGGCAGCTGCTGAGCCCGGGGTGCTCCCCAGCGCTCGGCACCCACCGCAGCTCAGGCTGCACCAGAACACGCGGGGCTGCTCCGAGCGATGCCCTGGAGATGCCCGTCATGCACTTGCTTACATCCTCCGGCCCTTCCCTCCCTTCCGACAGCACAGCCCGGGATGAGGGATGCCTGGGAGTCCCAGGCCGGGTGGGTGAGGCGGATCCTCCCCCCGTGGGTGTGAGGAGGTTTAACCCCACAGACACACGGAGCTGCCACAGCCTGACCCGGCTGCTGACCCCCCTGCCAGCCCAGCCGCTGCCCAGGCAAACCCTGGCATCTAGGAGAGAGACACCGTCAAATTTGGCCCGTCCTTCTCTGAGTCTTTCCCAGCCCTTCCCGTCGCACCTTGTACACCTTCACCATGTGGCATTTCCACCAAACACGCACACACACACCCCCCCCCCCGGACAAAAAGCCCTGCCCGGCCTCGCCGGCAACCCGGGCACTGGTTGGTGCTGGTGGACACAGGCACTGCCCGATGCGCGGCTGGGCTCAGCCGAGACTCCTGCTCCGGCGAATGCCGTGTCTCCCCCCGCCCTCCCAGCCCCGAGTAATTCATTCCCCACCGCCCCCCTCCCCGGGGCTGGGGGTCACACAGCAGGGAGAGCCCCGCTGTGTATTGCATCCCAATTTGCCATGCATTTCCACACCATTTGCTTCCCTTTCTTTTTCCTGCACTAGAAAGATGCTCGCTGCCCAGGGGTCCCAGCTGCTCCAAGATGGTAATATAACAACAAACATCTACATACACCTATTTATTTATGGCACGCACACGGTTTGCAGGAAAACTCCTGCCTCTTGAAATGCCCGGTCTGGGGGTGGCACGTGCCCCTACAGTTCCCGCACGCAGCCACGGGGCCCGGGCACAACACGCTCGCTAGTCATCCCATGCGCAAGCTGCACGGCTCCGTACCCGGCTGCGGTGCCCAAATGATATGCAGATCTCTGTGCTTCAATTGGCTGCTGCCTTGGGAAAACAACCACCATTTGCCCACAACAAACATGGCTACCGTGGCCCAGCCGCTCCCCGGGCTGGCCCCAGCTTCACCCTTTGAAGTCAGGAATATCACCCCAACTTGGCACCCCCTCGGAAAACGCCATCACCGTTAACCCTGGCCCAGGAAAGCCCCGGTCCCGCAGCACCGGCGGGAAGCACGGGATGCCCCTGCCCGTGCTCCTTCCTCCTGGTGGGTCCAGGCACAAAGACAGAGGCCAAATGCCCCGTGGGAGCAGCCACGACCCTGACCCCCACCCCGTGCTCCCCAGCCGGGGGGCTCATTGCTCTGCACCCCCTGGGGAGCAGCCGTGTCCCTTACTGCCAGTACAAAGCCCGAGAGGACGGGCTCTCGCTCCCCGCCACGCTCGTCCTGCAGCTCTGCTCCTACCCCTGCTCCAAACCCTCTGACCCACCAGAAGCACCGCTGATTCCATCGGGAAGGTCTGGATTTGGGGGAACACCTTCCTCAGGACAGCAAACCTCCACCCCGGCGTGACAGCCCCCCACGACCCACATAACGCGGGATGCGCAGCATTCCTGGGATGTCCAGCATACTCGGGAAGAGCTACAAAATTATGCTCCACCAGATCAGTTCAGGAGTCTGAGCCTCAGTTTTAAGATGCCAAAGGTCTTCTCAGCCACCGCTGAGTTTTTTGGCTCTGCTGTCACTGAGCTCGGCTGGAGCTGGGGAATGTGGCAGCCAAGCGATTTACTGCGTGTTCCCAAGTTTCTCCGGGAAGGTGACGTCTGTCAGGGATGGAGAACAGTGAGTTCAGCCCAAAGGCGCTCACAGGTGGAGCCGCAGCTTGGTCCGACATCTCCTCCTGCACCCCGGGGAGCTCTGTCCCCACCAGCCCCAGGGTGGCTCCGGCCAGCGATGCCCAGGGAAGCGCCGTCGCTGGGACCGTCCCCTCTGGCCGCCTCGGCAGCAAGGGGACATCCCGCTGTGCCAGGACCCATAACTGCCCCGGGCCTTCCCTTGGCAGCCCCCGCACTCCCCGCTCGGTGCAGACACCGTCCCTGCCCGTCCCAGGGGAGCTGGAGAAGAGCAGAGGGGAGACAGGCGGGGAAAAAGGCACTCATGGACAATTTCTTTTTTTTCAGCACTAAAACATCCTGAAATGCCAAAGAGAATGCCGGGCAACACCAGGCCAGCACCGGGAAGGGTCAGGCAGCTACGATTCCAGCAAGATCATTTTGCTATTGCTGAGCCCAAGAGCGAACGATCTGAACCGCAATGTAAGAACTCACAAGATTTTAACATATAAACAAATGTAGCATTTTTTTATTCTCTTCCTGTTTTTGTAAATCTTCAAAGGCACAAGTTCAGGCTTTTTTTTAATGCTCAGAGTGATTTCTTTTCTTTCTTTCCCTTTTCTTTTCTGAGAAAAAGTGAGATTTTTCATTTAACCACATGGCTCCATGAAAGGCACCCAATAACGGGAAATCCGTGACCAGCCTGAGAACCTGCCACCCCAGAAGGGCCGGCAGCCAGAGCTCCGTGCTCTGTGCTCCGAGGAAACACCCACTCTGCCCCGGCCATCACACCCAGCTTTTAAACTACGCAAAATAACCTGCAGCTCCAAACTGGGGAGAACTGGCCGAAAGCACAAAGCCCACCGCAGCCCAGGTGCAGACCAGGACCGGTTCCCAGTAAACCCCCGGGGATATAAAGATTTCCAGTCCATGGAGCAGCACGGCCTTTTCCCCTCGACAGGCGAAGGGGACTCGGCTCCTGGCCAAGGCAGAGGTGGGAGCGCGGTACGTCCTTGCTGGAAATGAACTGCTCGGAGCTGGGCACGAGGGGTCAGGGACAAAGCCGCCAGTGCAGCCCCATGCCGGGCACCGTCCGCCCGAACGCCGCACACGCTCCCTCCCTGACACAACCCGAACGCCGAGGGCTGCTCCCGCATCCTACCCCCGGCTCTCCCAGCCGTGGGCAGAGCACCTCCATCACCCCAGCCCCTTCTGCTTTCGCTCCGGGAAGGAAGAGAACAGCGACGTTATTCCTGCAGACTCGCGGGGAGCTCAGGAACACCAGCACCAAGGGTGGGCCAGGAGAAGAGCCCACCCGTTGTCACCCCCATCGGGGCTGGTTTCCTGACAGCGTCAGTCTCTCGGTGCCGATGAGCCAGATCCCGGGGGCCGGGTGAGCCCCGCACATGGCTCGCCCCGAGCGCTGGGCGCCGGTCACCCGAGCTGCACACACACCGCCGTGAATGCCGTATTGTGCGCGCACAGGGCTCGTGTGTGCGGGGAGGGAAAGTCACACACGTTCTTTTTACTAAAATTTAAGACGTGCTGCACACAAAGAGCAGAGCTGACGAAAGGTAAATTAACTCTAAAGAAAGAAAAAGTGCAGTGCCGGGTTGCACTTCTGTGTCACCTTTGGTGAAAAAAAAAAAATGCGTCTCACTGTTCTCTGGCTCAGCGAACAACCACAGTAATTGTAAAAAGAAAACAATAAAACGTGACAGCGCTCGACCTCGGACAATTACCCGGTATTGACCCAGCACCCCAGGCACATCCACTGTCCTACAGACCCGAGTCAGCCCCGCTCCGCTAACGAAGCGGCCGTTTTCCCCCTTCCATCATGCAGGGGCTCCCTGGCAGCAGCGGGGACAGCCCATCGCGCCAGCCTGAAGCTCAAAAACGTTTTTCTCAACCCAGCATCGCTTACCGGAGACAGCACTGCCCGGGGCTGGCGTGAGGCCCCGCGCCCAGCACACCCCATTGCCCATCCAGGTCCCGCTCAGTCCCCACGCCCCGCGGGCACCCCGGCGCTGGGACGACGGACGGTCATTTCCCTGTGGCTCCCGCACAGCGAGTCGCAGGCTCCGGGCCCGCAGCTGCGAACTCCCTGAGGTGCTGACTCATCTTCTTCCATGCCTCTACAGCACCATATTTCAGTGCTCCACGCCCACAGCGCACAACCGCCGCGGAGGAGCTCCTCACGCCGCCTCGCACGCCCCAGTGGCGTGGTCGGTACCGCAGCACGGTCGCTACCACGGCATGGTTGGTACCGTGGCACGTTTGGTACCGCGGCAGGGTTGGTACCGTGGCACGTTTGGTACCGCGGCAGGGTTGGTACCGTCGGTACCGCGGCTCGGCGGCGGGGTGAGGACTGAGGTGAGGGCCCTGGCCGTACCTGGCAGGGAGCCTGCGAGCCGAGATGGTTTTTAACACAACCGCCCCCCTGCGAGGAAATGGCCTTTATTCCATTATAACCAACTACTTCGGGACCAAAAAACGTGCCGCCGCCTGCTCCGGCCTGTGCCCGGCCCCGCCGCTGCTTTGTCCCCGGGAAGGGAGGGCGACCGCGGAGCCGGGCTCCGTGCAGGCGGCGAGCCGGGATGGGATGGGACGGGATGGGATGGAGACCCCCCCCCCTGCAGCTGAGCATCCCCCCCCTCGCCCTACCGATCCCCCCCCACCCGCAGCCGAGCATCCCCCCCAGCCCTGCCGAGCCCCCCTCCCGGGGAACAAAGCCCCGGGCCGGGCGGTCCCCCATTGTCCCCGCTCCGGCCGGGCAACGGCCACCCCCCCCCCCCGGCGCGGGCAGGAAGGGGAGGGGTCGCGCACAGACAATGCCTTCCCCCCCCGCAGCCCCCCCCGCCGGCAAGCCCCGCCCCCCGCTCCCCATTGGCCAGCGGGGAATTTGGGGAGCCCCCCACACACCCCTCCTCCTCCTCCTCCTCCTCCTCCTCCTCCTCCTCCTCCTCCTCCTCCTCCTCTCGCCATCCCTCCCCCCCCCCCCCTCACCGGGAGCGCGCGCGCCGCATTGTGCCGAGGGGGCGCGCGGGGATGGGGGGGGCGGGGGCGCGCGCGGCCGCCGTCGGGGGCGCGCCCGGGGGCTCCCCTTGTGTGTGCGTGTGCGTGTGCGCGGGGCCGGGGCCATGGAGGAGCTGAGCAGCGTGGGAGAGCAGGTCTTCGCCGCGGAGTGCATCCTCAGCAAGCGGCTCCGCAAGGTGGGACCCTCCGCCCCGCGCCGCGCCGCCGCCAGTCCCCCCCCCCGCGCCGCCGCCCCCCGCCGCCGCCTCTAACGCGCCTCTCCCCGTCTCTCTCCGCAGGGCAAGCTGGAGTACCTGGTCAAGTGGCGGGGCTGGTCCTCCAAGTGAGCGGGGCCGCGGTGCGGGGCTGCGCGATGCGGGGCTGCGCGGTGCGGTGCGCGGTGCGGGGGTGCCGCCCGCCCGCTTTTGTTCGGGTCGCGCCGCTCCTTTTGTTTACAAATAAGCGCGGCCGCGGCCCTCCCCGCCGGCGCGTGGGGCTCCGCTACCCCCTCCAACCCCCCCCACCCCGGGCCGGACGCCCCCGGAGCCCCACGACACCCCCTCGGCGGGCAGGCACCGGCCCCGCGCCCCCCGCCCGCCCGCGGAAACCGGAGCTCCCCCGGGATGCGCGGGGCCAGGCGAGACCCGCCGCGGCGTGGCCGCCCCCCCCCCCCCCCCCATCCCCGATCCGCCTCCCCCGGCCCCTTCTCCCCTGCTCGCCCCGCGGGGACGGGGTTGTACCGGCCCCCGGTGCGGGGATGCCCCGGTCCCCGCCGGGCCGGGAGGCCCGTTTGTCCTCGGATGAACCCCCCGATGCTGGGCCGGTAACGGGGGCAGTGGGGGGCACCGGCCCCCCGCTCTCGCCCAGTCCCTGTCTTCTGTTGCAGGCACAACAGCTGGGAGCCCGAGGAGAACATCCTTGATCCACGACTCCTCCTCGCTTTCCAAAAGAAGTGAGCAAACTATAAATATTTCTAAGCGAACGATAAAGTCAATTAACTTCTAATTGGCTGCGCGTGCGGTGGAAGTTGTGGCAACAACAGACTGAAGCTCGCCCTGCCTTTTGTGGCACGGCCCTTTTGTTCCTCTCCTGAAATTACAGCGCGGGTCCACCTGGGACGTCTCTCCCGGGTGGGGGAACATGGAGAATTCGTGGCCCCGTGCCCAGCCTGGGTTTGCGCTGGCTGCGCAATGGGAGCCCGGCAGCGCCCAGTGGGGACCTTCGGCTCTTCCTCCCCGTCCTCAGTGTGCCTGGGGGGAGACGGTGCCTGGGACTGCAGAAAGGGTGGGCTTGGAAGGTGCCAGAATGTACCTGTGGAGGGCAGAGCTGTGAGAGGGGGAGGAAGTAACGGGTGGGAGAAAATGGTGTCCCCTGTCAGGGCCGGGGCTACTGCCCTGAGGAGTGGGGACCGGCGATTGTTCTGCAGCTCTTACATACCAGGAGTCACACATGGAGGTAAGAACTAGCCAGCTGGCTACGGTAAGCACAGCGCTGCCAAATATTTTGGCTCCATATTAATAAAAAATCATTAAAGTTTATGATAGGATTTAATTATAACTTGTTTCTGGATCCATTTTTTCAAGAATGGAATCTGGTGGTTAGTGCAGACCGCATGGTGTTTAATTCGCCATATGTATTAGAGCTTAACACAGTCTTTTTTAAACTGAGAACTACAAAATAGTACAGGGATGTGAAAACATTCCCCATATCATCACCCCGGGCTTTGCGTGGCTGCCAGCCTGGGCCACCGCATCCATGGGCCAGAGAAGGAGAGAACTTGCAGATTCCAGGGAATGCGTTTGCTTTTGCTCCGTGCCGAGGCTGATGCTGGCGGGGAGCCGGGGGAAGCTCCGCTCGCCAGGTGGCTGAGTAAGGCAAGGCTTCGCAGAGACGGGGCAGATCTTCCCTTTGCCCGATCCCGTTGTAGCAGAAAAACCGCAAATTTTACCGTGAATTGGAAGAGCCAGTGACTGGGGATGAGTCACGCCGCGTGGCCCATCGCTGACCGCTGGAAGCTTCTTGCTGTGGGGATGTTACTGTAGCAAACAGGGATGCAGAGGGGGATGCTGTCCCATCACCGCCGGCCCATGCCGGTTCCCTGGGGCACGAGCAGAGCAGGGAGCTGCTCTCGGGGACGGTGTTACAACCCTCGATGCCTCCCTTTGGAGGGCCTGTCACTGGCACCAGGGGGACAAAGGGACTGGGGGAACCAGTGGGAAGGTCCTGCATGGCGGAGGGTTTTGGCTCTGTGATTAGTTTGGTAAATGTACCGCAGCCGCCCACGTGGTTCAGCCCCATGCTGTACGCAAGAGGGGCTCTTCCCTTTCACCTCTCCTCCAGCGTCAGGGCAGAGACCTGGTGCTGAGCCAGCTGGGCCCCCCCCACCCCCAGGCAGCTGTGCGTGTTCCAAGGCCACCATTTTTATAACCTTTTCCTCACTTTGCAATTCTTTTTCTTGCATTGCATTCACGGCCCGGCTCTTCCAGTGACCTGTGCCAGGTCCCGCAGGGTAAATGGTCCGGGTGACACATTGCGGGGGGTTTAATTGCACAAGTCCCCAGGTCTCTGTACAGTTCTTGGGGGTCTCTGACTGCCCGTGAGTGTGGTGTGCCCGTAACAGCCAGGGTTCAAGTAAGTGATGTGCTCGGAACCTGTAAAATCGTCACACATCGGTCGGGGTTAAGGACACCTCCCAGCGCTGCTCCGGCGCTGGAACGGGAGCTGAGCCTTCAGCATCCCCAGCAAGGGGGGGTTTAATGACAGAAGAAAGGGAGGAACCAGGATGATTTTGCATGTTTTTTTCTTCCCTGCAAACGTTGTCCTTAATTGTCCTTTTTTTCCAGGGAACACGAAAAAGAAGTGCAGAATCGGAAGAGGGGCAAGCGGCCCAGGGGCAGGCCCAGGAAGCATGTGGTGAGTCCTGGGGGCGGTGGGAATCCAGGGCCATGACGGCGCCGGAGGGGCTCTGACCCTGGAAGGCACCAGCCAGTGTCAGCCCACGGCGCAGGGTGCGGTGGCTGCTCAGGCTGTGGCGGGTGGTGGGGACACAGTGATGCCTGCAGAGGCCCCGTGAGGGGCTGCAGCGATGGGTGGGGCGAGGAGGCGGCCTGCGAGGAGGATGTCCCTTCATCGCTGCGATGGTGTAGAAGGAGAGAGAAAAGTGCCCTGGCACCAGGGTATTTAAGCCGGGTCGGGTTTGCGCTGTGCGCTCCCAGACTCATTTTATGGCAGAGGTTGAGCAGACCAGCCCACCGTGGAGGAAGAACCTGCGTGCGTTGAGGCCTCTGGCCAGGAAACACTGAAGGGTTTGCAATGCCTAGAGCCGCCCTTTGGTAATAAGCGTTGACTCTTTCCCTCTCTCTCTCTCTCCATTGCTTCGCAGGAACCAGAGATGCCTGCAAAAACTAAGTCAAGTAGCTCCTCTTCCTCCACATCCTCCTCTTCCTCCTCCTCTGATGACGACGACGAAAGTGACCTGGAAGCAAAGAGAGGTCCCCGCAGCAGAGAGACTCACCCGGTACCGCAGAAGAAAGCTCAGATCCTGGTGGCGAAGCCGGAGATGAAAGACACTTCCAGGAAGAAGCGTGGGAGGAAACCTCTTCCCCCAGAGCAGAAAGCGGCTCGAAGGACCGTGAACCTGACAAAGGTGCTGAAAACGTCCCGGAAGGAGGTGGGTGGCAGCGCCAAGCTGCTGGGGAAGCTGCAGCCCCAGCACGGCACGCAGGGCTCGGGCATGGCCGGGTTGAAGGACGCGCCGGGCGCCTTGGCTGGGCTCAGCTCGGGGGGGTCGTCAGCAGAAAACCTGCCCAACATGTTGAAGAGCGGCTCCGCCAGCCCCAGCCGGGCCATCAGCTGGCAGAGCTCCATCGTGCACTACATGAACAGGATGTCCCAAAGCCAGAACGCGGCAGAGACCTCCCCGCTGGGCAGGCTGGCGCTGAAGGCCCAGGCGGCCAGTAAGGGCGGCTTGGGGCTGGACTTAAAGATGAGGAACCAGAAAGGGTCTGGGGAGCTCGGGCTGAGCGTGCAGGGACCCAAGACTGCCAAGGCTCCAAGCGGCGGTGCTGGAGGGGACCAGAAATCGGGGTTTGCTGCGGGAGGCCAAACGCTGCACAATGGCAGCAAGATGCCGGCCAGCTCGCCCGGGGCTGGCAGCCAGGTGGCCTCCAGCCAGGAGCTGAACCTCCAGGCTCTGAACCTGCAGAGCGTCAAGAACGGGCCGAGCTCGGCCGGCGGGAGCAGCCTCCCTCGCCACCTCTGCGGTGCCCTCTCCAAAGGCTCCGGCGGTGGCGCGGCGGCAAGCGCGGGTGCCGGCGGGGCGAAGGGCAGCGCGGCGGGTGCCGGGTTGAGCGCTGCCGGTGCTGGTGTGCTCTCGGGAGGGGACGGCGGCAAGAGCGAGAAGCAGGCGCAGCGGGCAGGCGACAGGGACTTGGCCAAAAGCGGCCCAGCCGGCACGCAGGAGGGGCATGCGGCCGCCGAGAGCTGCAAGCCGGCCGCCCTCTCCGAAGTGAGCACAGGCGAAGAGACCAGCTCGGATTCGGACCGGGATTCGGCTTCCTTCCCCGGCGTGGGTCAGAACATGTCTGTCTCTATCCAGACCAGCCAGGACTGGAAACCCACCCGCAGCCTGATCGAGCACGTCTTTGTCACCGATGTCACCGCTAACCTGATCACAGTGACGGTCAAGGAGTCCCCCACCAGCGTCGGGTTTTTCAACCTACGGCAATACTGAGCGCGGGAGCACGAGAGGAGGGGGAAGGTCCTGCAGCCTCTCCCTCGGCTTTGCCTGGCTCTTCCATCAGGTTTTTCTTTCTTCAAGTGGATGCGTGAGATCTGCTGGGACTCGAGTCCAGAGGGGCTTAAGAAAGACGCGGTGAAACCTGCTCAGAACTGCCAGCGGGTCGATGGATCCCTCCCGGCTTCTCTCCATCCCCTCCCAGAGCCCGAGCCCCCGGTGGAGCGGCTGACGCCATTCTCCGGGAGCAGGGGCTCTGGTGCTGCCGCGGGGGACGGGCTGGCAAGTTTTGAGCCAGGCTTCACTGTCGGTGGGCTTCTTCGCTTTACAGCTGGAAACAGCAGCTGATGACAAGGTCTGCGGCTCTGGCAGCGGGGAGAGGGTGTGGAGCTGCCATGGGCCAGGTTTATACTGAGGAGAGGAAAAGGAGATCCTTTTCCTTCCTCTGGGCTCCCCGCGAATCTGTCTGTGAGCCGCGGGGAGCCGCAAATCAATCCAAATGAGACAGCCGCTGCTCCCAGCCTGGGGGGGCGGCTGTGCATGGGGGTTTTCAGGGTACATTCAGCCCAGCCACCCCCCTGGGCAAGGTCACTTCCAATGATGGTGAAGTCCACAACGTTTCTGTTGTGGTTTCCAGCTGATAGGGAAATATTGTTTACATTTTTTATCAAGGAAATATCCTCTTCTTTTTCTTTTTTTTTTTTTTTTTTTGAGGGAGGGGAATAAACCCAGCCTCGGGAAGACTGAATCCTGGGTGCCACTGATGAGACGGGGCACCAAAGGTGCCTCTTTCGGAGCTGGGAGCGGCTGGCAATGGGTACCTCCTTCCCCCCAGGCAGGGTCCTGCCTTGGGCAGCAGCGAGAGCCGCCGGCGTCTTCGCGGTGACCCGACTTTCAGAGGAAAGCGCGGCCCAAATCGCTGTGTGGCCCAGGGAGCCCCAGCGCCGCTCCTCCGCCTCCCGCCAGCATCGCCAGCACCTCCCCCTCTCCTGCAGCACTTCCCAGGCTCTTGTAGGGACCAAGTCAGGGAAGATTTTTTTTATTTTTTTTTTTAAGTCTTGTGGAACGTGGGAACCCCTCCAGCGGCAGGTAGGTTGGTACTCGGCCTGATGGGCATCTGCAAGGTCGGTGCTGCCATTTGGGTAAAGAGCAGCGGCCGGGCAGAGCCGGGGGCGAGTGAGCCTGTGCTGGGGCGCTCACTGAGCGGGACTCACACTCATCACCTTTTCCTCCAGCCGGGGGGACTCAGAAGCCGGTCGAGGACACCTGCAGGGGTGGTCTGGAGCGGTGGGACGGGGAAGGAGAGGCCAGGGAGAAGGGACAGGCCAGGCAGTGGCAGTGGGTACCTCAGGCCGCTGTTCCCCGAGGAGCTGGAGGGCTGTGGCAGCCCTTCGCCTTCGTCCTGCCATCCTCTGCCAGCAGCCGGGGTCTTCGTTTGGCTTGTGATTGCGACCAATAATGGCTTTTTTACAGACTTCTTTTTTCCCTGCTATAGATGACTCTTACAAGCCAAAATTAGCAGCAGTAGTTCAGGCAGAGTTTAGTAGCATTTGAGGTCATTTTCGTTCTGTTAATGCTGAACTCCTTTCCCGGAGGAGATGGGAAGCCTGCGGTCTGCCAGGTCTCGGTGCGCGGTTGGGGGGTGCCTCGGGAGGGCTGTCCCCGGGGTGGCCCTCGGTGTGTGCGTGAGCAGGCACCACTTCGGGGTCACCCTTGCTGGGTGACTGACCTGGCACCAGGACGGGCATCTTTGCCACAGGCGGGGGCACTCGCAGTCTCGTCACACACAGGGGTGCAAAGAGAAATGGACCAAACTGGGGGTTACAGGTGCCTCCCCACCCCCACCCCCCCCACATCAGCCCACCGCAGTCGCGTTTGCTGCCGCGGGCTGGCGGCAGTGCAGTTCTCAGGTGAAGTGAAACGCCGGCGCGGGCTGCCCGGCTCATCCCGGGGCAGGTGGCCGTTCCCCAAGCGGCGGCTGCAGCCTCTGCCAGGGCAGCTCCTGAGCTCCAGAGACGCCCTCCCTTCGCTTTTGAATTCAATCCCCAGCCTTCCGTTGGCCGTGGCTTTGAGTTTGTGGTGTTACGCAGCTGAGCACGGCGTCCTGCAGCAGCCAAGGATGAGCCTAGGAGGAGGAGGAGGAGGCGTATGGATGCCTGTGGCAGGACCTGTGCAGGCTTCTCAGCCAGCTCCAGTTCTGTCCCAGTCCAGCCGGGCAGCCTGGAACGTCACCTCACCAGGGTGTCGGGCAGCCTGGAACGTCACCTCGCCGGGGTGTCGGGCAGCCTGGGGCAGGGGGTTGCAGAGGGCTGGTGCAGCCCCGCTCTGCCGCTGGCCACCCGGCCAGCAACGTGCTGCACGACGTTCTGCGAGGCAAAGTGCCAAGGGGAGAGGAGGGAGCCTTGTCCGTGGAGGAGGTTCCCAAGGACAGAGTTTCCTTTGAGCTCCAAGATGCCAAAATGTCACAGTCTGTGCTGTTTACCTTCTAGTCTTTAACTTTGCCAAATGAGCTACCGTAGCTTTGAGCGATCCAAGGAAACATTAGCCTGGGTCAGCAGAAACGAACGCTCCCGGCGCGGTCTCTGCTGGGCGTGCTATTGCGCTGGGGATGCGAGCGTTTTGGGAGAATAATCGAGGAATCCGGGAGCGCGGGGATGACGCTCTTCCCCACACACCAAATGTTTGCTACTTGGCCTTTGCATAATCCAAACTGAACGACAATGTGCCTTTCGGACTGTCCTTATCTCAGCCTTGTCTGCGACACCGGTCCCACGACAGGTTTGTGCCTATGCAAAGCTGGGTGGTGACAGGGTCCTGGGGTCAGCCATGACCCCGACGGGGAGAGGTGCCCTGGTCCCCAGCAGGACACCCAGCCATCGCGCGGAGCCCTGCCGCAGGGCTGAGGGATGCTCACGGAGAGGAAGCCGGCCCGGCAGGGATGCTCTTGCTTAGAGCTGTAGGATGTGGGGGCTGGTGTCCCCGAGGAGGGGGGGAAAAGCATCTGAGGATGCTCCGAGAAGGGGTTGGGCACCGAGCGTCCACAGCGGGTGCAGGAGATGAACCATGAAGGTTCATCTTCACATGCCAGCTCAGCCCCTGCTCCCTCCAGAGCCCCTGTGGACGCTCGTGTGCGTTTCTGCGTGCGGGGGCTCATTCCTGCCTCCCAGCCGGGCAAAGGGTCTCTGGGCCCAGGCTGGCACCCGTGGGAGCGCGTATCCCGACAGCGAGCGCCTTCCCTCCAGCACCCACCCTTCCCGGGCCGGTCTCCTCCCGGTAGCGTCAGGACTCTGCTGTCACCACTTGCTATTGTGCCTTTTGCTCACCAGCTGGTTCGATTCCAAAGGTCTAAGGATGGTAAAAATGATAATCCGGAAATTTTTTTTGACCTTCGTCTCCCCCCCGCCGCGCTCCTTCCCCAGCCCCTTCCCGACCTGGTGTTTCGGGATCGCGGTTCCCCCAGCAGCGCTGGGACGTCTGAGCCAACGGTTCCTGTTGGAGTTTGCCTCTCAAAGGCACATTATGTGAGTGATTTACTGTAATCTTTTGTGGACGGGGGTTGAAAGCCGGTGCAGACCCTGTTTACCAGTCAGTACCATTAGCATTCAAGGTCTACCTTTTTTTTTCCTTTTTTTTTTTTTTTTTTTTTTTAAGTTTGCTGCTATGGGTTGGAGTGTTCAGCCGTGTGTCAAACAGCCAATTAAAGGTTTGTCACTTGTCATTTTCTAAGGGGTTTCCGATGTGGAAAGTCCTGCGGTATTTGTATATTGAATGGATATTTTCTCCAGGCATAATCTGGTTAAGCATACTTGTTGTTTTCCATTGGACTGGAAGAGGTGGCCAATTCAGCCATCTTCCCTAGAAACTTAGTCTATTTTTATATATATATTTTGTACCAAAAAAGAAAAAACTGGAGTTGGTGGACGGATGGGGATGGTTTAGGGGGTTTGGTTTGTGTTGAGTTTCTGAGCTGGGTGTGAAAGGCTCCAGAGCCGGAGAGAAGGTTTTTACTGAAAGAAATTGAGGGATGGGTGAAAACAAACAATTGTTCTTGTAACTTGTGCCAGTCGCTGGTCTGATTTGTATGTTTTAATTAAAGAGAGAGCCAAATCGTTCCTGTATGACACTTATAATTGCTTTAAACTACAGCTGTTTGTTTGCTTTTATTTTCAGAGAACAAAAGTTGGGAGATGTTATTACCCTGGGAAAGCGTAAGGGCTTTGTGGAGCAGGACAGGCGGCGGGGGGCTGCGGGACTGCTCACCGCTCCCCCCGCGCACCCCCCAGCACCGCGCTGGGTGCGCTGGGTGTTCTCTGCTGTTCTGGCCGCTGCCGCGAGTGTAGAGCCACCACCTCTAGGCTGCTTTTAATTTATTTGCAGGAAAACACTAGGAGATGGTCACGTCGGGTGTGTGTGTGTGTGGGGGGGGTGTATAACTTTTTCACTGCTCTTTTTTTAGCATATCAATAAATATTTTTTTAAACTTTTCAGGCTGGTGTGGTTACTGCCACGGGAGCGTCCCCCCCTCCCTCCCCGGGGCACCGTGTCCCCGCTGCCGCCGGCGGCCGGGGCTGGAGCAGGGCCCCGGGATGGGTAGGGGGGAGGCGCGGAGGGGAACCGGGGCCGGGCAACCAACCCCTCCCTCACCCTCCGGGGGTCCGGGCAGACGCGGCCCCCTCCCGGCCCCGGGCTCCGGCTCCTACCGGGCGGCGGGGTGGGGGCCAAGGGGCTCCCGGGGCTCCGCCGTCGGGGCTGCCGTCGGAGAAGGCGGAGCCCCGGGGGGTGGGGTGCGGAGCCGCCCCGATGCAGAGGGTGCTGGGGGGGGGGGGGGAGGGGGGTGTCAGCCCCTGCGGGCCGCGGCCGGGGGCCCGGCCAGCCGGTTTGTCATCGTCCCACCCCGCCTTCACTCCGCGCCCGCCCCGCCGGGGGCCCCGCCGCGGCCCGTGTGAAAGGGCCCCCCCGCTGGGCCGGGGGAGAAAGGCGCCATTGTGCGGCCCTTTCTCCCGCTCCTCCTTGACACTCATTTTCCGCGCCCAGCCGCTGACAGCTCCCATAATGCGGGGTCCGCGCCTTTCACCCGCCGCAGCCGGGAAAGGAGGTTAATGAGGACACAGCGCAGAAAAAACACCACCAAAACCAACCACCACCACCACCACCCCCCCTCCGGTTCCCCCCCGCTAGCGCGGCCGGGGCACATTTGAATACAAAGGCCGGGCCCCGACCCGCACCCCCGCCGCTGCCCGCCCCGTCGGAAGGGCGGAGCGCCGCGGCCCGGCACCCGGCGGCGGAACGGCGGCCCCGGGGCTGTTCCTCGCAGCGGAACCGCACACGGCGCCCTCCGCCCCGGCCGGGCATGGCGGAACCCCCCCCCAGGGGGACGGCCCGGCCGGCGGCTCCTCTGCCCGGGAGCGGCCCGGCCTCCCCCCGCCCCGTCGGGGCCCGGCCCCGGCCCCGCACGGTCGCGGCTCCCCGGGCGGAGGCGGGGATGCGGGGCCGCCTGCCCCGTCGGGGCCCCACCGTGCTCCCGGGTCCCCCCCACCCCCCCCCGGCCCCGCGCGTCCCCTCGTCCCAGGGCACAAAGGGAAGACAGACACGTTTCTATTTACAAAGTATATATTTAAACTCACATAAAAAGCAGGTCTCATATGGACATTCACGGCTGGCAGAAGACACGTAGTTAAGCTTCACTTCTGAGACTGAGATTTAGCCAAATCGGTTTTGTACAAGTCTTAGATTTAAATAATTCACGCACACACACCCCCACGCACGCACACTCAGTATATACGTCGCTATATACATACACACATATACACCCACATGTACGTTTTGCTCCATATACATGTGTGGCTGGACGCACACACATACACAGGGCTGGAGCGAAGGACACCGAATCCCGAGCGCGTCCCGGCAGGGCAGGAGTGCGGCTCCGGGCTCTTGCGCAAAGGGAGGACCCCCCACCCCCCACCCCAGCCTCGGCACGGCAGCAGCGGGGGGACAAGCAGCTCCATCCCACCATCGTCCCTCCAACAGCACCCGCGGCCCGTGTCGGCTGCCCCTGGCACCGGCACTGAAACCACCACATTGGTTCCTCGTACAAACCAAGTTAAAAATCTCAATTTTACAAAATATGCGTTAAAAAATAAAAAAAAACCAAAAAAAAAAAAAGAGGAAAAAGAAAAACAAACAAAACAAATAATCCAGAACTCGCAACTGTGGCTCCCTTTGTCCGGCCAGCTCAGCACCCCCTACTCGCCCATCTGACAGAGGTGCCAGGAGAAGGACAGGGAAGGAGACCAAGCAACATGGGGCCGCAGCTGGGCCCAATGGTGGAGCTGCTCCTTCCCCAGTCCCTTCCTCGTCCATCAGGCCCCATGTGCCATCAGCCCCCAAAACAAGAGCCCCAGGGTGGCCAACGGTGGCGAGGAGGGACAAGGGTGACCTGGCCCAGCCCCAGCCCTTGGGCGCTGCCAGCCAGACTTGTGCTTTCCAACCCTCAGAGATGCTCAGCCCAAGGCATGCGGATGGGGACACCTCCTCCAGCTCAACCGAAATCACACCCCGGGCAAGGACCCGCTTCCCACCCGGGTCAGGCTGACACTGAGAAGGGGGGAGCAGAGCGGGGGGCTGCAGCCCCCACAGCCCCCGGGGCTGCTGCTCAACCGCCCCACTCTGTGCGGAGCCGTGAGACCCCCCCGGCCGTGCCCTGCCCCAGCCCTGGGAGACCCACGGGAGGGTCCTCCAGAGCCAGGAGAAATAACGCAGGCTCACAAACCACAAAAAGGCACCCGAGCCAGCAGGGCTGCTCGCGCACGGGAATATTTCGCCTCTTGGCTATTGTTTAACTAGCATAAGAAAAGGGAAATATTTATTGTCTCTGAATGCATAAAGGTGGCTCTGGGATTTGTCAGAGATGTGGGTATTACAAAACACTTTATCTGGTGTCTTCCAACAGTCTGAAGTGAACTGTCTTGGGGAAGAAAAAAAAATAATAATAATAATCCACTTTCTATAGCGGTATAAAGCATCTAAATATGGGCAGTGACATGCTACCCTCCCAAACCTCTCTGGCATTTCAGGAATGTAAACAGAGGGGGGGTTTGTTGATTTTTTTTTTTCTTTTTTTTTTTTTAAAAAAGTGGGTGGGGGAACAGAATCAAGCGACCAGACAAAATGAAAACAGATTCTCAGCTCAGTCCCGTCTCCCACAACTGCTACGACAACTCTATTAAAGTGCATTTCAGTATCACCCCTCTCAGGAACCTTACACACACAAACCTCCTCTTCCTTCACAAGAAAAGGTAATTCAAGTTAATACTCCGCTAGAACAGTTTTAGCCTTTTTATGGATTTCTGCTTTTCCCCGCCCCGACTTTGTAGCAACATTATTATTTTTTTTTTTTCATTAGACTGGCAACGCCCCCTCCCCAACAATACTGTAAATTCAAGTGCTCACTTCAACCGTCAAGGGCAACAGCTCTGGATACAGCACACTTGATTGTACAAGCAACACCTTATATCACAATCAAGAAATCAGGGCACTTTGCCCTCCGAGGGAGTAACACCTTCCCCCTCCACCATCCATAGCATCATATGAAAAATAATAGTTAAAAAAAAACCCAGAACATAATTAGCTATGAACATCGTTTGTTATGTACACTGGCTCCTGCAACAGATGCATGAACTCCGTTAGTTCTCAGTTTTATTGTCCTTTCTAAGAGCAACTGAGCAGTCACTGTTGTCTCCATTTAAATAAAACAACTCAGAGTTGAAATATATATATATAGATATATATAAGCATTTTTTCTTAAATAACATATTTACATCTAATAGAAAATATAACTCTAGAGATAATCTTTCCAACGAAATGTAAGACGTGGAAAAAAAAAAAAAAAAAAAAAAAAGAATGAGTTAATGAATTTAGGACAGTTTCTAAATCCTCTCCAGGACCCAAAAATAAAAAAGAAAAGAAAAGAAAAAAAGAAAATAAGAATTTAAAAAAAAAAAAAAAAAAAAAAGGCCCACCAAGTTCTAACCAAGCTTTTGTCTGGATCTGACCGAAGAAAACCCCAGCACCACCTCCGCCAAACTCATCGCTTCTCTTTAAAGAATCCTTGGTCCGTGCTGCTCTCCTTGATGGTGACGGTCAAAAAGTTAGAGGTCACATCAGTTACCACCACCTTCTCCAGGTTGTTGAGAGAGGGGCTCCAGGACTCCTCCTCGGGGTCCCCCAGGATCCTGGCGACGGGGATCCTGGCGATGAGGGAGGGTCGCCCCGCCTGGCCCCCCACACCGTCGCGGTACAGGCTGCCCACGGCGCCCGGGCTCACCGCCCCATGCAGGAGCTTCGGCCCGCCGGGATCCAGCCCCCCCTGCCCCTTGGGGTCCAGAAAGTCTGCCCGGTGCTTGGCCAGCCGCGCAGGGTAGGGCTCGGCGGCCCCCAGCTTGGCACCCACCTCGGCTCGGTTGGGGCCGGGCAGAGTGCCGGGGAGGTCGGGGTCCTGCCGCCGGGCCAGCTGGATGACGCTGTGTCCCGAGCCGAACTTGGCCGCCCCCGCCGCCGCCTCCTCCATCTTCCTGGCCTTCAGGTAGTCCCCCACCTTGTCCCCCGGCTCCCCCAGTTTCCTCTTGGAGGCATCCAGAGTCTCCGCCAGGTCCTTGTAAAGCTCCTTCCTGGGCTTCGGGCCTCTCTTTTTGGGGGTCTCCCCGGGCTTCTCCTCCACACGGATCACCCGGTCCCGGATGCCGTCTGCCTTGGGGGTGCTGGTGCTGGAGCTGCTCTGGGGAGCCAGGGCAATGTTTCTCAGTCCTTCCCTAGCCCGGGACGTGGAGCCCAGCTCCTGGGGGGACCTGCCAGGATACGGCACCCGGATCCCCCTGGAAGAGTCACTGCGGAATTCATAGGTTTTGGCTTTTGCCTTTGCCTGGGCCTGCAAGGAAGATAAATCAACCGGTGACTTTATTATCCTGCCACCCGGCTGCATAATTACAACTTACAAGACAAGGGGCCGCCTTCGCAAGGAGCATCCTCCTGGGGAGCCAGGGGGGTCCCTGCTCCCCGCCGCGGCTCACAGCCCTCACCAGCACCGGCGCGCACGGGGCAGGGGGGGCTCCGGCCTCCTTACCTTTAGCAGGAAGGTTTTGGGCTTGGGGCCTCGCTTTTTGGGCCCGTATAGCTCCATTTCTCGCTCCCTAGAGGTGTTAAAAAAACCAAAGCTTCAATTCAGCATAGCTACAAGACAGCAACACATTTACAAGCGCCCGGGCTGCAGCCAGCAAAGGCCTTGTACCTTTCCTCAAAGGCTGCCAGCAGCCGGGCGTCCAGGATGTTCTCCTCGGGCTCCCAAGTGCTGTACCTGGGGGGGAGGCACAGAGAGAGGGAGCGGTGTGAGGAGCCAGGAACGGCCAAAAAAAAAAAAAAAAAAAAAAACCAAAACCGATAAAATAAATAAATTAAAAATAAAAAAAAAACACAAAAAACAAAACAAACACAACACAGAAAACCCGCGGCATAAAGGAAAGGACCCAAGTTTCCTCCCCACTACAATGGGAGCGCAAGGCTGCGGCGCCGGCTCCCCGCACACCCGGCCCACTTACTTCTGCGACCAGCCCTTCCATTTCACCAGATATTCCATGCGCCCCTGCGGATGCAAAGAGGGGGAAAAAAAATAATAATAAAATAAAATAAAATACGCCGGGAGGGGAAAGGGGCGGGGGGGGGGGTGGGGGGGGAGAGGACACACGACACGGACGCCCCGCGCTCGACGCCCGCAACAAAGATCCACCCGCGTCCCCGCGCGTGTCGAGAACACGCGGGGGAAAGGAGGGGTGCGTGTGGGGGGGGGGGGTGGGGGGGCGATAATACAAAATAATAATGATTAAAAATAAAAGCCCAGGGGGTGGGTAAGCTGGCGGGGGAGGGGGGGGGGGGCGGGCAGCGGCGGAGCACGCCCGGGCATGCGGCGGGGAGAAAGAGCCGCCCCCAACCGCAACCGGGCCGGGGCCGCCGCAGCGGCGGCGGCGGCGGCGGGGCCGGGTGGTGGTGGTGGAAGAAGGGAGCGGGGAAGGAGGGGAAAGGAAGGTCCGCAGGGAGCCGGGGGGGTTTTAAGGGTGAAGGGGGGTGCACCTACTTTGCGGATGCGGCGCTTGAGCAGGGCCTCGGCCGCGAAGACGCGCTCCCCGACGGCCGAGAGCTCCATGTTTACGCGGCCGCTCGCAGCACACAGGCAGCCGCCAGCGCAGCCCAGACCATAATACTCCGCCCGCTGACGTCAGCGACGCGGCCCCCCCTCCCGCACCACCCCCCCCCCCACACACTCCTCCTTCACACACACCCCCCCCACACTTCACACACACACACACACACACACACACACGCACCCCCCCCCCCCCCCCGCACTTGTTGCTGGCGGAGCCGGGTGGAATATTCCGCCCGCGCCGCATTGGCTCCCGCCGCCGGCCCGCCCCCCCCCGGCTTCATAAACCGCCCCCCCCCCCCCCCCCCCCCCCCCGCGACCAAACCACCACCCCCCCCGCCTTCGACGTGAGCGGCGTCCACGATGAGCGTGGGGCGGGGCTGAGGGGCGGGGCGGGTTCTCACGCCACGCCCACCGCGCCACGCCCACCGCGCCACGCCCCTCTCCGCTCCGGGGCGGGGGGGGGACCCCCCCCGCCCCGGAGCGGAGAGGGGCGTGGCGCGGAGGGCGTGGTCACACCCCCCCGGATTCTGTGACACACACACACACCCCCCCCACGCGGGACGAAGACTCTCGTGGACCTTCTCCCCCCCTCTTTTCCCACTAAAGGAGCGTGGAGCCCCCGGGGGGGGGGTGCGTGAGAGAGGGCGTCGGTCGGGGGTCGCGGTCACGCGTGGGGGACCCCACGGTGGGCGGGGCCCCGAGGGGGAGGCTCCGCCTCCTCGACGGTTAATAAGGCCGCCCTCGGTTTGCCACCGTTAAGGGGGGGGGGGGGAGAAAGGGGTGTCACGCGTGGAGGGAACGGCTGCGGGACCGTCTCCCCCGCCCTCTGCTCGGTGCAGCGGCTGCAGGCCGGGGGACGCTGCCCGGGGGAGATCCACGGCCCCCGGGGGACGCGGGGGACTGGAGGGCACGGGTGTTGTCGCCGTCCCGGGGGACCGTGGTCTCCCGCGGGGGGGGGGTGTGTGTGTGATCTCCCGGGGGCTCCTGCCCGCTACAGCGGAGCCCTGCCCGGTCCCACCCCTCACTTCCAACGGGGGTCACGGAGGCAACGGTTCCCCTGCGGTGGGGTCGGAAGGGAAACACGGGTGGGCGCCCAGGGCCCCCGCTGCCCCACGGGGCACAAGCGGGGTGAGTGGGTCGGGGCCCCGGGGGCAGAACCCCCCCTCCGCCGCCGCTGGCCGAGGCGAAACGGCGCCTACGGGAGGGAGAGGCGGGCGATTTCCCCCCGGCGGCTTCCGTGGGTTCCCGGCCCCGCGCCTCCGCACACGCGGGTTTTCCGCGGCGTCTCCAGCCCGGCGTGGAGGGGCCGGGCGGGGGGAGCGCACCCCCCGCGCCCTCCCGGCCCCCGGCGAGGGACGTCCCGGGGAGATTTTCGTTATTATCGAATTAATCGTTGTTAATTAAGGCCGGTGGCGGGCGCGGCTCCTGAATTGGCGCGGACGCGGCGGCGCGGATCCCGCTCTCGGGAAGGTGCCGCGTGGAAGAGAGACGCGTGGGGAGCGGGTGCAACGCCCGGCCGGGGGGCGCCGGGCTTGGGCGGGGGGGGCGCGGATCGTCCTCCCGCGCCCGACGGTGCCGCCGCCCCCGCCTCCCTCCGCTGCTCGGGGCTCCCGGAGCAGCGCCCGCGGCGGCGCTGCGAGGCCCATCCCCGTGGCCGTGGGGCTGCTGCAGCCCGGGCAACCGGGTGTTTGCCCCGCACCTCCGCTGCCGTTGCCCCCGGTGCAGGTGGGAAGCACGGTCCCGGGGCCGAGCCCCGCCCCGCCCCGACTCTGCACGGAGGGGCCGCGGTGCTCCCGGCTGAGCAGCCGCTTCTGCCCCGTCGCCTGCGCGGCGCTACGCGGCTCCGCGGAGCCCCACAGCCACGCGTGAGGGCGGAGAGGGGGGAGGCGGTGGCTGCAGCCGCCTCCTGCGCGGGCACCAGCGGAGGGAAGCTCTCCGTCCCACGGCGCGACCCACGCGGGGCCGGGGTTGGGTCCCCGGTTGCGGTGCGGGGGGGCGGAGAGAAGGCAAGACGCAAACGAGAACGGCGCGGGGAAAGCAGCGGGGAGCGACCGCCGCTGCGTGGGGGTCCGGCCGGATCCCCCGGGCCGTGGGCGAGACGGGGCTGCAGCTGCGGCCGTTCGTAGGGGTCTTGTCCCGGAAGGAGAAGCGGGACGGAGCCGCCCCGGCGCCGCGGGACGAGACAGCGGCGGGCGGGACCGTTCCCGGCTCTCCTGGGCAGTTCCTCCAGCTGCCGGAGGGGGCACGGGGACCCCGTCGCCCGGGGCCCACGGCGCTGCGGAGCACCCCCCTGTAACCCCCCCCGCGCCCGGCCGGGCCACCGGGAGCAGGAGCTGAGCCCGGGCACGGGCCGCCCTCCGCGCTCCCGAGGTCAACGGCAGAAGCTGCTTGGGCGCCCCACGGGCTCTCGGCCGGGGGGGGGGCCGCTCGTCCCCGCACCCCTTCCGCCTCCGCCGGCCCCGGCCGATCCCAGCCGGGCCCCAAGGTCCCGGGGCTCAGCGCGGACTCGGGGACGGCTCCGGCTCCGGCCCGGCACAGGCGCGTGCCGCCGCGGCAACCCCCCTTTCCGCCCATTTGACCCCAAATCCGCCCTTCGGCCGCCGCATCTCCGCTCCCCCAGCGCGCACTCGTGCGATGAGTTTCTCTGGGCTCAGCGGGCCGCCGCGGGGCTGAGTGCCCGGCTCCCCCCTCGTTTCTCGCTGTGCGGGGGCTTCCACAGCTGCGAGCTTTGCAACGAAACCGGGGGGCTGCTGCGCCTCGCAGGGCCGCGCGTGGGGGCGGCGGGGAGACCACGCGTGTCCGAGCGCGGCTGAGCCGCGGCCGGCGGCGGGGCGGAAGGGAACTGGCTCCAACCCAACCGCCGACACCATCCATCCCCACGCCGCAGCCGGGCTCTTCCCCGCGGCTTCCCCTGCGCTCCGGCGACCGTGCTGCTCCACCCCACGGATACCCACGCCCGGGACGGTTGGGATCCAGCCCAGCTCCCGGTCCGGCCCGCTTCCCCGGGCGACCGAGGCTACCGGTGCCTGTCGGAGACCCGGCTACGCCACGGTCCCGCTCCCTCATGTCCTCTTCTCCTTGGCGTCCCGAGCATGGCCCCAGCGCTGAGACCGCGGGGGGAAGCGGGGGCAGAGCAAGTCGCCCCCCCGGCACAGCCCCACCGTCTGCGGGTCCCCGAACCGACCCTGCGGCCGGGCCGGACCTTATGTCCCGGGACTGGCGTCCTGCAGCGCGGCTGCGCCGTGGGTACCGCCGGGCAGGGCTGAGCGCGCCCCGGAGCCCGATTCCACGCGAGCTTCCTGTGTGCGTGGACAACTCCCCGCACCCTCGGGGCGGTCGGCCCCGCGTTCCCGACCCTCCCCGCCGCCCGGTTCGGCTCCGGGCTTCTCCCGTCCCGGTTCCATGCCCGAACCGGGCGGACAAACGATTCCCTCCACCGGCGGGTGAACGGAGCCGGGACGAGCCTCGGGGCAAATTCACGCTCCCCCGGGCCGGTGTCGGGCTGTCCCGGCGGCGCGGGCGCGGACACGGGGACCCCGCGACACCGCCGGCCCCCGCCGCCCCCCGACCCTGCTCCGGGCTGGGGGGCAGCCCGGTCCCCGGCGTGCTGCCTTTTCGTTTCCGAGCAGCTCGGGGCGAAGCGGGGAGGCAGTGACCGGCCACGGGCTGCGCCACCTGCACCCCACGCGGGAGGGCGCGGCCGTGGCAGGACCGGCCCTCCCGGGCCCGAGGGTGGTCCCGGAGACGGGGTCATACACGGGGCTGCTGTCACACGTGGGCTTGCTGCAGGCGGCACCGGACCGTCCGCGTTTTCCGCCTCACTCCCCCGGATCACCGCGCTGCCGTGCGGGGGGCGGGGGAACCGGTGCGGGGACGGGAGATCTCGGGGGGTGCCCGGGCAGCGGTGTCCCCGCGGGGCCGCTCCTTCCCACTCCCGCAAGCCCAGGAATTCCCGTGCGAGGAAGTTTTCGTGTCGACGTGTTTGACATCGAATTTACGCCCGAGCGGGGCTTCCCCGGCGGCTCTGGCGCCCACGGCCGGCGGGGCAGCAGGCGGCGTGCCCCAGTGGACACGGCTCAAGCCCGCCGGATCCGGGGAGGGTACGGGGAACGGCTGCTGTCCCTTCCCCTGGGACCGGCGGGGCCCCGGAGGGGAGCGGGCACACCGGGGAGGGGGCAGCGAGAACAGGAGGGTGCGGGCAGGGTGTGCCGGGGGGGCAGCTGGGACAGGCAGGACTGGGGGGGCTCCCCCAGAACAGAGAGAGCTCCCCTCGAGACGGCCGCCGGGCACCGCTCTGGGCGGGTGCGGTGTGGTCCGCGCTTCCCCCCTCCCCGCAGTGCTGCGGACCCGCCACCGCCCTCCGCCAGTCCCGGAGCCTTCCCCGTCTTCCTCCGTCCGAGGTCCCCTCCGTGCAGGCGCCCGGGGCTGCTCCTATTCCGCCGGGGCTCGGGATGGAGCCACCGCGACAGGACGCGGTCCCCTGCGGGACACGCTCCGCAGAGCCTCCGCGTTGGAGGATGTCCCTCCGGGCTGCTCCGGTTGGACCACGCCGAGCACCCCGGGTCGGGCCGGGGCAGCGGGGTCAGGGCCGCTTCTCTCTCCCCCGTTGGTCGTTATTCCCCGATACCGCCGGGCAGCAGGTGAAGGGACCATCCCGGGGACATAGAGCCCACCGCCGCGGCCGGCCTCTCCCGGGCGTTCCCGCCGCCGCGGGACCGAGCCGAGCATCCTCCCCGGGGCAGCCAGGCCCGGGGCGGCGGTGCTGAAGGACAGCAGCGGCCCCACCGACCGGGGCGGCCCGGCCCCGTCTGCCGCCCCCCGGCCCGGCCCGGCCCGGCCCGGTTCGGTTCGGCCCCCGGGGGCGGGCGCGGGGAGCGGCGGGGGCCGCGGCAGGCGCGGCCCGGGCTCGTCCCCAGGGTGCCCCACGGAAAGGCGACGCTTCCTGGCGCGGCCCCGCCGGCCCGATTAATTCCAGGTGCTTTCCATAGGTGGCACCGTCCTACTGGAAATGGCGGCTGCGGCCGCAGCGCAGCCGGCGGCGGTCCCGCCACTCCAGGGGGGCACCGCCAGCCCCTCCGCCCCGGGGAGCCCCCCCGCCCCGCGGACTTCAGCAGAGCGAAGCGCCCACAGGAGGCCCCGGGAGTTGTGCCAGGCCCCGGGGCGGTGCGAGGGATCTCCCCTCCGCGGTCCCTACGGGGGAGAGCAGCCGCCGTCCTCGCCGGAACTCACACCCGCGAACCGTCGGAGAGTCTCCCGCGTCGGCATTGCCCGGGGAGCTGCCCCACGCGTGTTCCGGCAGCCCTTAGCGTACGCTCCCCAACAGGCCCCGGCGGGGCGGCGTAGCCCACGGCAAAGCACCGACCGCCTCCCCGTTTCCAGGCGTGCCGACACGCACCGAGAGCCGCTCGTCGCCCCGGGGCCGCCCCCCGGCAGCCGCGCTGCTCCACGTCGCGGGTCGCACCGCAGCCCCCGGGCGAGGAAAGGGCCGCGGGCGGGGGCGAGACGGGCGGGGGCGGGGGGCGCCGCTCTATCGCCCCGCTCCAGGCCGCCAGCGCCTTGCACAAAAGACCTTTTGTTTCCGGGGTTTCTAAATTTGCTGATTATTTGTAGGAATATAAATACGAGCTGTTTGCGGAGGGGGCAGAAGGAGGAACCGACCCGAGCGCTGTGTCGGGCGAAAAAACCTGAACGTCTCGGGAGCGTCCCCCCCCCGGTCTGACCCGCGCGGCTCCGTCCCCCCGCGCTGCTGCGCACGTCGGTGCCGCAAGGACGGCAGAAGGTCGAATCTGCTCCCTCGCGGCTCCGGCGGCAGCGGTCACGGAACCACCACGAGCGGGCAGGGACCACCCGACGGCCCCGCCGGGGCGGGACGGACCTCGCTGCCCGACTCGGCGGCGCCGGTGGCAGCGGTCCCGCGGAGGGGGGGGGGGCGGGGGGGGATTCCCAGCTGGGATGTGACAGATGACACGGGGTGCGAGAGCAACGGCCCGGCCCTGCCCCTACCCCCGCCGTGCTCTGTCCCTGCCCGCCCGCGCGCGGCCCCGCCACCCGGCTTTTAACAAAAGCAATTAGAGGTGAAATGCGGCCCATTTGCATTCCACCTAATGACCGGCGGCGGCTTCCCACGAGGAGGGGGGCGGCATCAGCGGCGGGTCCGGCCCAGTCCCGCTGCCGGTCCCGCTCCCGTCCCCAGCCCCGCCCGCCCCGTCCCGCCGCCCGGCCCCGCCCACCCCGCGCAAGGTAGATGCTGTATTTAGGTTCATGCCCTTATATGGCGATGAGCGCGGCGCCCCGCGGACGGCGCGCACCATATAAGGAAGCGGTGCCGGGGCCCGGGGTGAGCTGGTGAGCGCTCATTGGCCCGGCGGTATCGCAGCAACCGGCGCTCGCGAGTGGAACGGCCCCGCGCGCCCCCCCCCCGCCGCGCGGCCGGGACCCCCCGGGGGAGCGGGGCCGGAGCCGGCACCCCCCTCCCACGGGTGATCCCCGGCGGGACACACCACCCCCCCCGCCCCGGTGGGAACCCCCGCCCCGCCCGGCCCCCGGTGCCGCCCCGCTGCCCCTTCCCGCCCCGTGGGTCCCGCACGCTGCGGGAGGAGGGGAGGCAGCGCCGTCTTCCGTGGGCATCGACGGCACTGCGGGCGCCCACGGCTTTCCCCAAGTGCGGCGGGACCGCCGGTCCCGGTACCCGGAACGCGGGTCACGGAGGAGACCGTGTCCATCCCACCCGCGGCGGACGGGTCCGCTGCCGGCGGGACCGTGGGCCAGGAGAGACCCCACGACGGGGCGGGGGGGCCGCCCTGCCCCGCTCCGGCGAGCGGCGGCAGGGGACCACGCGTGGGCAGGGGG
The DNA here is from genome assembly GCF_028500815.1 of Rissa tridactyla. NCBI lineage: Eukaryota > Metazoa > Chordata > Aves > Charadriiformes > Laridae > Rissa > Rissa tridactyla. The sequence goes on from NC_071480.1 coordinate 11,865,584, forward strand.
AGCGGGGAGCCGCGGCGCTGCTCGGACACGGGTGACCCCGCTGCGGGGCATACAGACCGGCCCCCCGCCTCCTCCTCCCGCAAAGGTGCGGGGACGCGGGGGGGCTGCTCTGGGAGAGGGATTCCCGGGAGGCACCGGCGTCCTTTGCACCGTGCGCGGCGGGGCCGGCGGTTTCCACGCACGCCGGCGCCACGCAGGTTTCCTGCACCCCCGGCGCGGCAAAGCGTGTCCAGCCGACACGGGGCGGACCGGCCGCGACAGCCCGCCCCGACCCCCCGCCGCCGCTCTCCCGTGGGGGCAGGACCCCCCCAGCCCGGCTCCCACACTCCCGTTTTTGGGACGTCCCCTCGCCCCACGGACACCCGCGAAAACTACCGCCGGGGAGCGAACCTCCGGCCGTGCGAGGGAGAAGGGCGCCCGCCACGCACCCACGCGTGCCCGCTCCGGCCCCGTGGGCAGCCGCCGCGGAGCGGCCGCCGTGGCGGGCGGGGGGCGGCGGCACCGTGTGGGGTCGCGGGGCCGAGTTTTCGTTGCGGCTTCGCCGCGGAGCCGGTGCCGTGGCCGAGCCGCGTCCCCCCGCCCGCGCTCCCGCCCCGGTTCCATTTTATGTGATTTATTTTATTTTATTGTTTTATTATTTTATTTTAAATGTATTTTTATTCTCTTTTACTGTTTTTATTATTTTTATTTTATTTTTTTAAATTTTATTTTAAGCAAGGCGCTGCGGGAGCGGCTGCGGGAGCGGCTGCGGGGCACCTCCAGCAAGGCGGGTTGCGGGGGGGGCGACCGGCCGGCCCCTCCGCCCCCGGGCCAGCGGCCGGCCCTGCCCTCCGCCTCGGCGGGCACCGGGCGGGGGCTGCCGGCACGTGCCGTCCCGCCGCCGCGGGGGGCCGGGCGCGATCTATGCGGGCCGCCCCGCGTCCCCCCTCCCCGCCGCAGGTGAGGCCCCACCGGGTTCCGCCGCCCCTCTCCAGTCCCGCCGCCCCGCGGAGCCTCCGGCCGCCCCCCGCGCCGCCTGCCCCGGGGCTCCCCGGGGGGGCCGCGGCCGGCGGCGAGGGCTGCGCTGCTTCCTTGCCGTGCCCCCCCCCACCCATGGCAGGATTCATCGGGCTCCGCCGAGCAGCCATTTTCTGCAGCTGCGGCTCCACCGAAGCTCTGCCGGGCGGCGGGATCGGGCGGCGGCACAGCCCGGGGGGGTCCCCCGCCCCGCTGCCCGCCGCCGGCACGGCCGCCCTGAGCCCGGCCGGGCGGTGCCGGGGGCCGGGCGGGCTTCGCTGCAGGGCTCGCCGTGACAATCCCACCCTTTCCCCGCCATTTTGTTACCGTGCTGGCGTTTTCCCAAAGCACAGATAGAGCGGGAGCCTTGGGAACGGGCCCCCGTTGCGCCGGGGCGGGCGGCCCCCCCCCCCGGCCCGCAGCCCCGCTCCCCTCCGTCCCCGCGGCGCCGCACCGGGCAGCGGGGCAGGTCCCGGGACGCCCGGCCGCCGCCGGCTCTTTCCCACCGGGCTCGCCCCGCTCCCCTTGGCGCCCCCCGAGCACGCAGCAGCCCCGGTCGTGGCTGTCCGGGTCCACGCAGGACTCGGTCACGCGGGGCTGGCACCGGTCTCCGGACCGCTGTCCCCAGGCGAGGGAGCCCGGAGCGCGGCCCCCCTTCCCGATGGGCCGGGGACGCGGCGCTGGTCGCCTCCCTCCGCCCGCCCCGCGGGCAGCGCAAGTGCCCCGACGGCCGGAGAGACCGTCCCGTTCCGTCCCGTCCAGTCGGGAAGGGTCCGCCCCGGGGCTGGGCCGCCCGGTACGGCGCCCTTCAGCCCTGCCCGGTGCCTGCAGCGATCCTGGCTCCCCGCGGGACCAGCCCAAACACCCTCGCGGGAAGCCCGTAGGGGCGGCGCCGGGCGGTGCGTGGCCCACGCGAGGCCGGGCGGCCCGACGGGGCCGACCGCACGGCCAGCCCGGCGGGGAGGGCGGTGCGGGGCCGGGATGAGCCGCGGGGCCGTGCCGGGGGGCGCGGGGCCGGGCGGGCAGGACGGCGGCTGCCCCGACGGGCCGGCCCGGTGACTCCACCCGCGCGGGGGTAGGTGAACGCCGGCGACGGACACCAACAAGGGGACACAGCGGGGTGGGTGCGTGTCCCCCGCCCCACGGCTGCATTCCCGGGACGGGGCGGGGGGGCTCGGCTGTGGCACGACCCGAGCACGGCAGCGGCGGAAGATGCCCCGTGCGAGAGGGAGCGGAGGGCGGCGGGGCCGGTCCGAGCCTCCGTAGCCAAGCGGCGGCGGAGGGCGGAGAAGGGAGCGGGGAAGGAGGGGGCTCCTGCAGTGCTGCAATGCAGCGCCGCGCCGAGAGCCGAGACCGCCGGCCCGGCAGCGCTCCGCCGCCCCGCCGCTGCTGCAATGCAGGTGTGGGCACCGCGCCACGCCGGGGGGCACCGGCACCAACCGGGACGGGCATCCCGTGCCCCACCCGGCCGACTCCCGCCCCAGCCGCGCCGGGTTTCGGCTCTCCCCCGCTTTCTCGCCCCCGTTTCGTTTTCCTCCCGCTCCTGCCCGGGACCGCGAGATGTTTCCTCCCGAGACGGGACGCAGCCGGTGTCCCCGGGACCTCCCGCCCGCCCTGTGTTTGCCGAGGGGGGGCTCATCCTGCTCCCGGGCGCTGAACGCCCGCGGGCCACGCCAGCAGGTCACCCTGTCCCTGCCAACTCCCCGGCTTCTCGCTGCGGCCCCCCCCCGCGACGCCGGGACCGCTGCGAAGCCCCCGCTGCTGCACCGACTCGGGGAGGGGCCCCGGTCTCTGCCCTGCTCCGCTCCAGCTTCTCCTGAGGGGAACTCCCCCCTCCCCACCTTATCTCCGGGCCCCCCACCCTCGCCGTCGTCTGATCCGGTGCCTCCCCCCGTCCCCGCTCTCCTTTCCCCGCCGTCCCGCTGCAACTTCCCCCCGGGCGGGGGGTCCCACCTCCGCTGCGCTTCCCCGCGGACACTTGGACACGCACCGCGGGGACACGCGGTACCGCGGCCGGTGTGGGAGCCCGCGGGAAGGGGGGGCCCCACGCCGCAGCCGCTGGTCCCGCACCCCGCTCCGCTCGGGCCGGCACCCCGAGGTGTCGGTGTGCGGGGGTGTGGGGGCACCGCCGCCGGCGAAACACTCGAGAGCCCTGGAGAGAAGGAATTAATCTCATAAAAGTCAAAGCTGATGAAGATACAAACCCAGCAGGGCAAGGCGGATCACGGGGGTCCATAAAATAGCGGGGTGCGGGGCCGGGGGTGTTTTAAGACTGGGGGGGGCAGTGTAATCACCCGCTGCCCGTCCCTGTCCCACAGCCTGGGGATTACACCCCTCGCATTTTTGCATCCTGCCGTAGCAGCCGGGGCAGAGCGGCAACAGATCCCAGGGCGATGCCAACCAGCCCCGATTTTTGCCCTCCCACCTGGATTTTTTTTTATTTTTTTTTTTTTTTTTCCCCTGACGCGGTGAAAATGGCACCGCGCTCCAGCTCCAGCTCCAGCTCCTGCCGGCGCGGACTTCAGCCGCTGGATCCGCTGGTGTCTTCATTCACTGGCTGAAAGCTCAGCCGAGTCCCTGGATTTCTTCCCCCTGCAGAGGTTTCCGGGCTCATCAAAATGTCTCTTCCCTTCCCGGTGAGACGCCGAGCAGCCCCTCTGGCTCCGTGGGGTCCCCGCGCCCCCGCGGCTCCCCCCGGCCCCTTCCCCGACTCCTCGCCGATATTTCAGTGTCTCTTTTCAGCTCCCGGAGCCTCCGGTACGCGCGAAAGCGGGCTCACCAGTGCCACACACCGAGGCAGTACCGCCAGCCTGCTCTGCCGTGAATTTTCCCTGTAAACACGGGGAATCCTCCTCGTTGGCCGTGCTGTGCCCGCCCCTGGCCCCGGCCCCGGCCCCGGCCCTCCGTGTGACACAGCTCCGCGGAGGGCACGGCTGGAGCCGGTGCCCGGTGGCACGGCGGGGCCGGGAGAGCGGCTGTAGGCGCCGGCTTTTTGCCCGGAGGTTTGTATTTGAGCCCTCCCAGGCTCCCCGGAGAGGGACGGATGCGGGAACAGAGCCACCCCCGACCGCAAACCCCGCAGCGGTGCCGGCAGGGGAGCGGCGCCCGGTCGGGACCCCCCGGCCCTCGAGCAGGGCCAGCCCTTGGCTCCTCCTGCAGTCCCTCTCCAGGAGAACGGCAGGGGGGAGCGCTTTGGGAGCCCACCCCTCGCCGGCGGGGGATCGTCCCGCGGCCCCCGAAGGGTGGCTGGGCCCCGCAGCCCCACACCGAACGGCTGCCGGGCCGGTTCTCTGCAGCAGCCCTCCGGTTACCGGATCCTTGTGCCATTCAGCATCTCACAGCACACAGTCCCAGTCCCTCCAGTATAGAATCCCCGTCCCTGGGAAACCCAGCTCGCCCGGAGCCGTGCTGACCCCTCGCTGCCCGCCCTCGCCAGCCCGCGGCCGCGGGGGGGCTTCTATTCACGGCCCCTCTGTGCCATCGCCCCCCCGGCGTTCCGCTCTCCAAGCGCGTGGGATGCTGCACCGTGCGGCAAATCCTCAGTTGCGGGGAACGGAGGTGCACAAGACAAAGGTAAAATTGGCTTTCCAGGGAAAGAAAAAAAAGACTTAAGCCCCCTAGTCCGAAAGCAGAAAAGACAATGCCACGGCCAAGACTTATTTGTCACATAGTCAGGCGAGAGATGGAAGGAATTCCTGTGATAATGCTCGTCTCTACTCAGCCGTTGCTGCTGAACCACAAATTGCTGCTTGCAGCACAAACTATGGAAATGTGATACATTAGATTAGATGTCCTCTCGTTGGGTCTCTGCGCTGCCTTTGCTAGGAGTTATTTCTGAGTCCTGAGAGCTAAAGCATCTTCAAGAAGCAGAGGATCAAACACGGGAAAAGTGGGTCTGCTTCAGGTTGCGGAGGTACAAGAATGAAAAGTGTCAGGAAAGCAGATACCGTGGAGCGAGTGAAGAATTTTTCAAAGCGGAGCGGGACACCCAGGGAGGGCTCTTCCCACCGCGGGTTAAAAATGGCTCAGGGTCAGGTTGAGCCCTTAAACTCAAGATAAGAGACCATTCCAGCAGCCAGCCGGGGAGAGCGGAGGCACCTCTGGTGTCTGACCACCACATCGTCTTCTCCGCACAACCCACAATGAATCTCCCTGTTTTATCTGTTGCTGGTGACTTCATGTGCCAGAAGGACGCAGGCGGAGGAAGGACAGTGTCACGGCTGGACCCAGCGCACGCAGAGGGCAGTGGCTGTAAAAAACATTCCTGATGTTAAAATGACAGCCTGGCTTGCGCCGCACTGCAAATGGATGGGTACATTCAGGGGCAACGTTTCATGCTTCATTTTTCAGGCCATGTGGAATTACTAACATATGTGAAAATTAACGTTTACTAGCATATGTAAAAATTAACATTTATTCTCTGCTTTGAGATGCTTCGGTGGCTCCCTGATACCGAGCAAACCTTCCCCCTCCAAAGCTTATGTTTGGTATTTTAAATAACCTGACGCTCTTTTTTTTTTTTTTTTTAATAATCAAAATATAAATTATTTCTTTTCTCAGGCCCCCGCGACCCCGAGCTCTGAACAGCTGCTGGGGCAGTGGTTGGTGCGGGGCATTTCCCCCCCGCGGCAGCGGCGGTGGGAGCGGGCGCGCTGCCCCCGGGAAGCGGGAGATGGAGACACCGGCGCGGAGACCCAGATAATCAGCGCCAAGAGAGGGGGGGAAACCCCCCCAACCCCCCCATCTTCTGAAACCACGACGTCCAGGCTCACACAAAGGGCATTTTGAGGCTTTCCCCGCTGCTGTGCCCGGCGCCGGGGGCAGCCGGGGGAGCGCTGCCCCCCGCCGCCCCCGTTCTCCCGGTGCAGTTTTGCCGCCCCCTTTCCCAGCATGCCTTTTGGGGGGGGGTTAACCCTTGCCGCATGGCAGAGCCCACGCCCGCAGCCCAGCGTGGCCATTTTAGCCCGCCGGCTCGCCTCCCCGCCCCGCTGCGGGCAGCCCCGCTCGCCGCCCCGCCGGCTGCTCGCCCCCCGGCCCCGGCCCCGGTTTCTTGCTCTCTAAAAGCGGCTAGGGACGGATCCTGCCTCGGGGCTGGCGTGGCGATGCGCACCCGGTGTGACACGGCACCGCCGAGCATCACCCTGGCCGGGCTGGACCAGCCTGGTCCCCGCTGGCCAGCCCCGAGCTGGCGCTCGCCACCCCGTGCTCGCCCGGCCACCGCCGGCACCGGGCGGGCGGGAGATGTTGAGTCCGAATTTCCAGCCCGGCTTCTGCTGCTCACAGCTCTCACAGCAGCTCCTGGGTTGCAATTTCCCATTTTTAGCTCCGGCCGAGAGGTAACTCTTGGAGTCGTCCTGGTGGTCCCGTTCTTGGGCTCCACGAACGGCAGCAATGGGGGGCCCACGCTGGGCATCAGCGAGAGGCACGGGGCAAACCCCAGTGTCCCGGGGCCCGGCTCTGGGCAAAACCCTGGGCAGGGGCAGGATGCTCCCTCTGGAAGATCTGGGCTGCGGCTCATTTCACGGCTGTTGCCAAACGCAACCGTTCCTCATGCGGGACATCCCAGGCTCATCCCCCTGCAGATGAAGATGGAGCTTCCAGTGGCTTCCAGGAGAGCGGGAGATGTGGGTTTGCATTGGCACAACAAGAATTTCTGCTCAGTCTTTATAGCCAACATTAAATACACGTTTGTTAAAGCTTCCATCAGCTCAGACCCTCTGTTCAGACTGCCTCTTAACGCAGTTTATAATAATATCTAAGCCTGTTTAATTTATTTTCTGTATCTGTAGGACTTCTCTGCCCCGGCTGCTCCAGCACAACAGCAGTATCTCCTAAAGGTTTAGGTTACTCCCTTTCTTACCTCCAACTAAGCACTTCTGACTGAAGCGTAGCAATACCACAGAAGCTGTGGCATCCACACTCTGGCCACGGCAATGACCAGACCCCCTGGAAAATGGGAGTGCGGTCGTACACCCTTCCCAGTACCTCCCTGGGACAGGGAACCGGTAATGCTGGCGGAGCTCTACCTCGGCAAGCTGGCTGGGTCAGGACCTGCCATCCCAAATGGTGCCAGTGCAAAAACACCTTGCAAAAGGGTCCTGGTGTTTGCCAGCAATCCTGGAGGGTTTGGCAGTTGGTGATTAAGTTTCCTTCTCTCCCCCCCCTTAAACCCCACGGGGCTGCTCTCAGCAGGGTAGGCCAGGGATGGCACATGGCCCCGCGTGCCCAAGTCACCACTCCTGGGATTCAGGGTGCTTCCTGCCAGGCTGCGCTGCGTCGCACAGCGTGTTTTATATGCTTGCTTGTTCGATAAAAATAAATCTTCATGTTTGCAGTTTGCTTTAAACTACATCAAGGTGTCAGCTGAACTGACGGCTCCCTCTGAGAAACGACTTCAGGAGGTGCCAGCAAATCGCTGCCGGGTGAGCCTGGGATCTCGCCCTGCCACGGGGGGCACTGGCAGGTCCCAGACCGAGGCGGGGAGACCCCGGCTACCCTCAGCCCCCACCGGTGCCTGTCCCAAAACGTCATTGTTACAGAGACCCTCCTTTCTCTCCCATTTGCACCCCAAGGCCTGTCGTGCAATAACACCCCTTCGGTGCCCATGAGACCTCCCGCTCCAGCGCAGACCCAGGGACGGTCCCACGAGCAGTCACACCACCAGGACCCTCTCTCCTTCCATCGCCCCCCCAGCAGGCTGCACAGCACCCGGCTGCAGCCACCACGTCCCCCCCTCCCACGTCATCCAACCCCATCTCCCCCCCCGTCACTCCCCGCAGCGATCGGGGGGGCCCAGGAGCTGAGCCTCCATCTCCTCCATCCCACATCCCGCTCACAGGACGGTTCCTCCCGGCCGCTCTGACGCTGCCTGAGGCCGGCCGCGCTGCAGGGCCCCAGATGGGTCAGGCATCGCTGGTGGCAGCCGCCTTGTGAACGCGGGAGCTGCTTCGTTCTGCCTTTAACTGGATTCTGCGCGGCTCAGGGTGCAGGCAGGAGCTTTCCCATGTGCACGGGACCCTCCGGGGCCGCTCGCTGAGGCTCTGGGAGTGCCTGGAGATGCTCCGGGCTGTGCCCGGCACTGTGGAGCCTTTTTCCTCTTCTGGTGCAAACGTAAACAGAGCAGCGTCCTTGTGGTCGTCTCCTCCCAACACAGATCTTACATGAATCTGGGCTGAATCCAAATGATCTTATCTGCGGAGGAGACGGAGGATTTCCTACCGCCAGGCATTTTCAACCATTCAAATCAGAGGCAGCCCTGCGGGATGGGGAAGGCGAGGGGCTCGGGGACGGGGCAGAACCGGGGGAAGCCCCGTGGCATTCCCCTCGCCCAGCCGCCCCAGTTCAGCCGGGCGCTGGCCTCCCCCTCCCGCAGTTGCTCTCCCAAACAGAGGAACACCAGCCCCACGGAAAATCCAGCAAAAAACCTCCATGGCAGGCCCCTGCTGCTGGACCAGTCCCTTTGGACACAGTTTTAGTTAAGATGGTTCCTAGCAGCCAAGACGTGCATGGCCAAACCATGCAGCCCCCTCCGTGCTTAAGGGGACGGGCCCGGAAAAACACAGCCTGAAGAACCGGCTTTTTTATTTTTCTTTCCCCCACAATGTGCCCATGAATGCTTTACCTTGTCGCTGGCTTCTCCAGCAGGGGAGAGGTGCTGAGGCCACCACATTCAGGGAAGTCACACAGTCAGCTCCTGACATCGCATAGCGAAATGAGAGAACAACAGGAAAAATAAAGGAAAAGCCCCATAGAATGCGTGCAATGACTGGCTGGGGGAGCTGCCCCCACCCACGTATGAGCAAAAGCACCGAGTGCCCTGGCTGCCTGGGAAATCCTCCGCTTCCCACCGCACGTGGCCACTTCCACCTTCTGCCCTTCTCCAGGGAAGAGCCCCTCTCTCATTCCTAGTACAGATCTGAAAGTCTCCCAGTCCCCGCGAGGCTGTTTCTTATTCTGATTAAAAGACGTCAGCTCCCTGTCGTGTGTTTATTTAACATCCTTCTCCTGAACAGCATCCTCGCCCCAGAGATGCCCCCTCTTCCACCAAGCCCCAGGGCCCAGCCTGCCAGCTGCCCCATGGCCGTCCCCTGGGGACGGTGTTTCTGTCACCTCCCGTGGAGCGGGGACGGCACCGACGCCTGCTGACACTGCTCGGGGCCACGGGGATCGCTGGCGGCGCGGCTCAGCGAGGGAGGGCTGGTGGCCGCAGTCATTCCCCAGTGCTGGCCCCGACACCGGTACCGCCACGGCCGGGGAGGGGAGAACCCCAAGGCAGCTTCACAGCACAAGTTTGCAGCCCCTCCTCTCCGCACGGCCGGGTACGGAGGGATGCGCCAGACCCTTTCGGAAGAGCTAAAATACGAACACAAATTCTCCTTTTAAATCAGCAAACGTTTGTCTGGAATAAATCCAAACCAAGCAGAGGTTAACGCATTCCTGGGAAATACATTAAATGCAGCGCACACCAGCCTTCCTAATGGAGCGTGGTGACGCTCCATCTCGTTCCGGATCACTTTGATAACCATTGGAAGTCATAGTGGACTTCACATTAATTTGCTCAGTAACAGGCATTTAGGCTCGATGCACTTAATACGGAAAGGGAGCGGAATGAATAAGTAGTTCATACGCTCACCCCGAAACCTTCCCAGCCAATTGGCACAAAGCAAGGGGAGGGTGTATCTTTTAAACCAGTAACTACTTATCGCACCTTTCACTGCACAGGAAGCTGCTGGAGTCGTGATAAACACGATCAAACTATTTTGATAGCCAAGAAATATCTGGCTATGTGGTTTCCGGGAAATGGTGCCTCAAACAAACCACAGCGACTGCCACCAGCAGAGACAGCGTTTTAGGTGCTTCCACGGCTCCCGGGGCGGTGGCGGGTGCGGGGAAGGGAAGCTCAGAAAGCACACGCTCGGAGGAACATTGCTTCCTCAAAAACAGACAACACAATCCATTTTTTTAAGATGTTCGTGAACTAAGCTCACTGCAAACCCGCAGTTACGGGTTGCCAAGCGCCTCTCACACCTGCGGGCCAGAGAAGGAAGCTGCTGACCCGGCTCTCGACAGCGGCGATGCTCGGGCTCTGGCCAGCAGCCTGCAAAGTCCACGTTTAAAAGGCGCATCCCACCGCTTGTGAGAAACCCCGTTGGTTTCACCCACCGTCGTCTGGCCAGAGAAAAAGTTGTGCTCCCGCACAGACCCTGCCCCAGCACCACCTGCCCGGCCCCGCTCCCGCACCGGCTCCCGCCGCGGGCTGTCGAGCCCCACTTCCCCTTTCATAAATCACATTTTGCATTCTGAGCATGCGTCTCCTCTTCCATGTCATTTTTGTTTTCAGATAACCATTAGCTTAATTAATCAAGGGAAACGCTTAATTTCTGATTGTCTGCTCTGCCAGCGAAGGCTGGGACGGCAGGGAAAGGCTCCCCCCCAAACCAGCCCCGAGCATCCCCCGGCAGGGGCTGAGGTTCCCTCCAGCACCCCGGGCCACCGCTGCCTCTGCCTGGCACTCGCACAGCCCCGGTGACACCTAGAGTTGATTAAAACCCTCTTAGGATTCGATACAGCGAACAGGCAAAAACGCCAATTTTAATCACAGTTCACCTATATCCACGCGCTCTCCGGGCGCATACAATCAGATTTTGGGGTCCCCGCGCGGACAGGTGGGAATCACTAAACATACTGCGCGAGTTTCCAGTGACTGTGGAGCATCGACTGAAGGAAGAGAGGAACCAAGCTGGCAGCGTGGACCTCGGCCGCACCGAGCGAGTTCGACCAAACAGCTGGGACGGAGCCGGCTTCCTGGTGTGGGGTCCCAGAAGCCATCCCCGCTGCCGCGAGCGCGTCGAGTGGCAGACCTGAGCTACACCAGACCAAACCCAACGCCTGCGACAACAGCATCCACAGCCGAGATCGTTCCCGCTTGGATACAAGCCTCCAGGTCTGTCCCAGCTGAGAAAATGGCATCCGCGCACCAAACAGTTGCTTTTCCTCCGATTTAACCCAACCTGCCTCGGAAAAGCGCTCTGGCTCCGGCACAAGCCCATCTGCAGGCGACTCCTGGGCTGGCACGGCTCGTGCCGGGGCTCCCGCTGCCAACAAGCCCCAGCAGGTGACACCTGGCCGGGTGCTGCCCCACCTTTCCGCGGGTGCCACATCACCCTCAGGGTTTAAAAAGCAACAGTTGCCAAGACGATTTTTTGCACTTACTTAAATAAAATGAAGCCTGGGAAGGCTAGGTGGCCCAGGAGTGGGCAGCCCAAGATGGAGCAGTTTATTTTGGCTTTGGGACCAGCACAGCCCCGTGCGGTGCCAGGGAGGCGGGGGCTGAGCCCGCAGGGTGCTGCCCACCCCTCAGGCTCTCGCCCACACCGGGGGGCAACTCGCCCAGCTCTTCAGGTGGCTCCAGGGTCCACTTCACCCAAACCAATTCCCTCTGCTTCTCACCAGCTTGAGGCTCTTGTCCGTACACATTAATGTACCATCGACGACAGGATGGCACGTTACGACAACCACCAAGACCTTTTCTGGAAGAGAAATCAACTTCAAGAAAAGCCCAAGACGAGAAAGGCTAGCAACGGAGCCAGTTTGGCAAGCCGGAGGTTCAGGGGGCAGTTACTGTTTGAGCACTCGACTCTGCCTGGGACGGTTACCGGGGCGTGGGGGGAGCGGGGGTCGAGGGCTGTATCTCAGCCAGGCGCAGACGGGCTCTGTGGGCACACTGCTAGGTTGCCACCTTCACGTGAGCCATTTTGTAAAGAATTAGCCCTGCGCTCTATTTTCAGCGGACTCCGGCAATTATTAATCTAGTTCAGAGATGGTTGCAGGCTTATTTGTGGAATTTGGACCATCTTCCCTCCTAGAGAAGTTCAACTCCTCGCCTCATTGCGACCCTCCCCGGCGCGGGGGATGACGTTGAGGCTGAGGACCAGCAGTCACCCCGCCCCGGCAGCCACTTTCCCAGCCCGTGCTGCGTTCCAGGCTGCCATCGCAGCCTGTTTTGCTTTGGAGAAGCCCGTCCCTGCCTCGGCCCAGCGGGGAGAGGGAAACACCGACCCACCGGCTCCCGCGGCCTCGCTGCCTGCCCGGCCGGCAGCGGGGAGAAGCAGGGTGTCCCTACGGCACGCTCTCGCCTGCGCTTCTGGGGAAAAGCCAGAACCACATTCCACGCGGCGCATCTCGGAGCCGATTTTAACCTGCAAGCACCTGCTGCGGGGCACCCCAGGCACAGCCTGCCCGCATGGGGACACCTCCGTGCCGACCGTATGCAGTAACAAACGCACTCCAAATGCTGGTAGTTTTTGTAAAGGTTTATAGTCCTTTGCAGTGATTGCATGATACATTTCTTCCCCCGTGACACAGCCCTCGGACCAGGAAGCGCCGCTGGCAGCTCGCGCTCCACCTCCCAGCAGCCGGGCTTTGCAATCCGATCTACACTAGCTGCAGAACATCAAATGCACTTTCAACATCTCCATTTAATATTTACATTCAAGCAATTAATAATTGGAAGCTTATAGTTTAGACATTTCTAATAGCAGCAATTTCTATAATAGCTCGTTTAGCTTTAGATAACGATTTTTTTTTTTTTTTTTTTGCACATAGAAACACCACATGTGTACAGTATCAAAAAATATATACCGGGAATGGTCCTGTGGGTCATAAGGAGGGCAAGGGGACGAGACTAACAAATGCTGAATGGTTAAAAAGGAGAACAGAAAATATTCGTTTGATATAGTTTATAAGGTGATCTAGGGACTCCATAAATCTAGGCTTTATATTTCATTATATAAATACCTACAAATAAATATATTAGCGTGGCCGGAGAGCGACCAGCTTTCAGCTCAAACAATACATTTCAATAACACCACGTACAAACGGGAGCAAGAATCACTCGACAAGTTAGCACTGTTAAAATATAATACTATAACTCTGAGTAACTGGCGGGCCCCCTCCTCGCCCGTCCCGGCGCCCGCAGGTCCCGGGGCAGCCCCCGACCGTGGGATGGGAGCAGCGGTGAGGACACCCCGCGTGGCAGGGATGGCCACCGTGCCCGGCCCCGTCCCGGCATCCCCTCAGCGGAGGCTCGGCCGCCGCGGCGCGGGCAGGGGGCACGCGGGCTCCGGGGAAGGGGCACCAGTACCTTAGAGGGAGGCCGTGGGGGCCGGCGGCCCCGGGATGGGCAGGCAGCTCCCACGGGGAGCAGCCGCCGTCCCACCTCACACCGTCACGTACTCCTTGAAGGTCACGGTCAGGCAGTTTGCGGTCACGTCTGTGATAATTATATTCCCAAAGAAGGGCTTGAATTCCTGCAGGGACTCGGCCTCCTCCTCCTCCTCCTCCTCCGCGGCCTCCCGAGGCTGCGGAGGCTCCGTGGCCGGGTTCTCAGCCGGTGCCGGCGGCACCTCTGGCTTCACCTGCGCCAGGGCCAGCTCGCCCTCCGCCCGCGGCTTCACGCAGCGCAAGTCTATGGGCTCGTCCAGGTCCGAATCCAGCAGAATGACCTCCGGCTGGGCGGGCGGCTCCGGCCGCTCGGGGGCCGGGGGGCTGAGGCAAGTGGGGGCACTGATGCTGCGGGACGTCAGGCGCTTCTTGCCCGGCTCCCGCTCCGCCTGCGGCTCCGACAGGCAGCGCTTCCGCGAGCCGGGGCTGGAGAGGTTCAGTCCCATGGAGGCAGGGCTGTGCTCGCAGATGGGACTCAGGGACCAGGGCACAAGGTCCGGCTTGGTGGTGAGCTGCAGGGGCTGCTCCGGAGGGAGGGGCAGCTCCTTGGCCAGGGGAGTCTTTCGGGGGCTTTCCTCGAGCTCCGCGGGGGGCTGCCGGCCCTCGCCCTCTGCTTTGCTCAGGGGGTTGCTGCCCACCACCCTCTCCTCCCCCGGCTTCCTCCAAGCCTCCAGCTTCTCCTCCCCACCCTTCTTAGGAGTCCTCTCCTCCGCAGCCCGCTTCCGGGGCGGCTCCCCGGACTTGATCTTCACCGCTTGCATCCCGTTCTCCATGTACTTGCTCATGACGATCACAATGCGCCCGTTCTTGTTTTTGTTCTTGACGATCTTCATCTTGCCCCCGAGGCCGTTGCTGGTCACCCTGTCCCTGGGGGGAGGCCCAGTACCGCTGGACAAGTTCTTCTCGGCCCCGTTCTTGCTCTCTGCAGCAAGGTTCTTGACTGGGCCCAGCAGGTTTTTGGCCGGGCCGTGAGCCCACTTGTCCGGGTGGGCAACCAGGGGGCTCTTGTTATTGTCCAAGCAGGCCTGGCTCTGTGGCTCCTTGCTGCTGGGCTGGTAGTGGGGCTCGTACATCTTGGGGTCTGGCTGGTAGTGGTGGTGCTTCTTGCTGTTCAGCTGGTAGTAATACTTCCCTTTGCTGTGGGACTGGTGCTTCATGCCGCTCTCCTTGCCGTTGGGCTGGTACTGGTGATGCTTTTTGCTGTTGAGTTCATACTGGTGCTGCTGGCTCTTGCCGGAGGAGCCAAGATCCAGCTTTGGCCTATTGTCCACGGCAGGATCCTGCAGCCCCGTAAGGATGTTCGAGCGGCGGGCGAAGGAGGGAAGCTGCAACACAAAGCCGGGGGCCGCAGTGAGCCGGGGCCGGCGAAGGAGGTGCCGGTGCTCCGGCAGGTGCCGAAGGCTGGGGTGAAACCCCCGCCCCTCCGGCGGCTCTCGTTACGGGACGCTGCATCGCAGGGTGCCGCGTCCTCAAGCAAGCAGCCCCAGCCCACTCCAACTTACAGGCTGCGCATTGCTCCGGATTAATGAAGCAATGAAAAGAAGAAAAGCACCCTTCAATCAGCTGTCTGGGAACAGGGGCCAAGCAGGACCGCTGCTGCCGAGCTTGCGAGCAGCCTGCTAATGCCACCGGGCTGTGGGCGCAGAAGGTCTGCCCCACAGCCCAGGGCGGGGGGAAGGGGGGCTGGGGCCGCCCGATGAGCTCAGCGCTGGGGCCCGGGGGTCCCCGGGGCGTTGCAAGGCGCCCGGGCTGCACGCACGGCTCCTCAGCATGATGAAACCCGCTGAAAGCGGCTCCCGGGGGACAGGGCCGCGCTGCAAACAGGCTGCCGGGGTGGTGTGAGGCCGGGCTCCTCCGCGCATTTACCTGCACGACCAGCGGCTTCGGCTTGGGCCCCCGCTTGCGGTATCCCATCAGCTGCTCCTGCCGCTCCCTGCGGGAACACGGAGTCACGGCGAGGCCCCAGTGGCGGCACGCGGACCCCCGGCGCACCCCTCCCCGCGCCCCATGCGTGGCCGCTCCTACGCTGCCAGTGACCCTATGCAGGGGCAGCGAGCCGGTGCGAGGGGAGCCGGGCCCCCGCAGGTGCGGGGCGGCAGGCCAGGGGTCCCGCAGGAGGTGGGGGTCCGGGGGCACGGCCGGCTCGCCGAGGCTGCAGGCGCCTGTTGAAGCGACTTCCCCACTCCCGCCTCCCCCTGCTGCAGCGAGGGGCTGAAGTTTACAGTTTGCGCCAAAATACTACAGGAAATAAATGCACGGAAAGAAAAAAAAAAAAAAAAAAAAAAAAAAGAAGCAAAAAAAAAAAAAAAAAAAAAAGGCAAAAGCCCGTCCAGGCGCAGCAGCAGCAGCAGCGGCAGCGCCGCCTCCTCCGCTCGCAGCCATCGAATCCCCGGGCCGGCAGCGGCGCCGGGCGCGGCGTGGGGGGAGCGCGGCGCGGGGGGGACCTTGAACCGGAGGCGTCGCCCGGCGGCCCCGCACCGCCCCCCCCCCCACCCCCACCCCCGCCCCAACCGCCCGCCCGGACCCGGGCCCGTCCCGCACCGCCCGCCCCCGCCGCGGCCCCCGGCGCCGTGACGCATCTGCAATTGCCGGAGCGGGTGCCGGTGCCCGCCGCCCCTCCCGGCCCCCCCCCCCCCCCCCGCCGCCGCTCACCTGTTCTGGAAGGCGATGAGCAGCCGGGGGTCCAGGATGTTCTCCTCCGGCTCCCACGTGTTATATCTTGCGAGAGGGGAGGAGAGCGGCCGTCAGCCGCGGGGCCCCGCCGGGAGGGGGCCGGGGTCCCGGGCAGGGTGCCCCGCAGCAGCGGGCCCGCCTGGGAACGGGGGTGCGGGGCTCGGGTCCCGGGAGAGGGGGATGGGCGGCGGGGGGAATGGGGAGGGGGGGGGGGGAGGTGTGGGGGGGCGTGTGGGGCGCGCACGGGGACGGAACTGTTTATTTAGCGCAGTTATTATTCCGGAGGAATTCTAGGCATGTCATGATGAAATTTTCCAAATCCCGGACCCAGGAAAGCGGCCGCGGCGCGGAGGAGGGACCCGGCCGCCGAGTCCGGAACAGCGGCGCGGACCCCCCCCCCCCCTCCAGGCCCCCCCCCGCCGGCACTGTCATGCAAACCCCAAATACTCCGCAGCCCGCAGCGGCCGCTCCCGCTCCGCGGCCGGTGCCTCCGCCTCCGCGGGCGGCTCTCGGGGGCTGCGGGGCGGCGCGGGTTATTTTTGCGGTTATTTCCCCCTCCTTTCCCCCACGTCGCGCCCCCCCCCCCCCCCCGCTCGGTTCTGCAATATGGAGCCCGGCTCCCGAGGAGGGAAAGGGGGAAGGAGCCATTTTCTGGTGCACATCAGCCGCCGCCTGCCCGCCTCGCTCGCCTCCCCCCGCCGCCGCCGCCGCCGGGCCCCGCCGCCGCTTCTCGCCGCCCGCCCGCCCCCGGCCGGGGCCCTTGCCGGGGCCGCCGAGCGCGGCGGAGCCCCGCCGCCGGGGCCGCCCCATCCCCATCCCCGCTCGGTACTCACTTGGGCGACCATCCCCTCCATTTCACCAGGTACTCGACTCTGCCCTGCGGAGCGCGGGAGGCAAAGACACGGCGTCAGCTGGACCCGCCGCCCGCCCGGCCGCCCCCCGCCGCCCCCCGCCGCCCTCACCTTTCGGATCCGCTTCTTCTCGATGCTCTCCACCGCGAAGACGTGCTCCCCCACCGCCGGCAGCTCCATGCCGCAGCCGGGAGGGGCCGGGCCGGGCCGGGCGTCCGCGGCCGCCGCTGCAGCCGGGCTGGGCTCGGGCTCCGGCAGCTCCCGCCGCCGACCCGACAGACACTGAGCCCCGGCCGCCGCGGCACCGCCACCCGTGCAAATCCCGGAGCGAGACGTCAGGGAGGCGGCGCCTCCCGGGCCCGGCTGCCCGTCAACGGCGGGGCCGGGGGATTGGCGCAGCCCTGCCGGGGAGCGAGGCGGGGAGGGGGCGGGCGGGGGCCGGGCAGGGGCGGGGGGGTGGCGGGGGGGGCGCGGGCAGCCCGGCCCCCGCCCCACGCGTGACTCAGCACGGCCCCCCCCGGCGGAGCCCGCGGGGCAGGTGCCGCCACCCGCACCTCCCGTGGGGGGGGGCCCGCCCGGAGCATGCGCGGGGGGGTCGCGGAGCGGGGGGAGAGCACCTCCCGGGAGGGCTCCACGCCGCGGGATGCGCCCACCCGCCGCACGGCCCGGGCCCGCCGCCTTGCCCCGTGGGGCGGGTGTGAGGGAGCGGGCCCGGCCCGGCCCGGCCCGTGCCAGCCCTGGCCCCGCTGCGGGACCGGGCGCCGCGCTGCTTGGCGGGTTCCCAGCCCGGCCCGGGGGCGGCCTGTGGCGGGGAACCCCCGCTGCAAGATGGCCGGAGCGCCCGGGGCTGCGGGCCCGGGGCAGGTGGCCACGGCGAGTTTCCCTCGCCCGGTGCCGGAAGCCGCGAAGACGGGCGGCGAGCGGGGAGAACCCGGCGCGGGCGGCTGGGCGCCCTCGCTCCGCGCGGGTGGAGGGCAGCACGCCCGGCCCACGCGTGTCCGTGCCGCGGGCTGCCAGCGGGGGGACCCCCGGGCTCTCCCCGCCCCGCTCCGGCAGCGGGGGCGGTGCGCGGAGCGACAGGGACCTTCCCCCGGGCAGGTGGAGCGGGGCCGGCCGTGCCCGCCGCCGGGAACCTTCCCGCTGCGGAGCCGCGGCGGCTCCGCGCAGCCCCCGCCGTGGGGGCGGGCGACTCCGGGCCTTCCACGGCCCGGCCACGGCACCCCGCGGGGCGAGACACGCGTGGGGCCGTTGCTGGGAAGGCGCTGCCGGCGGGGGGTCCCCTCCCGGGGGTGTCGCCTCCCGGGGCTGGCCGAGCTCGGCCCCCGCAGGTGCCGGGGCGGGACCGGAGCCACCGCGCCCGCTGTGCAGCGAGGCTGTCCCGGCGACGGGGGTCCCGTCGCCGCCGCCCCCGCCCGGGCTCTGCCAGCCCACGGACGGGGCGGCCGCCTCCCCCCCGAGCTCCCGGCAACTTCTGCCGGGGTGCGGGAGCGGCGGGGCCGAGCCCGAGCGGCACCGGGGCCCGGAGCGGCTCCGCTGCAGGGGGTCGGTCAGCAGCTCCCCGTCCCCCCGGGGCCGGTCCCGCCCCGGCCCGTGGCATCCCCGCGAGCTCGCCCGGTCGCCGTCCCCCCCGCCCCGCCCCGAGCGGCATCAGCCCGCGCCTTCGGGGGCCGTTCCCGGGCTCGGGGGTGCGGGGGCACCGCGGAGGCACCGCTGAATGTCACCGCGCCAGAGACCATAACAAAGACGCAGCCGCCGCGATCGCAGAGCCGAGCCAATAAAAAGCAAACTGATATTACAATTTTGATTTCCCTGGAGGGCCGAAGGGGCTTAATGTAAGAATTATTATCCATTGTGAACAGCAGCCGAAAGAAAGCACAGACAGGAAGATTTAAATTTTTTTTTTTTAACTTAGCGGTTTTCCTAAGAAACGTACGTTCATTGAAATTTATGCCAACAGAGTTTGTTAACCCTCCCCTTTGACATTTCAAGCTTCTCCTGTTGCCAGAGGAGACAAGCCGAGCACAAACCACTAATGCTTGCGATAAAACTAAATGCCCAGGGACGAGTGCGATTTGGTGCAATTCCCCTCCAATCTGTGTAAGCTGCGGAGCAGCACGGCCAGCCTGTGGAGCCCTGGCAGATCCGGGCCCAGCCCGGCCAGGAAGGCTCAGCTCTTCCCGGGACACAGCCGGGAAGGGGGGATAAGGAGGGCAGGGGCTGGCTGGCTGCATATATATATATAAAAATATATTTTTAAATGTGTGACCAGACATCCTTGGCATCTCTGTAGAACCTGCGTCAGCAGCAGTACAACAGGCCATTGATGAAATATAATAGTAAAAAAAAAAAAAAAAAAAACGTGTGAAAGCAACACTGAAAACCAGTATTAAAAGCATTTTAATCATTGCCTGGCTCGTGGCTCCCGCAGCTCAGCACCAGCTCCCATCCTGTAGGTTTCTGCAGGATGTTCATCTGCTTTCTGTTACTGGGCTGATTGCACATGATTCGCAGTAATGATTGTAATGGTGGTGATTTTCTATCTCTTACCTTGCTCAGATAGCAGCAGTTCATGAACTGATACATCTTTCCCTTTGTCAATTTGAAAGAGGACACCTTATTTGAACCACATAAAATATCCTAAATAAGGAAAGCAGGAAGCGTTTCCAACCGCTGCCTCTTCTTGGCTGGTTGGGGCATATCACAGGGACGAGAAAAGAAAAAGGGTTTCCAACCAAAAGAAACAAGAGCCAACCGCTGCCTTTTAAAGCCGACATCGCAGTTGTTTCATACCGTGCATTTTGTTTATGCTTTGCCCGTCTTTAAGGCAGGTAGGAGGCACGGGTGCCCCTTCCGGGGGTGTTCTTTCCCGCTGCCGCACACCTGTGCAAAAACGCAGGTTCCTCTCTGTCCGCAGGGCCCGGCCCCTGGGAGCACCGCTCCCTGCAGGGGAGGGCTCTGGCCCCGGCAGAGGCGCGGGACGACGGGCAGAGCGAGTGCGGGGGCTCCGGCCACCCCCCCACCCCCAGTGCCCGTGCAGCGGGTCACCCGGCGAGGGCCCGATCCTGAGTGGGGGCTGCCGGGGTGCAGCTGTAAGACAAAACCTCTAACAGCCGGAGACAGATGGGCTTCCTGCAGGTGCTAGGAAGCGTACCAAGGCAATTTCCCCTTAAACGCTTGCTGGCCATGTTCCCTCCTGCTACCCAGAGCTGATGTCTGTCGGGGTTTATCCTTTTCATCATTATTTATAAAGTTCTTGCCCTGGAGACAGAGCCAGCTCTGTGGCAGCGCCTCGCTTGGGTTGGGTTCTGCCTCTCCAAAACACAGGATGCTCCGCTTCCCCTCGCCTCTTACGCCAGTAGCTCCTGCAGACCTGCTCTATGTTTGCTATCAAGCAGCACTGATTGCACATGCCATCATTTCTGATGTTGCTCATTAGTCTGCATCACTATTAGCAATTCAAACCAGCAATTCCTTTTCAGCTGTAATCCTCCGATTCCACCTCAAAGATTCCAGGGCTGCAGTTTGGGCGCCCAGCTTTTCCTCCCCTCTGCCCTGGCAGGGCCAGCGGTTCCTCCCGGAGCTCCGCCAGGCCAGGAGCACGCCAGGCTAAGCACCAAATAATAACAAAAAGTTAATTCATGAATAGTTACAGCATTTCCTTCAAGGCCGCTCTCGCAGGCGGCCGGGCTGGGGCTTTGCAACTCTCCTGCCTGACCGTGTCCTTGGCAGGAGGGGGAGGGCGCTGGCCCCATTCATTCCTACCTGGCCGCCTGCAGCCTTGGCCAGCTGGGCTCCTGGATTTGCCCTTCTGCCTTTGTCAGCTCTGGCTTCCATTTGGAGTTGCGGCCAGTCTGAAAACTGGATTATAATATAGCCCTTGCTGAGGTCAACACCAAGCTGGAGAAAGACAAGAAAAGGATGAGTAGGTAGGCTTGGGAAAAAAAACAAACCTAAAACCCAGAAACCCCACAAAAAACAAAACCCACCCACCCAATCAATAGGATGCCATGAGGTAAGACGCACACAATGAAACCCTGTTCCAGGTTGCCAAGGCAAATCTGTCAATAGAGTATTGAACAAGCAAATCTGACTTGCAATTATTGTCTCCTTCTAAATACGAGCTGCCCCTTTGCCTCGCAGTTCAAACCCAACGCCGGTGCTGAGGAGCTCAGCAATTGCCAGCCGGGGCTGTTTCAAAATGGTGAGGGAAGAGTCAGCTCTGCTGGAAGCTGGGCTGGAATTTACTCCAACGCGTGCACTGAAAGCCCCTGGAGCGTCCCCACCGCCTCGGCTCCTGCCGCCGAAGTGACATGTGCCCTGCCCCCAGCGTAACGGGCTTTCTAAAGCAGCAAAAAAACCCCTTTGCCACAAACTGTTTACTCTTCAAAGCTTTCAGGAAAACATACAGGACCACGGAGCACAACGGAGTATTTTCAGATGCTGCTGCAGGAAGAAAACCAGCGCGCAGAGCGCCCAGCATTTTGTAACGCCCGGGAAAGCACCATAGAGGGCCCGGGCACTTCAGGCTGGGGCTGTCAGCGTGGAGCAGGGCTGGTGGCCGTAAATCCAGGCTCAGCAGCAGGGTCGGGAGCTGCCACCACCCACCCGGAGGCAGCAGCAGCGGGAAAATCCAGAGGCAAAACCACCCTGAACTGGGTCATCACATGGAAATTCAAACGGCTTCACAAGTGCGTCGTTGCAGGTGCGCACGGGGCCACGTTAGGTGAATTCCCTTTTCTGGTGCTGCTTCCAGCGCAAACTGGGAGCGGCTGCCGGCAGAATCCCCGGGAACGAGACACTTGTCAGGAGCACGCAGGGTGCTTCCACAGCGGTTTCACTGAGCGCAATGGAGCCTGCTTCCGTGGAGCCGATGGAGGGACCGAGATGCCGAGTACACATGGCACCATTAGCCAGAGCAGTCGTTTTGGGGGGGGGGGGGCACAGCTGGGCTCCCCTTGCCCCCGATAAGGAAGGAGGCGACAGCCCTGCTCTGCAGAGCCGCAGTCAGCGGGAGGGCAGCACGCCACAGCAGGTTCCCAGGAGACTCCATCCCTTGGGGACTCGGATGGGAACAACGCCCCTCCCCCCCCGCCCGCCTTCCCCAAGGCCCTTCTCCCTGTGCCTTCACCCCCAGCCTCAAGCATGGGTGCCCGCCAGGCAGCCTCGGAGACCATCTGTCTTTAATCTTCTTAAGGTCGGGCAAGTCAGGAGGAATTCAGAGGGAAGAGGCACTGAAGTCCCCTCTGTCTCTGGCCGTGACCCTCCTTCCATGGCCCAGGGCTCAGCACCCGCCTGGTGGGAGCCGGCGCCATCCACCCCCCATCCCCAGGGCATTGCCAACTGCCCGGGACTCCAGAGAGCGAGCACCGGGAAGCCTTCCCTCCTTCCCAAAAAGCATTCCCCTTGCCCAGTGGGAGCAGGGGGGGCCGTGGGGCAGAGGGAGATGGGAATCCCTTCCGCTGGGCACATCCTCTGCCTTGTCCTGCCCTGCACCTTCGCCACCCTCCCCCGGGCTCCTCCAGCCACCCTTGGGAGGGCTCTACTTGGAGCTCTCTTCCTCCTCTTATCACTTAAGCCGATGCTGTTCCTTGGCAGCTGAGTGTAATTATGAGATTTTCTCCATCAGAAATGGGTCTGCGCATGTGTCTCCCGGCGCGGCTGCGATCTGCTGGTGGCAGCAGCGAGGAGCTGCTCCGCTGCCCAGCCAGTTGGGAAAGGACTGAGATGTTTTGTGCAAGCTTTTCCAATCTTCTCCATCCACTGGAGTCACAAAAACTTCCGTCAAAAAATAAACAGTGCCAACACGCTGCAAGCCCCAGACAGCTCAACTTTCAAGCCGCTCCACAAAAACCAAACAAGAAGCTGCTGGAGTCAGATTTAATTTTGGACACAAACCCCCAAGTAAAACACATCGAACAAAGGTTCCTCTGCAACAAAAGCCACACAGGGAAGGCTGGAGTCCTGCACACGGACCAGGAGCCGCGATGGCTTCGGCTGGCCCCAGCCCAGGCATAACGGCCTGGAGGTGGCCCTGGATTTCCTCTCCTCTCCCCTCTCCGTTCTCCAGGTGGACGGGAGCTGCCGCCCGCCCTGCGCCCGCCGCGGAGGGCGTGAGAACGTCGGAGGCTGCAGGACGCCTTGCTGAGGGGAGCAGGTTGGGGTGGCGATTAGGGTGGCGGTTTGGAAATGCCATCAACCGGGAAGAAATTACCCTCTGTGGCTTCCCAGGGCTTCCTGAGGGCATTTGCCCCACCTGACTCTCCAACACGCTTAGGAGGAGAGCAAGAAATTCCCTTTTTCGTAGGAGCCAGGCTAAGGAGCTGCAGCTCATTCCACATGGAAGGTGTGAGGACAAAAGCCTCCAGGCAGATACTTCCCCCATCACAGCAAACAGAAGCCTGGCCTCCGATCGCGCTCCTTAATGAGCGAAGCCACCAAACTACTCCTAATAGAGTGAGTCAAGGCACCTGCCTCCGGGAGGGTCCTTATCCCTTTCTAGGAAGGCAATCCAAGATTTGTATCTACTACAGACAAAGTCTTGACCACGCAGAGGAGCCTCCGGGCGCAGGGGTTTGTCCCGCAGGTCCGATGGCAGGGTAAGGGCGCAGGATGCGCTGCCGGACAGTGATCCGGAGCTTCCAGGGAAGCGTTTCAGACGGAGCGTCTCGGTCTCTCCATTTCTGCATGGGCAGCCAGGGAGACGCTTCGCTGGAAGCACTATGGTTGTGAAACACAAAAGCGTTATCTTGGCATTTCGGTTATTAAACCCAGGGAAGACTGGAGCTGCTCTACCTCAAGTTTCTTTTAAAAGCGTCACCTTCCAGAGAACATTAAACACAGGGAAAACCAGTCCCAAAAACATTGTCGGGAGATAAACCACCGCCCGAACCACAGCAATAATACATGCTGCTGGAATCACCATATGCAGCAAAACCTGATTCCTCCACCTCACGCGGCTGCAAAGCCAGCTTGGTCTGCCCGCACCCACAGGGGTGCCAGCACCGGCCCCCACTCCCTCCACACCGGCTGCTCCTGACCCACACGCTCGTCCTCCCGGAGCGGGGATGGCCCCGCGCCCATTTCTCCCCGCTGAGCCTCCAGGTGCTCGGTGCTGCCTCTTCCTTCGGGCAGGAGCTGGGCTGAGCCCAGAGAAAGGGCTTCAGCCGGGCTTTTGGTGCGCAGCAAGCCCAGGGGCGCAGCCTGGCTACCTCCAACTCTTCCTGGGAGGGACAGGCATCCACGAGGCCTTCCCCAACTGGAGGGGCAGCCGAGCTGGTCATGCCAAGCTATTTAAGCGCAGAGATTGATTGACTGATGGATTGATTTGCTAAGATTAGAGCTGAGGAGAGTGTGGCTGCAGCCAGGTGTTGCCTCGGAAGGGCAGGGTGACCGGCCCATGCTCCTGGCATACGGGGAGGAGGGAGAGGAAGGGATGAGGGAAAGCTGCAGCCCTCCCATGCCGGGACCTGTGCCGCGGTTGCCATGCGGGCTCCCGGCAGCAGAGCTTTTCTCTCTGTGTTCTGCACCGTGCAGGGCTCTGCTCCCAGGGCTGCCCGGCAGCATCCACGCAGCCCCCGGCACTGACGAGCCATGGCTCTGGCTCCCACCCGCTGCCGGGACCAGCTCCTCTGGCAGAGCGATTAGATACCGTGTGGCGCTGATCCAGACTGGCACCCGGCCCCCCTTCCCCGGCCATGAGATCGGGAATTGCCCCAGACAGAGGTGGTGATTAGTGGTTTGGGCTGGGGCAGCCTGGGGAGCTGCAGGAGGAGGGGCAGGCGAGGGCCCTGCCAGCGCACATCCCGCATCGCGGTCCGGGAATGGCACACGGTGGAGGCTGGCACACGGGCAAAGCGCTGGTGGTCGCGGAAAACTGGCCGGCCCTTCGTGAGCGTGGCAGAGCTGAGCCCTGGGCTGAGCTGCTACGAGGGCTGCGGAGGTGCCAATGGCCACCGCGCAGCCGGTGATGGGGACCTTTGGTGTGCTCAGGACTGCGGTGTCCTGGCCGGTGGCATGGTGAGCTGTGGCTCCCATGGAGCAGCTGGCACATGGCGCAGCGGCCAAGCAGCGGGTGGGTTCGGGGCTGTGCTCTTGGGCCTCTCCTTGCACGAATGGCCATGGGATCCTCGCTCCGGGCACGCTGTTCCCATGGGCATGAGCTGGGATGGATCCGGCAGCCGTGCTGTGGGTGGGGGGACTGTGCAGCCACAACTCGACCGAGCGCTGCAGCCCCTGCGCTTCTCCCCTCCATCGCTGGCATCCGGTGGCCACGAAACGCGGCGGCGTCTTGGTTTGGCCGTGGCGCTGCTGGCGCAGGCGTGAGCGGCGGGGCCGGGGAGCCTGGCCGGCCTGCACGCCGCGGCTGGGAGCAGGCGGAGGGAGGAAGCGCGCGCGGGCCTGCGGTCAGGCAGTTTCCACCCTCCCTGCACCTGAGCCGGGGCAGCGGCGCAGCTCCCCGGCAGCCCCGCGGCTTCCTTCCGCCCGCCCCGCTCCGCCGGCGTCGCCTCGGCAGCCTCAGCCGGAGCCCGCGGCTGACTGCAAGACCATCATCTCCCCAGCCCGCTGACTGCCCCGGCACTTCATCCTCTCCGTGGATTACACCAAGCGTTTGTGTTTTCAAAGGTTTCTGGGAAAGATTTACCGGGCGTGCTGTCACACCCACCCCCCCGCAGCGCGTTGCGCTGTCACCAGAGCTCTCTGCTATAAAGCTGCTCAGTCCAACCCAAGTCGAACTGCGTTAGAGCCATCAGGGAGTGGGCACGAACGCCTGGGGGTGGGAGCCCGGCTGTATTGGCAGAGACCCAGAGGGTCGGTGGTCCCAATCCCTCTCCCGAGGCATTAGGCAGCGTGGGGGTCTGCTCTGTGCTCCTGCTCCTGCCGCACCGCGAGGCTTCAGTGCCCGGCGTGGGTCACGGCGCTGCTGCAGAAAGCTCAGCCCCGGGCCTGGCAGAGTGCGATTTGCACGGCGTACGAATTCCCCAAACCAAAGGGATGATAATCTGCAAGTCCATGGTGTGTGCGTTAAACAGGGCAGCGCTGGGCTCCCAGCCGGCCGCTGCCACGGGTCCAGCGGCTCATGACTGGGAACAGCCACGCAGGAGCGGGGTGAGCACTTCTGGGGAGACACGTACTGGTCACTGACTGGTTAGACTGGCTCCAACCTCTGTCCCTCCTTGGACTACCCATATTTGGTTATATAGAGACAAATATTTGCTAAGGGACCCAAACTGGACTCCTGGGATCCTGCTCTCCTCCTGCCCAGCGGAGTGGTCACATCCCATAGTGACGTTGTCCTGGGCTCTGCGGGTGTCTGACCCTCAGATGCTTTCTCGTGCTGAATGTCCAGGTGAAGGCGTTGCAGGAAAGACTTTGCGACCCCCCCCTCCCCCGGAGGAGGGTGGCGAAGCAGCACGGTGGGAGCAGGGTGCTCCGGTCCAGAGGGTCCTGCAGCCTGATAAACCCCCACATGAAGGGTCTCTCCGGGCAGGGGAACCCTCTCCACTGAGTCCTTCTGCTTATCATTTGTTGGGATAGTTTGATGGGAATGATGACTTCTCAGCAGAGGGATCACAGGATCATAGAATCATAGGGTTGGAAGGGAGCTCTGGAGAGGGACGGCGGCTCCGTGGGAAGGTTGGGCCCCTCTGGGAACCGTGTCCCCAGGATGAGCTGCCAAGATGGCATCAGCACTCTGAGTCTCACCAACTGGATGCCCTGATTTCACCTGAGAAAGGATCCCCCCGGGGTGGAGGAGAGGAGCCCAGCTCGGCTGGCAGGGGCTACCCGCGGCAGCAGCGCTGTGAAAGGTGCCCGGCATCAGCCACCCTGCAGTGCTGAGGGTCACCCTTGGGGAAAGGGCAGCAGGAGCTTTGGCTGTGGCGAGGGGAGACATCGGCACATCCCGGGAGAGCAGTCAGCGGGCGAAGGGACAGGGCTGCCGTCCCTCGGGGGGATGGAGAGGTCCCTCCTGCGCGAGGCTGAGCGGGGCCGCGGCTGGGCTGGGGGCTGTTCCTTGGAAAGCTGCAGCCCATCTCCCTTTTCACTTCCCCTTCTCTCGGGTGAGCGCATGTGCCCTGGGCAGCTATTTTTAGGCCGCCGCTCGCTGTCTGGTTTCCCCTGGGGATGCTGAGCAGGTTCTGGGAACTCCAGCTGCCTCTCGGGCAGTGTGAGAGATGCTTCGCTTCCTGGGCTCACTCCTTCGCTTGCTCACCACGTGCAGCAGCTCCACCGTCCTCCTGCAGCCGCCCTGGCACGGGAGAACCCCCAGCACCCCCCCGCCAGGGCCGGCGGCGCCAGCGCTCCTGGGGTGGACGATGGACGGGGCAGCCTCGTCCAGGGTGGGGGTGTCAAACTTCACCCCAAGAGCTTCTCCCCGCTCTGGGGGGGGTCTTCTGGATTTTGTACCGTGTGGTTGCTGCAGTCTCTGGGGCACACGTGGGGGTCCGCTCACCCCTGTTGACACGCTGGGGCGGAGGTCAGTCTGGGATGGGGCCACCATTCAGGACTCTCATTGCCCCACGTGAGCACGCTCGCTCCGTGTCCCCTGTGCCACCCCAGGGCAGCCCGTGCACGGGGGCAGCCCAGGCCAGTGCCAAACGCCCCCGCGGGACCTGCGGAGACACGTGCCAAGGACGCAGGGGAACACTGTGCTCCTCCTGTCCCCGCCACGTGCAGCCCGTCACCCCGCGGCGCCCGCCCCAGCCCCGGCTGAGCAGCGGCTTTAGGTTGACCATGGACCTTCGCAGGTGAGCCCCGTGCAGCGGGGAGATCCACCAGCTCAGCCGAGAGCTCTCGTTGGAAACACGCTCTCTGGTTCTAGTCACAACGGGGACAATGTCAAGCTCCAGCGGTTGGATCCGGTTGGGTTTCCCTGCGAGGCATTAAAGGGCTCCCCGTGCCCGGAGGAGCATCCTCCCAGGTTGGCAGCGCAGGGGCTGCCCCACTCCCCTGCTCCATCGCTGCTCGCTGGGATAAACCCCTGGCACCGGACCTTCTGGGGGTGGCAGCGGTCTCAGGCTTCCACCAGCTGGGAAGAGTCAGGAAAACCCGAGAAAGGAGCCAGGCAAAGAGGCTTTGCCGCTTTGACCAGCAAAGAGCAGCGGGGCCGCGTGTGAGAGCACAGAGGACACAGGTGGGTGTCAGCCTGGGCCTGGGGGCTTTGGTGACGCTGACGGTCTGCCCGGGCTGACGGATCACAGGGAGCGCGGGTGACTGCAACACTGATTCATGGAGCTCTGTCATTAAAAACACAGCCACTGCCCTGGTCCCTGAGGATTTACTGCCCGCAGCCAGGAAATACAGCAAACGCAGCCTCCGCGCCCTGCTCACGCTGGAGGGGACGGCGTGGGCACGACCCGGGGCTCAGTCCCAGACTGCCCCGGCAGCAGCTCCTGCTTCTGCTCCGTCTTCTGCCCCGATGTCCATGCGGAGCCCACGCTGAGCCCCCCGGAGCCCCGGCACGGCCAGCACTGCGCGGTGAGGTCTCAGGCGTGTCCCGGCTGGGTCTGGGACGGTGGCGAGGGGGTGCTGGAGCCCCGCGGTGACAAGCAGCAAAGCAGGAGCCCGCGCTCGGGGGGTGACACCGCAGGGACGCCCGAGTCGTTTGGTTTCCGACACACCCCGTGTCGCTCGGCAGGGCACACCCTTCCCTCCGGCGGGGGCCCCGCTCGCCCGGCCGCAGAGTCCCCACCAGCCCTGCCTGGGTACCGGCCCC
Source organism: Rissa tridactyla (assembly GCF_028500815.1). Taxonomy (NCBI): domain Eukaryota; kingdom Metazoa; phylum Chordata; class Aves; order Charadriiformes; family Laridae; genus Rissa; species Rissa tridactyla. The sequence continues at coordinate 11,894,039 of NC_071480.1, forward strand.
GAGGGGGGTTCCCAGGGCTGGGGGGTGCCGGTCGGCCCCTCGTCTCTCTGCCCGCTGGCGGCTCATGTCTCTGCAGCGAAAGCGGGTGCGAGACGCTCTGTGCTGGGCTGGGGCACAGCAAGGCTGCAGGTCTGCAGGGACCGTGCGGCTTGGGGGGGTCGGGGAGGCGCGAGGGGACACTGTGCCCACCGGCAGAGAGGCGCAGGGTGGAGCACGAGGCAGGGACGCAGCGTTGTCCAAGGCAGGAACATGGGATTGTCCGAGGCAGGGATGGGGTCTGCACGGGGCAGTGATGGGGGGGGCTGTATGGGGCAGGGATGGGGGGGCTGTGAGGAGCAGAAGGAGAGGGATGCAGAGCTGCAGGGTGCTCGGGGAGCCCCCAGGTAAGCGGGGTGCTGCCGCCACGGGGCGCTTTGACGCTGAGCCCCCCGGTCCCTGAGCGCGGCCGCCCCGGCGGGGGGTCTGTCCGGGGCCGCCCGGGCGCCGTCAGGGCCAGCCCCAGGGTGGCTCCCAGCCTCGCCGTTCCCGCAGCCCATGTTTGGGCCGCGGCTGCAGCAGGGCCATAAAAGGCAGCGTGGGGAGGGCGCTGGCGCTGGGCCCCGCTGCATCGCGGCCGCCGCACTGGGGGCGTCCCGGGGAGCTGCCACCGGGAATTGGGGCTGGGGGCCGGGGCTGCTCCCAGGGCTGTGGGGCGGCCCTGTGGAGGGGATGCCCTGCGCCTCCCCCAGCCCCTTGCTGCCCTGCAGAACAACCAGGCAGCCCCTGTCCCCACCACCCCAACACCCATGGGTGCCTGGGGTGCCGGGGAGTGCGTCCGGCTGGTCCCGCAGGGGCACAGCCAGAGCTGCAGCCGAGCCCCCGCTGGTCACACAGCCCTGGGAAGGGGCTCGCTGCAGTCTCGGGTGCCCTCCCAGGGTGGGGGAGCCAGGCACGTTCTTGTCTAACGTGGTCCCTCGCGGAGTGGTGGTGGCAGTCCCCGGCACAGGGAGGGGGTTCGCCGCTGAGACTAACTCGGGTGGTGTTGCCGATGCCAAGACATGGGGATCAGAGGGACCAGGAGAGACTGGCATGGGCTGAAAGCACGGAAACGAAATCCAGGCTGAAGCCAGGCTGCTAATCCATCCCAGGGGATGCTTGGGCTCGGGGGCGTCTCGAGGGGCAGGTGGTGGGGCAGGAGCTGATGCAGAGGGGAAGGAGCCGCAAACTCGAGAGCTTGTCAGGCGTCAGGATGGCAGATATGGCAGTGGCAAACTCTGTGCAAGTGTTTTGGCTGCGCTGAGCCGATGTAGGACCTTCTGTAACACACGCTGAGGACCAGAGCTGGGAGGTGTTCAGTGGGCTGAGGTCCAGCAGATGTGCAGTAAATGCAGTCAAACCAGCTCCAGGGGGCAATAACGGGGAAAAAAGTGGAGGCAGTGAGATTTTGGGGTGATGCAGGAGGACTCATTCCCTCCGGGGACTTGCTCCGGCTGACCCCAGGGACGTCCTTCCCGGCAGGGGCTGACACACTGACTGAATCCCGGAGAGAACAGCAGAGATGGTCAGATAACTGACCCATCACAGAACAGTGACTAATTTAGGAGGAAAGCCCCAATGTGCCACGGCCGCTGCCGGCCGGGGTGGGGTGTGAGCCAGCCCGGAGGAATGCGGGGAAGATAAACAGTGAGAAGGAAGGGCGATTCCCCAGGTATCGGGGTGGGCACCGCCGAGCGGCAGCAGGGCAAAGTCTGAAGGCTGGAAAGCTGGGGCCGAGCGTCGGGATGGGCTTCCAGCTGGCGAGGTGGACCCGGGGGGACTCCCCCCAGGTGGCATTCACTGGGGCCTTTCGAGTTGCGTTGGGCAAAAGCTGGGAGGTTTTCCCGGGCCAGCGCTGCCGGTGCTCCTGGGCAGTGGCGGAGGAGGGCCGTGGTGGCGGCCGTGTCCTTCCCGCGCCGTGTCCCCCGCGCTGGGCTCAGGCCCCCGTCCCAGCACAGCCAGCAGCTCCCTCGCTCCTGCTTCAGCCCACGCGGGGGGTTGGCGATGCAGGCGCGTAACACGGAGCCCGGCCGCAGCCATTTTACACCTGGCATTAGGCAAAGCAGGGAAATCCCCATCCGTGGCACGTCCTCGCGGGGGTCTGGGGGCTGCGGCCCCGGGGACGGCAGGGGAGACCGGCCGCCTGCACCCGCTCAGCCCCCCCGTGCCACAGGGAACACGGGGCTGATTCATCTCCCGCCTTGGCTTCTGCTTACGTACGTTCACACTGTTCGTTCCCTGCCCGAACGGCTAAATTAAGCCCAGCAACAATGGGCCATCGATTATCCCATTATATTTCCATCGGGCCTGACTTCACAGCGGGCTCCTGGAGGGCCAGAAACGTGGCCTTGGCAGGGGCTCGGTGCCAACAGCACCCGTGCGGTTCTGCTCTCTGGAGCCCCGAGCACCGGGTAGCCCGGTAACGCCGGCTCCGCGGCCCCGCGTCAGCCACTGCCCCGTCCTCTGGCAGCGACGGCGCGGCAGAGGCTGTACGCCAGCAGTGATGCACCAGGGAGGGAAACGGCCCCTGTTTCAGGGGAACCCCCCATCCTCAGGGGGGCTCTTGGGGGCCATCCCAGCTCTGGCAAGGTCAGGGCTTGCTCCAGCCCCTGCAGGCCATGTCCTCTCTGCCCCCCACTTTCCGCAGGGCTGTATCCCGTCCCAGGTCCCCGCACTCCCCTTGTCAGCCACGGCATCGGCACTGCCTGCCTCTTCCTCTCACCTGTCTTGCCTGTGAAGCCCAGGAGAAGCCAAGTCACGGGGTCCCGTGAGCCCCCTCACCCTATCCCATCCCATCCCATCCCGTCCCGTCCCATCCCATCCCATCCCATCCCATCCCATCCCATCCCGTGCAGGGCAAAAGCCCCAAGAGCACCAGGTCTCGGGTGGCCGTTTCTTCCTGCGTCACCCATCTCAGCCTTGCTCGTTCCAACACTTATTATTACCCAAACCGCTGACAAGTGATTTTTTTCATAACAGAAAGGTCAGCACCTGTGGACCCTCATCGACTGCCCCATGGTGCCCACCCTCCCGGTGGGGCTCCGGCTCGGCTCTGCCCCACAACTCTGTGATGCCTGTGAGCATCCAGGTGCCATGGAGCATCCTTCCAGTGGCAATTTGCAGGAGGAGGGCTGAGTCAGGCCGTGTTTGCGGCAGGAAGGAGAGGAGTGGGCACCCCGGGATGGTCCTGGGTGACCCGGGCAGCGCCGTGTGGGGTGGCAGCCCAGGGAGAGCCCCCAGTCTGCCCCCTGCACGGAGCTGGGTCGGTTGCCCACTCCCCGTGTGCTGCCCGAGGTCGCAGGGGAGCTCCAGTGAGCAGCAGTGACGGTGACGCTGCTGGGGATGCTTCGCCTGCAGATCTCCTACCTGCGTCAGCAGATGAATTCCCTGGTCTCATCCCGCTCCGGCATCTCCTTAACCCTTTCCTGCCGGCAGCTGCACTGCGAGGAGGGACAGCTGAGCACACAGGCTCCATGGAGAGCCACGCTGCTGGCAGCTCGTGTCTCGGTGGCTGTGACCCCTCTGGGTGCAGGCTGGATGCGGCTCCTGGGCCTGACGCTGCTCTCAAATCTTGCAGGAAGGGACGCAGCATTTCCCAGCTTGGGGAAGCTGCTCCGCACCCTGCTTGGTGCCCCCAGCTCTGCTGCAGCCTTCGCTTGGCGTCCCTTTCCCAGGCCCGTCCTGGCTGTGCCGCATCCCTGCCCACCCTCACAGGCATCCGCCGCTGCTGCCCTCCCGAGCCGGGGCTGGGGGCTGCTCCGGGGGCCGGGGCGCGCTCTCCCTGCTGACCCCGATCCCCGGGAAGAGCCGGCACCACGGCGGCTGCCGCTCGCCGAGCACCTTCCCAACGCTCACGGCTGCAGCGCGGGCATTCGGGCAGATTTATCACCTTGGCAGAAGGCCTAAAGGGCAGCTGGTGTTTGGGCTGTTTCCAGGGTTTCCAGTCACCGCTGGAAGTTTTTCAGCACCCACCCTCCCGTGCAATATGTGGGAATTGGGTTCCTGCAGCTGGGACCCGGCTGCCGGTGCCGATTTGTGCCGGGCAGCCCCCCGGCGGATGCCCTCGCTCCCCGGCACCAGCAGTACCAAAGTGCTCCCTGCCTTCATCCGTAGCACGGGGTCTGCTCGGCACCGAGGGCTCGGGGTCATGCAGGGGGTTGGGATCACTCTGCCGGGGTGTTTGCCGTGTCTCCACAGCACTCGGCCTCCAGCAGGGCTCCCCCGCGCCTCCCCTGCACCCCCGGGGTGCAGCGAGCCAGAGGGGAAGGGTGGCTTGGTGGTCCTAGGAGGCTGCTGGGATTTGGAGGGGACGGTGACTTTAGCATCCCTGGCATGCCTCGAGGCGCGGGAAGAAAGAGCTGTGGGAAAGTGGCCACTGACAAGCCCTGGGTGCGCGGGCTGGCTGGGATGGGCTGTTCCGGGGCTTGTGAAGAGCATCATGGTGGCCAAGGGATGGGATTCGAGGGCTGTGCCCAAGGCAGGTTGGGGTCCCTGGGCAAAGCGGGGTCGATGGGGCTGGCAGCCGCAGGGCCAAATCTTGAGGGGGGAATGCACCCATTCGGAGCCCGGCCACCGATACAGCCCAGGTTCCATGCTCTGCGAGGAGCCATTCCCTGGATCTCCAGGTGTTCCAGGAGCCGGGAAGGGCTGGAGGTATCGCAAGAGCAGGGGCCTGTTGTGTATAAACAGCAGCTCGGCACAGCGAGGAGCCCGCGGGGCTCAGCCAGGCTGGGGAGGAGACCAGGGCGACGGGGGCTCTTCCCAGCGCCGCTCCCAGGACGGTTGGTTTAGATTTTAGATTTTTAGGTTATTTTTCTGTGTTGTATAAGGCTGCGAAAGGCAAGATACAATCTCGGCTCCCCTTCCCCAGCCCCGCGTGTCTCTGCGGGATGCTGACCTCTCCAGCGCGTGAGAGCACCTCAGGAGCCTCTGGAGAGCAGAGGACTTTGGCGGCCACCCACCGCCCAGCCCGGCCGCCTCTGCCACCACCGGGGTTAGTCAAGCACCAGCCACAGACAAAAAGCAGCTTAACTTGTTTGTGGTTCCTGAAAGACAAATCCAAGCCAAACAAAATCAAAAATCCCAGGAAGAGTCTTCAGGCTGCTCCTTCTCTGTGTCCCCGCTGCTCCTTTGCCACGTGAAGCGGGAGCTTTGGCAGGGGCTGAACTTGCAGCGGCTGAATTTGGAGGGACCTGGTGTATGTGGGCACGGTGGAGGGTCGGGGGCAGCTGGAGAGTCTCTTCCAGTTGGCAAAAAGCACTAATAACAGTGCTGGCTGACACCAGGTCCCTTTTACTGGGTTCCCCGAGCTGTCACCGTGCTCAGGCCGGTGGTTTTGGAGCACGCCCGGTGTCGCTGGGTCAGTCGCGGACCCCAGGAGACACGGATGGCTCCACGCGCCCGGCCTGGCTGCGACAGACCGCAGTCCCTTAATGGCAATTTTCCTTTATTGAGGAGACGCCGTGCGAGGACAGTCGCCTGGTTAATTCGGCTTAAAAGAGGTCCCTGTAGCGGAGTTGCTGTGACCTCGTCGGGGAGCACCTCCCGCCCCCCACGGCCAGCGGAACAGGAGGGTATTTCGGGGTGCAGCCAGAGCAACAACGGGGTGGAGCAGGTCCCCATGTGAAAACAAACCCTGACCTGGGTGTTCACACTCAGGCGTCGTGGCCCTGGGGCGGTCCCAGGGACTTTAGCAGAGGGAGGCGCTTTGATTTCGCTTTGTTTTTCTGCTTTTTGTACCACTGCACCGTGGCGCGGCTCTATTTGTGTATTTTTTTGCGGAGATGCCAGCCTGCCGAACAGAACAGAGAGAGCTTGCAAGGGGAAACAGAGGGAAAAAACCCAACCCCCTTTGATATTGCCTTCCCATGGGACCAGCTGGGGCTTTGTTTTAAAGGTGAGCCGCAGAACAGCAGTTTACATGACGGCAGCTTGCAGACAAGGATGGGTTTGGAAACAAACCACCAAAGCCACCAGGGTGGGCAGGGATCCCTCTGCTTCCTGGGGGCTGGGGCCAAGCCCAGCCTTCCAAGAGAGGGAGAAGGGGCCGGGGACGGTCCCTGCCCAGGGGGACAGCTCGTCCTGAGCTGTGGGCAAGAGCCCAGCGTAGCCCCTGCCTCCCTCGCCAAGCCCTGCTCCCCACGCCTGGCCGGCTGCCGGTGAGCTCAAAGGCTTGCACAGCCAAAATCTGCCAGAGAATCTCTCCAGCACTGACTGTTTCTATCAGCTGTATTTCCTTTATTGGTTTCAAGCATAACATTTATTTTAAGTGCCCCCAGGTTGAGCACAAGGGCGGCATTTCCCCCCCTGCCCCACAACCGGTGAGGGATGCTGCAGTGAAGCAGGTCCAGGGGTGCTGCCCCAGCCCCAAGGAGAGCTCTGCAGCCGCCTTCAGCCCGTGACCCAGGTGAGAGCTCGGTGCATTCAAGCATCTCACCCCAAAACCAAACCAGCCTGTTGGGTTCGTTACCGAGACTCGCTTCATGACAGCATTACCCAAATATTTTCTTATTAAACCTGGCAGCATCCAAACACACACCGCTCTCCGCTGGGCAGGTGAATGTGCTCTGACAAAACCGGGCTGGAGAAGCCTCTCCAAACCACGGGATCTTCAGACAGGTCTTAAAATAGAAAAGGGTGTCTAGCTCGCTGGTGGGTGGTGGAGGAGCCCAGGGCTGGGCGCTGGGGTCCCCGGGGCGCTGTGCCCCAGTATCCACCGCAGGCAGATTTCAACAGTTAAGGCAGCAACAGGACGAGGGGCAATGGTTTTAAACTAGAGCAGGGCAGGTTTAGATGAGACATCAGGATGAAGTTCTTTCCACTGAGGGTGGTGAGACACTGGCCCAGGTTGCCCAGAGAGGTGGTGGAGGCCCCATCCCTAGAGACCTTCAAGGCCAGGCTGGATGAGGCTCTGAGCAACCTGATCGAGTTAAAGATGTCCCTGCTGACTGCAGGGGGTTGGACTAGATGGCCTTTAGAGGTCCCTTCCAACCCAACCCATCCTATGATTCTAGGTACCACACAGACCACCTAACCACTGCTATTTCCAAACTGCAGCATCAAATTGCCTAAAAACTGTTTTTTGGAGACAGAAACCCTATGAAATGTGAGGAAGAGCCCGATTCCCTGCCTCGACATCTCAGGGGAGGTGTCCCTGCGCCCTGCTCAGCTTCCTCCTGCCCCAAGGTGGAGCAGCTTGGGAGGGGGAGCCGCAGGCAGGAACCACCATGGCAAGAGCCGGGCACGGTGGCCAGGAACAGCGGTGATGGGCACTGGCTGCGAGGCGCGAGCAGAAGACAAGCTCTGAAAAGATCCTGCTTTTTTCTTAGAAAACTTCAGTTTTCTGGGGAGGAGGAAAGTGAACGTGAACCTCAGGCACCTGCCATGAGGGATGCGGGACAGGGTAAAAAGCCCAGCTTGGGGGCAGGCACGGCCCGAAGGGAGGCCAGAGCTCAGCTCTGTGACCTGGCGAGGTTTGGAAGCGGGGGAGCCCGGACCTTCACAGCAGAACTCTTTTTCAAAGCCCTTTTTAAGCTCGAACTAAGAGAGAGTTGCCTTTCATAGCCAGAAGAAGAAATGAACTCCATTTGATTTTCAGGTACTTGGATGGTGTGGAAGCTCTTGGCCGAAGCGCAGACTGCAATAAAATCGGCCACAAAAATATTTCAGGAGCTTCCTCTAAATTTCCAGCCCTGCAGTTAGAGCAACCTGGTTCTGGAGCAGCCTGTGGGGAGGGGGGAAAGGGGGGCTCCGGCAGCTTTTGAGGTGTGACTCCGGGTGGGAAACGGCCTGCATGGGGCTGAGCCACGGGCTGCCAGACGAGGGCTTTCTCCGCCGGTGCTCTGGTGGCCCTGGGACGGGCAGCACTGGCCCGGCCGCTCGCAAGGGAGCTGCTCACTGCAGAGTCACCGGCAGCCCCACGGCAAGTCCAAGCCGCCGGCATGGCTCCTGCTGGCCGGGGACTCGCCCCAGCCTCTGCTTTTCTTCCCAGGCGGTGCGAAACCTCATTGTGCTTTGTGTTTCTAAATGCTTAAATGAGAGAAATAAGTGGCGTGCAGAGCCTTCCCCAAAGCGCTGAGCACGAGCAGGGCAGGGCCGGGCTGGAGCGGGATGTGACCATGAACTGCAGCCGGCCAGACTGGTCTATTTTTACGACCCAAGCGGAGAGACATTGGGATTAATCAGCCAGCCCACAGGGGACAAGCTAAGTTGGGTTTTAAATTCTTTGGTGCTTGTAATAACTCAGGTGAGTCTCTTTGTTCTTGTGAACTGTAATTTTTCATTTGACAGGTGGCGTCCCTTGAACAAAACAGCCGAACAGCCACGTCCCAACACAGCCCGTGCCCGGGAAGCGAGACCAAGCTAAACCCAGCTGCCTCTGCCCCGGCTCACAAACGCGCGTTTCCCCAGCGCGGCGGCTCCAGCAGCAGTTGGGCTGAATGTCGCTGCTCCGTGCCCGGCCCGTGTGGTTAATGCTTAATGCCGGGGACAAACGAAGCGGGTCCATCGATCCTCGCCATGTGCCCAGGCGCGGGGTGGCTGGCACGGCCCAGGCTCTGTCCAGGAGGAGTCGGGGAGACACGCCACTCTCCTCGGCTTCCCCGATGCAGGCGCTCGGGTTCCCGCTGGGATCACAAAGCGCGGTGTTACCGCTGCCAGCAGCCAGGACTCAGTTTTCTTTTTTTCCTGCTCCCCTTCCCCTCGGCAGCAGGAGGCAGAAGGATGTGTCAGCTCAAGGCTGAGTCTAAAGAGGCTTATGCTGACTATTTACCTTTGCGAGAGTCTATTTTTGGCTGCTCAGCTGCAGCTAATTCAATGAACAGGGCAGCGATTCAGGAGAGAAGCCACATGAGGGTCATTGTTTCTAGGATCCACTTTACTCCTCTGCCGGGGCCAGAAGCCTTGCTTCTTTTTTGTTCCTTGTTTTTTTTTTTTTTTCAGATGGCAAAGAGCATCACAAAGGAAAAGGCGACCTTGGGGACAGGTCAGAGGGACCTCGGAAACCTGCTGCCCTGTCCAACGCTTGACTCGTTGCCTGCCTTTCACTACCGAGGAATCCCAAGGTTGCTCCTGACCCTACCCGAGATGCAGCCAGAGGGCTCCAGGTCGGCTCCACACACCCTCCTGTTCCCGCACGTCCCACAAGCTCAGAACTTTGTGAATATCCAGTGTGGATTTAATAATGGCATCAGGAGTTAACGAACAGGCTGAGACTGGAACCAAGTCACCTGGGACGTGATGGCTGCTGGTAAACAGGGAGCAGCCGGGTCATCAGCTCTGTCTCTATTTCTTTGCTTGTTGCGAAGTGGAGCTCAGCGTGTGACAGGAGCTTGGGGACGGTGAGCAGTAGTAGAAAGACACCTGAAATCTCCTGCTGGCAGTGGGACCCGCAAGGGACACCAGGCACAGGTGAGCTGGCCGAGGGGTGGCACGCTGGTCCCGGCGATGGGCTCCCACGCAGCTGAACACTGCTTCAAACAGAAAAAACCAGCTTTTTCCACATGCTGGAAAACTGCAGCGCAGAGTCTTTAACTAAACAAACCCTGAGTGATTTCCACATTGCTGAATGACATTTTAATAGTGGAAAAATAATGCTAAAAATTATCTACTTCATCTCTTCCCATTGTCTTCTACTGGCTGGGAATGACTGCTGCAGCAAAACCAGCTCCGGATCTTCTGGTCGGTGTTTGCCGGTGCCTCCCAGCCCACTGCCAGCAGCCGAGAGCCCTGGCAGGGGCTGCCCGCCCCGTGCCCGGCCCGCAGAGCCCGACCGAGCTGCCCACGCACTGCGGCTCCTCGGGCAGCGCTCCCGGGGAGGCTCCTGGGGAGGCTCCCGGCCGCTCTGGCGCTGGCGGATGACTCGCGGTGAGGTGAAGGGCTGGCGGTGATGCCCGTCCCCAGGTGGGTGCCTGTCCCCGTGAGGAGCTGGCACCTGCTCGCCTGCCACCGAGCCGCTCTGCAGGAAGATGCTTCCAGCTTTTTCTGACGTGGTTTTTCAGACCCTAATTCAGCCACCGGCACTGAAAGCTCGCTTCTGGATGAATACATCGAGTGCTGCCGCACAGCCCCAGGCTGGAGTCAGGGAAACGCAGCCCCAGCACCCAACACACCTCTCGTAGAGCTGCAAAAGGAGCGGCTCAGGCTGTGGGGACAGTGTTTGGCCAAGTGCTGGCCCCCGACTGTAAGGTACAGCCCCAGCCTGTACAGCAATGTACCACACAAATGCCTCACACGAACTTTTATTATTCACTGAAACATCATAAATCTCAAAGAACTCCCTGGTTCACGGCAAAGCAGCCACCAGCCCTTACACGAGGTGTCACCTCCTACAAGCCCAGCAGGCACCTGCAGCCTCAGGACCTCCGGAAGCCGGGCTGCCAGGAGGCGTGCGGTACTGCAGTAGGTTTCACCATTGCTCTCATCAAGGGGAAGGTTTTCATCCTCCGAATTAAAGGCACGCAAATCAGGAGCCAAACCATCCTTCTGCCACGCAACAGCCACTCTTTGGCATGGTGCCTGCGTAGAGTCAAGTCTTTTTCCCCTTCCGAAAGCAGCGTGGACTTGGTTTGTGCTGGTTTCACACGAAGCATCCCAGTTGCCAGCCTCCCTTCCCAGCAGGTGTGGGGCGCGCGGGCTCCACAACAGGCTGTGGGTAAGGCCTTGCAGGAAGGTTTGTAGAGACATTTGCTTGTCAGGTGCAGGTACCCGCTGCGGCCCTACGTGCGAGGATACGGGGATTTCCACACGTGCTGCTAACGGGACAAACATGCCTGACAGCCAAAGCTGAGTCCCCCCCGCCAGACCAAGACAGAGTTGTACGAGAGAAGCAGCGGTTGAAGTGAGAGGGAGCAAGACAACCAGGAAAGGCTGCAAGACTTCATACGCCATGCAGAGGGATGGGCAAAGCCGGTACAACCCACTGCCACCTCATCTCCTTTTTCACTCTTACAAGGAAACTATTCCCCCGGCTCTGTTTGGCACAAACGCTGGCTCAGGACACACCTTTGGATGCCACTGAATTGGGTAAGGACATTTGGCAACGCGGCTGTGCTCAAGGCCCCAGCTCCACTTCTAGTTGGCAAATTTTACAGAAGACAAGAGGGGAAACATGATGTCCTTTCAAAAATACTTCAAGGGAAACCTTTACCAGAGATGGAGCTCAGCAAAAATGACTGCAACAAACCAAGTTTCACTTTCACTTTGGGACGGGGAAGAGGGTGCACCAGCGGCACCAGCCGAGGAGCCTAGGGCCCTCTTGGAGCGCGTGTGCTACAGCCTGCGGCAAAGACAGGTCGGGACAGTAAATACTCAGTAATTGAGAAGAGCCAAAGGAAATACATCGGGAAACATACTGGAAACAACAGACTTCCATAAACGAGTGTCTGAAGTCTGTAGTTGTCAGCATAAAGAAACAGCTTTGCTGCACTGTTGTGAAGAAGTAAATTTTGAAAGGTGTCTGTGAAATACCCTGACTACAGAAAAGCAGTGCTTTAAGATCTGCGGCTGTACAATTTCTGTACAAATGGAAAAAAAATCATGCCAGTCAGTATATCGTATGAAAAAAGAAAAGGCGAGAGACGAGACCTTCAGGTGACCAGTTCTTCCTCACCAACAAAGCAGACACCTTCCCTGCAGTCCCAATAGTCTGCAGGTTTATTTTTGGCAGATTATAATTAAAATGGTCTTTATGGCTTTAGAGAGAAGCCGCTGTGCTGCATGTTTTGGTTGAAGCAGAGAGTGCGTGTGTGTGGAATGCTCTGGATGAAGGGACATCGCAGAGAGAGGCCTTGCCACAGCTCTGCTCCTTCCACCCAACCCACAAACGCTGCTGGTCGCGCTTGGCTCTCTCTTGTGTTCTCATTTCTCATCAGCAAGTAACAAAGTTCTGGTTGCTAACCAGTCCAATCCCAGAGGCAGAATAAAAAGTCTTTGTTAAGACCTAGAAAAGCTTTATGTTTCTAACAAAATCAAATCCAAGCACGTGCAAACACTGTTCCTGGTTTGATGCATTTTGTTCAGGCTCCACCAACAGAGCACTGGAATTTGCTTTCCCTGTAGAATGATTTCATTCCTTGTCCATTCTCCACCTTTCAGTCTTCTCAGGAGTCTTGACAAGCTATCCCTCCATTTTTGTCTTCAACATTTTTTCCTAGGCACATCCTTCCTGTCCTTCCCTCATCCGCCGTCACACCCTGTTCCTCTCCAGCTATTTTCGGAAAGCAAAGACGTCCCGTGTTTTCAAGCCTCTCTTGCCTTCGCTTCCTGGTTTAGGAGAAGACACTTCCGCCAGTCCCCCGTACGGGCAGCTCTCGCACTCCGGGTGATGGCCAGAGCACTCCACAGCGGGGATGAAGCCACTGTCCCACATTCCTGTCCCACACAGCTTGCAGAGGTCATGCAGGCTGCAGGGGATGCGGGGCAGCAGGTGGAACTGATAGAGCAGACTCCTCGCCTGGAGGGGAGAGAGACAAAGTCATTCGCACCGCACCGGGGGATGAACATGGAGAGCAGGGGCAGCCCGTGGCCTCCTGTCCCATCCCCCTGCCTGGCTACCTTAGAAGAGTCAAAGCTTCAGCAAAGGAGCATTCCTCCTGAACGCAAAGCTGGAGGTTAAACGAGGCACTGGGGACACTGGTGGGTGGCAGGAGCTGCCGCACGCTGCAGCACATCCCACGGCCTGCAGTCACTCCCAGCCCACGGTGGGCTCGGGACCATGGCACAAAGACCAACAGCTCTGTCTGCCCTTTCCCTGAGCACGTGCAAGGGTTATCCCAACCATACCATTACCTCCTAAGCACTCTACAACTACCTCTTATTTCTGCAGAACTTGTGTCCAGGCAAACAGCAGCACCCCACCCGCCCAGGCTCCAAACAGGGGACTACAGGAGACGCAGCAGATGAAGCGTCAGTCCCTGATTTTCTCAATGCTCTGACTCATCTCTCGGACCTGAGGCTCAGCCCACATCAGCACACAGGCATTTACCTTCCTGAGTACAAGTTCTCCATTCATGTGCATAGCCAGGTTGCCGAAATGCAGCAGCATCTGGTCAGTGGCCAGCTGTTGTTCAATGACATCATCCCCATAAATCACCACGATGGCCACACAGATAAAGAGGTGGAAATAGTCGGTCTGCAATGAGAAAACAGGGGCTGGAGTACAGCAGGTGGAGGCAGAGGTCTGGCTTACCCTCCCCACCCTCCACAACAATATCCTTACAGAGATTTTGTGCTCCTTCCAGTTGTGCCTAGTGGTACAGAGAACAGGAGTTATTGGTGAATTCTGAACCACAGCTGAGTCAAAGTCTTCCCTTTACAGTGCGGCAGCAAGGTTTGTGCCACAGCTTTCAAAGCAGACTAACGATTTTTGGGAAGACGTTTTCCACCTGTGTAAAAGAAGTCTGAACTTCAGAAGTGGATGTTCAGCACTTTCTGAAAGAAACCTTTGAAGCCTGGACATCCTCAAGTAGGAGAGGCAAGTGTCCATCCTCCTGCTACATCGATAAACCTCTTTGATAGTTACAGACCCCCTGTAACACCTACTTATTTTGGATACTTTGCTACTAAGAGCCTTTATGGAAATCCTGCAACACTTGTTGAGGTGGTGAGGATTCAGCAAAGAACACTCTGCCGCCCGATGCATGCGGTGCCCACCTCCAGCTGTCTAACCTGATAGTGAGCCCAGCACGCTTCCCACATGCGCAAAGCCTCAGCATCTGGAAATTCACGTTTAAAACAGAGGAGGATCCAACGGTGACAGAAAAGCATTTGCAGGCCATCCTCTCCCAAGGAAGAAAGGTGCTGGTAGAAGCGCGGGTGCATGAGCCGCAGCAGCTCTCGCAGGTACATCTGGAAAAGATGCTCTGAGCTGAGCCACTGCCCTGTGCCCAAGGACTCGCGCCGCCCTCACCCACCCCAGGGACCCCCGTGCCGCCCACCAGACCCGGGCTCCTGCAGAGCCGGCCACCGGTCTCTGCTCTCCCAAAAACCTCCAGCCTCTTTATTACAGCACAGCCAGGAGCACGCTTGGATCTATCATTAAAGGCCAGAGCTTGCAGGCCACGGCAGGTATTTCACAAGGAAGGATGGAGGGTGAAAAGAAAATCCCATGACAGCTACCTTGTGAACAGAAAGAAGGGGAGAGATTCAGGGTGAGGAAAGCGCCTAGAGGCTTAAAAACTAGAGAAAAGAAAGGACATAGCTATCTCTGGCAATATTTCATTTCAATAGAAGCCAAATAATACGGAAGTGATTTTGGAAAGCCTGACTATATAGGCACATTACAGTGCGTAAATCTGTACATTAACTAACTGCACCTCACCAGCAGCCTCCCATGGGGTTTCCACCACCGGTTTGCTGCTTTAAATTGGTGCCATCATGACCTGGTCAGGATTGTTCAGGTTTAGAACGGATTTTTTCAGGATCTCAACCAGAAAACAACTGACATTCATGTTAAAACCTAGAAGTTTCCATTTTTAAACAAGTTCACCTTATTTTAAGAATCTCTGTCAGATAAGGCTTTTCATTTGGAGATAATTTTAAAAATCTATTAAAATATTAAAAAAACCTTAAAAATGAAAAACCCAAAAAAGATGGCTGCAGCTCAATCAACTCTTCTGCCACATTCACACCAAATGCCCCAGAATCATGACAAAAAGGAGCCAGTGAGTCTTCACTGCCTGAGAGAAGTGCGAAGACAAAGCAAGCAGCATCCTAAATACATTTGATCATAAAAGGTTCCTTGAATCAGCACCCTTTAGCATAGCCAAGGTAACTTTACTCTGACAATTTACTGGCTGTAACTGCCTCTGGAGTGCCCAAATCACCCAGGATCAAATTTATCCATCAGGTATTTTGTGGCTTCGGGGTGTGATTTGGCATGCTGGAACCCAACAGCCCAGGTTACTGCTTTATGGCATTCTCCTAATTTGCCTGGGAGAGGAGAAGCTAAAGAGAGGGCTAACGGGAGCTCAGCGTTCAGCCTCACCAGCTGTTTCTCCATATCCTCATCCCGGGGTGAGCTGATGAAGATTGTGTTCTGCATCAATCCTACAAAGCACCAGAAAGTATCCGACTCATCTAGGACCTCTGCCAGGAGCGGGGCAACCAGGTCGGACATCCCCTGGGAGTATCCAATTGTTGGGTTAAATACTGCATAGTTCAGCAAAATCCTCCTGGAGAAGAGATGCAAACGGCGAGGTGAGACACCGGGAGGGCACGTCACAGCTGAGCGTGGTGCCCTTTCCCTCTGTCCCAATGCCCACCCCGCAGGCTGAGTCAGGAAAGCGCAGAAGAGCAGCAGATCGCTCCTGCCATCTAAAAGATTAACTTGCAATTGCACCCGGAGGCTTGTGAACTTTTGAGCACCCGTGCAGCATGTTGCATCCCACAGAATCGCTTTCCCTAGAAGAACTATACCTAGAAGCATAATGAAGATACACTAGCACTATACCTAATGGGAACTCTCCTTTTTTTTTAGGATTACAACGTTTTGCATCAATCCAGAGAGGTTCCTGGATGGGCGACAAGAATTCCAAAAAGCATGCAGCAGCCTAAAACAATGGATTTGAACAGAGCTCCTTAGGCTCCTGCTTTCCTCCCGCAGTGCAGCCCGCTGGGAGCAGTGCAGAGGGAACAAACAACACCGTTCATCTCAGGTACGAAGACACACGACCCTGCCGTAAGGTGCTTTAATGCATACAGATAAACTCTGCTGCAAACGTCAGCCCAGTGAAATAAACTCCAGGAGAAGGTTTTCAATACACAGACAACAAAATATAAAGAGAAAATGGGAATTTAAAAAGACTAAGAAGACAGAAATTAAAGGATTGCTCATCCCTACAACACCCACGAGGCTCCAGGCCATACTGTTAGATGAAATCTAAGTGTTTTGTAGGCCCACATTTACAAGTCACACACCTGTGAAGCAGACTCTGGTGTGCTCGTTCTCCACCCCGTCACAAGAACCACAAGCAACTGCCCACAACCCTGCTGCAGCACCCATCACCCTCCCATAGCCACAGAGGGCTCACACCCCTCCCGTGCCTATGTGTGCAAGGAAGCTCGCTGACAGCAGCAGGGTTATTGTATCAAGAAGTAAATGGCCAAAGCAGCAGCGAAAGCACAGGGGAGGAAGTCCTTGTTTTTGCATCACTTGCTACAGTCGCTCTATGCACGGTGCTCTGCAGCACTCCCAAGGCAGCAACCAAGGCAGCCTGGGCCGGGGGGTGTTACGGAGTTTTCTATACATTCAGTAGCACATGCTGTTTGCGACACTAGAATCAGACACTTCACCTCATAGTTTCCACGTTCGGGTTGTTCTCCCCTCGAAAGAACTGATTGCTGCGGTCAGTCCTCACGACGTCTTTATCTACTGTGAACTGTACTTTACGCCAAAAATCCTTCTGTTCATCTGGAGTCATTGAAAGCCTGGAAATTGAGCAGCAACAGGAGTACGTTGCCAAGAGAGACATATGATTGCCACAAGGAACAAAAAGCTTCATTTCAGCTTTAGTTTGCAGAGAAAAACTAGTCCTGTACAGAGTTTTCTCATCACCTGAAAAACAGACAAGCAGGTCTGTCCAGAACAGCAGATTTTCTGTCCAAACAGATTCCTAGAAGGAGCCTCCTGGGTTATAAACGGGATGACATGATGTGTTTTCTGCGATAAACTCTACTTGAGAAGCAGTCGGACTCTGCTCTCCACTGCTCCTTGTGGGTGGCACACCAGAACTCATCACTCTGTTTTGATTGTCATAGAATCATAGAATTGTCAGGGTTGGAAGGGACCTTAAAGATCATCCAGTTCCAACCCCCCTGCCCTGGGCAGGGACACCTCCCACTAGATCAGGTTGCTCAGAGCCCCGTCCAGCCTGGCCTTAAAAACTTCCAGGGATGGGGCTTCCACCACCTCTCTGGGCAACCTGTTCCAGTGTCTCACCACCCTCATGGTGAAGAACTTCTTCCCAACGTCCAGTCTGAATCGACCCGT
The DNA here is from genome assembly GCF_028500815.1 of Rissa tridactyla. NCBI lineage: Eukaryota > Metazoa > Chordata > Aves > Charadriiformes > Laridae > Rissa > Rissa tridactyla. The sequence goes on from NC_071480.1 coordinate 11,911,041, forward strand.
CTCTAGTTTTAATCCATTCCCTCTAGTCCTACCATTACCTGACATCCTAAAAAGTCCCTCCCCAGCTTTCTTGTAGGCCCCCTTAAGATACTGGTAGGCCACTAGAAGGTCTCCTTGGAGCCTTCTTTTCTCCAGACTGAACAACCCCAACTCTCTCAGTCTGTCCTCATAGGAGAGGTGCTCCAGCCCTCGGATCATCCTCGGGGCCCTTCTCTGGACACGTTCCAGCACGTCCATATCTTTCTTGTAGTAGGGGCTCCAGAACTGGACGCAGTACTCCAGGTAGGGTCTCACGAGAGTGGAGTAGACGGGGAGAATCACCTCCCTCGACCTGCTGGCCACACTTGTCCTGATGCAGCCCAGGATACGACTGGCTTTCTGGGCTGCTAGCGTGCACTGATGGCTCATGTTGAGCCTGTCGTCCACCAGCCCCCCCGAGTCCTTTTCTTCAGGGCTGCTCTCAAGCCAGTCACTGCCCAGCCTATATCGGTGCTTGGGATTTATTAATTTGTAATCCTATTAATTAGGATTGTCTCCTAATTAATAATACTACTGTCCCTCTCTAGCTTAGATGTACCCACAACCAGTTTACAACATACAGTTCTTGCAGTAATGATTTCCTTGAATTAGATATCCCATCTTCTTCCCTATTTTTATATCCATAAATAAAGAAATTTAAGATCCCGTTTTCACCTTCAGTGTTCTAAACCAAGCACGCTAAGCTTGTAGTCTCGCCTGTGAGATAAGTTTCCCTGCGTGGTACTGCCAAGCCTGTTTCCAGACCCCAGGTAAGATAACACTTGAGCTGTATGGCAGTAGCTGCACCCCTCGGGAGGTCAGCAGTGCCTGACACACGTCCTTCACCACCTCTCGCTTCTCCACTCCCATCAGCTTCTCCTGAAGCCAAGGAGGCTGAGACTCCGTACCTCCCCAGCGGCATCACTGCCGCCTCAGGCCTGGGGAGAGATGAGCAGGGGAGGGCGACGCTGCTCCGTTACCTTTTCTCCTGGATCTCAAAGTACTCTTTCCTCTTCTGCAGCCTCAGTGCCTCCCTCTCTTCAGAGGTGGACTCGTAGCTGTAGTAGTGCAGCAGAAAGGGCCACACCTCCCCACGGATGGAAATATCAATCCCGCCAAAGAAAATGGCCTGGAAGAAGGAGCAAAAGTTATGACTGGTACAGTTTTAACGTTCCCCAAAACAGCAACAAGAAACTGGCCGCTACTATGCTTTGGTGGCTTTGCAGTTCTTTCCTGACAAGTGACGCCTTGATTCAAGCTCCTGCAATTTGCACATGTTTAGAGGGAAAGTGCTGGCCTTCTATTCCCAGACGAGACACAAATCGGGCTCATTTCAATGTCAATAACCCCCCCTGGAGAGGCTCTATGATTAACGTGTCGTTCTCATGTCACGGCTTAATCCCCAATCTTGGAGACACTGCATTTCACTGCAAACTTCTCTCTCAAGACCTGGACCCAGTGCTCCCCCGCAAGCCCTGCATTATTCCATACAGAAATCTCGATTTTCTTTTTTTTCTTTGATTTGTTCACACTGCATTTTGCAAACACGCCTAGCACCGGACAATTTGGTTTACTAATTCCAACCATCAGGAGATGCCGGACAGCTCATCCTCCTCGGTCAGGGAGATGCTCTACCACCCTGCCCGTAGCAGACTCATCTGCAGTCCCAGCAAGACCTTCAGCCAAGACTCATACGCCAGCCTTTATACTCTCAAGCACCCAGTTCTTGCCCCCAGCATGAAAGCAATCTCTTGCAGCGTCCACCTGGGACTCGCAGTGCGCGGGTGAAGCCCGCAGCAGCACCCCTCTCACCTTCTGCAGCTTGTACTCCTCTTCCACCTGCCCGGCTTCGTTCAGGTGGTGGAGCCAGGCAGACACATCCAGACGCTTGTACGTGTTCTCCTCGGGGTGGGTCTCCGAGGAGGGCAGCTTGGGACGGCGGATGGAGAACTGCATACAGGTTTTCTCATCGGTAAGCTGCTGAATGGGAGAAAACAAAACAAAAAACTGGAGGCAGGAGCCAGAGACGGCAGCAGAGTATGAAACCCAGCAATTTGCAGAGCAGGAAAACCTTTTTGCACGGTTCGCGTAGGATTAAGCACTGAGGTGCCGCACTTGGGGAGGTTTTTTTTTTAAATTCCAACCATTACAATAGCAAGAGTGATTAGAATAATTAAAAATCTGAGTACCACAAAACAGCTTCATCTTAAAAAAAAATTGTTTCCGTTCCTCCCCCAATCTTATCCCTGACCTGAAACTGAATTAATGCTGCTTACAGCAAAACTTCACCCTGCCAGGAATGCCTGCAATAAATTACATATGATTGGCCATATACAAAGGGATTGCTGTTAGGCAAGCAGGGAACTGCACTGCCAGGCTCTCTAAGGGCACTCATGATCCCAGTGCAAGACTGCAGCTGACATTTAATTTAAAAATCAAAGGTTGTTCAATGCAAAAAGTGAGCCCATGCGACCATAATAAGAAAAGCAGCAGGGGGCTCTGTGGGAAGGATGGAAATTTAAAAATCACTGTTTCTAATAAGCACATACAGTATCTTAAACAGATAATTAAAGAGCTCTTATCACATTTGTATGTAGATTGAACAAAATATGGCAAGATGCCTTGTCAAAACATTTTCCAATGCAGTGTGCTACGCTTCACAAAATGGATGAAAGACTCTGACAGAATTTCAGACCTACCACTGCAGATTTCCCCGCCACCTTACACGCCTAAAGCGCGGTGCTGACCTGTCGGGTTACCACGTCCAGCAAAACAACTACCTAAGCAAGTCCTCTGGATTATCTGCCCCCATATTCCACAGGCGGAACAGGAATGGATGGGGATAAGCAAGTACAACAGAGACCTCGCATCCGACTCACAGCTGCATCCTAAACAACATCCAGCTCACTGTAACTGTCTGCCTGACTTGGTGACGTGAACTCATCGCTTCATTTCTCCAACACGCTCCCCCGGCTAAAAACCTCAGTGCTGAAGCACCTGCTGGAAAACCCTCTTTGCCCCATGAACCCCGCTCGGGTACCTGGTCCTTGAGATGGGTCTCTGTGCAGTACTTCCATTGCTGAAACACCTCGGACAGTTTATCCAGGCCACCATGGTGAAAATGGAAGATCTTGTATTGGCTCTCCCTGCTGGCAACAACCAGTTGTCCACAGGTGCATGCCTCATCACTGTGGGCAAAACAACGGAGGAGAACAACCTGCATTTATTGCCCAGGATAACGAGAGGCCCAGCGGGGAGGGGAACATCAGATGAGAGAGTGAGGACAGCAAATTACAAAGAAGTGTAGCATCCAGTTGTCCCTTAAAACAGAGTGCAGAAGTAATGTTACAGCTCTGGACAAGGCCATAGTGATCCTCATTTCCTCCAAGAAGCTCCACTCCTGCCCGGTAACAGCACTCTCTTAGCCTTCCATCACATGAAGGAATTAAATTTAGTCTTCCCTGTGGAAAACCCCCCCAGAAGTCTACCCCAGCAACATTAACGCAGCACGCAAAGTCAGCTCCTAGAGATGAGCAGACTTGGTTGCATGTAGCATTGCCTAAAGAAGCAGGGAATGGGAGAGAAAAGAGGGAGGAAGAATGTTTTTAGTAACTTTTGTAATAATTTGAAAGATAATTGAAGAAGTTAAGAGCAGCAAGACCCTAGAGGAACCCTGGTGAGGGGCAGGCAAGGGAGAAGGTACCATAGGTAGAGATGTTTTCCACACCTCCAGGTTATTTTAAACATTTTGGGTAAGATAGCTAAGAGCAACCTTTACCTTACTAGGGAAAAAAATCTTTTAGGCCCCATAACTGTAATTCAGAGGCTCTCCTGGGGAAGGCTGACACTCGCTTTCCTGGAGACAACCATTAGGGAAAGACTTCCAAGGAGGACTGCAGAAGCCATCTGTCTCCACAGCCCAGTGTGCGCTGATCCAGAGCACACACAAATCTCACACACAACAATACATTACCTAAAGAAGAGGCGAAGGGATCTCATTTGTCCCAGGTCCACTCTGAAGACACCACAGACCTGCTCGAGGGCAAATACTTTCTGCTGTTCATCCCATCTGGTGCTCTGCGTTGGCCCATTATTCTCCTGGAACTGGGCACTGGTGTCGAGGCTGGAGGCAGAGCTGGTGGAGCAGGTCAGGCGATTGTCACACGTGTCCCTGCAGACAAGAGCGCGGAGGAAGAAAGCCCCGCAAGACCATCAGCCAAAGGCTGCAGTTACATGTAATAACCACAAATGCTCCAAGTTAAAAATCCTTTGACAGAGCTCTGAAATTGGAATTCAGTGCAGGTCTAAGGAGTCAATAACCAACAGCTCATATAAGAGATTAAATTATTTTTTTATTGAAATTCCCTACCATCCCAAAAAAGCATCCTATTTTTGCTTGTTCCTGAATTCCACACGGAACTGGGGAGAGCAAAAACCATTCCTCAAAACACTGACTTTTGAGAAGGCAAAATTATGACGCCCAGTGTGGGAACAGCCCAGACTGCTCCGCAGAACGGCCCGGCCTGGCCCAGCCCCTGCTCCATCGGCGCAGCTCAAGGACCAGCCGGGGGCACTTCCCTGCCCTCCAACCCATGCCACAGAGCCCTGAGCTGCAGGACCCCTTCAAATCATTATGCCTCTGGGACAGACAACCCCTTGGGATGGAAAACCCCTTGGGCCACTCAAAGAACTTGACTGCTCGCCAGGCTGCTCCAGCAGCACTGCGTGAACAACTTCTGAAGGCAGAAACTTCTTGTCCCACAGCTTGAGCAACCCTCTCCGCGTGCAGCTCAGCTGCTCCGCGCCCGGCTGGGGACAAGAGCAGCGAGCGCATTGCGACGGCAGCACTGAGCAGGGATCCCATCTGCCAAATTCCCTCTGCGACGAGTACGATCCAAAGACATTTCCCCTGAACTCAAGTTTCTCATTACGCCTTTGCAAGTGGACCTGACAAGCCTGGATTCGTGTGTATAAACTTCAGACAAATGGTTTCCATTTGCAAACTTGAAACTTCGGAGACTTAAGGAGTGGGAAATTACACATGAGCTCTTTAACACACTGCGAAGTAGAGAAAGTGAACCCAACCGTTTTCCAATACGCTAGGAGCTCACTGTGCCCCAGATATTTATCTTTAAGAGTAAACTGAGTCTAGATCAAAAAAAAACACACGCCCATCACTAGCCCTGATCCCAAAAGAAAAATATCACTGCTTTGAGAATTAAGTGAATCTGAAACTGTGACCCCTTGATTCTTAAAAAGGCCAATACATGTGAACAATCTCAGCGCAAGCTCTGAATGGGTTCCGCTGTGAAATCAGGGTTTGCAAAACAAGGCAAGTAGCAGGTATAAAGACAGCCCCCTGCAATGCCACTTTATGCAATGTTTTCTAATCCGCTTATCTAACAATGTAGGCACTGAACGCTGAAAATCACACACTCAGCATGCATCTGCAGCACACCACATCAGTATGCTTTCCAAGCCTGGCTCCAGCGCCTCTTCCACAGGGACGAGCCTTATTTGCAGCATCTACCCACGGTTCAGGTCACTGCATTCCAATGGACAGGTCTCCGGACATCCCAGTTAGTTGTGGGTTAAATTTTTAGCCAAGCCCCTGCGAACCGCCCAGTTCAAATGTATGACTCAAAACCTCAGCGCCCACACGCATGGGAAATAAACCCCTGAGCCCCCTTCTCTAGTTCTGCAGCGTTATGTAGATGAGACGAACTCTGCTTTACTTTCAGCTAAAACAGCGGCTTCGCCACTCTGTTCATGAAGTTCTGCTGCTCCATTTTTCTGAGAGAAAGCATCAAAGCAAAACTTACATCCAAGCCATTCGGAGGTTGAGGTCTTAGAAGTGATATGGCAACATCGCTATGTGAGCAGGGATCATACAACATACCCAAACTCGCTCAAAGAGGAACGAGCGGTTTTTCTAGGGTGGATGCTGGGATACTTCCAGTCTCACAAGCCCAGCTAGGCACCATCACCTGCACCTTGTGAATGTTTCCATTAAAACTGTACTGGCCTTTGTGAGAAATCAAGTGTTACTTTCCGATAAAGCTGCAAAATAGAAGGCTTTCCTAAAACACTCAGTATCTCATGTTAATGCAAAAGTAATAGGAGTCCTGGTACGAGACACTTGTGCTGGACTGCTTGCTTTGAGCAGCTGGTATTTATGGAGCAACACTTCGTAACAGCCACAGCTGGTTACACAGGATTTTCCTGGAAGAGATGACTCAAACTAGCTCAAAGACTAAGCAGAGGCAACCAATTTTCTAAAACTCTTGCAAAGATGAGCTGGTCAGCACGACAAAGGGCTGGAAGAGGTGGTGGCTGTGAGGCTCACTGTCCTGGGGTTCCCTTGTCATAGAGGCCAGCGAGCCCGTTCTTCAAGAGCATCACCTCAAACAACCACTGGCAGAGAGACGACTGCCAAGAAATTAGAGTTACCAGTAGAGCTGGGCAGGTTCGCTTTGACCCTGGGAATCATGTAGCTCCTCCGTACAGAACGCTGTTGCCAGCTGCAGCGCCTTCTGCTATGTAACCAAAATCTGCTTCAGATACACAAGCAGCTACCCACAAACACAGCCTGGAGAGCCCAGTCACCAACGTGCTGGCAACGTTCTCTTCTCTGGAAATGCCTCTTCAGGACAAATGTTTACAGTTCACATTTAGCCACTAGTTACAAGCTTGTACACGCATCCAACATACACAGAAGCAATCTGAAGCAACACGTGGAAGTGGATTTACCCTTTCTGGACAGCAAAAAGCCAGTGAGCGTAAGCACGGTGCCTCAGAGTGTGCAGCCCAGGGGAATTCCAGTGTTTTCATTGATGCGGAAGATGAAATCTGAAAGAGACATCGGTGCGTCCCGTGCCCTTCGAAGAGATCAATAAACATAGCATAGATGCAGACAGAGTGCCACCTCATACGTACTTAGGCACTGTGGAAATAAGAAAAAAACCTCACTGTGTTTAAAATTACTTTTTCCTGTATATATTGACTGAAAAAAAATTGAAATTATTCTAATCTGTTGGACTACTTTTAAAAACAATTTTAATATTGAGATCATTCTGTACTTAAGTAACAACAAGTAATACGGACAATGCTAATTTCATGGATTTTGGAGAGTCTTCTAACTAGGCACACAAGATACACAGATGCAAGGGCAGAATTCTCCAATTTATTATTTGTCAGACTTATATATGTTGGATAAGGAGTTTATACCAGAGTGCCCTGCAAAAGCAGGGAGCTGAAGCATTGCAAGGCAAATAGCTGGAGGAACATTCCAGAGAGACTTTGGGTTGTGGGATCCAGGAAAAACAGAGCTAGTATACAGCACTGCTCAGCAAAACAAGAGAACAAGTGCCATGCTCCACAGGAATAAAAGGGAGAGGGAAAAAATAATAAGGAGGATTAGCAAAACCCGAAGCAGGAAACCCACGGACACATTCATGATTCCACTTCATTCCCATTATTCTTTTGTCTCAAAATACACCTCATTCTTGCTGGTGAGTAAGACCCGGTGGTGATGTGTTTTCTCCACGCAACAATCAACCACAACAATCAACCATATCTACATTCCTCGGGCTTTTGTAGCGCCCAGGAAAGCGAGCGCCTGCGTGAGGCAGCCCCCGGCCTCCCACCGCTCTGGAGCTCTCGTCCCCAGTTCCGAGGGGGTCGGTATCTCCGCGAGCGAGACTCTCCACGCGCGGTGATGCAGTAATGGGGCCCGACTGATTGTTCGGTCAAAGCATTTGTACACACCTACAGCATACAGAGGGATAAAACCAATTATTATTTCTGTTATAGAGCCAGGGCAGAGACCTGCAACAATCACACGGGAAGACTATTTCAGCAACAAAGACCTAATAACTCATTTTATGACGTGATGTGACAAATGTAATTGTAAGAGGGAAAGGGGCTGAAGGTTATAGCCATGATGTGGCCATCACCTGAGCTGTCAGTGTGCACCACCCGCTTCCCAGAGAGCCTCCTGCAAGAGCCAAACCCTCCTCAGTTGGCTCCATCGCCATTGTTCCACAGCTCGCCTTGGCTAATAACACCCTTCCTTACAGCCACGCTACTCCTGCACGCTGGCTTGTGAAGCATCATTTACAGACAATAAGTATCATCATAATGTATGAGCATCCATGTAATGGGAATTACATGCCCCTTTTCCTCCCCAGGGGTCAGCATTTCTCTGTTTCTCCACTATTCCCCACTGGCACTGACCTTGTAGGTTCCTCTTCTTCCCAGCAAGGTGAAATAGCTCATGGCAGCATTGGCTGCCTAAAACGTCTAAGACAGAGTGTTTCAAATAAATAATCCACCAACAGAAGTTCAAAGCTATCCTGAAATGCCTAAAATTTTAGTGTAGCGACTGTACAAAGCGAGGCAATATCAGGCTGCTGCAACCCAAACCTATTGTTCTGATTAAAAAAAGTGTCCTTGGCAATATACATATATAATGAGTTGTGAAACATGCTGACTTCAGCGACATAGAAAAGGCGTGCAAAAGAAAACAGACTGGCAACTTGGGATTAAAAAAAAATTTGTGGAAATATTTTTGCTCATTCTGAGTGGCGCTGCAGAGCTCTGGAAGGAGATCACGGGATGGCACCAGCTTCCAGAGCAGAAGCCTGGCAGAGCTACTTGCATCTGATCAGCACAGACGAGTCACCGGGTTAAGAATTGTGTTAAATTCACCCTTTGGCTGAAAATATTTGGAATTTGAAGTTCCTTTGCCTCAGAGAGCCCTAACAGAACCAATTTACACTGACCTTGGTGAATAGGGTAAAGGTGCTGGGCAGTCTGGATGAAAGCCTAACCAGAATTTCTGAAATTAAATGTCTAAACATCCTCATGTGGAAATGTATCTGTATGTCTGCAAATACATGTGGAAACAAATCCAACAAATCTTCCTATTTGTTGTGGAAACCTGTGAAAAACTGCCCAGGATGTTACAGTACAAAGTACACAAATGTCAACACAGACTTTCCAAAAGCTTGTTCCACAGGCTTCCCATTGATCTGTTTGCTTTCAAAACATAAATTTCCCCACGTTGAACTGCACTAAATGCTATTTAGTAGCTAATTAACTTTCTGTGCCGAAAACCTCCTGTAATTGCACTTCTTTCACCTTTTTTAGCCTGTGTCCTCCAGGGAACCCAAGCTGTCCTACGGCATTTGTTCTGCTCATTTCCATCTCGCAGGCACAAGTTCCTCCCCGACACCCGGCTGCCAATCACTGCTCCAGAGGTCACCGGAGACCAAATTAGGAGCACTCTGCTTCTGACGAACTTGCTTTGCTTAGCTTGCCGTAAAGGGAAAATAAAAGGTTATGAAAAATAATTGTATCCTTTCATGCTGGGCACCAGGAAGCAGATTCAACAGCGCTTCTGAAAGCCGGCGTATCATTGTTAGTCACTCTTCGTATTGTTAATGTTATTAACGAGATTCAAAGAACGAGCTGTTTACATCTTGAAAACAGTGGAAACCCTCCTCCCGTCCAGGGACGGAGCAGAAGGGGGTCCCCGCGCCTGGCCGGCAAACGCTACAGGGTGGCAGCAGCCCCGGCTCTCAGCTCCGGCCTCCGGCTGCCCCGGCAAGTTCACGACCAGGGACTGGGCTCTGAATGAACATCAGCTCTGCCAGCACAAGCCCGGCAAATAAAACATTTTAAGCCAATGAAACGAGGGACTCAAGGAAACCCGATTATGCAGCTTTGCCTTCTGATAAGTGTAATTGGTTTGTCCTTGAGAAATAAAGATCAAAACAATTTGTTATGCTTTCCGGGGCTGGTGCGATCCGCTTTTACAGCACCCCACCGCCTTTCCCACACAGCTGGGACATGTCACGTCCAGCCCTGCCGCCCGCTCGTCCCCCAGCGGAGCAGGGACAACCCATGCGGTGGCATGGGATGGCCCAGCTCAGCACCGTCCCAGCCAGCCGGGAGCCTGGCCACACTGCGGGCTTTGTTGCCCTGAAGCTGTTCCTCCCGGTCCCAGTGGCCCATGGGGAAGCCCGGCGATCTCAGCCAGAAACAGGGGGGGCTTTAGAAAAACAGCCCCGCTCCCCTCCACAAGGCTCCCCCCAACTGCTGCCAACTAAACCGAAAGGAAAACAAAACAAACCCAGAATTCTTGAGTCAATTATTTTGAATGTAAATGGGAAGGGGAAAAAAAAAAAATCAGAAGTTTGTCATGAATCGATGTGTGTTTCAATCTCTTTTACCCGATCAAAGTGTGGAATGTGATACACACACCCCCTCAGCGAAAGCACAAGCAATCTGTTTTTCCCAGCTGAGGCTTCCAGGCAGGTGGAGGCTACTGAGGAGAAACCCAGCAAGGTTCTTCTCTGGGACTTCTTGTTGCAGTGAGGTAGCAGGGCAGAATTAGCAGTTCGATGCTTATGAATAAAATACACATAGCTCCCAGAAGCCAAACACAACAAATCATTTAGAGCCGAGCGTACGCTGCTCAACGATGCAAATGTTACCTTCGTTTTAAGGAAGGAAAATATTCCAAAAGCTGAATGGCAGATTTTCACAATCCATACAGAGAAGGGGCACCTCATGCCTAGGCTTTAGCTCATTAATAAATCAATCGAAATGCAACACTTAAAAAAAAAATTCCTTAGATGGAAAAAGTGATTTCTCAGCAAAGCTTGAAAAAGAATGTTTGCTTTTCGGCCTATTCCAGACTGGAAAAGGGGACCTTTCTTACCAGTGTTTATTTTATATTTAAAATTAATGGATTATTTTGCTTTTTTCCCCCTCTGTTCTATCCATGCAAAAATAAAATTCTACACTAATTATGCTAATTACAATCAAGCCTTCAAAACGCTGGTCCCTTGAAAGCCCTGAAGATTACCTTTGTTCTTATATTCTTGGCTCTAAGCAATGAATTGGGAATTTCTGGGGGACTTTTTACTGACAGACAAAGTTAACCAACTCCCCGGACTCTGCGCTGCTCCTGACCCAGTGTGAGCCAAGCCAACACCACCCAGAGAGAATTTCACTGTTTCCACAATACAATGCGGATCTCCCAAGGGGAGAGCTTTCCTCAAGTAGCAGAAAAGGGAGAGGAAAAAGGAGAGCTGGCTAAAAGCATGTTTCAGAGTTATTGTAAATGCCTAATGCTGTTATAATTGCGCGGACCGAGCCAAGATGACAGAGACTATGCAGATTTATTTGCATATACTGTTGTACTTTTAGAGGGGACAGGCTATTTATTTTGACCCAGTTAACGCAATCCTTCCCTCACAAAGCTGTGGATACTCGCCAGGGACGTTTATCTCCCCTCTCGATTTGGATTCCTGGGCGTTACAATCGTATAAATAAGTAACAGAAGAAATGCAAGAATGTCATAGAATCATATCATAGAGTCATAGAATGGTTTAGGTTGGGGGGGACCTTAAAGACTACTCAGTCCCACCCCCCTGCCCTGAGCAGGGACACCTCCCACCAGACCAGGTTGCTCCAAGCCCCGTCCAGCCCGGCCTTGAACACCTCCAGGGACGGGGCAGCCACAGCTTCTCTGGGCAACCTGGGCCAGGGTCCCACCACCCCCATAGTGAAAAATTTCTTCCTGAGATCTCATCTAAATCTACCCTCCTCTAGTTTGAAGCCATTACCCCTCGTCCTATTGCTCTACCCCCTGATCCAGAGTCCCTCCCCATCTTTCCTGGAGCCCCTTTAGGGACTGGAAGGGGCTCTAAGGTCTCCCCAGAGCCTTCTCTTCTCCAGGCTGAACCCCCCCAACTCTCTCAGCCTGTCCTCACAGCAGAGGGGCTCCAGCCCTCCCAGCATCTCCAGGGCCTCCTCTGGCTCCGCTCCAACAGCTCTGTGTCCTTCTGCTGTTGGTGGCCCCAGAGCTGGAGGCAGCACTGCAGGGGGGTCTCCCCAGAGAGGAGCAGAGGGGCAGAATCCCCCCCGCCTTGCCCTGCTGCCCCCACTGCTGAGGATGCAGCCCAGGATTCAGGTGGCTTTCTGGGCTGCCAGAGCACATTGCGAGCTCACGTTGAGCTTCTCACCCACCAAACATGCCCCCAATATCCTGGGAAAAGGCCCTTTATTGCAAAACCCTCGGAGAAACCCACCTCTCTCCCTCTGCTCCTGCCACCCGCCCGCCCGGGATGAGGATCCCCGCTCCCTTGGGAATACTGTGGTTCTCTGGGCTGTCATTTTTTGTAGATTATCCTGTTTCATTGCGATTCCATACGGCTGGCGAGCAGTGGCCGTGGCGACCGGTCGCGCCGCTGGGTAGAGCGCGCCCCCTGGCGGCCGCGGTCGCGGCCGCCAGGGGGCGCGCTCTACCCAGCGGCGCGAGCGGTCGCCCCACGGCGACCACTCGCCCACGGCCACGGACCCGCGATTTTAGAGCTTCCCCGTCCTCCTAAGCAAACCCGAACCTGGGGGAGGGTTCCTCGCTGTTTCTCCATGGCTCCCCTGCCCGTGAGGTCTCGTTCCTGGGCGTCACCTGCTCTGATCATCAAATTATTAATGTTCTCGCTGTTTAAATATTTATAGAGAATCATGGAATCATTGAATGGTTTGGGTGGGAAAGGACCTTAAAGACCATCCAGTTCCAACCCCCCTGCCCTGGGCAGGGACACCTCCCACCAGACCAGGTTGCTCCAAGCCCCGTCCAACCTGGCCTTGAACCCCTCCAGGGATGGGGCAGCCACAGCTTCTCTGGGAAACCTGGGCCAGGGGCTCACCACCCTCACAGCAAAGAATTTCTTCCTCAGATCTCATCTAAAATGGCCATCTTTCAGTTTAAACCAAGATAGAGCTGTATGCCTCTGCAACCTCTTGGATCTGTCCAACCTTCTCAGCTTTGCATCCAGTAACGACTTCTCCCAAGTAACAGGCAATAGATGGCCTCAGGTTGCACCAGGAGAGGTTTAAGATGGATATTTGGAAAAATTTCTTCACCAAAAGGGTTATCAAGCATTGGAACAGGCTGCCCAGGGAAGTGGTTGAATTGCCATCCCTGAAGGTATTTAAAAGCCGGGCAGACACGGTGCTGAGGGACGTTGTTTAGTGGTGGATTTTGTCAGTGTTAGGTTGATGGTTGGACTCAATGATCTTAAAGGTCCCCTCCAACCTAGACAATTCTATGATTCTGTGATCTATTCTATGACTTTAATTGATTACACAGCATTGCTGACAGCAAACAGCTAAGGCCAGCTCCTCTTTCCAGGACACAGCTCCGTGCAGACCTCCTGAAAGTTCTGCCTAAGATGGATTCTACACCTACCCCATGACTCGGAGAGAAGGGAAAAAGGACTGTCCTTCTGATGGAAGAAGAATTTGGGGATATTGTTTTCCTGGGCACTGGTTTGGGTACAAATGGAATTAGGTGCTTTTGTGTCTTACATCATAAATCGCACTAATTCGGGCAAGGTCCTAGGGAATGGGAGCCTGAACCAGAAGCAGCGAGGCACCCCATGCACTCATCCCCAAGGCTGAAATCATCAAATGTAAGGTAGCATGACACAAGATGCTGCAAGAAGTTACAGGAGATTTTGAAGTCTGTGACCAGTTCCCCTGGTTCTAACAATATAATCACTTCTGTTACAGCAGCGATGAATTCCCAATCTCTTGATGACTCCAGAGCTCCTGCCAGTTCACACTAATTTCAGCTCATTTCCCTTATAATTTTGCCTCCTGTTTATTCTGCAGAGGTCTGAGCGGCACTAAGCCTCTCAGGTGAGCTGCCAAAACAACATGATGCAACACCGTGCGCTCTGTTACCACCCGCTCCTGCAGCTGCTGCCACCCTCCGTAACACTGCGCCTCCGCTCCCTCGTGAGAGGGTAATTTACAGATTAACTCCCTGGGAAGAGGCTTAACAACAGGATGTGCAACACATCTGTAAAAATTGCATCAACTGCGACACCAAAGGAGTTTTTCCTTGTGTTGTGTGCTTTGCCTTGACTGTCTGCAATAGTCCTGTTGTGTGATTTCATGTCTGCTGAAGAACATGAGAACTGTACCATTGGTTAGCGCCATTATGAAAACGTTTCATTATTTTTATTACTGGTTGCTAAAATGATCACCTCCTTATGAAAGAGGTTTCCTTCTTGCTTTGATGCCCGTGACCACGTTGGTCACATCGTTTCTACTTGTCCTTCAAAGCAAGTGCTGTGGATGCTGAGCTGGCGCCTAGTCCATCACCTGCATGACCATTCGCAGAGCTCCAGCCTCTGGCCAGATGTTGCCCCAAGCTCCACTCATACCATTCCACCACTGAGGCTTCTTGGTCCAAATTCTGCCTGTATCGACCACCATCCCAACCTGAAGTTAGTGAAGGAACCAACGCCAGCATTTCTTTGTCCTCTTCAGCATTTTTATATAGTGCTCATCATGTAAGAGCAACTGCAGTTTATTACCGAAGTGAAAAGCCTTTAGCAGCCCAACCACCCATTGCCAGGGAAAGCTCCTGTTAACCCAGGATCACTCTGTCACGGCACAAAAAAAAACCCAGCAACCCCACTTACAGAGCACTAAGTGCCTCTGCAACCAATTGGTATAGATCTGATGTCATGGTCAGTTAAAATAACTTCAGAAGCATTGGTTGAAAGATATTATATAGGTGTCGGATGCTATTTGGTTGCCAGGATGTAACAAAAGGCTTTTAGTTTCACTTTACTGATGGGGGAAATGGAAGCTGAGTAATTTAGCAGGGCGGCAACAAACCAAAGCTGGGTCTAGAGTACAGTTGTCCTGAATTAGTGTCCTTCAGACCACAAGGCAAATGTTTCCTGACAGACAGCAAACAACGGTGACAGGGGAGAAAAGGAATAGAATGGAATGATTTGATTTCCAGTATCCCTCCTTTCCCACAGAAAAGCAGTCAATGACAAAGCCACTATCAATATGGGCATTTCCCACATGAGCTACCCCCCTGCAGGAACCACGTGCTATGAGCGGAAAGGGGCCCCCAAAGTTAACAAGGACACAAACCCCAGAAGAGTGAAGCCCCCTTTCCCTGAGAGATGAGTGCACTGTGCAGAAGAAGTGCCAGGCTCCTCTAAAAAGAGAAGGAAGAATGTGTATGCTGGTGGATGGGACACTCCCCTAGCTCCTAGCCTGAGGAACTGTGTAAATGGGAGGAAAGCATCGATCGCTGCATGGGATCCCTGGCAGCCTGTCAAACCGAGAAGCACAGAGGGGAAAAAAAACCCAAAAAACAATGGATACGTTTTTATTTCCTTATGTTCTACAAGGCGAATTGTTGACTTAAAATGACTGACTTATTGTGCAACTCGAGCACTCTCAAGCCCACCTCCCTTCTTCCTCCCTGTCCCTGTTCTGCACACACCAGTACGTGCCTGTTGGCTCCCTCCTGCCCAGGAGGCCAGGCCACCTCCTCAGGGGATGCTCCAAGAGGCACGCAGGACCTGTGCCTCCTGGTCATACGGATATTTCGGCAAGCAGGTTGCTGAGCCCCTGACCTCACCCGATCCAAGTCTGCGTGTACGTCCTAATTCTTCCACAATGTCACATTTTTCCATTTCTGATGATATCTAATTGCCCAGAAAGAAAGATGGCTGGACTGAAACACCCATGCAGAGCATTGCTTCAGCTTCGGAGACAACCACGGGGAAAAGCAAACTCCTCTTTACAACCGCTCCCCAGTGCAGAGGGAAATAACCAGAAACATTCGTTCCTCTTTGCAGGGAGGAGGTGGTGACCGGGGGGTAGGGAGGGAAAAGAGTTGAAACAATCTGCCAGCAGCACAAACTTTGTTCACACTCCAATTCTGGCTCAGATGGGAAGCAGCCAGCAGAAAAAAAAAAAACAACCTTAAGAAACAAGGAAGCTGTTCTCATGCTTGTAGTGACTTCTGAAACAGCATCCCCCGCCCCCCAAACGCTGGGATGAACGCAGGAAATAAGAGCATGCTTTTTGACAAGACTTGTGCAAAGTATTCTGTGCAAAATTTTCAACTCAAACAGCTTGTAAGATCCTGCAGATATCATGCAAGGGGGCTCTAAGGGGAAGAACAAATTGGCATAAAAAATGGACACACTGGACAAAAGCCTTTCAAGTCTGAAGTCTCAAACAATGAAAGGTCTGTTTTATTAATCTGCTGCAAATTATGAGTGCTGCATACACTGTACAAGGCTTCTAGACTGGTGCCAGAGGAGTTAAAAAAAGAAAAGAAAGAAGAAAAGTCTACCAGGAGCAGGGTGTTTGCAAAGCCTGTACCCGTCTGGAGCTGCTGGGGCTCAGCAGCAGCAAGGAAGCCGGCAGAGGGCTCGCCCGAGCCAGGCTGCCGAACAGCAGGGAAATGCCGCAGGAATTCACAGGCAAGGGAGCGAAGATGCAATAAACTCTATTTCCTTCCTTCCCTGATGCTATTAGCAGCTCAGAGTGTAAGTGTTGCAAAACAGTTAAACCGCAAGGCTCCTTGCCCGTGGCACCCTGCTGCGCCAGCTCCTCGCCAGGGGCACGCCGTTGGGCTGCTGGACACCCCTGCCAGCACATGGCCTCAGGGCCAAGGTCTGGGATTTCCGCAGGATGAGCCCAACCTCCTGGCTGTCAGCACTTAGGACATTATTCTGAACGTGCCCCTCACTACCCCCGCATCTAACCACTAAACCTGTTCTAACCACTATGGATGGACCTGCTGGAGCAGGGCCAGAGGAGACCCCGGAGATGCTGGGAGTGCTGGAGCCCCTCTGCTGTGAGGACAGGCTGAGAGAGCTGGGGGGGTTCAGCCTGGAGAAGGGAAGGCTCTGGGGAGACCTTCGAGCCCCTTCCAGTCCCAAAAGGGGCTCCAGGAAAGCCAGGGAGGGACTCTGGATCAGGGAGGGGAGCCATAGGATGAGGGGCAATGGTTTTAAGCTGAAAGAGGGGAGATTTCGATGAGATCTGAGGAAGAAATTCTTGGCTGTGAGGGTGGTGAGCCCCTGGCCCAGGCTGCCCAGAGAAGCTGTGGCTGCCCCATCCCTGGAGGGGTTCAAGGCCAGGTTGGACAGAGCTTGGAGCAACCTGGTCTGGTGGGAGGTGTCCCTGCCCAGGGCAGGGGGGTTGGAAGAAGATGATCTTCAAGGTCTCTTCCAACCCAAACCACTCTGTGATTCTAAAGTGGGGATAATGACCCCTTACTCAGGGTGTGTGGGTGAATGGAGCCACAGCTGAGGCCACAGCTTCCCCACAAACATATTGCAAGACAGGAATGTTTTTCCTTTAAGAATCTTACTGTTGGAACTCAGAAATGTTCACAGGATTATACCTTATTTACAAAAAAAATGCTTAAACCCCCCCCCCAACTTCCTTTTTTTCAGGGTGATAGAGACAGGCCAAACACACAGATTCTCAGTGCTGCTTCCAGGAAAAAAAAATTACACACCTTAAACAAACCGAGGCTTTGGTTACAGTGGATTTGGGGGGTTTCTGTTTTTTAATTCAAGGCCAAGAAATTTCTAAACAACACGACATTCCCTGACAGTGTATGCAACTAAAGTTTCAACCCCTGAGCCATAGCCCAGTGCTAGAACACAATCTGAAAGGGACAAATTGCCTAGGAACCAAGAAAATAAAGTCAGTTATTAGGAATGATATTTAATCATGCAAAGGCCTCTCTGTAAAATTTTTTCAAGGTGTGTTTCATGACATTTATAGTTTCCAAAGTTTGCTACATTCCTATTAACAGTTGTCAAATAGGACTGTCAGGCGTCATATCTAGAACACTAAAAAACGTCACTGTCAAATGGATGTTGTTCACGACAATTTGGAAACCAAAGGCCCACCCTGGGCACCCTGCAGCTGCTTTGCAAGCCCCCCTGCAGCTAGAGGAGAGCTGTGGTGGGACAGGACATGATGGGATGGGACAGGACGGGACGGGACAGCTGTGTTTGGCCTGGCCAAGGTGCTCCTCAAACCGCTGCCCATCCAGCTGCTGCAGAGCTCAAGCCCAGAAACCCCTGCGAGCTCGCAGCTAATGGGAAGCATGCTGCTAGGGCACTTATCAACTGCAAAGCTGATACAAAGTCCAAGATCACCCCACTGAAGTGTTTCAAAATATCCAGAGAGAGAGAGTTGAATGGATTAGAATACTTCTTTCATAAACCTTGTTCTTCCTGGCATTCTCTGTGTTTGAGATTAGCCCAGAGATAAAATAAAGAGGCAAAATTTCTTCAAATGTCAAGACTTAATGTAGGCTGTACATTGCTGACAGGCACAAAGGAGAACTCGTTTTTCCTAATTTCAGGTGTAGTTTCAAAGTTGAGCTCTAGCCTGAAAATCAGTCCCGTGGTGCTGCATGAGCACAGCACACCCATCCACCCCAAGATGGAAACGAGTGACACGCTGCACAGAGCATCGACCGGAACGCCAGAAACATGCGTATCAATGCAGTGAGTGATACAGCTGTCCTCCTGCTCGTTACTCCTCTGCCAAGGTGCCTCCTTTCCCCTACGGAGGGTTTACTGCAGATGCCATTGAGAAGCATTGACATTTAGATATGCCAGCATTGACTAAAATACCCAGGTTAGACATGCGAGAATTAATATTTATATGTCTTAATTGCGACCACTTTCTGAACACCAGCAAAACAAGCTCATACATGCAGACTTCATGTCAACACAGTGCCTTGCAGAGAGGCAGCCACAGCTCAGAGAAGTCAGACAGACACTTTGATGTGGCTCTCCACAAGAAGCAGCTAGCACATCTCCTCAGCAGCGCCAATTAGACCAACAAAGGACCTTTTTAATTTAGTAATGCTGCTTCCAGGGCTCAAGACAGTTCACCTGAAAGACCGTACATACACCGCCCTGAATGTCTGGGGCCAGGGTTCACTGAGCAGAAGCAGGACTGGCCGACAAACAATTTCCTGTAAATTACACAGGTGTCTGCAGTAAGTCTGAATCAAGACAGGATATTCAGCTCAATGCCACTGCAACGCTTCTCAGCTTCATAGAATCACAGAATAATTTGGGTGGGAAAGGACATTTAAAGGCCATCTAGTCCCACCCCCTTGCCATGAGCCCGGACGTCTTCAATGAGATCAGTTCCTCAGAGCCCCATCGAACCTGGCCTGAAATGTTTCCAGGGATGGGGAATACACAGCTTCTCTGGGCAACCTGGGCCAGTGTCTCACCACCATCAGCATAAAACATTTCTTCCTTACATCTAGTCTGAACCTACCTTCCTTTAGTTTAAAGCTATTAACCCTTGTCCTACCACAACAGGCCCTGCTAAAAAGTCTGTCCCCATCTTTCCTGGAGCCCCTTGAGGTACTGAAAGGCTGCAATAACGTCTCCCCGGAGCCTCCTCTTCTCCAGGCTGAACCCCCCCAGCTCTCTCAGCCTGTCCTCACACCAGAGGGGCTCCAGCCCTCCCAGCATCTCCGGGGCCTCCTCTGGCCCGGCTCCAACAGCTCCGTGTCCTTCTGCTGTTGGTGCCCCAGAGCTGGAGGCAGCACTGTGGGGGGGTCTCCCCAGAGTGGAGCAGAGGGGCAGAATCCCCCGCCTCGCCCTGCTGCCCCCACTGCTGGGGATGCAGCGCGGGATGCAGGGGCTCTCTGGGCTGCCAGTGCACATTGCCAGCTCATGGCCAGCTTTTCATCCACCAGTACCCCCGAGTCCTCCTCAGCAGGGCTGCTCTCCATCCCTCCATCCCCAGGCTGTGCTGATACTGGGGGCTGCTCCGACCCAGGTGCAGGACCCTGCACTTGGCCTTGTTGAACCCCATGAGGTTCCCACGGACCCATTTCTACAGCCTGTCTGGGTCCCTCTGGATGGCATCCTGTCCCTCAGGCGTGTCAACTGCACCACACAGCTTGGTGTCATTCACAAACTTGCTGAGGGTGCACTTGATCCCACTGTCTGTGTCATTGATGAAGATATTAAACAGTACTGGTCCTAATACACCACTTGTCACCGATCTCTATTTGGGCATTGAGCTGTTGACCACTACCCTCTGGATGCGACCATCCAACCAATTCCTCATCCACCAAACAGTTCACCCATCAAATCCATCTCTCTCCAATTTCCCTCAGCATCTCCAACCTCAGCAATGAGCACTCCAGCTATTTGCCCAGAAACTAGAGAAAAGAATGCACTCACCTACTTTCATTATCCAGAAACACAGAACTACTGCTTTTCCCGAGGGCTTCGCTAATGGGAGAGAGGCAGAAGGGGGAAGAGAAGGCATCAGAATCAGAGTCAAACGTACTGTCCCTGCTCACATCATCAGCAGACAGCTCCAAGGAGCCCTCGTCCTCCCCTGGCTCTGGCCTGCAGTCCAGACCTTCCTCCACCGACAGCTCCGACCTGTTCTGCTCCTCCTGAGAACTGATTGTCGATAGGATTCCTGAGTCACTGCGGGCAGGCTGGGGGGACCGGCGGGTGCTGTCTGCTGCTGGGCAGCACTGGGAGAGCTTCTCCCCTTCTGAAGAGGGGGAGCTGATGTAAGCCACATCTTTCACAAGCTGTGACACAGTCAAGATGTCTTCTCCTTTCAGGATGACTGTCCCTCTCTGCTCGGTGGGGGAAGCCTGCCGGACAACACCGAAGCCCTGAGTGTGGCGGCCGCGTTTGCGGGGAGCTTTACGGACAGGGGAGCTCTCAGGAGTGATGTACCGCAGGGCTTCTTCATCCTGCCTCTGAATGCGGGAGTTCGGCACCCAGGCAAGGATAAGCGTGGTTCCAAGTAGCTCATCTTTCTCCATGTACAAGCACAAATAGCCTTCGAGAGAGCAAAGGAGCAGCCAGTTATGACACAGCTTTATTCTTGGGAAAATGCCAAAGCCTGAAATTTGCTCTTCCCCGTCTCCCCCCACTTCACTACCATTACACATGGGCAAAACAAACCCTTTTATTTACCAGGAAAGAATTCTGCTAAATGAATTGTAGAGTGCTCAACATTATCCAGTATTTACAAATAATTTCAAGTCTGCATATGCCTTTTGAATAGTCTAAATTCCCTCTGGCCTAAGTGGACACAGAAATGACATGCAAATACTTTAACTTCCTGGACAGATTACTAATAAAGAGTAAATTCTGAAATATGTTGCAACATGAAAAACTTCCATTGTTTGTTAGTTAAACAATTTCAAGTGCCAGCTAAACATTTCTTTCTCAAGAATATTTACCTTAGTGTAGCTAAAGAGCTACAATTTTAATGGAAAGCCAAAAGGAAAAAAGAGTTACGCGCACAAGAAGGGGAGTGTGGGCCAGTGTTCACAGAATAATTAGTTTTGTGAAGCCAAGCCAGTAGCCACAGCTCTCTTTGATGAAAACATGAAAGAGCACATTAACAGATGAGAATAGAGGGACAGAGCAGTATTTATGTTCATTTACTCCACTGCATGCAGCTACAATCAGGTTTTCTTTCTTTTCCCTCAATGGTTGTTGAGGCCACTCTAGCAACGACAGTTACAAGATGATACTTGGATTCCCTGAACAACACATGTATTTGAAAGGGTGACGGAAGCTACCGTTCTCAAATGACAACTGTCCATCTTCGGGCAATACAAAAGGACTTACTAAAACAAGAAAATCCATGCTAGACCAGAAGAGGAAGGAGAAACATCATCAATTTTCCTACCAAAAGACGAGCTGATGGATCAGCTTGTGGATGGCTTTCCTTAGTCTTCCATAAGACTGCCTTGCCCTGTTCCCCACCGGCACCTCTTCATTCTTTAGAGCCCAAGGCGTAGAATTTGACACACACACACACCCCAGGAGAGAGAAAAAGAGTGACTGAGCAGTGTCTGCAACACCCTATCACCTGGATGATGCTCCCCGATGCCTTGTAGCAGCTCAGGTGGATGGACGCAGACATTGTTCTTAGAGTAGATAATCTCCCCATCAAGTATGGAAGCTGGACTGCTGCCACCACCAGGATTCAAGGTCAGGAGGTCGGAAGCTTTGGAAGAGGCACGTCGGAGGAGTCGCCCCAGAGACATCGCCAAGGAAATGTTTCCATTATCTGCCAGCTTTA